>NC_088108.1:10175080-11409624 GCF_036370855.1 Dromaius novaehollandiae
AGACTAATGAACTCATTTTGTAAATACACTAGGTAGTGAAATAGATACCAGCTTCACTTTTCTTGGGGAGCTTTAAGGGCACAGTTTCTTTTCTTCCCATCAAATTGGCTTCTGTCAACAGAAATGAGTCTCCCAAAGCATCTCTGCCAGGTCTCTAATGATAACGAATAACTATGCTTTTTACTTGATACTAGACAAGACAAAAGGACTCTACATGTTGAGTGTTTCATAAGGATCAGAAGTCAACTGGTGATGACCACCTGGAGCTTTGCAAATTAGCATGTGCAATCGGATTTTTTGGGGGGGGTTGGGTTGGGGAGATGGTGGTGTAACAAGCAAAGCAGTTTCACTATGGTGTCCTAAAGACTTGATAGAGAATTAAATGACTCTGGAGCTTTCATAAAAAAAATACTTAATGTGTGAGAAAGACAGTTTTGTTTTTCTCCTTCCTAACTCCTAAATTTTCCAAGAATTTTTCAGTTGACTTTCCTTTAAAACTGACTTTCTTCCTTTTTTGCTTTTTGAAAGCTTGAAGAAGATGGATTTTATTTCATATTTTTGTCATTAGTCATGTATTTTCCAATAGAGTTTTCAGGGCACATCAAGAGCTCATCTTTATTAAAGGTCAAAAATCAAGAGGCACTGAATACCTGAAATTTATGCCAGGAGTGGTCAGCAGTGGGTTATAATTACTTGTGAACACTTTTGATCTGAAATAATTTGCTAGACCTCTAAGTTCATAATATTTATAAAGGAACTTCAAGCATTTCTAGGGAAAAGTACCCCTAATAAGTAGTTGAGGTGATTATTACCTCCAGTTTGTCTGTCTGTAGTGGTTCATATGGTTGCCATCTTTGTGGTATTTTAACACAGGAAAATATGCTTTAATAGGTGTGACTGGCATGCATGCATGTTTGAGGAAGAGAGAGCTTATTTTTTTCTCTGTAATTCATGGTGTCAAAAAGAAATCCTTTTGCATATGTTAAGCATTCTGAGAACTATAAATGCAATCAGTGCTTTCTGACTATGTTAAAGTAGTTTTGTAGCATGAAGTTTAAAATCTGTATTTTTTATTCAGATTGGTCCAGATGCGACTTTCACAGGAAGCCCAATCAGGTCTAGGAGGTTTTCTTCCATTAAAGGACTGCATTTGATGTCCATCAGAAGAATTCTACTTTGGCTAGAAATATGTTCAGGGAGAGGAATTCCAGCCATTCATAATTTTTTTATAAACACAGTGCAATTACAAGGAAATTCAAGTTTGGCCCTAAACGCATTGTGGAGGCAGTGGCTTCTTACTTAACGTCTGTCTGTTATGTCTGTCACATTTTCAAGAACTGAAAGCAGGGAGTCACATGCTGCCTACTCAAACCAAGCTAAACTGCTGCTCCATTTGTAAGAAGTCATTTGGTTTTAATTAGCAGAACCCTTTGGATGAGTGTATTGGTACAGCTGACTGTCTCTTCCGGTTGTGTTGAGTCAGAGTACAGGTTCTCTCTGGTTCCTTCGTGAAGCTCTCATTTTTTTCAAATGTAAGAGTACGTTGTTTATTTACAAAGCAGCTTTTACTGCAGGCCTCTTATCCAGCTAGATAGGTTTAGGTTTTCAAGTAAATTGTATTTGGTGGAGGTTAGCTGGAAGGCCTCAGATTTCAAATGAATGCAACTTTTATTTTGGAGCTAAATTGCTCAGTATCTTAAAATTAAGAAACAGAAGGTGAGAGACCCTGGTAAGAGTGTAAAATACAATATTGTTGTATAGGATACTGCCATATGCCAGCCTAAGTGATTGGAAAGGAATATAGAAAACCTTGTAGCTTTTCCAAGCAATGATGCATTAATTATCCTTCAGCTGTCAATAATTTGGGGTTAACAAAGGGATCTGAATGGACTCTGAAAGTTCGAAATAGATCAGAATGACTTAAGTGCACATCAATAATTAACTTGTTAGCCCTGAACTCAGATTGGTGTGGAGATAAATTATTTTAGCTCCAGGCACTGTTCCCAACACAGTACTAAAAGTAATGGATGGTGGGTAGCTCCTGAACATCATAACATCCCCAACATTCAAATTACTCACTGTGAATCATGGTAGTTCCTTGTGGGAATGAACCTGGAGCGCTTTGAACTCAACAGTTCAGGTTCTCATGCAGAAGATTTTGGACTGAAAAGGAGATGCTGTGAGTTGGCGTCAGACTCTGGTCCCCAGTGTCCCAGGAGGATGGTGCTCTCCTACCCTGGCATTGCCTTGCTGGACACGAGCCTTCGCTGGAGACTCTGCCCCCAGCACTTCACATCCAGTCCCACCGTGTTGTCTGATACACTCTGAGCTTTGGCTTTCTTTTTGTCATTGCGCTTGTTGCTGCCCGCGAGGCTTGCTCAGCCCTGCCTTTAGCCATCCCATCACCACTTTACTGGCTCACCCTGCCCATGCGAACTACTGGCTTTGCTTGGGGTGAGGGTTTCTGAAACTCAAGCAAATCTGTGTTTAAAAAAAGGCCTTGAATAGGACTTTGTTGGAGAAAAGGGAAGATATGCTGGAGAAAAAAGTGTGCAATGGCTCCCGGAGAGCTGGTTTCCGGCACGTACTGGTAGCACGTGAGTAACGGTTGGGAGGTACAAACCGTCCTTCATCCTCGCCTGCATGTCTCTGGATGGACTGATACCCTGAAGCTAAACACTGCGGTAGCTATAGAGAAGTTGGGTAAACATTTGGGTTTTTTTAGACCCAGTAGCAACGTTAGGCCCATTGGAGGATGAAGCAAAAAACCTTATAGAAAACAAGGTGGATTCATCTGTCATGCGTCGTCCCCCCTATTTCATTCTGATCTTTAAGAGTTACAGATTGCTTTAAACCTTGTTAGTGATTAGTGTTATCTGCAATAGTCTTTCTATTAGCATTAGCTACTGGAACTCTGGATGTGTAACTTTGATTGCATAATTGTTTTCCTTGTGATCCTTTCATGATAATTAGGCAATTAGTGTTAATCTAATATTAATGTTGAAAATCCAGCCACCCAAGTGAGTGAATTCCTCCAGTTAAAGATACTAATGGTTTTTATTTGGCTGCGCTGTGCAATATGAAGAGTTTGTGTTATGGGTTAAAAACAACAGTAAATGCAGATGTCCGTATAAAGAAAACAAGAGTAGAAAATGCTACATTTTTGCAAAGCAGTATTCTTATCAGCTCAGTACATCCTGTGAGAGGTGGTTGACTTCTGTGCACATAATTGTATACTCTTTCAAACTGAAATTCAGTATTTTATTGTTAATTTGCTTTTTCCATGGTAGGAAGGACCTGTGCTTAAGTGGGAGCAGAAAAAGAGAACTTTTTGCTTGCCTAATCAGGAAAGTTTGAAATTCAATGACCTTAGATCGTTGGCTAAGTGTGCCGAGAGTTTTTGAACTGTGATTCAGCCATCCTCAACTGTTCCAGTGTCTGCAAAATAATCCCACTGATTTCATCGCTGGACTGGACTAAGATGTAAAATTTCATCCCTCAATTTGTGATTGACGGGGAGAAGGGATGCGTTGCTGGATGGTTTAGTGTGGACAGAAATCGGATGGCATGGAGTTTTAGTTAGGATGGGGGTCTACGTTATTGTTCATCTTAAGTTATCACAGCTTAAAATTTACACAGACTATCATTTGCATAATATAAAAATGGAGAAAATCAAGCTGAATCCAAAGCACTCTTGTAATGCCAGCATGATTTTCTCTTAATGAACCTTTCCGTCTGTGCAGGTTTTTCGCTAGTATTGCTGCGACCTCGGTGATGTGCTTGTCTCTCGTGTGAAGCATGCGGGGAGCTGAAGGCGCGCGTGGGCGGGCGCCCGCGGGGCCGCCCCGGCCTGCGAGAGGCCTCGTCGCGAGGGCGGTACCCAACGCCCGGTGGCTCCCGTGGGGGCACAGGGGAGTATAAAGTGGGAAATTCGCTGGCTGATGTTTAAGTGAGATATACAAAGATTCTTGTCACTCTTTTTCACTGCGAGGCTCTAACTGTGATCATTTCCAAAGAGCAGTTGACATTTATTTACGGTTTGTTTAATGGATCTTGAACGAAGTGAGCTGGCTGCTTTGCTGTGCTGGGAAGTACGTATTTCTTAACCAGGTCAAGGTCCCTCAGAGTTGGGCGCCGAGCCTCTCCTTCGGGTAGGCTGACGGTTAGGCTGTGGCTTTGGGAAGCAGTAACGCTGCTCTGCTATTTCGGTGCTTCCTGTTCCCGGGGGAGATTGTGTTAAGATCCCGAAATTAGCCTTTATCGTAGCGCTCTTCAAAGGCAGCTCATCTTCGAGGGGGGCAGCGGGTTGTTTCCTGCTGGGGTTTGAACCTGTCTTTTGGGAGGACTGAGGGCTGACTTAAGATTTCAAAAGACCAGTAGTTAACCTCTCTTTGCACACTCCTTCAACACAAAACAG
Organism: Dromaius novaehollandiae; assembly: GCF_036370855.1. Taxonomy (NCBI): domain Eukaryota; kingdom Metazoa; phylum Chordata; class Aves; order Casuariiformes; family Dromaiidae; genus Dromaius; species Dromaius novaehollandiae. Next base: position 10,179,498 of record NC_088108.1, read on the forward strand.
TCCTGGAAGAATGAAGGAATATAATTTTTCAACAAAATTTAAAATACTACTTCTTTAATCCTTGCTTGCTTTTAGTCTTAATTCCAAACGCGAATTGTGTCTTCATAGAGGAGTGAAGGCCGCTCTTTGCCCTCCGCGTTGTCGCGGTTCGGGCAGCGGTGCCGGCGGGGCCCGGGGCTGCCTCCTGGCCCCTCGCTTAGCTGCTGGCTCTCACTTACAGCGCTCTTCCCCAAGCTGTGTTTGTATGAGGATATTAGATACCGTATCCTGTTCAGCTAATGCCGTTACTACCTCAAGTGGACATCTGCGAGTTCTGATTTCATTGATTTTTTTTTTCTGGGAAACTTAGTCTGGTAAGGTTTCCATCTCTGTAAAAGTTGGAGAGAGTTATTTTATTTATCCAGCCAGCTTCTCCGCTCACTACTTTCCCAGCTGCCATATATTAGTGGATTAGTGGATAATTTTTAAGACTACCATGTTGTACTAGAAGAGGATGGGATGGTTTTAGAAACCCATCTATCTGAATTCCCCGGGTATGTCTGGCATGGTTGCTGCTTTTGATGCCTTTGTAGAGTTTTAATGCCCATGAGCCAGAAAAGTTTATGGTAAGAAATAAATATCTGAAATACGGTTATTCTATACATAAATTTTTCTTTATGCATGATAATGCTGAAGCTATAGAAGTCTTTCTGCTTTTTTCCTGTGAATTCTGTTATCTTACAAGTCTGGGACAGGTTAAATTGCTCTGTGGACAATTTAACTGTAGGATCTCTGCCCACAAGAAAATCATTAATTTTGCATAAACTGACTCTATTGCAAATGCCAGGACAGCCAAAGATTCTTTCCTAGTCCCCTTCTCCTCCCCGCTCTGGAAAAAACTGTTTTAAGATGAGGCTATTGACCACATATTTTTTCTCATTAAAAAATACACCCTTGGGTTTTATTGAACTATGCATGGTTTTCTAAAATCATTTAAAATATAGGTTGAAAGTATTTCTTTGGGAAATGTTACCTGAAGAAAATGCATTTCTTCTGTTATGTGTTAATTAAATCCACTCTGCTGCTTTTTTATTTATTTGTTTGCTTATTTACTTTTTAAATTGGCATTGAAAATGTGATTGTTACAGCCTTAAGGAATACTGCATTTAGCGTTTCTGTGGAAAACCTTACTATGGCTCCCAGGGGCTCGTGTTTAGTAATACAGCAGCACTGTCAGCTTTCCTCTGTCTCTTTTGCATGGCCTTTGCCCCTATAATATCCGAGTTACCCAGGCAACGTTTTTATTCTTGCCTTCGTAAAGCTGGTTCTCACTTGCCGGCAGCTTCTGCACGGATACACGTGCTCTGGCCGTGTCGTGGGCCAGCCCCCTGCTCCTGGCTCGGGGCATCCCTCTGCACTCACCCGCCTAAAGACCTGGCCTGGCCCCAGGAGGTGGCCCCAGCTCTTGAGTGAATATTTCTATTAAAAGATAAGGATTGTTTGTTGTTGCCGTTCATAGTGATAACAGAGTTCTTCTAGGACCATGTAGTTTGGGCCAAACTTCAAGAGGAAGTGTCAGACTCCAGTTCCTTCTGCCGGTACCGGGACAGCAGATAACCTCATCTTCTGTGTCCTATGCAACCTGTCTTCCTTGTTGTGCAGGATGCAGCGCAAGCTGAAATCTGTATTTTGACGTGTCAAACTGAGGTATCCAAACCATTACTTAAAACCCTAGATGGGCATTTTTTCCATATATTTCTTTTACATTTGTCAAGTCGAAACATTCCAATTTTAGCCTTGAAAGTTCATTGTAGTGAAAATTTTGTTTAACTCTTAATTGTAACATCTAGACATTAGGTAGAATCAGTAAATATTTTTCCTGCTTAAATAGCCCTAAATAATTTTTTTCTTTTAGGCTATCTAGATGTTTGTCACATGATCCCCTGATGAAGGCACAGTTCTCTTTTCTTGGGAGATGCATCTGCAGGAGAAATGCTTTTCACCTCTGCTTTTGTGGAGTAACTGTGAAAGAAGCTCAGAAGAGACCTCTTTCAAGTATGCATTTGCCTCTGGGGAGTAATTGCATATGGCATATCTTCTTGAAGGTGTATTTGTAACTCGTAGGACTTGCAGCTCACTGAAGGTTTACCGCTGTCGCGTTTCATTAATGTGTGCCTGTAGTTTGTCTTTCATGTGTAAACTTCACTGCGCAAAGCTGTTGTGATAGGAACAGGCTCATTTAAAATTATTCCAAGACAAATGTGAATGAGAAAATTCTTAGTTTTATATATGAAAGTTTGATAATCGTACAAATGTTGTGTTTTTTATATCAACAAGCAGTATAGAGCAAAGTAATTTTGTTACATTAAGTACTGAATTTTAAAAGTAAAAATACAGCTAAAATGTAGATGTGTTAAAGATGCTGAGAAGTGTGATCTTATGAGGGTGGACTATAGCATTCTGTGTATAGCGTTCTGCTTTGTAGGCTGAGCGTTCCCCATGAGATTTGATCTCCTAAATCTTTTAAAAATTGCAGCCATAAATGTCTACATATTTTGCCTATAACCCTGAATTGTGTCTATCAAAACCATGCAAGTCTTAGTAGAAACCTAAAAATGGATCAAAGTTACACCATTCAGTAGTACCTGCAAAGGTTGGGGGACGTACAGATTTGAGTTGTTAAACTGAGAACTCCTGTGTTGGCTTCAATACCAGGTCAGACGTGGCTAGTGTCTCAGAGAATCTGTTGTTGTCGTGAGATACAGGGCTTAAGGTAATGGCTAAGATAGGACCAACCCATGGTCTTCCTGCACCCAAAGGCTACTCCTGCTGGGACCCAGAAGGCACAATCTCTGTATCACATCTCCTCTTTGCCAGAAACGTAAGTCTCAAAACTAAAATTCCAGGCTCTGCCAGGATACAACTCAGAATTTATAGTGTTTCTGGTTACTGCAATCAATTTCTAGCTTTCACCATCAGAGTTTTAAGGCAGGATGACAGCTTCCTTCGTGCAGGGAGGAACTCCAGCATTATGCACGGACTCCAGAGATAGCAAAGCAGAATACAGATGGGACAGCCAGAATTGACCTATGCTTTGTCAGAAGCATCAGGAGAGAGCATTTCTGTGTTTTTGAGTTACAACGATACAGGAAGAATTCTTGTTTTACCCAAGTTGGAAAAAATATTATATTGCAGGCTTACGTGCATTTGAGGCTGAGTGCCACAAGACTCAAGTGAGACATGGAGAGTGCTTCGTGAGGAGCATCCAAAAGTACTCATTTGCTTCCTTTTTATTCCTTCACACTCATTCCTCATATTTTTTTCCCCTGTTTGGTATTCTCCTATCAGTGGTACTTGATCCTGGTTGCTCATTGTGGCAGGGCTGTGATTGCTGTGGATTCAGATCCCATTACCTGCCGCACGCTGTTGGCGCTGAAAGCGCTGAGAAGAGGTGGTGAGCACCGGTAGGCAGCCTCCGCGGAGCTCCGGAGAGCTTGGACCTCCTGGCCAGCTTGCAAAAGAGCCTGTTTCTTGCCTGGGAAACAAATGAAGAGCCATTAACCACCATCCATCTATTTGCACTGTGGTTGTACATGTAAGTGGTTAAACTGCAGGTTAATGGTGTGTGTTAATGTGGCAGTCTGGGAAACCAGCCTCTTAAATTGGGCATTTTAGTGTTTTGAGGCAGGTGAGACTCTTTTAAAGCATTTAAACATTTTTAGTGTTGTGTTCTATTGTCTTTGTGTTGTATCTCTCTCTTACCTTTTAATTCAAGTTGGATTTTTCTTTAAGAAGGATAGAGTGAAGAACAAAAGGTGTCAAAGATAATATGGGGGCCCTACACTCAGCTTTGGAAAGGGGTTTTCAATGGGAAGTTTGACCATCTGCTTTGTCAGGGCAAATCACTACGTTAGAAGTCTTTTATGTTACAGCTAAGAACTGAGAGGTGATTAAAAATGACAAACAGCTTGTTGTTGAAAAATTGATTTTCCGTGGTAACATTTTAAAGAGAAAACCTTTGTTTTCTTTTTTAATTTCAGGATGAAATTTCAAAATGGAACTTTTCTTCCAGAAGTTTCATTTTGAAATCATAGAAAAACAAGTTTTCTTCTTCTTCTTTTTTTTTTTTCCTTCCTAATTTCAAACATCTGCCTCCTTCCATTACTGCCCAGCAGGAAAAAACTAAAACAATTTGAAAAGAGAGCAGTGGAAATGAACCACTTTTGCTCACAGTGTGGCACACGCATCCCTTTCCCATTTCCTCCTTTCAGGAAAATGGGAGAAGGGTATTAAAATGCTCGTGTAGGAGTTGGGTTTTCATGCATCCTGGTTTCTATACATTTATCAGTGGTATGGTATTCTGTACAACCCAAAAGAAGATTGGTGTCAAGAATTTAAATCTCTTATTGATAGGTTGTTTGTTGCCTTGCAAATCTGCAAACTGGAATCATTTCTGCAAACCAAAGGCGTATCTAAATGCAACAGCGCTATGCCGCGATGCTAAACCAGCCCGTGGTTTCAGGTAGTGTGTTGGGGAGTAGAGCGAGTTTGCTCCTACTGCTACTACTGCCAGAGCTGTTTTGGGTATCTTTGCACAGAACTGTCTTGTGGATGCGTCGGGCAGATGGGTAGGCATATGCCAGGAGACGATTCTTTGGGGGCTTTTTTAGTCTACGTAATACAAAGTCTTTCTGTCACTAGACCAGTCTGACATTGCTTGTCTCTGAGCAATTGTAGGATAATGCAAGAGATCTGACACAATTAATGCGGAAAACAATGAATCAGGATGAATGCTGATGTTTTTGAAAGGATCATGATACAGAATTTAAATTTTGTGATTGTTTAAAAATTAATGTGGATTGACATCTCTTGTACTTGATAAGAAAGCTTGACCTAGTAATGCAGAGATCAAAATCATTCCATTGCAGTGAATATACATACTGAAGATCAAGTAATGATGCTTCAAGCAAATGAAGCAGATCACTGAATTTCTGAGAAATAAAGGTACTGGATAAAATTCTACAGTACATACCAACTCCATATGCTGTCTTAGTAATGCTATAATTAAGCCAAAGAGTCATGTCAAACTGCCCTTTCCCATCTGCTCTGTGATCTGTTCAGGGACCAATTCAAAAAGAATGACAGCTGACCTCGAAAAGGATGCGTTTGGCTAATGTACCCTCCGCCGGAGCTGATACTTAAACAGAACTCATCCCCTCCCGTAAATGGGTATGAATTGCTCTCCATTAAATTGCAAAGAATTAAACACTGGGCGTGCTGTTGAGCAGGCTTGTTGAAAATTTGTGTTTCAGAAAATGCCTCTTGATATTAGTTGAGCCATTTGATAGCTCATAAAAATATTCTTCTATTTTATTTACAGCTATGTAAACTGCAGTGTGATGGCACAAGTTTAAAATAGCACAGTTGGGTTTTTTTCTGTTCACTTTTGATAGCTTTTGCCAAAACAAGCCTGTTAATAATGAAGTCTCAGAAGTTTGGTATGAATAATTGACATGTGAGACACGCGAAACTCAGCCTGTATTTATGATCCTAATTGATTTCATTTATTTTGCATCCCCTGTGAATTCCTCACTGTCAGTCTTGCCATTATCTTAATGTTGTTGTTTCCAATAACACTCAGAAAAGTCATTTTAAAGGCAGGGGGTCTTTCAGCGCAGATGCGTCAGGTGTAAAGCTCGCTTTCCTCAGAAGATCGAATTGGCAAAAGGAAACCCCATGGAATGGCACAGCTTAAAACCCGGGGTTTGGCCATCTATCTGAGTCTGTGTTACCTTGTGAAAGTCTGCTTAATGCTCGGTCCCACGAGCATCTGTATTCATCTAGTAAGGGCATGGTTTTGTTGTGACAGGGAAATGTGAAAGATGTTAATGCTGGAATCAGTGCAATGTTTAGAAGGTCGCAATGGTTTCTGGAGAAGGCAAACAGGACTGGCCTGCCGGGGGGCGGCTGCTGCGGTTCCACTTTGTGGTTGGGGAAAAATCGTTCCATCTGCCCGGTCGGACTGCCGGGAACCCTGAAAGCCATCCCAGGTGCTGGAGCTCGAGGCAACCGCCTGACCTTTGGAGGCGTTTAGATCCATATCTGAACTTGTATCTAGCAATGCTGCCGTGCCTTCAGCTGACGCGAATCGGGGCGGCTTCCACAAGCACCTGCCCTCCGGACCATCAAAGCTAGAGCCATCCACCTTAAAAATATGGCTCTTGCTCTGTGGTTAATGACTGGCTCCCGTTTCTACCTTCCCATCACACAGAAAAGCGTGGGGCTCACCAGAGTCCCGTTCTTTGCAGTCAGTGAAAGCTGATCCAGGTAGATGTAGCTAATGTTATTCCTCGTGTGGGCTTTCTGCTGGCCTGGAATGAGAAAAGTAATAGCTCAATATGTCTAGGGAAAAATGTAATTTTTGGCTCCATTTGATGAGTAGAGTATAAATGTGATTGAGAGTAATCTCAGTTAATTGCGTATTGCACGTCTGGCTGGTGCATTCGGCCTCTGTATTTAGTGGACAGAGAATCCAAATAAGCAGCTGTTCTCTGAGAAGCAAACTCTCACTGACTCATCCAGGGTTTTTTAGCACCTGCCTTACTTCAAAGTCTTCTCTGAAACAGAAGTTGGGTCTTTAACCTGAGCTCAGTGTGATTTCTGTGAAGTGTCCTTCCCTCCTCTCCCCTCCCCTGCTTTTTTTCAGCATGTCGTTGGCATTTACATTTATGCTGCTCCTCAAGGAACAGTATAATCCAGTTCCTCAAGGTTTTGCTAGAGAAATACGGTTGGCTTTAAGGCTTGGTGTCCAGTGACAGCTGCAGTGAATCCAGCTGTTCTCAGCCTTCCTCTGCCATTGGCATGTGGGGCTGGAATTTTTCCAGGGTCTTCAGCAGTTCAGAGTGGGATGTTTCGAGTCACCACAGGCTGGGCTTTTCTCAAGTGCTTTGTTCAAGCTGAAAGCAGTTCCAAGGTGAAATTCAAGAGACGAAATTTGGATGAAACTTGGTCATTCTATTTATTTATTTATTGACTTATGGTGTGATTTATTGGACACAACTGTATTTGCTGGAGCATTTTTCACCTTCCATTCTCTCTGCGTTTTCTGCCCTCTCTTCCAAAAGGTTAAAACAAGTGGATGTGACCTGCTGTATCGCTGTTTCTGTGCTCTCCCTCGTGCTTAGCATGGACAATCTCTTCAGCCTAAACTTGTCTTCTCGCAGGCGTAGCTGCGGTTCTGCGGAGCTGCGTCCCCGTCCCCGTCCCCGGGAGACGGCCGTTGCCTCGCTTTGAAGGCACGCTTGGGTGTTCCCGACGCCCCAGCGATGGCAGAGCATGGCAGAAGGTGGTGTGTGTTTGACGATGCCTTTTGCTGTGACGGTGAAGCCGCTTTTCCCCCAAACGTGATTACTCCGGGTGCCCCTGAGCTGCAGTGTCGTATAGCAGCTAGTGTAATATTTTATAACACAATTTCCCACCTCCACATTGGAAAAGCCATATTGTGCCTCACAGTGGAAGCTGTATTAGCAGCGTCATCAGTAATGTAATGCATCTGTTAAGTAACCAACTTCTCATGAAATGTTGCGAATTGAAATAAGCACAGATAAACCGGTCTTCTGAAATGCTTTCTGTGGAAAGCTGTGGTTTTAACTGGTCTGGGGCAGGTCTCAAAGGCACGAAACAGAGCGCCTCGGCATGGTGCTGTTGTGTTTTGCAGAAGCGTTTACGCAGGGAAGGAGCAGCTTCCTGGCTTCAGGGGCGTCTGGCAGAGCTGCTCCTTCCAAGCCGGCTCCCTGCGCCGTAGCGGGGCCTCACCTGTCTGCAGCGGCAGATTCCCGCTGACGACTGTTGTCAGGGGTATTACGCAATGGTCTGTTACTTCAATGAAGTATTAAATAAAATTGTTTCCACATCAGGAAGTAGGAAGATGACCTGCCAGAAAGCCTTAGTTCAGCTTTCAAACATGCCTGAACCTACTGACCTTCAAGATACAGTACAAGGCTCATCTTTTATTTTTCCATCAGACTTTTGCCAGAAGGGATGGCTGGAGGCACAGTATCAGTGCATGGGGAGGGTCTCTTAATGCTGTCATCGTCATTTAAATAGTGACCAGAGCGTGCAATGGGACTGTGTGATGGCTGCGTTGGGAGGTTAGCGAGCAGAGTCCCTACAGGCTTTTCTCTGCTTCGGCGAGCAGAAGGAGCCTGTGTAACCACTGGCTACTCATGGGTCAGTGCCTGGACACAGGAGCAGACTTGCACAGCGTGCAGTATCATCCGGCCCGTGCCAGGGGGTCGCTTTGCCCGGCGTCTGGTGAAGGAGCGTGGCGGCATTCCCAGTGCCCTCACGGGGCCCCGCGCTCGCGAGCTCTGGGGGGACCTGGTGCAGGCAGCGCGGGGCTCACTACAGCCCCGTGCCTTGGCGGCGCTCCCAAGCTCAGCTCTTTTAAAGCGCGGTGTGGACATTTTGAGCTGGAGCCACAGCAGGTTTAACAGCTTGCAGCACAGACCACGGCGCACACGCTTGCAGCCGGTGGCCTCCTGCAAGGCTCAGGATGCGAATGGCTCCCTGGAGCCTGCTCCTTCCCTGGAGATGGCGTGGGGAACGCAGACTCCTCGCTGCTGGTCTGCTCCCACGGGCTGCCAGGGACGTACAGCTGTGCCCGGGCACTTGGTCTGGGGAGCAGCACATGTTCCTAGTGCTGTTGCTTCTTGAAACCCTGCTGCCTGCCCTCCTCTGCACATCTGCATCTTGTTGCTGCAAAGAAGGCAATGAAGAAGGGGGCTGGCTACACTCACGTGTCCACTTGCCAGCACCAGCTCTCTGAGGCACCTTTGGGGAGATGGGGGTTTCCAGACGAGGAGGATTTTTGCTCAATTACTTTGGGCTGCTTGAAGCCTGCTCTCACAGCACCTGCAGTGCACATGCCTTCACCCCACAAGGCACAGTGGGACCAGGGCACCCGGCTGCGTGGAGATCACCATTTGCACAGCTTGGAGATTGATGGTCCTCCTTTCTGCTGCAGAGGAGCTTGGCTGAGGCCACTGCTTGCAGCATCCCTTGCCCCTCAGACGGCCTCTCCTGGGAATCAGCTCCCAGTTACTGCTCTTGGGGTACTTCTTGAAGGAGGTATAAGACAAAAAAAGGAAAGATGGAAAAGAAAAAAAGAAGGAAAGATGGAAAAGAAAAAAAAAGGAAAGGTGGAAAAAGTAGGAAGAAGAGTAATGATCTTCACAGTTACAACATTCTGGAATCTGGCTTCTAAGTGTCCCTTTATACTGGCTTCTGGCACTGTGTGACAGCTGTCATATACTTTAACTAAGCCAAGCTGAACAAAAGGAAATTAAGTTTTAATCAGAATCACGATTCGTTTCAGGTATACATTTCCCATAACAGTGATTTCTAAAGACTTTTTTTTCCTTGCCTGCTCTGAAGCACAGGCAAGTGCAGAGCCCGTCATAGGAGAAGGAAACCGCAGGGGTCAGCGAAGAGCTGGGGGGACATCGCCACGAAACAGCTCATCCAGCCTCTGAATCCCGGGGCCTGACAGCCGAGACAAGCCACCACTTCACGCTCACTGATGTTGCGGTCTAATAGGAGAGTGAGACCAGTTGGAGATGCCTATTAGGTTTCCCCCTTCCCCCAAATGAAAGCAAAGTTTTGCAAGCAGCTTTCTGTGAAATGCGAAGATCTGGCTTGCGGCCCTCATACGCCACCGTGATAAATGAGGAGATACAACAGCTTGTTCAGAAGAAGCCCTCCATTCAATGTGGCTACAAGTGAAATTTTTGGCAACTTTTGTCCTGAAGAATAAACTTGAGCCTGTGGGCTCTGTGAACAGTTGTCTGGAGTCCTGCAAAGCTTCCCAGCTCTGTGAAAGGTTTATACTGCAGCTAGCTCAGTCAGTAGCTGCGTGAAAAATGTAGAACCGTGATATTTCACTGTAATGTAAAGAATCTTTTATAGCACTTGTAGAAAAATTTCACTGTTTTCAGCTATAACTTTACAGCTAAAATGCACTGCGGGTGGAAGTGGAACAACAGATACTATTTTTTTTCAGTGCACGAACACCGATGCTTAGCCTTTGATACGCTTTGGGGATCAAATCTTTAAAATACAAATAAAAAACCAGGGTGTGAAGAAAGTGACCTAGCAAGCCAAATAAGTAAGTTTCTTCTTTCCTACTGAATCGTCATTCTGGAGATTTTAGGCCTCTGTTTATTCTGAGAATAAAAGCAAGTGCCATATTGTCCCCCTAATGAGCATCAGTCTCGACATGATGGGGCCATATGGCACAAAGCATTTCTTGCTAGCTCCCACATGGGCGAGAGGACAGTGCGCTCTGACTGGTCTGGCTCTGTGGAAGCAGCAGGTCAGTGTCTGTTCTGGTTATGATATGGATGTCTGTCCGTTATGGAATGGTTTGAGGCCATGCATTCAGTTCTCATCGCTTTCCTATGAGGTCCTCACGTGACCTCCTTTGAAATAGAAATACGTGCTCTCCATGTCCTTGCTGAGCTGCTGGGGCAGGTAGCATGGAAACGGCAGGGCTGAGTGAGGGGGGAGTTACAAGTCGAAAGTCAGGACCAGCTCTTCCAGGCAGAGGAAGATGTTGTTTCAATATAATCTGGAGCAGGCCATTTATTTATTAATAGAAAGGAGAGCTAAATTCAGAAAATCATGATAGCTGTTAATGAAATTTTATAGATTAGTGGTTACGAATTGTCATCAATAAGTTCTTGGACTTTTTTTTTTAAAATGAGGACTTTAAGCCCTCAGCCAGACCCTCTAATTTAAATGCCGCTCTCATCATCTCTGCTTTAATGTAGCTAGAAATGGTCAAACTTGTGTTGCCAACTGTGGCCAGAAGCAGACTGGTGTGTCTGAAAGGTCAGCTACAATGTTCGCCTTGTTCAGGGGCTGACAAGGAAAAGCAGCTGTGGGAAAAGCAGAGAACGGAGGTGGAAAAAAAAATCCAAGTGATAATAGCGAGTGCGTTGTGTAGCAAAGTCGCGGTAACTTGGGAGAGGTTGGGCACGGGTGAGCCAGGACGGGCACGGGGGAGCGGTGCCCAGAGGGAGGTGCACCGGGCGCCGGCGGGGGGTCCAGCAGCCGACGGCCACGATGCTGGGAGCCCCAGGGCTCAGCGCCTGACGGAGACCCCGCGGGGTCAGCTCGGACCGCGGGCTCTGCTCTCAGGCTCTGAGAACTGAGGTGAAGTTAAAGTGGAAGGTCAGTGATTTCAGACTAGGTTTGCTTTTCATCTTTTTTTTTTTTTTTTTTTTTTTCCCAGCCTGGAGGCTGGTGAGCAGGATGCTCTAGCAATGAAAACTGTTGTCTGCAGCTTTGTGTTCAAATCTTATCACTGCCATTGCCTTAACCAGGGACTGCACATCATTAGCAGTGTCTTTTTTAAAGACTTACTGTGGATGAAGATGGTTTCCTGCCCTAGAGCTTCAATCTTTCTGTTTTCTCTAGGAAGTAGGGATAATTATTCCTTTTTTTTTTTTTTTTTTTAACCTGCTTTCCCTATCAGGCTTGTACATTCCTTAGATGTTTGATAAACATCTCAGACAGCACAGCCCCTGCTTTTTACTGAGCCTGCTAAGCAGTGAACATACATTGTAATCCCGCAGAGGAGATGACCAAGTGCTCTTAGTCCAAGCCCCACCAGCCTCGGAGGCTGCACAAATGTCAGTTTACTTCCTTCCCTGCTCTGAGAATAAGAGATGGTTGCATAGTTAAATTGCAGAGTCTAGGCTTTTTGAAAGCTCGTGCACAGTTAGGAAAGGATGTCCATTTTGTCCCCTTTCTCAATGTGCTTTCAGTGTCATAGCAAGATATTATTTCTTTAATTACCAGCGTTTCCTGGTACTTCCCCACTTTAACCTCCTTCAGGATGCTACAAGAAAGAGCTGAGGCTGGGAGGAAGGGGAGTAGCTGTGCCGTGTGCTAAAATTACTGTCATGGCATGTTTTGTAAGAAATGATGGAGGACATTGTATATATAGAAGTGAAGTTTCCTTAAATGGTTTGTTTCTAGCATACTATTATAATAACCATTTTTATTATACTAATATTGTATCAACTAGACTACTGGCCAGATGGCATATTTAGTCAGGTTAAAGTGCAGGGGCACTCTACTTATATAATAAATGACAATAAACTAGCACAGTGACAGTAATATAAAAGCAGCCTCCCAAGTAGTCACATGGCCAATATTAAGGGTTGTGAGGGAATTGTTATGGTTCATTGTTAAGTGGCATAAAAGTACAGAACAAGAAGATGAAAAATGTCATATTAGCATAGTTGCTTTGCAAGCGTCAGTATTTTCAAAGCTCAGTGACAAAATCTGTACTGGACCATTTTTCCTAACAAAAGAAGATCACAGTTGAAAGCGCATCTTTAATGGCCATGGAATTTTGTTAGCATATGAATCTTGCCTCTGAACAGTGGACATGCGGCGTCTCCTTGAGAAGGCCACGTTAAGATGGTCTTCACCATTTGGCTGAGAAAGCCTAGGCTTGGCAAAACTCAAAGAAACTATCTCCACTTGTTTTTTGTAGGAAGTTGTCTTTCATTTGTGGTTTGAAGCTTAAAGAGCACAATGCTGGATCTCATCTGCCTATGAATCTTTTGTCAAAACTCAAACAATCTTGGTAGAGTTACAGACATGAAGAATGCTTGAATGAGTCCATCAGCGCTTTGCAAACAGCAGCTTTCCCCAACCCCCCCCCAAAATACCGCTCTCTTGTAAAGCACTCCACTAGGAACACCTGGGTATGTACGGCCAGGATATTTTTAGTTGTTGTCTCCTTGCAAGAAAAGTTGCAGTCCTCCCACAGGCAGAAATAAAAGGGCAAGTTGGTTGTACATATTCCCACTAGAATTCCTAAAACAGAGCAAACTCATCTGAGGGCTGTCTTGGGGAGGCAAGCAAAGTTTAAATGTCCAAGTTTTGAAGTTTTTACTGGTGTACAAAGTACGGATGAACTCAGTGAAACTCTGTGGGTCAAAACAATGAAAAGAAAGAGCGTTGGAGACAAAAAGCAAAAACAAAAACAAAAACAACAACCAAAAACAAAAGCTTGTTGAAGCTTGTTACTCCTGAAAGATTTGGAAGTCAGAGGTGATGTGTTAAAGTCTTGTCATTAAAGGTGGGCCGTGGTCGGGAGCATCTCAGAGGCTGTTAGCACGAGCTGCAGCGCTGTGTGCTGCCCTAGCAGGCTGGGCCCTGTGCGACCTGGCTCGCCGGGAGGCAGGCTGTAGAGGGGGCTTTTGGGAGCTGCGGTCCGTAACCCGTCAGAAAGTGACCTCCAGATCAGCTACAGAAGGACCGCGAGGAAATCATGCAGGTAAAAATGGAAGCGAATAGAAGCAAGAGCAACTCTGTGAAGTTTAGCCTTGTCCTGGTGTATCCTGGAAGTGAAAAGCACTATGGCAGCTTGGGTTGTTTGGTCGTTTTGTTTTGTTTTCCCTTAAAAGCTAGGTTCAGTTTAGCACTGTTTGAACTGCTTGTTGATGCCCTCTGTCCACTGGTGATTTTTACTCCTTTTTGCTAAGATCTAAACCAGAACTGGTGTTAGAGGCCCTTCTCAGCCCCATCACCATCCTCCTAAGCCATCCTGGTCCTTAATGAGCATCTTGCCAGTGTTCTCGGGTCTCACTGGGGTGAGAGGACTGGCTTACACTGAACTCCAGCTCTTTGAAAATAACTAAAGTATATAGTTTAGAGAAACAAATATGTTTGGGTAGATTTTATTATTTCCCTTAAGGTCCAATCAGGATGCGGTTCCTGCATTTTCAGTCACACTGATGGTTTTTTGTCATGCCTTAGGGGATGCCACAGGTTAGAAACAAACACAGTGCCCACAATTATTTATTTACTTTATAATTAAAGAAAGGGAAGAACAAAGTACAAAAACAACTTAGTATACTTACAATTTTCTTTTCTCCACAGAAAGCTTTTACCAAGGATTACGTGTTTGAGAGTTCGCTTGCCTCTGGGAGCTCTTCTTTTAATGCATGAAGTCTGAAGCATATCGCTTTCAAAATGAATATAAAGTCACATCCTGGGGCACCCTAGGCTAGACCTATGTCCGCAAGTAATTTGGAGCTGTAGGAGCAGATCGTTAGAACAGAAAATTTGGAGCAGAAGCCTTTACATCCAAACTGTATGTGGTTTCTGGGGATTTACTTTAAATCAGAGTTAGCCTGATGCCAGGGATTGAATGTCCCCAGCTTCATATCTGCTTTGAAGTTCCCTGAAGACCAGCCCTTGGTTTGGACTCATGTTTCCGTTTGGGCTGGAGTGCATCTGGTGTGTACCTGGAGCAGAGCGCCTGGCTTGGTTTCCTCCTGAGGAAATGTGGTTTCCTTACACCGAAACCGCTCTGTGAACTGCTCTGAGGGAGGTAAGCGGGGACAAGAGCAGGATTTGATTCAAAGCTGCAGTCTTGCCTTGAATCATAACACGAATGTGGACAGGATGGCCAAAGTCAAGGAAAGGCGGACAACAGAAGGATGTTAAAGGTAGAGGAGGAGATCTGTCATGGATCTGCAAAGCAGTTTGCAAATAGGCAGATGTAATTCTAAGTTTCATGAAGCAGATGTGTTTCATTCAGTTACCTTAAAGAATCTGTTCAAGACACAGTCTTGCAGCAGATAAAATTAATGGATATGAATGTTTTTATTAAAAATAAATGCATAATTTTTCTCTGGCTAATCTCTTTCCAAATATATCTTCGGCTTTAACAAAGCAAAAATTAATCCAACTGTTCAGACATGCTTTAACAAGTATGCCCTCCTCTGTGAAATTATTCTTGATGATATTGCACTGCAAAAACAGTGCTCTACTGGGATCATGGTGCTTGCTTGTACTGTATGGGGGACCTTTACGTGTCCTTTATTATCCTGTCATACACAGGATCTGTTTGAGAGATGCGAATGGGTTACTTGGTTCATTGAGAGAACTGCAGTTATGTTTTTTCATGGTTTCAATGTACGTGGGAGAAGTATCTTCCTTAGGGTTTCTCAGGAACTAAGCGCTCCCTTTTGCCATTGGTACGGTGAAGTTCAGTCTGCCCACGCGTGTCACCGCGATGCCCCTGCGAGGCGCTGTGAGCACAGCTCGAATAGCCAGCAGGAGCGGGCACCGGCCCTCGAGGCGGGGAGCTGGGAAGCCTGGCAAAGAGCCGAGGACCTGCCGGGACTGCGGTGCTCTGGGCTGGCCTGGAGGTGGTCACTGACACGGAGGGAACTCAGACCGCTGAGGCAGTTTAAAGTGTTGGTGTTTTTGAATATCTCAGAAAATGAGCTTTTCTTTTGATGTGTTTTGTCTGGAGTTTTAATTACAAGGTGAGATTCTGTTTGGACTAGGTCCAGACATGTTTACTTCTTGTGTAAAAATCATTTGGTTTTGAAAGTCATTTGAAACTTGCTTGACTCGGAGAATCTTGGACTTCTGTTTTCAAAGAAAGCAGTGGTTGTTCTTCGTAGCAGTTCTCAGAGGAGCAACTGGCTTTGGTAGGGGAGCTGAGCAAATGCAGCCGGGTAATTAACCATGCATTGGCATCAATGTTCCATATTTAAAGATCTTAGAGTTACACAATTAAATTCCTGAACAGTAGTTATATGCTAAAGCATCTTTTTGATGGTGTAAAATTGCATTGGAATGAAAATGTATGGAAATAAGGAACTTTGCAAATTTTCTACCACTGTAAGAAATGCACAAAGGATGCATACTGTGCCGTTTCCTGCTAATACTTGTTTTGTGTACATATCGTATAAAAACCTCACAGCATTCATAGGAGGAGATTTTTTTTTCTGAGAATTATTTACTTGAGCTTAAAATGGCAATATTCTTTAATAAAGAATAAAGGGAAACAGTATCCATCTCCATTTTACAAATGAAGAATGGATTATAAACCCCAGTGGTGTGTAGGTGTTTTACTCTTGTAGGGAATGGATACTTAATTATCTTTGATGGTCTGGGCCCTAGCAGCTGTAATTTGTTTGCTTCCATAAACACGCAGTTCACCGAAACTGTGATTAAAGGCTTAAGGAATGTGTAGTTAACTCATCAAATATATGTACATAAATTCAGCTGATTCATTTCACTGTAAAGCATATCCTTATTTATTACTGTAAATGAATCTCTAATGTCGCTCATGCAAAGTCTTAATGAATGCCATTCTTTTTCATTAGGTAGCTCTTTAAAATCGATAATGTTTTCTTTAAGGGGAAGCTTTGGCTGTTACTAATTTAAATCTCATTAACTTTTGGCTTTTTTTTTTCCTAAGGTTCAATTGGAGCTACATTTTTCATTTAGATTTGAAGCTGCAGGCTACATGTAATTCCATTTAAAAACCCAAGGTAGGCAGGAATAATGTTGGGTTGACAGTAGTTTAGGGAACCTAAAATTCAGAATATTTTACATGTAGTCTACACTTGTCATTTAGAACTAACTGATTTTCCCAGCATGAAGTTTGAAGACGCGTAAGATTTTGAGAAAACTTTTCCCAATTAATATAGAGTTTGCAAAACTGGGTTTAAAGCCACTCTTTGCTGCATCATATTCTTTTAGCTTGCATCATGTGTATGTAGTGAAAATTTGTGAATCTTCTTGAGATTTAGAGTTGTAACCCCAACCGCTTCTCTTTCCGTGTTTGCGTTTGCTTGTCTGTGCCTTTGGGTCTAGTGAGACACTGCTGTCGTTCCTCCCCTCCTTCAGACAGGTTATCTCTGCTCTCTGTAGTGCTGACACCATGTTTGCATATATGCAAATAGAAGCAAATATGTGCAGGGACTTTTATACCTGCTGAGTCGATTTCTCCTCTTCTAATATCTGGCTGCCACACAGAGAAGCAGTGCAATACCAACAGGGCCATTAGCAATGCCTTTTGCTATCCTAAGTTTGTAGCTCATAAAGGAGGTTTTATTTACTGATCTCTGTTACTGAAGGCACACTGATCAGTCCCAGGGAAGAAGAAAAAATCCAGTTCTCATCATTTTGATGACATATTTTTGAATATTTAGTATTAAACAATAGCAAGAAATTGCATTGTAAAGGTTTATGCAGCCCTAGGCAGGCTGTCATGGAGACTGAAAATTTAGCAGAGCTTTTAAAAATACTGGTTGGCTGGAAGGGTTCTGGCACTGTATTATTCACTGTGCAACAAAATTAACACATTACAAGCAGTGGTTACTTTCAATTGTATAAAATTGGGTGAGTCTTTAAAGAGATTAAATGAGATTTGTAGCAGTTTAGGAGAATTCTTAAAATTGACAACTTGACACAGCGTGATTTCAGATTATGTGAAATCTAGCATTAGTATATTTATATTTCTGTTTGCAAAGACTCTGTTCAAAGTCATCATGATGGAAATATTTGTAATGAAGACATAATAATGTCTTTAATATGCAAATCATCATAATTGCATTTCTTACCGTGTCAGCCTCACACTGAAATATCATTTATTTTACAAGTGACACATGAGAGAATGACTGCATTTGTGATGCTTCTATTTTTAATAAAAATGCAACAGCAAGTGTCTGCATCTCTGAAGAACTCTTTATCAGCAGTGCCCTTAACATAGTTTGTAAGACATCTGTAATTTTTTCAATCTTTCCAATTCATACCCCGAGTTCTAGCTTGTTCTCTGTCTCTCTCTCTGTCTCTCTCTCTCTCTCTCTCCCTCTCTCTCTCATGCTCCTTCCCCTTTCACGAAGAAGGTTTGCTGTAGAGGTGTGCGTCCAAAAGTACTGGCATTGCATACTGCACTCAGACCTCAATGGGAGTTGAAAGCCAGCAGCACTTCTAAGGCTAGACCTTGTATCTCACAAAAAGAGAACTGATCTGTTGCCGTCAAACTCTGCTTTAACCTCGAGGAGCACAAATTATAAGTGAATTTTCTGAACCTCTGGAACATGTGTTACGTTGTTTGAGACCTCTCACTTCCTTTCCCTGGCTGTGGTCCACGACACATACCTCGTGTGTATTTACCCTTTCGATAGGAACAGTCCTTTTCCTCTTTCTTCAGATGCAGAGCTGGACAGATGACAGTTTTTTGCTTTGATAGATGAACTGAAAAATTAATAAAATAATAATAAAATTGACTAGGTAGAATTAAATAGATGGGCAGAAGGAGAAGCAGGCATCTAGCTTCTTACTTCTATCCTGTCTTCCCTAATCCCTTTGGGTTTTCTCTGTTTAAAAACTTAATGCTCTGATTTTCCCTATTTTAAAATGTGGCTTCTTGAGATAAGAACATACTGATTGTCTTTGGGGCATTCGCTGTAGAAGATGGTCAGGGCCCAGCCACCTCAGCACTGCAGCTGACTCAGGGCCACATCATAGTATTAGTTATTTAAAAATATTACTTAAAACACATGTCCTCAATCTGTTATGCCAGTCAGTTTCTGAGAAAGTAAATGGTGGCTGGGAATTAGGTTGAGAATCTGGGAGCGAGCAAGGAGGTCTGAGGAAATAAGCCATCTCCGCACCGAATGTTGAGTAACCGGTCAGTGCACATGGAAAGAAATACGTTAAATCAAAAAGTCCTCCCAGTTTTAATATTCTTTTCTGGCATGTCAGGAATACAGGTGGAGGCTTTTTGGATGATTTCTCTGCTCGCAAGCCGTGCCTTTGCCTTGCTGGGCGCGGAGGTGCCTCCCGGCGGCCCTCCTGCCTCGCGCCCGGCAGCTGTGTGGGGCCCTTCGGGGGACAGGAGGCCTGTAACGAAAACACAGTCCGGTGTGGTTTGTATTGTTCTGAGCAGGGACAAATTATGTATTAGTAATAAAGTATTTGCAGTTAGTCACTTCTGCTTCGTAACACACAAAGTGTGTCTGGTTGCTGGTTTGTGCAGTTGTGGTGACGCGTGAGGACAGCATGGGGTACGAGCGGGCCCAGGCCTGGGTCCGGAGCACCTCATGTCCCGGAGGATGGGAGTGGGGTGCCCCGCGGCCTGCCGAGAGTGTCCTGCCCCAGGATTAAACCGGGCTGATTTGGGGTCTGTCTGTTCCATAATGGTTCGTATTTAAGGATAAATCGTCACTGTCGTGCGCGAGCTGAAAGCAGTGTGCGTTCCCGTGGTGGCTCAGCCAGCTGTAGGCTCTGGTCTGATGTGACAGTTTGGGGGCAAAGTGGGGAAGTACACAGTGCCTCTGTGAGCGTGCCTCTGCAGCGAGCTGCCCCTCTGAGGACCACGTGGCCCCGCCGCCGCGGCCCTGGGGCTGGATACCGCAGGTTGTTCAGTAAACCTGCCCGGTTTGCGCTGGAGGACACGCCCTGCGGTGCGTACAGCTGGCTTTGGTGGTGGTGCTGGGTGAATTCTCTTTTTTCTGTTGTTGCACACAGGTTTTATAGGTTTTACAAAAAGTGTGTTTATATGGTGAAAGCATACTTAAATATATGTGAGACATTGTGTTGCAGAGCACAGCATTGCATTACAGCGTGGTGCTTTACCTAGAGAGAGATATCTGTAGCACAGTTAGCTTTTGTAGAGATTCATTTCTTGGTCGTATTTCCTTTGTCTTTCTTACATTTAGTTGTAATAGCTTGTAAGAAGGATAGTTTAATGTTTGTTTATTTTAAATAGAAACAAAAGTCTTCAGAACAATGTTTATTGTTTAAAAAAATCTCATTCTGAAGCCACTTCTCTGTATTTTATCGATATTACAGGCACATTTTAGTCAAATAACTCTCTGACAGCTCTATCCATGGTCGTTCTGTAAAGCAAATACAGTTTTGATTTGTAAGTGTTCGTTTTACTGAAATGAGGTTTGGTGGGTTCTGTAGGCAGGAGTTTCATACTCAAATTCTGCTGTGTACATGCAGCTAATGAATTGAAATGAGAGAAGAAATTACGATGTAGGTTGGAGTGTGGGTCACAACCTTTTCAAGTAAAGGTCCACTCGTCATGTGAGTGGAAATGCTAATTGGCTCACTGCTGCTGAAGTGCTCCGTGCCAGGTAACCACGAATGGCAAGCAATTGTCAAATGGTAAGTGTATCCGATGGTAAATGGGTAGAGACAAAGCAGGTGACCAAAGCTAGGTATTTGTTGCAAATAAGTTCAAGTGAGCTTAACTTCTTCCTTTCTGTTCATGAGCAAGCCCCAATTTAAAATTGCACGTTCTTCTTTTTTTTTCTTTTTTTAAATTCCAAAGTGTTTATCAAATAGTTTGCAACTGTTCAAGATCCAGAGTGTTCATTCTAACTACTGTGTTTTTGCTAGAGAACTAGTAATCTTCTGGCTGCCTGACTATAACTTTGTAAAATAAAAAATAAAAAGAGATGCTTAATGAGTAGGTTAGAGAATATAACGAAGAGTGACACTCCCGTGTTCCCATGCACGCCTAGATAGGTGAATTCTATGAAAGCATTAACTCTTTTCCAAGTGCTTCTACAAAGGAGATTCCCTTTCTGTGCTTGCGAGTTGTAACTAGCAAGGGCGTTGACGGTGGTGGGACTGAGTGCCAGGATCATGTAGGTTGGAAGGGGCCTCTGGAGTCCAGGCTCCTGCTCAGTGGCCTTGGGGAAGTCAAGGTATATGAATCCCGTGCTCTCCCCTTATCCAGGAAGTCACGCTGGTCAGGCATGCATTCCCATGGTAAATGGGGATTTGGATGACCAGAAATGTCCCTGCTGAGGTGTCTCGGTGTATGATTGCTGAGTCCTCCTTTGCTCTCATGGTGGGGGTGTGATATTATCCAAAGCCTCTTCTGACAGTCCCCTTGCTCTCTTCTTCTGTCAAGTTTTTGGCCTCTGCCAGGAGGCAAGCGCGGTGAGAGAGCCCTTACAGCAGACCTGTGTCGCCCGAGAATCCCCACCCCCACCCCCCCGGCAGGTGACGAGGAAATGAATTTAGCCTGGTGTATTCAATGGGGAGTCCATCTTCCTAACCTAGTCTGACCTCAGAAGGGCTGTGCCCTCAAAGCAGAGGGCAACTGAAGCTATCCACATACTTGAAAGACATATGGAACATAAAATAATTTATTGCATGTACACCAGTCCCTCTGCCTCACAGGGGCCAGAAAGTTAATAGAGTTTCATTCTCCTTTCATTTTAATTTTTTATTATTCACGGTTCTTCCCTACATTTCCCTGCTGGGAATAACAAGCAGTGCATATAGAGCTTCCTAACTGTGTGATTACTTGAGACTGCAGCTACCTGATCTGGGATCTAGTTTCCATTTACTTTTGGTAACTTTATTCAAAGGGACTGCCATGAAAAAAGGTTCATCAATTATTAAAATGAATTCAGCTTTGTTCCTAAAGTTTGCATGGTGCTGAAGACTTGAGAACAGTGTGTGCAAAAGCCTCCATTGGTTAATGTGATTGGCTGGAGAACATTCAAACTGTCTCAGAGAGTGTCCTTAAAGAGGTTGTCAATAGTCAGCACCACTCACAAGAATAATTGCATATGCCTCCAGGTATGGAGAGTATTTCCAGAGTGTTGCTCCTTACCTGAAAAGTGCAATGGAATATTTTCAATCCATTTTACTCATAACTTACATCAGTTATTGTTATCCCTTTTCTTAGAAAAAGAAAACAAGGAGAACCAGTGTGTATCTGATTTGTCCAAGGATAGTTGTGTGCACCAAAGAAGTATCAGAGAGGTTGGGAATTCTGTCTTTGTGCAGTTGTTTCACACTGGAAGAAATCTTGGTCAAGAATGCTTTAGCATCATTCCATTGACTTCCTCAGGGATCCAAAGAGCTAACAAAAATGGCAATATTTGGTGTGGAAGCTGCCCCAAAAAGCCAGATCTTCCCCCTTTTTTGAACCTTGGAAAGTGGAAATGGTTTTTTTTAGTAGATTTTTTGAGCATTATATCACCTTTCTTATTGGAAAATATTGGGGTTCAGCTGTTCAGATGTTAAAATTCAACCTTCCAAATAGTAGTCATGACAGAAGTGCTCTATATTTGAAGTCAGTTGAAATAAATGAATGAAGATAAGTGAAGGAAAAAAAGCAGCATTAAGTTTCACAGTAAAATGTTATGAATGAAACTAGATCTGGGTGAACAGCTCATTTACAGTGTTTATTGAGTCCATACCTGTGTTCACACTGATTTGTTGTGTGTCTGAGAGGTGTTGTTTGTTTATAGCATTTAAATTTCAGTTTTAACAGCAAGATTTTTTTTACTTGTTCAATCCAAGAGCAGGCGTAACGTCATGCGTCTGATCTGGCCAGTCCAGTGTAAGCAGCAGGTTTCATTTAATGTTCCTTTGCTAGTGGGATAAAGGAAAAAGGAAGATATGCTAATTTAATGAAGTTATTTCATGACTAACTTTGAAGAAATGATGATCCACAAGCAAGAAAAGATGCTTGTTTGCATAGCTTGTTCACTGCACATCACCAACTTGGCTTTACTTCCGTGGGAGGAACGACTGAAGCTGGGCGGAGATGGGAGCTTTGCAAATGAACTTTTCCCCAGCTGTTCCCAACCTCCCTGACGCCTGTAGGAGAGAAATCGGAGCTGCAGGGGCATTTGTGAGAGCGCTGCACAAGGGGCTGAGGGCACAGCAGAGACTGGCAGTCATGCTTTGAACTTGTGGCTGTGAAACAGGTCTGGGATGTCACAAGGTAAAGTTCCAATTTCTACACTGTTTACTTCAATGAAGACTCTTTGAAAACCTGCCGGATATTGAAGTGATTACGAGATCAAGGTCACCAAACTCTCATTTTTTAGAGTAAATATGCTTCATTTTAAACAGCTGCTTTAGTGCCCTCCTTTCTCTTCCTCTTTATTAAGCAGAGCGATAAGCTGAAAGCAGCCAGCAGAGCTTCGGCAGGGCACTTCGGTTCAGGCCCATCAGTCTCCAGGAACATCGGACTCACAAGAGGTAGTAAAGAGCAGGAGGAGACCAGAGATTTCCTTTCCATCACACAACGTGTTTCAGAGCTCCCTATCTCCAACAAAATCTTACCTGCTGGCGGTGATTTGTTCTTCTCCCCCTCAGCAAGTATCCCTGAAAGTCCCTGTGATCCGGTGCCATCAGAAAAGCTGGCGCCAGAGCCATCGGTTTGCACCGGTCTGACAAGTGCTACGGGATGAAACGTCCCTGCCCAGTAACTTCTACTGACACAACTTCAGCATTTTGCTTCTTCAAGTAGAATTTCTAAGTCCTGACCTCGTTAATATGCTGTGGCTCCTGGAAGCTGGGAGTTTGTTCGGGGTCCAGACTGCTTTTTTCTCTCCTTAGAGAATTTTACAGATTGATGATCTACAACAGTGTTCTTTCTTTTGCATTTTGAATGTGAGACTAAAATGCTTCCAGCTCTGTATGCATAAGTAAGTCAGGCCAGTGCAATCGGTTGTTGTTTGGACCTCTGGCAGTGTATATTTACAGTTTGTTTGACCTCAAAGGAAATTATGAGTGTTCAGCTGGAATCTTTGACATTTGAGCTGGGTTGTGGCTCATAAGAAAAGCTGGTCAAAAAGAATGAGGCATATGCAAATTGTTGTTAAAGTTTTCTTGGCCCACCTTATAGAAATCTGAAGTTTTCATAAAAATTTGGAAAAAATTCAGCCTATGTAAGTCAATATCTTTTTACTTATTTATGAGCCAGCTTTGGAGAAATACCTGTGTATCTCTAAATCAAATGAAGTTTCTTAGCACTCATAGCTGTTTCATTTCAGAATAGTGAAATATTTGCACCTTTATCTGACTTGAAAATCCCAAACATTTGAACCAGTAAACGTCAATAGTCTCAATATTGCTAGAAAGCATACAGAAAATGGAGATGAGAGTAGAGGAAGTACGCAGTCTTTGTGTGATCGTTTTCTTTTGACTTTGTGTTTCTGCAGCAGAACAGACTCGTGGTTAATGATGGTGAATCTAGATGTTGCTGAGGTAGAAATGAATTATATAATTAAAATTATTTGTGGATAGTGGGAGAAACATTGGCAAGATTCACCCAGCTTGAATCATGATAAACTTATTTTTCTCTCAGGACTGCAGGTAGTTTTCTAAATGGTCTTCATCTCTTACAGATAGATTTTTGATTTACTGTGTCCCTGAGGGGATATATTCGAGTTTTTCTAAAATGTAGTTTAATATATGTGTATAGTCAGAATCAAAAACTAGCATTTGCTTGGCTAAAATAAAAGAAGGGCGAGACTGTAACTCATAGAAAAGAAACATCACTGACCCTTAGCATTAGCTTCCTCCTCTTTTCCTCGCTGCTTGCTGTTGAGGGCTGGCTCCGTTCCTGCTGGAGAAGGCAGCGGCAGTCCTCTACCGTGTCTCTGGAGTACCGCCATCATTGTAGCCTTTTCTTCTCTCCTGTAAAACTGGGCACTTCTGCCTTCGCTGACTGTATCTACCCGTTATTGTTGGTGGACCAAATGCACAGTAGTTGGGTGTATTTGTATGTACCGTAAACAAACCACATCAGTTTTCAAGCTGCACAATCTGAGGCTTTAATTCTGTGTACCAAATTTGGTGTAAGTCATGGGTATTTACAATTTTTTAATACTGCTTTTGAAATCTAGTAGGGGAGGAGGCGTTCCTGAGGCGGGGATGTGCCCCAAGCACGCGGGGCGGGACGTCCATGCTGGGATGAGCTCTTCCCCATCACTTCCTCATCGCCATCTGGGGAGAGGGAAATCTTCTTTTTTGTTTTGTTTTGGTTGGTTTAAATGGCTGTCGTGAGGCTTTTTCTGTAATTGCACACTGTGGAGCCAAAACACTCCAGTGGATCCGGTTGGAGAAGGGTTGTACGAGGCTAGAGAGGGAGTAGGAGAGATGGAGACTCAGACGTCTTTCTGTAGGGCAGATTTTTATTGATTGCTGTGAGAGTATCGTCGGACCTTGCGGTTCAATAGGTCAGCTAAGCTGAGGGAGCTTGAGAGGCAGCGCCCGGCCTTGCCTTGTTTTGCAGGTGCCATAGGCGCTGTAAAGAGCGTGCAGCATGATCCGTACCCGCACGGGTGTTTTGTTGGAAGTGTGTTCTCCGAGTGGCTAAAGCATCTCTGCATTTCGGAGCGTTTCGGGAGCCAGCAGCAGGGCTAGGGGTTTGCGGCTGCTGTTGGTGCTCAGTCGGCTCGTCTTGCCACCACGGGCCCCGGCGCAGTTGAGTGCGAGAATCGGGGAGGAGAGCAGCTGCTCTGTAGCTAATATAGAAACAAAAATATAACTCCTGCATCAGAGGAACATTTTTCTGACTAAATATTTACAGTCAGCAGTGCATTTGCTTGCTATGTGGAGCAATAAATTCAGTGCGTTAGCTAGTATATCTTTTTTTTAATTATTTATTTGAAGATTATTTCAATTTAAAATGAGATTTCAGGTAACAAGGTAGGCAAACATGTTCAACAAGCCCATGCTATAAATTGCTGTAGGTGACAGATCCTTACAAAAATTATTACAGGCAGATTCGCAATGCGAAAATTATTTATATGACAGCAAGCAGAAAGACAAATTACTCAGAGACTATGTACATGCTCTTCTATAATTGCTCATAAATTATTATGGTTCATGTTAAAAGGCATCTAGAATCCCCAGACAACTAGATGTATTTAAAATAAGAATAATGGCAAATTACCAGAAAATGGAGGGGGGAGATGCCGTGCGCGCTGTAGGATGATTGCTGCCATGGAAGTACAGTAACTTACCGTCGGGCAGCTTAACCTCTGATTTCTTTCACAAATGTGAGAGACCTTCCTTCTCAGTTCCTCAGGCTGCGGTAGCCTAGCCAGGACGCTCAGAGGACTTCAGTGACCCGCGGACCACCAGGGCGGGCGCTGGCCTCGCGCTGCCGCCTGCGCCCCCGGCCAGGCAGGGGTACCCCGGGCTGGTGGCCCCCTGCGTCCGGGCCTGAGGCGTCCACCAGGGTTGCTCCCCGGCTGCCGGCACGCGTCGGGGTCCCGCAGCTGCCCACGCAGGGCCCTCGCCTTGCAACCCTTTAATCTGCTGGGAAATTGGGCTGCATTTAGTCACTGGGGTTGGAAGTTATTTGACGGGAGCTGGGGGATGGACAGACTGATGGGAAGGCTCATTTCCTTAGGAAGCCAAGCTAAAAAGGGGATATTTTCTATATCCTCTCAATGGTCTAAATTCTAGAGAATATTTACGATAATTGTCTTTATTGAAAATGTCTAAAAAACACCCACAATAGAGGGATTTGATTTGAATGAGCTTTCAATCAGGCACTTATTAAGGATCAGTTGATTATTGGGTAGCAGAGAATAGATGTATATACATTTATTATGTAAGAAGTGCCTCTCTTTAATGCCGTTATTTTTGTCTCCTTACCACCCTGATTGTATTACACGTTGAGAGCCAGCCCAACAGAAATGACAGCAAACTTTGTCCTCGGGCATGGAGTGCTGAGCTCCACCGAAGCAGCTCCAGCGAGTTGCCGTGGCAGCTTGGAGAGCGCTCCGGGCGGATGGACCGGTGCGTCGCCGGCGGCCCCGCTGGGAGCCCCTTCACCGCCAGCCCAGGGAGCCTGACCTACATTTCAGCCTCCACAGCTTCCTGCAGGGAAACGTTCTCGACTGTATTTAACAAGAACAAAAGAGCGAGCAGAAAAAGGCATCTTCTGTTTGATGAGTCTTTCTTCAATAATTAAGCTTTAGTTGAGGTGCTCTGCGAGGCTTCTCCCCTCCACAGATGTCGGCAAATGTTACAAAGCCCATCGGAAATGGTCTCTCCGTTCCCAGTTTGTTCTCCTCTCTGTCATTTCCACCTCGCGGAGTGCCCCGTGGCACCCGATGGCTGCGTGAAGATGGCCCGCGGGCCAGCACTGTTCCCCTCGCCGCGCTTGCAGCACCCAGGCTCCTGCTCCTGTCACTCGCTGCTGCTCCTCTCCCCTCCCAGTCGGACCCTCCTTGTCATCGGGTGCAATTAATGGGAAAAATGGATCTTGCGTAAAATGTGCTTTTCTTTCTTTTCTCCTTTTGAGATGCAGATCTTGAGCCAGGGTCGACCAACAGAGTTTTGTTAACTCCACGTGAGCCAGCCCCACGGTCTCCCTCTGCCTGCTGGGGGCTGCCACACACAGAGTTTAGCCAGTCTAATGACTTGGTTGTAAATTACCAACTTTATTTAAATGTCTTTCATCCATTCCAGCGTGCTTTGTATACTTCAGCAGCTGGAATGTTGAATATGAAGTGATAGAGAATCATGTGCTGGAGGTGAGAAGTTCTCAAATGAAAGCAGAGAACGAGGCAGATGGAGCAATGCTGAAGGATGCCTAACATTTGTTTGAGCTGTGCATTGATAAGTTGTTAGCTGTCGATGTGGGAGAAATATTTTATTAGAAAGAGCAGTGTTTTCAGTTTCCAAAGCTGGATTTCCATATTAGGTCAATACCGCACTTGGTAACTCTTCCTAACAGCTTTTACATTGCGACTGCTCTGTGGTGTACCTGGAAACTGGCACCTTTCCACTTGACCGCAGGTTTGCGCGTGTATCTTAGGGTCAGGTACTCTTTACTGTCATCTGGCTTTGCTGAACCAGCATCGGTTTGAAAGCCTTTGATGGCTTGACATGATTAGATTGACGAAAGATTGACAGAATTAATCAGACTGCCTGAATTAGTTTGGAGCTGAATTCCAGTTTTGGGCACCCCTATTCATGTCAGCCTACGCCTCGGCTTACACCTGTGTGACTCTGCAAAATCACAGCAGAAGAAGGTGCCTTTGAGAGTGTCTGTGTGTCCCGAAGAATAAGGGTGAGCTGTCTGGGGAGCTCAGCATTTCCTTTCACATCCCATGCTGAGGAAACAAGGCTGCAAGCTTTGCAGTGCTTTTAATTGTGAAGCTTAAAGAGCAGAGCTTAGGAAAAGCACAGAGCTTTTGTGAAGAACCCATTGATACCCACTCACTGCAAATACCTTCAAAGCCACCTATATAAAATCATTTATGATGTCAGAACCATGTTTTAATGTAAAAAATAGATCGGATGGGTTTGTAGGCCTGGGCGATTTGGGTTCTTCTTCCAGCTCTGCTGCTGGTTGCCCATGTCTGTATAACACCATAGCAGAGGTAGGTGAGTGGAGTATTTAACGTGATTCTAGCAAGAGATGGTTTGAATTATAATGTGCTGATGAAGTATGCCATATGAAATCTGAAGGATGTTATAAATATGAAAGGGATACAGTAAAAAATACCTGAACTGTCCAAACACTTTAATATATGATTTTCAAGTAACGATTAGCCAAACTTGTCCTGCTCTTTGTAAGACGAAGCTGTGAGAGGAAGAACGCAGAGGAAGAAATGCTATTGTGGCAATAAAAGGAAGAAAAGTCGATAATTTTTTACCAGCCTTTCATTTCTTGTCAATAAGAGTTGCGGTTAGAAACAAGAAGCAGAGGTTTTATTTTAAATCAGCAACAAAAGGAGTACAGAAATAAAAATCGAAGCTAGTAGTGAAAAAAGGTGTACATACCTTCGAGGGGGGGCTCTCTTCTTGGAAGCCAGCAGCCAGTGGGCAGCACCAGGAGCGGCATTGCCGCCTGCCTGGGGGGCTGGCTGGAGGAGGCCGGGAGGCAGCGCGGTTTGCGCGGCGCCGGGCGAGCTCAGCTGTGCCGCGGGCTTGCCCGGCTCCCGTGGCTCCCCAGCGCCCTCCTGACCGTGGGCGCAGGAAGCAGAGTGTGCTGAGCACTGAGTTTCCATTCCTGCCCTGTCACCTCGTGAACCAATGTGTGTCTTTCCAAGACAGAAGTGTTTGTATTAGAAATGCAAAAGGAAAGTGAACATTATGAATGAGTTTAAAATACGTCTCTCAGTTACTTGGTTCACCTGGTCACAGTATAATTAAAGCTGCTATGCCGCAATGTGGAAATTAGAGCCTTCCATTTACCCAGGCTAGACTTGAAGGATTTGGGAAAAGCCTGAATAAATGGTAAGCACATAATTAAGAGGTAGTACAAGCCACTGAAAAGGACCCCATTTACTATTCCACCATGTGTACAGTTTTGGGTCTGTACATTTGTTTAGGAAGTAAATAAAAATCAGTTAATGAGTGGCTGCTATTGAAGATGTATGTGAAATAAAGAGTATATGAGAGCATGTAACATTTAGAGTTTGAGAATTGATACTGGAAATGCACAAGAGGCAAGCTGAACTGTAGTTGGTTGAATTTGAGATAACTACATCAAGGTTAAAGATGTTCCAATTACATATAGCTGGATATGAGCAATAAATTATACAAAGTACACATTTGATTGAGTGAAGATCAAGTGAAGTGTAAAACCTTCTAGAGCCAAGAAAAGTGCTTCAAATGTTTTTGCTGACCAGAACATCAAAAGATCCCCTTTCATGTTTGCACTGTTCCTTTATTCAGCTTGATTGCATTGGTAGCATGTTGTAATTTTATCCCATTGTATATAGTATTTCCCTCTGCAGTCTGAGTAGGGTGTAGAAAAAAGAGCTATGTGAAACTGCTTTGAAAATGAAATGATATATGTCACATCTCATACTGATATTTTTATGTAGCAGATAATTAGCAGAGGTGAATGGAGAAGTTTTGAGGCATAGAATGAGCTCGGATGTCAAAGTGTATTTTCCTCCAGCAAGAAATTAGAGAATTCAAAACTGGTTTATTGGGTCAAGTAGTTAAGGTGAAAACGCTTGGATTATTTATTAAAGAGTTAGTGTTTTGGGTATGAAAATAATGACTCTCTAAAGAAATGGAATTGAGTAGGCCTAATGTGCCCTGTTAATTGCCTACACATTTTGCATTTACATGTAACTTAAAAAGATTTATAAAACTCTTTAAGTGCTGATAGCTGCTTTGGATTTTTCACATTGCTATAATATAAAGGTTCTTTTCTTTTAATTATTTGCATTGCATTTCACAGGCTGCCTCTCACTATCTTGAAAAAATATATCTGTATCTAATCTTTCTTTATTATTGTTTTGCTTTCAGTTGATGGTTGCATTGACTGGTCAGTGGATCTCAAGACATACATGGCTTTGGCAGGTGAACCAGTCCGAGTGAAATGTGCCCTTTTCTACAGCTATATCAGAACTAATTATAGCATGGCCCAAAGCACAGGTCTTAGGCTTATGTGGTACAAAAACAAAGGAGATTTAGAAGAACCCATTATATTTTCTGAAGTTAGGATGAGCAAGGATGAAGATTCAATATGGTTTCACTCGGTTGAGTTGCAAGACAGTGGTTTCTACACGTGTGTGCTAAGGTGGGTATTGTGTTAAAATGTAACTAAGAATGTATAGAATGTTTTGTTTAAAGAAACGTTTAAATTTAGCTCTCAGGATTGAGATATTCTGCCAATGAATATATACGCATTATTTTTTTTCCTCGTAATTGTATTTGTCACCTTGATACTGTGTCTTAAAATTACGGTTTTCCTTGTAATTATAGTTACCTTTTCCAATAGCTATAATTAAACATGTGACTTCACTTCTTTACCTTTTTTTTATTTAAGATCAACATTAGCAAATTCTTAGCAAAGTTTGCTATGAACCTTCAGAACTGGATATTTCTTAAACAAATCATTAAGTTTTTTGGTTAAGTAATGCTCTTTTTCATATCCTCTAAGTGACAAATGACAATCATAAATGAGTTTTCAAAGTTGGTAATTTTGTGATTTTTTACCCAGGATACTTTTCATTTTTGAAAGTTATCCAAGAGTTTAGACACGGCTGAATGATTCTGATGAGTTTAGGCCATAGGGAATTAAAGTTGTCTCTGTTTTTTAAGAAATGTTTAATATACAATTATGATTTGTCATTAACTTTAGGCCAACCTGGTTTAGTAAAGCACTTAAATGTGTGTCTCAGAAGTATGTTGGAACTCTTTCATGTGCCTTTAATTAAGCATGTGCTGGAGTTAATTACTTCCATCATGTGGACGTTGATACCACCTCTATACCTGACATGGTAGGCTAAAAAATGAGAACTCTTTAAAAATGAATAAATACCCCTTAAATGATACAGATTTGAATTAAAGGAGTTTACAGATACTTTATACAATTCAGCATTAGACTATTTAGTTTTGGAGAACGAAGTTTGCCTCCTGCTTACCTGCTCTTCCATATTGAAACAGATTTGATGAATTTAATACCAAATATTTGCAACAAAATAACAGCACTGTTCAGAGCCCAGAAGCTGCTCAGTCTTTCTCTCCGCTGGGTCTTACTGCCTTGTTTCAGCCTGCCTCTAGCCATTCGGATCCTGAAGACTGCTACTAAAATCACAGATTTGTGTGTTGTGCGGTGGTTTGTACTGTGGACCAACATGCAAGCTGAATAACAGATGAATCTGCCAAACTTTTAAGTCTCTGAGGTAGCCTTTGAAGTTTATTATACCCTTATTGGCTGTTCTGTCACAGGTTTGGTGTAATGTGAATTCCATGATTTTGAAATGTTATGGGAAGACAGTGATTTATATGTTTCAGGAGAGCTGCACATGTTTCATAAGAAGTAGCTGTTGTGATAATCAAGTTACTAGTCCAATATGCTTGGAAATTTTTGTGCAAATCCTATGTGGACAACAAAGAATTGATCTTGGATCAAATTCTGGGACATACTTTTATCTGAGAAATTTCAAAACCCCTTTGCTCATTTACGTTACAAAGTAGTTTTGGTAACAGATTGGCAATTTCTTAAATAATACATGCATTCTCCTCCTTTTCAGATAAAGCTATATGAAATGCTCTTTGGAAGGCATTACACAGCAATATCATCTTCTCTGTCAGTTATGTAGTTTTGCTGCTTAGCCTAAAACTTTCTTATATAATTACAGCTATTTTTGCCTTTTTCAGATATATGTAGGAGTGCAGAATATTATATATAGTAATGACACATAAAAGACCACATTTCTTCCTTTAATCTATTTTTTTTTCTTCCAAAAATTTGGTAGTGTGTCCTTGCTGTTGTTGTTTATAAAATTATAGGTGGCTTAAAATAGCTGAGGGAATAGCAATCTTAATTTATTTTAATTTCATTAAAATTGGTTTAGATATAGTGTTCTGAAGTATAATCACATGTCTGTGGTGGACTATCCACACCACTAACTGTGAAATTTCAGTACTATTAATCCAGTTTTTTTGGTAAGCAGATGTTTGTGTTTTAGTCATTAACCAGGATCACCTGCCTTGTGAGAATTAGAAGGTCACAGATGATAGCAATAATTTGAGAATATGATTTCATTTTCCAGAAATATTGACAATTTCTGTTAGAAATGCTTTCTTTTGTAAACTGAGTGAATAGGGACTAGTAGAAAGAACTCAGTGCAGTGGAAACGAAGAGATGACTGTGTCTGTTGGTATGCAACACTGGGTTTAGGGCTGCACATGCATAATTGATTCTTCTGGTTTAGTAGTTGAATGGAAAAAAATTGGGGAGAAAAATGTGTTTGGCTCAAGATAAATTTCAAATTTTTCACTTTTTCCTGCCAAAACACCCCCCAAATTGTGTTTTGGTTCTTTTAGAGAAAATTGAAAGAAATGTAGATGTAAATTGCTGACTTTGTGACCACTTAAGGAGGATGTGGGAAGCCTTGGCTTGAGGGGTGACCCCACCTTTTGTGGCCCTTTGGCCAGGCTCTACAGTAACAACTGTTTCAAGCCTCTTGTCTGAAATTTTTACTTGTCTATGAGAAAAGGAGCAAGGGAGTGAGATGCTTGAATGTGATGGTGAAAATTGCCATTGGAAGGTAGATCTGAGCTCCACTCTCTGCCTCACAGAACATTATTTTCTTTAGGCTAAACAGACTAAGTGGGGATGAGAGGTCCCTTTCCCAGAAGAGTTTATGGCTCTTTATGTGCAAGGAAGGATATAGTCTTGATCTGAGGAGATCTTCTCTGGTAGAAAAAAGGAAATGAATGCCAAGGGTTTTTAACAAGTGCTGTATAAAGGATGACATTGGTAATAGCAACACTTATGTTAATTCAGTCTCCCCCCAACTTGTTACCTTTTGCCCCAATCAAAAAAACTTGGCAAACATGAAAATTGTATTGGGAAAGTGGTAATTGCACTTTTCAGTGGATTTTCTGTTTGCTGAAAAGGTTCTTCAGAGTTCGAATAAAACCACTGATTTTCAGGAAGCTCAATTTTCTGGCTGCTAATGGGTGCTTGTAGGGTCACAGCATGAGTGTCTTAGAGGAGCTGGAAGGAATTTTGCAGAATGTGCTTGAGGAGGAAGGCTATGAGCAGGTGAAGGAAAGGCAGATAGGACAGTGATTTAGAGACGGGCAATAATTACACGTGCCAGTGAATTATTTCTTATACAGAAATGTCATTTTAATAATCATAATGTCTATTCTGTAAATGAACCCATAATATTGAATAAAATTAATACCAGAGTAGCATTTATGAAAGAGATTGCTGCTTCAGGCAAAAAATTTCTGATGTCATAATTTTAAATGTTGCCTGTTCTTTATTAACCCATTGCCACATAGGCGTGTGTGTGTGTGTAGTGGGGGGAATACACACTGCTTACATTTATTGTCGCATTAAAGCTTACTTCCCTTTTCTCACAATACATTTTGACATTGAGCTGACAGTGAGATGCAAGCCAAAGTATGGTACTTTTCTGCCGTGTTCAGCGTGTCTGTGGTGTATTATGGGATTCTGCTTCTGCAGAGAATTAAATGAGGGTGGACATCAGGTATGTTAGGAGATCTGTGTGAATTCCATGGGACTGGTTTGTTCACAGATGCCTTTTTTTGTGCCAGATCAGGGATATTACAATAGCAAGATCCAGTGGCATCCAAAAGGGGTCTTGATTGACAGATAGATGTGTGTGTTGTTATAGCTGCCAGATAAATGCTGGGACATTGTATCACAGTTTTATGGTGCAATATGCAAATGCTGCATCCTGGAGGCCTCTTTGGAGTACAGTCCCTGGATAGGCCATTAATCTTCCAGTGCCCACCAGTGGTACACTTAGTTAAAATTGTTAACATTTTCATTACGGAGGTTCATTTTGCAGGGATTTTTCACATCAGCACCCTGGATTGAGAAGGTTTCAGAGATGAGAGCACATGGAAAACACATGGAAACTAAAATGATCTAAATGCATAGGATGGCCTCAAAGTTCTGGGTGTGCAAGAAGTTCAGTTGCCAGATCATGTGTTGCTTTTACTCTCTGAAAAAAATAAGTTTGTTTTTCTGTGTTATGAGCCTCATTTTTTTAGAGGGGGAATAAGAACTGGGCCTACTTAGATCTTATGATGATGAAAGAAGAGCAGGTGATCTGGGGAAGAAATCTCATGAAAGTTTAGCAGCATCTTTGTCGTCAGTAGGATACTACACCTGAAGTCTCATCTCCTAACTGGGCTCAGCTCCAAAATAAACTGAACTGCAGTAACTGCTTTATCAGCAAGAGCAGTAGGAATGTGGTAAAAATAGTGTGTATTTGCTCTTAATGAATCCTTGGTGAAGTAAAATAATTCAATTCTCATAGTGTGAGGAGGATAAGAAGTTTGGGCCTTGAGGGGTGCAAGGAAAGGAGAAGGTTCATGTTTGTGGTCCCTAGACGGGCTGCCAGACTTAGGCACAGGATGCAGAGCAACAAGGGGATGAGGGCTCCTTGAATATATATGAGGAAATAAGCCTGCGGATCTTTAATACCAGCATTTGATGCCAGAGAACCACCAACAAATGAAGTTAGGAAATCTGTTTATCCTTTCTGCCTTACTTTGTCACTATGTGTGCAGTTCTTAATGCAGAGCAGCATTGTTATGTGCATGCACAGAAGAATAAAGCTTTCGTTGGGCCGTCAGTGAAATATTGTGATATTACTTTCTGAGCAATAATAAAATAGACTGATAGTGGATTTTAAGCCTTCAGGCTTCTGAGTGCCTGTGGAGCACATGATCAGGAAATCAAAATGAGATTCAGACAGCCTAGAGGTGTTGTCAATAACACTTCATTTGCAACGTAGCCTTTGTGCCCTTGGTTCAGTGAATGTTAGAAGGAGAGGAGCTGAAGGACTTGTTTCAAATGCCTACAAGGGCTGTGGTATGGGCCAGTCTTCCCAGGAAAAGCTGCATCTTTTTTTTGTGACCCCTGAAAGTCTGGCTGCCAAACAATAGGAAAGAAAAGTTATTTCAAATCTTTAAGACCAAAGAGGAAAGTTGAACTACACTACACTGTGAAAATGTGTAGGGTAAGGTCAGTTTCTCTGCAGCTACCTCTTGAATCTCATGGTTCTTACAATATGCATGCGAATGTGATCATTCACTTTGTTGATGTCAGTATCTTCTCGTTGCAGAATGTGTAATGTTCAGGCACTGTGGATTTATCCAGTGCTCAACTGTTCATGGCAAAGGTGGCTTTGTATCTTAAATCCCTTTGAAAATGGTGGTGTAATTCCAGTTTAATCCAGTATCTCCTTCCATGTACTTCACTGGCAAGTGCTTTTTTCCACAAACTTGCTCTGAAAAGGTATAAAGATCCTTTCTAGTGTCCTAGTGTCTTTGATCATCAGATGTCCAAGAGGAGCATGTCTAAGTAGCTGCACATCTCATAGCTAGCTCTCAGACTTGGAAGATGGTACGTGGTCAGCTTCCACTGCTGTAGCATTCCAAGCATGTTGGTGGAAGCCAGGCATGTTTCCCACTTTTTACAAGGGCATGTGCTCGGCATGGCTTAGTCTTCCCAAGCTCTGCTGATCAGTGCTGTGGGCTTTTTTTCCCACACTGAAAGTGACGAATTCTGTATAAACAAAATTCCTGTGATATGTAGTAGTCAAGATTTGAATACAGTGTTAGAGCAGATACAATATAAAATCAATATGATTCATGATAAAATAAAATTTAACTTACTGAGATATAATGCTTTGGTGTTATCAAAATGGAAGGGAAAGTAGAATCAGAATATTTCTACTTTTCTGTCTAAAATCCTGTAAAAACTGATGGTGGTTCTGCAAATCATTTTGATTATATTATTTTATTGAGAAAAATCAGTTCTATCTGTTCTTTTGACACCTACACTTAGAAAGAAAAAAAGATTTGTTTCTCTTCCCTTGTGGTATGTAGGTTTGTGCTCACTCACCCTCCTTCTCTAAGGCTTTGAAGGGGAAGATATCCATCCTCTGTCTTTCTGAAAGCCAATGTTTACAATTGATGAAAGCTGTAGGGACAGTCAGGGCTTCAAGCAGAAATGGATGGCTGGAGGGCATCCAGAGATTCCCTGTTGTGGTGGCATGCACAAGAAGAACACTGTATCCTTGAGTTTTCTTAGTAGTAAGATCACGGCATTAGGCACTGTTAAGACTGATTGACTGGCATTATTGACTAGTCCCAGTGGTCTGTCATGTAGTACATGTACGTGCTGTACCGCGTCATTAATTCTTGGGCTCGACATCACTAGTTCTTCGCAGAAGAAACACATCCTGTGGTGGGTTTCATACCTGCCTTGGGGAAAGAGGATGCAAAGTGGAGCAACTGCTTCCTCTTGCAGTCATCTCTGTCTTCAAGAGCTCTGATGCCAAGATGATGTTCAGCCCATTCCTCTCCAGCCCACCGGGGAGTTTCGTTCTCCTGCTCTGCCCCAGTGACGATCGGAGGAGGGCAGTGTTCTTACCCAGGTACCACTCCTGCTGAAACTCACATCAAAAGCCAGCTGCAACCCAGTGTGTCAGCTGATGGCATTGTGCATCCCCAGCGAGTGCACAGATAAAATGCCCAGACAGAGGTTGTACAAGGTTGCCTAAGGAGATCCTCGCACCCAAAGTACGAGGGGACAGAGCCAAAGGGAATTAAATTGTTCTTTGATGAGTGGTCTCTGAGGATATTTTTTTCTTTTCTGGCATTTAAAGTAAGTCACAAGCAGGAAGACTCATCTGCAGGACTCCATTGGCTCTCTCCGCAGATCAGCGTAATGGCACTCACGTCGGGGTTTTGTCATGAGAACGTTCTGGTTTTACCCCATCAGATAATAACAAATCTGTTGTTTTACGTGCTCAATTGCCCTTACACAAACTGAGGAGGCCTTGCTTTCTCTCCTTGCTTATATAAATAGGGCTTGTACACATGAAGAAGAATGAACTCCACAGGCTTTATTCCCTGAGGCAACAAAATCAGGGAGGTTTAGCAATGCAGACAAATCTAATAGGTATCCTGAACGCAACTTCTGTTTTGCTTGCTAGGTGTCTAATAAAAAAAAGCAAGGAGAAGCAGATACACTGATTCACCCACCGCGTGGGCTGGAAAAAATAAAGGAGGAAATGTTAAATGGTCTCAAAAGCAGGGTATTGCACATAGAAAATTATTGAAAGGGAATTTCTTAATACTTTGCTTGGAGCAGTTGTCCATGGGCCTTAGATTTATGTCATTTGTAATGGGGCTTTTCAGTGAGGCAATATAATTTAACAGTAATATCCAGAGTTCTGATAGAAAATTATTAAAAAATAAATGAAAAGAGCTTAGTCAGTTGAAGTAGCAAACTTCAGGGCAACTTGCTGCCTTCTAATACTTAAGGCCGAGAAAGAAATTTTCCCTCAGAGCAAACCAGCCAATTACAGGAATTCCTTGGCTGGAACAGGGTGTGCGGAAGCTGGCAGAGGCCAGATGCTCTATGAACTTTGGTGTGATATACTGAGATAGTTTGATGTTCTTTTGACTTCTGCATTTTTCTATGTTCTGTGTTTTATTTTCATATACTTTTTTATATTAACTAACATTTTTGGAGGCTTTAGAAAGGACAAGGAGCACTGTTAACCTGTGTGATTCAACTCAAGAGCTAGGAGTTTTTTCTTCCTTCCCTGAGCAGTCCCTGTTGGAATGGTTGTCTGGTGATCTGGTGGTTTTTTGGCTGTTTTTGTCCAGATGCAAAGATCAGCAGGACCAGTGCTTGTGTATGTGGAGGCAACTAGAAAAAAAATAGCTCCTGCTGCCCCTTCCCATGTGCAAACCAGGCCTGTTCTTGCCCGTTTCGGACTGTTCAAAGACAAAGAGTCTGTTTCAGACTCTTTCAAACTGTCTCAGAGGGAGTTAAGAAACATGGTACTAGAGATTATCCCTGAATTTTCAAACCAGGTCCTTGTTGTCGTGGGCTGTATTATGCTAGGCACATTCTGACATTTTTGTGTGGCATTTCCCTCTGTAACGAGGACGTTAGTTGAAATCCAACTTTGAGTTCAAACTGTGTAGGCTTTGGTCAGATAGACCCAGCTGTGAGAAATTCTGCCCAACTGCTGGTTCCAAACCTATTTTCCTCTCTGTCCTAGTATCTGGGAAGCCTGAAAACTCTGTGCAAGGGATAAACGCACAGTGAGGAATACAAGTTTTGCTTTTAAGTGCCTGTGGTGAGAACTACATTCCTGATGGTTAATCTGAAGAGGCATCCCTAGCTATGTTTTTCAAACTATCATTAATGTGAATATTTTAAAAGTTACCTTTCATTGACTTTGCTCAGTTGTTTCTTTTGAATCATGATGGCATAACCTTTCTTCATTGTAAAACATGAGCTCTGGGGACATCTAGTATGTTTTATTCAAGCTGAAATTGTCATTTTGTTTCCAGTGAATCTTGCGTAGTGATTAAATCTTAGGCAGAAGAAAGTGCAGTAGGACTAAAAATTCTTAAAGAATCATGGGTTAGCTCAGCATGAATACTTTTTCTGCTTGAACGAATGGAGACTTAAATGGCACCTCCATCTGGATTCACAACACAGGTCTCTATTAGAGGCTCAGAGAAAGCAGAAGTAATGAAAGAACAGTGGATTTGTGAAGTGTTACTGCTCTAGCATCCCACGCTTAATTTTCTGAGATCATACTTTTGTGATGCTGTTTTCTTTTACTAGTAGGATCTTGAAAGTCAGTCAGACATTAATGGAAGGATAATGTGGGATTAGGATTTTTCCTCACTATACATAGGAGTTGGGTTTAGAATTACAGTTGTAAAAGAAAGCGAGCAAGCAGACTACAAGACAGGAGTGTTTGGGGTTGCACCAAGCCCAGGTGACACAGCAGTGGAGGCACGGACTCACAGCGCTTTGTGGCTTATGGCTCAGTAAGGAGCTGCAGTCGCGTCAACCATCTGTCGAATTGCTCTTCTTCAGGTATTGCCCTTTCATTTGACAAACTGATCAGAAGAGAATAATGCAGCAGACAGGGTAATCCCAAAATTTTGAATGCAGCTGTGATTTGTAACCTCTCAGAATGATCTGTATCATGTGTGAGAGTTTGACCTCTTCCAGACAATGACTGCAAACAGGCAGCAGTGGTAGTCATAGAGGAACCTGAGTGAAACCTGGGCAGATAGTAATAACTAACTTGTTTGGAGGAAAGATGCTGTGTCTGTGTGATCTGAAACACCACTGATAATAAAATTACTCATTTTTTCTTTAAACAGATCACCAAACCATGACCTCATAGAATGGGGTGAAACAACCTCAGATACTCATGAAGCTGCTTGGCAATGATTATATGAAGTGTGAAATTTAGACTGGAATGAATGTCTGAAATTCTTATGAAAGCAGAGGAAAACAACCAACTGCTGGATTGGGTCTGAAAGCTGATAACAGAAGTACATACCTATAGCAGTTGGTAGTGGATTAATTTCTCTGAACCTTGAGATGGGCAAAGATGATTGGCATTGTTGTTCCTGTTGTATCTTCAATTTGGCACCAACAAAGACGAATGTAAGGGTTAGCTTCCACATTCTTGCAATCAGTGTTTCAGTGAGCAGTGAAAAACTCATTAAAACAGGCAGGCAGAGTGTTAGGTCAATTGGGAGAGATCTAAGGCTGAGCTGGGTTTTCCTGAGCACAGCTTTGATAAATACTCTTCCTGGTTTTTGGATCTACCATCACGTTGTAGTCTTACAACTTTAATGTAGTTAAAGAAATGGACACCTATTGAAAACTGAACCTGCGTGCCAGGGAAAACACAAGGAAAAACAGTGCAAATCCTCATGTATAAGTATGCAATTCAAATTGTGAGGTCTTTTCAAACTAGTACATACAAAATACTCAACCACTTTACCTCCTCCTTACTCTTTCTCTTTTAAGAAATGTCAATAAATGGGGGGTGGGAGGGGAGGTTCCTTGCCTGCTGGATGCAAAATTGTTTTACTTGACTTCTCTAACAAACCACCCTCACTGGTAGAACCACAAATGCCAAAGAAAAACAGTTTTGTCAAAGTCATGAATATTTCCTCTTATTTGTTTCAGCCTTAGGGCTGATAAATTGTGTTGAATCTAAAACTAGATGAAAAATTATTTTGGGATTGCCACTTCCATTTCAAATTTCTTTCCTATCCCTTTCTCTGTTTCCTCCTTTTTGTCCCTCATGTCTTTGCTTCGAAGTCAAGCCAAACTCACAATTTTGCTTGATTTTGTTTTGAGACCTGTTAGACTCCCTTGGTTTTGCCTGTGTTTTTCTGTTGGTTTCTAAACTGGTTTTGATTTGTGGTTCACAGCCAGTTTTAGGTGGCCTGGGGATTGCAAATGCCTTGCCACCAGAACAAAGGAAAACTGCTTTTTGAACTCTGGCAAAGCTAAATCCTTCCTCACATATCCACTCCAGAGATTAAGCCCAGTTTTGCAGTAGTCCCTTGAAATAGAGAATTACAAATCTTAGTTTCAGTGTGAAAATATAAGAGTAAATTTTTTTCTCTGAACTGCAGAATAATTCTTTTTTTTCTTCCTTCTTGCCGTTCCCCATATGACCACTGCTACCTCTTTTACAAATTGAAACTGTTGGAAGTTGACTCTGCTGGAGAATGGATGGTTTGGAACCCTTTCAGAAAAGAAAAATCATTAAAAGACCCACTTTCAAACTCATGGGCTTATTTGCTTTACATGTAGCTTGTCTGCAGTCTGACAGGTCTTGGTTCGTTTGGGCTGCATGTAGTCACCAGTACTCTCTATTTATGTGCAGCTCTTCTTTCCTATTCCAGTGATGCTGAGATCACTACCACAGACCTTCCAGCATCTTCCCCATCTCCCTGGAACTTATTTCCTTTTTGTTCGTTTCCCTCATCAGCTATGATAGCAGATGCAAGTTGCTTAGTTTTGTTGGTCCTGTTGTTCTTTGTGTGTTCCAGCCCCTTTCATTAAATGTGGTCATATAAACCTTTCCTGCCAGTCTCCAAACTGCTGGGAGCACTGACCTCCCCATGCCAAGCTCCATGACCATATATTGAAAACAGAAGTGGGGCTTCCATTTTATAATTCTGGGTAATACACCATTTGTTCGCTCTTGAAAGCAGAAGAGGAAAGCAATGAATGTAGGATTCATGCCAGTCAGTCTACACGTCCTTACCAAAAAGAAAAAGGACCCTTACCGAAAACAACTCAAATGCAGCTCGTTGAGGAGAGCCCTTGAGGACATGGAGGTCCTGAAAGCCATTAGAAAGGAAGAAAGAGGTAGATCAGTCCTAGCACAGCAGCTGTATGGGCTTCCTAGAGCCTCTGGAGGTAAGTCTGACTGCAGTGACCTCCAAGGTGGCCTGCACCATGATTGTCCTGTCTGCTTCTGCGGGTGTTGCAGAACGCGGTGGTGGCTGGCAACTGCTCTGCGATCCCCTCCCTGACTTCTGACTCAAGCTGTCACCTCCCAGAGATCCCGTTATGCCACAGGTCACGCAAGAGAGGAGAGAGGGCCTGTTGCCATGCGTCAGTGAAACGGAAGGTGCATATTTCTCCAAATTCCAGTTCAAATTACAAGTTTCTTGCTGCATAGGAAAATTCATTGTTCCATCTACAAATCCCCACATAAAATGAACATAGGGATGCCTCCATTAAGGAGGTGAGCGATGGATCTCAAATGCAAGGTAGAATGAACATAAGACAAATGCGATGGGAATTGTCTGGTTGAAACATAGAGAGTGTCTCTTTTTAGGAAGCTTTCTTCCATATCATCTCAGCTGATAGAAAAGCAGTAACCATGGGAGTCTCCAAGAAAAAGCTAACCACAGACTCACCACCTGCGCAGAGGACCGATTGATGAAATCTGTATCATCCTGCTGAATACTTAGCCAAAGTCAAAGAGGAATGGCTCAAGTCTTCTATAACCAGAGGCTCCCAGGTTTTTGCTTCAAAGCTGAGAAAAACAATGAGGTTGACCAAACTGCTTTTATCATTTTGCACAAGACCAAAAGGTAACTCAGTGGATTAAAGGAGGGCTGTGGCTTCAGACAGTAGATCTGCAATTGCAGAGTTACCCTTTTTGAATTGCTAGCAGCAGAGCTAATGCAAGTGGCTGATGAAAAAGCATTCAGAAGGCTTTCAAGTCTCTTGCTGTTGGCTTCATGAGGACTTTCTTCATCATGAGCCTGAATGAATTTATTGTCCTGGTCATGGAGTGTGAACAAAAGTGACGGTTCTCACAAGGCACTTAGTTTTCTCAATTCTACTCAATTCTAATTGTAACTAATGAAAAGAATACTACATTTTTAGGATGTGGTTCCAGGAAGCATTTTAAATAGAACTAGCCTCCAGCACTGTTCAAAATTCAATCTAAATAATGCAAGATTGTTAGCAGAAAATACAGTGCTATTAAATAACACCGAGTAATGGACAGCTATTCAGAGGCATTATTCTTGGTCGGCCTGGATCATTAGGACGGAGAGCATGTGACCTGATTTGCACTCAGTAATACCCGTAGTGCTTCAGGAAAGTTAATAAATAGTAAGTGCAGAGCACTATTGACTATGCAGAGTGATTTTATCCATATTTTGTGGATTTCTGGTGCTCTACTAGAAAGCATTAAAATTCTCCAAATACGATTTCTTTCTTCCTACAAAAAAGGGTGCACTTTTCAAAAGTGAAAAGCCCCTTAAAATGACTTTTTTAGTCAAGAAACTTTTGTTTCGGGTACCATAATGTGATTTATATAGTTTGTGAAGATGTGACTTTTTTATAGGCTCTCAACTGAAACAGGACCTAGCAGAGTGCAAAAAGAGCCTTTCCCCTTTAAGATGGGGGACAGGGAAAATGTCCACTGAATTCATGACATTAATGTGCATGTGACACTTAGAACAGGAGGGAGTGGGAAGGGGGCGTCTGTGGCAAAT
Source organism: Dromaius novaehollandiae (assembly GCF_036370855.1). NCBI lineage: Eukaryota > Metazoa > Chordata > Aves > Casuariiformes > Dromaiidae > Dromaius > Dromaius novaehollandiae. Next base: position 10,222,428 of record NC_088108.1, read on the forward strand.
TCAGTCCTTCCTGTCGTATCTGCTGAGATGGCATGTGTTGTTCATGTGGACAGTGGGAAGGCAAAAGAGCTGAGCTAGTGCTAATGTGAAATTTGAAAGGTGACTTCAGCTCTATAACCTATCCTGCTCTCCTTGTATCTCTCTGTGCCTCAGTTTTCCTTTTAAAAATGGGAGTAATAGGCCTGCTGTAACACTGCAGAAGGCTGTGTCAGCACCTGCATCAGGAACCTGGTGTTTTGTGCGGTTCTGTTGAATTTGTAACTCAGATGATGCTGAAAATTGGAGGTTTCTGAGGATTGCCTCAGAAACGACCTTCCCTTCCCTTGTACAAATATGTGCTCATGGCTCACCTCTAACAAGAAGCCATTTGTGCCATGTTTTGTCACCATTTGTTTAGCATGAAGCTTAGAGTTGTGATGAAGTGTCCCTGCAGACCTTTTTATTTTCTTCCTAACTACACTCCCTTGATGGGGTGACATGTTGTTGCTGAAATGATGTATCAGAAAGATTTGTTAGGAAGTATGTTGGATTTTTTTTGCAATTAAAAGCATTGTCATGAGTTTAATTGGAGGGATTAAGCATCCGGTATCATTAGTGTCTAGGTTTGACTGGCAGATCCTTTTCCAGATGCATGGGGCAATTTTTGTCTGCAGTGGCACCCTCTTACCTCAGCTAAACCTAATTGCAGCAGAGCTGCTGCGGAAGAAGCAGTAGCAAAGTGGTAATACCTTCTGCAAGAGCTCGCCTCACCTCCCTTTGATGGGAGAAACCACCCAGCATCTCAGTTTTACTCCAGGCTTTTTTGGTTATGGCATAGCCAATTAAAATGACAAAATGATGCTTGATGGGAGGAAGGGCTTCATTATACTGTCACTTGTACTTTGTAGTTTGCTTTTAAAGGTCTCTGTTAGCCATCACGCCTAATGAAGACCAGAAGCTGACAGTTTGGGTTGCAACAATCCTGTGCAAAGCTTTACAGTAACACCATGACAAATACCAGTTTGAGCTTTTATTGTGTCTCTGGTAGCTATGTTAGAGATGTGAGTCTGAGAGGATTTTAATTTAACCCTGTTTTCATGATTGTGAGGCATGGAGGCTGGGTTGGTTGTATTTATTCTACCCTGATATTGAGAAGACTAAGAAAATCTGGATTTGGACGGCTCACAATACAGTCTTCTGGATTTAACCCTATCAGAGTTCTCTGGTGATAGAATACAGAGTGGTTTTAAGAGTTAAGGGATTATATTTTTCAGGATTTTAAGGCCAAAGTGTGTCAGTGTAACCACACAGTCTGACTTCCTGCATGTTGTACGCTGTAGGATTGTATTTGGCATTTCCTTCGGGGGGAGGAATTCTTTCTCCATGATGCGCTTTAATGTATAGCACAGGACAGTATAAGCCGCCTTCTCAGTCATGAAGTACTGCATGCTGCAGTGACATCTCCTGAAGGTGGGTGAGGCGGAGGGAGAGGAGTGTCTGTAGCGTGTATAGGAAGCAGGAGTATGATGAATCAGTACATCCTGACCTACACATTTGAGGTGGCAATAGGTCCCAGTGCTTGTGGACTTACGATCTTGTAAGAGCTGCCACGCTGGGTTAGATCACTTGTCAACACACTTGCTACAGGGTTCTTCACAGTAAACCAGGAATGAGTCTTTACATCTTCTAGCACTTCCTCGGTGCTGGAAGTGTGTGATATGACAGTCAGTATTTGAATGTGTCCCCGAAGTGTTCGTGAAGATGAGAGCCTGATGAAGAAACTTACGGTGCTGAAAGAAACATGGTAAAAAGGAAGTAAGATAAATGAAAACATCTTTCTGTCCCTGCAGAAACTCAACCTATTGCATGAAGGTGTCCATGTCCTTGACGGTAGCTGAGAATGAATCTGGTCTTTGCTACAACAGCAAGATCAGATATCTGGAAAAATCAGAAATCACTAAAAGAAAGACAATCTCCTGCCCTGATATTGAAGATTACAAAACAGCCAATCAAGAGCCGGACGTGGTATGGTACAAGGTAACTATCGCTGTGTGATTGCTGTCATACTGAAACTAAAAAGCTGCCAGTGCTTTCAGTCAGAGGCTTGGAAATGGCCTTTTCTGAGCCTTGAGCCGTTTGTGACTGGTATGGAGGATGTTCTCCCAGTATTACAGAAGTAAACCAAAGGATAGGCAAAATTATCCAGCGTAGTCATTGACCAACAGAAATCCCTATCAGTGAGGCTGTTCTAACTGATGCAGAAGGTTAACATGATTCCTCTAACCATGCTTCCACATCGCTGTGCATCTGTACCACAGTTTCCGCCTTGGTGGGATGTGTCCTTACCTCATACCGTAGTAGAAACAAAGGGAGGCAACCTGAAACAGAGCCAAAGTGGCATCAACACCACCAGGTTCAGTAGGGCTCACTAATTAGTTTTCATGAGGTCCATTGGGTAATTTCGCCAAGGCCTGCTAATTTTTACTAAAGCCTGCTGTCTGATTTCACAGAGATACATTTACTTTTGCTGAGGCTCACTGGGTAATTTTACTGAGGTCTGTTAGGTAATTTATTACTCAGCAGGTAACTGTGCTGGCTGTACCTTCACCAAGGCCTCTGGTGCCACACACCGCTTTCGGTAGCAGATACAGTGGTGATGTGTTGCCCTAGCTGCACAAGGGGCTAGGAGAATGATTAAAATGAGGGGTGTCAGGCAAGACGTCAGGTACCAAGATCATAGGCAGGTCTTGGCAAATTTTACTTATTGCCTGGATCTGAACTGGAGTCCGATATTTGAAAAGCCCTGGTTTATTAGGAGATAGGAGGAGACAATGGAAAGGGATAGAAAGCTGAGACTTGGAGGGAACAATAAATGTTGGGGCAAGAGGAAAAGCTTGAAGGGGTTATTGGAAGATGGGGTGTGGATCGCTAGAATGAAGAAATCCGGGAGGGTGAGTTTAGGACACACCGGGTTCAGGTAATAAAGGCAATAATGTACAAAGCAGTTAAATGCTAAGTTTTGAGGTCTTGATTGGGCAACCTTGATAACATTCTTTGAAAATGGTTATTTTCGATGAAATAAGTAATACGTGCAGAGCTACAGATTTTTTACTCTTCAGCAGGATGCATCAGAAAAGAACACTTTTAGAAGTTATTATCTGTTTATATTTTTTTAGTGAAATCTCACATGTTCTAGTTTATACTAACAAAATGTGCCATAACTCACTGTTAGATACGCAAGGTTTTTCTTTTAGCCATCAAAGCTGTTTCTCTCAGCATATGTGTGGATATCTTCAGTGTTGTTCATGCATAAAATACATGTATTCAGTGAAGTCTGAAATCTTTAAAAAGAAGGTACTAGGGTTATACTGTTTCTTGCCTTATCTATCTATGTATTGCTGAACACCACATCATGGAAGATCTCCTTTCTGCAAAGAGATCTGAAGATCTCTTTGATTCTGCAAGAGCACGCTACAAAAATAACCTGGCAGGAGTAATCTTCAGCTGTCACGGAGTAGAAATCGGTCTAAGGAAAATGCAGGTACAACCCCAAGTCATTGACGCCTTGTGCTGACCAAAAATAGGAAAGGAAAGGTCTTTGTTCCCTAAACCCCTACGTTGTGTGGGTTCCCCACACAGGCTGTGTGACACCAGCCTGGAGTGTGACAGCTGACTGACAGGTCATTGCCATGATGGAATTGAGCAGAACTGATATTGTTGTTTGATGATAACTGCAAGTCAATCGAAGTTGACAACCTTTAGTCTGGTTTGATAATGAAAAGGGACATTAATGGAATAACCTACTATGTATACCTCCTTATTCATAATTAACAATAAAGAGCTATCAATTTCTAGATAACACCTGTTATCTAGAAAGTTCAATTTCTAGATAACATCTGTGTTATCAGACTTGAGTCAGGAAGCTCAGTAATTTGAAATGTCAATATTAATGTTATGCAGAAGGTATATATGCCGGGTTATCCCTAGAAACCTATTCGTGGTCTGGGGTTTTCAAAAATATTCTAAAGCTTATTATGATACTAAGTGTTAATAGAAATTCATCTCTACAAAAAAGTATAAGTTCATTTATAATGAGATAATTACTTGAATTTCAAGATGATATGATGAATACCGTGATAACCCCTGGAAACCACACTGTGGCACTTCAGATTGTGCTGCGTGAGGCAATGTATATAACAAAAAGCAGGTCCCAGCTCCCGGTGAATACTCTAAGGTGATCCTCTGGTTTAGGATGTGACCCTCACTTCCTGAGGCAGGCATGTGTTTCAGACACAGCACACTGGATCCTCAGTCTTCGAGCGTGACCTATACATGAAGGTGTCATCAGCCATCTTCCCATGTAAATCTGCTGCAGAGGCATTCGGAGGGCAGTTGCTTTTCATTATGTAGAGTATTTAGTGAAGATCTTTATCCAGTGGGACAGCATAAGTTGTCCAAAATAGGATAGTAGACAAATAAATATGAGGAAGTCCATTGGGTTCCTTCTTTATAACTTTGACTGAAAAGAGAAATCCTTGTGGCCACGAGAGATCCTGCCAGCCCCTTGATAGTCTGGGAATTTGGACTTATGGCCAATGAACTGCCGTCACACGAGGCATTAACGCGGCAAGCCCACTGCATGCCGAGCTCAGCCCGCTTCCGGAAGAGTTCTCTCTGTGGGGGGATTAACAAATCAGCGCCAATAATTGCGTATATTTAGAGGGAGTTAGCTGCAAGTTAAACATGCTCTTAAAATAATTAGGCATGAATAGATTTCTACATGCACACCCAATAGGTAGTGATAAAACATTTGCTATCAGGATTTGTTTTAACAATAGTGTGGATTTCACTTATGGCTAGAATTATACTGTATAAAATACCTGGTTTTAAAGATTTCCACAAATAATTCCATTATTATTGTTCACAAGATCCATTAGGCCTGTTAGAACTGTTTTGACAAGGAGAATAAGGATTATTTTGAAATAAATGTATATGTCAAGGCGAGATTGAATGAACAGGAATTAAGAGTAAGAGAAGTTTCATGAAAAATCAACTGGCAGTGGAAAAAAAGTGTATTACATCTAGAAAGTAGAGCCTTAATACATCTCCACCACCTCTTTGCTATTACTGGGTTGAGGGAACGGCTGTGCAAGCTGCCAGAATGGCAGGTGAAGGACAGGTAGTTGTTATCTACCCTACAAAAACTAGAGTTGTTGAGGTGCTGCCACTTAAAATGTCAAGGAAGAGAAAAAGAAGTGTAATAATGCACAACCTAGTTATTGGGAAAAAAAAACATATTTTAGATGTCTAAGGAAAATAGGCTAGGAAAAGGAAACTTTCAGATTCTCCCATCAGTTAAACATGGCACAAAAGCAGAAAAGAACAATAAACTGGTTAAATGAGCAACCATCATATACCTTGGCACTTACAATTAGCAGACCTCTGATAGGAAAATCTAGATTGTCTCCAGAATATGAAGACTAGTTAGATTTTCTGTATGGTTTGTTTATTGATCTTTTCGTTGCTTAAAATAAAAATTATTATGATTCTTTGCCTTCCTTCTTTTTGGCTTTCAGTTTTGCAGGTTGAACTAGTCTGTGAAAAAACAGGCAGAATTAAACAGGCATTATCAACATGTATTTCAAAAGTCCATGTAGTCAATAGAAGAAGATTAATTAGCTAAAATTCAAGAGAAAGGCTTATAAATCATTTTTAAAATGAAATGTTCTAAGTGGACAAGAAAAGAAACAATTAGGGAATCAGTGATACAGTTCCAATAGAACAATTCCTCACTGTAAAGCTGCACTATGTGCAAGCATTGGTTTTGTGCTAAATCATTAATCTCTAGAGTAGTAAAGATTTCAACCTCCTTATTAAAAACAAGTAGAATATAAAAATATAAAGTATATAAAAGTGGAGATTTTTAATCTCTTCACTCCCATAGTTTTCAAAATAAAATATCAGATATAAAAGTGGTAGCATATAGGGTCTTTCAGTACTGTGCTGAAAGGCTGCATATCTGAAATATGCTTGCTTTGTGTATTTTGGGCATTTTCTTCCTTCTAAGTTAAGATTGAACGGAAGTGCATGGTAGTCTTTGCCCAGTGTTCAGATTCGGTTACTCCAAGCAGGTGGTTGATGCAGTTACATCACACCTTTGAACAGGACTAAAAATTGAGTGCAAATCAGAAAGGGCATGATGGCACTTTCCTGCTCAGGAGCTCTCGAGCCATGTTAGTCTAATACAGTCACAAAAATAAGCTGTGATTCCTCTTAGCGCAGCAGACAGGGATCTGGTTTCTGTTCATTCTCTTGCATCAGCGTTAACTAAAGTTCACATGCAAGACCCAAATATGCTTTCCTTACAACCATACTTTGGAGTCGGAAAGATAACTGAACACTCAGGGACATGCAAAGAAATTGCAGTTTCAGTATTCAGAATCTGACCACATTGTAACTGACTAAAATTTGGCCTATTAGGCAATTTGGTCCTCAAATTTCAGGTGCAAGGCCAAAAGCTTACCATCCCATCTTTTTTCTTCCTTATTATTATCATTTAATTTAGAAACTGACATTGTGGATTTGGAACATTGGTGGATTCCCAGGAAAAAAATTATATTTGTGCCATTCTGATCACTTGCTCTCTTACAGAATATCTATGCGAATCAGCATGCTTTCTTGTTTGGTTGCTTTTTAAGAGAGGGCTTTGTTCTATTTTGTTTGCTCTATTTCCAACCCTGCTGTTGCAGACAAGAACAGAAAATGGGGCATAGGTATGGGCTGACTTTTTACATGAATCTCTGAAATTGTTGAGCCTGCTGTAGCTGATGCAAGATTGTCACTTGCAATCTGAGAGCTTTTTCTGTGTTGCCACCCTGAGAGAGGGAATAGAGCAGCATTTAAAGATTCTTTGGCCCGTAATTGTGTTGCTTTGTGTGCTCTGGGCTGCAGAATTAACCAGAGCCTGCAGAATTGTCAGCAGTATTTGATGTTTGAGAGAAACCCTGATTTTCTTTGCAGACTGAACAGACTTGATGTTGAAGTTATTGAGAGACAATACACATATAATCCTAAAGTACAGTTTTAAAGAGACAAGGATCAGATTGTGCCCATACTTTCATGCCAGAGTGGTCAAAAGGTGTTCAATCATGGGTACCGTTAGGGTGGCCAGTGACTGGTCTGCCTGCAAGGGCAACGTGAGGGAGGGCAGAGCTGCTTCTTGCACTTGGGGTTCACTGAATCACACACTTTATAGAAGGGTCAAGCAGCTTCCAAAGATGTTCCAGTAGGACCGTAATTCAGGAGGGTGATCCTAGATTTGCTGAATAACAGCGGAGGTCTGCCTGGGGAAGTCAGAGAGAGCTGCAGACCATCACTACCATGTACCCAGTCAGAGGACCCACATGGGAGTGGGATGCTACAAAGGGCCCAGTCATGGGAAAAGACTGAATCAGAGCTCACACCTCATCAGGAGCCAGAGAAGCCAATGAGGAGACACAGGAACAGAGGAAACCAGGCTTCCTGAATTCTCTTGCTCACAAAACTACTATTATTCTTCCTGTTTTTTTGTGTTGGTAAATGGTTCTAGCCTGAAACTATGTAAAGTTTGCCTTCAGGCTAATTCTTAACAGACATTTTCTATACTTCCTTCAAACAGAAGGTATATTTTAGTGATCTATCCTAAAGTAAAATAAACATCTTGGCAGTTGTTCGTCACGAAAAGAGAAGATACTTCACCATTGCTTCAGGGTACCGCATATGAAACATGGCCCATGTGATATGGTGCGAGCTCTTGTACCTTAAAAACATTTCTGTTTAATTTTACATGCAGTCTCTTCAAATTAATCCCAGTTTTAGATCTCCATGCTATCTAAAATTATATCTGGAATTGAATTGCAAGATATATTGCAAAATATATTGAGATTGTTGTTTACTTGTGTATAGTGCTGAAAATCTGGACAAACTGCACTGTCTTTTGTTGTACAAGCTGGGTAATTTTGGCATTTCATTTTTTTCTGCAGGAATGTAAGCCAAAAATGTGGAGAAGCATTGTAGTTCAGAAGGGAAATACTCTCTTAATACAAGAGGTCCAGGAAGAAGATGGAGGAAATTATACCTGTGAACTGAAGTTTGAAGGCAAGCTTATACGACGAACAACTGAACTGAAGGTTACTGGTAAGAATCTTTGTTGTATGCAAGTAGAAAAAATTGAGTTTTAAAAGAAATAGAAGTGGCTTGCACATATCATCAAATGTATTTGATAGAAGTGAGTCCAAACCAAATCCCAAGAGACAAGCAGTCCCAAGCTGGGGGAGATGAAGATCAAATTGCTGTAAAATTCCACTGCAGACCTCTTCTGCCATTTGCTCTGTACGAAACATGGAAATGCTAGTTATAAAGCAAAAGGTAGAACAGACCTAAGTCTTCCCTATATGGTGGAAGAATTCAGACCCTGGTTTGGTCCCATCTTCCATGCTAATCTGAGGGAAGGTTGGCTAAACCTTTAAAACAGACTTCTGGTAAGGTTTGTTCCAGAATAAAACTCAGCCAAAAGAGTCATCCTGGATGAGTCATTAATTTATTTTTTCATATGATTGTTCCATATTTTTATCTTTGATTTAATTTGTGATAATTAACTTCTTTAGTCTAGGGGTTGTTCTCAGTGAAGAGTGTGGCACAACGTGTTCCTAGAATGAAGCTAGGAATGTTTGACCATTAGGGGGAAAGCGGTCTGCTTCCCGGGAGGTCATACATAGTACATGTGTTTCTGAGTTCATGGAGTATCCACTAATCAACAGTACGTTTCTGTCTCTTTCTGTCAGGTAACAGAAATGAATGGCTAGAAAAGTACTACCTACCTGTATATTCCTGATTCTTTTACGTTCCACTGTAGAGTATGACATTTATAATTATTATTTTGCTTTCAGTGTCTGTGGAACTTTCCAAATATCTGAAAACAGGTTGGGGGGGTTTCAGTCTTTCACGCAAAACCGTACAAACAAATGGTTAGGTGTTTTCCCATCTGTGTTTCGGCATATTGATCGAAATGGAGTCCTGCTTGAAGCAGTGATAAGATAAGTGGAATTTCACTTTCTTATATCAAACTGCATTAGTCTATATGATATTTCTAATGTGTTCTTGAAATACAATTGTTCCCTTTATTGTAAGCGAAATCCATTTGTCTTTTCTTATCATAATTCCTCATTTTAAATGAGTTCTTTTCCCTGAGTGTCAGACTCATATATCATGTGATTCTTTGTTGTCCATTTTTGACCATGGACAGATCTCTAAAGTATTGGTTTGACCTACCTGACCCCAAACCTGTCAAATGAAGATGTAATACCTACCTTGTGAATAGTTGCTATCCTAGGTAGCATGCTGGTCTTCAACCTGAATATGAAATAAGTTTGATGAAGTGAAATTAGGTGCATCTAATTCAATTCCACATGATGGATATTCTGTAGATAACAGATACTCTGTTCTCTCTCTCTCACCATGACCTTGCAAGAACTCATATCTTATCTTCATTATTTGAACACTCGGGTATATTCATACTTCACCATTTAATGTATTTGTGCTAAACTAACTGTAGTAGATGTTGGAGTTATTTGTTCTATTAAAATGTTTATAACCTGAATTATTTAATATGTAAATATGGAATATTATAGTGTTCTTTTTTTGCAAAATACTTGAGAATGAAGAGACTGTTAGCATTGTAATTTGGTGTACAATTCATATTAAATTAAATTTTGTTTAATTTACAAAAGCCACATATGTTAGTATGTTACATAATCAGTGTTAGACACACAGCAGCAAATAGCACAGCAGGAAAAAAGAAATCATCTTCATTTACATAAACAGTAGATGATTTTTAACCAAATACCTTTTCCCAATTTTAAGTGTTTGGGAGACATGTTTAATTTTATGTTTGCTGTTTGAATCTCTTTAGATATCTGCAATAGGCTAGTAAGTTTCTGCAGATGACAACCTGACTATATGGATAAGAGCTATAAATTTAATAGATTGAACCACTTAGAAATGTTATCTTACAGCTTTGTGTTTTACAGAGTTTCTTCTGTTTTTGTTTTGTTTCAGTTTGTGAATTTTATTTCCAAGTAGCTTTTGGTCCTTGTGGATGGGTCAAAGAAAGCTCATACACTTCCCTCAATTCTTTACACTCTCTGATCAGATATTTATACACATTGATAAGATCCCCCTGAGTCTTCTCTTCTCTAGGCTTAACAGTCCCAGCTGTCTCAGCCTCATCGTATGACAGATGCACCCGCTCCCTTAATCTTCTTTGGCACTTTGCTGGACTTGCTCCAGTGTCCCATGTCTCTGTCATACCAGGGGTCCCACAACTGGACGCAGCACTCAGTACGTGGCCTCACCAGTGCTGAATAGAAGTTGTCATGATGACAAAACTTTTTCTAATGTAGCCCAGGAGACTGTTGACCTTCTTTGCCGCAAAGGCACATTGCTGACTTATGTTCAATTAGTCTACCAAGACCCTAGGTCCTTCTCTGCAAAGCTGCTTTCCAGCCAGTCAGTGCCCAGCCTGTACTGGTGCATGGGATTATTCCTCCCCAGGTGCTGGACTTTGTACTTCCCTTTGTTGAACTTGATGAGGTTCCTCTCTGTCCATTTCTCCAGCCTGTTGAGGTTCCTCTGAACGGCAGCACAACCCTCTGGTGTTATCAACCACTTCTTCCAGTTTTGTATCATCAGCAAACTTGTTGAGGGTGCACTTGGTTCCATCGTTCAGGACACTAATGAAGTTGCTAAACAATTTTGGCCCCAGTATTGACCCCTGGGGACACCACTAGTGACTGGCCTCCAGCTCGTCTAGATGTTGCTGATCACAGACCATTGAGCCTGGCAGTTCAGCCAGTTTTCAGTCCACCTCAATATCCACTTGTCTAGCCTGTACTTCATTAATTTGTCTATAAGGATGTTGGGGAGACAATGTTGAAAGCCTTACTAAAGTCAAGATAAACAACATCCACAGCTCTTCCTTCATCCTCTAAGCCAATCATCTCATCGTAGAAAGCTATCAGGTTGGTCAAGCATGACTTCCCTTTCATAAACCCATGTGGACTACTCCCAATCACCTTCTTGTCCTTAGTATATTTAGAAATGACTTCCAGGAGGATTTTCTCCATCACCTTCCCTGGGATTGAGATGAGGCTGACTGGCCTATAAGTTCCCAGATACTCCTTCTTGCCCTTTTTGGCAATCGGAGTGACATTTGCTTTCTTCCAGTCCCCAGGAATTCTATCAAACCTCTTATACAATGTATTTTAGTAGACAGTTATCAAAAGCTAACTGTACAAAAGATTAAGTGATGCAGCCATTTAATATTGGACTTCTCTGGCTAGTAAACATAAGACCTCGATTTGGAAGGGGCATCAACATCAGGTGGGCCTGCCCTCCTTTTAAGTTGTATGTGTACTTAGTCCAGTCCTGACATATGTCTGTTTTCATCTTGTCTTAGAAATGCCCAGTGAAAAGACTTTCATAATCCCATTGGAGATCTGTTCCAGGGCTTATTAATCTTTAAAAACAAGACATTTTTTTGTAATCCAACCTAGATTCTTTCTTCTACCAATTAAAAAGATACTTGTGTCCCTAGCGGATGTTGAGAACAGTTTTACGACTGCCTTTTTTATATAGACACACAGCAGCAAATAGCACAGCAGGAAAAAAGAAATCATCTTCATTTACAGGAGACTATTGTCTCCTCTTTCCTAGACCAAACTCATTTCCTTCAGCCTTCCTAGTTAGATCATAAACATCTTATCAGTCTTGTTTTTCTCTAGCTTCTTTCTAATTTTGCTCCATCTTCCTTAAAATTTGGAAACCATCTTCTAGCTGAGACCAGGCAGTTCCGAGTTGAAAATTCAACCTCTGCTATTGACACTTGTTTGGATACATCCCAGAAGAATGAGAGTGGCTTTTTTTTTTTCTTTTTAAACAAATACCTACTGACTTATATTTGATCTGTGACCTAGTCCCTTGGCCAACTGACTTCTCTGCAGTGTATTGCAGGCTTCTGTACAACAGCAGCAGGCGGTTGTTGTGCTGACCTATAGCAGTGACCTAGTGGCACTCGGTCAGTAGGACTAGCTTGCCCAAAGGCTGGTTGTAAGCACACGCATACAACCTGTGTTCATCACAGAGAGAGAGAGATCTTCATCCAAACGTCTAAATATTTTCTCTGTCATCATCTGACTGGAGCTATATGTGTAAGGACCAAGATGATGCTGATGTGCCAGTAAGTTGCAGATAATCCCCCTCAAAACAGGACGCTGAAGATCAAATAGAGTAAAAGAATAAATTGTTAAGACAGATTTTTCCTTAATTTTTGTGGGACATCTGGCTTACTGTCTGTTCAGGGAGATGTATTAATAATCTAACACTTTTTAATCTTACCTTTTTTTACTGAATTGCAGTGTCCCTGTGGTACAAGAGTCCATTCTGTAGGGGGCTTAGTGAAGTCCAGCCAACTGACTGAAAACTTCCCTCAGCAAATGGTACAATTCAGCCAAAGCCAAAAACGCATTTGCTGCCAGCTGCTGTGGCTTTCTTCTTGTGAAAAGAGGAAAGCCTATCACAGAGCCGAGCAATGTTAGCAGCAAAATTAGTGCAAAGCTCTTTTAATGCGAGGAAACAGTCAATGCCACTTTTTCAGAGGGAGTGTGATCACATCTGCTTCCCTTTGAACTCTCTGTGCTTGTGGTCATGACACAACAGATAAAATAGTGAGGAGTAAGTTTGGGTTCCAGTAAAGCTGGGCATGAGAATGTAGAAAGCAGGGCTCCCTCTGACTTGAATGTATCTTAGTATACTGTCTGAGACTGTGTCTCTGCTGCTATCTGTTCTGAAGGCCATCTGCAAGCTGTGATAACTGCAAGGAAATGCAGGGCTGAAAGCCTGCAGGCCAGATTGTTGGGGCACTGGGCCACGTTATTCCCTTGTCTGAAAATGAATTCTCATCAAAAGACATTACTACACGAAGAGGAGCCTAGGCTGGGACCTGAGCTCAGGTCGTTGAACCTGCTGCTCTGTAGAAATCACTGTCAGTGAGTAATGGTGAAGGCTTAGCAGCAAAGCTGTGACAGCATTATCACTGCTCGCCTGTAATGCAGATGTGGAGGAGAAGATCTTGCCTGCTGTTTTCAGAGGCTCTTTCCTCGGCAGAGACTTTCTAATGCTGTTTCTATTACTGTTACTTATTAACATGCCTGAACTGGCATTTATGGTACAAGTGCCCGAGTTCCTCTAACAATATACATTTTGAACAGCAAGACCCTGTTGGTTGCTGCCAGCAGCCATGGAAACCTGAAATTGTTATGAGAGTAAAGAGTTATTCTGACAGTGAAACAGGCAACCCCGCGGCCCCCTCGAGCGAGGAGGGCTGTACTGCCATGTCGGGAGAGGAGGCTTGGGTTAGATTTCCTGCGTCTTTTCAGACATTCACTGAAGTATGCAATGCTTGAAATACCAGTGAAGTCAATGGAGTGATTTACTGTAAGTCCTCTCTGCCTGCAATATGGATGTGTGTTATAAGTGGGCAACATGTAGACTGGAGGTCTGCTTTTGTGGGAATTGCACATGGAGAAGTGACAGAAGATGATCTGATATTTATTTTCCCATTAGTTGACATACTTGCCATGTTTATGCCCTCCAGACAATATCTTTCAGAATCGGTGAGGAGCAGAGTAGGAAGAAATGACCAGTATTTTTACAGGATATGCATAGATATGCAACTGTTTGTACTGAATGACGATTGTGTGTCTAAAGAAAATTAGAAGATCCAAAAACTCAGACATAGGCCATGTAAATAAATATTCAAACTTCTTTGTGCAACAGATTGGCCCTGCCAATCTTATGAAAGCAGCTGTGCTAGGTTTTTGGACAGGCTATGTTTTGCTAGGAAGTGGATGCATCTTCCGTTAGGTCTCCAAATAACCTCCAGCAGTGGCACTTACTAGTGTATGAGTGGTAGTTCATTCTGGTATTGAGCTCCAAAGCGAATGCCCAGTGTTATTTCTGAAATGGTTCAAATGGAAAAACTAAAAGCCATTTAAGATTTCAGTGGTTTTTATTCAGGAAGATAATGCAGGCAACTGAACAAACGAATTGTGTGACTATGGCAGATTTGGGGGCATTGGTACATAAATACTTGAGATAAATACTTGACTGTTTTATCCAATTTTTGCTAAATCCTGGTTCATGTTTTCCCGTTGATTGTAGGACAAGTATCTTACCTTTTGTACAGTCACATCACATCTAGCACATCATGAGTTTTTTGTCCTCTTTGGAGATTCTGGTAGTTATGGCACTGATGATATAAAATAATTGATATTCATATATAAATGGAGTATGGGCACTTAAAGAGTAAAACTTGAAATAAGAATAAATGCAGCACTGAAAGTTTGAATCATGGAAAACTTCTGGAAAATTTTAAGATACAGGAACCAGCAGCAGCATTATAACTTGCCATTGGAACAGGCAGTCAGAAGGGTTAATGATATTCAAGACTAAGGCAGCAGCTTTACTGAAGACAGGATCCCATAAGGTAGCCTGATCAAAGTTAATTACAAACAAGAGGGCAGTGGGAGGCTAAGTGAAGAATGACTGTGTATTTGCTTTTGTATTAGCATTGCTTAAGCATGTATTTTAAGTAGAGTCTGCTAAGTGAGACTTGTCTGGCCATGGTTAAGAAAGCAGAAGGCATCTGGGTTGTATTAACAGATGAGCAGAGCACAAGTAATTTGTAGAAAGGACTAGTTAGACATGGAGTACTGTATGTGGCTGGCAAGGTCATCTCAATGGCTAAGATGCTTAAGGTATGGGAGCAAGCAAGCAGGGTAATAAAAGGTTTCAGAGGTTATAGCGCTTTGGGGGCTGTAAGGAAACAGCTTGCAATATAAAACATAATCAAAGTATTTTGACACAAAATACTTAAAAGGACAAAATCCTGAGTTATGTTCCGTTTTGGAAAACACCGGTAAGCCATGCCTAAATCTTGGTGTTTGGGTGCATTTAGTAATAATAGATTGTTAACAAAACAGGTTTTTTATCACCAGTTCTTTGTGGTTTTCTTATATTATGCAGACAGATGTGAAACAAGTCTTGTCAGCCTGGTTTCACTGAAGACACGTGACAACAGTGTTATCTCTTATCAAGTGGTGTGTAACCCTTCAAGTTTATGTAAGAAAATTATGCATTTTTGCTTTGCTTCTTGGCAGCTTTGTTGTGGACAAACAAGTGAGATTAGCACATATGACCTTATTCAATTTCTAATCTCCAGAGCCTCTAAAACCTAAAAACCTAACAAGAACTCCCAGCATTTAATAAGAGTATACATTAAAGTATGCTCAAATAGATGATAAGAACATACTAACATAAAATTACAGATATTCAGCAATATCATAATTTTTTCATATTTTTAAATGCCAGTGTTTCTTAATGTGGAAGTACACTATTCAGGTAAAAAAATACCATAAAAGATTGTATTGTTTTTGAAAGGCAATTTAGGCTACCTTCTGCCTTCCCCACCTCTCTACCAGCCAATTCACCCTGTCTGAGATAGATAGATAGATAGATAGATAGATATATGTGTACAGCAATGTTTCAATAGCTTTTGGGAGGAAAAGGTGCAATTGAGAAAAATACCTGTTACGTTTGCCTGTTGCTTCAGTGTTTTTCCTGTTTACCAGTCTGTAGAGAGACAAGCTTATAACAATTCAGAAAGGGAAAATGTGGCCTTGTCACCTCGCACAGAAATGTCATCCCTTCATAAGCCCGGTACCTGGCACGGCTGTCTCTCCAGGTGTAATAGGAGCTTGGGGAAGAGCGACCCTGCTCCGCAGCAGCGAGCCCCCCTGTGCCGGGCGCGAGTCGGCTCCCGGCAGATGTGCCGTCTTGCGGCGAGGTGCTTTTCCATGGATGGCTCTGTTAGCAGGAGCTTTCACCTTGCCCTTTCTGCTCCCTGTGCAAAGAAGTGATTTGTGAACTTGAACCAGGGAATTATTTTCCAGTTTGACAGCAGAAGGTAGCCATCTAACCGACTTTATAAACTGCTAGTGATGGATTCGAGTGACATACGGGAATTACTGGGCCACTCTATCCAGCAGCCCTGTCCTCTGGGTTGCCTTCAACCCCACTCTGTCTTCATCTCCATCATATTCTCTTACAGACTGCTAAAATGCCTGGCTGTTTCTGAAAGTCATTTTTACAGCAATATTTGTTTTGACCATCGTAAATGACAAATTATTCCACATGGATACATGAATTGAATGATTCTGCTTGAATTCACTATTTGCTCATAGTTTTTCAATTAAATTATTTCAAATCTCATTACTTTGCCCACTTTTCAAATTACACCTGCTGTTACTCCTAGGCTTTGTTTGCGTGTTCGGGACCCTTTTATGAGCGCAGGCAATTGATGGTGATTTGCTATTGTTGCACCAAGGGGGTGAATTGGATTTAAAAATGCAAGCAATTAGTCATAATTTCCAGCAGCTCAAGGTACAGACACAGAGAGCAGCTATCACAGAGCAAGTGAGGGTATGAACTCACAGCAAGTCTACTGTTTTGTGGGAGTTGCTTTTCTGCACATTTTTAACCCACTGTAAACTGGGCATGCTGTTTCACATTAACAGCATACATACCCAGGGTGTAATGATGCATTGGCAGGGACCAGGGAACTGCTGGTCAGTGACAAATTTACGCCTGCAGTGGTCTGTCTGCGCACGCTACGCCACGTCGGTTTACAATAGGTAGGTTGTTATCAACAGTCACACAAATGACGTGTTGACAATTTTGGCTTGTCAGCTTCCAATGCAACAGCAGCAAAAGCTGTTAAGTAAAATTAAAAGTTTATTTGAACTGAACTGAAACATCTCACTTGGAATTCAGGCTATTATAAAAGTTTTGCTTTTTAAATGTAAAATACAAGAATTGTTATTTGTTTAAAAATCTCAAAACATTTAATTCTGGTTCTGCCACAAAAGCATTATTTTTTGGCACAAGCAGTTTAGTGAATCTGCAGTGAATTTATGCAGTGCTTCAGTATTGCTTACGTAGTTACTTATCCAAAAAAAGCAGTTTAGCTCCAAAAGGTTGCTGAGCTCTGAGTATTGTTGTGCAGATGGGAACTGGGTGTACATTAAAAAGTAAAAAAATAAAAAGGGCCAACATGAGAGACAGGCATACTGGTCACGGATCACAATAGCATGTAGTGGCAATCTTGGTTTCCTTACTGAAGGATTTGGGATTCCCTTTGTGATAGAGATGATGTATTCTGCATAGGTTCATGGAGCAAAAGGTATGATGCTGAGGACATACCTGTCACACAGGCTCTGGTCTGTAGGGATTTCTTGGTTAATGCTGAAGGAGCTTTTTGGCAGAGCTAGTTAATGTATTTGTACTGCGCTGGTACCCGAGGAAAGGCTGACATCTCTGCCTGGCATGGCCTCGTGCAGAGTGGGCAAAGCCTCTGAGCCATGGGAGAAGCCAGGAGCTCTCACACTCCCCTTGTCGCGTAGTAGTGTAAGCTCCAGGGCCTTTCCTTTGGGAGTGGGATGAAATCTCTGTTGCTGCCAGCATTTTATCATCAATAAGGCAGTAATGTGTTCATTAGAATATTGAGTAGAAATATCTCCGTTTGAGTTTAATAATTTTAACATGAAAGATCCTATTGCAACATTCTGTATTTCCTATTTCATTCTGTTTTGATTGCCACTCCACATCTGCTTGGTGAGCTGATAGGTTTTTATTTGATTTGTGAATGTGTGGTTTTTAATGACGCATGTAGCTAATCAGGTATATTACTAAAGTCTTTCTACACTCCTAAATTAGATATTTTGGTAGTTCCTATTGCAGAAATTTTCAGAATTGATATTTCACAGGAAATTTCTCTTGAAATGCCGTAATTTTCACCAAATGCAGACTGTAGTCCCTAACCATCTCACTAACCATCTCACCTGATCCCTAGGATTTGGGAGGTGCTTGGTTTGCAGGGGTATTTTCACTGCAATTTTTCACCAGTGGAACTGGTGAGCTGCTAGCTTCCCTCGCTCGTATTTCTACGTATTTTCAAAGACGGGTCAGAGTGCTTGTTGTCTCAAATAAAGCAGAAAATATTTCAAAGATTGCCGAAAGCAGCCTCTGAGTTTTCCTGATGAAACAGACTGAAAATCACCTCAAGGTGGAAGTTGGTGAAGTGAATATGGTGGGAGTGACCCTGTTCTGCAGGGTTTGCTGACAGGGATGGGAAGAATTTGCTGCATTTAGAGCTGCTTCTCTTTTCCTGGAAACAGCTGCTGAACTCCTTCTTCTAGAGAGCTCTTTTTTAGCTTCACATCTCTAAATGAAATTTTCCCCACTGAGGGCTCACCAGAACTGCACCGCACCTTAAGCGGTGCTGAGACTGTCTCCAGCTGCTGGGCCTGGGAGCTGGCCTTGCCTTGCCTTCCTTCCCGGCTGGCTTGGCAGCTCCAGCCCGTCGCCCCTGCCGTGAGAAATGTTCAGTTGAATTGTGGGGCCGGCATTACTCTCCGCTGCTGAAGTACGGCCAGAGTGCCTGCTCCTGGTCTTACCCCATGTGTGCTCAAGCTGCAGCCCTTCCTTGGTGGGAAAGGTGCTGTGTCCAGCTGGAGACCCAACTTCTGCCCTCGGTACCTTCGCTGGAGCTGCTGAGTGCAGTCAGAGCACGCTGGCCCTTGCTACTCTACAGCCCAATTTTGTACTTAACAAGCTATTTTTATCCTTGTGCCGTAACTCCCTCCCTTCTTCAGTACTACAGAAGGCAAGTCACCATGCAAAATGCTTCCTGAGGAAGTGTGTGGTAGATGTTTGACCACATGTGCTTGGCCAAATCTCCGGTCTGAGCCGTGGGGCCACGGGGAGTAAGGGCTTGCGGTGCTCCCGCGGGGCCCTGCCTTGTGCTTTATGTTTCGGAAACTGAGATGCAATGATGAACTTCTCAGAGCTGCCAAGCTCGAAATAAAGCAAACCTTTCCAGCTCTTCATCAAACTCCGCTTAGCGGGGTGGGGGGATAACAAGCTGGTAAGATTTTCATGGGGACAGAGAGTACCATTGCAGTTCTGGGGCTAGTACAGGCCATGGTCAGTGGGCTGCAGTTACAGGGGTGAAGGCTGCAGGGCTGCTTTCCTTCCAGGAGCAGCTTTTAGCATTTTCTTGTATCAAGGACTTTTACCAATATTTATTCCAAAAGTAAGAATAAATGAATTCTAGAGAAACATATGGTTGTAGGAAAAATATTTACAAGAACAAAAGAAGAAGAGAAAAGCAATTTGCTTGTGACTACAGCTATTATAAATGTCAAAAGCAAACACTTTTTTTTGGTTTGGAAGAGAATTCTTCAAGTGGACAAGTTAAATTTACAGAAATTCTGCACTTCTGGAAGGGATGCTACAAATTATGTTTGGGAACAGAAGATCCTCCCTGTTTCTTTCCAATGTCGCCATGTTAAAATAGTTAACATTTACCTCGTATCTAGAGTGACATTTTCTTGCTGTTGTGACTTATAGCAAGGCTTCATCCTTTCTCCCCTTTGCAATGTCTCGATGCAGTGTCAGGGAATTGCTTTTTCATTAAATGCAAAAGGGCAGAAAAGTACCTCCCCAAATAATTTTTTACTGAGACCTTCTGTACTGGGAATTTTTATTGGGAGCCTTAGTTCCCGCTAGGACATTAGTAGCAGATACTGTTCACAGCATTTCCTCTGCTATGGCTTTATGTAAGTGGTGCATTATAGCTGATAGTATTTTGATTTTTGAAAGGAAGCCTTCCTTTTTGTGACAGAAAGCAAGTCAGAAATGGGTCAAGTGCTGACAAATATGGTACTAAAAGACCAGGAAATTAATTTCACAGCTGGGTTCTCAAACCACTGCAGAAATAACAGTCTATTTAAAGGAACACATAGGAAGTGCCAAAAATTAGAGTTTTCCTGTGATATATTTTATGTGGTTTGTATTAGTATTTATCAAGGTCCTTGTTTTGTAAATATTAGGTTTCTGTTTCTTGGAGTAATTTGTCTTAAAGCTCAAGTTTTGATCCCGACGAACTGCACGCCTGGCCAGCAGCACCCGTTGCGTGCCGCGGCCGGCCAGGCACGCGTCTGCGAGCGGGACGCTGCCTCCTCCAGCGCCTCAGGGCTTTGCGGCCGCCTCAGGTGAACCTGGCGCGAGCCCAGAGGAGCGACGTGGCCGTTTGCTTTTGGTGGCCACGCGTGGAAAACTGGGCAAATTCTCTGCCTCTTTCCCAGTGCCCTTTGCTGAGCCACCCCAAACCCAGCGAGACGCGAATGTTTCGGCATCCGCGAGGAGCCGGCAGCAGACCTGCGCGAGGGCCCCCTTCCCCTGGGCGCCGTGGCAGGCGGCCGTGCTCCGTCCTCCAGCGTCTCCTCCTCGCCGCCGCCCAGCGAGGCGGGGTGGACGGAGGGCGCGGGGCGGGCTGTGGGGGCGCCTCGCCGACGGCAGCGGGCTGCGGGTGGAGCGGGGCCGAAGGGCGCGCGAGCCCCGGGAGCGGCACCGCGGCGGAGGCGGCAGCGCCGGGAACCCGCCAGGGTAAAAGCGCTGCCGTTTTCAGCCCTGGGGAGCGATCCAGATCGATGACTTTCCCGTTCACCAGAGTGAACTGTTAATGTAGGGACTGGTGAAAAATGAGCTTAGAAGATAAGTATTAAGTATTACCTCTGTATTTCCTGGAGAAATTACAGTAAGATACAAGTTTTAGGGGCAGTGAGAAATGTAGCAATATGCTGCAGTCTATGAATTATATATAGTGTCAGTTCTCTTGGCGCTTTGCTTACAGCTTCACACACTGCCTTCCTGTCTTACGAACACGCAGAGTCATTAGAATGGCAAATAACGATAGTGTTCATTGACCTGTGATGCCCCCTGGTTCTCTGTCATGTTCTTCAACATCATCAATTTTTTTTCCTTCAGCCTTAAATCAGCAGTTTGCAGCATTGATTATTTGGTATTGTCTAATTTATTGATGTGGACAGCCAAGATTTCCACGCTTGTTGTCGGTTCCTCGTTTATCCAATGATCTGTCATCGTGCACAGCAACTGTAGCTTGTTGAATCATTTGCTTTATACTGTAAATGTCAGCTATTAGCTCCCCCGTAAGAATTGCCTTTTATTCTGGGAGCTGCTGAGCTGCAGGTACGTTCTCGACGTGTATTGTGCTTTCAGCAGCAGAGGTGATTTAGTGTAAATGATAGGATTGTGGCTTTTTTGCCCACAACAGTGAGGTAAAGCACAGCCATTGAAATAAATGTCTACATTTTCATTTCCTATATAAAAGAGGCTTCCTCTACCATGAAGATGTAGGCTGGATGCTCATTCTTCTTTATTAATAATAGATAGACAGATAGATGCGCAGACATGGAGTAACACTGCCCCGAAACCATTTTGTTAACGGTAAAATAGATGCACATGTGTGAACAGACTGCTTCACCCACTAAAATGCAGCCTTCCCACCCTCCCAGGGAAACACTGCAAATCTTCAATATTGTTTTGTCTCATAGCAAAGGCATGGGGACAGGGAGCAAAGAGTATCTAGTGCCTTTGAAATGACTGGAGAAATTTTAGTAGGTGAACTGTAGTACCTCTAGCTGGGGCTGAGGGTTATGTTTTCTTCGCATGGTGCAGAAGCCTTTCCGAGCTGGTTTATGCGGCAGGGTGCTTGTGGCTGAATGTCAGAGATGGAGAGTCGTGCTGTGGAAGGAATGGTGCCCATCGCTGGATTGTCAGCACTATTTCTTGCTGCACTTACGTGATCCTCAAAGGTGTCTTATTCAAGTGCCTGCTTGGCCTGACCCTGTTTAGCGTATGAGATCTGACAGTGGTAGTATTGCGGCAGGCTCTGATGTTACTCGTATGATGATCACCAGAAGACTGAAGCTAATAACTTACCAGTTTGTTCTGTGCCTTGCAATTTTCAAGTTGAAAGGACACACAAAAACACGGTTGGTGTTTTAAGGACCCTCCTCTCATTAATACTGTGGAGCAGGATGGAGTACCTATTCGGAATTTTTCTCAGGACCAACCAAGCTATTTTTTGTCTTTGATTGTATTGACTGACCTCTTGTAAGCAGGAGAAAAATAAGTGTTCAACTGAATTCTTGTATAGGTGTTTATAACTCTGGTTTAATTCAAGAGATAGGTAGCTACTAGGTTACATTAAATTTCCGTGTACTGGTTTATTTACTGTACGTGCTGAGTGGTTTTGCAATGCAAGCATGTTTCAGTAAGTAAAATCCATTTGTAGCCAATGGGAAGGGAATGGTAAGCGATTTAACTTTTCATCTTTTTCTTTGGCTTAAAATGAAAAGCTCTCAAAGGTATTGTTTATGACAAGCCCTATGGGCTGAAGTACTCTGAGAGAGTGCAGGAAATATAGGCCATGGATTTGCAAATCAAAAGATTAAACAGTAAAATTAATAAACAAGATGGTTGTACATTTGTAAGGCAGCTTTGGGTTGTTTTCTTCTCTAGTTCTTTCTGGTAGAGCCAAGCTATGCACTAAAAGTATTATTTCTGCTACTAAAAGGCAGTTCGTCCTGTGGGTGCTCTGATTTTTTCATTTTGGCTGGGGCCAGTTGTGTGGATAATCTGTAGTGTGGATACATGTCTGCCAGGATTTGATCTAAGATAATTTCATAATGGCTTGGGATGATAAAAGGCCTTTGGGTATATCGGAGAAGACTGGATTCAAACACCAGATGGCTTTTCGTGTGTATAGCGTATATATCACATTAGCAATCCGGTTGTGGATAGCTGAGTTGCTCCATCCTGAGCCATGACTGGCTCTAGCTCTTGGCAGGGAAGGCTCCGGTTTGCCATAAGCTGTGTGTGCCCTTCCGACTTCGCTGGAATACACTAACGTGCTTGTTTTTCTTCCTAAATTGAAAAAGAGGGGCATCTGGAACAAGAGGAGAGTGGCTCTGCCAGGACTCTGACAGCTCTGCGACCTCTAAGTGGCCTCAGCAACTGTGTTTAGGCGGATGCTTTTAAGGGAAATACTGTTATCTGCATACGTGCGTGGACATATGACTGTCTACGCATGGTGAAGTGATCTGATTTACAGATGTCTTTTCAATCGTGTTTCTCTTGGGACACAAGATATTGCAGAAATACAAGCAGCTTAATTGTAAATAAAATAGGAATGAGAGGTGTTCAGTGAGCAGGATTTTCAGCAAGACGTTGGCTGCGGTGCAGAAGGATGGGCCTCAGGGGTGCTGTCGGAAGTACTGGCAGGGCAGACAGGAAGACCCTTGGGAACTGGTTGGGTTTGCTGATGTAGGAGTCGGTGTGAAACTGATGAAAACCCCAACCTAAATATCTGTGGAGAAATGTGTTTCCCCCTAAATTTACGAGTTTTGTCGAAGGGGAATTTTAGCGTTTTCCCCCCTTATGAAGCACTTTTTTTCCTTTAATAGCTAAAATTCCATTCTAGGATAAACAGCAGCTTTTCTGTGATGGTCTCCAAAGGGAGGGAAGTCATGGTTTCCGTACTAAAAAGCTTTTTCCATCAATGCACAAAGAAGCTAGGGGATCGAGGTCAGTCCCCAAAGACAGCATGGCCAGCCCTTTGCCACTGCGGTGGTGCCTATACCTCCAGCAGTGACCACGTCTGTTAAGGCCTTGTCTTTATGTCTTTATGTCTTATGAAAGCTCTTAACAGCTTTCATATAGCCAGTAGTTTACTTATATACTGAAGCTAATTCACTTGGGGTTGTTTGGGGCAAACTTATCTAAGTGGATTTTCTCTTGCAGAGCCTTCCCATATAGGACAATTCATGTTGGTATGGAATACGCTAACCTGCCTTCACAGGATAGTAACATGCGGATACTTCAGACCGTTCCCTCAAGGAGAATTATCAATGCAGTCACTCCGCAAAGGCAGTCGCAGGAGAAGCATGGCTAAAATGTGCATGGTGTACAGTTCTATACACAGGGAAAAATACCCTTTCTGGGGTTTTATTTCTAAATTCTGGTCTCTCTCCACTTTCCAAGCATGAATAATTCATGGCATCACTACTGGATTTGTGTATTTCATAAGCAGATATGGAGGTTTTTTCAGCTGGATCGCATGACGTGGAGGAGAGATTAATGTGACCCATCATACGCTGAGGAAGAGGAGTGGGAATTGCATGTATTAGTTTAATGCAGAAGACATTTGATGGAAAGAATTAAAGATGGTTCCTTCTCATTAAGTTGTGGGAGGTTCAGAGCAACGGCTTTCAGCATCTCTGAGAGCTCTGGCTACCTGCCACCATATCCATATTCCCCATCAGCCCAGACCTCGTTTTAATATTTAAAATTGTGCCTGTTTTCCTTCTCTAGCCCTCAAAAGGGCTTTAATTTCTCTTCTTGTTCTGCCAGTGTTGTAGCTGCTACAGCTGTTGCTGTCACATTTAATAAGGGCTTTGCAGAGTTTAAATATTGCACTGCTGCACCAGCTTTTCTTTGGCATAAGGAAAGGTCTTTGCTGCAGAGGACCAGGGGTTCCTCGCTGGCTCTGCGGGCATCGGGGCGCCGGCGCGAGGTGCCGACACTCCCTGACACCCGGTCGCCCCGCTGTCTGTGGGCGCCGAGCCTCACCGAGGTCCCGTGCTACCTGACACCACAACGCCGTCATCAGCAAAGGCGAGTGGGTTGTCGTGCCCCGAGGTGACACCGCCTAGCACAGAGCTCCATCTTCCAGTTTGTCCTGGGACGGGGGGGTCGGCACTCATGGGCCTTTCACGTGAGAATTTTAACTCTGTTAGTTGGCCACGTTATGGTGCCTGACCTTGTAGTTGTGCCATTAATCCAACTTGTGGTCACGTATTTCTCATTTGAAAGTTCTTAGTGATCGTGTATTTCCGTTTATGCAGGGAACCGGTAACGCGCTCCCTCGCAGGCTCGGCGCAAAACAAGGCCGCGGTGTGGACACTAGCTCGACATTTTATAATGTCAGAGGGAGGAGGAAGCAAAATAAAACTTGCCGTCCTCCTGCCTGCAGTAAGTCAGCTGTTTATTGTAGTATTTTTCTCCCAGCCTTGAGTTTTGTATGTGTCAATCCAGCTGAATATAATTGGGGCTGTTTGCGTTGACAGACAGGAACCCAGAAACACACAAAGCTCTCGGGCGAAAGCCCTCAGCCCCCGCTCTTCAGCGCGCCGCTGCGTGCCTGGCCGCGAGCGGTGCGTCGCCTCCCTTCCAGGGTCCTCCATCCTACCGCGCAGCCAGGTTAGGTATTTACATTCATTCTCCATGTTAAACTGTAAATCAAAAAAAGCCCGTTTCCTTCCTGGGGCTATTCGGCATCTCCCAGGACCTTTGATGACTTCCCCTTCCTTCGATTCTGAATCGTTCTCATGTTTTCACTGTGATGGTGATTTTTTTTTCTAACATTACAAAATTCCAGCCCCTCTTGTTATGATTTCTTTTGAAGTATCCGAGGGTGAAAAGAGCTGAGCTGTGGGATAGAAGAGTATTGCTAAAACATGACATTTTTAAAAATTGATAATAAAGTCTAGGTTACGAAAGAAGTTATTGTGCAATGCTTATATTTTCATCTAAACATTACAAGCTGTTCTTCTGTTTGAATTCTCTGGGTGATGAAGGAACATAGATTAGTGCTTGTTTTGATAAAATTGCTATATTTCAAGAATATGATCAATCATACTCAGTCACCTTGTGGCATCTTTCAGTCCTTTAAATTGGACTGGTTTTGGACTTAGTGTACTTGTGCTGCTCTGGTTCTGCTTTAATTCACAGACATTTGTGTTCCTCTGCTTTCCCGGTTGGTAGCATGCTTGCTGAATAAAAGCTTGCTGGGTTTACATTATGTAAACAAGGAAAAGAAATGAAAATGCAGATCCCTATTTTCAAGAAAAGGCGCTTAAATTAGGGCAAATCTATTTGTTGTTCTTACATTTGCTAAATATAAGCCCAGAAGCTGTGATGAGAAAGATCTGCATTTTGGAAAGGAGCAGCTCAAGGTCTCAAATCCATGACATAGCCATGCCCTTTAGACCTGACTCCAATTAAAGCTAACGTGAGCAGAGCTGGTTTCTGCGTCTACATGTTGAAGCTCTCCTTCCATTTTAACACATGCTTGTGTTAAAAAAACTTATGAAACAGTGCTGCTTTATATCGACTGAGGGCCTCTACGTTTAATTCTTGGTTGCTTATTACAGAGGTGGGTTTAAAAAGTTGGTCCTGTTCATTTAGATCTGGCTTGCAGCTGATGGGTGCGCGCCAAGGACCTTGCCCCCAGAAAGGGCACTGTGAGATAACGGCAGCAATAACAACGGCTGTTCTTGTCTCTTCTGAAGACCTCGTCTACCAATTTCTATTTAAAGACACTATTTAAAGTGTTTGTCATAAACCCTTTCATAGCAGGAGCACTTTTGAAATATAAAATGCTATTTTGCTTTGAGGCGGAGCAGGGACTGGGGGAGGCTGGAGTCACTTGCACGTGTGGGGCTGCAGTTCCTCATGTGCAGCTCATTTGTCAACGTAACAGAGAGGCTGTTGTAGTGATGGGTGGCCGTCATGTATGCACTACATCACTCCGAGGGTTGTCTAGGAGGCAAGATGTGAGCATAATATCAAGCGGCGGAGGTAGGTAGCCTGTTGCCTTTGCCCCAGGGAGCGTGGTGATGATCACGAGGGATAAATTAGATGGCACTGAGTTGGCTTACCGCCAAATCCACGTGGTGCTCGGTGGTGCTGGCCGGGATGGGGCACCGTGGCACCTGGCCTATCGCCCGGGCAGGACCGCACCGGCACCTCGCCGCTGCTCCCGTGGCCGAGCTCGCTCCGGCAGGGCTGGCCGGGGCTGGCCGTGCTGCAGACCCTCACGGCGCCCGTGCACTGCTCGCTGTCTGAGCAGCTGCTCCAGTTAACAACGGAGGCGTGAGCTGGTTTTTGCAGCTTCACTGTGATTTTCTCTGGCATGAAGTCGTTTGTATCAGAGGTTGGAGACTGAGACCCATCTGCAAGTGGGGCTGACTACAGTATCCTTTATACTGGTTTGTGTGACGAATAAATCCATTGAAATGAGTAGTAACAGTGGTGTAAAATTCATGGAAGATTAGTAACAGGCTCTGAATATTTTCAAAGTATCCTTTCCTAAATTTGACCCTGGCTTTGAGTTTCTGACCTTCAGAAGAGAAAAAGCTGAACAGATTTTTTTTCTTACCACAGAAATGGCAACAGTGAAAAAAACTCTGGCCTTTGATCAAGCCTGAGAAATTTCAGCCGAAAGGGGAAGATTTGTAAGTCACTGACTTGGCTGGAAAGTGCAACCCTGTACGTGTAACTGTAACTATCATAGCAAAGGCTGATGTGTGCCTACCAAGGAAAACTAAAAATGGCAAAACACAATGTGAGCAATGCAGGAGATAAAAATGTAACCAAGTGAGTAAGTAGTAAGTGGTTTGCAAGAAATCTGCTGCAGCATGAAACTGAAATAAGAGTATTTGCCGACTTACTGAGTTGAAGGTGATTCTGCTTTAGACGTAGCTGATGGCAGTAGCACAAATCTAGGATGCAAAAGCAAATATGTAGATTAGGTTGTTTTTATCCTTGGGTAGTCTTCAATCCAGCAGCTATTTGACCAAACCCTGCTGAGTCTGAAAACCATTGAAAACCAGTCTCTTTAAAGCAGGAGAGCCCTCCTCCCCCGACGTCCGCGATAGCCGCTCTGCACATCTTTCCCAGACACGCTTCCCTGCGTCGTGGTGGCTGGACCATCCAAAATGAGCTGTCTGGCTTCTGTTCATGTTAAAATAAATTGTGTTATGCTCAGCAGTCCTCTGCCAGTGCAAAGTTGAGAATTTGGTCTGTTGCACACATGCCCAGCGATTCTGGAGAGCAGCTGCTGAGAGGCGTTGGCTGCAGCGCCAGGGAAGTACCAGGTAAGGGGGGCAGGCCAAAGGGCTCCCGTTTTTATGGAAGAGACTGGATCTGTGGTGAGTGTTAAGTTTGCTTTGCAATACAGAGCAAGTTCTGTGAGCCGTACCTTGTTCCACTCTAAAGAGAAACATATGCAGTTCCAGCTGCATATGAAAATGAAAATTATCATGCAGTTGGCTCGCCTCAGATGACTTTGCTGCTTCATTTCACAGTCATGTTTTTGCAAGCATGTCACAGCAAAGGCCTTCATCCAGGACCAAGTTCAAATCAAGTTTAGAGTTTTAAAATTGAAGTCAGTTGCGAAGTCCCCAAGCATTTAAAATGCCCATGAGGAATTTAACAGATAAAAAGTGTATTTTATGTTAAACAGTTTATTATTGAGAAGGCAAAATGAGAGGAGGGAGGAAGAAGTTGTTTCTTAACAGCAAGATAATTAATTCACTTGGTTTTTGGACTGTGTCCTGCCCTCTGCAGAGAAATAGAAAGTCCCTTAAAATAAAGGTAGATAGGGAATGCATCGGTGCAGGCGTGCATATATGTTTCACGGTGTATTCTGGAAATGATGCTGCATATATGAGTTTCCTCCGGGCCCTTCATTCTCTCTCTGCTCTCCTAGTCTGGCTCCATGAGTAGGGAAGGGCTTGGGGAGCTGCTTGAGCTTTCCAGTCCTGACTCAGGCTCTGAACTCCCTCACTCATGACTGTCAGGAGGGTGTTCGTGGGCCTTAATTGATTTCTGTGAGACCAAGGTTAAGCACGAGGCTACGGCCCATCCCTTAACCGACCGCCTCTCGCTGTTCAGCAAAACATAAGTAAGTGTGTGAGCCTTCTGAAGTCAATGAGGTTTAAGTGCAATGCTTAAGGGCAGTCATGTCATGTAAGACTTCGACTTCTGCTCAACAGGAATGGATTTTCAGAGAAGTGGTGCATGTGGAAAACTTTGCAGGATCCAACTTTTTCCCCGGGCTGCCTTTGCTCGCCTCTCATTCCGCTGTCCTGGGAGGCTGGCACATGCCAGAGCAGCTTTTCCGGCGCTGCGACTGCTGTGGCCATTGTAACACACATGGCCCCTTGCTCTAATGCCCCCTAATCCTAAACGCTCCAAGGTATATAGTCAATACCATATGAATAAGGAAGTTTTTATTACGGAGCTGATGATAGAAATGGATGTTTGACACTTGTACCAAACAAAGTGTACCTGTGCAGCACTTTCATCTCTAAATGGCATTTTTAGCTGAAGGTGTTAAAAGCATAAATGTCAAAAAACATGCTCTGCTTTTGAGGCTGTGTTGAAAATAAAACCTCTCTTGTTCTTCCGCACCAAATAATAATGATAATTAAAAAAAAGCTATTCAAAAAATGCTACCACTTGAGTTAGGCCCCTCTTCATCTCATTAAAATAAATGTATTTATTAAGTAAGCACATCTTTATCTCATATTCGTATAACGAGAAGAACAGAGCTGTATCAGAGAACTGCAGTGCCTTTTGTGCTCTACAAATTCTGGGTGACAGTCACCAGACAAAAAGTGATTTATACTGTGTCTTGTAACGGGTGGAATAATTAACAGCGGTGACATCTATCACTTTTGCAACAAGCTTAGCTGAGAAATTTTCCATTGATTCAAGAGAAAAGCAGGAGCAAGTCAACACAGGCAAAGAGCAGTAAAAGTCAGCTACATGCTCATCCTTTAACTTGGTGTGCCCTGTTTGAACACCTGACCAAGACATCTCTGCAGTTTGAACAAAGTGGTGCTTAATAATGTGGACACAGTCTGGGTGCAGTTTGTCAGCACTGAATTCTCTAAGGGGAGGAATAAGGGAAAAACAAACCCCACAACTGCCTGTGGAATTTGGAGGCTGTTTGAGTGAATTTGAATGGGAGGTTTTGCTCGCTATCAAGACGCTGCCTTCGTCAGGAACATAAAATAGGTAAAGATTTTGGAAGAGTTTCCTGTCATTGTAAGACACGTGATCTTGGACTTGCATGCCAGCTAGAAAAGATATCTTAACAAAATGGTGCACATGAATAAATCATTGCTCCATTCACATGTGTGTATCTATAGGGTGCTCTCTGGTGTACCTTGCTTCTGATCTCCATCACCTATTAACTGGCCAAGACCAGCTGAGAATCTGACTGTCTGACTTCACGTGCTTCTCCTGGTTCATCGTTTTGGCGCACACGTGATTTGGGGTTACTGTGTCTCCTGGGATTTTTTTTAATAACTTCTGCAGTGCTGCTTGCCGAGTGGTTTGTGTGCTGCCATCAAACAATACTATAGTACCCTCTGACAATGATTTGGGAGCAAAGAAAAGCTATGTTAGATACAGACCATTCCCCAGTGTAACCCATACTCTTCCTTTATGTCTTTTCGCTGTTCTTTGCTTGTTTTGTGCTGTCAGTAGCCTGCTATTAAAAGCTAAAGTTCATTTGCTAGCTTTGTTGGTTTTGAAAAATTGGGGAACAGTAAGACACTGCATAATTTTGTACCAGACACAGAGATAATGGCTCTTGGAAGACTATTGCAGAAAGCATGATCCCTAGGCTTACTCTTTTTTCTGTACTGAAAGTAAAACACATTTTAAGTATGGGAGGTGACCAAGAAGTGATAGGTACAAGATTTATGAGAAGCTTAAGTGAAGTATGAAAGTTGCTGGCTAAAGATAGTGCCAAGGTTACTAAGAGGATGAAGTAATTTTCTGACCATAAATCACATTTGTAATTATGCAAAGTAAGGTTAAAAGGGCATTTGGATCTTGGGCTCCTGGCGTTGGACTGATCACTTGAGGCAGTTCCCTTAGCACTGACATACTCCTCAGCACTGCATTATCCTGCGTTATTTGGTGTGAGGCAAAGAAGAGAGGAAGAGTTTTGAATCAGCCAAGCAACCAAAGTGGTTCCCTAATCAGAGCTCTTTTCTCCTGTAAAAAAGGAAGCTGGAATTCACCAAGGTATCAGAGTGTTAGTTGATATGATGAAAGATCAAGTAAGTATCAGAAAGAGGATTTGTGATTCAGGACATCTGTCTAAGCTGGAGGAAATGTCAGCTCTGGCTCTGAAACCAAGAGGTCAGTCTGCTGTATCTGCCACTGGGCACCTTGGTGGTGCCTATAACGTTACGCTTTCATCTGATACTGCATTTCCTAGAGTCCCAGGGACAGGACACACACATTTTTCACAGCAGTGAAAATGCTACTTTTGTGAGTGCTGTTTTGAACCTCCTTGTATGGGTAGATGTACGAAGTGATAGAGACCTACTGTATTCCATGGACAATTCAGTCTTTTCCAGCTCAGAGATTTTTAAACCATCCTCATGCCTTTTTATGCCTCCCTGTTGGATCATTCCTGCTTCTTCTGGTTCCTCTAGCCCTTCTGTTTCCCAGCAGGATACTATACCAACTGTGGCAAGTGTGGGGATGCTAAGGAAAGACATCAATCACTCACCCAAAATGTGTGTAGCACAAAATGTATGTGGCTTCCACAAATGTGTGCTGAAACTTAGCAGGGAATTCTCCACGTAGGTTCAGCTCCGTTATGTGCAGGCAGATACAGTGCCAGCCCAGTCTTCCTCGCGCAGGAGGTGTTTGCTTTGCCTGCCCAGTTAAATCCACTCCCCAGTCTCTGAGCGCTTTTGTTAGCCTACTCCATACAAAGCGAAGTGTGCATCTACCACCATACTTTCTGTCCTCATCGACATGTCTGGGGCATATCCTTTAGGTCCTTGTGTTGAGACATCCTTGGGAGCCTTCCTGATGAACTGTATCAGTCACATAAAAAATTGTTTGCCCTCCAGAGGGAAATGTAAGAAGTTAGACCAAAGCCTATGTTTAATGCTTACTCCGAGAGGAAAGTGAGGCTGAACTCAACTAAACTCAGAGGTTAGTCTATGTGGACAGTAAAAAAAATGTTGCATTAAAAGCCTAAATAAAAGCTTGTGTAACAAAGACATTCTGTAGGGCTGAATGGGTATTGCGTGTGTTTCCTCCAAATAATAGTGCATCCAGTGTAGTTTTTTCTCCTTGCTGGCCAGCTGGAAAACCAGGCTGCGTTGGAATGCAAGGTAAACAGAAGGTTAGTGCTGAGACCAGGAAGCGCTGCAGTGCAGGGCATCGCAGGTCGGGGGCACGAGAGGGTGAACAAGCTAACCCAGCTTCGCTAGCTTGGTGCTAGCTTAGATGGGTGGAGAGCTCAGATATGTCTGGACTCTGCAGCGTAAGTACTAAAAGCAAATCAGATCTGCACAGTAAAAAGCAGTTGGCTGTACATGAGTAGGTCTCGGTCTAAGGATGGGACGCTTGCATGCTTCCGCTCCCGGGAAGGAAGAGCGAGAAGTCTGTTACCTTACAGGGTGTCTGCGAGACCTCAGTGGAGGAAGCGCAGTTAGTTGTAAACCGCAGCACTGTTTCTGTGCAAAAAATTCCTTTGGAAAGGGGAGAGGCAAAAATATAAGGCACCATAGGAGTCACTATGCACTGAATGAATCAGTATTGGAGAATTCGTTCTGCAGAGTCAGATGCAAAGGGAGGAGCCCATGGAAAATGTTTTGTTTGCCTTTATTGAAATTGCACATTCACTTGTACAATTTGAGGGTTATTTACATTGTGATCTGAGCAGAACAAAAATGCCTTTCAAACAAGAATCTTTCTGGCTTATGTAACTCAGCCCGCTTTTAGTTGGAAGAGGAAAAAAGCTTTTAATTCTGTTACCCTTGAAAAACAATGGCCTTAAATTAAGAGGGATATTTTTAGTGAAATACAAAATAGCTTAAAGAAATGTAAAACTTGTCTAGTGGTGATTGAAATTCAAAGCACCCTGAGTTCTGTCATTAATGCAGACAGAAATGTAATATAAATATGTACATACTGTCTGTCACTGCTCCGATGCCATGTTGGTTCCGTTCTTAGAGCACATGCAGCTTTCTGTGAATATGTAATTACTTTGCTGACTGCTAAATAATAATGTCATTTACTGAGTTCCTTTAACAGCAGACACATAATCATCTGTTCAAAAGAATTATGTAAGATTTGAGTTGATCTGAAGAAAGTTGTATAGCTTTTTAGCCTATAATTAACACACATACTTGCCAGCTTTGCTTTTGCATGTAGAAATAAGAGCAGTTGTGTATTTTGTAACATTTTTTTCTTTGCTGGGAGTCTGCATTGCAAACACAACAGAAAGCTGTGAGAATTTACACACTTGGTGCTGTAAACCAGAGCTTGAAAAAATACATAGTTTCTATGCAAGGACTCGGTTTAATAACAGAGCCTGCACGGCATCTACATATATATCCCTTAAATAGTATTTTGAAAAAATACTAAATATGAGCATTCCCTGAGGGTGCAAACATCTCTGGTTTTAGTTTCCATAAATCTTCATCTATTATTGCAATGCTTGTCCTAACCAGGACGTCAGAACAGACGTAATCCCCACCGAAGATGGGAGTCTTTGTCTCCTGCTATTGGTAGATCCAGGATGATAAAAATATATCACAGCTGGCTGCAAATAGCAGTGGTCCTTTAGCTTGGTTGATACACGTGCCTGCATAGAGTTTTGAAGCTGCCAAAACTTAAACCTTCAAAGTTTTAGCTCTGCTGCTTGCCCTACTTGGCTCATGGCCTTGAGCTGGGTACTTAACTTCAGAGGGGCCCTTTGCCCTCCCAAGGAAAACCCGCTCACATGTAGTGTTAGCACAGAGCGTGGGGTGACTTCTAAAATTTGTTAGGTAGAAGGAGAGAAGCACAAAGTTAGAGCTGCACTTGATCTGTCAGGACGTTGGGAAGAGTTCCTGATTCTTCCTGCCCTTGACTGTGGCTAAAGAGTTTTCACATGTTTGGATAAATCATCATCTAATCTCAGAGGGTGTTTTATCTGGGATTGTGGAGGTGATCAGCAGAAACCCAACCCCCAGCAAGTGGTTTTTATTTAATTGGTAATACGCCAGCACAGCAGCATTTAACTAGCTTAGATCTGTGCTAGTCCTGTGAGTTAGAAGCTGGGAAGCATAGCAGCCAAATACTGTTATAATCCAAATGCTTTTAAAATAGATCATACCAAATTCAGGTCCCTCCTGAAATCAAGAACATGGTGATGGATTCAGAGAAGTTAAGTCAGTCACCGGGGAGTTTGAGGAGCGTCAGTTCAGACGTTCTGGTTTTGGCCCGTCACTGCAGGATTCGGGCGTGCAGGCTGTGGCACTGCGCAGCGGCTGATCCGAGGCCCCCCCGGCTTCCTGGGCACTAACACAAAAAAGAGGCTCTACCCGGTGGTAAATAAGGGCAAGGAGTCCCTTCCTCCCAGCGTCTGTGATAAGAGCACTTTTGTTAGAAAGAAAGCTGGATTCAGGTATTTCCATGTTATCTGCTTCCTTGCCGGGGAATAAGACGGTCTGGGCGAGAAGCGTATGATTTGAGCCTACTGGGAAGCTATCCACCACGACAGGAGCAAAAATTTGCTGGAGAGTCCTACCGGTGTTAAATCTCTGTGCAGTGTCTGGCATCATTTTATTAGCAGACTAGATATGCTGTTAAAAATTATATCTATTATATCCATCCCAGAGGCGTTTATTCAGAATAGAGTAATGGAGCTCAGCTGACAAAGGGGATTTGTCCATTCGGTCATGCTGAAGGGCCTTGAGATAAGAAGTAATTCTCACATAAGCAGTTCCTGAGTTAAAATATTAATTTATAGGAAATACTTTAAAAATAGGTCTTTTGAAGAGATTTTACATGGCTCAGGTTTCTCATTTTTGAAAGCTTTAGAGCTTACCTCACCTGGTAGGGGTTTGCAAATCCAATCCCAATGATTTGTGTGCCCACATCCACACTTTGCAAGGCATAATAATTATTTCCTGAGCAAGGAGTGAGTTAAGCACAGCAGTCCTGGGAACAGCGCTCTCTATTATAGCACGTCTCCATTTGTGGTGACACCACGCTATTTTGAGGTTACTTACTGAGGCCCTAATTCAGCAAAGCAGCGAAGCCTGAGCTTGAAAGAGGAGGCAGAGTATCCAGGTGTGCTTTCCAGGAGGAAGGCCGCGGCTCGGCCCGGCTGGGATGGTGCTGGGCACCTGCCCTGGGGCTGCACCCAGCAGCAGCAGCAGCAGCAGCTCAGCGAGGGCTTGAGACTTGGTTAACTTGCAGAGCTCTTTCTCTGGCTCCTTTCACTGGACGAGCCCTCACCACAACGGTGGTCAGAGCCGCAGCCGGGCAGCTGAGGTGCGAGGCTGAAGGGCAGCTTTGCCAGTGCAGGATCGTACAGCACAGCTCTCTGTCCCTTCCCTGCAGGACCATCCTGCTCCCAAGAGCAGGTGAAAGGCCTAAGCCCAAGCTGTGCTTTTTAAGTGACCTGCAGACACAGGAACAACCCAGAAGGGAGCCGACTGTTCAGCCGGGAGGCTCTGTGCCTCCGTCGTGTCGCACGCCCGCAGAGCTCCCCGCGCTGCACGGGCTCTCTGCGGCTGCGGTCCTTGCTCCGGCGAGGGGCAGAGTTTGCAGCTCCCGTCTCTGATCCTGCTTGGCAGCTGGAGTTCAGCTCCTGTGCCAGCAGGCATTTCCTAGAGTGCTTCAATATGTTTTCCTAATTAATTTATAAGGTGCAATATGAGGTATTTTGCTAACATGTGAATTTATCACCTGTACTGCTGCCTGCCTTTACTCTTGTTCTACCAAAGACTTACAGTTTGCCAGTTTGTCTGGCATGGTCTGTCCTTGCCAGTACTCTGCTGCTTGTTGCTTGCATATCTGTTACCCATTAGATATGCAAAGAGTGTTTTTTTGAGGTGCAGAGGAGGAGGTGTTGGCGTTATTCTGCTCATATAATTTGTTTACCAGAAACACTAAGGAGCTGCGAAGGCTACTGTGCTTCAGCGGAGCTCGTTCCCTTGCTGGGGTGGTGGCTGCCCCTCCTCTAAACGAACTCATCGGCTGCACAGACGCTAGCCTCTAAAACCCTGCGTCAGCAGTATAATATCGGTCTGGCCTTTATCTGGTTTTGTGATTATTTCTTGTTAACTTTGAGAAGTCTGGTTCAAATAATAGAAAAGATCTCAGCAATGTAGTTGCTAGGAGAAATGTCTCCTTTTCAAGGACTGCTTTTATATTAGCAGATTCTCTGACATTTGGATTGTTGTCTTTTCAGTGGAAGAGACAGTGTCAAAACCCACGTCTGTGCTTGCCTGCTCCAGGTTGCAGATTAAGTGTGCTTTTAAAAATGTGTTTGAAAACACCATTTATAAGCAAATGGGACTGTGTAAATAATGGATTTAACCCAGCTGTCAGGGTTGAGCTGGAGAAGGCTCGGAGACATGTGTTGCACTGGGCCTCTCGATCTTGGTTTTGGGAACATCCTATGTTAATCTCTGTTGCACAAAATGAAAGAGAGCTGTCCCAGGTGTCTGCAGGGTCCCCTCTTGCCCCTGGGGTCACGCTGGAATTATTTTCATTTACAGCAACTCAGAACAGTTTCCCTAAAGGTGATCCGTGAAATTAAAGCTCTCTCCTTGCTTGATGCAGCTAAGAGGCCAGAGCTTATGGGAAGTTAGAGGGCTTGATGAAGTCCCATTTTTCCCTCTGCTCCTGATGAAAGTGCTATTGTATTTGGTGAGACATTCCCAAGTAATATCTACTGTTTACTCACTGTTATTTGCTATTGTCTGGGCAGAGCATACTTACCTCCCCAAGCTGCAAGAAATATGAAATCTGCCTCTGGCCCTTTAGGTTTTATATTAACCTATTTTTCAGCCTTTAGCGGAGAAAATCCTTTTTCCTGCTGCTCTCTCCTCAGTGCTGGAAATGGTAGCAGTCTGGTCCCGTCGCCCCTCTGCCTCCCCGTCAGCACTTCTGTGATTATTGCCAGATTTTCTCGTCCTTCACGGTGTCACCAGACGCGAGGGTTCACGCGGGGCCGGCCACGCTGCGCGAGGTCTCCTGCCTGCAAGTGCAGGGGCGTTTGCTCGCTGCTCGCGAGGTGCGGCATCGTGGGGCATGCAGGACTAAAACCAGAACCCGATTTCCCTGGGAATAAGGCAGGGAAGCCTTCGTTTGCTTTTTCCATTTCCACAGACGCTCTCTGTGGTTGTGCGAGTAGGGAGAAGGGATGCGGGGTGGCTCAGAGCCCCCCACTCGTGCAGGGCGCAGTGGCCACGGAGAGCCCTGGGCTGCGAACGGCCTCGGGCGCCCCTTGTGCGCCTGCTCCCTGCAGGTGCTCCCTATCCTGCGAGTTTATTTTAATTACCTTGCGCTGACCGTTGGCAATCTCTGCAGTTACAGGACTACTGAAGTGCTCTCTCATTACACAATTTGGTTTATGCATCATTATAAAATTATAGTGTGTAATTTATTCATTTTGAAGCAGCCCTGTGATAAAATCCACGGCTGCTCCTTGCTCTAGGAAAACGAGAGGTAGCGCCAGGCGGTTGAAGGGCTGGGTTCGCCTGCCCAGAGCGGGCGTCACAGCAGCGCTGGGGGCGCGAGGGGCCGGAGCCGGCGCACGGTGCTCAGGGATGGACAGCTTGTTCCCACCCAGCGGTGCCAGGGCGTCGGGACGGCTCTGCTGTCCCACGGAACCGGAGGACCACTCCGCTGTAAACAGTAGCCTGTATGAGTATCACGCCGCGGTGGTTTCGCATTTGCTGCTAGCGATCGGCCCGACTTGTCTCAGGTCCGACGTGTCTGGGGCTCCTTCGCCCGGCAGCGCTGCCGATCCAGCGCCCACGCCGGGCCGTTGCTGCAGCTTATGATGAGGGCGCTGGAAACGTGCAGCAGCTTTCTGGAGAAATGAAGGAAGCCGATAAAGCGGGTCCTGTGAATTGAATGTTAATGCTGTCAGAGGGCGACCGCGTGAAGGATTGAGATGTTCTGCTGCGGACAGATCTGATGGCAGGCCTGTGGGTGCGTGCACTGCCTTTTCGCTCCATCTGACTTCCGTTTAGAAGCAATTAAATGACTGCCAGATTCAAATGTGAATGATTATTTTGTGGTGATTTAGATTTTCATACAGACAAGGTATGAAAATATGCCATTTCTGATTCTATCTACATTTTAACAGAAACATAATGAAATTGAAATGTTGGTTTCTATAGGAGCTTTGGGTATAGCCTGAGAGCTCTGCAAAATTAGGACTTATCAGTTTTAGCTGTTAACATTAGCAGCTACATTTTACCCTGGTCTTGCACAATTCCACATGATTAAAAGACTGAGTTAATTTTAAAAATGCATATTTAATCGAGAAAAGAGCCCATCAGAATTTTTTCAATGAAATTTTTATTTTTCGTTCTTGAAGTGCTGTCTCAGCAAAGAGGACCTGCTGTGGAAGTGCCAGGGTACTGGCAAAAGGGAGCGCGTTTGAGGATAGCCAGGCGCCTGGTGGTTAGTGCAGTCACCTGGGGAGGCTGAAATTCCCGTCTCCGATCAGCTATTTTCCAAGGCAGAACAGAGAGAGATGCTCTCTCGTTTGGGCTGGATCCACTGGGGTTGTTTGACTCCATGTTAAAAAAAATATATATATATATATTTGAAGATGGGATTGGAAGCTGGGACTCGTACTCTAGGCAAACAACCTGCCCCCCAGCTCTCTCAAGCTCCTTGGTTAGAGAACTGCTGTGTTGTGCAAGTAAATTCTCCTGGCGCAGAGCAAGACTGATTTGGTAGTCTGGCATGGTCAGGGAAGCTAGGGCATCCATAGCTCATGGCCTGACCTCCCAGGTGACCGCCTTTCTGCTCCCAGACCGCCAAGCAGTCTCCTACTAGGGCATTTCTTCAGTGTTTTGGGAAAGAAAAATCAGGTTTTGCTTCTAGATTAGAAATAGTTTTGGAAATCTCGGTTTCCTCCTACTTTCCTAGCAGCCTGAATTGCTGTTTTCTGATTATCTCTAAATCCCTTGCAATTGTGAAGGATGGAAAATGGACACAGATCATGCCTGACCCAAACTGTAGTGCTGGAGATGTGTGTCCTGAAGGCTCAGTCTCTGCGTGCACACTGTGCACAGTTCAGCCCTTAGATACATCACTTTGTGTCGCAGCATAGATCATTTCAAGGTCAGAGGATCATTCCATTTATTTTTTTTGCCACAGGTGATTAACATCTGTCTGTTGCGGTGTGTCCTTATGCATTCTCAGTGGTGGAAGGGGGATTACCTAGTGCCATCCCGCTCCTCGCAGGGCACTTTTCCAGCGCCGCAGGTTGCTGAGCTGCTGCTGGCTCCTGTGGGGCAAGGCATGAGAGCTGCGGAGAGGGAGCAGCGCGCTGGGCTCGGACCTGCAGTGCGGTACTGGGAACGAGTACAGGAGGCCCTCGCTTATGTCCTCCAGCTTCTGCGTACAGTAGTGCAGTGCAGGGTATGTCATGTCCCGTGGCAAAGGAGTTAGCAAGTCTTTCACGGCTGTTGGATGAAAATAGGACACAGCTTTTACTGAAGTCCAAAAATCTTGGTAGCTCAGCATAGCTCTTGATTATCAGAACAAACCTTGCCCTCTCTTAACACTTTGAAGGGATATTTAAAAATCCAAGGCAACCAGTTAATTAGGAAGAAGTTTTCTCTATATCTGGATATTTCTTTTCTTGCAGTTTATCTCTCCTAAGTCTTAGGCACTGTTTTGTTGTCTTTAATACCTCTTGATTGCATCTTGTTATCATCTTGTCTTGATTGGTTTTGTGGCTCGTTACACAAAAAGGGTGCTAATCTTTGTTAATTAGTTCCTTATTAGAGTCAATTGAGATTTGTAGCACAAGAAGGGAGCTGTATTTCTGATGATAAATAATTGGCTGCCAAGGAATTCTTAGCGTGAAATCATGTCAGTATAAGTGATGATACTTTAATATTTTATGTGTTTTTCTGTGTGTTTACCACAGTGCTTCTTCTTGGTTGTCCTAACTGCTGTTTCCAAGACTTCTTTTTTGTCCTACCGTTGTGTCACTGGTTTGGACATAGCCTACCGTTCCAAGATATTTCCTTCCATATCACATCTGTGATTTCATTACTTGGTTGCTAGAGAGGTTATTTTGTTCAGAAAATTGTCTTCCCTAAATGGTAGGAAGTACTTTTATTGCTTTTCACACTTGTCTCTATTCTGTGCTGGGTTTTGCTGTGTCATAGAATTGGATATTATAAGGTCTTTGGAAAGCGTTAACACCTGAAATGTTTTCTGGAGAACTGGTAATAGGAAATAGGATGTAAAATCATAGCACAACTTTAAATCAGTGGGAATTCTGCCATTGGCTTAAGCTGGCCTATATTTCTCCCAAAATCCAAGTCATTGCTCTGTACCTTGTCCCCTGGGTGATGGCCAAGGTCAGGTGTTGTGGTAGTGGTACCGCTTATGGCTTTCCCCAAATGTCCTGCTGTGGCCCAGGAGGAAGGAGTGCGGAACTAGGGGGTGCAGAGGATGTCCCTTCTGGCTTGCTCAGCTCTTAGGTGTACCCTGCGGGAGATGACGCTGGACCCAAACGAGGCCCTTTGGGTGACTTCATGATATGACATAGGGCTTTTGCTGGGATGTAAGTGAATATACGGTTTCGAGCATTAATCTGTATGAAAACCAACTAAACCTCAGGAGCGCGAGGGTTGGCAGAGGCTTTGTGAGACCTGCACTCCCAGCCCCCTCTGCTGCCGCTCCGATGCTGTGGCTTTCGTTAGGGCTCTGTGCTGCCGTTTCCCCTCTGCAAGTGGGGAATAAGTGTGCTCTTGAGAAGCAGAGTCCCAGTTTCCTGGCTGGTGCTGAGAAAGAGTCATTGTGGGCCGGAGGAGACCTCCCTGCAGCAGGAGTTGGCCATCCTGGCATGTTTGTATGGAGAAGCGGGGCTATGGTTGTACACTCATTAAACCAGGCACAACGGACAAGCTGAGGGAGAGAATGTCTGTGTAACCTGTCGCTTGGTCTTTATTCTATCTGTAGGCTAAATATTTGAATGTATTTCTTTTGATAATGTGCAGGGCTCAGTGAGATGCCTGGAGTGCCCGCTGCTCCATGACCATCCGGGGGGCTGCGTGGAAGCGTGGGGATTTGCCGGCATGCACCTCCCTGCCGGAGCAAGGCACGGCCGCTTTCAGCGCTCTGCCTTGCCCTCCTTCTTTCAGGAGAAGTCCTCATCATCGCATATATTGCAGCTTTGTGGGATTCCCGATAGGGGTACTGGGATCTGGGGAAGCTCAGATCTTGACAGCTTTCATTGAACACATTGCTTTTCACAAGAAGCAGCAGAGAAGGCATAGTGTGGGTAATCTTACATAGTAAGGGTGGTTTGCTGCATGAAAAAGAGGTGTGTGGAGGGGGCGGAAAGCCAAAACCAGTTTGAGCTACACTTGGTTAAGATATCCATGGATTACTTATTCATCTCAAGTACTGTATGTTTTGTGTATCTTGGACATATGTTTTGCAGAGCAGAGCAGAAAAGTAAGTTAATGGTTTTAGTCCTAATGATAAATTTTGAAGTAGTTTAGCTAGCATACTGCTTATTTCCTATTTACTTATATTGTGGATGGAGCCTAGAAATGTGCCCAAAGTATACATTTTATTTACTTTTTATTGTCCAGCAGTACATTAATTTTACAAAACTACCAGAGAACATTTTTTTCTTCATGTAACACCCATAGAAAAGTGGTGACCATGACTTTCCTCAGGATCACATTTATTTTTAAGATTGCTTTGAAATAATGGAGGGGCATTCTGCAGCAAATTAACTCTATTAAGTTATATAGCTGGATTTTTAAATTCTGGAGAAAGGTCAGAACTCCCATCTTGCTAAATTCCTGTGGGACTTCTACCTTCAGGGGGCTGCAGTTCACTTCTGCATGTTTGTCCCCCACTGCTTGTTCCCTAAACAACAGGATTTATCTAAGTAAATACTGAAATTCAAAGATGAAGCAGTGGAGATCATGCTAGATACCCACTGGGTGCATTTGCCCCAGTATTCCCGCTCTGTCCCAGCCTCCCCTCTCTGCAGTGCGTGCCTGCCTCAGACCGCGTGCCCCTCGGGTGCTGGCATCGCCCTCCACAAGTGAGGATGTTGGCAGTGCCATGGGCTATGCTGCAGTTTTACAATTAGTTCACATGGCAAACACCACATTTTTTAAAGCACCCAGTGTTCCTGCGAGTCATATTGATCATGTTATGTGCAGATCTGTGGAGTCTTGTGTTACAAAACCTGCCCTGACTTTAATCAGGCGATAAAATTGTTTTTCGCTGCGCAGTACATAACCTTGCTTGTGTGAGTTTATCTATCTTCTGGGTTACTTCTCCATCTCTAATTTCTACAATATTCTGTGTGAATGTGGTCCGGTCATAGGGCTTTACATCACAGTTTGTAGGCTTTATCATTTCTTTCGAGCAATATAATTTCACAACAACCAGGTTTAGAAAAAAATACAAGAAATCAAATGTTTATTAATAGACTAACCTCTGGGTATTCTGTTTTACTGTGTGCTGGTCTGAACTCATCTGAAGAGTAATGCTATATTATCGCTCAAGGGTATGTACCGAAGCCTAAAACAGTTCTGGTATTTGAATTACTCAAGAATCACAGTACATATCAAAATTATTTTTTTTTGCTTTTGAGATCCTGTGTGCAGAGTAATGTAGATTTAAATAGCACATAAGATACTTTGACAATGAAATATTTTTTAGGACATAAACTGAACATTTGTGAGTTATGAGCTTTATCCTCTGTAGTCAGAATAATGCATTTATTCCCATTAGTGAAAAAGAGCCCATAAATCAGAATGGCAAGATATGATGCTTGCAAATTCATGTATGCAGATGCATATGCTCTTCCTTCTCTCAGCTAAATAGCTGTGTTTAGTTCAGTATCTTAGATTATGCTGGTGAGAATGAACATAGCTCCCTGTGGGGAGATAAGCCACTTAGTTCCAGCTGACTCATAAACAAGTCAGGAATCCTATGGTCTTGAGTTGTGTGTTAATAGGACAATTTGTGGCAATTCCTCAAAGATCACTCCTGTGCTACAAGTTGGAAGTCTCTACTTAAATGAAGTTACAGCCCTCTTTAGGTGTACTGAGTCCTTCCAGTGCTGAATATCCCAATTTTATGTGCTCTATTGAGCATTGTTGCTGCTGGAGCACAGAATTTGAAATAGTGATAAAATGGGGAAATCAGAGTGGGGTAGCTACCATCTTGGAAGAGTGTCTACATTATCTGTGCTTTTTAAGCTCTCCTTTGAAGAGAGTGCTTCCTCCTGTGAGGCACCTCCAGTTTCCAAAGTTATCCTTTGACAAACCTCTCACTCCAAGGACCCTCAGCCTCAGCCAAACCTGGGAACCGGGTGCCCTGGAACCGAACTGGGCAGCTGCTGGAAGAATCATCTCCTGCCCCCATTCTTTGCATGCCATCCTTTCGCTTGTTGTTGCTGTGGGAGTGCAACGTGCTAACTAGCTGCAGTGTTTAGTAAAAAAAAAAAAGTCACCCTCTGCTGAAAGATCAACTTAATCCAGGACTTACTGGTAGTTAGTAGGTGAACTTGGAGGATGGACATTTGCCTGTCCTACATATCCTTTCCGAGTCTCCACTCAGTTCTGGACATGGAAGTATGTGCATAAAATGAACATTACAGTCTAACTTTGATAGCAAAGGTGTCATCAAGGGACAATTCCTGTCAAAGGAAGACTCCTCATCTTAATGATTGCCTATCTAACAAGTTAAGAACTTCTTTACAGTGAAACTAAAGAATTAAGCACAGTGCAGGACAAAGTCACAGTCTTGTAAAATAATAATAAAAAAAGATTATAAAAGAATACATTAGTGCCTGTCATTAAAAAATGATGAATCTTGGACTAAAGACTGTCATGAATGAGATAAGAATGTAGCCCTCCAAGAAATACTTAAGGGGATTCCTTATAATAAGACCTGAAAAATATGCCTTGGGCATAAGATGATAGAATAGAGATTTGAATGCCCTGAGCCAACTTTGTCTTTTGCCATTGTAATTTGACCAAGCTATTGTATTTAACCACTGAATATGAAGTATCTACAAGTTCCTGTCCCTCAGATAACTTTTTACGAGTTCAGTAATTGGAAAAGTTACAGCTATTCTTCATCACAGATAAATGGTTGAAAAAGTATGGTTTAAGCCTTTCTCAAGCTTTTCTAATGAAGAAAGACACTTAATTGGGAACTTCCCATTCCCAGTTGTGCATTAGTCGCATTTGGAGGGGAAGACTGGTTTCAGAGCATTAAGACATTTCAGCGAGATGCCTCAAGGAAGGCAGGGAACCCTTGAACTCAAGCTTGCGGGAATCTGAAACCCTCACTTCTCACTAAAAACTTACCTGTTTTCATACCAGTGGGAGCTGAAAGTGCCAAGCATTGTGTGAAGAGACCATTTCAAACATTAAAGGTCTCTGAAGCATGAGAACTCCACTGTATATGAAGATTTAGGGAGGGAAAAGATGTACAACCTTCTTGGATCACGTAAGTCTCATATAATGTTTCATAATACTCAGTGTC
The DNA here is from genome assembly GCF_036370855.1 of Dromaius novaehollandiae. Lineage (NCBI taxonomy): Eukaryota > Metazoa > Chordata > Aves > Casuariiformes > Dromaiidae > Dromaius > Dromaius novaehollandiae. Next base: position 10,266,813 of record NC_088108.1, read on the forward strand.
TTGAGTTGCCTGGTTATTTGGCAATTAGAATTGTGAACAACAGTTGTACAGTTGGTTTTAATATACCTTACCAGCTGGCTGCTTACAGTCAAAATGACATTTTGAAATATTAGATTTAAAAAGTATGAAAGACCCTCTACCCAAAGTGTTGCAGAAAATCAGAAACATTGTCTGTTACGTTAATGTCTTGATTCCAGACTTTGTGAAAATATCTTATGAGGTTTACAGCTGCAATTCTCCTGCAGACAATCATGATATATAGAGATGTTCATGGAAACAGACAGGCTGTGTGTGAACCTTCAAAACAAAACCAAAAGGATTATGAGTCCAAGTTTGGCTGGGTAACACATTAATCATCTTTGGAAGTTATTGTTGAACACTAGTATGTAGGATGGTCTCTTAGAACTTCAGTCAGAAGCATATTTAAAGAAGTATTTATTGATCTGCATTTTAGCGAGGGCAGGCAAAACACACAGAAGGCACTTCTGAAATTATGTGAGTTTTTTTTCTTTCTCAGTTTTGTCCTCTGTGTGAAATTGTTGGAGATTTCAGAATGACATGTTTTGGATAATTTTAGGCTTATGCAGGCTTGTAATATGGCATTCATACCAGACATTGGAAAGATCGCTTTATAAATTGGCATAGAGTTGCACACTATTGCAAGCAGTATCACAGCTAGAGATGGGGCTTCTTTAATCTTCCACCTCTTACACCACTGTAAAACGCAGCTGATAAGTGAATTCATGTTTGTCCTATGCTTTGAGTTCAACAATATGTTTGAACAATGTGAGATTGCTCAATTCAGTAAGAAACTTCTCTCATTTGTGGGGTTGAGGACCATCTAAGCCATCTCCAAATTATGCTGCATACCATATTATAACATTTGTTATGATGTGCTTAAGGGCCCACCAGAAATGGAGTTTCATTGCACCGCATACTGTACAAGCAGAGAATAAGAAGAGCTTACAGTCTGAGCAGGCAAGGCGAACAACGGGTAGGAGTTGAGATATGGTATGCACGCAGTGGAAGGATCTATGAATGTCATGTTAGTGTCTTCTTTTAGTCCGCAGTGTCCTGCTGACCCCATCAGTAAAACCCAAGGAGGAGAGGACAATTTGTGTTCTGTTATGAACCTCCAGTGAGTTTTCCTTGTTCTCCCTTCTCTGAGCCTGTGAAGAGAGTCAATTTATGGGGGAAAAGATGACAGGAGAGGACCTCTCATGAGCCCTGTGTGCCTCAGCCACCTTCTCCCTACTTGGGGAGAGAAGCGTACTTGGGGTAGACACGTTAGCCTCACTTCTGCCAGGGCTTATCATGGGTGGCTGTGTATTTTGGAGCAAGCTATCAGTTGCGTAGAGCCATGCAGGTTTACAAAGCTGACTGAGCTCTGTGAACTGTTCCGTCTCCTCTGAACAGTCCCCTTATCCGCTGGGCTCTGCTCCGCAAGCTCTGTGTTCACTGGATAGTTCCGCTTCACCTTACGTAGCTGCGTCCTCCATTAGTTCGCTGGGAGATTAGCCATGCTATCGCAGTGTGTGCCTGAACTCTGCCATTTTAAGTGATCTGAAGGAACGCCTCCCTACCGAGTACTGGTGTTACGAAGTCTCAGGGTGATAATGAGGAACCGTGAGAAACCAAGAGTAGCGACAGCCTTTCAGATAGCAGTTGCACAAATAACGCAAGGAAAATAGGAGAGGCACTTTACTTTCTGCATCAGTTTTCAGTTTTATGGCTTTCATATCTGTCATGCACATATGCATACCTGGGATTTTTCCCTCTCCCCTTTTTGGAATACTTTGAACTCTAGGAGATGAATTGCATCCTTACAAGGACACTCCTCACTGTGTAGAAAACATTTGCTGGGCTCAGTTTTCTCTTTTTTAAGCTTGCACATGTCATTGGTTATCTCACACGCTTTTGTGGCAGGTCCTTGAAATAGAAACTTCTTTGTGGCCCAAGCTCATACAGCCCTGATGTAGATTAATGAATCTCATCTTCCAACTTGAGAAAATTTTTACCGTTTCATAGGGTTAAAAAAATCAGATTTCTCAGGCTGGAATTAACATCAGTAAATGCAGATACCTCCACTCCTGGAAAGACATAGACAACAGTGAAAATATAGAGTACAATACTCCGAAGAAGGCCTTTCTCCACTTCTTTTGTTAGAGTCTCAGAATAAAAAGCAGATTCTAAAAGGTAAAATGGAAATGAACCTGGGTCACATGCAGTGGCAATTTGTTGGGGCTAAGATGTTTCCTCCTTCTGTCTTTCGTGTTTCCCTTGACTACATTCAGATCTAAAATTCTCATTCAATTTACGATATTCCAGCAACTCTTGTGCACTGTGTAACTGGGGATTCCTGACTCCATGGTCTGACACTGATTCTGTTGTAGGCAGTGTTCTGTGTAGGAAGGGTAAGAGAGCCTGTGCCTGATACGGATAAAGACATCTGTATGGAAGGAGCTTGTAAGTCTGTATCTGCAACAGTGAAGGAAGAGCCTTTTGATCCCCACAGCTGAATTTTGCATGGGTCAAAATGTTCACCTGCCTGCATGTTCCCCATGTGCTGGTGAACATACTTCAACATAATCCAGCGTGAAATAGGAGCCCCAGTGCTAGCTGAAAGAGCAAAGGCTGGTTTGCATGGCTTACCCGCAGAGATGTGCCGTGGTGCAAGCTGATCCGTATCACTGAGCACTGTGCTAGATGCACAGAGGCTTGTGCAAAGCGCTGGGCTGCCAGCTCATGTGCAGACCTCGAGCAGCTGGTCTCCCAGGGCCCGTGTAAGTCAGCACCGACCCACGAGGCAGTCCCAACGCCTCGTCCTCCTCTGGTGGGGGTAGACTACAGCTTAGCCACCGACTCGTACAAGCACACATTTATTGCCATGCTCCCCGTTCACAGGCACCATTAAGTGACTGTGTTTCGGCAGCCTCTCCTCAGGGGTGGTCTGGTGCTTATATAGCAGGGCAGGGGCTCTCACTGACGGGCCGACTCACCGGGGAGCCAGCTATGCAGAGCCGCTGCCTCTGCTCACCGTGCCCTCTCCTGCAGCCCGTGAGAAAGAAGCGAGTGGAGGAACCATCTCCAGCCAAAAGCAAGCTTGCTCCAGAGGGAATCGTGTCAAGATGCTCAGGGCCTGGGTGCAAAGTCAGAGCTGCATCAGCAAGAGAATAGTTCTTCACAGTTAAAAACATAACACACACCTCATCTCCAGACCTGGGCTGAAAACGGACCCTGCCTTTTCTGCCACGTGGAGCTGTGACATGCCTGACTTCTTGGTCCGCCTTGGGGTGGCACTGGGAGAACAGGCTTTGCCTAGGGAAGGTGGAGAGACGGACCGTTTCCGTTTTGCTTTCAGACACTGCAGCGCCCCAACACGAGGTGCTGAGCAGGGGCGCACGCCGCGGCCCATCGCCTCTGCGGGCAGTGGCCGTGTGCGAAACAGGTCACTCGCGCTCTGTGTGGTTCAGTTCACCATCATAAAGTGGGGGGTAACTGGGTTATCCTACCTCAGAAAGAAGTGAAAAGGGGCAGAAAACATTAGCTAGTGAAAGGCAGCAGGTACTGTGTGACACGAGTTGTGGAAAGACTGGTGAGAGATTGTGCAGTGCCCTTTTTAGAGCAAGCGGATAGATGAGTGATATGTTTGCTCTGACTATTAAGTTTTACCGTGTCCAAAAGACTAAGCTATCTACTAATATACTTCCACTCTGGAGGTATTAATTTTTGCCACAGAATTTATGTTTCTTAAAGGAAAACATTAAGCTGCAGCTGTGTCACCTAAGCAAATGCAGGTATTACAGCTGCTCTCTGCTGCTTTTTTTTATCCCTGTTTGAGCGAGTTTTCTTTCTCTGTGGAAATTCCATTTAGCTTAAGCTTGTTTTCCCCTAAGTGTAACCTCAAGCTAAACTCTTTGCTTATGCTGCTTCTTTGCAATGGTTTTTAAGTTGAAGTTAACCTTCCTATTAGCATTTTAATGGAAAAAGAGATTCTAATACTTAGCAAGAAGTTTAATCTGCTTTCAAATGGCAACATGGCGAAGGTAAGACGTGCTGCTTTCCCGCCTTTCCAAAGTCCTTCATTTTGTCCTGCAGCAAGACTCTTTAGTGATATAAGTAAGAGTGTTTGGCTGGGATTTCCCAGGTCATCTGTTCCAGTCTTTTCCTGCATAACCACATCAAATATTTCATATTATAAGCTAGTCAGTCTTGTTTTAAATGAAATTGTTTGTCGCTGCTTTCTTCAGACAAAGTTATTCTAAATGCTCATTCTTCTTGTGGTTAGATTACCTCTTCCTAGCTTAAATGGATTTATGGTCAGTTATAGCCACTTGTTCCAGTGCCAGTAATGTCCTCTACCTGAAACATTGTTCTTCTGGGGGAAGAAGACTTTCTAAATAGCATTTTGTTGCCATAATCCTTCTTTACAAATGTTCCCATTGTGCGTGACACTGTATGGGGAGCCCTTCCCTTGGTGTGGATCTCAAAGTGGGATCAGGGCATCGCGCACCTAAACAGATGATATTATAAGTATGATCAGCTTTCCAAAAGTACTGCGGGGTCATTCTAACCACTTCCAACACACACACACACACACACACACACACACACACACACACACACACACACGCAGTTAAGCCATGTGAAAACTGAAGGGCAAACTCCAGATATGCTGTACAAACAAGAATTATTTATTAAGAAATCCCAAGCCAATGAAGACTTTAAAAGAAGGCTTATAATAATAGCTTTGCTTCTGCCTTGCTAAAGTTTCCATTAGATGTTAATTCCATTATTAAAAATCAGATCTGTTTTATTTATGATCCTGTTTTCTCGGAAGACACCTCTCAATCAAAATAAGCTTCACCTTTTTAGAAATTCAGAACTTTATCTGGATCAGCTGGATATATTAAAATAGAACGTGTTTTAACACCAGTAGGTGCCAAGTGTTGCATCCAGGAAGAAAAGTCACGCGCACCGACAAAAATGCATCCCGGAAACCTGAAACGCCTCTGGGCCCTGGGGGTGAGGGCAGGTGGGTTCCTGTGTGGGCTGTCTGGGTGAGCCGGGCCGTCCTCACCCAAAAGCCATCTGGGCAGGGTCCTGGGTGATGTGCTGCAGGTGACACTGCTTGAGCAGAGGGATTGGAGTACATGATCTGCAGAGGTCCCTTCCAACCTCAGTCGTTCTGTGAGAACGGTTGTTAATGTAATGTATTTTTAATTTAGATAAACCATTTTGTTTGGGCAGATGTTTCAGATTTTCCAAATTATCTTTCCTTCCTTTTAAATGGAAAATAAGAGAAAGCTGAGTGGAGAATAAAAATGCCAAGACCTTACTTTAGGACTTGAGATCACTCTTACTGCAAAGTTAAAGGGTTTGGTTTTTATAATAATAATTTATATAATTATTAATAATAACTTTAAAGCTAAAATACTTAATATTAATTAAAACAATTTCCAAAAATGATTTGTCCAAAATGCTTTTGCCCAAAATGCTTTTGCTTTGCAGTGGTATTAATTTTGTCCATTTTTTGAAAACAGATTCAGTGTACAGAAGACACGCACAGGTTGTTGGGTTTTATATGTGCCCTGGTAATGGACTGTAACCACCAGAAGCTCCATCTCAACCATTCAGCCAAGTTCATATTTCTTGGGGTCGGGATTACAGTTCCATGGGAGAGAGGGACATGCTCATAGCTCACGTGTGACACAAGCTGATTTTTCATTCTGCTTCTGTTCACTCTGTTTTGTCCAGAGAGGAATCAGCAAGCAGAAAGTAATAGCGTACTTTGGGGAGGGATCATGGATCTTTTCGGATGACGCTATCTTGAGCATTCCTACCTGTCAGCCCAAATTTACAGCAAGGACAGGATGGGTTAATTCCCGGCCTGTCCCAGATCCTGCAACAGAGCATCGTACGGCATGATTAGAACTAGTTTCTGTTGGAACTAATGGCCCTCTTTAGTCCACAGAAATGGGCCTTATGCCTTTCGTGTGATCTCATGAGGGGAATAAAGCTAATGAAGAGGAGAACCGCATCGCTATTTCTCCTTAGTTGTGCTGTGCTACTATGGACTGTGTCAGAGTCAAACTCCTTCTGTATGTGGCTTTGCTATAAATGCGCTACTGAGAATAACTTGATCTGGGATTTGTTGCACGCTTATTTTGGTCTGGGAGTAGCCAATTACTTCTTGCCCACATTATGGAAGCTGGTGATTAGGTTTTATAAATTCCAGATGTACGAGGAAATTAAAAGAAAGGAAGAGAGATGCCATTGGGTGCTCCACGCTCTTTAGCATCACGATTAACTCTGAGCACATATGTCCAGCCCAGCAAGGTCTTTGCAGAACAGAAATGTGATTTGTCTGTGTGCAGAAGGCAAGCATATGCAATGGCTGCAGGTCTCGAGCTAAGGCTCAACCAAGGATGAGGTTTAGGATTAGAGCTAGGAGCGAGATGAAACCTAGTGCACCAGTTGGAGGTGGGCTGCAGAGGGGCTGCCAAGAGAAAATGGTCCTTTCTTCTTCGGCTTCCACCAGAAACTTTCTGGCCAGAGCTGGAGCTTTGTCCTTCACGGTGCAGTGGTACCTCCTTTCTCGCATAGGTGGTGTTCTGCATAACAATGTGTGACAGGCTTTCTTTGTTGACATTGGCCCATGAGTAGCTTTTGTTGCTTATATTCTACACTAAGTGGATGGAGGCTTCAGTTCTCGCTCTGATTTCATCTGAGCCAGTATGAGTCTGGGGTGACCCTGTGTGATGGAGTTCAGGGACAGAAATTCTCTGTCAAGTGGTATAGCTAAAGAGAAATAGCAAGTGCTTCCCTCTGCTTGTTCTGATCTCAAAATACTCCTGCAGTTATCTTACTTATGTTTTCCCCAGGCACAACTTTAACACATGGTTCACACTTGGTGTACATGTTCACTCATTTACCTTAAATGTTGGTATAAAACAGATTGTACATTGGATAAATGCATAAGAAACTCTCAGACTTCATCTCTGTGCATTTTTCCATCTGCTCTTTCAGTTTAGGCAATACCTCAAATCCATTTATCAGTTGTGTAACTTCAGATTTCGACACAGGGTTTCCTGATCCTCATTCACATAAGTATCCTGTCTTGCAAGACACCCAATCTTGAATGGCTCTTTCATTGTCTTCAAGGCCTTCATCTGCCAACCTTGTCTTGAAGAGTGAGCATAACTGTACCTGTGCAGGTACAGACAGTTCACGTGTGAAAGAATGCCTATAACTGAGTATCACAAAGGATGGGGCATTTTTTCGTTGAAAGGTGTGACATGCCAGATTTAGACAGTTTTTCTGTTTCACCCTAGGATTTCTTTCTTTCGTTCTTTCTTTCTTTCTTTCTTTCTTTCTTTCTTTCTTTCTTTTTGACCAAAATTGAGTCTGTAGCTGCTGCAGCTGTGAAGGGAGCTTTCGAAAATTAACATGAGTTTAAATAAGGAATTTTCATCTCCCTGAATTTGGAGCCTGAAAATGTAAGGGTGTTGAGCCATCATTTCAATCAACTGGATAATGAAGTAATGAAAACATCACATGAAATTAAGCAAAACCAGGGGAAATTCAGTATCCTGAAACCCAAATTAATCAAATTAATGGCAAATTATAGAAGGCCACAAAATTTGGGAGATTATATAGAAAGTCAGCTGTGTAGGATTTTAAGAGCCTTGGAAGGAGAAGATGAGTCTTTGCCGAGTGTTGTATGGAAATTTTCTCAATACAGTAGCTGAATATAGTACTTTGGGGGAAAGTAATGGTTATGATTTTTTTTTTTTTTTTTTTTTTTTTTTTTGCCTAGGGACCTCCCTAATACATTTTGGATTGAAGGAAGTTAAATATTGTGCTTTAAAGATATTATCTTAATTTTCTAAACAAAAATATATAACGATGTATTTCATTTAGGAAAAATGTGAAACCAAAGTGTTCCTATTTTGGTAGGAAAGATGTATGTCTTTCATTTTTTTCCATCTAAAATTGAACTTGACATTAATTCACAAACAGTTTCAGGCAACCAATAACTCCATAACAAACGAGACGGTGGTATCTCTCGAGTTAAGATAACCTGAGGAAAGGGAGCGTTTCCCCAGCAAGCTTCCCCAGGTGCAGCCGAGGCTCATCTGCACCAGAGCGAGTTTGCGTGCCCGAGCGCGGCTGAGCGTGGTCGTGGCGAGAGGATCTGCCCCAGCCAGCCGGGCACGTGGTCCCGGGCCACGCGGAGACTCCCAGCACCGCGCCTCCCGCGTCTCCTGTGACTGACGTCAGGCTCTGCTGAGGGAGGTTCTTTAATCTAGAATTATGGCTGCGAAGTAAGCCTTGCTCCCTCGTTTCCATTTCAAGTAAACATAAATCCTACCGCCGAGTCATCTTTCACAGTGCTGTGGGCATTGTGCCGCCCGGGTCTGGGTCCTGGGGAGAGCTGCGGTTGCCTGAGATGTAGTTCAGATATTATTAACGGAAACATCAAACTGCCAGCCAAAGATGGAGAGATGGTAGTCTGTGATCAACATGTTTGTAAAATCTGTGAGGAAAATATTGGGGGAGGAAGGCAATGGGCGGGGAGAAAATTTGCTGTATCAGACATCAATATGTTAAAAGAGACAGCATTTAATATTACTAGCAGGAAAATGTATCATGTGTTAAATTAATGTACCATATTATAGGGTGCTTTTATATGGCAATTTGGCGCTCCTGGTGAAGTTTTGTACTGAGAAGTAATAAAAATTCTAGTCCGAAATATGCTCCGCACTTCTAAAGGACCTGATCCTGTTCACGTCCACATAAATGGAAGCTCTGCCATTGACTCCCTTGAGAGCAAGGTCAGCTACAAAGTGATCAATGAAGTAGGAATCCAGGAGTGATTTATTGTTCCCGCGATATTCATCTTCACCCCGTTAGTGTTCCTTCTCGTTACTGTGACCTTCAGTCTCTCACAGTGAAATGTTCATTCCTCCAAACCATGACATAACATGATGGGAATACAAGTGGTGAGGAAATGAGCTGAATCAAGCAAGATAGTACCAGTGGGCAGGAACTTTTTATGCAGAACAGTGGATTTCTGGCCCACAATTTGTAATGTTTTTTGGACACTCTGGCAGTATAAATGCTGTATAATTACAATAAATCTGTTGATGTGTAGGTCTGAAGAATTCAAAGTACTTTTTAATAAGATCCAGTTGATTGCTGATCATTTTTAAACGGCTTTAATGATTAAATTAATGCATCCAGAGATGTATTTTCTTGGGGGAAAAATTAATGTAGTTTTGCTTTTCCAAATAAAAATATGTAGCTTTGGACCTATCAGACAAATTGAAAACAAAGGGCTAATCCTGGTGCAATGGGAATTCAGTTATGAATCATCTATATCACAGACCTTGGAAATCTTGACTCGCAGCTTCCATTGAAAAACAGAGAAATTTGATGTAGTGACGGATGATATACTGTACTGTATTTTCTTTTCCTATTGCTGTTTAAATTGTATATTTAGTGAATTAGTTGTGATTGATGATAGTGTTTTAAGGACTTGCTAGTTCTTCCTGGGAAAAGATGGCATATTTTAAGTATATTAATGGTTTGAGACTTAAGGATAGCACTGTATATTTTTGTAATCTTTCAGCAGCAAAGCCACAATTTATGCAAATGGATTCGCTCTGTCTTTAGCTCAAGCAACCCTGGCAAAAAGGTGTCATTTGAAGCAGTGTTGCTCATCCTTCATAGATGCAAAAGCTTAAGGCTACATTGCTTTGATATGAAATTACTTTGGAGTTTTCGATTCCTAGCAAGATCAGTATATGCTGTTAATGATAATTCAACTGTTTTGTGCAGCTCCAAAGTAGACTACTTTTGAACAAAAAGATGCTTATTTACCAACAAAAAGAGCCCTACTAACTTGAGAGTTTACAGGAGGAGAAAAGAAGCATTCCTTCCACAACTCCAAATTCCCTAAATATCAGCTCTGGAGCAGTTAAAGAACAGTGCTTCTATGCGTTGAGCCAAAATTGCGTATTTGCAGTACAGTACATTAGATGCCTTTGCAATACCTTGGTAATGATGCACATCGTTGTAGAGGAAGGTCAAGGGCTGGGAGAGGTCTCTGACTTTTACTCTGGTGTATTCCCTCAAGTGGGGTCCAAGCCTGCATTTGCATTTGAATAGTGGTATTGCTGGTTGTGATATCAGTAATGCATGTATAGGGACCCATCTCTGAGTGGGTAATAGTAAACAAAGGCATGTACAAAGGTAGTTTTTTGATGGTATCTGAGAATACTAACAGGTTCATATAGCCATTTTGCCTTAAAAGTGTATTGAATATTGTTGTTTCACTGTGGTTTTGCTTCTGTGGGCCAAGTCTTTTACAATACTAGTATGCTTTTATTCCTAAATAAAGACCCCACTCCTTTCTTTCTCTGTTTAACCCACTGGTGCTGTAGAAAGCAATGATATCATATGGTTTGTAGATAAGCCATCAATCTTTATATAATGCCTATTTTAGATAAGCCATCAATCTTTATATAATGCATATTTTACAAGTGTGCTGGCACAAAAGGATTTTCTTTTATATTAGCTAAATCTGGGGAGAGAAAGTGAAAATATTTTCCACCTGTAATCCTGTATCTGGGTTATCTCCAGATTACCCTGTTAAAATACTTTTGTTCTGTAATTATTATCCCAGGTATTGCTCTCTTCTTGAGAAACTGTCATACTTTAGCTATGCATCCTGTCTCAGTTTAAAACTATGCCTTAGGTATCCCAGAAAGAGAGCTTAGGACTAAAGCAAAAGGCCCTTGATGAACAAGACATAATAAACAGAAAACAATTGATAAATGCTGCACTTCAGAAAGAGTTGATGGCATGTACATGCTGATTAGAGGGAACTGAACGTGGTGCGTGATACGTTGTAAAGCAGGCAAGGCAACCTAGAAAATGTTGCAAGCAGGGGATAGCAGATGGGTTAAACAGTGACATGTACCCAGGGCGGGTTATCACACTCACCGTAGGATGAACATGACAAGCACTACATCCTTTACTCCTTCGTACACTGCCGCTGCCGAGTTTGTGCTCATCTTCTCCATCAGCCTGTCATCCCGTCTGGTGGGATAAAAGCGTTAGAAATGGTCAACAATTTTAAATTTTCATTTTGTGGGAAATTTCCGCTACATTTTCTCAGATTTTGTTTTCATTTTGAATTGGAAAAAAATCAAAGCTTCCAAAATTCCCCTCATAAAGGGAAGTGTGAAAAATGTCATTTGGAAATACTGTTTCAGAAAGAAATGGACATTTCAGGGAAGCATTATTAATTGGAAAGTTTGGGGAGGGGGGGTCCTCTCTAGATTACTTTTTGTATTACCTGTACATTGGTCCATGAGCTGTAGCAGTAGCATCACATACTAATACATCAGTAAAGATATAAAATGTCAGTCAAAACAGTATGTTGAGTTTTATTTCCATGGATGTAGTTTAAATGTAAAGGCGGTTACTACCTAGAACAGATTGAATCATCTTTTCTCTTGTTGAAAATGTCAAAGCAAAATCTGAAATTGCTTCAACACATGACAAACAAGAGTCACTTCCAGTGGGAACAGGAAGTGTCAGGCAGGTTCGTTACAGCAATAGACACAATCCCATGAAAAATTTCACAGAAATTACATTCCTGGTGGGAAACTTATATTTGGCTGCTGGAGAAAAACAACAGCAACAACCCACGGGCTGGGTAGGGGGTGGTCCCCGGAGAATGGCAGAGGAATTTAGAAGCTGAGGAAAGTGATCTCCGTTCTGAGCGGCTTCACCAGAAGCACCCCGCTGGCCGAGGGGCGGGAAGGACGGTTCGGGGAAGCTGGGCCCTCCTGCCGTTTCTGTGCCTCGGCTGGGGACAGCCACCGTCCGTCCCTCACCCAGTTGTCACGTTTATTTTGTGCTCCCCTGATACAAGCGTTTGAGGTGTTGGCAACCTGCTTAGCAATGGTCACATAGCTCCAAAACGAGTCTAGCACCGACCCTTTTTCTTTGGCTGTGCCTTCCACATCTCTGTTGCTTTTAGTGCTGCTGCAACGCCTTGGGCTTCTTTCCCCGTGAGGTGTGTTTGCTCCTCTAAGCTGAGTGTAGCTGGGCTTGTTCGCAGGGCTACGCAGGGATGCCCCGTGGCCCTGGGGTGGCCGTCGGCCCCTGCTTCTGTGCACACAGCGCACGGTGCGGCCCTCGGCTGCCTTCCCTTCGAGGCTGCCCTGCCGTTCTTTCCACCCCCACTGACCATTGCACTTCTTCAAGTACGGCATTAGTCTCAAAGTACTGCATGTTTATTGTTGTGTAGTTGCCTCCTCTAAACCTGATACGTGGGGCTGATTTAGGATGTGAAGCATTCGTCTGCAGCTTGTTCTGTCAAAGCTCTGAGGTTTCCCGTAGCAGCTCTCCTTGAGAAAGTGCTCTGTGCATCTTTGGTTTATCTTTTGAGAAGAAAGAAACTGCCCTATCGGATCACGAAGCTGCCCTGTGTTTGGTAGTAGCTGATGCTGAAAAACTCAGGTCCCACGCTGATCACCGGGCTTGTTCTGTTCCCCATGAGCTGATACAAACTGTGATGGAAGTGGTGAAAGGCTGCAGAGCTGACTGTGAGAATGGACCATCCTACCAGAGGTTTCTAGGGATGATACTTTTTTTTTTTTGTTAATTCTTTTAAATCCTTTGACTCAGATAAGGCACTAAATTTCATGGGCTAATTATCTGTTTTCTGAAAGCATTTTCTTTTATCGGAAGCTTTAAATTTCCTTGATCTTCTGTTAAGAGGCGGGATAAACAGAAGTGACTATATCCCTGATTACTTTACGTGCCTGTATTATTCCTGCTCTTCTTCATTACCTATCTAATCCATATAATAATGATATGATTCTACTCTATTTTTTCTTAACAGTGCTACAGGTGTTTAGTGAATAATAAATTAAAGGAATTTTCAAAGAAAAAAAGAAGAGGAAAAAATAAAGCGAAGCCTGGTAAAATATATTTTGTAGCTTTTGAAGACAAATTAGAGACAAAGAACCTGCATAAATATTCCATAAACATTTTATGAAAAGGTATTCCTTGTCAAGTACAGTAACACTTTTCATCATTGTAGCAAGGTTTCGAAGCCTGGGTCTTAATCCAAGGAATACCTCAAAATGAATAGGCTGGGGTTCATTAATAGGATGTGGCAGGGTGAAGCCTACTCATTAAACCCCTACGGAGAGAAATCAATCGGCAAGAGATGACTTAACAGAAGTGTCCGTATTTCTTTCTTGTGAAGGTTGTTAATCTAAAAAACTTACAGTTGAAATTCCATCTAAAAACTGTTTGTGGCGTGGCAGCTTTGAAACTGCGGTGCTCCTGCTGAACATCAAAGGAGGCTCAGCTGTTAGGCCGTGCAACATCTAATTATGTCCAATGTATAAGGTTTAGAGGGTCCCTACTGCCTTTGAGACTTCAAGTGAAATATATTTTTTAATGCAGATCCTCAGTAGCTCTGCTTTCTTCCTTGGAAAGCTGCACACAAATCCTTGGACTGTGACAGAGGGCTGGACTCAGGACTGTCTCAAGGCACAGGCAAGGCAGCAGTTGCCTGAGACAGCAGACTCCCAGGGGTGGCCCTGGCTCCTCCTGTGCCAGGCTGTGGTGCGCACTGGCAGGGGACTGCTTGTGAGCGTGCAGGTGGCTCTTCCCAGCCCCCCAAAGCCCACAGTTTTGCCTAGATATAGCATCTGAGGTGATCTAATACACAGTTTGGCTGGCATTCATTGTCCACAATAATTCTCTTTTGAAAGATTATCTATATTTAATATGAGATTTTTAGTTTAAGAAGATAATGGATTGCCTTGAATTTTATTACAATAACATATAAAATCCACTCCATGATAATTCGTGTTGCTGGGGTTATGCTCTGCTGCAGTAGCTCACTATGTGCGAGTGGTCACATTGGTCAGGGAATATTAATTGGTTGTGGACTGTGAGCTTTTGGTGCTCTGGCTTCAGGTTGACAAGAATGATAGCTTTCATTTGCATGCAGAGTCTCTAGCTGTCCTTTCAAGATGGATGATGGGATATGGCTTCATCCATCACCACTTCTTTACTTTTTTGTAAGAAAGAAAGAAAAAAAATTAAGAAAGCCAAAAGATAAAATGTCATAAAATGTTCTCTGCAGATCTCCTTGAAATGAAGGGTAACTTCAAGCATCTTCTTTCTACTCAGACGCCAAGAGAAACATTTTGAGTATAGATGAAATTATATATCCTTTGTGTTAAATACACTTGGCTCATTAAATAAAGCATACTCCATTTGAGATTTTAATGAATTATATTGAGGGAAAATGTAATTTATATTTAGTGACAATTTATTACTGCTTTTTTTTCTTATTTAACACAAAATCCATGCTTGCTTCATAAATGAAGGCTGCATGATCCACATTTAGGAAAAAAGGAAAATGATCATGCATAATCTTATCCAACCTGTGAAATTTAGAAATGCATGGAAAAGAAAGATGTGTTGGCAACTGTAGGAGTAAGATAATTTGACAGCATCAGCATGATGAGACCCCTGGCAACACTGAATTCTCCCACTTTCCAGCACCCACCTTGTAATGCTACTAATGACAGTACCTGGAGTAACCCATCCCATCAGTGCCATTGAACACATTAGTGTTTCACATCAAGAGATGCATAATTTGCAGCTGCCACTGGCATTTAACAGGGATATTGCAGTAGTGTTAAGTGTTCAGCCCTGTAGTAGTAGCATTGTGAAGGGAACCTGAGGGGATATTGTCATCTGTACCCCGGTAATCTGCAGTCTGTGAGATGCTATTGTTTCTATCATAATTAACCAGGGTCATATTCTGTTGCAGATGTTCCACCGAAACCTCACTGTTTCATTTTCTATAAGCCTAAATGACTTGATTGCTTCATAAGCAGAGGTGAAGAAGGTCCTCCACAAATCTGCAAACTGGAGGATGCAAAAGCAAACAAACTCCAGTTCATTATTTGTATACTTACTTTTCTTAACATTTCTATGAGTTCAACAGAGTTTGTTCAGTACCTGATGCTCCTGCTCTTCTCTCTAAAGCAATTTCTCTATCTCCATGGGCACTGATGGCATCTTAAGCACAGCAGCGGAAGGTATCTCAGGTGAGAAGGCTGGCAGCTGGACTTCTTGTCCGGAGGGGATTTCCCACCCAGAACGGCCAGCCTGTTGCTGGTGCGAAGCAGGCTGCCCTGTGCTGGGAGGGCCATGCCTGCAGCTGAAGCCATTCAGTCTGACACAGCTCTTCTTTTAAGATTTTGACTGCTCTCGAAGTCAAGGGGGCTGCGGTCAGGCCCAGCCTCTTCTTGGTGCCAGGAGTGTGACCTCTCAGACATGGGTCTGCTGCACGTCATCGATGACTTAATGGGTTTGATTCAAAACCACCACTAATGAACCAAGAGCATTTGAGTTTCTCAAAAAAAAAAAAAAAAATCATTTGCTTTTGAAGCTGTATTTCAGCATAGACACAGTGTCTCCCTTAAAATTGAGATTGTGTTGTCCCTCTTTCTGTGTCATAAAAAGAATTCATGTGACAAATTCCAATTGTTTACTGCTAATACAAAAATGCTAAACTCCTCCTTGCAGAAAATTGTCCAAACAGTGTATTAAAGCACTCCACATCCTAGGCAGAGTTTGCAAAAAGTGAGAGTGGTGGTGGTGGAGGGGGATGCATGCGGCTGGTATATCATTTCACCCTGTTGTCCCAAAAGATGCATTTCCTGCTTGAATAGTAATAAATAGAGAAAACCTCTGTGTCACTAGATAATGACTCCTGGGTTCCACACGAGCTCTGAGAGGTTGATTGAGAATAAGTGTTCTGTGTTTACTTTCAAAGCTGGAGATATTTATCCTTCGACAACATTTTGTACAATGGCTTTATTTCTCTTACGGCAAGTGATGTATGTAGGTGTAATCACTTTGTCAGCTCCGTATTGCTGTGATGAAGGAAGGGCAGCGCGACCGCTGAATGCTGAGTAACTGTTTTGACTGACGGGTGGAGCGGGCTACAATACAGCTGATCAGGGAACGTATAAACAGAGCTTCGCAGAGCCCTGTTTTTGTGAATGAGTTAGTTTCCACGGTTCTCCATGGCTTCTCACCTTGTGTGGTGATTTACCACTGTGCCCAGAAAACAGAAAGCTATCATTTCCATGTGGTAGCGGGACTTGCTGATGGACACGTGTTAGAGGCTTGGTCCACAGAGGCTGCTGCCTTCCTACAGGTGCAGCTGCTAACACTTGGGTCTTTAGACAAGCTTTTAACTCTGCAAGTCCACAGTTCGCTCTCTGGCAGCCAAGACTATAGCTGTCACATCCATGTTTACATGTGCGCAATGGGCTCTCACAGTTGCTTAGGTGTAAGCAGCAACATAAAAGATATAGCAGCAGCAGATCAGGCCTAAAGCATTTTAGTATCAGCCATCAGGAAATCTGTCGGCACAAGCTGGGATTTCAGATGAGCCGAAGGGAGTTAGGTACATCCTTCCAAATGGTATAATGCTGAGCTTCACTTAGCAATATGTGCCCTGTAGTTAACATATTGATTTAGCATTTCACACAGTTAGTTCCATTTTCATCTATGCTGGGAATATTGCAACGTCATTGCCAAGATTTTTAGATGCCAAAAAGATCGAAGCCATGCCTGGAAGCATGTGTATTTGAACTAGAAGTGAACAAAAGCTTAACGGTGGGTAGGAGCTAGTTTCAGATTAAGGATTTGGCATGCTGTTATTTGCCCCAGAGGATGCTATTCAAACAAGTCAGTTTTGCTGTCAAAAGGTTAGCCAGATTCTTGATTGAATGATACTGGAGGCTCTATGTTAATTACTGGTGGGAAAATGCCAGGTCCTTTGATTTAAGGAAGTAGGTTGGCATATAATTGTCTCTTAGAAGATTTGAAACAGTTTCTTTAGATTCCCTGCATTCTGCTCCATATTTGGATAATTGCTCTGTTCATCATTGCAAATTACATGAACAAATGTCCAGGTGATACATGAACAACAAAATTGTAGAATAGCAAATGTATTTTGGGTGCTCATCACAGCACGCGGAAAAGTCATTATCCACCCTAAAGAGGAAGAAGAAAACCCTTCCCCAACATTTGAACAATTCTTAACCACATGTAAATTAACATTTTTAGCCTCCTGTCTTCATCTCCCTTAGAAATGTCTAAAGACGTAGCTAGTCTGGAAAATATTCCAGCTGTGCTAAGTCACAAGAAAAGCACCTTGTAATTGTAAGCAGCTGGTTTTCAGTGCATGCACCTCACGCTGCCTGGCTTCAGCAACCAGCAGTGATTCCGGTGCCTGGAGCACAGGGAATCTGTGTGGGCTCAGGGCATGCCTTTGCACCGCACTCCAGGGAGATGCTCTGCATTAACTTCAGAAGCTGCTTTTGGCTACACCACCCAAAAACTGCAGTAAGAGACCTGCCCTCATGGTAGCAGCAGCCTGGGCTGTGCCTCCCCACAGCTGGTGGTGGTTAGGGGTGGCTGCTTTAAAAGACACCCAGCTGGACCTGGGGGAGGTTTGGAAGGAGTCCTATGAGGCTGCTGGGGAGGCAAGGTAGGAAACAGTGCAGGGGAGCAGCATTGCCTCCAAATGCTGACCTTGAGGGAAGGGATGCCTACTTAGATGCCTAGTAATTCTTCTAGCTGGTTATCATTGCTCATCCCAGTCCCAAGGCTGTTTGTTTTCTCTGCTTCTCTGTGCTTTTTCAAGAAAACTTGTGTGTCAGATTTGTATTTGGATATGGAATTTGAGGCTTCTGAAACAGTAAGACTGTGGTGGAAAAAAAGAAAAAAGAGCCTCTGGGTCCTTTCAGTGCACTTAGGAGCAGGAGCTTCTTTCTTGAGACTGTTTTCTTCTTCAGTTGGTCTGTGGGTAATTAGATGTTGTCCCTACTCAGCAATCTCAATCTCCCTCTTGGCTAAAGATCACTATGTAACCAATTGTAGAGCCCAAATCTTTTGCAGGGCTCTCCTTTGCTTTCCCGAGGCACTTCTGGGACAGCCTATTTCTTGTCTCTGTGAAAAAGAGGGAATAAAGGTAGCATGTGCTATGAGAGAGAAAATGCACCTGGATGAACAGTTGCAGAAGATCAGATCAGTGTATTAATCTGTAAAAGACTGAACTTAAATCTCTTGAGGAAAAGCTTTATGTCAAGTGTTGTGAAATCATCACAGCAACTCGATTATTATTTTAAAGTTTATGTATTACTTATCAACAGGATTGAGAATAAGCTTGGGAGGAAAGCGCACTTTAAGCAGTCTCCCAAGACCCTAACTGCTAAACAGCCTCTGGGCATGTCCACCAAGCTCGTAAGGGAGGCAAACACATTGCTAGGTGCCTCTGGGTACCCAGCAGTGACTTTCCAGCTTGTCATCCAGCACCTGTGACTGTAGGCGATGCCCCAGGGAGCCAGACAGGTCTTACCCTGGGACAAAGAAAGGATCCCCTGTGTGAGCCCTCTCCTTCTTAATTATGTGTTATGGAGCTGATGTTTGCATAAACGAATGCAGACCAAAACTGCCCCAGCCTGTCTGTGCCTGAAGTCTCAGAATGCCACAAGCAAGGGCAAAGAGATCCCGTAGCATGTGCTGCATTATCAGACCCTCACAAAGGCAGGTCTGCCCCTGTGGCCTCCTGAGTTGATGTTTTGGGAAATTAATATTATCCTTTTTCCAGTGGCTTCACCATGGAAGTATTGCTGCTCAAAGCAGCCCAGGGGCATGTTATGTTCCAGGGGGGCTGAAAAAAATATTTCTATCCCAGCTCTTCCTATGGCAGTTAATGAGATATCTTCATGCTTTTTGCAGAAATATTGTTATATCTTTAATAATAGGAAGAGTGTTTGCAGTGCATTTAGCTGTTCTAATAAAAAGTCTTTTTTGTGGGAGGTCAAGTAAGAGTTAGGTGAAAGCACATAATACTACTAGGTTTATTAAAGACACATTGATACAATAACTTCAACAAGGCTAGAAATCAGAGTACCACTCATCTATAAAACTGTTGAGAGAATTAAAGAAGCTGCTCTTAAGAAAAGGAGGGGAAAAAAAGGTGCATTTGAATAAAGGTTGCTTATAGCCTTCTATCAAATACCGAGATCAGCAGTTTTAGATTAAAATTCCTTGCAGCTGATGATATCTTGCACCATCTTATTGTTGAAGAAGGATCAAAAGTGAATTTTGCAAGGTGAATAAGTAATCTCATGTCCGACCTCTAAAATAAGAAATGGCGCTTGTGTTCTGTAAACACATATGACATTGAAAAGCCAGCAGTCCACTGCCATCTAGGCTCAAAATCCCTTTGGGCCATTTCAGTTCCTACATGAAGGGCTCTGAGAGGCTGCCAGTTAATTACGATGATTACCCTCCAGGAACAGTGTGGCATAACATAACTGTTTAAAATGTGACACTCATGAGTACACTTTAAACATTCAAAGGCTGCAAGTAAAGTGAGAGGAAGCCCTGCTCAAATTGGGTTGTGGATGGTGCAGGTGTGAATGAGATATGAGAGAGCATTAACGAAGGACAGCCTGAACCCACTGTGGAGCAGCACAGGTGCAGCTACTCCAGCCAGCTTTCTCTGAGTCCTGCAGTGCACATGAAGTTAGAGTACAATTTAGTACCAGTGATGAAAAGTAATAATATAAGGAAAGCCCAAGTGTAGCAACACAAGCCTGAAAAACTAAGAAAAGAAGTAAAGTGAGGGTAATACACCAAAAGTGAAACTCCACAGAGGGGTGTCTCGAAGTACAAGGGCCCATGCTCAAGTGTAATGCAAGGGGTTTTGGTTTGGAGGATTATGTGGGCTTCCCTCTCCCCCTCCTCCCCATTTTAGCAGATTTCCACCCCCCAAAAAATTGACCTAGTATATCACGTAGTTTAGAACTGTGTTCTTAAGCTGGTCTCTTTCTCTGTTCCAGCCTTTGCTCTTCTCGGCAGAGTTGATTTCCTGGGAGATCTCATGCCTGTGCACAGTAATGTTCTCCAAAGGAGTCCTGTAAAGGGTCAATGAGAACATTGCTTGTTCTGGCCTACTCTGGACAGAGGGCTTGCTGCTCTGGATGCCTGGTGCTGCATCCAAAAACCATGCTCCAACCCCCCCGCAGCCACTGAGACCCTTCTCTTCGGTATATTTTGGAACAGCCCCACGTGGGAGCTGCCGCAAATAGCTGCGGTCTCCAGCAATATGCTCTGCTTTTCTCTCTGCTGAACATCTGGGTACTCCTGTATTTTGACACAGGCCACTGTGCTACCCTATTAAGGAGGATGAATCCTTCCTAAGCCGAAAAGTATTTGCTAGGGTTTTCTTGTCTCGTTCTTTTAAGAAGTTACTGACTTCAGTTGTGCAGAGGCAGTTATTGGAGAATATTGCTATGTTTGGACTCCCTCTTTAGTAGTTCTTCTCCTGTCCGTTTCCAGCAGGCCTTCTGAGGAAGTCTGCCTAGAGAATATAAAAATCAATAAAGAAAAAATTGCAAAACCAAAATTGCAGAAAAGCAATGTCAGGCTGTGACTGTAGTGATGAGGTTCCCCGTCAGCAGAGGCCAGGGATAGACCACAGTACATCTAATCTTTCACCATGAGCCAAGAGAAAGCAGCAAATGTTTTCAGCAAAGAGATTCTTCTTATGGCTCTGGTGGCTCTTATTATTGGCTTAGTATTTGTTGACAGGGGGTTTTCACATGAAGAGTTGGAATATAAGAAAAGCAGAGTTCCCATACACACTGAAGGGAAAAATGTCTGTGCTGAAAACGTACCATCACCCTCTTGTTCCCTCTCATGAAATTTTGTGGGTATCAGAGTATTAGGATTTCCTGGAGAATGGGCTGTTTTTCTGGAATATGGGGAATGAGCTTTGGTCGAAAGCAGCGTGAACTTTAGTTAAGAAACATAGTGTTCGAATTAGGCTGGCATTTGTGGAGGAGCTCTTGAAGTAGTTATCCGTCTCCCCTTGCATGCAGTGGGATTTTATGAGGAAGAGCCTCTCTAAAGCTTTCAGCAATTTAAAAACATACATTGCTTAAAAAAAAATCAGTGGAATGTCCTCTGAGGCCCCTTGGGTCTGATGCCTAAAACTCTTAGAAATTTTCAACATTGGTTAGGATTGAAATTCCTTAAAAATGAAGTAGTTAAACCATACTTCTGTGTGTGGGTTTGGCATTACTTTCTTCTTACCCTCTAATGACATTCAGAGGCTTTAGGTGCATTAGCACAGAAAATTAATTATTTGTTCCTGCCAGAAATTTTCTACTCACCGGCTAATCCTCAAATAATGTGATTGTACAGGTGGCCCTGATGTTGCTTCTGGGTCAGTCTTGAGACTTGGCATTGGATGAGCATTTTTTAACTGCTGTATTCTTGTCAACAGAGCTTGCCATTTATCTCTCATTCTGAACCCTGCCTGTGGTTTTAGTCTTATTAGGCTGCTGCTTAAATCACTTAGGAGGTTCCTGTTTTGTTCTCATGGGTAAACTGTACAAGGAGTCCTTCTTACAAACGTGTGATTTTGATCTGCAGTGTGGACTACTGGCTGTTTGGTTACTGAAATGCGTATTCTGTGATAAGCGCAGCATGACTGTCGGGTCAGTGGAAGAGACTGTTTCCATTTAAATGGAACTGAGGAAGCAGATCGTTGTGCTGCAGATCACTTCTTAGAAGTTTAAAATGTGTCAACTATAAAGCAAAATCAAATAGGTACTACTTTAATACAGTTCATAATTTTCTGTAGATATGGACTTTTTGAGGGGTTGAAGTCTTTTCCTCAAACTGTATTGTTGTAGCAGAATAATCCAGCTGTGAGAATGGCTGAACTTCCCCCAGCTTTGTGCCGCTGTCATTTGATAACTGGTTCCTGGAGCCATGTTAGCGAAGTACGTGGTTGCTGCTCCTCTGCTCTGGCTGCTTGGCTGGCTTATTTTAAAGCCCTGCTGAAGGTGTGTCGAGCAGGCAGCTTGGTGCCGAGGCAGATGCGGGGACGGGGGTCCTGGCGGTGTGGGGCAGGAACCCGCTCTGCTCGGGGAGCCTCGGCCCGGCTGCCCGGGCAGCGGGGGCCCGAGGCCTGAGCTAACAAAACTTGGAGTAGCCTCGTTTCCTATCAAGCCAGCAAGCGTGGAGGCTGCGGAGATCAGGGCAGTTCGGTCCTAGTCTTTTACTGAAAAATGCAGATTCAGTTTACAAACTCAGATCAAATAAATCCCATCAGTGAATTTTAACTGAGAAAATTTTTAAGTAATTCTGAAATGTTTAATTTTCCTAAATTTTGATGCCCAATGCTGTATTTGACAAGAACAGTTTCTTCCGTCTCCAGGGATGCTCAGTTATTTATTTCAAGCTAGCTCCAATTTATAAAAATCCCTTACAAAGTCTAGCCCTGAGCACTCAAACTGCACCGTAAAGCTGTTTTCTGTAGCTGCACTTTTTAATGGTAGTATTGCCCATGGTCATCAGTCCTAGTGACTTGTGGCTTTAAGGAGTGGGCCTGGGCTTTGCTTTCCGCTCTCAGAACAGCAAAACGTGGGAAAATAGAGGGCAGGGTCCCCACTGGAGGTTTTGAGAAGAGTGTCCGGATACCCCATTTGAATTGGGTGGGAATGTAAGCTAGGTGTGAAGTTGTTGGGACCCATCAGGCTAAACTCTGCAAGTTTCTTCTGTGTCTAAATACCAGTTTTAGCGAGCATTAAGATATATCAGGACTGGTCTCATTGAACTAGTTAGGTTGACACATTTCAAATCAGTTAAGTACAGTAGCTTTGCAAGATCAGGATCTACAATGCTTGATCTAGGCATTATGTATAGACTGGAATCAGAAATGGAGTTCAGTTTGCTTTTTATTAAAAACGTATCTCTTAAAATAGCCTGTTTCCTTCAAATCAGTGGGCCACCACGCCCACAAGGAAACCGGTAATGCATTGGCAGGATAACAGCCAAAGTAGCAACATTATGTAATAAATGTTTATATGCCATCAAGTGTGCAAATGTTCAATTGCTTACCTGGCAGAGTTTTTCTTATCCAGTCATTTGTCTCAATTTTTCCATCACATTTTCTCATTTTCTTTTCCAGCTTTGCTCACAGACAAACCCCCAAAGCCGTTGTTCCCCATGGAGAACCAGCCAACTGTTATAGATGTCCAGCTGGGTAAGTCCTCTTCTGGGAATAATAGATCCTAAACTTCCACTCTGGTAGCAGATGGGAAAGATGGGAAGAAGCACGAAAGGTTTAGTGGCACTGTTACTGCATACAAATCAATTTGTAGCTTCTCATTTGTAACTGCAGAATTTACTGCTGTGGCAATACAAGGGAATGAACTTGCGTGACATCAGGGAATG
Source organism: Dromaius novaehollandiae (assembly GCF_036370855.1). Lineage (NCBI taxonomy): Eukaryota > Metazoa > Chordata > Aves > Casuariiformes > Dromaiidae > Dromaius > Dromaius novaehollandiae. The sequence goes on from NC_088108.1 coordinate 10,290,198, forward strand.
GCAGTACTAATTGGTTACATTGGGTATTAAATATAAAATGCTGCTGCTCTTTTTAATATATGATTGATAGAAAAATGTATGTCTATGTTGCTGCTGTATTGATCCATTGATGTTTGCCCTAAGACAAATATTCTCATAAAAGAAATGCTGATTTCTTTAAAAGTTAATGGAAAACAGTGCATTTTCAGTTTGTCCTGAATGCTTACTAGAAAGGGCTTTTGACTAAAATGCTTGTATGCTTTTCTCACTCCTATTACATTTTCTCCTGTGATTGCATGTGTCTGCATCTCAGCTGGCAGCCTGTATTTCCTCTCGTGTTGAGAAAGTCTGTTAGAGTTCTGCAAACTTTGGGGATCTGTGAGGCATCTTGGTGCTGAGAGAAATGTTCATCTTTGAAGCTCCAGCAGTTTTTTCTTTGGCTTGAAAATAGACTTCTAATTTTGAGAGGCAGAATTGGAATTACTGTTGGGCACTGGAGTGGCATGAGTTTAAATCACAAGAGATGCATCGCAGATGTGGATTATTTACTCTGTGCTAAGGCTGTGGTATTTTCCTTGAGCTTGATTCTGTTTTTTCTTTTGTACCCAAGTCGGTCGGGTTTCAGTGCTGGAATGGGTTTTAAAGGAAAGCAGGATCAGAATAAAAGATGTAAGTGGGCTGGTAACAGTGGTAAAGCCTTTCCTATGATGCTTTCTGAGGTCCTACTTAAGCAAGCTACAAAGGCACATCCTTGATTTTAAATCAGATGCTTAACAATTTCAGCAAAGCACTTAAGACACCTAAATTAAGGAAGCATTTAAAAATGGGGCTTGAATTCTTGGATGAGATTGTTGAATCGTGGCAAGCGTGTGAATCATTTGTGAGCTTAGCTAACTCTCATGTGGTTGAGTTCACTGGGGAGTTGCAAGGGCTTGCGCAGAGACGACAGCAGCGGGTCTGGGAAGGAGCCAGCGCAGGACGAGCTTTGCAGTCACGCACATACGTGCCCTGCAGGTTCACCTCCGCAGGGGGGGACTTGCATGCCTATAGCCGAGTGCCCAAATTGGTCCTGAAAGAGGAAAACACAAAACGGGTCTGAGGCCCCATAATCAAAAGCCCGTCACAGGTGACAGCAAGACACAGTCGTCTAATTTTGCATCAGTCCAAAAGGCTGACTTTGGTCTCCGAATCCAGCTTCTTAAAAGGCAACTTTCTAATGATTTCCTTTGGGAGCAAACTGTCCCTGCCTGTGTCTGTGCAATAACGGCACTCAAAGAGCACCTACCTTTGTTTCCCGCATTTTCATTCCATCTTCATTTCCTCTTCCAAGTCCCCCTGTTCCATTAGGACTGTCTTGTTTTTGTGCTGCATTTCTTCTTTCTCCCTACATGACAACATTTTGCTCTGCCTGATTAAAAAGAGGCTTGATTTAAAAAAACAAAACAAAGCAAAAAACAAAGCCCTTCCTCTCCTTGGAGATATGCCTCAGTAATAGGATTTTGGAACATCTCTAGAGGCAAATATAAATCTTGCATTTTTATATTCTAGAATGGAGTCCATTAGTGTCTCCTAGGATCAGGGCATTTACGTATGGCACTTTTTTTCTGATGTGGTAATAAGTTTGGTTATTGCCACTAAACCATGTTCATACGATGCTATAAGATTAATGCTTATGAAAGACCCTGAACTTCGTTGTGTAACATATCAGTTCATTGATTTCCCTTTTCTTTTTAAATGGCCAAGAGTTAGAGCCAGAAACTCCTCGGGGGAAGTGCCTTCAGGTGGCGGAGGCCCCGCAGCGCTGGCCCGGGGGCTGTGCTCACCTGCCCGGTTTGCCCCAGACCCTCTTGGACTGCGGCAGCGTGGCAAAGGCGATCGCTTGGTAGCAGCTAGGTAATGGAGGAGAAAGGGAAGCCCTGTGAGCAAGTGGTAGGTAAGGCTATCTACTGGAATACTCTTTTAAAAATCTTGCAAAGCTGGTAGCTCTGGGAGAATGCCGTTCTTCTGGGCTTTCTTAGAAATCAAGGCAGAGTTTCTATTTGAAAGTACTGGAGTCCAACTATCCGATGTGCCTGCTTTTTTCAGTGGTAATGCAAGTATGAATGTTCCACTGAACTACAAAAGACATGGAGTTTAATCCATCTACTTGTTCTGAAGAGATTAGTTTGCCAACAGAAGTCTAAAATAATCTTTAAAGAAATGGCTGTGTTTGCTCTATAAGCACAGCAGGTTAACAGTTGTTTACTGTCTTTATCCTTAATGATTAGCACAATGCAATGAGGCACCTTCCGAGGACTAGGCAGAGACCTAACTATTTAAACAGCTTCCTATTTGACATGATTGCAGACCTCAAGTCTCACCCTTTGGCTTTCAGATTCAAATGAAAATAGGTATGCGCGATTCTTATTGCCAGTAGATAAAAGGGTCCCTTCAGGCTTCACACATGGCCCAGAGCTTGTCTTGGTCATCTTAGGTGGCATGAGTGTACTTTTTTGTTTTTTCCAATTTTCTTCAGAATTTGACAGAGATCCAGACAACTCCATCAAGGTTAGACAGAAGCAGAAACTAGAATTTGGCTCATACTTGTTTTCTGTATTTGCTTGTGCTAGAGAGATGGAGATGAGGGGAGAGAGCATCTGTGAGAGAGGAGAGACGACAAGAGGACAAAAGAGCATCCCAGAGGACTAGAGGAGTAGTCCAAAACAATTTCACTGTCACAGATGCTTTGCCAGCTCAGATAATCACTTCATCTCCAGGCAGACCTAGAAAATAACATTTTTTTAATTTTTCATTTGCTGCTTCCTTTTCATACAGAACTTTTTTGTTTGTTTATGGTTATTAGCACTGGGGCAGGGGGTAGCAATACTACTAGACTGCATAATATACAGCGTGCTTAATCTTATTATATCCTGGTTTTAACAAATAACTTTTATTCTTCTTATATAGATTTTCCTGCAAATACATCAGGCTAACCTAGCATTTACTTCCTGAAGAGACTACCCCTGAGGTTCTTTGTTAGATTAAAACCAAATTTGAATATATGAGCAAAAGTATGGTCAACCTGAAGTCTTGCTGCTGGCGGTGATCATTTGGTTCTGCTCAGGAGATGATATGGCTTTAACAGAAGGCTCTTAAGGTTGCATTTGAAGAGTTTTGTACCATAACTCCTTGTTTTTCTGCTCAAAAAATGTGACTTGTTTCCCATGTAAGGGTCTGAGTGTGAATTTATTAAGCTTCTGCCAGTGTGATTCAAAGTAGTTATTCAAAGATCCTTATTTCTAGAGTGTTTGCTGCTGCTTTGTTGGACCTTACATAACCTAAGTGTGTGTGTGAATTGTTCATGGCTTATCACTGAGGTTACAGAACTCCTAAAGCAATTAGAAAAAGTAAAGACCAGTCAGAGGTTTGGCCTGCAGTCTTCAGGTTGTTGCGCAGTGAGTTTTAAACATCTATTATCTATGTCCGATGCAGCTGTTCCAACTGCAAGTGGAGCATGCTGTGCTGTCAATCTTACCATGACTTCTTGGTGCATCACTCTACTGATTTCTTAATTTATTTTTAAAATTCTTTTCTGGCTAACTTTGTTCACTCTCTGTGCTTTGAGAACATGGAGGAAAAGATAACCTGTCCTTGTGCTCCAGGCTGCCACGCGATTGCAGAGCAGGGCTCTTCTCCGATCTAACCGCTTTGCACAATTCTGGCAGCACCAAGGAGCCAAAATCTGACTTACGCACAGGTAGCAGCAAATTCTCGCACTGCCCAGCAGCGCTCAGCTGGTATAAAAGTGGCCTGGCGGGGCCATGGCCATTCAGGGAAGGGAGAAAGGACAGCTGTGCTCTGCTGATTCTCGGCTGGACAAGGATCACCAAGGATCCCTTAGGAGCTGTGGCTAGCCAGTCTGTGTATAAGTAGCTTCCAGAGTCATTGAACTTGCCCTGTGGCTGGTATTTTACAATTGTGTGTTCTTTAGCGTATCCAAAAACCTAAAAGTGCCATATCAAAATAGGAGCTAAGATTTTCTGTTCTATTAATTCTGTAACATTTATAAGAGTAATTGAAATGTTCAGTTAGTCTTTTCCTTATGAATATTGAGTGAGAGTTAGGTGAGATTGGAATGAATGTTTGCTTGTCTCTCTGTATATTAATTGAATATATCGTTTGTGCCATTTGTTTTTAAACTAGCTACCAGCTTTGTTTGCAGACGTTTACTTAAAAATATAGCATGAGTGTTACTTAGAAAAACAAAACAATAAATATCTATGTTAATTCACTTACTGAACAAGGAAAATGTCAAGGGATTTACCTCAGTGGTTTCGTGGTAGTTTTTCTGCTTCTAAAGAAGCAGAGAAGAAACATGTAGTTTATGAGGATTCTCCTTTTTCTAATAGTTGAGCTGTTCAGAATTTGTTTCTCGGAGATTTAACAGTGCAGTTCCTTGGGACTGCTTATTAAACAGCTCAATAGAGGTACTGTAAAACAAGTAAAAGGGAACATCCAAACTTATAGTGACTATAAACATGTGTGAGAATATATACAAAATCTAAATATAGTAAATAATAATAATGAAAGATGCTTTTTGTTTGAAGCACTGGTTGGAAGGAGTCGTTTGGGAAAGCAAAATCCATGCATTTGTTGGCATAATTAAGATGCAACGTTCACTGTCCAGAGTCTTAATTTTCATGGAGACGTCACTTCTCTAAATAAAATAAATTTGCAAATTCTGTCAGAGATATTAGTTTCATACCAAACACATGTATTGAAGCAGTCCAGCAATATCTGCTGTTACTGGCTTACTGATTAAATGGGTCTTTTTTCACATTTAATGATACAGGTATTCAGTGGACATCTTAGTTGAATAGGGTGGTGATCTTGAACAAAAAAACAACACAAATTTTGAACCGTGGAATAATTTACACAGAGAACAAATGATTTAAAAGTGAGCTTGAAAAGGGATTCCCACCAGTGTGCGTGCAGTGAGAAAAGAACAGTATTACTGTTCCATGGTCAGGCCTCCAAATGTGCACGTGCATTTCGATGTGCTCTTTAATTAAATGACCACATATGATTATTCAAGAAAGTAGCTGGTGCACGTGGAAAATAGGTGCCTTGGGTGTTGGTTGCTAAGTGCTACCCTTCTCCCTTTCTTGCCATCCGTGCTCCCCAGGCCTTCTGCCTCGGGTGCAGCAAGAGGCTCGTGGCTGGAGACGCTGGGTACGTGAGCTGTGCCGACCAAGGGCTTCACGCCTCTCCTGGCGCTGCTGCGGCTCCTGTGCCCAGCTGGGGCGGCGGAAGAGCAATCTTCCCCGGCGGTGTTCAGAGGTGGCCTGAGCCAAGCGGTTTTCCTGGGACTGGAAAAGCATTTGCCTGACAAAGATGACTGTCAGCCACCAAATTGCAAATCCTTTCTCTTAGGGTGAAAGGAAGGGGCGGGGCGGGGGGAAGTACCTTTCTTCCTCATTCTCTTGACTCGTTCTTTGGGAATAGCTGAAGCGTTTGGCGTAGATTCCTTCCCTTTCTTGCCTTCCAAAATTAAAAAGGTCCGATTAAGGTGTAACCAGCTGATACTTTAGCTGTGATTTCACTAAACAGATCAGTCACTACAAAATCATGAATATATGAAACCAGAGCCTTATAGAGAACAGCCTTGACATGAGATGGTATCACCTGTGTGTATTCTGCATCTCTTGTGGCTGGGAAATACAGTGACAACCAGCAATACCGATCTTTCTGTTGAATCAAACTTTTCAAGATATGACTCTTTTTCCTGTCAGAATAGTCTGTAAATTTTGTTTCTTAAAAATAATACTTTAAGCGTAGTAATAGATGTGTTGCCCATCTGGATCATTGAACCAAGTGTACTGAGTGCTCTACAAAAAGGCGGCTGAAAGTTGTCCACAGAGACTCAATTTCTCTTTTCTTGTGCTGTTCCTGAGCACCAGCCTGAGTGTGAGATCTTGCCCCAAATCGTACCCTGCTGCATCGTTCTGCCCAGGTGAAATAACCCACCATCCCACCAGGCGTCTAGCACTATGTGCAGGGATGCACTTAATGGCAGAGCAGATGAGTTGGGGTTGTGGGGAGCAAAGACACAGGTTAGGGGCTCCTCCACGCTAAACCCAACAAAAAGCTGCTCTCGTCCATCACCAATTCTGCGCTTGCTGCTTCCTCATCTCACAGCCGTTCCCCCCGAGCTGTTGCTGTCTGGAGGAGTGAGCCAGGACCTGCACTGTTGTTCCCTCCACACGTTCCAGTCATCCAGGGCTTTCTGTTGCATCTGCCTCCTCACATAGATAAGTTGGGAGATCCTCATTCTTCCTACACGCACCAACCCCCATGCTATTTGCCTTCCTTCAAGAGGTTAGAGACTGCCAGTGTAAATGACCCCAGGCTCTGTGTTGGAGAATCAGTTGCTCCCAGCTGTGCAGGCTGCAATACCGCAAGCCTCATGTTCCTGCGCAAAATGCTTGAAGGAGCAATTCTCACTAGGAAATGAAGATCTGAGGATATATTCTTTAGGACCTGCCTTCTGTCTGCAACAGAAGTGGTAGGGCTCCACTGCTATTTCAGCCTTAGGTGCTTGCATGAGGGGATGCAGGATTTGCATCTATTACAGTCTTTTTTTCTTTTTTCTGTAGGGCATATTGGAGACAATTTGTCTGACATTTAGCTTTAGAAGTAGTTCCCTAAATACCCTAAGTGCATTACAGCTAATGCTTTCATGCTAATTTGGTGTGGTGTTAATATCCCTGCTTCTCTAAGGGATAACAGTGAAATGCTGTACTTTAGAGACTTGAGTTTGGGACCTGTGGTTTGGCTGGTGTAAATCCACAGTAGTTGTTTTGGCTTTTGTGTGGTTGATCCAGATTTACATCAGTGAAGCAGAGAACAGTTTATTTGCACATTTCTTCATTTTGTTTTCACTGGCTTGGAAATATAAAGCCAAGTTCTGGCTGCTGATCCATGATTTTAGTGTCTGTTGGGGTCTGTGTGATTGGCATTAATATCTCAAAGTGAGATTTGGCCCTTTCTGAATTCTTTTCTTTTGTACGTCTATAAACTTTATTTATTGTTTACTTTGATTTCAGTGGTTATTAGATGAATCTTCATATATGCTCTGAGGACATGATGACACTGTCTTTTTGGAAAAATGTGCATTGATGTCGGACAGATAACCTTCAGTTACATTTGCAATAGCAGTGCTTTAGATAGGTTTCTTGTGTTCTTTTTATTACAAGAAAATAGGAAGGAAGAAATGCCCCAGTATGTACGGGCTTATGTGTCTTCAGAGGCATTCATCCAAGGACAGTAGATAACTTATGATCAGGGAATGGTTCAAATCATCTTGCATCAATAAAACTTCCTCTGAGATTGGTGACAGTTTTGTGTGGGTGTCCAGGATACGCATCCACGGTGCTTCACAGGGACTAGGCTGTCCCTAGCGAATATGTACCACACCTCAGCCGCCACCAGCATACAGCTATGCTGAGCTTTGCTAAAGGAGCTTGTGTCCATCTCCTAGATTTACAGCCTTTGGCTTGTGTCTGAGAAATGGACACAAGTGGGTCTCCAGAAAACTGAGGCTTGGCCTACAGGGCTGGAAGTAGAAAAGATGGTGTAATGATAGGAAAGCGGATTCAGGCTAGTGGAGAAGAGCTGTATTTTGTGCTCTGCTGCAGTTTTCCTGTGTGACCTTGGCCAGGACTCTACACCCTCTTAAAATGAGGCTAGTCCTTCCCTCTGAGAAGGGCACGACGGTCTACAGCTAGGGAAAGCTGTGACCGATGTTTCTTCCTCAGTCTCCACCAGGTCTGTGCTCAGATGCAGACACAGATGCATTTGACTACACAATCAACAGACATATGACATTGTGCATTGAAAATCAGGCAATATTTATGTACCAGAAGAGAGAACCACAGGCCAGTAATAAAATGGGCAAAGTTTGCACCATTTTTCATGCTTATTAGAAACACTGTCACTGGAAGGGATTCATGTTCTGCCATTTTATATTCACTCTACAATGTTTGTCATATGAATGAGTTATGAGGCTGCGAATGCCTCATAAATTCTGTAAATTACAGGGTAGAGCCATTCAGCAGCACTATTTTGACCTTTTCAGCATTCTGTGATTTGCTGGGCACGCCGCGCCGCAGCGCTTGTTTACGGCCACGCTGATGGCGAGAGAGAGCGGGCAGGGGCCTGCATCACCCACCGCGCGGCTCTTCTCCCTGGGCAGCCAGGGTGAAAAGCTACAGTAACTGCTCTCGTGATTTTTCATTCTTCACTGAAAAATAATAGAAATTTGTATTTCACAATCTGCTGCAAGTGCAACAGTGGAGCAAATAAAGAGTGATGGCATAATTTTTATTTTTTAAAACTTCAAAATTGTTATGGCCTGATCTTAGATGCTACAAAAGTCAAAGCTCTTGTAGCCCTTGCCATCAAAAGAAAGGAGGTAAAATTCTGCCCGCCAAATCTTTGCTTCATTTAATCTGTTCTTTGATAAATTTTGCTCTTAACTTCATCCTCAATACTCTTGCCTATATTTCTGTCTTACAGAAACTAATAGCTTGTATTACACAATTGAACTTTAACCATTACAACCAGATTGATCTACTGCTCTTATGTTAGACATTTCAGTCCAGTGAAGTCCAAATGAAAGAAGGTCAAAGTAAGATTTCTCTAGAAATGAAGAGATACCTTTTGCTGTCTGCTGAAAACACATGGTACATGACTTCTCAGTATGTGTAAGCAGCTGGAAAGCAGCAATACATAAAGCAGTGATCTGTGGAAAGGCAGTAGAGGCATGCTGTTTTCTAACATATTTTTAGTTAGCAAGAAAGCCAGCCTCACAGTAAATGATGACTATAGCTTTCTAGTGCTGGCTATGTTTTTGTTATCTACTTAATATTATATGCGAAGTGTACCAGTTTTAACATAGTTGGCCCCAGTCCCATGAGAAGTGAATAAGATTAGCCATGAAAATGTCCCCAGAGATTTTTTCGGTGCTTATTCAAGTGTGTAGAGTCTCATGTAACTCTGAGCAATGCTTTTTATTGCTCAAATACAAATTTTGCTGATAGACTTGCACAATGTATTAATTAAAATGCATAAGTAAATATCATTTTAAATCTAGCAGAGTCTTAAATCTAAATGAACTGCATACACCACTGCTAGTGACTCAATTACGTAGTTTGCAAATAGCGCTACATGCTTTACTAGTCAGGTTTTATGTAATTCTTTGCTAACTCAAAGTGTTTCCGAGATTTCTCTGAACAAGCTGGGTAGTTTGAGTTCAACATTTAAGTACTTTACTTAAAAAGATAGTCATTTGTTTAAAAAAAATTGCTGTTTCGCTGCCAGTGACTAGAGCTGAGTGAATAATTAATTAATGGCAAATAATTTATTCAGTGAATTTTACCTCTTTTTGTCTGAAAGGAAAGATTGTCCACATGGATCTTTCTTCCTGAATTATTCAAATACATTTTGGAAATGGTTCTGGGCTTGACACACCATTTTGAATAGTTTGTTGCTAAGTCCTGAATATGCAGGATTTGAAAAGTGAAGCTGCTTTGATTGGCCAGGCTGATCAAATGAAGCCTTCTGGTTCCTGATTGCATTACTGTTAGCTTTTTAATGATTTCCTGATCTGCATTGATGAATTTGAAATCAAATTTATAGAAAATATTCTGCAGTCTGTCATTCAAATTCTTGATATTAATAAACATCCCAGGCAGAAAACTGCTTTGCTGGAGTGTTTGAGCATTTGCCCACGTAAGGTGAACGTATAAAAGAATTAGAGTAAGCGGAGTGTTTTTATTTAAGCGTAGTGGATATTTGTGGTTTAATTGCATCTGAATCCATCTGGCTTTCACGCTTTACTCACTTTGGAGCCTAAGTTGTAGAGGCTACACTGTTAGCAGTAAGAAATCGGCTTTCCTAAAGATCATTGATCAAGCGCTTCCGTTTAGGATTGCAGTTTAGCTTTTTGAAATATCATCTGGCAAAGCGAGTGGTGTGGAGATCACATTGTTATTCACAGTGCGGGCACGCTGCCTCTGAGAAGGGATGTGTTGTATTTGAGCAGTTGTTCAGACGCAGGCAAACATACGGCTGTGCTCAGTTTCCGAATTTCAAACCCGAGTATCACACGACCCAGCACATCCCTTTGAAGCCTTGCCTTCTATTTTATAAAGTGCCTCTTAATACACAAGGCAGCTAAACAAACTTGTGATTTCAAGTACTTAAATTTTCAGCAGGTGGTCAAGGGATTAGGCACCATAGTTTTGCCTAAAAATGAATAGGAAATTCATGGGCAAAGTACAGCATCCAGTGTGTAATAACAGGCATGATAGTCTTAGATTATTTTAGAGTAGCTTTTTTAGAAGAGCGCCCAATAGGTCCTCCCTGGAAATCTGCAAACACCTTTTCTGTGCTAAATTTCTACCAGGTACTTTTTTTTTTTTTTTTTTTTTTTTTTTTTTTTTAACAGCTGTCATGCACAATGTTGCGTGCCAGCTGTGCAGTGGGGTGTTTTCCAATGTGTTTACAAAACCATCCTTATGAGGCACTTGGAGACCTTCAGATTTGTTTTTCCCGTGTTATGTAAGGCTTGCGTCTCTACAAATAACTTGTAAATACGGGTATATGTTATTGTCTTGTTTCCTGTGATGCCCTTTCCGCGTTTATTTACCTGCAGTCTCAAGCACTGACGTCCCCTTCAGAGATTCGTCATCTAGTTTCTAAGCCCACATTAATTAAAATTACAGAAATCTCATGATTAAGAAAGCTTTTGGGGACGTCTGTGGCAATTAGTGTTTTTAAATTATGGTATAGAGATCCTCCTTTAGCATCTCAGAAGTCCATCAGAAGTATCACTGAATGTTCTGGGAGCTCCCTGGTCAGAAATACGGGCATGTGCTGGCTTTTGGCATGGTGAGGGTTAGAAGACGAGTGGGGAGGAGCTGAGAGTCTAAATTATGAACAGAGGTGCCGAAACAGCACTGGGGTGCCCAGTGTAGTTCATGGTGCTTTCTTATGAAACAAGCCAGAGGTACTTTGATCTAGAAAAGATGTGTTTGATCTGCATGAAGTAGCACCCATCATGAATGTGTCCAATAAATGGAGAATAATTGTCCTCTTTCGTTGTGGCATGCTTTGACAAGTTTGGCGTGGTGTTACATGCTACCGCCACTGTGGCATGTTTTAAAAAACAACAGCAAAAAGCCCACAAGGCTTAACAGCAATGATGAAAACTCTTCTGAAATGAAGATTTTTAGACTCACTTATTTTTGGGTAGAAAAAGGTCATGGAAAGGGGAAGGGATCTTCTTTAAGATAGACATTGGACTCTAATATAAGTGAGCAGGATGTCTCTTGGAGCAAAGGAAGCGTGGTCTCACCAGCGACGCAGGCCACATTGCTGCCCTGTTGCTGGCAGGGTGTCAGTCTGGGACACTGTCACTCTCCCGGTATCGCTACATTCACCAAAGAGCAAGAGAAGTGAAGTATTGATTTTGGTGTTCCCCTCCTTGGTGGTGGTAAGAGGGTATATTTGGTCTGTATCTCCGGGAATTCTGGATTTTTTTTTTTTTAAATAGAAGCTCGAGAAACTTTTTTTGACCAATTTTTTTTAAACCAGACAATAATGAATGATTGTGAGATCAAAAGTGGGCAGCAGAACAGCTGGCATGTATAAAAACTTGTATTTCCTTGCTATATTCCTGATTGAAATCACCAGTTTTCAAAGCTGATGCTGACTCTATTGAATCTAATTTAGTTCCTTCATCAAATCAGTTGAAGCATAAGTGTAACTGGGAAGGAAACTGGTACTCTCTAACTCGATCGCTCAGCAGATTGCCACATCTGCAGTGTCAGACACGTGAGTCCCCACAAACACCTGTTTTAATAAACAGCCAATTTGTTAATGCTCAGTTATGCCCACAAATAGCATCTGTTTCTGGCCAGTTGTCTACCTGAATATAGCATCCTTCTTAATCAATGAAAGCCTCTGTTGCCTAACTTGTCTGATTCATTTCCCACCCAGAGATGGGAATTACCCACTCTACTCTCGACCCTTAATATCCTTGAGGGAATTGGTGGAAAATAGAAAGTCTGCCGGAAAACAATCCCGCCCTCCCTTCCACGCAAACAGCAGTCAGACTTTTGGTACGTACATAAAATGTGAAAGCATTTTTAGAGTTGGGTGATACTAAAGTACCACGTCAGCTGACGTGGTAAACAGTGATGGATCAGTGTAGCGCCAACGGCATTCCCCCAGTTTCAGAATTGGGTGGGTATCGCTATAACGTTGGGTCAAGATGAGCAATCCAGAAAAATGCACAAATGATTTAATGGATTGGATGCTGTTCATAGGCTTTAGAGGAGCCGCCTTAATAGAAATGCCTTCCTTGCACCTTCTTGTCAGGTAAAACAAGTCTGGACAGTTGCTTCATGCAGACCTCCTGTTACTCGTTTCCGGTGCGGTAAATACATGCCCTGCACTGGTTGCCTGTGGATTTTGAACTGAGCCTGGTACATGGACACCAGTAAAGACTTACCGCTTTTAGTGTTCTTCGGTAAAATTTTCTACCTTTAAAGAGGAGTCTGCATCTAGTAGCAAATGCTGTCCAGATGTAAAGTCCTATAGCTGTGCCCAGCACCCTTACAGTGCTAATGAAAGAGTAAATGAAAGTATATTACACTATGTAATCTCTAAATAATATCCTGCCTTCTTCTTTGCAGAAGACAGCCTAGTGGGAGTAATAGTGGAGATAGAGCTAATCCTTTTCTCTTCCTTCTGTGCCCCACTCCTAGCTATACAGCTGCAGTTGAAGTGGATTCAGTTATTAACTATTTTAATGCTTTTCTTATTATTCCTAATGGATTTACAACTAGAGGCCATTGTACTTGGACACAAGTAAAACAACTTTTTCTGACCTCTGCCCACACATGTGCTATGTTGTCTGCTATACAGTTATTAGAAGTAATAATACATTAATGATACCAACAAGTGGGCAGGAGTGAGGAACTGGAGAGACAAGGCAATAAAATAGTAAGATTTATGCAATTTTAACCTTTCAGGAGCAGTAAAGCAGCTGACCATCTACTTGATCCGGTAACCTGATATGGCATAGTAATACTGCCGGAGAACAAGCAAAAGTAAACCTGTGACTTAAACCTTGCAGTAGATTTTTGTAAAGCCAGCTTGTGTTGCATGTTAGCAAGACACACTTCCCAAATCTTCCCTCCTCCATGCTAACCCTGCCCCAGCACATTGCAGATGGTGATGAGTTGGATCATTACAAGCCAATCCAAGCTGTGGTTTGATTTATGTTTTACAGAAATCAGCCCACCCAGAGTACTGGGAAAACAGTATGTGGTCCTATGGCCCCTGATCAATAATGTGATAGCTGATTATTCATTAATTTTTCATTCATTACATTTTCAAAGAGAGCATTTTTGCTGCCTGGATATTATCTGCTTAGTGAGAGAAGAAGCAACCAGACTCTTAAAGTTGTTCTATAACTGCGTGACCAGCAGTGGCAGATGTCTGTCTTGAGTTCATAATATGTGGTGACAAGGCAGGGCACTGGTTAGAGGTAGGCAAAAATAAAATTAAAATTGAATAAAACCCACTGAAGTACGGGGACAATGTTGCAATGTTCTGTTTTTATTTTTGAGACATTGGGGCTCCCTGGGATTTTCTGAATGTCTCTCACCAAAGCTGCATGTTGAGTGCCTGAAAAGCAAGTGATGCAGCACAGATGGGAGTTGGCTATTCTCTGTGCACAGAGCAGGGATTTCTCATTTCATCCATCATCCACAAACTGCTGCACAGCTTCCAGAACTTACTTTAACTTATCCCATGTAGGCTGGACCAAGGCCAAGTGCTCTCTTTGCGATGTGTTTCCTGCTATTGCTCTAACGCTGAACTGAACGATGGAAATTGGTTTATAGTTGCCACTGTTAGTAGCATGGTTAAACCTACAGATTATTATGTGGCTGTTCCCACTGCTTTTTAGGATATACAAAATTATCAGGCGTTAGAAGCCCTGAATTCAGTCTCCAGAAATCACAAGACTGACTTACTCATCAGAGACTGAGGTTTTTTGCCTTTCGTTTCTTGTAACTGTAGATTTAACTCAGATCACAATTTAGACTTCTACCCAGAAGCACATCATCAGAATTACACTTCAAAAAGTAGTCTTCCATCTCCATATCCCATAGTGCCCATGTTAATGGATTTTCAGCTATCTGGAGCATCCCAACTCTCATTACTTGCACAGCAGAGAGCTGACTATATAGTCATTTATTCAGGGTGGTGGCAGAAAAAAGGATCCAAGTGTTGCTGGCTTAGTAATAGCTGACCAGCCCTGGGGGTTCGGGATGGAGTAGCTGGACCTCTCCAGACACTTCCTGGGTCAGAATCCATTGTGTTATGATTTAAGAAGCTGGAGGTTTTAAGAAGACTATTAGACTCACGGTCAAAAAACAAAGCTGTTGGTGAATTTGGCAGTGGATGTCATCGTCTCCCTCCATATTTTTCTCTAGACCATTTAATTGCAATTAATTTAAATCCATAATCAAATTATTAAAATGGCATTCAGTAGATATTTGCTTCTTATGTATGCTTGTGATCTTTTCTGTTAGCATGTATCACTAGAAGAATGTGTGGTCAGAGACATTTAATCATCTATAGCCACCCCAAATCATGGGAACTTTCTGATTTCCATCCTTAGGTCATGGATCAAGCCCTCAAATATTTATGACTCCTTAGGAATACAAGGAAATCACTAAGCATGGGTTTATGGCTGGAAACCTTTCAAACTTGAGCCAATTAAACTTAGTCATTTTACATTTGTTTTCTACTAGTGAGTGAGCCAGACTAGAGGAAGTGTCACGTATAGCTTCTGGTATCATAGAGCTTGGCTCTGGGGGACTTTGGTTTGAGTTTGAAGCCTTTCAGGGGTTAGTGTTCAGGATTTACAACTTTATAGTTCCAAGCATCCATCAGGGACAGACAGAGCAAATGAGAAAACCACTGCTGAGTGGCTTAGCTGTTCCTGTGCGAGAGGAGGGCTTACTGGCACGTGCGGCTGGCTCGGTTCATCGATTAGTAGGTTTGCATTTATTGCTTGAGCCCCATCAGCGCTATTGAGGTCATCGAGCTTTTAACTGCAGTGAACCAAATGACTGAAACCAATTTACTATTCTATCGCTGTGATATTCAGATTGTTGCCTCAGACTGCTTGCGGCCTGATTTTCAGAGCATTACTGAGCGTCTCTGTGCGTTGTGCCGCAAGACAGCAGGGACTGTTCAGCTCATCCTTTCCCTTTCTCCTAGGAGCAGAAGGAGCTTGCCTAACCAAGCTTCTCCTCTTTGTTTCAGCCTACTTTAATCATGGCTTTTTTCCTTCTTCACTTGCTGAGAAGAAAAGTTGCTGAGTTGTAGATCTTGCTAGTAAAGGAAAAGATGAGGACTTGTAGAGCCACTCAGCACCCCATGTGCCTGGTCTGCCCTGACCACGCATCTGACTCTCTGCTATCATTGTGTGCACAAAGGTCTCTCCTTTTACCTTTTTTAAAGTAGATCAAGTTGTTGTCACAGAAAATGAGTAAATACTCATTTCATCCCAGGACTTCTAAAGAGTCGCTGCAGGGCCATGCTTAAGTACATTCTTGCAAGCATGGCATGTACTTACAGCTGTATTAATTATACCAGTTAGTATCTGTAGTCAGCATGTGGCCAAAGTCTGGATTATCTAATTTAGCGACAGAGAGGACTAACTTTGATTTGTTCAGTAGTTAAGTATAGGAAAGAATCTACAAATTCAGACTGGTTAGGGAGATTAATGAGGACTCCAGTCTTTCTCCTTTAGCACAAATACCTTTTTCTGTCACCTCTTCTCAGGGAAAAAGAGACATTTGGGGGCTTGGCAGCCTATGTTGGAGTTCAGACCTCCGCTCTTCATGTGAAGCACCTCAAAACTGTCTTTGCAGCGCCTGCGTCTTTTTGTTGCAGCCGTCTTCTGTGCTTTAGCATCTGACTAACTCCATATGTAAGGTCAAGCTGAGTTTTGGAAATGGTTATTCCTTGTAGATTGTGTTCACCGGTCAGGACAGCGTCTGCAGAAACCTAAAGCCACAGGTTTGCTCGTTGGATATGCAGCAAGACCACTCCTTTGAGATGTGGATTTTATGGCAACTTCATTTCTCTGCTTGTGGTTCCCATGCCATGTGACATTAAAGTCAAACTTAAAAGAATCATTTTCCAAAACAGAGAGTAAACAATGATTTAGCAAGTTCATACCCTGTAATTCAGTATTCAGACTTTAGACAATGGCAGTATTATATCACTGTCTTAACAGTGAATTTTGCCTTTAAATTTGTACATTTTAAGGATGGAAAGTGAAGCAGCTTGCTTCTGATAAAGGCTGGTTGTCTTTGATATCGCAGATAAATGCTTGGATAGTTACTTTTTAATTGCTTTATTGCCAGAAGTTTTCAATGAAGCCATAAAAGAGGAAAAGAAATGATCAGCCTAATTGCCTCAAGATGGATATGTAATGCATAAATCTCTTGTTTAATGGATCTAGTAATAGACCACCTGTTTCAGTTGCCTTTTCCTATTCAGAATATGAATGAATGCTTCTCTCAGATGTTCACAAAAAGAAAACACAATTGTACCATCAAACTTGGTGATTTTTCTTTTTACTTTTTTTCTTGAGGACTGTTAATTCTTGTTCTGTGTCAGCCGATCTTATTGCAGTTAACCTTGGGAAAACAAAGCCATTCGGTACGGTGTATAGAGCCTTTTGTATTTTCGTTGTCTAGTTGTGTTTCAAATGGGAATAACAAAAAGAAAAGATGCTCCCCCCCTCCCCCAAAAAAATCCCACGCATGCACATCAATAAAACATGGACGAGTGCCCAAGGAGTCAGGGCTGAGCTGTGAGAGTTGCTTTGCAATGGGCTCCTGGTGCACCCCCTGCTCCGGGCTGCTATTTCACAGCCTCTTGTCTTTCGGCGTTGCTGGCCTTTGGCAGGTTTGAGCGTGGCGAGGTCTGGGGAGAGGGCACAGCCTGTCTCTGAGGTCCCAATGGTGTATAAAGGACCACACAACTCTGTGGTTTTGGCCTCTGCCTGTTTGAGGATATGGAGACTTTCTCTGCATGCCCTGAGCCATTTCTAGAGATAAAGACTTTCAGTAAAATGAATCCTTCTGGTTTTCCTTGTGGTTTTTGTTGTTTTGGGTGTGTTGGGTTTTTTTTAATAACATGTGATTAGCTCAAGGATAGTTTAAACAAAGCCACTTCACTTTTGGAAACAGCCGGAAGCCCGTAGGCAGCCAGTTACGTCTCGGGGATGTGGGTAGCTAAGACATGCTAACTTGCAACCTTTTGAATTAGGAGCAGCCTAATGCTGAGGGGGGAGTGTCTTCCTCCCGGCTTTCCCGATACGATCGCTGTGAGCAGATCGGGCAGAGTGAATGGAAGCGCTGTCTCTCTTTTATGCTCTTGCGTGTTCCCTGTGGTAAATGTATTCCAAAGATGCAGGTTTTCCTTATGAAAATAGACTCCAGGGGCCTCTCTTCAAGCTCAGCCCCACAGCAGTAGTAATTTGAGATTCTGGGACTTCTCATATCCAGGGACTTTATAAGCCCCAGTCCAAGATGAATGAATGAGGTAGTTCAGCAGGCATTAAACTAGCAACAAACAAGAAAGGTGGAAAGGGAACAAATGAGCACTCATCTAGCAAAAAATCAAGATATCAAGAACAAAATTAATCAAGCCATCGGGGATATAAAGAGATTTTTTTTAATTGCTTACACACCCATGCAACGAGCCTGGGTAATAAACAACAAGAAAGCGAATGGCTCATTTATGGGTTTAAATTCAACCTAGTCAATAGGATGGAAACCTAGTGGGAATGATTTGCATTATGGCAATGTTAAAATCCATGTTTATAAGCTATTTAGACTGGCTGAGGAGTGCAGACGAGGAAGGGAGGAGCAATCTGTCAGAAGTGGCTTTGCTGCCTCTGCCAGCCTGGAAGCACTTTGTGGTGAAGGCACGAGGCTCAGTGCCTGAGCCGGGGAAGAGCAGGGGCACAAGTGGGCTGGGGCTTCTGCAGACCACCGTACTGCAGGGGGGAAGGGGGTGAGCCATTTGCTAAGACTCTCCTCGTTAAATTGGGGGTGGGGAGCTGTTTCATTGCATTGAATTTCCTTCCCATGGTGGCCAGCTGGGAATTGCACTCTGTCAGCATTAAAACATCCCCCCAATACACCATGCCCTTGGAAAAGGATGTGTGTGTTAGCTTCATCTTGACAGGCAAAGAGTGGGAGAGCAGAACACTGAAAGCTGCTTCAGTTTAGCAGGTGTAGAAGGCCTGTGATTTGGCAATCTTGTTTCCACGTGATGTGTCTAAAGCCCAAACCGGTGAGTGCCTTCTAAACATGAGAAATATCACATATCAGCTTTATTTGTCATTGATGCTATCATAATGTTACAATGTCTACACTCTGTCTTATGCCATGCTCTCTGCTGCCTTACCCAGCCCTTCTCAGCTGCGCCGAGTGCTGCTGTGCTAGGTCTCCATGCACGTGTGCCCACCAGGGACCAGGGCTAATGCTCCTACCCTCTGCCCGTGCAGGGGAAGGACCTGCCCTCCCATCCCCGTTCTCGCCGTGCTCCTCCTCTCCCTGGATAGGCGGTGAAGCAGGCCAAGCCGTCCGGGGATCCCGGGACGGGGTAGTACCAAGGTAGGCTGCCTGGGGAGGCAGTGCCGGGGCTGCCTTGCGACTCTGCTGCTCCTTAGGGAGCATGGACGGGCCAGGCAGGGTAATAGGAGGAGGTTCGTACCCACAGTCCTCTCGTGCGCTACTCACGTGGCCCAGCGAGCTCATTTTATGGCAAATCTCCATAGTTGTGTTTGGTCTCGTTACTGTGAAATGTTTGGATGGTGCTGCTGATCACCTGCTCTACCTGTTTCGATAGCTCCTCCCCTGCCTTCCTTGTGGGTTGGCTGCAGATAGCTCTCGGCCCTATGATACTTCATGCTGATCTTGCCTCACCCTGGCTGTGCTGCCAAGAGAAGCCAGATTGGTGAGGTGAGGCTGGAAGGGCGTTGGGACATGCAAGAAGGAAAGAACAGAAGGACCCTGTCTCCACTCCGCCAAAACTCGTCTTCCGAAAGGTTAATAGCATCGGGCCGCTCTGTTGCACTGTGAAATTCTTTTTGATATCAGCGTTGTTGAAAGGTTATAGTTGTCTCGCCTGTGACAAAATGCAAATGAGCAAAAGCAGCTTTAAAGGAGCCACATTCATATTGACAAAAATGATGTGGCAAATCACTGTAGAATATAAGCAAAAATTGTGGATAAAAATTGGGAAAAGTTACAGAATGCTTTGCTAAAAACCTCAGAAGTCCATATCAATGAAGGCTTTGCTCCTGAGTTACCACTGAAGTAACAAAGGTATGTGACTTAGTAACATGGATGTACCACACAACAGGCACTTCAGTGCAGCTAACTTAGTCATGCCTGTAAGGACACGAGACGCAGGCTGCACAAAAAGTCTGCCTGGGAGGTGCTTCAGGAGTGGTACTGTGACCAGGAGGACTAAAATAGTCACTGGGAAGTACACTCATATGTGAGTGCAGAAATAACATTTTTGTATCGGACATCTTGATGGGATCCCTGCAGGAATGTGGTTTCCAGTTCTGGCTGTTCCCACTCCAAGGAAGCTGAGTAGATGGAGAGCATTCAAGGAAGACCTGTAAGAAAGGCCGAGGAATGGGAAAGAGTAGAAGAGTTGGGAACTGTGTCTTCCTTTTCAACACAGTGCTACATAGCTTAGTCTATGAATCCCATGTAGAAGGAATTCTCAAATTTGATAATGGAGAGCTCTTGTATCCATTAAGCTGAAGTGCGTAACGAGATCGGATTGCTGCGTGCTGACGAGAGATGAGTGTACACTAGACTTGCAGCGCGTGCTTTTACTAGGGAAGGTGATATAGCACTACAACAACTTATCAGCCTGTGGCTCTCCACCATGTTGATTCTTAAATCAAGAATGGGAGCTCTGCCTTTTAAGATGCACCGCAGTCTGTCCTCATCCTGCGGCTTGTGTTATGAAAGAGCTCCAAGTGGGAGATCACAGTGGCTCCTTCTGCCTTTGTTGTCTACAAAGAAGCTGGATGCCTTGTGTTAAGCTTTTGAGTCTGAAATTATATAAGTGACTTGATTTTCAAAATGCTGTGAGCATCCATAGTCCTTTAGAAGTGAACAAGAACTGCCAGAGTTCAGCCCCTCATGCATGCCTTAATGCATGGCCAAAGTGAAATTCCTGGTCTAAAATTGTAATTCTGTTGGACTGCCCCATTACTTACAAGTTCCCCCTGCAGAGGAGCAGTACATGAGGGACAACAGCCTAATGCAGGCTGAAATGACTTAAATGTTCTTTTTCTATTAGCTGGTCAAACCAGAGTATGTTTGAGAGGTGGAGACACCTGTGCGGCAAAGGTGTGAATTAATAAGCATCTTCTATTTTTTTCGAAATAGTTATGCAGGTGCAATCCCTGGCATATTGTTATGTTAATATAAAGGTATTTTATATTCCGAGACGGTTTCTTGTTCTTAGCATCGATTGTCTGTGTTTGTAGGTGGAAATTCTGAGGTAATATATAGTTTTAATAACCTCCTTTGATGGTCTGAGTTTACACAAAACAAATACCAGATTATGCTTACTTTTTATGTGCGGCCTCTATTTCTGTTTTTATTTCTCTATAAATAAAGAGCTGAGCTCTAGTTACATATGCCTAAATGCCTGCAAAAAGGGATTTGATTCTAGAAGTGGTTGTTGTGTAATGCAGTTAGGCCTGATTTTCTGGTAGCAAATTCCATTTTGGATCATTTTAATGTAGGAGAGGAAAATAGACTGTGAAAGTGAGCCATTCCTAGTGTTCAGAATAACCTGCTTTTTTCCTCAGTTCTATATTTTATGAAGGAACGAGTCTGAAAAGAAAATTTGTTGGAGCTATTTCCAAGGAAATAAAGAGGTGCATAGTCTGATTCTGCCTCTTACAAGAAAAAAAGTAATGTATAAATCTTGTGGTTTGCCAAGGCACATGTAAAACTTTATCCTGTTTAGTATACCTCAAGTTTGGTGTCTTTCCCTGAAAGATGAATTCATATACCAAGAACTGATGCATTCACTTGTACTTGATGGATTTACCATAGCCTGCAACTTGAGGTCCTGAGATACCATGATAAAACAAAACCAGATGCTCATAGATTGTTAGGCACTTTTTTCCTCATTTTATTCCTTGACTTTTAATTGTTGTATTTTAGGCTGTGGCATTTTTTTAACGTATGTTATCACTGTCTTTCATATCTTTGGAGGCAATATATGCTTTCTCTCAATTTGTCAGAAATGAAGAACCAAATTTTCAATGGTATGGCAAAATCCCAGGGAATCAGCAAATCTGGACCTGGTATTTTATCCAGAGGCTTTTAATGACCCAATTTTATTGGCTTCAGATGGGCTCTGCCCAAAATGAGTTGCTCCGTTTCCAAGCAGCACTCTAGCAATTCTCAAAATTCACATCAGATGGAGAAAATGATGCAAACTGTAGCAGAGCTGTTGTCTTTTTCAAACAGCTTGTCCCTTTGCCTGCAGTGCAGAATCACTGGATATTCATACAAAAGGGATAATTCATTATGACCAAGTTGGCCATTGTTAAGGATCACTATAAATTAAAGCAATTATGCTATTATATAGGCCCAGAACATCCTACATCCATTGCTATCTTGGCCATAAATTGTATGTTTTAATGGAATTTTTCCAGCCCAAGAGAGGAAGAACCAGTGATGAGGAATTCAGTCTTAATGATTATGTACAATCTAATGTTTAACAGTTTTGAAAGGGATTTCAGTGAAATGTAACCTGTAGCTCCAATCATGAAGACAGTGGCTGGTCAGTTCATACCTTTGTTTTTTGGAGACCTTCATAACTATGCTTCAGCTTGCTTGCTTCTGGCATCTCTCTCTGTTTACCTGTATTAGTTGTCAATGTTTCCTCACGCTACACAGAGAATAAATAGACTTTGATCCACATGGCAAATCACTAATGCTAAGCATTAAAACAGTAGTGTCTCAAAAAATCATAATGATGTTTTAAAATTCATTAAATTGATAGGAGGTGGGAGGAAATCATCATTAAATGTTTGCTTCCTGCCTGCAAATTCCAAAGACATCTAGGAGTTCCCTGAATCATCATGAAAGTCAGAAGCTTATTCTTTTGGGTACAAAGCCAGTCTCATCTAGCACATCAATGCAGACGGTTCTGGAGCAACGTGAAAATGTCAGCTGGTTTGAGGACCTCTAGAAAATACCAAAGTTGGCAACATTATGACCTTGCCTCTGTCAGGGACTCCAGGAAGGTTTCCACACCAGCTCGCTCTGATGTAATTTAATTCTTCTGTGATGAGTGGCCTGTAAGAGATAGAGTGAGAAATGAGAATGATGTGACATCAGGAGAGAGAGAAAGTGAAAGACATTGGGAGATCCAAGAAGATATGGGGCAGGGGTTGGAGAGAAGGAAGGAAAAAGCCATTGGGGCAGGGGGGAAGGAATAATAGAAAGACCAGCAGAGATTAACAGCAAGCAGAAAGCTACAGAAAGACTCTTTGCCTGTCAGAGAGAAGAAAAGCAGAACCAAAAGGTCCTGGTGGAGGGGAAAGGATCTAAAGAAAAAAGTGTGAAGATTAAGAAATGTCTCCCCCTAACATCTAGCCCCAGGAGATCTGTCCTGAAAAGGAGATGTGTAAATAGGATATTTCACTTCTCCTGGCCATTTACTCAGATGTGTATGTTTTATTAAAGTCTGAATAATTTCCTTCAATTACATTCAAACACTGGCAGCTATGCCACATTAATACTCCCTGAAACCTGCCAGAATTACTTTGAAATTCACAGCAGACCCTTTTAAGGACTCTTTCCTCTGTCTATTATTTATTTATTGGCAAGTATGTGTGACTGTTTAAATTAATTCGTATTGGGTGTATGTAAAGGGACGAGCCTGCGTATCCATGTGTGTTTTCAGGAGTGCTCAAAGCAGTGCCGCAAATAGGGCAGCAAGAGTTTTGTATGGTTGTATTATGTAACCATCTTTCTAACGAGTGTGGATTATCTCTCCAGTTCTTTTTCTTGAATCAGGAAGTATTATCGTTGATTATTGCCTGTGAAGTTGAGCATATGGTCCTAAAAGGGTTCTAAATGATTTTGTTTTCTATTTTATTGTTATCCATCTGATACATACAACCAGGCAGCATAAGGCACTTAATTCTCTTCACCAATCCCATGTGCACAATATTAAAACAATTCAAAGCAGTGCATATTTCAGCTGTCTTTTAGAGATGAATTATTTTTGTTTCTGCTTCATGCAGAAGCTTGGAAGAAGCTCTGAAACAGATTTCTGCATAAATATGATATTTTGCTTGCAAGTAAGGATTTAAAATTACAGTAATATGGGATTTAAATCCAAATTATTCTCCATTTTTTTAAATCTGAGATGAATCTTTAATTAGGGTATCAATGCCAAATCTGAAGTGAACAAGGGGAGATACTGCAAACTTGACTTCTTAGTCATTTCAAAATCATATCCTACACTAGAGAAAAAGGTCAAGATTCAGAGTGAGAAATTTCTTTCTAAATGGAGGTTTCCACAATCCTGAAAGCGTATTGCATAAGCGTTGTGTAACTCTATCAGCAGCTGTCCTCACCTTAGCGTTTAGGCTGAGAATTCAAGGTTGAAGGTGAAATACTGGCCCTAGAGAAGTTGAGGATAAAACTGCTACCAGCAGAAACAGCATTTTCCCCCATTGTTCATGTAATCACATGAATTCTGCTTTTGGACAAGTCGATATATCCTGTCTGATCATGCCCAAGCACTGTCTCATGCATATATTCATATATATGTCCTGCCCCCCCCCAAAAGTTCTGCCCCCATATATTGCATTTCCACAGTGAGCTGCCCAACCTGTCCTGTGTTGGTTCTTTTTTCCTCCTCTAGTCAAATACAGATGGTGACTAAGAAAACGGAATGGATAAATCACAAAAAATAACATCATCTGTCCCTCCACCTTCATAGGAAAAGTCATTGCAAAGCCATTTCTGTGTTATGTACAGTATTGTGTTACTTGCACCTTTTTCTCACTGTAATCTCTTTTCCTATGTCACTTATTAAAAATTCTGACTTTCAAACAGCTATATAAATTTCTTTAAACATCTCCTGACTCAATAAAAAAGGGAGGAAGGGATTAAATTGAATGCTCAAGCTCCATTCCATCGTCTTGCTTGCAAAAGTGTTCGGATAAACTATGAAATAAATCTTACTGTCCTGTCAGGTCATTTCAATAGCTCTGATATTATATTTACAGTCCCATCTGTATAATCCTCACTCAGAAGTAATGGGAAAGTTCCCCCCTCATGCTTCTCCCCAGCCAGCTTGCAGGGCCTTCAGAAGTGGGAAGCGCAAATGCTTTTTGCTTCACTTCAGCTCAGATAAGGAACAGGGATAGCGCAGTAACGGTGCTGGGCTATTTTCAAGCTTTGATATTAATGTTCGGTGAAATGGAAAACTCTGGAGACAATTCCTCCCCTTTCAGTTCTGGGGTAACAAAGCTAGATGTGGGCTGCACGTTTTTTTTTTTTGAGAAAGGGCTCTTGACGTTCCCGGGCAAATGTGAGGATTTGGGGAAGGGAGGTCCGCTTCCATGCGACTTTGGGCTGTGAGGTTCCCGAAGGTCGGGGGGCAGGTTGCTTGCTTGTTTGCTTGCTGACTTTTGGGCTGGGGTGGGTTGGTTGGTTGGTTCTTGAGGGAAAGCGCCAATTCCACAATAGCTCCTAGCGCGGAGCAGAGCATTCGGGGAAGGAGCAGGAGTCGCTCCAGAAGCTGCTCTCCATGTCTCAGCCCTTCGGTGTCTCCTCGAGGCCAGCCTGGCTCTAACCGGTTGCTGTTGGTCCATGTTGATCCAGAGGCCATAGTCGGTCCATCCCAGGGGAAGCTGCCATCCAAATCTGTTCTCCCTGCCTGCTGCCTGCTCTCCCGCCTGCTGCCGGCCCCGTGTTGGTTCGGGCCGGCGGAGGCAGGCTGCGGGCACGCGGCGCCTCGGGCCTCGCAGGGGAGCGCTGTCCCCTCGGGGGGCGGGAAACCGCCCCGGGAGAAGGGGCCGTGCCTGGCTGGGGGGTGGCGGGGCGCAGCGGCCTGGTTACTCTTTGTCAGGGCTCTAAAATTGCAGGGATGAACGTGTTTTGGGGATCAAATTATCATAGAAAGAGATGTCTTTCTGTTTCATTTGATCCCTGTATCCTCTTAGTCAACATTAGTTTCCTGTTGTGACTGTGGTTAGCTACGGGTTTTGTGATTTGTACAACTAAACAAAACACTCTCTGCCATCAGAGCGGCCGAAGAAAAAAATCATCCCAAGTAGGACAGAAAGACTTTTCTGACAGTTTCTCCTTTGGGAGCAAATGTCTGGGAGGACACCCCGTGCCGGTACCGCTCCTACAGGCCCGGTTGCCCTTGGCCGCAGGGCGCCAAGGACTGAGCTGCCGTAGGGGCAGGGGCACGGGCACAGCACGCAGCGTTGAAGAAACGCTTGGAAAGCAGTTGGTACGCAAACAGCACCGGGTGTTTGCCGGAGTCTGCAGAGGGCCGGGAGGAGGAGCACCGGGCTCCAGCAAGCCCGGCCACACGCGTGCCCCTGCTCAGCGATGTGTCGAAGGAAGGGAGGAAGTGGCAGAGGCAGCCGCCCTGCGCCGGGGTGGGGGGGTGGGAGGCCTCTCCTCCGGGGTGCCCTCCTGGCCGCGCCCGGCGGGGGGGAGTGGCGCTGGCTGCCTGTCCTTGAAGGAGGGCTCAGCTTTTAAATGCTTGAGACATGGATTTAGAGGGTTGGACTATTAGTCCTTTAATTACGTGTGCTGAATAGATTACCAGTATTTCTATATATAGATTTCCTCTTTTTTTTTTTTAAATCCCCCATTGCATAACGCAGCATTACTCAATTTAATACTACAGTAGGATGAGAAAAATGCAGAGTAGCCTTTTAAAGTAAGGCCTTGCTACAGGTAACGGTTGGAAAATAAATATGTGCTCTTCATCTTCTGGACTAGTGATTACTGGTGCTTATAACAGATATTCCCCATGCCTAAGAAAAACTATTACAGGCTTCTACATGAAAGACTTTCATTGTTTCTTTTTAAATGTTGAAGCCTGTCTTTCAAATACAAAAAAAAAAAAAGAAAATCAAATCTCATCACATCTGTCTCATGTGGTTTTAGAAAACTGTGTTAGGCAGCTTTTCCGCAGGTGTTTGCTGATTTTTGCATTTGTTTCAGTTGTCCCAGTTTGTTTCTGTCTGACGATCTCACACTTTGGTGTCATGCTGTGCATTGTGCGGCTGTCGCTGTTCCGACGGGCTGAGATGCCGCGGTGTCGAACCCTGTTAGGCGCCATAAAGGCAGACGCTGAAATCCCGCAGTATAATCGTAGCCACTAACTCTTTTCTAAACCCCTTACAAACAGACACAATATCATTTGTCATGTATATTACGCTCTGACAGATCGTGAAAGAGATATATCCCCTACCATCATAATTCAGGGTGAACTGCATTTCTAAGTTGTTTTTCTGGCCGATGATGGGGAGGAGCTGTTGCACACGCATGGTGGTTTGTGTCTGTTTAGTGGTTTTGGTAATACAGAGATTTATCAGGGTAATTCTTGGGGTTTGGTTACTTGGCGATACCCAAGTTTGCATCACTTTTTAATAGAACAGTTTCCTACATTGCCATGTAAGAAGTCAGATTCTGTCACTGTTACTGTGGCAGAATCCCATAGTGTTGGATTTACAAAGACTGTTCACATACAAAAAAATCCAGGGAGCGGGTGAGTGTGCCACGTGTGCCTGTATGGAGTAGTCTGCTAGTTCCTAGGGGGTTTCAGCGCATAGCAGGCGCCTTGCCTGCTCGGATGTGTTGCGTAGCTCCCTCGGCATCTCGGCTTCTGCAAGTCAGGCCTCTTGCTGAAGAAAATCCCTTCGACATCAGCGAGGCTAATCAGAACCCTCAGGTTAGCTCAACATGAGTCAGAATCTTGTCCTATAAATAAAAAGCTTGTTCTTTATTCCAAAACAAAGTGGAAACTTTGACTATCCCCCCCTTTTCCCAGCCACCACCCCTCATTTAATTTCTTCTCCCATTTACTTCACAGTGACTGTTAATTACATAGTTTCTGTTCTCTTCCCTGGCATCTATTTTCCAGTGTTTTGCATGAAAGTGGTAGATAATATGGTATGTGTGTCTCCTTGGAGACTTGGCACTTCAGAGAGCAGAACTTTAAAGGGATTTGGTGGTAATCCATATTGTTTTGAATAGTTTATGACACTGGTAAAAATAGTTGTTATGCTTTCATAGAAAATTGCTGCATGTTTCATGCAAGTGCTGAATTTCTAATAGCCCTTTGCAAACTCCGCAGAGTTGTTCTGGGGGAGGGAACAGATTGTTTCATGTCTCCAATTATTTTCTTCTGTGTGTTAAATACATTTTAAGATCACAGAGTAGCATCAGTGGTGTCAGAGTGAATGAGATGAGGCCGCACTGGCATAACAAGCGCCAATTAGAATAAACTGCCAAACACCCACAGCTCAACAGTCGTTTTGGGTAGCAAAAGGTCACATCCTGTGGCTTTCCGTAGAGGCAGCGCTAAACTCCAGAGCGCTCTTTAACTTGCCATTTCCCCAGCCACTCTGTACTCTAACCCACAGAAAGCAAGGTGAGATTCATTACGTAATTTATGACAGAAGGAAGAACCAAATAGAGTGGAAAAAAAACATTTCATCCTTCACTCAGACACACCTACACCTGCAGGAAGATGAGGAAACCTTCAGACCCATATTCATAGCGTTTCATTGGAACTGGGAAGTGACTGTTTCTGTTGTGTCCTCACTGCCAGAGCTGGCACGGTGGAGCTGAGAGTCCTGCTAAGGATCTGGCCCAAATCTCTTGAGCTGATGGAGCCTGATCCACAGATGGTGTAATTCCTCAGGAGAGGTCAGGCTGTCTTTCTCAAACTTCCTTTTAGTCATCAGCAATGTCTGACAAAAACCTCTTTGAAATTGCACAAAAGGGCTATATGAATTTAGAAGCGTAGCCAGCTCATTGGATAATTATGCTTGTGTCTTAGCTGCCATATTTTATTAGCCAAAAGGAGCAAAGGAAGCTGATGAGCACTGAATGACTTTCAAGGAATCAGCCGTATCAAGCTTTAGCTGCTGGAGCATCAATGCTCCAGTGAGCTGATGTGACATGTAACAAAAAGTTTTGGCTATAATGAGAAAAGACAAAGGCAAACTGCTCATGTGTTACTCTGATCTCATTTTAACAAGGCACAAAATGCTTGCAAATTTGACATATCATGGTATCTTTAAGTATTTATTTTAATGTGAAATTTATGGAAGTCTTGAGTGCTATTAGTGAAGAAAGCTAGAGGTTTCTGCTTGATCAGATACAAAAAAAGGATTTTAGTGTTTTCAGTATTTGGAAACCCATTTCAAATTGGGAAAGGCTAAATCCTGACTCTCCATGTAGTGAGGAGCTGAGAGAAAGACAGTCTTTCTCTACACATCCATGCCATGACCCCTGTGCAAAGCCCACAGTTGAAGTAGCTGAGCATCCTGCTCCCAAGTGCTATGGTCTGGCTATCTGAAACCATGAAAACTCTCTCAAATAGATGTGTGGCTAACGGAAAGTGCTTCCCTTTCGATAGTCAGCATGATGCTTTCCGGGGAATACAACCTCTCTGGCCTCCGTGAGCTGGCACCTTTGTGTGGCACCTCTGGCACCCCCTCCAGAGGTATCCTCCCGCTTCCCTGCTTCTCCTTGCCACGTGAGTGGACAGGTTTTGGCTTTGGGTTTTCTCAGAACAGTTATAGCTAGCACACCGAATACTTAGGCTCTGTCACCGCCAGCTTTGCACTTATGAACATGTTTGTTAAGTCTGTGGGATCTCTACAGTGTGTCTTGGATTAGCTCTGGGGCATTGGATCTGGGAAAGACTGTGAAAAGTAATGATCTGAGTTTAGAGACTGTTCTAGCCATAGCAGATGCTTGAGTAAATATATGGCAACCAAATAGATATTACTGATTTTTAAAATCCTGGCCAGGTCTACCATGCTAAAATGTGTGTTCAAGATAATTAGAAATATTAATACACTACAGAAAACTGGCATCATATCTCTCTGCATTCCTTGTGCTAAAATAGATTCTCTTCAACATTAAAGTGGTAATCTCTGAGGTATTTGTTATTTCCAAAGAATTAATGATCATTTCGTTAGCTAACAGCCCAAGGCAAAGCAGAAGGCCTTAGCGTTCTGCCAAGTGGTAGCTTCTTGCAGGAATCGCTGCTTTCAAAGAATTAGAGTTATGCAAAATGCTTTAACAATGTGTCAGTCAGCTAAATGGTTTACAGCACTAATAGTATGCTTGTTTTTCAAATCATTTACCCTAGTGATTTAGTTGCTGCAAGTTAGATTTACAAATCTAATCACGGCATGTAGGTGAACTGATAATTATCTGACCAATAAGTATGTGAGTTTGCTCTCAATCAGAAAAGCAGATACATATGGTTGATGTAGAATGCCTGGTGAGAATTGAGTCCTGTAGATGAATCAGATCTCTGGGTAGGAGATTTTTTGGAGAGATGCTCCAACTCGGGGTCCACTAAAATCAGGATGTCGGCTTCCTTATACAGCAGAGTTTATTCTTCACCATCTCTGCATCTCTCTTACACTCTCTGGGCAGTATGAGGACTGTTACGGAAAACATTGGTGTACTTATTCAGACCAGAATTTTTAAAGAGTTTAGGAAACCCATTCTGAAATGCCAGCATGCTACAGAGGCACATTATTTCCATATATTGCAGCATCATTGGGAATGCTATAGCTGAAGACTATCTTCAGACCTTGAAAGTTTAAGACAAAGACACTGTTCAGAAATATTGGAGGCTGCCTGATCTAGAGCCCTCATTTCTATTCATAGAACAGTAACTTAGAGCAGTCACATGAATGCAGTGTTATATCGCTTATCTTCCCTTATCTCAGTCACCTCAGTAGCTTTCCTCCTGTTTTGTGGTTGGGAGACTTTTCTAGTATCTTCAAATGTGATGACATCAGTTTTACACAACTGTCCGTATCAACACATTTTCACTGATAGTAAAGGAGGCTTACCATACGTTTGTAGGTATTTGATTTAAAGACCACATTTGGCATTTGCAAACCAGGACAAATTCATTACCTCATGTTTGTTAAACTTGCTTACAATCTATGAGGGTGGCACAACTGGTTTTATGGAGCACGGCTCGCTTACTTGGCTGTCTCAGCCTTGGGAGCTAGCTTGTATCCTAGGTCATTTGACAGAACAAGGACTGGCCAGCATAAATGACAAAGTGATGAATATCCAGTGCCCCCAAGCAGGAATAAGTGCTGTACTATTTTCTTTCAGAACAACATGGAATGTGAAATGAATGAACAACATGAAATCTTGCACATTTGTTACTGGTTCTGTTCAACTACGATGTATTTGTGCTTTTCAGCTACACTATATGCCCTCTATGGGCTGTTCACTTTTACTAAATGGTCCTAAGAAGTGCTAATATACTTTCTGCATCATAAGCAGCACTCATATCGTTGTCTGTTGTTAAGATTATTAGAAACTCTCCAGTATATGACAATGTTTTCATTTGTCTTCATTTAACTTGGGTAGAATGGAACCTTTGAACTCAAATTTTCCATTGCAGGGGGTCCACCCCAGGCAAATAAATAAATAAAGTCCTAGCAACTCAGATGTTTCTGGGAGCAAAGCAAAAGCAAATATCAGTTTGACTAGTGTTTTGCAATTCAAAACTTGCCAGTGTGCAGGGGGAAGTTGACGTGGATTTTAGGAATATATCATTTGACATCCCCTAGAAAATCTGTCCAATTTGACAAAGTTATAAACATTCACAGTGCGGCTGAACATGCAGCCTCACAGATTTCATGTTTTCAGCAGTTACTTGGGGCTTGTGTACATGGGCAAGCGCAGCTGGACCGAGCGCTCCGGTCCAGCAGCCAGGCGGAGACCAGCCGTGGCCTGGGGAATGCACAGCTCTGCTAGGGCAGACCAGGCCATAGCTGGAATGGCATCCAGAGGAGACCTGCAGGAGGGAACAGCTTTACACTCTTGCCTTCACTCTGTCCTGAGTAAGGAGGCAAAGGGTAGCTCCCCCTGGCATCTGGCCTATGAAGGGTATTAAAAACAGCTAGTGCTAGTTGTGATTTATCTCAGTACTGGGTCTGTTGTCTGGGGCCCAATGAAGGTGTCCCTTGAAGAGCTCTTATACTCGCACGGAAGGACCAACTTGAGGATGTTGCTGCTCTTTGCCACTATAGATTTGTCTAATCCCACTAGGCTCTGGGATGTTTGTGTGGTGCTAATAAAGTAGGTGGGGGGTTCCCACGGGCCATGCAAAGAAAATCCTCGACGAGGACATGGGCTTGTCTTCCTTAAGGGAGAGAGTCATCTTAAAAACAGCTTTGAAGTGGAAATGGGCCAAAAGCCAAAAATTGTATTAAAGCTGGTTTAGAGGCAGACAGCCTGGTATGTAGTTGAATAAACTCCACAGCCATGTAGTAGTTGTTAATCCTGAGCTGGATTATCTGCCTTTTCAAAAGCACTGCTTTTGCGGCCATCGCTCGCAACCGCGTGGTGAAGCTGACCCACTGTGGGTACCACGGGCTCGACCAGCTCCCGCAGCGAGAGCCAGCTGGCCCTGACCTTCCTGCTGAATGCGGGTCGTCATCGGTGATCAGAGTTGCCCCTCAGCTTCAGGGTGATATTTACTATGCAGTTATGCCTCCTCTGGTTTTTTGAACTGAATCAGGCTCACGACTGTTAACTATCATTCAGTGATTTGCATTTGAAGCTGTTTCTTTTATTGCTATGGTGAGCTGATGTCTTCATCATTTTATTAATCTTAGGCATTTCCTGAGTACAAATGCATCATGCAATTTGAATATATAAGGCTTCATTTAGACAAGTAAAATTTTAAATGACATCAAATTTTCCTGCATTTTTTCCTTTTAAATATGGGTTGTATTCCATGTGAGCAATTTGTTTCTCCTCTTTGTTGTTTGCAGGTCAGGTAATAATCACCTTTGGGCTTTGTCCTTCTGAAGTGGGAGCTTTTCATGTGAGTGAGGCTGGGATGGCTTGTAAAGACAGTTCGTTATCTCAGTAAACCCATTAAGCATTGATATAGAGAGCCTGGCCTCCATTGTTGGAGAGAATAGCAATAGCATGAAGCAACTCAGCAAAAAGAGGACTAGAAAAAAGTGCTAATAATGAAAATGCAACTGAAATACATCTTATGTACTATCCCTGCTGTGTGTATCCCTACATACACGTGCTAAGGTAGTAGCTACCAGGGCCTAATACTTTTAGTGCCTCACTCAAAGTCTGTTAAAATCAAGATATCCTCCATTGACCTCAGTGAGGTTAGGACCTGGCCTCTTTGAAAGGTTGATGGTAAAAGCCTTATTTATTTAGGCTCCCATGCTTGACTTTAAACACCAGGTAGCCCTCCAGGGCTTCTGCAGCACCACTTGCTGAGCGTAAATTAAACACGGCGTTTGAAGGCACTGAGCTGCCCGGCTCTGCGGCAGCGGCTGCTTTTTGCAGGACCTCCCTGGTTCAGCCCAGCGTGCGTGGGCTGCGAGGGAAAATAGACGCTGAGAGAAAAGAGTCGCTTAAGTTTCGTTTTCCTAGTTTTCAGTTTTTCCTGAGTTTGCTGCAGGGGTGC
The DNA here is from genome assembly GCF_036370855.1 of Dromaius novaehollandiae. Lineage (NCBI taxonomy): Eukaryota > Metazoa > Chordata > Aves > Casuariiformes > Dromaiidae > Dromaius > Dromaius novaehollandiae. The sequence continues at coordinate 10,323,069 of NC_088108.1, forward strand.
TAATCCCTCGTAGAGAGGCGAGGCTGAATTTGGGAGGCAGCATTAGCTGAGATGATAAACCGCCTGGCGGCAGCCCTGCCGCCCCGAGTCCTGCCGTACCTGCGTGGTGCTTCCCCGGCTCTGCACGGGCCGGCACCGCACCGCACAGCGTGCCCCAGGCACCCCCAAAAGCTTTGCAGTGTAAGGCCCTTACAAATTTTTTGCTGCTGTTAATCCCTGTGGTGGAGAGCTATGTTTTAATTCTGGTAATAAGTTGGTTTGTTTATGATTTAGATGTTGAAGAATATTTGGGGCAAGCCTTCTCTGTTGTTCCTCAATAGGCAACTTTTAGTGGGACCTGGCAGATCTTCTAATTCCGATGTTTGTGCATGTTTGTCAAGATTTGTATAGCAGTGACATCTGCTATTGCCTAATCAGCTTCCAAAGAATTACAACAATAATCATGGAAAATGGATTTAGGAAATCATAAATCTGCTAAGTATCAAGTTTTGTTCTAGTACTTTCACTCACTGGTTGTAAGTTTGGTCTTCTCTCTTAGGCCAGAATTAATCATTACCTAGAGCAGATTTACACGTTACAGTTGCTTTTCTTAGCTTAGAGCTACTGACTCAGGAAGCCCTTCATTTTGCTCATAATCAAACTCATTTTTTACTAAGATTCATAAGCTTTTGCTTCAGAATCCGTTACCTGCCATTTACCCACAGTTTTGGCTGCTGTATAAAACTTGGTGTAAAACCTGTTATAAAGCTCTTCAATAGCTGTACACGTTGCCCCTTCCCTTCTCTAGGGGAGGTGTCAGCCTTTCTGGAGGAAGAATTATTTTAGTAATTTTAAAAAGGGTGTTTCTATAGTAAAGCGTAATATTTAGCTGGTCTATAATGGGACGTGACCTCTAAGCGCTACCATAATGCAAAAAACTATTTCAGTGCTTCCAGCCGATCGTACCTGGAAGTCGCACTTGGGACAAGGATGCCAGCGTGCAGGGCACAGTGCATGGACAGGGCAAACTGCTCTGCTCTCCCTTTCGCAGATCAGGCACAGGATTCTTGGACGCAAGGCAAAATCAGGCTCTGCATCTGTTTTTCCTGAGCTCCCGTGAATCTGAATACGGCCTTCCCAGTTCCCAGCATTACTGCGTAATACTGCCTTGCCTATACAGGAAGAATTTGGGCTTAATAGCTGGATTTTTAAAAATAGTTTGCGGGTGGGTCTGACACTGGTGTCACCTAGTTCATTTGTCCCCAGGCACTAAATGTATGCAATGGGCAAAAATAAATAAATAATTGAAGTCTTTCTGAGCTAAAAATGTAAGCAGCAAATAGATAAGAGTCCAGTGTCCTAGAATAGCATATCTTTTCGCTGACTAGCAGAAAGGGAGTGACTCAGCCTGGCTGTGCACGTACACTGAAATAGACTTTTGGAGACAAAGGCCTTTACATCTATTTATAAAATTGGCTTTAAACCGCTTGTGAATGAGGTAATCACATGGCCATCTGATTAGACATGAATGACTTCACTATTTTTTATACAATTAGGTCATCCCAAGAGAATCATAAAATAAAGCAGAATTCACTGTGTCATCCAGGGGTGACTAATAAAAAGTAGTTGAAACAGTATAAATAGGAAACCAATGCAAATGGGAACTTTTCAAGCTGATTTCGCAATTCCATGTCCTTTGCCTATCCCACCAGAGCCTGCTCTGGATGAAGTTGCTGGAAAAAGCTCCCCTTGGCTTGTGGAGGTCTGGACCCAGCCTCTGCTTCTCCCTTGTTTCTCTCCATTCCCCCCTTTGCCCTGTTTCCACCTGTGCAGTAGTAGCTGGAGTGTCTGCACCTCACCTAGTCTCTCCGCTTTTGGCTGAAATTGCACTTTGTGATAGGCACGTCGAAGTGGAGACCCTGCAGCGGTGATCTGGAGAGGCTGGGGGCTGCTCGAAATTAAAGCTCTGGAAAACGATAAAACTGGGACGACCACCATGTCATAAATGGCTCTCTCTGTAGCAAGAGCAAATGTACAGCTGTGCCTAAAACATTTTCTGTAGCTCCTCTGCCCTCACAATCCTTTTTCTGTGCCTGCTCTTTTGTTATTCACTCCTGCTGCCAGTGACTCTAGTCCTGGAGCGAAGCCGGTGCTGGGCCGGCGGGGAGGTCGCTCTGTCTTTGCGCCGGCTGCGGGCCCTGGCGCTGCGGGTCTCTGCCCTGGTGGCCTGGCACTGGAGAGCTTGCACCGCGGGCAGGGGGCTGCAAGAGGCTCCCGGAGTCGAGGCACGCGGACGCGGAGGGCCCGTACATCTCTGTTCTGCACAGCCCAGTAGAAGAGGATCTGAATCTTCTCACCTTCAGGTTTTCATCTTATGCCAGATGCCAACAATAAGAAGCTTTTGGTAGGCTGTCACTGTTGCCTAGACAAGTTTAACTTATTAGGCTCCTAGAGTAATGGTTTTAGGATTACAAGATGAAAGAGCAATAGGCAGACATTGAAAGAAACATCATCTTTATGGTTTTCCAGAGTCCTACAACTTCAATTGTGAATGGCACCTAATCTCTTCCAGTCAGCTGTCAGGTGTAGGGCTGGGGAAGCAAAAAGCAGAGAATTAAAAGGAAGCACGCAACTCGTGATTACTAGGGTGCACCAGTCTTTGAGGTGTCTGTCTGTTTGCAGCCCTACGAACCTTGCTTCACAGCTGCCAGCTTTAAAAAATGCATGTCATCTTTCCCGAGCCTCCCTTCCTAACGGTGGCAGTTGTCTGGAGAGATGAAAAGCACACACTGACGCAGCTGCTGCTGCGAAGAGGCTTTGGATGGATCTCTCACCACTGCTGTAGTAAAACGAATCCAGGATCTTTTGTAGCAAGTTCCTAATATGTGAAAAAGTTGCCCAAGTTAAGTCAGATCTGTGCTAATAATTGTGACAGAAAAAATATGACAGATGGTGGAGAAAGAGGTGAAGAAAAAAGTGACTGATTGATTACTACATTGCATTATGGTTTTTTTTTGTTTGTTTGTTTTTTACTAGTAGAAGCCCTAAACTAGGCCTGGTTATGCTAGCGTAAGATATCCTTTACTACTATGAAGTAGTTTATCTGCTCGTGGTACTAATGTAAAAATACTAGATCCTTTTACTACTGGGCACTTGCAAGTAAAAGCTGCATCTCCACTAGCAGAATTTGGCATTATATCCTGCTGGCTGGGAAGGACCTAGCTGGCTACAGCCACAAAAGACCGACAGCAGTCGCAAATTGCTCTCTGGGGAGAGTCAGTCCTTCAGGTCAGCTCAGGCTCGTCCTCCCGTGGGAGAGGACAGCTTGGAGGAGGTGGTAGTGCAGTGGTGAAGGCTGGTACAGAACCAGAGCAGAAGGCAACTGGCAGCTCATTTGTATTTTTGGAAGGTCTTTGAAAATCCAGCCCAAATGCTTGATCCAGTATCAGTCATCCCTCTGAAACCGCTCATGTTTTAGGGATAAGAACATGTGCAATCTCAAGTAAATATGCATTCACACCTGGAGGGAAAAAACCATAAGACTGTTATTTTATCAAAATGCCATAAAAAACCCCACACTCAAATTAAGCGTTTCACCTCACTGGGATTATGTGCGTGTGCGTGACCTGGCCTCCCTCCTGTTTTACCTGGTCATTCTGACATATCCAGCAGGAATCCCTAACCCTTGGTCAAAAAGTAGTTCTCCACCCAGGAAAGCATGTTAGCATGCGTTTAAATCCTTTCCTGGAACAGATCTGAAATCAAGCACTTTCAGCTGCTCGAAACAGAAGGGCTGACTGGGTGCCTGTGTTGTCCTCCACACTGGGATGTAGTAGACACATGGTGTTTGGCACTATGCGTTAGTGGTTTAGACATCTGTGGGAAAAGTCAATGGCACACCAAATTCCAATGCACTTAGATACTTTAAAAAATGTGCCCTGGAGTCCTTTGATATATCTCTCTTGTCATGATAAATCTTAGAATTAGGCTGGCCCATACCTTTTTAAGTGTTACTAAAAACACTGCAGTAATACTGTGTACTGCGATGTGCAGAATCAGGTAGTTTTTAATTGAAATTCCTGTTAGAGTGATGTAAATGCTTTTCCACCATGGTGGCAGGTGGCTTTCCGTAATTCCAGTTTGCTCGCATATCTCTAGTCACTGTCATGCAAACTAGGGATTCTGGGACTTGGAGCCAAAATTGAGCTCAGAAGCTTTTGAGATGCATTATAGTTAAATAAATAAGGAGACTTCAGAGCAAAAAGCATTGCTCTTGGCTTTTTCTTTTTTTCTAACATCTTTCCCACTTTTTGGAAGTCAAGTAACTTCTTACTGTACAAAAAGTTGACCATGAATTCTTATTCTTGCCATGAATATAAGAGCAATGGCTTCAGGTCTTAAATTTTTGTTCTCCTGTCAAGAACAGCTCCTCTGAAATCATTGTCTCTAGAGAAAAGTGCAAATAAACTTTAAAAAAGAACACAACTGTATGTGTGGGGAGCTGCTTAACAAGTAGTCCTAGGGAAGAGAAACAGTGAGCTGCAGCCATCAGCAGCTAGAAAGATAGATAATTTTTTATATGGTCTTTAATCATGCTTTGCTGTTCAGAGTGAGAGGGACTGGAAGGCATGCCGCAGTGCTAAGACGTACAAAAATCGTTTCTTCAGAGATAGAGATTGAAGGATATAGCCTGTTCAAGGAAGAAATGAAAACTTATTATTTGATTGAGAATTTGCTGAAAAGAAGAAGAAAAAGAATGGCTTTGGATATAGGGTCTTTTTGAGAATTGGTTTGTTAATATCCTGCTGTTCCTGGGGAATAAAGCGCTGACTCTCTGTTGGGATTAGTGAGTTAGTAGTGACCTGAAGACAAAGACTGTGGAGAGCTTGATCTGATCCTAATGAAGGCAATTAAAATAAACCCTTTCACTGATTTATCTGGTTCAGGATCACATCCTATACCCAAAGCAGTTAGTCGTTCTTACTTTGCTGAAGACAGATCCATCTGCCTTCCATCTCCTAGAAGGGAACTCAAATCCAGTTTAAACCATTTATTCCATTGGGCCAGGTTATTTTCTTCGTATAACTTTGCATGTGCTCCAGACCACAGCATGTTAGAGAATCATGTGTGCCACACTTATATGAACTGGACTGGCAAGGTAAAGTGGCTGGGCATCAGTAGTATTTCCCTGGCACAGGATTAAGGTTCTGGGGAAATGCTGATGCTACTAGGAGTTACTCTGCTGGAGGAAGGAGATTTGATGTACCAGTTCAAAGCTGGGGAGTTGCTCTGGACAGGTACTGGTATTAAGTGAAAGGTTAAATGAAGATGCACCAGTTATCAGATATATGCCAGATCAGGAGAATTATTACTGAATGATGCTTGATAGAGAATTTAATCTTGCTCTGGGTTGATAAAACATTTGTGAGATACTGATCTATATGCCTTGGAAATGTCCGTGAGTTTTTCCGGCTCTGATAGGCTAGGAAAGTATAGTCAGCTTCTAGGAGGCCTGGGTTATCTGGAAGAACCCAGAGGAGCTGCAGCTTCTCCTGTTGTGAATACCGACCTGTTATAGTGAATACAGGCCAGGTCCAGTGCTAAGGTCAGAGCTGCCATGCTCCACCACCTGGATTTGGGATCTAGGTTCTGGGAGTGTCATCCAGTCGCTCACTTTTCACTCCATGCTTTAGGTTTAATTATTCCATTTAGGTAAATTCCAGGATATGTTGCTAAGCAGCAGCAATGCTGGTAGCGGGATAAGTCACAAGATTCCTGGTATGGTTGATATTGTTAAGCGTAGGTGGACACTTGAGTAGCTTCATGTGCACGGAGCACCCGCAGACAGGATTTGGTGACTCTAGCAGCACAGATGTTTGGAGGGTGAGGGAGGTGCCTGGTGAAGGAGGCTGGCCAGATCTGCACAATGAATTTGGCCTTGCAAAGTCAATGACTGTAATTATGAATTTAAAATTCTGGTTCCTTCTTTGGCTAGTCAGCCTAGGTGAGCCACCCGAGGTTGTCTCACCAAGGGCTAAAGGAGCTGTGACAAACTCTTCTGGGAGAGGTTTGCATTTTGTAGATGGGATGCTGTAGTTCCTACAGGCAGCAATTCACCTCCCCATAGAGCACCAGTACAAAGACTAACTACACATGGTCACAGCTCAAGAAAGCTCCCCAGAAAGCTGCAAAGGACTAGGTTGCACCCAGAGAGAAAAACTGAAATAACAGAAGAGCAGGAATTCGGGTGCTATTTCTGGTCTTCCACAAGAACGTGGTGCTTTAGTAGAGGACAGAGCCCTGGGTGATTGTGGTATGTAGTTACAGAGGTAGTTCAAAAGTGCCTCCGTCCACTAATGATAAATCCTGTAATTGCTAAATTCATCTTTCTGAGTGACCAGTAAAGCAATTTAAGACAGCACATTACAAGTAACCCAAAAGGAGCCGGCTGTAAGAAGAAAGCACCTTCAAAATGCCACAGACAATAGAAACATTATTTCAGAAGCAAAAAAGGGTTGGGAGTTGATGTGTTCTCTCAGAAACTAAGCCAGCAAGGATTTAAATGTTCTAATAAAAACAAATAAAAAATAGCAGAACATTTAAAAGAAGCTTATTTCTACAATAACGTAAAATGTTAAGCACAGATTTACAAGCATAAATAAGAACTCAGGTCACAAAATGAGTAGAGACATTACACCAGCAACATTAAATAGATGAAAGCACGGCAGTCAATCTCATATATAGCTTTCCTTTGCTGCTTTTGAGGCTAAAGACATTATAGTATCTTGAGGACACCCTTTGAAAAGAAAGCAGAGAAATATCTGCTCCACCTTCCTGTCACTGCCCAAATGCTGCTTCCACTATGGGACTCTGTGGTCGCAGCACCAGCCCCCCTTTCCGTATTGCCCTGGCCATCGCATACAGCACAAATCTCAGCTTTTAAGGGGTGGTGAAAATGATGAGGAAAATATGATGGCAGTGACTGGGGAGCTTGAGTCCAGTCCCACTGAAATCAGTGGCTGTTTGAATTGCAGCTGCTAAATATATCTGCCTACTCCAGGAATTTCTAAAACCCACTTTCTTTAGTCCAACTCCATTTTAACCATTTAGGTGCTGGTATGGCACCCTAACTCCTCCAGAGGAACAATAACTTCTAGTCATTCCTTGGGGCTAGTCAAAGTACTGGTCCTTTTTTAGCTCGCTGGTGATTTATGTTGTTTTATGTGAGTTAGTGCCGGTGAAACAGCTCAGGTAAAATCCTCTCTTTCCGTTATAATAAAGCCACGTTGGAAAGTTAGTTCTGGATATCACCTATTTTCAAATCCAATGCTTTTTTATTTTTTCTTGGGTGCCTGGCACTGATAATTTCCAGTGACCTGGAAACCCCGTAGTAGTTCAGGTGTACACGAGGGAGCGCACAGAGCAAAGGAGGGACTGCGAGCAGACTGCTGGTGCTGTGTTCAATGTGCTAAGCTGTTTGTTATCTCATCGTTACAATAGCAGACTCGGTAAAACTTGAAATTTAAGGCCTCAAGTTCAGCAAAACTTGTCCTGAAGTCCATTGCTAAACAGTTCAGCATACGTTTGTATCCCTTGACGGGTATCAAATCTGCAGCTTCTTGGTACAGCTGCTTGCATGCATATGTGCTTTGCCAAATAGAGCCGGAGAGCTGATTTGAGGACTAAAATAGGACTAACTAGTCAGCGCCGGGCAGGGCTTTGAGACCCTGTAAGGGTTTAATTTGTTGCTCCTAATCATTCGTCAGGCGTCGCGGGACAGGGACGGGATGCAGGCGCGTGCACGGGGCAGGGGCTGCTAGGGCGCTGGGTGGCAGAGGAGGCTCTGGCCCTGCAGACCCAGGTTACTTTCATCGGCACAAAAGCTCTGGCTGATGCCATCTGCCAAGCCAAGCCACAGCTGCAGCCTTCCACTGCTTGCAGATGAGGCCCCAAAGGACAGAGCAGCTCTCTTCTTGTTGCAGTTTCCCTAATGATGATGTTTTCTCCGTTTCCGAATCCTAGCCATTATGTTACACCAGAGGCCTGACTAGATGATAATAGTGATGGCTGGCTTCAGCACTAAAAAATCTATTAATTCATTTCAGGAACTGCAAACTAACTTCCTGCTTGGAAACTCGTTTGCGTAAAAATAAATAGCTTTTCACTAGAAACCTATCTTTTTAAATAAATACCTCCCTGTTTTCCGAAAACTCATATGCTGACGTTTTCTTTGGCAGAGGTGGTCTGCAGGTGCCCATAGTAGCTTGTAGTGAAGGAGTGTCAGCCCGTTGAGAGGGCTGGTGGTGTTTGCTGTAGAGGGCTCTTCATTTTACTTTTGTAAACAAACTACAGCTTTGGCCACTGCAAGAAAAGGCTAAATCTGCTCTGCTTGAGGGAGAGAGGAAGAAGTGCTAAATTAGCAAAAAGCACGGTTGTTCTGGTTCTTATCATCTGATTCAGTCATCCTAGTAATGCATTAGCAGAGACCAGGATTACCCAGAGTTTTACAATGCTTCATCTAGAGGTTACGCAGAGTACACAAATTCTTCAGCATCGGTCCCAGGTGCTGCAGTGATGAGCGTGTTGTGACCGAGAGGAGGAAACCTAGGTCCTATGCCAGGTCCTATGGTTGTAGTGTCTGTGACACCCTTACGCACATATGGGTATGAGGAATTTCCACCTGGTACGTGCTGTTGACCTGCTTGAGCCCATGTGCCATTGAAATGCCATTTTGGGAGCTAGCATGGGATGTGTTAAGCTTTGTCCAGGCCCTTCCTCCAGGGGAACGTTGAGCACTCTGTCCCACATCCTCATGAATTTTACGGCAAAACACATCCTCCAGTATTACTGGGACGGGAAGGCATGCAATACTGCTGTTAGTGCAGTGTGTCCCATTGCCAGGAGCAGAAATGGGCGTAGCAGACAGTGAAACATCTAGGGCACGTCTGAACAGTTCCACAAGTTTACCCACTCTTAAGGCTTTGCTTGCAATAATAGCGCAAAATGGGCAAGCCATTATCATCTTATTTTGCATATCTTCTCTCACCCCAGTTTGGTATGATATTTTTGCAAACAGAGCTAATTTAGGTGAAATCAATTAACAAACCTTTGCAGACGTGACCAGAGCTGGAACATTAGAATGTGTTTTCTGTCGCAGAGGCACTTCTGTTTGGGGGTATTTTGTTTGTTTGTTTTTTCTGCAGTGCCTCATATAAAAACAAACAAATGTTTCGTATTTTAAGGACTATTCCAAAATCTGTCTTGATTTTTCAGTTGTGTAAAAACACTCTGAAGTTCAGGGGGGTTTCACTGGAGGAATCAAAGTTGTTGAAAAGAGGTAATTTAGGGAAGTCCCTAACCATTTAAGAAAGTAATATGGATACAAGGTAAAGTGGCTCCCAGCGTGGTGTGCTGATAAGTAATATATGTGCTGCTACAGGTCTGTCTTTTAGATCTTCTAGTGTGTTTGCCAGAGACTGGATACTCGTGTGCATGCGGTTATGAAGTACTGGAGCAGGCATTTCTAACGTAATTTGCTGAGCATTTAGGCCTGGGATTTCCTCCTCCTTTGCTGTGGTGACATGCTGTAGATTTCGTCCTTGCTTGGTGGTATCAGTTCAGCTGCTGACTGATGATGGATCCAATCTAGAGTAGCATTGCAAATCTTTTGGCTTGCCCAAAGTCAACTGAGCAGCTTTGCAAAGCCCCTCAAGGACTTCAAGCAGAAGTTGATCCAGTTAAGAAAGGGGCATGAAATTGCCGGCTAGGTACTGCGGGAAACCTCCCTGAGGAGGAACTAATAATACTCAGTGAGCTGTCCTTCATAACAGAGAGGTAAGGTGTAGCATCTAAGCTGTTCCCATCTGCAGCAGTGAGGGCAGACCATTCTGATGGCTGCTTTTCTGAGAGGTGTTGCTGCTTGTCGGTAGCAAATCTGTTGATGATTGCGCATTGCTGCCCTGCTGTGTTTGGCAACTAAAGGAAACCATTACATCTATATGGAAGTAGCAAAAGGTATATGCATGTTGATAACTGTATTTAGTTTAAGGTCAGAAGGAACTGGAAGATCATTGGTCTGATACCCTGTATGTGAGTTTACCCAGCTACTCTCAAACTGAGCCCAAGAACTTGTGTCTGTCCAGTGCTTATTCTCGAAAGGCATCCTCCAACGGAAAACTCCCAGAAACAGAGAACTTGCTATTTCACTTGGCTAATCACCCTCAGAATTCAAAACTAATGACTTGTTTCCCAAATGAATTTGGTTTCAGCTTCCAACCATTAGTTCTTCTTTTGTATGTCTTTGCTAGCTAAAAAAGATGCTAAGTACCCAGTGTTTGTTTCCTCCCTGGGAGGAATGTACTTGCACTGTAGAAACTAGTCACTTGTCAGTCATCGTCTTCCTAAATTACTTATAGTGAGATTTTGTAGTCTTGCTATATGGATTTTTCTCCAGTAGTCAAGGTTTTGGCGCTGTTTTCTGTATCCTGCCCAGTTTTTCCCAAGATGAGGCATGAACACACTGTATATACACCTTCCTGCATCTCCTTGTTGGCTCTCAAGAATCACATTTAAGGAATAAATTAGCATTTTCGTCCCTGCTAAGATCATGCTGGAGTGTATATATCTGTATAAAGTTCCTCACAATGATGCGGCTCCATTTTGGAATCACAGAGGCGTTCCCCTTTGGGCAGGTAGACCTGCATTTCTTGTCTCTAAAAACCTTGCATCTAGCTATATTAAAATGTACTTAATTTGACTGGAGCCAGCTTGCCAGTGATCCAGATCACTGTAACTGGCTTGTCTTCCTCATGATTTATCACTGTGTCGGTGCTTGTGTCACCTGCAAATATGCCAGCAAGTGATTTTGTGTTTGTTTCCAAATCATTGATGAATAGCATTCAGACGAATGCCGGTCTTTGCAAGCCCTCCTATGGGGCACCCACATTTAGGGCTCGCTCCTACCTGACAGAGCATTCGTGCCTGCGGTTGGCAGCCTGCTGCCCTGGAGACCGCTGCAGGCTTCCTGTGTATTCAAAGCCTCGCTCTTAGCTTTTGCTTTTTACTGACAGTGAGAAATAATCAGTCAGAGCATCCAGACCTTCAGAGGCTCATGAGTTTGAGACAAACGCCCTTCACAGCGATGTGAACAGAGGACGTGTCTCATTTGGTTTTTGAAGACTCCTCATATTCTTATCACCGAAGGACGGGTGGATAGCAGACGAGCCAAAACAGCTCACCAAACCTGCCAAAACACTGTTGCTTCTCTGGCAAAAGTTACAGAATTGAGGAGTTTTGTTTCACTGCCGAACTGTTGATCTGATTGTATTCACTTGTAAGAGAATGTTAATGTACCCAACTGAAAAATGTTCCTAGATATATACTGTTGAATATTTAAACTGAAAAAATTAAATAGGATTTTCAAAGCATCTAAAAGATATGCCTTAGCTAAACCATGTTGATCTTTAAGGAAAAGTTGGCTACCCTTTATGTGTTTTGAGAGTCTACTTAAAAAATAAATGAAAGGCAGTTAGAGATCAATCCAGCAATGAGAACATACTATGGTTTTCTTTTAAAGCTATCCATCCCTATTGATATAGAAATAATTTTTGTTAGCGATACTTGTTAAAGATTGAAACCAAATGGGAACTGAGCATGTACAAGCTATATGCTGTAAATTTGGTCAAGGGAACTATGCAGGTGGAAAAAGAAATTTAAAGAGATTAAAAGCTTGATAGGTAAAGCCATGTTGAGTTTCTCTGCTATATCCCTGTAGGTTTAAACCCTGAAATTAGTAGGAGGTTTGCAACTAAGCTCAGTGAGTGCTCAAGCTTTTACTTAGTTAGCACACAAAGGCCCTGCTCATCCATACGATCATTTATGCTCCTCCATAAATATTCTGTTTTAAACCTTTTTAGGTAGCAAGAGCCAGGTGTTCAAAAATTTCTAAAGACATCAATAAAACAAAATACCCAAATGTACGCATGTTCACTTGAGACTAATTTATTGTAGTCAGTGAATATAGACCTTGAAAATGACATTGTGCTTCTTGCTTAATAACAGCAGACCAAATCTTGCCTGACTTATTGATTTCAACGGGACTACTGGTATGAATAGATGAGGAGGCTTTGACAGAGGGCATTTGGATGCAGTATAGAAAACTGAGGTTCTGGGACACCACAAAGAGATTCCTTTCTCCAATATAATAATTCAAACTTGTGTGCCCTCTCTCATGGCATTTGTAGAGCTCAGCAGGAGGAGGAGGTAAATAATAGCACATTCATTGCTGTTTATTGGAGTGGCAGGGAGCTGAAGAAGCAGAGCCGGAGTTCTGGTTTGCCTGAGCAGGACATGGTGCCGCTGCTTTGGTGTGGTGCAGGGCTGGAGCGTGCCATGGGCCCACCTAGGTTTCCCTGCGCTGCCTCCCTTGCCTGGAGAGCCCTGGGAGGTCTAGGATGGACCAGGGGCAGCACAGGTTTCAGGAAGGCCTGTAGAGAGTTGGAGCTCATAAGCTCACCTGGATGCACATGTATTTGCTTGCCAGCAGCGCAGGCTTCAGGAGAACTCGCTGCCTGGGGAGCAGCAGCAGCCTCGAGCAGGTTGTGCGTTTGTGTCGCTCGGCCCACGAGGCCAAAGCCTTCTGCTGGGAGCCTCGCGGAGCAGGGCATGGAGACCTTTGAGCAATTCTGGCGGGGCAAGTGAAATCCAGATGGACTTCTCAGCTCCAGCTCGGCACCAGCTGTGCCTGAGAGAGGCTGGCTCGAGGCAGATCTGCTCCACTGTCTCCAGATCGAGGCAGCTCAAAGCTTTGGACCAAGGAGTCCAGTATGCTACAGATGGGGAAACTGGCACCCAGGGCTTTGTGCAAGGACATGCGGCGGGCTGGTCACAGAGCTGGGGAAAAAAATGGATTTCCAGCGTTCCCATATCCCGCTTTGTCCATTATGCCATAAGACAAATTGATAATTCTTCTGCGCTTTGCTTGTGACATTTCTTAAGTGGGAAAAGTAATTGCCAAACACAGTGGATTGTGAATTTTCCAGATAAAACGCAAACATAAAATTATGTGTCTGTATTATTTATTACTATCTTTCACAGTCAGAGCCATTTCAGATAAATCTTTAGCACTAATTTAGTTGACATTCATACACTGGTGGTCCATTCGGCAGTTGGTTGCAACTCTCGCGATTGGGTTTCCCGTTCTTCTCCCTGGCCTTGAGTATCAGCATACACCCACACAAGTCTGCCAGCACACAGTTTTATCTATACAAAATATGGCTGAAAGTTAAAGGGAACATCAGACCTTAAGTGGGGTTGCACTTTCAAGGAAAAATTATGTGACATCAAATGTTTAATGAGGCATTTCTTAAAATTAGCAAGATAGTGCTGGGAATATTCATTATAACTTCATTAGAAGTGGTATGTCCTGTTTACCTGTTGGGGTATGTAGGGCCTCCTTTTACCATGTTTACAGTATTAAGTAGTCAGCTGTGAAGTAAAATCTGGTGGATTCTCAGCAGCGATGCAGCAGTGGCTCGGTCCACCCACACTGGTGTCGGAAACGTGCAGGATGGCTCAGCCCACTGCGCACCACGGCGCAGGTCAGAGCTGGCCTGCGCTCGGCCCGTCCCAGCGTGCCGCGGGGAGCTGCGGGCGGCGCGGGTAACTCAGAGCGCGAGGACCGTGACGGGGAGCTCTGCCGGCTGTTGCTTGGACAGATGGCGCACGGTGCGGAGAGCACGCGATGCGTCGGTGCCAAGCCTGGGACTCGGTTGCCAGATCTCATGTGAAGTAGGGCTGCGCAGATGAAATAGAGACATGAGTTATAGTTTGTTAATGTTCATTAAAACTTTTGGTGCCTGTAATCCTGCTGAGATGAAAATTTCCAGAGCAAATAGAAATCCCTAGGAATGCAGTGTTTTCCACAAATGTCTCCTTCAGTCTCTGATTTACATTCACCGTCTTTCACAAAAATGTTTAATTGCTAGGTGTTTGGTGGCTCCAGGCTCCTGCCTGTTAAGAAATTGAGACTGAGCCTTTAAAGGTAAATGAAATCCTCGCTTTGATAATAAACCTAAAATGATTTTTACTCATTCCACTTCATAATGCTACAGCAGTTTGCAGTAGGTACGGGGCTGTTTGGTAGGTTGTGATAAACCTGGCGATAAATGTCTTGCTATTTATACCGTGAAACTGAGCGGATACCAAGCCAAGAGCTTTGTCCTGACCTGGCGTCCAGCAGAAAGCCCCTGTCCCCCTCTAGGCCTCTGTCTGGGCGACTCTGGCTGGGAGGGAGCTCGGCTTCGTAGGCGCGTCGCGGGGTCTCCGCCGGCTGGAGCGGCAGCAGCGGCCTGGCAAGGCCCGTCCCGTAAACTGTCTGGAGGCGGGCGGAGAGCGCGCGTTGTCGTTTTAGCGGCATTGCTTCGGCTTACGTAACTTATTTTGGAACATGGTGGTGAAAAAGGTCACGCAGAGAGTAATTTCCAAAGCCTGATAGGGGGCTTTGCAAGTGGAGCACTGCATTTCTCTACGAAGCCTGTCGAATAGCCAGGAGAAATTAAATTGGAAAATTATTCTATGGGAGCCTAGTTGTACTGGACAAAATTGCCATCGGCAGAAAAAGTCGGTACTAATGGTCGATATAACTTTGTCAGAAAAGCAGGTAGCCATTCAGACAGGAGTTGTGAACAGTGACTGGATAGAAAGGGAGACGTTTTGTTACGCACACAGGCGCGTTGCGGGAACGCACAGCTCTGAACGAAAGCCGCGTGTGGTGTGCGGGGACACGTGCAATCCCTCGCTGCTTCTTATTATTGGGATGTTATATACGTTACATTGAGACAAGTGTTATTTGAAATTGACTCTGCCTTTTAATCTTTAAAAGTAATACCGTTTTCTTGGCTGCTAATACTGGTTTAGTTGTCATTTGTTGCAGCTTACGCTGAGCACATTTCTACAGCGCTTTTCCTAAGAGGTAAAGACTTTTTTTTTTCCCCATTCACCCATCCGATGCATGGGAATACTTCCCCCAAAGCAGCAGAAATGCACCATTATCGCAGCTACTGGGGGGACTGTTTTGTAGGGGCTGGTACCTTCCAAACAGGCATTTTATTCCTCATGGAAAACCATCCAACAGGGCTCCATGGTCTGAAACCATTACCGTTTTTATACAAAATGAAGCTGCTGTTCTGATTTGTTGCCCTGTGGAGTTCCTTGGCAGGGAAATGGTTCTGTGTTCAGTAGGGTAGTTAAAAATATTGCAGAGGGGAACTTTAGGCTGGATTTTGAACTGCTTCGTGTTTACTTTCCATAGAGGAAACGTGTTGTCTTTGGGGTCTGGCAGTATAGGGGAAGACTGCAGGTACAGGAGATGGCGGTGAAGTGTCTTTAACCTTGAGGTCAAATGAAAATCCTGATTTGCTTCATCACATTTCATTAACTTCAGTAGTGCAAATGTATATATAACAGCTGCCTTTTGTCGTGCTGCTTCTGCTGGAATATGTCGCCGAGCCGTTACCACAAACCGCTCCGGAAAGCGCTCCGTCGACTCCCTCCCTGCCCGTTCTCGCCGCTGTGAAGAAGCCATTGCCCGCAGCTGGGCCTGGCAGGAAAAAAATCGGGGGACTGTTTCAGGGAGCTGAAGTCTTCTCTGCTGTGCATCAGCCTTTCCAGTCGGCACTCCACTCTTCTGCTGCCGCTGGACCGGGGCCCGCGAGTGAGCAGCAGGGCCGTTGCTGTCCCTGCTGGGTTGTTGAAGATGCTGCCGTCCCCACCTGTCCGGTAGCAGAGGTTCGAGCTTGTGGTGACATGAAGGTATGACGTGTAGGAGGAGAAGGGGACTTGAAAATGTCTTCTGTTTCCACCCTCCAAAGATCAGCCACCCCGCGTTAGGGCTTCATCCTTTCTGTGCTTTCGAAGTCAGGATTGCTGGTTCCAGGACATCAGGCAGAAACGTGCAGGAAAGCTTACATGTATAAACATTCGCCTAGATGAAAACTGTTATTTGTTTGTTCAAAAGAAGTTACATTTGTCATTACCTTAGGCTAACCCAAATTGCAGAGCAGAGGAATGCATGACAAACATGGTATTTTGTGACGGTTAAGCCCATTTACCAGAGGATCTGGAAAGCCAAATTCTGTACTTACACACATGGTTGTTTACAAAGGTCTTGGCATAGAAAATAATGTTAAGTGGATAAGTAGTGAGCGCTGAGTAGTACTTGTTATGACCTGATATGCATGGATGAATAACGGGTAAAGTTAAATTAGTGGGGCCTATCTAATTTAATCTCATCTTCCAATAAAAGAGATACCCAGCTGTAACTTCAACTACCAGAACTTACTACTCTATACTGAGAGAAGACATTTAGTACTCCTTTAATCTGCATTCAGATAAAAAGACACTTGCCTTATTATTTTTAATTCCTTCATAAATTTGGAATGATATTGCTTTCATGACCTCGTTATAATTAGCAGTAGCTATTTCTTGTTAATGAGCTATTACCTGCAAATCCATATAATTCATCTGACAGGCTGCCAGCCTGGCTAATTAACAAGGTTTGACCAATATCTCAAACCCTCTGCAAAAAATTTTCTCCTCTGACACTGAAAATTGTTCTCTGAGGTTTTGTATATAAATACATCAAACACTGTAAATGGTTTCTGCAAAGAGGTTACAGAATCACCCTGACAAGAAGTTTGTCCATAACATTCATCCAGCACAGAGGCTATTCCCTAAAAATCCCATCTTGCACCCCATTTATACTGTGGTTAAAATTGTTCTAGCAACAATGATGTTTCTGAATCCCAGGCAAGCCTTAGCATCATTCCTACATGGCTTGCAGAAAAGATTTTAAAATAGAGAACACCAGGCCACTCTGCGTAAAGAAGGCTTTAGACCTCTATGCTAGCAGAAAATACACTTGTATGAAGGTTATTTTCCTGTTTCCAACAAAAATGTAAAATAAGCTTTTAGGGGCTGATCAGCCCATCCCACGAGATTGGGAATTCTTTGCATGTCAGTGGATTTAGATCTGGCCCTAGGCTGCCTTTTTGGCTAGGCATTACTACCTAGTTCATCTCCACTGACTTCTCTTTCCCATATAAATAACAGGAAATACATTTCTGATTTCCAGGAGGTATTTTTTTAAGTGACATTAAGGCATATCTCCGTGGCAGGATTTTCAAAGAAAGACACCTTGTGATATTAGAACTGCTCGGTATAGATTTATTGATACATGTGGCACTTTACCATAAAAAAGAAAAGTCACTGCCCGAGGCAATTTTCAATCCAAATAGACTTTGCAGTGATCTTCTGCACTGTAATTTTGTGTGGACCGAATTCAGCGCACACACCTGCACCCCCGCCTCGCTTCTCAGATGCTGTGAAGATTAGATTTGTTACTGTTTGGGAAGCCATTAGAAACTAGAGAAATTAACTTTGTAGAAAACATGAGGAGGAAATTAATAATTCTGCCTTCAGAGCAGTGTTTGAATGGTGGGGAGTAAATAATGCGTGGGACAAGACAACAAACTAAGGGGGAGGGAAGACAAAATGTGGACTAGCTGCTCTGTAAGCGGACACCATTCGTCTTGTGCAACGCATGAGGCAATGGCTCTGTGGAAAAAAGATAATGTGTTCATGTAATTAGACTGTATGGTAATGCAATTGCACAAGGAGGCCATATTAATGTTGCTGAGACAATCTTAATTCTGCTAATTCCTAGCTTTTGAGTCCTTGACTTTGCAGCCTTCGTTTCTCTGTGATGCTTTATGTGACCGTGTTTAATATGTGTTGTGATAGTATCTAGGCGCTTTTCTCCTGCATCAAGATGCAATTACGAGAGGTGTTGTCCAAACACATAAGAAGAGGCTGTCTGCCACAGATAATTGCCAATTTTTTTTTCATTTAGTTCAGTAGTTGAAGCAAAAGAAAAAGGTAATCAATTTCAGATGAAATTCAGTGACTCCACATTTTTGTAGCTTCACTAAGGGAAGGCAAAAGACAACTGGAAAGCTTTGCTTCACAGAAGGCCATACTAAAAGTGAAGTGAAGGGTCTCATTTTGGACACTGAGATATTTGCACTAAGAGAAGGAAAAGGCCAGAAGACAGCACTGTCATAAAGCCAGCAGCAAGGAGCGGGTGCACAGGCCTAGTGTCAGTGAGATCACCCCAGAGAGGTGGGTGCTGCTTCAGGGACCCGACCCCCTGCTTCGCCCATCCTCCCAGCAAACTAGCTGCTACCCGCTAGAGCGCTGGATGCGCCCTGGGGACAGACCCTCCGTGTCTCCTGCTGGGGCTCTGGGGGTAAATAAATCCTGACTGAAGCCCCCCTTCCATAAAGGGTGCCCTAAACGAGCCTTCCTCCACATGCATGCTCCTCTGCTGTTCGATAAAAGGACTTTATTTTTTCCTACAGAAATCCAATGAAAATCAAGCTTGATTTATTTATATTTCCAATTACAACTAATAGGTAAATTCAGGTGGATTACATGAATAGTTTCAGCAACTTTATTATTCCATTGGAGAGCATTCATCTATATTTACTTACAATTTAAGTATAAAAAGATAGATTTGCATCCTGATGGGTAAGGAGGAGTTCTCATCTTTCTTCCCTGGTTTTCTTTTTCTGTTACTGTTGCGTTCCTTCACGTCTGTCTTGTGTCCTCGTGTTGTCTTGGGATTGTGACACATTCCTTGCCTTGTTAAAGCAGTGATGGTCATGGTTACTATGTCTGCCTTGTCTGGTGGGGGTATGTTCTCACCATAAAAAGAAATAAGAATACTATGCTACAATCCTACTGTAATCGCAAACTGCCCTACCATAGTAGTGTCCATGCGAAGTCTCACTGGAGCTGATGCTCTCTTTTACTGCAGCCCAGGTGGCTGTGGTGTAGCCCCTGTCCGTAAATAAGGGGACCTCAGTTCATCACAGAAGAACTACAGTAACTTATCTCCAGCAGTGTTTATGCTGAAACTACTGGCCTAACATAGGACTGTTGACGTAGAGACACCTCTTTTTGCAATGACACATACCCCAAGGCCTCTGTTTAGCAGGACGTTTAAGCAGGCAAGTACTCCACTGATGTTACACACATTTAAGCACTCTGGTGAACAGGAGCTTCAGGGGAAGTTGTTCTTGGGGAAGGTAAAGTAGAGTAGAATAGAAATCACGCGAAAACCTGAGCTAAAGCTATCAGCAAATTTATTTGCAGCTTTAAAGATATATCTGTTTTCTAATTGTACTTGGCCCTGGGAAGGTCTTCAGAAGAGTCTGGGCTTTTAGACTTTGCGTAGACTGGTTGCCACCCTTGCTATCAAACGGTGGGAAGGGTTTGTTTTGGGACACTGCATCATTTACAATGTGATGCTGTATGCCTTAGCAGAGACACAATAAATTGCCTGTGCTTCAAGGAAGGAAATGAGGAATAGCACTTGGGACTGTACGGGCTCTCTGCAGACGCCGCTTTGGCCCAGCAGCGAGCCCTGTGTCAGGCATGCGGAGCTGAGCACATAGCAGCTGTCAGGCGGCAGAGCGAGCAGCAGGAGCGTGTTGCGCTGCGGGAACCGCTCTGTCTTCAGTCGTTGTGGTTCGGCGTGTTGTAAATGACGTGCAGGTTAACTTGAATGCAAGTGATGGCAGCTCGTTCCTGATGGTGGTAAGGGGCAGCAAACCCAACTCTGGCTAATGATTTCCGATGGGTAGAGTGCATGTTTATAACAGTATTAGGTTATCAGAAAATAGTGTGGAATAGATGAACTTCCCCTTACTACAGGGGGACAGCATGATGAATGTGAGATTCACCCCAGACAGCTACTAGAACCGAGAGCGCGCTTCTTGGATAAATATGCCATTTATCTTCTCACAAAGCACATCGCTGTTGTAGCGCTCCAGACACCTCGGCATAGGAATGCCAACAAAATCTCAGCAGTAAAAGCTCCGGCAGACAGGCAAGCTTTGGCACTCACATGGTTTCCACCTTCAACTTCACCCACCTACATGGTGAGTTATCGTTATTGTATTTGTAAGTAACTCTCCGCAGACAATTTACATCGTAGCCGGTGCAGCACATTTGCTTTGTGACAGCATTAGCACCCTGCATACGTATAATCTGTGCAGGCCCTAGAGAAGAACTGCTTCTCCGTTCACTCCCTCATCACTCGCATGCACCCGTCCTGTATCATCCACCACCGAGGAGGCGTGTAGGAAGGCAGAGGTGCAGCTCCTGGCCATAGAGGAGGGGGCAGAGGCAGCCCCGCACTCGCTCCCCTCATCCTTGGCTTCCTGGGAAGAGCATCCTAAATTGATGGCAGGAATTAGGAGCTGCTTAGGTTAGCCTCACCCCCCTTCTCCCCAGGCTTTGCCCTTAACCAGCCCCTTGCCTTACGAGGCTGCCTCGGGTTTCTCCATCCTTCCCCTGGGACAGGGGCAGGCCTGGAGAGGGGACTTCTGCTGGCCGAGCTCCCAGCAAGCGGCACGGTGTCCCACCCTGCCCATCCCGCAAGGGAGACGTGTTCTCCTAGGGCATTGCTGTCTGTTCAGGCAGAACACAGCCCCTGTAGTGTTTAAAACTACAGCTAGGGAGGATCAGGCCTAAGCAGTGGCTATCTAGCCCCCGGGTTCACGCTGAGCCAGCTGGCTCCGGCTCGGCACTGCGGGAACTCGGCAGCCCCGTCAGGGCTACAGCGCTGGTGTGTTCCTGCCGTTCACTCGGTCCAGGGGCGACAGGCAGTGTGCAGCAGCCCGCGCTTGCAGGAGTGCCTGCCTTGTGTAAGGCTTAAGACATCCACCTTACAAAATACAGCAAAATGTGGACCAAACAGTGCTCTTCCAGGCAGCAACACACGCATCTGCAATACCTGATATAGACTCTGGAGAACATATGGCTCTTTGTGTGTGTCCAAATAATTACAGAATCTAGTAAGTTTTAGCATAATTAAATAATAACGAGGGAAATTAATATGTGAATCAATTTTAAACCACCAAGAAAAGTATACTTCTGTCTGTGTCACAAGCTGGCTTTTGTGTGTGACAAAATCTGAAGTATTTTGGCAATGACTGTGCTTCTATATAAACGGGGAATTATCATTATCAAAGCTCATTACAAGTGTGTGATAATATATGCTGTTATTGGTATTTATGTGTAATCGGTTAGTCAGAAATCTCAGATGATAAAATGATTCTGCTCCTAGGCATTGCTATGAAGAGGTTCAGTGTGTAAAAACAGATGGAGAGAGAGGCTGGTATGATATGACTGTCAGCGGCTATGAAATAAAATGCGACCTGCAGCTCAGGAAGTCCTTATATTGCTGATTGCTGGAAGGAGGAAGTGTGTTTCAGGGGAAGGATCATCGTTTTCCCTTGGCATTCATCCCAGTCCCCGTCAGAGACAAGATAGGAGGATAGATGAACTTCTGGCCTGAGCCAGTATGGCTGCTTTTATGTTGCAAGGATATTGTTAATTATTCAAGAGTAAAGAATGTAGTCATTAGAACAGTACGGCATCAGCGAAGAGCGGTAATAGACTCAGACAGCTGCGCAGGTTTTGACTGAGATGCTGCTGATTTAATAAGCAGTCAAGACCTGAAGGAGTTCACCGTCACTCCAAACTCACTTATAAAGTGTGGCTTTAATTTTGGAGTAAGATCTCTCCAGGCTGAGAGCTATGCACCGTATCGTTCGTTAGCAAAGTGCCATGTGTACTGTACTAGTAAGTGCATCTGTGAAGAACTTGATGTGGAAGTGAACAATGGCAAAGATTTTAAAGGGCATTAATGAGTTGGAAGCAGGTCAGCAATAGAGTCCTGGCTCGTTAAAGACGTCCTCTTGGTTCAGAGTAATCGCCAGTGTAAGCTGGGCTGACGTTCTCAGAACAGCACAGCAGGTGCAGATGTCTATTAGCATTACCAGCCAAAACGATGTGTTATTATTTGCACAGCTTCTTAAAATACAAGACTTCCCTTAAAGAATTGGTTCATCTATGTGAAATTCATATGTGTAAAATTATACTGTGCTGGATTATCAGCTAATGCGTATGTCCTGGAGAATTGCCCATTTACAGTAGATGAGGATCTGTCCCATAATATTTTATCGCTTTACTAGGAAAGCAGCCCTATCATTCTAGACCTTCCCTGAGGCCAAAACTGCCAAGAGACTGCTCAAAAAAGGACAATTTACAGATAAGCAGGTTTTCATTCAAGCCTGAGGACCATTTTTGTATTTGTTTGCTCTTCTTTTTTTTGACCTAAAACTAATTTAAGGAATTTCATATTTTGTATTTTGGATAGCTTTGCTTCTGCAGATAAATTGCTAAAATGGCCTTTCCCCAATTCCTATTAGTGACCTCTGCGTTTAAGGGGCAATATGGTTTCTTCCTATCAGTAAAACAGGAAAAATCAAACAATGAATGCATAGTTATGAGAAAGAAGATTTCAGTAGATGTGTGAAATTCTAGAGACAAGAAATGTGCTGAGATTAGGTTTGGACAACACTTCGTTAGCCAAGCCTGCAGAAAACAAAAAAGCTTAATAACACCCTAGAGATTATAAGAAGAAAAAAAAAACCCTCCTTGCTAAAACTCTTGATAAGGTCCCCTGGGTTTTACTGTTTCTCTTTTTAAATGAAGATGTAGGTCATCTTGCATTGTCAAGATGCATTATATCACACAGATGATATCTTTTGGGAGCATTTCTCACTAAAAGTTGACCCAGTGGTGCAAATTCTCAGTCATTTGGGTATTTTTCATGCAAGTAATCCCCTCAACATCGGCCTGTAGAGTCATAGAGCTTCAGGAGAGACTGGATTGTTAGTTCATCTAATTTCATCTCTTGTGCATTACGAGCCATTAAATTTTCAGTCACCACCTGCATTGAGCCCAACACATTGTGTATAATAAAATTATATGTTCCAGGAAGACATCCAGCCTTGATCTCTAGATGTTGAGAGTTAGAAAATTCATTGTTTCCTGGAATCATCTGTTCCAGTTGCCGTTCACATTCCCTGTTCCAAATTGGTGCTTTCTTCCCAGTGAGAACTTTTCTAGTGTCTGCTTTCAGCCACTGGTTCTTCTCTAGCTACCTTCTCTGCTGGATTAGCAAGTCTTCCATCATCTCTCATTTCCTTCTAGTGAAGTCCTCCTACACTGTAATGTAATACCTCACAGTCCTCTTTCTGACAAAGTGTGCAAGTACTTGAATCCTTGTGGTGCGGTGCTCTTTTTGGCCTTTCCGGTGGTTGTCTTCATCCCTTTCTGAGGTGGTGGCTACAGCAACATCTCAAGACTCTGTGATTGTAACAGGACTGGTTACATCAAGAAGGAAATATTCAGAGAATCATGACTGGAGATGGTAAATTGAGGATCTGGCTAAGTAGGTAAAACAGCACTCACTGAATTCCTATCGGATACGGTGGGAGCTGGACTGTGCCTTCGCACAGTGAAGAGAAGCATTGTTCAGCACTGGATGCTGCCAAGTAGTTTAGTTAAATTTGCTGCAGTCAGCCAGTCCACATTTGGTGTACAAAGAAATTGCGCACAACTTGCTGAAATGTAATCACTGAGTCACATCATTGAGTGCTTAATCTCTAGGAAAGTTAACTTTTTCGGCACGGGCTAGAGCACATCAGCAGGTTTCTTTCTTGTTTATCCCCAGGTGCTGATAGTGCCTTCTGCTCCTCTTGCAAGAGAGATTGTGGGCAATGCTATGGGAGCTGCTTTGATGTCATATCACATTGCTTTTACCACACACATCAAAAATGCAAAAGCACAGCTTGTTTACTGTAGCTCAACAAAGGGGCAAGTGTGCTTAAATCAGAGAACTTGCCAATACCAACATCTGAGTGTGTAGGCTTCATTATTAGACAGATCTTTGGGGGCTTTAAAACATGGTACTATCTAGTGAAATCTACTGACACCACAAATGGGGCTATTCCCCTTACTGTACTTGGCAGGAATCTGTTAAATTAGCAGCTCTGCCTTTGGCAGCTGTGCCAGTAGGAATAAAATGAAAAGGCTGTGCCAGTATTTACTGACCGCACAGCTGCATTCACAGGCAGAGTTACAAAGTCGTTTTTTGACATGCCTTATGTGACAGCCAGGCTCCTGCTCAGCGTTCTAATTTCCTTGATGTCCTCTTCCCAATGTGTGATGTTCCTTTGAAACATCACTATTTATTCGTTCGACAGTTGCAATGTCAGAGACAAGGGAGCAGAATGAGTGGCTGTAACTCTGCAAAAATAAGTTGGAAGTGAGAAAGCCAAAATCCTTGTTGAGTTTTGAATCTTTAGGTCTGCTGTCCCACAAGAAGCGATGAATTTCCCCCATCTGCAGACCCCTCCAAATGACTTTGGATATTTCAGGTCATGTCTATTAGAGGATCATCTTCTATCCATCAGCATTAATGCTTTTCTGACAAATCAGCAAGGAAATGGGAAGTCTAGCCTGTAAGGCAACAGTGGTATTTTTGCTTCAGTCACTTGATTTGACATTTGTCTTTCAGAGATTTTTGTCCAAAAAATCCACCCCTCTTCCTCCCCTTTTAGCCTCTTTTGACTCCAGGTGGATTTTCTCACCTGTATTTTTGCGTTTGTTCTCTTTGATATCTCTAAAACAATGCTCTGAAAGTGAGAATAGGCCTGTCTAGTGGAGGAGTTTCTTGCCTGTGATTCTGCTTTGGATCTGAAAGGCAACAGTCAAAGATTTTCTAAATCCCTTCTCATCTCTCTCACGTCAAGACACTACCAAACTAGCCATCCATAGCACCTGCAATTAAGCCCTAGACAGAATTTCCTGTGGTCTTCAGTGTCCTTGGGCATTTGCTATTCTGCAAACCTTCTCCAAGCTATTTCAGGCTAAAGCTGAAGTGCTTACGTGGAGGAAGATGGGGAGGGAATGCTGTACAGAGCAGGTGTGTGACTTGTGCGACTATAAATAATCTTAGGAGAGTTTTCATCTTGTTCCCCACTCTTGGGATGTATAGATTTTTTTTAAAACCAAAATTGAAAGCAAGGGGATTCTAAATATATTTGAGAGGTTTGCCTATTAAGTTTCTGTTCACCTGCAACTGGACGGTCATCATCTGCTTTCAAAACACTGTCAGCTAAGCTCGCTAATAAGTCTCCTTTTTCAGGGAAGAAAAGGAAATCAAGCTACATTTTCTGCATTCATAAATTCTTTTGAGGATTCTATTCTTAGAGTGAGACCCTGGCGAAATACAGAATTTTCAAAGTACTGGCAGTTTAGAAATAAGAAAACAGGATGATCTAATGACTAGCCAGATTGGAAGAAAATACAGGTAGTCTTATGGGATAGTTTTTCTGTCTACTCAAATCCTGCTTGCCAGAGAGGCAACAGGAATTTAAAGTGAAAATTATAAGTCAAGTGGCAAAAAAGCATTTTCCCTTCATATGGGTGGTAGGGTGGTTCTTGTAAAGGTCAGTTCTGAACATGCAAACACAACTGAACAAGAAATCCTGTGCTTTTCTAGACGTCTTTATACTTCAGAAAGATTAGTTTATTAACACAAGCATATTTGATGTTGTTTTGCATTTTAAAAAAAAGGCAATTTAGATTTCTTGTTGTCCTCCAGTGATTGACTTTACAAATTTTCATAATAAATTGGCTGCTGAAGCATTTGTTAAGAATGCCAAAGGCAGCTGCTGAGTGCTGCTGGTGCATTGGTACATCCCTGTGTATCCTAAGGAGAATGTGTACAAGATGGTACTGAAATAATAATAGTAATAATAGGTCCAAATGACCAATGTGATGAGCTTCTGGAGTAGCCGTGAAAGCCAGTGTGAGCTCTGTGTGTGCGTTGAGGGTACAGATAACCCACAGGTGACAGAGATGTGAACACTGTATGCATGTATTTTTGAGTGCCTGAAGCCCAAGGAGACTGTCAGTAAGAGTGTTGGCACACCCTTACTAATAGCCCACTAATTGTTTGCTGGTTTCTATTGATCTTTAAATTGCATAAAGTCAAGATCATTTTCCTGATCAATGCCTCTGACATTTGTAAGCAGTATCCAATATAATAACTGATCTTAGGTCATCTTATCTGGAACTGACATTGTAGATGTCCGCTCATTGATACACTCCCGAATAATGCTTTAGTGATACCTCTGGGAGAAGCTGTATCTCTCATAGAAGCTGTATTGAACTGAGGGAGCTTTTCTAATGCAGAAAGAGGGGACCCTGTTTTCTTTCTCTGTCCCTCACACATATCCATCTGGTCGTGGTAGAGTTGTCCCTTTTCCCTGGTCCCAAAAAAAACATGCAGCTCCTGCAACATCATCTTGGCATTTGCATGAATCTTCCTGGGGCTCCCTCATCCCCACCCGTCCAGTCTGGCAATGAAGAGGAGAGGGACCTGTCACAATTCCTTCCTTAGACCCATTCTCCAACCCCAAGTTGAGAGCACCTGGTCTGATTCTCTGCCAATCGTACTTCCTTGCTGGAAGCTGAAACATATCTTATTCTTTTCTACTATCGCCAACCCCAAGAGTTAAAAGAAAACAGAAGTCAGACTCCAAAAATACCATGAGATAGTTTTAAAATATATATAAATGCCAGAATGGTCTTTAGGCATTTCTGGACATTTCATCATACTTGAAATTAGGTCATTGAACTTAAGTTTTCTTCATAGCCATCAGGATAAAAACCGGCATCTTCATCCACATCCATGCATCAAGAAGCCAGAACATTAGCGCATCAGTCTGTGTGCTACATTATGCAATAGGACCCCACAGTACAGTTGCAGGAGTTGGCATTGGTGCTTTTTCCCCCTCACGAAACTTTGGCAGCATTTGTTGCTTGGCAGAGAATATAATCTAAAGCATAGTCGTGCCTGCCCTTCAGCTCAAAAATTTGTCCCCAGCTCTGGCTGGCTGGTTAAGGTGTGTAAACGAGAGAGGTGTGCATCTGAAGTACACAACAGCGTTAAGGAAGGTCTAGGTGCAGTGCAGCCCCCATGTGTCTCCTCCCCTCGTTCACTGCTTTCAACAAAAAAGGATTTTTTGTCCTAATAGAAGTTCACAAAGAGTTGCAAATGGAAAAATTACCCCAGCCTGCCCTGTGTGGTGTTTTTGTTAATCTCAGACTGTAGCAGTAAGCTCAGTCAAATACTGTTGTTCTTTTACTCGAAAGTCCTTCTGGTTTGAGAGGGAAGCTTGGGTGCATACTGAGAACAGGATCTGAGCTCTTGGTCTCTCAGTCCACTTGCTTTCGGTGGTCCCCTTTGAAGTTTTTCTGCCTTGTCTCTTTCTTGCAGTTCTTTTCAAATGCCAGTGTAGATTTTGCTGCAATTGTTAAAATAAGCAATAGGCAGTTGTACGCTGAGCAGCTTCCTGCTCTCTGCAATCACAAAGAAACCTTAGTGTCAGTCTGCACTTCGCTACTGCTGTCAGATTGACTGACTCTGCTGCTATCCGATTTAATCCCTTCTGTCATTTGAATAACCTTGGTA
Source organism: Dromaius novaehollandiae (assembly GCF_036370855.1). NCBI lineage: Eukaryota > Metazoa > Chordata > Aves > Casuariiformes > Dromaiidae > Dromaius > Dromaius novaehollandiae. The sequence goes on from NC_088108.1 coordinate 10,350,505, forward strand.
AAGCCAAGAGATTTCATCATGCTTGGCTTACTTCACTCTGCCATTTGCACTTGTCGTCTTGTTTTTTCCCTCTCCACGCTCTACTCTGTCTCAACAGAGTATGCTTCTTTTGGCTTCATCACTGTGTTACACAAGTATATGTAGCCCTGGACCTCTGTTCCCCCAAATTCAGTCTGTGTACCCTGTCAGTGATGTTTGTAGAGGGCTCATTTCATGCCTTCAGTTGTGGCTCATCAGTGGCAAAACCCCTGCTGGAGTGCAGTTGGAGTAATGAGTCTGGAGCCCAGGTGTACGAGACAGCTTCTAAAGTGAGTGGAGAGGAGATGAGTTGGGTCAGCCAGCACCCATCAGTGGGGCTCATGGCAACCCACCCAGCATGGTACTCAGTGGTGGGGATCGGCATGGGGGAGATTTGGGTCTAGAAAGAATCCCATACAGCAACTGAAATGCTCTTCCCGCCTCCGGGTGGAAGGTCCCTAGTGAGAAAGGTCTATGTGAAAATTTTGCACGTACTGAGATGAAACTAGTGGCGACATGTTAAGGGCTCTCTGCTCACTTATGGAAGTGCTTAAGTAACAGCCATGTGCTCATGATAGAGAGCTAAGACTGAAGTGGGTCAAAACATATTGAAATAGCTCATTTTCCTCAGTTTCACTGAAAGAGGAAGAACTCTCAAAGCAGCAGTGTTTAACGCACAGGCCATGTTCTGCCTAAATGAGAATGTTTTTTCTTCTTGCCTTTTTTAAGTCCTATATCAGGCAGTATTAGGGATCTGCACATCCCATACCAGCACCCATTTACAGAATCAGAGTCTGGCTTTTAACTCCTCATCAAGAGAGAAGTGTTACTGCTGTAAGTAACAGAAATCATGAATGCATCAAAGCAGACAAAGCTACCATACTTGGACTTAAAAATCTCCCTCTGGGAAATGCCAAAATTACAGAAATTAGATATGCTGTAAAAGCAACAAGATTCTTTTCTTTTCCCCTTTTCTTCCTTCCTTAAAAGCAAAATACGTTTCAAAAAAACAGGGATTGTTATTACTGGTTGCTGGCCTTTGATTTTGATTGAACAGCCATACCTGGTTGAATTGTTGACAAGGGCTCTGACAAACAGGAAGAACTAAATACATCAAAAATCCCTCTGACAAGAAATGAATAGATACTAATGATAAGTACAAAAAATAGTATGTCATCTGGTGACACGCCTTGTGCAGGACTGGTTTCTCATTACTGCAGGCCAAGTCAAGTAGAACTTGCAGTTTGCCCTTTACCATAATTTATATCTACTAAAGCTCTAAACAGATTCATGGAAAACGGCAACCAATCCATATCTATCATGCTTTATGTCTGGGTGAAGAATATGGGAACTACTTTTATTAAGTTTCATGAAATATCTGCTCTTGTATTAGAAGTGATAGATGGCTCTTTGCCAAAGTTTATTTAAGATGGGTTAGGGGTTGTTTGCAGAAGGAGGGGATGCTAAGGGAGAGAAGAGAAGGAGGTTAGTTATGTTTTTTGTCTTGCTGTGGGCAGAGAAGCCCTAAACCCTTTCTCCCCTTGGGGGGAAGTATGTGCTGGAGACTTTCTGGCCTAGCCAGAGCCATCCATAATGAGACAGTATTTTCTGCAAGGCTTCTTAAACACATTTTGCCAAAGTAAATTCATCCTGACAGAAGCCTTGCTGTCACTGCGCAGGTCTCTCCTGAGCGGAGACTGCCAGCCGTGCTGAGATTTGCCAGATTTGCTAATCTCTACTGGGGACAGGGGCAGGGTCTTTGTGACAGGAGAGGCTGTAAAGGCATGTAGCTGTGCTTCTCTTCCAAAATATGTTTGCTTTCAAACTCAGGGACTGCAGATGGCTTGTACCTCTCTAAACAATACTTTGAAATAACTTTGTTACAGAAATACTTTCTCCAGGAACAGACTTAAGTAAGCCAGCAGGTTGGCATTTCATCACCTTATTGACCTTTCTTTTTAAAGAAAAAAGAAAAAAACTGCAAACCCTGGAGAGGATGGTACAGAGGCTCCCTAAAATGAGGAGTTGTGGGGATAAAAACGGGCCCTGGTCTCAATAGATGTGCTGGGGTGCAAAAGGCTGCGAAACCAGCCGCTAGCGAGCTGCTCCTTGGAGGAGGAGGAGGTGGGACAGCCGCCTGGGGCATGCTCAGCCTCTCTGTGCCTTCAGCTGTCCGTCGCAGCTCTCCTGAGCCGTGGGGCAGAGACTGCAGAGCATTTCCAGTTCCCCAAGCCGCACTCAGCCTCCTTCTAAGCGCACTCACCTTAGCCTAAGTTCATGGGCATGGCGTAAAGAGCGGTAAGAGCAGTGTTACGGGCTGGGCAGGAGAGCTGGTCTTGATGGCCTGTTCTGGCCTTAGACATCCGTGAAGCCTGCAAAGCGCAGTGCAAAGTGCAGTTAGCAGAGAAGCAAAGCAACACTACACGAGTGAACTCTTGGTTGTTAGTAAAACACCACAGACTAAATAGCAGGAAAGAGGTTCAATTTTCAGCTTGAATCAGATTGGCCTTGAGAGGCGGCGTGCTGGGTGGCAGACTCCTGCGGATTTCCAAGACCTCATTTGGAAATCGGTCTGAGCATCAGTGTGCTCAAGTCCCTTCTCGGTCGCTACCCACTGTGAAATTTCACAGACTGTCATTGTTATTCCCATTTTACACCGCAGTGTGTGGAAAATTCGGGTCAGTGTCTAACAAACTGCAGCAGTAATAGCGTTGCGCTGTCTGGGGTGGTTTAAGGAAATAAGACGATGTTTAACATCTGTGAATGTCCGTGCATTGCTGGCGTCGTTGTGAGTGCACAGAGCAGTCAAATAGTCACAGGAATAAAGCTCAAATTGGGTGTTTTCTTGCAAAATACTGGGTAAATAAATCACTACGTATTTTTTTCAAAGTCATAAAGCACTGCAGTATCTAAGACTCTTATCTGGCGAATGCATGTATGTGTACTCAACTTGATAACAGTCAGATTATTTGTGTGTTTCAAACTGCAAATATGTGAGCGTTTGGAGGACTGGCCCTAGGCAGCAAAGGAGAAGGTGCTTGGCAGGTATTTAGATTGTAACGGGAACCTCGTGCTTTCGTGGGGAAGCACTTTCCTTCTGAATCATTTACGCATTTGGTCAACTTTTACTAATTGCTTTGAAAGTATGTAGGTAATGATAAATGTTCACTGTATGTCTGGGCCCGCTAGCAATATAAAAAGAATGCTTGTTATTATAAGAGATTTGGGTGTGCCTAGCCCTGTTTTTAAAGTTTTCTTGAGTGAAGGCCAGAGTCAAAAGCAAGTTATCAAGTCTGTCCTTCAAGCTCCATTAATAGCTGTGCGTTTGTTGCGAGTGTGTGTGTTTAAAAGGTCTATACAAAATTTACTGTTGCAGACGTGGGGCCAAGAGAGAATGGACAGTCTTGCTAATCTTTGCAGATAATCTTCAAATCCTTTGAAGCATGCAGCATCTACTTTATGAGTATGAGCTGGAGTGAGATTTTTCTCATGTAATGTTTTTTTATCAAAAATAATTTCCTGCAAGGTATCATTTAAAGAACTGAAGGAATTTGCTACCTAAATCTGCTAATTGTGTGCTGCCCTCAGACAAGAGCGTGAGTTTGCTTGGGACCAGAAGTAAGGGATCGTGTATTGTTATGCGAGAGTAGGATTAGAAGTACAAGCCCAGGTCCTCCAAGGATAGGCTTGTTGCTTTAAGGAGGAAGCAGGTTTTACAGTAGAGGGGAGGCTCCCTTGGAAAATTAATAGCTGTAGAACCTCCCCGCACAGCTGCAGGAACTTGCTTTTTCTCATTGCCTTTTAAAGCACCTGCCAGAAGCAGTCCATGGGCCAACTGAGTGAGGCAATTGCTGCTCTCTCTGAGGCAGAGCTGAGCTCAGAGCTTTCCCCTTCTTTCCTCTGCTGTGAGGGTGAGGGGTTAGGAGCAGCCCTGTGGGACTGCCAGTACAGGCTGGCCATGTAAGTCCATGCCAGATCATTTCTTGTGTTTCTCCAGCAATCTCTCTGAAACCATCTTAATGGTGGGCATCAAGGGATATGATGAGATGAACCAGCAGTGGTGATAGTACTCTCTGGCTTCAGTAATGCTCTTGATGTTCTCTCATTTTCCACAGCTCTTAAAGTCACTGTTTTCTGCTGTATCTTGGCCTCCTGGCTTCTTACTTGATTACATTATTAAGCAAGAGTCACTGATCCTCAGCCTCTTCGTGTGCTCCCAGTCCACGGTTATGAGCATTTGCCGTATGCTTGCAAGCCTGGACATGTTCCGCCTTGGAAGGTGGTTTGTTCACAGGCTTGGGATGCCTCCCACAACTCCTCTCCAATAATCACATCCTCAGGGTGCAGCTTGCAAGCAAGCCTATGCCTGCCTTTTGAGGCACCATGGGGAACCCTTCCAAAATTTTGTCAGCAGTTTGAAAGACGAAGGTTTCTGGCAAAAAATGATGAGATATGGAAACACTAGGTAAAGCAGAAATACTGTGTCCCACAAGAAAGCCTGCTTGCTTTCTTCTGCTGTGTCCCATAGCTGAATACTGCTGGGATGAGTCATCCGTTTTGTGCTTCTCTGCTTACATGAGTGCCCTTGAGCACAGACTCTGTCTTTGGATCCCCTTGGCTTCATTAGAAGCCATTTTCAACAGTAAGTCCTTTAAAATTTTAAACAAAAAGCAATTGGCACTAAATGGAATTTTGGCTAGTAGCACCCAAATGAAAGAAGGCAGTGGCCTAATTTGGTCTCACTAGATCAGGACTGAGATTCAAAATCCCAGCACTAGTCACTACCTTTTAAAATTTAAGCATTACTTGTACTTACAAATTGCTTTTTTTAAGTGAAAATCTGCTATATGAGCATCTCTCTTGAGTTCCAGCTATAACAAGGGAAAGAGGTGCATTTCATGTGTGCATGTATGGGAAAAATTCTGGGAGATGATTCATGCAATATCTCTCCTAATCATTGCTCCCTGTAAAACAGATTTGGGGCTGCTGAAGGTGTGTGTGCGTGCGAGGAAGATCTTAGAGGCCGAAGGCTGCCTTTGCACTGTTCAGCAGGGCGAAGGGGTGCTCTTAGATGTGCACCCACCCCACCGCTCCTCTGCTGTCTTTGGGAGCAGGTTGTTTGCAGGATTGAGCTCTGACGATGATGAAGAACAGCAGCAGCGGGGGGATGTGTGTGCTTCTGTAAAGCAGATTCAGTAGATGAATCTAAAGAAACCTGCCCAGCCCTGGGAGAGCGGTTTCCATGGTTAATTTTCTCTTTTGTGTTACTGATTTTTCTTCTTATTACGTTTGAAATTGAGAGAGCTTTGTTCAACATCAGTAGCCAATGGCAATAAGCTGTAGAGATGAGACTTTGCAGAGATATGGGGCAGGGAAAAAGAAAAGGTGTGAAAAATTGAAATGACAAGGTCACGTTGGTGACTAGTGATGTGGAGGAAGGAAATTTGTACCCAGCGTGCTTTGATGAGTAGTTAGAGGAGGAGACCATGCTAGGCAGGGATGTCTTTGGAGACCAAGTTGGCATATCTCGAGCACAGATGGTATAAAACAAAAGGAAATTGAACCATTTCTGTTTTAAATGAGTGTATTCGAGAGGCAACTATTATTCTCTTTTTCAAGATGGAAACATCTGAGCATATTTTCAGTTGGGAGGAAACCAATATGAGCTACAGATGGCATCCATGTGTCTGCACCTGGAAGGGAACTACCAGCGCGCTTGTGGCACTTCCACCACTGTCACTGGTGGCCTCGGCAGGGCTCGATGCACAGGTTTGTGTGTGCGGTTGAATCCCCTGGCAGCGCGAGCGTGCTTTTGAGACCTTACCCTTCAAAGTCTGTTTGCACCCAAAAGCTTTGCTGCCTTAGCTGTCCGCATAGGGCTTCTCCTCCTTCCTGTTCAGCTGTGGTCCCCAAGTGCAAAGAATGTGATTTGCTATTCATGAGTACATGTGTATTTTCATTTAATGAAGAAAATACTTTGAGGTCACTGCAAAACTAGACTTTTCCAGAAATTTAGCACATTGAAAAGTATTGTGGGGGAAGTAGATTTTTTGGTTGAACTAGAATGGGTCACATTATGCTCTGGAGTGACTGGTAGTATTCTTATGCTTCCAGCTTTTCTCTAAGTTATGCCAAACCATATTCCATTGGTTAAAAGAGTTGTGTTAAAAGATATGGAGAAAAAGCCAGCTTCCGTTTATATGGGGGTAAAGGGAGAAGGAGGCAGAGGGAGAAAGGCTGGGCACGTCTGTACGGATGGGCGCCAACCGCCAGGCACCGCGCAGCCCAGCTGTGCTGGCAAGGCTCCCGGCCGGCAGAGGAGCCCGGCGTCGCGGCAGGGGAGCCCTGCCGAGCAACCCCCCGACAGCAGCTCGAGGCGATCAGAAACTGAGGAAGGAAGACCGCAGCTAAAAGCAGGCCAGCCCTACGAGGAGCATGCACGCTCTTGTGTTGGCTTTTGAGCTGGCGGTTGCATAAACCTCGTCTCCATTTAGTCAAATGTGCAATTTCTGTCTGTGAAATCGCCCTCGCCCAGGCACTGGGGAGGCTCGTGGCCTCGGATTAGGCGGCAGCGCTGCTCTGGGGCTCTGCGTTGTTTCTCCGCGCAGCAGCACGCGTCGCCCTGGCTTTTGCTTCGTTTCCGTTTGAGCAAGCAGAAAGCACCGTCGCGCGGGCTCTGAGCAGCTTGCAGGTGACTCGACCTGACAAAAGCGAAGCACAGGGTGCCCGCAGTCGGAGCTCACACGCCGGCTGCCACGTCGTCCCCTCCTTCGCCTCTAAAGCCAACCGAAGAAGCAGGTCGGGCCAGTGGTCGCAGCCTGGGATTTGCATGCCGCGGTGGGACTTTGCCTCCCCCGGCGGCTCGTTCCCTGTCCGCTGCTGGCCGCGCGGGAAGCCCTGGCTGCGCTGAGGTTCAATTCCGTGATTCGTTGAAGTGCCCTTTTACCACTCATCTGTTGGAGGTCGCCTCTCCCAGATATTCCTCCTGCAAGGCAGATTGCTGTTTGCTTTCTGCAGCCGGCGCCATTAATCCGCAGCACACGGTTTGTAAGGCCCTGGGCGAGCGCGCGCCTGCGTGCCGCTCCCGGGCGCCTTGGCAGGGCAGCGCGTGCTCGCCGGCGGTGCGTCGGCTGCCGGGACACGGCCCGCTCCTGCGGCCGCGGGGGGTGGCGGTGCTGCCGTGCCGGCAGGGTCAGTGCCCTCTGCGGCGGCCAGCACCGCCAGCAGAAAAAAATTAGGGGTCAGTAGATCAGAAAAGGCTGAAAAGTAGTGCTGCAGGAGTCAGGATTGCAGAGTATCTGACATCTCTGTTTTTTGGGAAGGCGAGACACATGCAGCAATGCACTGGGGAAAAAAAAAGCAGCAGCTTGTTAGCAAATGTAGCTGCATGTCTGCATGGAAATGACTTTTAAAGTGGGTTTCGTTAGGAGACCGAAGGAGAGCGGGGGTGTCTGGGTAGCCGATTTGTCTGGCGCTGGGAAGCAGCAGGGATTATGAGGGCTATAAGGCCGGGAACGACCCGAGGGGGGCGACTTCTGAGTGCACCGGCACGCACGGAGTGCAGTGTGCTGCAGGGGCTGCGTTTGCTCCGTCCTCCGAGCTGTGGGGTGAGATTTTCGTTAGCGGGAAATCCCACAGGCGCAGGCAGCACAGAGCACGAATCTCCCCGACCCTCCCCAAGGGAGTGCCGCTTTCAGCTCTCCTCTTCAGCAAACCTTCGGTCAGCCCTGTCCTCCGCGGTCCGAGCCAACAGCATCTTTTGTTTTTCCCGTGAAGATTCGATGAGGCAGGCAGCTGCCCTGATCCCCCCCTGCTCCTCACACAGCCCTGCCTGAGTTTTGAGTTTTGCAGTGTGGAAGCATTTTTCCGATGCCTCATCCAGGCCTGTCTCCCTGCAGGCAGGCTTTCTATCAGAGAGGAGCCCACCTGGCCACGCTGGCACTGAGTGAGTAGTGAAGCTTGCCCATTAGCTGCTGAATTCAGCAGGGGCGAATTGAGGTGAGAAATAGGCAGAAATGCAGCAGCAGTAGCATAGAAGGCAAAATATTAGAGGCCTCCAGTGAAACCGCAGAGTATAAACCATACCAGGAAGAGAAGCTTGCTATCCATCACCGAGTCAGCACAGATGCGGTGGTACGGACTCAGGCTTTGGGAAGGCGGACTCTGGAGCTGAGAGTTGAGAGGAAAAGAGTTCAGTCAAGATGATTCCTGCCAAACTGAACTGAATTAATGCCTTTTTCTGAGCCCCAGCCCAAGAAAGACTTATTCAGCTAAGGAAACAATGATGTTTTTACAGAGAAGTGAAGGAAATCCATTCAGATGAGCTGGTCCCCAACATGATAGCACAGAAGGTAATTATCCAAACAGTGGGAAAATTTTACCCAGCCTTTTCTGCCTCTAATACTCATCAGAGTCAGCAGAATAAGACCCTGAGAAGAACAACTCCAAATTCAAAATGTGGCAGCTGCCACAAGGCAGCTAGCAACTGTCCACAAGCATCATCCAACCCACAGTGGGATTTTTGTTGTTTCTTTCTCCTGCTTTGTTTTGTTACATGAGCTTCCTAAAACGCACGTAGCATTCTGTTTAACATCACTCCAAGACACATTCTCCAGACTTCTGTGGCAGACATTTGCTTCAGTTGCGGGCACAGCTTTATTTAGTGCTCGAAAGGTAGCAGATGCACATCGCTATAGGCCAGTCCTGTGGTCTTGCTCCTGCACATCTGTGAGTGATTATACCATCACACTTCCAGATGATCACAATTACCTGAGTCCTTGATTCATTTTGGATGGTGGCAGGAGCTTTCCCAAGGGAGAGAAGAGCAAGTCTGTAACCCTCTCTGGTTAATGTAGAGGTGAAGGCCACAGCAAAGTTTCTGGCACTAGAAACAGCTCAGATAACAATCTTGACACTGAAGTGCCCATGCTTTCATAGTAGATCTCACAGGGAGCAGCTTAATTCCTTTCTCGGCACTATCACAGCTAAGAAAAGAGATAAGCAATAAAGAAGAGCAGAGCTTTTCTCTCTCAGGAAGGGTTTTGTAAGATCCTACGCTGAGCTCCTGGTATCCAAACAGCACCGTGGGCAGGACATGACGGGGCATCTTAGAGGATCCAGGACTGCATGAAATCAAAGTCTCTTTCTCTTTGGGAGGCAGCTCTGTGTGCAGAATGCCTTGTGGTGCTGCTCCCCACGCGCGGGAATAAAGGGCAGGCTGGAGCCGTTATACGGGCCAGAGAGGAGCTCGCTCGGGCTCTATCCGTCGTGTGTAATGTGACTGATGGCCCTGCGCACGTGGTAGAGGAAGGGCTCCTATTTCCCCATTCCCCTTTATTTTAGAACAGCCAATGGTCTCCCCCCCCCCCCCTTTTTTGTCTTTTCCTTTTTTTAAGATCAACCACACAGGTTCAGACTAAATTCTCAGAAGGTTGCTCTGAATTAACTGATAAAATAGCTCTCCCAAATGGAACAAGAGTTCATTCAGAGTTCTCTACAGCAGGGAAACTGCTTTCTTCTCAACATATTTCAGATTCAAATTCATAGCATCTTCTTCAAAGCATCTTCTTGTAAGCCGTGAGAAGGGCATGACGTCCCTCTCCCCAAAAGACTGGTGGAAGGGGGCTTGGTTTTTTTTGGTTTGGTTTGGTTTTTTTACAAGTCTCCCTGTAACCACATTGACTCCATACCCAGATTTTAACTCGTAGTTGAGCTTTAAGGCTTGATTCCTTGCCAGGGAAGTGGCTGGCCAACTACTAACCTGTGTCTGCATTTTTTCCATCTCATTTTAAGGCAAAAGATCTGGTCTCCCATCCTTGCATTTGCTTTCCACATCACATCAAGGGCTAAGACTCTCTTGCTCTGAGCCTGCATTCCTCCCACGCTATGACTCATTTGTGCCATTTGTCTTAGCCATAGGGAATCCACAGCCAGTTGGTCTGGCCACTTGGGAAAGCCCTGAGGCACTGGAAACACCCGTGGGAGGATCTATGCTCGCCCTCTTTGCCGTGCAGTCCCAAGGGCACGTGCGATGGGGGCACTGCTGCATCCCCTGGCAGTGGCACATTAGGCTTAAGTTGATGGACTCCGGAGAGGTCGGGAGTTTACTCCAGTGCCAGAGTTGCCCCCTTTCAGAGCAGGAACAGGAGTCCCACAAAAGCTGACTCCTGCTCCTCTGACCCCATGAACCAAAGGCAGTGTTGTTCCTATTCAAGGATGCTCTGCTGTGGTCTGGAGAAGGCCAATGTCAGTCCTTGCAGAGACATCCTCCTTCCTCGTTCACGTAGCAGTGTCTTGCAGTCCTTGGATGATTTCCCTGCTGCCTCTAGAAATATTTGGTCTTTTTCCTAAGCCATAGGGTGTCTCAAATCACGATGCAAAGTGCTGTGAGTGTGAATAGAGTAGTTCCCCCTTGCAGGAGTTTCTCCTTGGGCCAGCAAAGTATTCTTTGGAGTGTTTTTAATCATCATCAATCAGCAGTGTTGAGGGCAAGGGACGGTATGCAGATTCGGGGTAGGTGAAACTGCAGGCTATGCCTTCACCGTGCCTAAAGTTGCAAGGGAAAAAAGTGATGGGACAGAACTGAGGAGTTCTGAGTTGTGAGCTTTGATTTGGCACTCACCTGGAGAAACTCGGAATTATTAGACCCCTGTGCAACTAAAATTACATTTAATGTGAGGTTAATGTGACTGTTATCAGCTGAATACAAGGCAAGAGGCTTAGAGTAAACCTGAGTCCTCACCACTAATAGGTTTAGGGCAATTAGTCTATTGACTTCTGCAAATCACATCTGTCAGAAAAAAAACAAAGTCATTTTCAGCATGGCACATACCTGAACTGATAGATTATGTCTCAAGTCACTGAGCATGAGGGAATGCTGGTGTATCTCTTTAGGAAGGAATAGGTTGCAGGAAGTTGTCTGAGTTGATAAAATTTCTTATGACTCTTACGTCTCTGACTGCTTGCAAAATTCTTGCACCCTACCTATTTTAGGTCTTGTATGTTGGTTAAAAGATTCTTAACTCGGGGTTCTGGGGGAAAAAAAAAGAAGTAAAACTACTCCTACTTTACTATATTAGTGAGTGTTTTCAGTCTGATTGACCTTTTTCCAAAATAATGTCCATCTTGATGCTACTTATTTTTTCTACCTTTACTACCTTTTCAGTTAGGAGAAATAAAAGTGTTTTCTTTAATTTTGACAAATGAGAAGAGATTAATCTTCCCTGTAAATTCTTTACTGAAGAACTGAAGTACAACATTGATTCACTCAATGAGCTAAATACAGATTGTTTTTATTGAACTGTTTCATGGTCTTACTCTCCTTAAGTGTTATCTGTAAATTTAAGTAAATAACAAATGGAAATTATTTACTGCCTTGTTGGCTTGGAAGAAAGGTCACTCTTTGTGGCTGTAGTTTTTCTTTTCTGTTTTTTTAATAGATACAGTCTTTAAGTCTCACTGTTGCCCTGGCTCAGCATAACACTTAAATGCCTGCTTAAATTTAATCAGGAAGGAAACCTTTCCCTATTCAGCAAAATGTTCAAGCGTTTGCTGAATTTTAAGCACATCAGTCAGTTGTTGATTCTCATTTGAGTACAAGCTGATCTCAGTAGCTGTGTCCCCACCGGTCCTGTTATACAGGGCAAGTGGGAATGTGCGTCATCCTACCACAAACCGTGGCAAACCCTGTCCCCTCTGGATAAGAGCCACCTGCGTAGCTGAGGCTGAGCAAGGTGACAGTTGTGGTTATGTTCGTTGTCAGGGATGATCAACATCTGTCTCTTCATCTCCCTGAGCAGGACCCAGCACCGCATTGGATTTATTTTAGGAAGGCTAAAAAAGCTTGGGATGAAAGGGGTTGCTGCAGTTACTGCCCCTTGTGTCTGGCCTCTTCTCTTAGCTTTCTCGTCCCGTTCTCCTGCGTTGCGTCGGGAGCGTGGCCGGTCAGCAGAGAGAGGAAATGACTGGAGTGGCATCAAAATGCACCAAGATTATATTCTGGACCTTGTTAGCTGGAGTAATACTACAATTAGGCCCTTACATGCCTGCGGCAGGCCACTAGGGAATTATTAGCATGCTGTTTAGGGAGAATTAGGCTTTTTGTTAACATCTCAGTACAAAACTCTGTGTGCAAATACTCACCTGACTCTGCTTAGACCCAGCATGTGTTTATTTCAAAGAATCCAATTTTACTTACAGGGCAGGACATCCACAGCATGAAGCTCGAGTTCGCATTTGCTTCCTCTTTTTGAAGTGAAGGAGGAATATCCATTTTATGGTCTTTTCTTAACATGCTAGTTTTATCATTTGCCTGTTTAAAAATCAATGAACACAAAAGTTGGAAGAGGTTTAGTGTAATTTCTTAAGAGTCTGTTGCTGCGTGGAGCTGGTTCCCTTAGCAACCTTGAACATACCCTGTCTCCCCTAGTGAACGGGAACTTGCTAAGAGAGAAGACCAGATATCCATTACTTACACATGAGCAAGGGAAGTAATTTGGCCACACGGATGTGGCTGATCTTGCCTTGGTTGGTCCCTCTGCGCACTTTTATTTTCTTCATCTGAAGCCAGACTGCTCTTTCAGAAAGAGATGGTGGGTTTCATCATCTTTCCTCCTGAAAGAAAAGATCAAGATGTATCTGCTCATGGAACTGAAATGTGAGAAATGAATGCCTGTAGAAAGACTTTGGGAGGGGGATCTGAAACCAGTGTTGGGAAGTTGCGAAGTCCGCAAAAAGCAGGCTTGGTGTGGGAGAGGGTCCTGCTTTGCCTTGGAGCCAGCAGATCGCCAGCAGGAGCCAGGAGCATCCCTTCATGGCCCAAACTGATGGTAGGTAGGTACTATGGGCAGTGATCTGAGGAAGATTTTCCCCTTCCCACCCTTCTCAACACACCTGTGTGTTGTCACCCATTGTGGCCGTGCTGCAGAACAGTCCCTGCGCTCGCGGCGTAACGTGCCCTCCTGTGCCTGCAGAGATGTGGCCAGCCCACAGTGCATGCGGCTGACTCGTTCAGAAGGCACGTAGACATACTTTTTAGCTTCTGTTCGACTAACTCCATCCTATAAAATGTTTTACCAAGAGGTTCATGTAATTGCTGCTACTTTTTGTACATTCTCAAAAGGGTGGGCAGAAATGTCTGCATAAGGCTGAAGGATAGATCTAGTCTGGAGCAAAAGGGGAGAAGAACAGGCAAAAAGAGAAGACAGAAGGTGTCTGTAATAACAGAAGGCAAGTAGTTGGCAAACAGTCCTCAAAGGCAGGTATCTGTCTTTCCTCTGGCTGTCAGAGCAGGATATAAGGCCTGGTCTTCTGCATGACGCACCTGATGAGAGGAAACACTATAAATCAAACGCTGATGAGACGGGCCAGACACCTGCAGCCTGTTCACTCATGCATTCCTCCCTTGGAGGAGATGTGTCCATGTGGACGTTGCCAGAGCAGCTCAGGTTAGGTGTGGCAGACAAGCGCTTTGCCTTTGGATGTCCGTGACGGGAAGGAGCAGTACAAACCCCTCAAGTTTGCCGCTTGCTCATTACGGTTTCCTGCACTCTTGCAGAATCCCATGGGGTGACCTGTCTCCTGCCCCTGTGCAAACTTTCCAGGACTTTGTTTCTAGCTTATTTGGTACTCTCCAAGGTGTTCAGCCCTATCTAAAACAGGTATCAGGACACTTTTCTTTTCCAGTGTCCAAGATGTCATTTTCGGTAGGTTTAGCAGGTTGTGGAGTCCCTGGGGGCATGATACAGGCGTGCTACCCACTGCCTCTGGGGGCTTATCGCTCCTTCCAATGACCTGTGCGGCTGCCAAACCCTACCTGGCCTGCCCAGGGTGTTCGGGTAAAAGCCTCTTCTCGTTTTGAGTCTCTGAGCAGGCGTGTGGCAGCTCCAAGGGCCAGGGTGGTTCCTGGAGCCCTGCCCGCACGGGGGAAACGAGCAGGATTTTCGGAGCAGCATAAGGAGCACCAGCGTGCGCTCCCCTGGCCCCTGGGATTGCCAGCATCAAGGGGATGGTTTTCTCAATACCAAAGGGACATTTTTCTTGATTTTTTTTTTTGTATTTAATAAAATTTTATTTTCTTTAATAATACTTGTGTGCATAAGAATGCACAGAGGAACCTAATGCAGTTTTCAGAAGGATCCCGGCACTGCACAGCAGTTCCTGTGATGGCAAGTTGGCTGTCAAATGGCTTGTGGGAATCCCACCAAGCATCTGTCTTCATTGCAGCTCAATAACGGCAAAGCTGAAGTCCTTGACTGTCAGTTCTGCCTGGGCTCGCAGTGAGTAAGGACTTTTAAAACTCTGACCCCCAAGGCAATTTCAAAAATGGGATAAAGGATTTCAGATGATTTAGATGAAGGAGAGGGTCGGGGGAGGGGTTGGAAGAAAGTTGCTCTAGGAGATTTTGCCTTGATTTTTTTTTTTTTAATGTTGTTTTCCAGCAGGAGCTTGGAACATGTGATAAATTTTTATCAGCAACATTTCAGCCTTTTGTGTGGTTTAGTTTTGTTTTTCTCTTTTTGCGAGAGTCGCAGTCAATAGCCAAGGCTACAGGCAGTGCTTCCGGTGGGTCTTGACTCTGTTCTTTAAATTAGAAATGGGTTAGGCTGTATGAAAGGATGGCAAACGCGCTAACTTCATTCTTAGCAACAAGCTGCCTAGAGGTTTAGTGAGTTTTGTTTCATGTTTGGGGTTTTGTGGCTTGCTTTTAGTCAGTGTTATTTTTTACTGCTGTTTTCTCTATATGCCATTTGCTCGTCTAAGTCAGAGAGAAGAGCACAAATATCTCATGGCCATGTGTTTTGTGATGTCTCAGGGCATAAGAAATAAAAACAGAGCAAAAAGAAAGTTAGAAATAAGATCATAAACTACTGAGGTCAAAACAAGACCTAAAAATCTTTTGCGTTTTTCTTATCAAAGTTTTTACTGGGCTCTTGCTGCCAAAGACTTGCATTAGTGAAAGAATTCTTACATGAGTGAATAGCCAGTTTAATGCATGTCGCACACTACCATTTCTTTTTCCCACTTATCAGTACAGCTGTCAAAATATCATTTTAGTGGCAAACATATGCTCTTCATAACACAGTCGTATTTAGGGGAAGAGCACCTCCTTTACACTGTTTCTTTGCAGAAATTTGGAGAATGAAACAGTCTAGAAAAAAAGGAGAAAAGATGTATGTTTTTAAATGCTGTTTAACTGATTTGAAATGGCTGGAGGCTAGTTAGATTTTATTTCGTTATAATTTGACCTTATTAAAGCAATTATTATCACTACCTAAAGCAGGTTTCTTAATGTATTAATTTTGTTAAAAATGCTTTCAGTTCATTAATTCCTGGCTGATCTTTAATTATGCAAATGTTTGGAAGTCATATCCTGGTTAAAGTCTACTGGCTGCTGGAATAGATTTTTGAAACAATATAGGATTTTCTGACTTCTTTTGTTAGAGAAAATGATTTGATTTGAATGTGTGTATTGTTTTCACTGGGTCCAATAGTGCTCAAACCAAACAGTCACTGGATTCTATGAGATTTTTGTCTGAATGGGGATAACATGATTTAACTCACAGCTAAGTATTTATTTTGTGGAATAATCAAGTAAAAGAGGAGGAAAAAGAAGCCCAGATACCTTAATTAGCACTATCTTTGTAAATGCTGTTGTACTAAATAAAACATGGAAGCTCTGATCAGCTGATGCTGGGGAATGGCTAGTGGAAAATGAGAGAGAGAGGTGGTAAGGTACCTGAGAGGTTTTTTTTTCAGCTTTGTCTAAATCCAACAGTGGATAAATCTGTGAAGAATTTCATAGTGCCGCATTAGCAAGTTATACGAACAGATACTGAAGAACATCATGTTGCAGAGTGGTGCTGCAGTCCCTCGATCTGGTGCTGAGAGAGGACAAGGAAACACGGGTGATCAGGTGTGCTAGGTGACATGAGCAAAACCCAAGCATATCTCAGCTCCCACTTCCAAATGCCTCCTGACTTATTTAGGAAGTCCTCCTGTCTGGGTTGTGGATGAACCCTAGCAGCATCCTCTCGTGACCTGAGCCAGCTGGAGCAGCTGGCTCCACACTGGGCACTGCAGACTGATGAACCAAAAAAATGGGAATTTTATTCAGACCTTGGAACAATTTAATCAAACTCAGGGCTGACCTGATTTAATTGTGGTGTTTTTTCGTGGGGATAGGTTGGTTGCTGGTGCTGCCAGGACAACTGAAACTTGAGCAGTAAGAGCTATTACTAATTGCTGTGGAAAACAAAGGAAGATAGACCTGAAAAGGAGAAGCATGGGGTTGGGATTTGGGCAGCAATGGAGTGAAGGAAGAGGACTAGAAGATCTGGGAAGTGGCTGAGGTGAAACAGATCTAATAAACAGGTGACCACATTGATACTTATTAGAGACCATCCTTTACTGCTGGTCTCAAGATATGAAGGTGGCTGCTGTCTGCTCTAGTCATTCTGTTCCATGGGACAAAGGGTGGGATAGAGAGAAAGGAAGGGAACATGGGAGGGCCTCTCTGGGCATGTCCAGGAGGAGGTTCAGGTCCAGAGACAAGGAGAACAAAAGATCAGAACCCAGACTGGAAGCCAAAATGAAGGAAGCATGAAATCAGTCGGGTCAAACACGAGGGTCAAGGGCAATACTGCAGAAAGCAAAATGTAGTGGTTGTGGTGGGAGCTTGAAACATGGAGACAAGAACGAGTCAACAAGAAAGGAGAGCCAGAGTGTGGAATAGACACAGTGGAAACAGGGAATATAAGTAGAAATGACTTAAAGTGAGAAATGGAAAGGAGACAGTACAGAATCAGCATTCACATCTTGATGGTACAGTTAGTGGAGAACCTTGTTTTATTGTATTATTCATTTTCAAGACTGGGACTACAATTATGTTTCAGAGACTGTAAGCCTGAATGGTAGGTGGACATGCCATGTTAGGGTGTGCAAACTCGCTCTGATGCATGCAAAATGAGCTTCTTCATAAGTGCTGTTCTAGCTGAACATCCAAACGCAGGATTTGAATACTGTAGTAGGGCAATCCTCCTGCCTGCTTTCCAGAGTCTACAGCTTCCCTTGTTTAACACCAGACTTTTCAGCATCAGTATTCATTGCTCACCACGTTAGCCCAGGATGAATGGATGAGCAGCAATATTTCAATCAAACAGATGATACTGAACCACAGGGGACATATCCCAAGAGGTATCCTGTAACGCTCGCTCTGTAGGAATGGATTGGCAGCTGCAGCATCCTTCAGGATTTGACCCTGGCATGGATGTGTAAGGAGGTCTCTGAATGAAGAGAAATTACCTGATGCTGGAATAGTAAAATTAAAAAGTCCTCTTTTAAACCAGCATGAAAGTTCTTGTTCTGGATTAATGACTGCAGGCACCTGTGGTTGCCTACCTAAACCTTTGATTAACTGAAACTTTTAAAGGTAACCTTATAAACTTAAGGAGTATAGTGACAAGCTACCTTATTAAGGAAACATTTGGTACAGGGTGCCTGGGCAGGGGGCTAGGAATCAGTTGTTCAGCCGCAGGGTTTGGTCTCTGATTGCAAGAGGGGCCTCGAGTGAGCACCATTTGCTACCACTGCGTCCTCACATCCCTGGCAGCAGCTCAGCCCAAAGCTTTGCCAGCACCGGCCCCCTGAGTCCAGCAGCAGCAGGGCTCCTTCGCCCACAGCCCGGGAAGATTTGGCTGGGGCTGCACCACATCAGTGTGCTGCTGGGGCTGCCCGGCATTGCTGGGCATAAGAGAACAGCTAACAGGATGCCCTTGTCTTGCAAGGGACTGGGAGAAAATTTCCCTTTTCTGCAAACTAGATAGAAGCTACCACACACAGAGATTGTTTCTCATGAGTCAAGGTCTGTGTTGCCCCTGGCATTTGTTTTATCGATAAATTGCAGGCATAAGCTCTGTCTCCCATATCTCCTTATCCAGGATGTCCTTCGGAAGAGACAGAAAATGTGTTCTTTACTTCACGGTTGTATACAATCCAGCCTGCCTTGCCAGAAGAATTTAAATCAATCCGCTGCTCTTTGGCCAGTTCCTAGCACTTGTAGAGCGCATTAGAGCAATAATGTTCTTGTCAGTGACACGATGATTTGCCTTGCAAACCTCACAGCCTGGAGAGTCAGGTTCGATCTTGCAGACGGCCTGTCGAATACACTTATTGAGATGTGATAAGTAACCTGCCTTCCTTGTCCTCTGTCTCAGCAAACTAAAGAAATAAAGCCTGTGAAGTGTCTGTGTAACATCTGCATGTGTCAAGAGCGGGAAGCTGCTCCTTGGCAAACACTTCTCTCTATCAGTCTTCAGGGAAAAAGAGACAGGCACCACCATCAGATAGGAGCTACAAGATGCATATGCATTGATAAGAGAGACTTGGAGTGACGGGATGATTTTTTTTGCAGTGCACTCATCTTCCCTGCTACACATGTACAGCATCCAGCCCCGAAATAGATGAAAGCATTGACATTACAGTCAGTGGTATTAATTAATACCCAGGTGGATCTGAAGATATAAATCTAGGTGGCAGGGTATGCAGAAATGAGTTGATGTTGCTTGTTATAAAGGGAGATCTTTCTTTTTGCACTCAGGTGTTCTTTCATTGGTATTTCTTTAGCAGTTTGAGTTAGTTCTGTCTCTGGCTTGGAAGGACCGTAAGTGTCAATGAGTCCATCTACCTCTTTGTAAGCAACTATGCAATGGGTGTCTGTGATAGGACTGATCACAGAACATCGGGCTTCTAGTCTACTGGTTTTCACAACATTGAAGGCACCAACCACAGGCCCCATGTACTTAGCTCCCTGATAATTAAGAAAGTAAGACTCCCACTATACTGTAGGAAAGGGTACTTGAAACTCTGCCAGCTTGGGAGAAGCGTGAAGCAGGAGAACAGTCACTTGCCTGTCAGAGGATGGTCCTCAAATGGTCTCTGTGCGTCTTAGCAGGTTAAGAGGAGAAATTTCTGGCTTGGGAGAGGATAAGGATTTGTGTGTCATGGGGAAGGGAGCCGCATCGTTGGAGCAAGGAAGCAGCTGTGGACTTCATTAGAAAAAGCGTTTTCCCAGCCAAACAGAACTTCTGCAGGACTGGTGTGCAGGTACTGAGGTTGGAGCCGGCTCCCCCGGCGGTTCTGCTGCCTCGGCCCCAGGCCCGCTTCCTCCAGCGCAGCTGCTTCACAGCAGCTTTTTATTGTGCAAAGTCCGATTTCTGCCAGAGCAAAAGCACTCTTTTTCTGGGCCTCACCCCACGGTTTATTATTTATTTTTTAATCAACCTTATTTTACTTTAAAGGAATTTTCAAGGGGGAGTGTTGGGCACAGGCCTCAGGAAACAACTTTGCTCATGAGCAAAGGTGTAGCCTCTGTCTGGTGTAAACCGGATACGAACGACTTTCACACCATGTGTTAATCCTTAGAGACCTGAATAAACAGTTTCAGCAGAGCTGAGCGTAGTCAGTGCCGTGTAGTCCCTCTAAACCTGTTCCGCCTCTTTGCTGTAGTGAAGCTCCTTCATGTTTCCTTGCTCTTAATTTCCTGGGGGCGTTGTCTCAAGGGGGGGCTGCTCGGCCACCAGAGAAGAGCTCTCTCCCTTAAAGACATGGCACATCTTGTCAGAAAGAACTTTATTGACAGTAGTCGATTGAGTCTTTTGAAATACGTGTGTGTGAATTATGTGGTGTGTCATTTTAGAGTTCAGGAAAAGGAAGCAAACCGGGGAACAGTTGTGATTTGAAGGATTCACGTTGCTATGACAGAAGTCTGGCTCTCTGCTTCTGGGGATAATTGCACAGCCCTTCCTACTGTTGGTGTTTAATTTGGACAATCAGGATGGGATTGTGGGAATAGAGGCGGGGATGATATTACTATCTTTTATTCCTGTAATTATTTCTTTCGGTTTCTTAGGAAACTAACAATTGCTCTGGGCTTTGATGATTAACAGGCTGCACCTTCCACACAGGGAGATGCTAAAGCATCGGTCAGGCTTGTTGTGAGTGGTGGTGTATGGGGTACAGAAACGCAAAAGAATTGGAAAAAACTTACATTTCAAGCTATAGAAAAATGAAAGAAGGATCCACAAATGACTTTGATGGCTTTCAGATGAGGTAATTTGCTCCAGGAATGAAGGCCTGATTTGCTGGAAGAAGAGAGCACCAGCATGAGAGAATGTGAATTGTGTGTTGTACCCTTGAATGGCTGCTAGCAAATAAGCCACAAAATACACCTAGTTGCCCAAAAGGAGGGAAGAAGGAGAAATTCATCAATATTTTCAAATCTCTGAAAGACCACTTTGGCAGAGGACAGGTCTTATAATCTGCGAACAGCTTTTGTTTTCTGTGCTGGTCAGTCATTCAGCCTTGACATTTAAGTTTTTAAAGGATTGAACAACTTTGGGGTTTTTTAAGCTTCATTTGCTTGATGCTTGGAGTGTGCCTCATTGCAGAAAGCCTGTGCAGCAGCATTTGTCATTCTCTTTCAAGGCATGTCAAGGCTGCGGTGAGCACATTCAGAATCGTGCCTGGCCATGTTCTTTGCAACCCCTTTTTCCACCCTTAGCCAAGACTCCTACCCCCACCAGGCAGCTATTTTGCTTGAATAATTGCGTATCTGTGGAATTCTCTTCTTCAGAAAAAATGTTCAAGTATATGGTAGAGTTCACATACATTTATTGTGAAAAAAGTCAGATGAAAATTATACAATAAGATTTAGCCATAAAAGTCATTTCTATTGCCAGCGGTTGTGTCTTATCAGCTGGGAGTTTGCAACAAGCCTGTCTGATTGACAGAGTAGGGAAAAAAGCTAGAATAGAGACTTCTGTGTGGATCCTGAGGCTTTACAGTAACAAGGTGACCCCAGCAAAGCAGCACAACCAGTGATGTCTACTAGGAGACTTTTCCACTGTCTTTCTGTGTTTCTTCAAACATTCCATTAGCTGTTGATTCATTGCAAATCTCTCCAGTAATTTTCTCTGGTTTTCAGCAAATTATTTTGTTAATTAAAAATGCAACTGAAATGTCTATCTGATTTAAATAGAAACCATTTATAAGTGGGAAACTTTTAGGATACCATATGTTCTTGGAACTTTGATGTTTTTAATTAAATGATGCAAGGGGAGTTTTTCCTAATAGGAACAGTTGATAGTGGAATGCAGAACAGCAGTAACAGTGTCTAAAGGTCTGGGCTGTACTCAAGATGACTCGTCAGAGTTACAAACTGCCTGCCAGTTCCTTTTGCCAGGGACACAGACTCACTACAGTATGACATGGCTCAGAGCCAGCCCCCAACTGGGACCTGCAGCGGGCACTTTCCCTGTGGAGTGCCTGTTTCTTCCCCACGTTCATGGGAACATTCAGGAACTGGGGAATTTGGCCACAGCGTTAGGATTTCTCTGCTTGGGGTGAAATGCAATGGGACGTGTCCTGTTTCTCTGCTGGGTAGGAATTGGTCGGAATTCCCTGAAAACCAGGGGAAACAGGTTGCAGCCAGCTGTCTTAACATGGCAGGAGAAGGAAACCTCTAATCTTTTTCCTTGTGGAGGCCTATTTGTGGAGGTAAAGAGTTTCTCCAAGACAGAGCCAATATTGCCTTTTCTGACTTTGTCCTGCTAGCTGCTCTCAGGGCCACAGAGGAACTGTGAGAGTTACAAAACCTGAGGCTGCTTCAAGGAGGTGCAGGAGAGTGGGATGTCCTCCCCAGGCCCGTAGCACAGATTTTTTGCCTGAGCTTGGGGAATGGAAGAGCAGCGTGTGAGAGTTTGCATTTGGATGGGATCTTGAGGTCTCATCAAGCCATTCTTTCTACCCAAGGACATCAGCTGAACCCAAAACATTCATCGTTCTGCTGCTGAGATAAAAATACGTTGTTCTACGTGATACAATTGCTTAGACCTTTCTGTGATCAGTGATGGGTTAGCAGATGAGACGGACCATGGCTTTGTTCAGGTGATTAGTGATGGGTTAGCAGATGAGATGGACCATGGCTTTGTTCAGGTGATCAGTGATGGGTTAGCAGATGAGACGGACCATGGATGTGTTCAGGTGATCAGTGATGGGTTAGCAGATGAGACGGACCATAGGTTTGTTCAGATGTGGCCAGTCCCAGGCTCCAAGCTGAAGCTCTGACTAAAGGTTACCACTGGCTAAATTAATTTATTCTACAGGTTTTCCCTGATGGCAAAGCTGGGATATAGATCTGCACAGGCAAGTCCAGGGCATACAGGCTGTTGCAATAAAGGGTACTGACGCTTCCTTCCCGAACCATACATTGGGTTTGTTTATTCCAGAAGCTGTGTACCAACAGCTATTTTTTTAGCTTTTCCTGTTTGCATAGAAATGTTTTTATTCCTTCAGACCAAACATACCACCTCAGGCTATTTACTCTGCATGTATAGAAATCTTAGATTCACTTTGGAATACTTTTGTTTCTTCAGGGTTTTTTTTAAGTAAAAATATGCTGGTTTGAGAAAAAAACACACCCTGCAAAATGCTATGTCTGTAAAACTTAATGCCCAGCATGGTTTGCCAAGTAAAGGGCATATACTGTCATTGCTGATAGGCCATATACTGTCATTGCTGATAGGCCATATCTAGCCTTTTCCTTTTTCACATTGCTATAATTGTCTTTTTCCATTAAAATCAAACATGGGCTGAGCAGCCACATGCTAGGAATCACTAAGTGGTATTTAAATAGACACATATCATGACTCTGAGGCAGGCAGCACAAAAGACCTCGCACCTGGCATTCAGCATGTTAGAAAAATGTGAGATGGATATAGCCAGAGGCTCAAATTCTCACCTTCACGTGTGGAAGGCACGCAGCACCTCGCAGGGCTGACTTTGTCGCTGCGAGCATGAGATAGGCAGCAGAATAAAACGGACTTCTCTGATAGTGTCCTGTAGTGCAGTTAAATGTTTGCCTAGAAATGTTGTTAGACGCTTCATCAGCTGACGAAGTTTGAAATGTTATGACTATGGTCAATGTTGTGGGATGTGCAAAGAACTGTGATTATCCACTCTTTCATGTATATTGGATATTTGAGCTGGTCGTATATAATCTGGAAGCATCAGCACATGTTCGGAGGCCAGTATCAGAGTTCATCGTGAATATGGAGATAATGAAAGATTTTGTAAAACATTTTCAGGATAAACATTCTGATTTCCTTTCCATTCTTGTCTTTTGCTTTTTTTTTTTTTTTTTTTTTTTTTTTTGAGAAACATAGTTTAACTCAAGTGCAGTCTTTAAACTTTCTTTTCTTGCAGTACCCTAATGTTTGAGAAAGACTTGTAATTTTGGCTCTCGACTTGGAAACAATTTAAAGGCGGCTGATTTCCAGTGGCTGGGAATGCTATGCTTCCTGAATAATCTGAAATTATGGACAGACAGCTACAAGCACAGCTTTATGGGGGTTTCAGCAAAGACATTTTAGCATACGGCTCTGTTATGCTCTGAATATGCACACAGTCAGTTGTCACTGCCAAGCGCAGGAGAGAGAATTGATTAAGGTGCAGGAAGTTTGTTAGCTCATGCTCAAGCAAGTAGTGTGCTCAAAATGACCAGCCCTCGTGGAAAGTGTAGGCCTGCTCTATTTCAATGTCTAAAGAGAGAGTCTCCTACCAGCACTGTGAATGACTAGCGTAATAAAAGATTTCTTCCAAATACAGTGAAGTCCATTATTTGGACTCTCTGCATTTGCTCCAAGTCATGGAATATTCATAGGAGGCTTCATTGCCCTTAGATGAGGCCTGTCCTCCCATATTAGCTGGTAACTTCACAGCTACTCTGTGACCTGGACCACCCGTGCCAGGTAAAGTGGGCAAAGAGAAGTGGATGCAACAGCTGTATTTGCGCACTCAGGGAATGGGCATGGTTCTCCTGAATTTCCTGGCTTCATTTGGGGCTTTTTTCTTTCTTCTGCAGGCAGACGACCATCTGTCCTGGCAGCCTAAGCACTGCAGAGTGTTTGACTAGCTAGTACAGCTAAAGCCCTAGCCAAACAGAAAACCATCTAAACACTGAATTCTTGGAGAGAAATCTGATCTAGTTTCCAAGTTTTATTTTCTTTCTTTTGGAATTTTTTTGAAGGGCTGAAAGGGAGAGTTCTTTACTCTATTGCTTGAGCAATGCTTTGAAGTTTGCTCCTTTGCCAGAAGGCTGTTGAAAGTAACACAAGTGTTGTTGGGTGCTCACTGGCATCTCTTATTACTTGGAGATCTTTAAAAGCTCTCTGAATAGCTTACTAAGACTTCATTAAGATTTGATTTCTATCTAAGTGAGGAAGAAATTAATACTCTGTGTTTTTTACAGGTGGATAGGCAGCCATAAGTAAATTCAGTGAAATACCTGCCTCTTGAGGGTGCTCTCCAGTCCTCAGGGAGCTCCCAAGTGAGACAAGCCTCTGTCTTTTTAACAACCAGTCTGACATCACCCTTCACTGCCACCATTTCCATACCTCTCATTGTTCGTGTGGTATCTTGGCAGGAAGAATGAAATGATGGACAACTTCAGAGTTTCATTCCACAGCTGTTTCCTGTAGATTCAAATGCACATCATCCTTTTTCCTATGGTTTATGGTTATTCTCCCTTTTTTTCAGTTTTAAATGGGGTGTTTTATCTAAAGCATTGAGATTTGTTGCAATCGTTCTCTCGTTAGCAGCCGTGCCAATGGGTCTAACCCCTTCTCTGATTGTTGTCCTCAGGCAACCCGCTGACAGTGGCCTGCAAAGCCTTCTTCGGATTCAGTGGAGAATCGGGCCCCATGATCTACTGGATGAAAGGGGAAAAATTCATTGAAGAATTAGAAGGTCACATTAGAGAAGGCGAAGTCAGGTACTTTTTGGAGTATTTGCTGTTAAGTATATGGTATGTCCCAAAAGCCTGTTTTATTTTTAAACAGGTTTTTAATTTGAGCTGTCTAACAAGTGATGAATGACTTGGAAGCAGGGCAGTGTGAGTTCCTCCCTTGCCTTTCTAGGAGATAAACTCTGGAGACATAGTTGCTATCCATGCACCCGAGAATCCATCACCAAATCCCCGTGCTGGCAGCTGCCGCATCTCCGACTGTTGTGGGGGATGAATCGAGCCTTGTGTGGAAATGCTGCTGTCCCCTGCCACTGCTCCTCATGGCGGTCTTTGGCAAGATGACATTTATTTCAGCATCAGTATTAATCTTAAAGATGAACAGTCTCCTGTCAAAGTGTCCATACTTTTTGTCTACTAAATGTATTGGCTGCCCATGATATAGCTCTCAGTGTGGCTTAACCAGGACTTTCTAAAGACGGTAGCATTTGTTCCTCCACACTTGCATTTAAAGGAGAGAAGGAAGTCACTGTGTGACGGCGTCTGATACCAGCTTGCGCTTGGTTTGTTCCAGATGCTGATTTTCATATGCTGTACCAGTTGTAATGAAAAAAATCACTTGTATCCCCGTGAATGTTCGTGGAGTTTGTACCTGACAGCATCTTCTTATCTCCCCTGATAAATAATTACTTGATCGATAGCTCTTTTAGACTAAGCTAGGATTATATGATGGACAAGGTGGTCCTAGCTCCCATACACAGGTGAGGAATATAGATCATAAAGAAACCCAAAGTCTTTACATGTTCTATTGCTCACTTTTGGTCTAGTTTCAGAGGTTTTTTTTCTTCTAAAAGTAATTTTGGAGAGCAAGCAGAGAAAAAGATTCCTTTACTTTATTATGTGATCAGTAATTTGAAGTTCAGTCCATAATAACCACTAGTAATAACCACTAGTTATTAAAACAAACTAAAATAACTGACCTAACATTGCTTCTTAACTGCATACAGACAAAATTTATCATCTATTGTTAGAAGGCTTTAAGTGTACAATCCCTTTCTGGGCTTTTGACCAGAAAAGACAATTATTGGAAACTTCTGCCGCTGCAAGTAATGAGCATTTAACTCATTACATGAACAGAGTGATTTTGATCACGTTCTGCTTCACATCAGAAGGACAATTTGAGGTTTGCATTTAAAGATCCCTCCAGTGCCAGCACAGGTCCAAACTGGTCCTTTATGTGCATTTCTGTGAGTGAAACTTGAGTTTGAAAAGGTATGTCTTTGCTCCGTCTCATTGCATATTCTGGATTCAAAATAATTGCATTACAACACTCTTTCCTCTCTCCGTTAAAATGCTCTGACTCAACTTTATAGACTCCTTGCAATTCAGTGAGTCTTGTCTTTACTAAAGCTACTTATCACATACCCGGTCTCCTGCATCGCAGCCAGCTTTAAAAGCATAGCATTTACCAAAACCGACTGCATCGTTACCAGCACTGCCACAGGCCATCCCTATTTTGATTTAGAAGTAGCTATGGCAACTGCAGTAGGAACTTTTTGCAAATGACTTTTTCACAGTGACAGCTCTCGCTTATGCATCCCATTATGGATATTCTGACTTAGCAAAGCTAAGCAGCACTAACTGTTCTATCAGCGCCTGAGCCACTCCACATCTTCCACCCAGTCCTATTTATTGACGTATTTCAAAAAATACCATGGATGTTGCAGGTTTGATGACCGACAGTGAACTTGCCAATTAGACGCTTTTCCCATCACTTTGCTTCTATATGGTATTATCAACACACTTCTGTTAATGCTGAGAAACTTGATGTAGTTGGGGATTGTTACAACCGGACCAAAACAATCCATGTGTCGTTCCTTTGACAAGTGTTTAATATTTTAACTCTACATCCCCTATCTTAAATTTGTCCTTGAATTTGCAGCTAAAACTCTGAATTTCTGGTGCTGTCCTTGCCCTGGACTGTATCCATCCATTGTGTCGCTGGATTTTCTCTACGTGGTGAGGGAGCAGGTTTGCACATAAATGCATCGTAGGGATCTAAAACACCCATCGCTATCTCTGGTATGCTTATTTACAAGTCAATTAGTCTGTGCACTTTTATGAAAGCACTGAAATAAGGATGCCCGTGACTTGAGCATTGCTGTTAAAATCAAAGCCATGGAGCTGTTTGTTTTGGCAAATACTCTTCACCATAAATAATATGTGTAGCCCTGGGTTTACGATTATTTATTAGGCATTGTTAGAGAGCCTCATAATAAAAAGCAACTAATGAGCATTGCAGGGCACAGGTGATGGACCCCTCTCTTACCATCCTCATTGTCTGCCCTTGAATTAAGCTCCCCAAATATTAGAAATTCATAGGGAGAAAAGGAGAAGGAGACTTTGCTTGACAGGTGGATTTTCCACAGCAATAATAAAAACGTCATGTAAATTGAATGAGGCTATTAAACAAGGAATTAGTCTGTAAGCCTGCCTGCAGAGCTGTCAGTTGAACCTGATTATCAGAGGAGCCCAGAGCAAATTTCAACCCCATTTCTCTGCCACAGCAAAGAAATATTTTCAGGGATAAATATTACTCTCCCAGCCACCTATGAGTTGCTTCTCTTCTGTTTTCGGGCGCTGCCGCAGAACACTTTGCAGATACGTCATACTGCTCAGCCTGAAGAGTATGTTTGTCTTTTTTTTTTTTCCCCCTCCCTTCTCCATTTTTAACTGGAAATAGTTTAGCTCATTCTAGAGGCATGAGAAGTGAATGGAGACATTTTAAACTGCAGCCTTATCTCCTCTCGCTGATTAATTCAGCACTCTGCCTTCTCATCCACAGAAGTTAATTGGTGGGTGCAAAATGCTCAGACAAGATGTTGCTGCTCTGTGGCATTAGGAGAGGATGCTGAAGGAGGAAGGCAGAATTACCATCACCGCTTACGTGATGTCTTAGGTACTTTGCAGAGAAGTGGGGAAGTGACAGCGCTCTCCTGAAAAACTTGTGCTATTTAAGTAGACAATTTACAGGCTGCAAATGAGAACCAGGATGCAGGGAAGTGATTGAGAAGGAAGACCACCGTGCCATGTTGTTAGTTGAGCTACTTTTCTTTGGAAAGTGCTTACATGCATGCAGATAAGGTCTTTTATCTACAGACTATTGTTAACAATTTTCTGAAGTAAGGACTAAAGTTCGCATCCCTGTTCACAGTCCAGATCCTCAACTGTCTTGCCTTTTTGATAAGTCCCAATCACATGCTGATTAGTAAAGGTTTGGATTAATGCCTTGATCCTGCAAAGACACCCAGGTGAAGCTTTCTTATAGCCTTTAGATCTGTGATCATATCAAACGTGAGAATTTCAGGAAAACATAGTTTCAAAGGAGAAGCATTTGTAACTTCAGTTGCAACTTAATGCATAAACAGTGGGAAAAGTATGACAGATAACTTTGAAAAATCTGAAACACTTTGGATGTTTTTCAAAGAAAACAGTCTGAAATGATACTTTGTTTTTTAATTCAGTTTTTCTTAAGTGATAAATAACCACTAGACAAAATGTTTTGTTTTAGATCAAATAAAATGCTGCAGCTTGAGCAAAAAGAAAAATGTTTTTTCATTTCACCCACGTCTTATCCTTTCATCCTGTTTATTGGGAGTTGACAAGCACCATTGATTTATGTGTGCATTAAATGATCTAATTACTCTTACAGTTTGTCCATCAAAGCAGAAAAAGGCATTATTTTCTCAACCTGTGGGAATTGGCATATGTTGGTAATGTTACTGGTAAAGTTCCCAACAACCCTGACAGGGACAGAACTTCATCTATGCATGTGGAGTGAACACTGGTGCAGCTTTAAAGTCTAACTTGTTGACAGTTTTCCTTTTTTTCCCCAAAAATATTTTGCTTGGTGTTCTCTGGACCAGCTACAAAATGCAATCAATTAAAGGTTGTAGACATATAAAATTTTAGGTGACTGTGTTTATTGGTGACACTAATTGATCATAAGCTGTATAGTATTGGTTTAAAAAAAAAAGCAGGAATAAAAGGTTTAACCCCACTAAAAGCTTCCCACACTTTGTTACCAACATAATGTTTAAGCATCTGTTAGCATTTGCATGATAAAGCCTGTTCTGAGGAGTTCTCTCCATAGAGATTGCAATTAACATGAAAATAAGTGAAAAAAATTTTGTCTAAGTTCATATTCCTTCTGAAGAAAGCTTCTTCTTTAGATGATCAGATATTATTTAAATTTTGGTTAAGGGTTGATTATTTTATTTTAAATAGATTCACAATAATAGTTTATTTTATCTTAATTGTAATGTCTTCGTAATTGTTACCATGCGTAAAATATGCTGATTGTAATAAACACAAGATAATTTGAACATTCACAAAGTGCTCCAGATTAATGTCCCAGATATCTTCTCTGCTAATGGTTTTATTTGTTCCCTGTAGCGTGATTTGAAGGCTAAAATTTGTGGATCATATTGTTTACCAACAGAGAAGAAAGACTTTCCTAAGTTCAAAATATTTCACTATATACATAGAATATTAATAGGTAGATGAGAATTGGTTTATCAGACTCTCAGGTATTTAGAATGATAAAACACAAGCAGAAGATTTGAGTCTGTAAACAGATCAGGGCAGTTTCTATTCTGGCCAGAAGCGATACAAATTCAGCATTTCTTGCATTATTTTCAGCACTTAGAGTCAGGGCCAGAACAGGAAAATGCAGAAGTACACAGTAAATGAGGATGAATTTGCAAAAAAAAAAAAAAAAAAGCAATTCAACCTCTTCCAAAACAAGATATATTGTGTTCTTAAACAAATGCTTTTGCACTTGCTTTTTTGCAAGTTTTTCAGGTAGTGGAAGAGGATAAATTGTTGTGGATACTCTGTTTTGTCTTCTGAGTTTTTGTCAGATCACATAAGCCTTTAAAAGCTATGTGCTGTATGAAGTCTTACCGTAAATACGTGGTTTATAAGAGTCAGGTTTAGATTTTTGATTCTCAAGTGCAATATGCACACACTTCCATTCTGATCTGTATTCAGATGCAGAGGTTCACATTTGCTGTGTGAAATGATTTACTGTCCATAAGAAAAGATGTGTTTTTTGAACACCCAGAACAACTTTGGTTTGTAATAGAGAAGTTTGGGGGTTGTTGTTGTTAACGAAAAATTTCAAGCTGTCTAGGAGAAACGGTGTCCAAGCAGTGCAAACAGCACTCCAATTAATGGCCCATCTTCCCTTGTGTCTGATTGCCATTAATGCATCAGTACATGGAGAAAACATTTCTTTTTTTGGTGAACTTCAATGTTATTTATTTTGCCTTTGCCTCTTAGTGCACTGCACTATCTTTTCTCAGTAAAACCCTGCTAGACTCAGCAGTACTACATGCACTAGTGCGTTCACGGTCTTTGGCCTGTGAGCACATCATGCAGTTTGTTTATCTCCTTTCACATTATGCAACAGTACTCTGATAGGATCAAATGGATCTGGCAGATTATACTTGACATTGCATTTCCTTGTTCAAAGAACCAGTAACTTTCTTGAGCAACTGATAAGAAGCCTTTTGAGGGAATAGGGTGTTTTATTTTTAGTCTTGAGTCATCATCAGAAAACACTTGCATTTACTTTGCATTTGTTTTAATGTTCACATTAGAATAATCACATGAAAAGACTGTACCTCTGGCCTGAAATTCTGCTGGAGCTTTCTATTTCTTTAGTGGGGATTTTGCATTTCCCTTCTGCACTCTCAAAGGAGCAAAGAGCTCTTGTTCTTGACACTGTCCCCTTTTAAAGTCAGAATCTAACCAAAAGAAAGGAGAATTCCACAGAGTAGCACAGCTTCTGCTGCTGCTTCTCCAGACTGCATTAATATGTAGAACAAGACACAGCCTTTAAAATATTGCCTTATAATTTGCTCAGCTATGGCTTAGTAGCGCATATTTACTTCTCTGGAAAGTGAGTGCTTATTGCTACTTTAAAAAGCAGCATTGTTTTTAGCATATTAATTCAGGTGGAGCTGAGGTAAACGTGCTACATGCAACTGTTGTGCTCGCTGCCCCTCTTCCTACGCTTGATTCAGCTTCTTGCTGCAGACATGAAAAGAAAAGAGGCTTTTGGACAGCACAAAAGATGCCTGTATTAAATTTCTTCTGGATACCTTTAATTTCCCCTAAGTCCTTCTCTGGGAGTGCAAGGGGTCTGGGACACTTGATATCTTGTGCTGAAAAGTCATGGTTCTTTAAGGCATCTTCCACCTCTTTTTAATTCCGCTAAGAGAGGGCTGTATCCTTCCTTTCAGACTCCTCAGAGAGCACCTTGGAGAAAAGGAAGTGGAGTTGACATTGATCTTTGATGCTGTGGAAGAGGCAGATCTGGCTAACTATACGTGCCACGTGGAAAACAGAAACGGACGGAAGCACGCCAGTGTTCTTCTGCGCAAGAAAGGTAGTTATTAATTACCTGTGCTCTCACCCCGCTGAGAAGCCACACGTCACAGCCAGCCACCGAGCCGGGAGCGAGGTCCTGCTGGCCTCTCGGGCCCAGGCTGGAGCTGTGTGTGCTGAGTGAAGCTGAGATGCATTTGTTTTATGGCTTCAGTTTACCATTTGTAAAGAAATTTAATGAGCTGTTCTTTAGTCACTGGTGAATAAGCTTTTCAGCTGATGTGCTTGCCTGGAATCAAGTCACCAATAAAGTCAGTGGAAGTAGTTCAGTCTAAACACCCTACAAATTTGACCTAGAGTTGATGGACTACACCTCACAGGTAATGGTGTGACAGAGTTAAAATGTGCATTTCGTAGAATATGTAGCTCAGCAGTGAGGTCAGATGTTCTCATATTTCTCCAATTCCTAGCTTTCCTGGGTAAATTGAAAACTTAAAACAGTCGCCATGCATTTTGATTTTTAACTGCAACAGGAATTAAAACATTGCGATGGGAGCTACAAATCAATGGAGAATTACCCCATCATTGTGCTACCTTGATACTCTACCTAGAAGTGGGAATACTGGTACTGACAAATTATCTGTAGCAAAAAGCAAACCATTTGGTTTTGAATGCTCCAAATTAAAAGGTGCTGCTATGCTCTGCTGTTTGCAGAAGTCATTAAATCCTAAGGAGTGTAACAGTATCTCATTAGCGTTCTTAGGTTAGTTCAACAGCCTCTCCTATTTGTAAGTAGGGTGACATTTAAATTTGATCATGATCTCTTAAAAATGCAGGGTATTAGCAGGTACAAAAGCTGTAAAAGAGTGGCTGTTTGGAAAGCGAGGAAGGATTAAACACGCAGAATATAACAGTAATGGGAAACTACAGAGCCACCAGCACAGGAGATTGGCTGAAGACTTAATAAATTGTCCAAGTCTCTGCTGTTATTCTTAGCTGTAAATTAGTTTACCAAAAGAGAAAAAGAAATGTGTCCGCAGGGCACATGTGCAGGCTGTGAACCCAGTGCTGTTCCCATCCTCCATGTGCTTACAGACCACTGGGGTATTGGTGTTGGCTAAAAAAGCTAGCCCTCTCCAACCACCACGCTCCCAGTGAAACCCGCAGAAGGTCACTGGTTGGGGACTGTTTCAGTAGGCTGTGACAGGGAAGGGAATTGGCAATTGCCGGCGTCCTGGCTTTAGAGGCAAATTGCTGAAGCAGCTCAGAAGCCCAGTGCTGCCACTACGGCTTCGCGTGTGCGACTGCTTGGTTCGAGTACCCAGGCAAGATCAGGCAGTCAGTGCAGGGTTTAGGATGCAGTTTGTAGGGAAAGATGAGGCCAGGTTTCTACTCATTTCATTTATATTCATTTTCATTCAGCAGAGGTGTCATAAAAACAGATACTTTCAGAATGTTCCACTAGCTCAGAGTTAGTGAGTGGAAGTGGAAAGCGGGGGAAAAGAGTGAGCCAAGAAAAGATCTCCCAGCCAGAGAGGAGTCAGTGCTACCTGTGGAGACTGTATACTTGGAAGAGCTTAGCTTTCTTTGTGGCTGCAGCGGTGTCGAGGCCTACATCTCCTCCCTTGGCAGTAGGAGATGCGTGGGCGCAACGCGCAGCCCTGCCCTAGCTAGCCGGCCTCTGGCCAAGTCAGCTGCAGCAGGAGGGAAGCCACGGTGGTATGTGTTTTCTAAGGGGCTGCAGAAGCCCCACTGGGACCATGACAGGGACTCAGTAGCTCTCTTCTCCCAGTGCTTCTTCCTCCCATGTACGCTTTTCTTGCTGTTAGTACCTGAGCATGCTGCAGATCAACCTCTGACCTAGGGTAGACATGACCATGGCACAAATGAACTCCCTACTCCGGAGGTTCAGCTAAAAGCATGTGGATGCTAAATGCTGTTTTCATAGCTGTAATTTGTGCCCTCAGATAATCTATATAAAAGCAGAGGTAAGGGATAGGGGTTGTTGGGACAAAGAAGGGCTATTGGGGGAGGAGATCCTTGGGTCAATGTCCCTCTTTGTTCCTATTCTTACATGTGACCTACAGGTTATATGTATGAACGTAAACTGTTCAGTCCTATGAAAATCTAATGGATCAAGTCCTACTTGCACAATTTCCTATGCATGGAAAAGCTTTACGTCCTAGAAAGGAGGCATAGCATAGATTGGACTTTGTGCTAAGTAGTGGGGATAAAACACAACACAGAAGGTGCAAACCACTCTGAGAAACAAGGGCACACAGTTGTGATGCAGAACACATGAATGAACATTTAACATCTAAATTACCTGGGTGTCACAGCTATAATTGAGGAATCTGGTTGTCATGATGAAGGATTAACCTCTTTAGTGCAAAAAGCATTCTACCTTTCCATCCATCGAACACAATAAATATATGACTGATAGTAAGTATATCTTTGTTGACACTGTTAAATGTTCTGCTGTGTTGCATATATTAGAATAACAAGCCAGGTTTATTTATAACAAGGAAGTGCAGACATTTCAGAGCTCTCCTGAAATTATGGAAGAAACACTGCTGAGTACAGAATTTGGAGGAGAAAAGGATCACTTCTCAGCTACTATTTCATTTCTTTCTGCATTGTGGCTGTAGAAGGCCCCTCAAGCACTCTCAGCAGCACTCTCAGTAGTTACTGAGATAGAATATCTATTGAATAGATATTCAGTCTCTTCAAGTGCTGTTTATTACCAGTATTTCCAACTGTCCTTTGACTGCTTGTCCCGTTGTCCTTTTTGTTAGAGTATTCGTTAAGTTCTTAGGAATTCTTGACCAAAGTTTTGCTTTTTGTAGACTTCTTATCCTAGCTTTCTCCCACTCGTATGCGATTGTAGAGTACTCATAAGCCAGGAAATACTAGTATATTTACTGATCTGTGATAGGATTTAGGATAGGACTGGTAGAACCAGTATCCTTTTGTTGACCAGTATCCTTCTCTGCGTGTCAAAGAAGGGGTCATGGATTCTTGTTGTGATGTATCTCAGTTGTGCAGGAGTTGGGAGACTTAGGGAAGATGAAGAGAAAGCACAGATCTCCCCGTCAGAGAAATCCCTCTCCCTCCCACGCGCTGCCCGCTGGGGGTTAGCTTTTCCACATTTGGCAGGAGGTGCTTGTCTGTAAGCTACGTCTGCCCTCTCTTCAAAGGTGTGATTGCAGCCCGCCATGTGCACCCAAACTAGCATGACTCATGACTCCAGCTAAACTTGGAAGGCTGGGGTAAAAGACAGGAATAAAAACCAAAACCGAATTATAGCTGTAGAATAAGAGTTTCTAGAGTTGGTTTCTGTTTTCATAACAAGTGGTTATTTTTAAGCAAAATGAAGCAAAAGAAACTGCTGAAGTATTTAGGGTAAAATATGTTGAAGACTTTGCTGGATTAGTGGTCGAGTCTTCACAAATGCTTTATAAGAATCCAAGAATGTTGTCTGTACAGCATTAGTGTATGGACAGCCCCAGAGCATGTATCATCATTCAGGTTTTGTTTTGGTTTTTTTGTTTTTCCTAACAAAGAACCAAGGCCAGCTTCGAACATCTGGCCCTACCAATGCAAAGACAGAATTGGCCTTGTTCCTGAGACCAGAATGCCACGTCTGCTTTCTATCACGTTCTTTACTGACTGACTTCAGGAACACTTTGTTATTTGCTTTCATGTAGTTCAAAAAATAAGTTGCTTTTTCTTTTTTCCCTCCATGCTGTCCTAGGATGTTTGAAACTTGGTTTACATGGAGTGACAGTACATACATACTTATTCCTGAAGTTGTGGAAATAGTTCAGGATTCCCTTCAAATGTATTTGGAAAAAGTCCAGTATTTTTCTGACTGAAGTCTAAGTACACTATAAAATATACTGTCCTGGAACATGAATAACTTGTCAAGAACTGCAGAATAAAATCAGTCCGTGCTCTTAGTGGAAAGAAGCAGTGTATTTGGGCAAAAGTAAATATGACAATGATGCTGGCCCAACACTTAACTTCAGGAAGGCTGCCTTTGTTCAAGATGTAAAGGAAACATGTTTTTTTGATATTGATATTGTAACTAACAATGAGGAACATTCTAAGATATATTTGGCTCTTACTTGTTAGGTATTTATGGGACTTTTAATATTTCAAAGAGCATAATCCTATATATAATGTGTTGTGGCTGAATCCTTTTACATTATTTTACATTGTTGGAATCTATCCAAATATGATTACTTACTGATTTTCAGTCACTGTTCTGACAAAAGTCCAGATTCAACTCCTCCCCTGGGTTTTACTCAACTGCCTTTTTCTATTGACTTCGGTGAGAACCACTTGAGGAGAAAGGCATTGATCAGAGCAGTGCCCAAGAGCTGAAGAGGCAAGAAAACTGAGCATTTTGGGCTTTTCTCCATTTCCTCCACTGTAGAACAGAAATAAGGAGCCCAAAAACCTTGGCCTTCTGCCTTCTTAAGTCTGGAGGTGAGGGGAGTTACAGGGCAGACGGACGAGTGTTAGAAAGGCGAAAGCAAATCCATACAACATAATAATAATACAATCTATACAAAAGGCCCTGTCCTTGGACCTTTACTCTGCAAGGTAGCCTAGGTCAGTTTATACAGAACTGAATGCCCTTCTTCCTCCTCTGTCTAAGCCGGCAGTCTTGCAATAATCTCAGTTTCCTGGGAGAAAAATTTCAGTACAACATGAAAAGTTGCTTTTTCACTGAAAAATGATTTTAACCAGCTCTGCTCTCCATTTGACCAGATTTATCTCAAGAGCCTATGCCAACTTTACTGTGCAGTGTAATAAAAGTCCTATGAATTCCCTGTATTCTCAGAGAGATTAAATAGCTATTATAATAAACTTTTTCTATCTATGAGTCTCTGATTTCTTACCAGCCAGACATCAGAGATACTGTTCATTGGGAATAACTTGACATCTGATGTTAATTATTGAAATACAAGGCATGGGAAGGCAAGAGTAGCCCCAAAAGATACACAGCTAATTTTCTTCTTGTCTTGAAAATGACACGAATGACATACCAGTAATTTTTTTTCTGACCTAAGTTTTAGAAGCATGAAGATCACAAAAACTTTATGTCTCTCTAGTATTATAGTTTTTACATCTTCACATTGTATTTATCACAGCAGTAAATATCTTCACAACATCTTATCTAAACTAATATAGGCTGTTGGGGCTGTTGTCATCTTGTGTCTTTTATGGCCATGTAATATGCCAAGTGGTGTTACTAGCAATATTGTGTTCAGAGGACATTTCAGGCTAAGCAACAATACTGTAAAAGTTAGTGTCTGACGTCAGGTCAAGCACTGGATTGGTATTTTATGTTTTTTATCTTGGTCTGTCATTGGTTTGCTGAATGACCTTGAACATATTGCTTCACTTTCCTATGCCTCTGTTTCCCCAGCTGTAAAAGGTGGATAATTGTGTTTGAATGAATTTGTGAGGTACTTTGAGACAAACTGTTTGTGATGTTTCCTAACAAAAGCATCCCAGTAGGAAGTTTTAACTAGCACCAGTTCCCATTAAAATATAATGTGTACTAAACAAACATGCAAGAACTCAGTTAGTAGCCATCACAACTCAAACGAAGTAGCTCTTAGCAGCCGGATGTGCGCTCCTGGCTTCTCGTGTTATCTTGGGTGCTCTAGATGCTCAATTAATTCTCCAGTGGTTCAGCTGAAGGCCTGGCTTGGCAGGTCACATCAACTCATTGACTGATATAAAAGCAAAGTTTAATATTAATTTGGGGAACTAGTCTCACAAACAGGGTAGAATGTCTACTATATCTATTCTCACATGCTGCATACAGCGTTAGATGCACTTTGCCAAGACAGAAGATTCAGTCAAACTCTGCAAGCTCATTAAAGATTGATTAATCCTCAGTGTAAAATCACTACATAATTCCCTTGCAGAAGAATTATGATTATAGCCTCAAATGCATTCTGGATGGCAATTTCAGACTGGCAGTAGAAGGAGTAAATGGGTAAAGTTAAATAACAGGTAATGAACAAAAAATTAGGCATCCTTAATGTTCCAGTGGTTCTAACAGGAAGCTCTGCAATTGGATGTGGGATTGTACAATGGCTTAGAGCAATTCAAGTTCAGAAAGATCATAACCTTTCTGTTTTTTCTTGCTAATTTTAGATTTGATCTACAAAATAGAGCTTGCTGGAGGATTGGGAGCCATCCTTCTTCTGCTTATTTTGCTTGTGACCATCTATAAGTGCTACAACATAGAGCTGATGCTGTTCTACCGACAGAACTTTGGAGGAGACGAAGCAGCGGATGGTAAGCAGCCTCTCAGGGAACTGAATATACCCCATGGAAAGATTTCAGAGGCCCAAAGTGATGAAACCTGTGGACTGAAATGAATCCTAGAAGATAAGCTGCCACCAGTTTAAGTTCAAACTACCTAGCACCCAACAGTGTAAGGCCTCAAGACCTTCTCCCAAAGCCCAATGAGCCTTTTTGCTGAAGTGTCTCTGGGTCAGTCATGCTGTACAAAAACAGGAATGGGAAGAGGTGTTCAGAAGTCTATTAGAGAGGCTCAAATACAGTTTATGACCTTATTCCTCAGGAAAACTCCATATGTGTAAGTCAGTTCATGTTGCGCAGTGCCATGTCTGCCCGAGATCACTTGCTCCTGAGAGCCATACTGTATTTAGGCTGTCTTTCACTAGGTATTTTTCACTTTACATTCCCATTAAGTTATTTTCAGACTCCCAAATAACCGTGGTAACTAGGGACAATTGTTATTGTGGTTAACTAGTTACCTCGGTTAGTTGGGAGTCGGAAAACAATTTAATGGAAGTGTACAGATTGCCTGGAGTGTATGTTTAGGAAAAATGTGGGGTGTTTTTCAGTGTTTCCCGCCCGTCCCCCACCACACTTCAGTAGCATCTAATCTGTTCTGTGCCTAAAGCTAAGCATATATTTTTAAATTGGAGATTCAATTGCTAGGAATATAATACATTCTTGCTCCTGTGAGGCTGGAGTAAGTAGTGGTAAACCAAATCCAAGCGCTTTGTGTCATTTAGTATACACTGAATATGTTGATATTACCATATAATTAATATATTATTAATGTGCATATAATTAGTATCTGCTAGAGATCTGAAGTAGAATATTAAAATATTGCTCTTCTCATTGCCCACTGCAATACGTACAAGTCACGTAGGCAGTCTTGAATGATGTATCTAAAAACAATAATGTATTTGAAAATGGAGCAGGGAACACATTTCCCTCATTGTGCAAAAAACAATATGCAGTTGCACAGACCTTTTGCTTTCTGCAGTTCCCATTGCTGTTATCAAAATAATAAACTTTTTTGCTAAGCACTAGCTGAATATGGTATGAAAAAGTTTGGTTGCAATGAAATCTGTGGGAGCTTTGGAGGATGGGTACAATGTCATCCAATGGATTTTAGATACGGTAAAGAGCAGGGACAGAAGTCAGGAAATTTCCTCTCTTTCAATCTTTATGGGCAAGTAAGAAAATATAAAAATATATTTTTTTCATACTATGGCTTTTCTGATCAATTGTTATCCTGATACTCACGTAGGGGAAAGTGAAAGGTGGGATTCTGTGTTTTTAGAAGTAGTTTACCTCTAATTGCATGGGTTTATACCAACGTGACTTCCTGGTTCACACCAGCCAAGAATGACCCAAAGTGTCAACTTCCTCCCCGTTGCTTTGGTTTATTTTTGTAGTATTTCAGTGTGAAGCTGCTGCATTTTTATTAATGTAACTTTTTTGTATAGCCCATTTATGAAAGAGTATTGTTTCCTAGTTGTTTAGAGAAAGCTCTGTGAGTACATAGATGATTTTGTGTGCATGTTAATTCTGAATACAACCTTTTATTTTTCTAGTGCATGATTTTAGAACTGTTCTAGCCTGGTGTTTTATTCTGCTCCTGCAGAATGAAATGTGGAGGCAGAATGTTACTGAAGTCCAAGTATCTATGGGGACATTTTTTTGTACCCATGGAGGCTATAGTGGCAGCGTGCACAGCTCCCGTGAGGGCTCAGCTGTATAGATCCACTTGCAAGATCATGTCTCATTTACACATCTATTTCTTTAAAATAGATGATTTGGAACTCAACAGATTTGCTTTATCCTATTACTAAAAATACCGTACGTAAGTGATGTTGGGGAAGTGATTCACTTCCTGTATCTTGCATAGCTTTGTTTTTAGAGAAAACGTTTTGCCAGTACTGAGGATTAAGGGAAGCCAGCTAGAAACTGTCACCAGATAGGGCAGCATCCCAACCTCGCAGATCCAGCAGTGGGCTAGCATGGATGGGTCCTTCTGCTGACGCACTATCTACAGGAGACTTGTGAAGAGGCATGCAAGGCTGCAGGGGTATAGCATGAGCATATGGACTCACTAGAGCCCACGGGAACTGGTTCTCCTGGCATCCTCTTGCTCGCATTGCCAGGGGAAGCGCCTGGCGGGGGCGGTTGCTGCACCCGCGCAGCTGGGGGGACCAGGAAGCGCCAGGATCGCTCAGCCTCCAGCCTGTATCTGGCTTTGTGGGAATGCACGGCTCTCCCACGGCTTTATCACCAGCCATGGCAGCGCGCTGGGGTTTGCTCTGCTGCCTTTGCAGAGCTCTCAGGCTTTTGCAGGGATTTTGCCTCCCTGATGCCTTGATGGCTGGCTTCTCATAAAACGTTTTGGCAGGGTCCCTTACTGACAGGGGTGGCAGGTTTTGGACAGGCCTCCAAAGCTGCCTGGCCTTTGTGTCTCTGCTCTTTGTTCTTCTGTCATTTTTCCATCAATAACAGCCATTTTAGTAAGCTGTTGATTTCGGAGAAATACCAGCAAGCCAGGTGGACCTTCTCCCATACAGCTCTCGTGACGCTAGGCAAATTGCCTTTTACAGAGGTATAATTATTCACATGCTTTCTGTTGCTCTGACCTGCATGGATCTGACTTTGTGTAAAGAATAATAAGAAAGTAACTGTCATTGCAAGGTCATCAAAGAGTGCATTGTATTATGATTAGCTATTTTTTTCTTTTTATCAGAATGTATTGATGAGTTTTAACTGCTTTAATTATCTTTCATGTGTGCTGGTTTTTTTATGGATAATTGGTGCTCAGCAATCCTACATTCATGCAATTTTGTTCTCACAACATTAGCTATTTGATTTTTCATTTTCCGTAAATAATGGCAGCTGTGCTCTTCCCTAGAGACTGAATTGCTGAAGGTTGACTTTTCCAATATACTATTTTCCATTACTGCAGGGGAATAACAAAGAAAAATGTTACTAAGGCAGCCTGATCCCGGTGGATTTAGCGGGGGGTGTGCGCGAAAGCCTTATACCCCTCGCCTTCTCGTGAAGCTCTATTTCTTACTCTCCAGTCTCGATCCTGGTGCCACCCCCATTCCCTGTACCACCGGAGCAGGAGGAGGAGGAAGGTTGCCCTGTCTAGCTGAACCTCTGCGCGTGGCATCGCGCGGCACAGCATGGTGTGGCGTGGGCCCCTCTGTGGCCCGCTGCCCGCCCCATGGCGGCGGGAGGCCCGGCGGCCGGGCGCGAGCTGCAGGCCCCGGGCTGGGGCACGGCCCTCCCGCACCCCCTTCGCACCGGGGTGTGCTTCCAGCTCTCGTCTTCAGAGGCCCAAATACTTCAGCATGGCCTGGGTCAAGTGACCTCCAAAATGATGGCTTTGGCTTTCAAGCCTGCGAGGTTTTCTGAAAGGACGCGTTGGTTTGTTTGCATTTGTCATTGTTTTCTGTGGGTTCGGTATTCCCTGGAGTCGTATGTTCCCATCGTGTTTCTCACAGTTACACACACAAGGATTAATTCTTTCTTTAAGTGAAAGCTCAAAACTTTCCCACAATGGTAGCGCTGTCGAGGCGTAGGAGTTGAGGCTTAAATAAAAACTTCCATTAGTGATATATGTAAAGAATTTTGTTTAAAGTTCCAGCTTCACATTTGCATCAGAGTGTTGCCCAAGGTCTTTGCAGATGTGAAGCAGTGTCAAATGCATTCAGCGATCACATGAGGCAGAGTTACTAATTAACTCAACGTGCAGCAGAAAGCTGAAAGGAGATCCTTCAGCTGGGTCTGAGAGCACGGCTCTGTGGAAGCCAGGTTGTGTGTTACTGGCTTTGTTGAAACAATTTTGTTGGGAAATGCTCCATCATTCCCAGCAAGAATACAATTTCCTAGAACTGCCCTGTGCTCTTTATAGCGCTTTTGCAAGCAACAGGCTGAGCATGATATCGCTTTCTTACAGACAACAAGGAATACGATGCTTATCTTTCGTACACCAAAGTGGATCCTGATGCTTTAGATTGTGATAACAACGACGAGGAGCAGTTTGCGCTTGAAATTCTGCCTGACGTTCTGGAAAAACACTATGGATATAAGCTCTTCATTCCGGATAGGGACCTGATCCCTAGTGGAAGTAAGTATTTCTGACCTTTGAGTTTTAACACTCTCTGATATGTTGTGAAGGCCTGGGCTGCACAATAAATGCTAGATGTGGAAAACCTCTCTTTGTGAAGCGGTTGCCAGTTTGGAAGAGCTTCTCAGTGCTGCAAGCTGGAGCTCTAAGTCAGAGCGTGTTCCTGTGCCGCTGAAAGCGAAAGGGAGCTGCCGCTGGTTTCAGCGGAGACAGGAGCTGGACCTCTCCAAGGGGAAAGAGCAGTAAACTGTCATCCAAAACCTCCATGTCAGAGACAGGTAGCTAAACAGGAGACTTTCAAAAAAGATTTTGTAATCTGTTTTATCATTGAAAATGGGATTTTTTTCAGTAATTATTTGTTTGTCCACAGCAGCTTTACAAGTAAAAGTCGTCTTTCCCATTAAGTCTTGTTTTTTTTCCTGCCTTTGAAGTGTCATAAACAGCTACTTTAGTTTCCAGTTAATAGTATACGTGCAAGTTTTGCTTTAGGGTTTTGACCAACAGTTGCATTTCTAAACAGTATTGGCGTAGTGTACGTAATCAGCGTTGTGTAAGTAATGCGAGTTCCTCAGAGGGCTGCGTACAGTCCAGTGATCTGATGCTGTTTTCTATGCTAACGGCGAAATACAGTGGTCCATTTCCAGTCAGTTTTGCTGCAGTGTGGGAAGAGTCTGCAGCACTTTCAGATGTCTGTAACAACAGCTAATACCTTCTTAGCTGTGGTTATGACATCTCCCTTTGCAGATTCATGTTTGGACAAGTCAAAAGAGACCCTGAAGGATATGCATCATGTTGATGAATTCTGCATGCACAGTGTGTTTACCTTAATACCACGTTTATTTGAAATGCTGCCCACGTGAGAAATATGCCTTTTTATATGAATTCTGTCTGCAGCTCGTTTGCCTGAAAAATGCTAGAAGAGAGTATGAACTTCTCTCTGTATATGCTAGAATATAAGAAATGTGAGCAAGAAAACAAAGCGGTAGCTGTGCTGGAACAGAGGTCCCCAAACGAGAACAGCCGTAACGTGGCTGCGTTTGCAGCCTGCCTGCCAAAGACCTGAAACTGCCGCCGTACGGCTGCCAAACACCAGTGCCTGCCCCAGAAGCTGGAGCCTGTTTCTTCTCCGATATTTCAGGGAGCTGGAAAGGGAGCTCTGAGCTCTCCCGGGGGGAGGCAGGAGCCAGAGCCCCGCCAGGGATCCTGCAAAGACTCACGCAGTGCCTTGAGCTTAGCGTTTGCGTTTGCAGCCCCCGGGTTAGAGCTGTTCGCGTTTCGCCCTGCCCCGGGGAGGCACTAGCGTTACCGGTTAGTCCCCCGGCGGGGGTACTTCAGGCAGGGCACTTGGCTCGCAGCCTTTTTAGCTCTGTCAGCGCAAGCGAGTAATTCTGAATTATTAGATACTATGAAGAGAAAATAGGTCTTTTTTGT
Source organism: Dromaius novaehollandiae (assembly GCF_036370855.1). Classification (NCBI taxonomy): domain Eukaryota; kingdom Metazoa; phylum Chordata; class Aves; order Casuariiformes; family Dromaiidae; genus Dromaius; species Dromaius novaehollandiae. The sequence goes on from NC_088108.1 coordinate 10,393,593, forward strand.
GTTAAAAATCACAGAACTGTAGTAAATAGTTGTTTCCTATCCAGCAATATAGCAGAGTTATATGTAGCAATTACACCAAGTGAATTAAGGAGTTTAAATCTAGCCTTTCAGGATAACTGTACTGAGGTACAGATTAATCTGAAATGAGATTCTTCCTTCCAATTGCTGTATCAACCAGATATTTTATTTTTGTCTATTTTTGTCAGTCAGACACTCAGCAAATTCATGTCATTGCTTTGGGTATTCATTAAACCTTTCCTGAAAATGTAGGGTACCTGAAAACGTCAGTTCTCATTTACGAACGTTCACAGATTTAATACCTCTATTTTTCCTCTCAAACTCACTTCTGCAATATTGTGAAAGGGCCTGATCCTGACATACGGAGCTTCAGGAACGCTTGATCAGATTAATGACAATGCAGAATAAAATGTGTGCCTGCAATGAGTATGGTTTGCATACGTTGGCTTTGGAAAAGCTTTGGGGGAGGACGCTTTATTTTGAGGCTGTAAGAGAGGGTGAGGTGACAGGGAAGGAGGGAAGAGCCGGGCTCCTGTTCCTAAAAGCTCCGCGGGCCCCTTGGCTGTTTCCTTGTCTCATGGGGACTGGCCGCAAGGAGAGCAGGCAGCACGGCGTGGTGTTGTCCTCCTCGAAACTTCAGGGATAAGCAAGCAAAATCTTTTGGAGCAAGTGTCTCAAAAAGTGGCAGATGTGACAAAATGTGTAGCTCTTTAGGGCAGATTTCTATAGAAAAATGAGGGGGTCGAAGTAATCTTTTCTGGTTTTAGGAAATGTCTCTTCTCTCGGCTACCGCGTTTCCTTGTCTTTTGGTGCAAGTGTCTTCCAGTGTACTGTACCGCTTTCCCACTCACCATTCTGATGTGTTTCCTTCTATATTTTTGCTTAAATGTATGCGATTCCAGCAGCACAGTAAATAAGGTGTGTGTTTGTATGGCTGGTTGTTTCATGTAATCTCTGCAATTTTAAGGTGCTGCCACAGGAGGGTGTGCATTATTGCGCTTGCTTCCCGGCGTGAGGCAGTACGTGCAGATGCTATTTGGATTTTGAGAGCAAGCAAAAAATAGACTTGTTAAATAGTATTTCATTTATCTTTCTTGGAGACTTTTCTGAACAAACTAAAAAGCTGACTGCAGAAAAATTCAGGGACAAGTTTGATTATTCTTTTATCTAGCTGGTTCATCTCTAACCTTTGGGGGAAAACTCTGATAGCCTCTGCATCTCCCCGTGCAGCCTGGGCAGAGATCACAGGCAGATGGGTGTTAGCCGGGGCTCAGCCCTGGCAGAGAGCTCCTCTGCCCACGTCGGCGCTGCGTATCCAGCCTCTGTGTTTGGGCTCTGAGCTGAGGACGGGCCCTTTCAGGGGAGCATCAGCACAGCTGGTCCTGGCACCAGGAGGAGAGAGCTCGTGGCTCTCGGGCCGAAGCACCACTTCGCTGCTGGAAAGCAGCTCCCCGGGCTTCGGCGGGCAGGGCAGACGGGGATGGGTGGCGTTTGCAGTTGGCTTTGGCTTCTGGGCCCTGCGAAGCTGGGATGCGAGTATTACTGCAGCGGCGTGTTTGACCCTCGCAGGAGGTGCAGATGGGGCTCCAGCAGCCCCACTCGTGCGGGAAGCCCCACGGCCCTGCTGTTAAAGAATATTCTTTGGTCTTAACGGTCCTTCATTCTCCCAAGGTTGACAGCCCGCACACCCTTCTGCCCAGCTACCTGCGGCATACATGACCGTGCCAGCTGAGAGAACAAGACTGATAGAGCTGCGGTTGTTATTCAGGTTTCTTTGCAGTTATCATTTCTTCCACCCTATTAGTTTTCAGGGCTTTTTTAACAAACCCTTTCCCACAGCCAACTAGACATAGAAACCCTGGGAGCTTTTTAACTCAGAAGACCTGAGGAGACTGAACAGCTGGGGAGGGAAAGATAGGAATAGTATGTTTTTACCTAAGCCGTTTGCTATCTGGCTAAGGATGATGTGTCTACAGAAAGAGAACGATACATTTGCACTTGGCTCTCTTAAAATTGGGACTACATTAGAGGAAGATACTTTCCTTCCATTGTTTCTGCAAATGATTTTAAACCCTTAAAGCGAAGAGGTCAAATTGTACCTTTAACACCAGCAATACAAATCTGTTAGAGCAGCATCTAGTTGCTCTCTAAGCATATATGCATTGGATCTTCACAGTATTGAAAGCGTACGTGATCCATTCCAGCTCAGCCTAAGGTGTAGAGATCAGGCACTGAAGAGAACAACAGTGATGGAATAAAAATCTCTCCTTTTACCTGGAAAATGAGAGCTTGGCAGCAACCCAGGAGAGCACCTCAGGCATGTGATAAGAGGCATCCAAGGGTCACTGTTGCCATTCTGGCCCTTTGTAGTTTTGTCTGCCCATTTGCAGCTTTCCTGCCTGGTGAATTCCAGCTTCCCACATTCCTGGACAGAAAAAAACAACTGGGCTGTGTGCGGGGGGTTCCCAAGGAGCCTTAGTTAGGTATGTTGACCCCATTTATATGGAATGGGCATACAGTAGTTAACACCACAGGCTACTTTCAGAAATCCCCGGCAGTCTACCCTGTATGAATATTCTACTTTATGCCAGTGCATGAGGCAAAAAAAATGGAATACAGAGGAATGGCAATTGCAAGTGGAAGAATACTGAACAAAAGCCCTCTCTTTAGCTTCAGCTGGACAGGCCGGCTGCCCTGCAGTGGTCTGCTGCAGGCCACCAAGGTGCTCAGGGAGAGGCTAAGAGAACTGCATTCCCTGAAGAAAAAGGCCAAGCAGGAAGCTTATTGTCTTCCCAGTGAGAAAGTGTAGAGAAGCCAGACTCTTGTCCAAGGTGCACAGTCTTAGAATAAGAGGTTACAGATACAAGCTGTGACATCAGAAGTTCCAGTTAGATGTTAGGATAATTTCTTCACCATGAGGGTGGCTAGACACTGGAGCAGGACCTAAAAGGCAGAGAAATCTCCAAGCTTGGAGATCTTCAAAACCCAACCAGAAAAGGCCCTGAGCAACCTTACCTAATTTGGTCCTGCTTTGGGCAGAGGATTGACCAAGAGACCTCCAGAGGTCCCTTCCAACCCGCTTTGTTCTATGAATCTATGATTCTAAATATCAGGAAGTTTGATGCCAGCATCGCTCACCCAACTTAAAATTTCAGACACTTCAGTCTTTCTCCCATGCAAGGAGACATCCCCAGAGCGATCTTCTCCTCCTCCTCCTCCTTAATGCCTCTGTCCTTTGTCATGTAGAATACAGAAAGCTTAACAATGGCTAAGTGAGTGGTATGCTGAGAGGGCAGTGTGTCACGCTAATCTGCTTTGCTTGTTTCCTTATATTGTACTCTTCAGCTGTCCCTTCGCTTATACAGGAATCATGCCTTCCGGGGCAGGGGCCATCACTCTGTTCTGTGTTTCAGCAGTGCCAGCGTCACTGCTGTTGTGGCCTGAGCTAACACAAGTAAAAAATAGTTAATAATAAGAAAAAAAAAAGACATTTAACCCCTTCTGTTGTAATGAGGTATCCAGAATTAGGGTTTGGGAACCATTCAGTTAGAAAATCAGGACTGAATTATTCTTCTATAACTCTTTCTCAAGTGATACTCATGTTGACCACTGCAGCAGAGCTGGTTATTTACAGCGTGCCAGGAGCCAGCTGGTATGGTTGATGGTAGATACTCTTTGGTCCTTGTGGTGCTGCTGATCACATTTCCCAGAAATATCAGTAAGACTTGATACAATTCTTGGTGTTCTTTCTCTCTCCCTCAGTTGCTTCTGCAGATCATCTGAACCTGGTTAGTTAGTCATTTCTTTGTGTAAGCACCTCTGTGTCCATCGTGTTCATTAATTTTCTTGCTGTCAGTCTGCTTGCATAGTAGGTTGTCTGGGTCTCCTTCCAGCCTGTGGTTCGTGTAGCTCATTCAAGATTCAGTAGGCAGTTCTGCATGGTTAAACTCTTGGAAATGTGATGCATGTCTCAGACTTCTATTCTTCAGTGCTTCAAACTACAGCTCAGCATCATTACATGTTAATAGTGTCTAGTGAACATATATTTGCTGTCGGGTGATCCGTCTTCATTACTGAAGGACAGCCATGCAAAAAGTCATGTTTGTTCATGGGTCTAAAGGTTCTTGCTCTCCATACTTCTTTGGATATCGTGTTGGACATGATGCAAGTAAGTTACTGAGAGAGCTGCCCAAAATTCTGATTTTCTGACCTATGAGAAATTCCAACATTTTGAAAATTGGTGTTGTGCCTTATTCAAAAATAGTGTTTTAGAAAAACAAAAAGTCTTGGGTTGATATTAAAATGTTCTTTTTCAATAAAATCAGGCAGGTTAATTCTAATGCTGACATTTTATGTTATAGTTTATGATGGAGCTAAAAATTAAAAGAAATATCATTTTGGAAAATGAATAATTCCATGATGACCTTGTTAAGATGACTTTTTCTCCATGCCCCCCCCCCCCAGTGAAATTTCACTGCAGTTGAAACCTTTTGGGGGGAAAAATGAAGTTTCAATGAAATTATATTATCTGATGGAAATATGTATATATAGGTATATATCTGACACTAATTGGTAATTTAAATCCTGAAGTCCTAGCTCAATTTTTCCTTGATTTCTAAGTCAAAACAAAGCCATTGCTTGACAAATACTCCATGGAAAGGCAAGAGCAACTGTCTCCATTCTAACTTGTCATATAGATAGCCTGGATTTAATAGCTTCTAATGAATTGAACACTTAAGACAGACAACTCAACCTGCAGTATTTTGAGCAGCCTTTAATTCTGAAGTGAAAGGAGGGTGAGTGACGCAGCACCTCACAGATTTGTGCTGTCAGTCTGGTCCTGCTGAAAATTGAGGTTGAACTCCCGCAGGCTTTAGTAAGACAGGAATCTGCTCCCCTTTGCTTTACCTTGCAGAAATGTTTTGGTTACACACGTCGGACATATTTTAGAGTGCACCAACAGAACCGTGTGCTCCAGGGAAGTTGTCAGCTCCTTTTCCTTCCCTTCGTAGTGAAAACTGAGAGGTGCTTTTTCAGGCACACATCATGTGTCAGCCATTCACTCCTTACTGGGTTTAATGGTAGCGACAAGAGGGAGTTATTGGGAATACTCAGTGCTTCTGGGCCAGATGGCTTGAAAACCTGTTTGCCTTTCCTTTGGGCTTCTAGCTGTGTGTAATATAGTAAAATATAGTATATAGTAATAAGAGAGTAATATAGAGTATACTGTTTGAAAGAGGTCCTAGTGGAAATTGTGAAGTGTCCTGTAGTGTCCTATGTAGTCATCTGTTTAAAAAAAAAAAAAAAAAAAAAAAAAAAAAAAAAAAAAGCATTATCCAGTAATTAAACTGGACATAGCAAAATACAGGAGAAGCACAGAGGGGAGAAGAGGCCATCTGGGAAATTAGGGAATTTTTCCTACCTTCCTCTCACCCCATTCCCTGTTCAACTAAAGCAAAGTCTGGTGAGTTTTTGACTGAGCTGGTATAATGGATTATTGATGGGTTGTTGCTATTAAAATTATTGCCACTGGATATTTAAAGAGATGAAAGTGGAGTGATTTTTTTCAGTAGATGCGCACAGTGAATGCATGGCTGTGCTTATCGCTAACTGGATTTGTGGTACTGAATGGTGTTGTGTCCTGCAGAGAACTGTCTTGTGCATAGCCGTATTCAGAGTTGCTTGAAGGAGGGATGAATATGTCTCAGGAAAGATGCATGATAGCTTGTTGTTTTACTGTATCTTGCAGATTCAACCTCTAATGATGAAGCTTCCCACCTAAATTCTTTCTTTTTGGGAGCAGAAAGAAAGGAAGAAAATGAAGAGTCTGAGCTGTTGATACATTGGGATAATCTCTTTCCATTGTATTGAACATTTCTACCTTTCCTTAAGTTTTGTTTCACCAGTTCTGCTTATCATTTTCTCATTGTTGCTGATTCTCTCCCCCCCTCTGCTGCCTCTCCCATGGATTTTAATGTCGAATTTTTTTCATCAATGAGTAAACATTTTACACAGAGCAATGTGGGGGTTTTCCTCATAAAATATTTTAAGAAGAAAAATAACTGTAAATGCTGCATGATTAAAGAATCATAAAACATTGACTAAAAGTCAGGATTGTTACATAGACATTTGTAATGTATGTGTATGTCTTAAATTTGTCTGTCTGTAGGATGTTTACAATTGCCTTTTTTCCATTTGTGAAAGAAATTCTTCTTGCTGCTAAGTGGTGAAATAAAACATTGGTAAAGGCAGATTTTATGCTAACTATGCCTTCAGTCTCACGAAAATAAGCTGTTTTAAAATGTTACTGTTGGTCTATTTTGTAGCTAATTACTTTACTGGAAGTGGTGTGAATAAGCATGCTGTGGTGTGGTGCCTGGGACTATAAAAAGAAGTCTTGCAGTAACAGATGTTGATTAATGCTGTTATTTGTAATCGTTGTTCCTGCTAGAGGGCAGTATGTGTAAGCGAGGCCCTGCCCTGTGCTGAGTAAAGATCTGTTCTGTGCAGCTCTTGTGTCCAAGTCTTCATTTATAACCCGTGCTTCTCCTCTGTTGTCGGACAGCACATCCTGAGTAGCATGCTCAATAAGCTCATGTAGTTTAAAAAAAAAAATTATATCCTGTACCTAAGTTTGCAGTCACAGTGCTGCACAACCAGTGAATACTTTCCTGACTTTAGTATTTTTTTTCAAGTGTTTGCCTTTTTCTGGACTTGAGCCAAAGCCTACTGAAATTCACTGAAGTTTGTTCATGTGAGCGGGTTTTGGGTCAGGTCTGTGAGTAGACCACTTTCCCATCGTGTTCCATGTCAGACTGCTGTAATTGGCATCTCTTCCCTATCATCCTTGGGGCAGGTGAAACTCGGGACCAAAAACCAAAGTCCAACTTCAAGAATATTTTGTAGTTCAGTAAGCTGCCATCATGGAGCTAGTGATGGGGCTAGCATTTCTGCTTACACCGATCATTTGCAACTACTTGGCGTGCATGAATAAAAGAAGAATACTATTTTCTTTGTCACTTATGTCTCAGAAAATAAACACCTCCAATGTGCTTAAATTTTCCATTTGTTCCTGTCACTTGTGAAGTTTCCGTTAATACCTTGGGTACATAGAAGCACAGGTTTGCAATATCAAAACAGACCATTGGGCCATGAAGAATGATATTGTACTTTTGTGGTCAATACCTAAAGAAGAAAGAGCTGCCATGATGCTTCTATGCAGTAGCACAATTTCTGCATGTGATGAGGGCTGATTTCTTTTTGAGCTCTTGTTAGTTACATGTTGTACACCCTGCAGCATCCTCATGTCCTGCATCTGAAACACAAGACCTGCTTCCCAAAGCGTGCTTCCCTCAATTCAACTTTAATCATAACCAGTGTTAATGTTAAAATTTACACAAACATTGCATTTATCTTGAACTATAATTTTTCAGTAAGTGAACTGTATATTTTTAGTCACTCAAATGCATCTACACAGTGAGGATATCATGTAAATGTCATTGCGTTGAGATGAACAGGGAAAAAATAGTAAAGGATAGAGGATGTTACTAAGGAGTTTTCTATATGTATTCTGTAAATGTGTTGTGATACGCAATCCTATTTTTGTTGAAGTATATTGTGAAATACCCCTTGTCTTAGATGGTATGGAGCAGTAAGTTATAGGATTTTGTTATACTTAATTGCAAGCCTGATATTTTGATACAATAGACTTCTTTATTCTTTACTCTTTCTCTCTTTCTATAATTTGTAGCCTACATTGAAGATCTCACAAGATGTGTTGAGCAAAGCAGAAGACTCATTATCGTGTTAACTCCAGACTATGTTCTCAGGAGAGGATGGAGTATTTTTGAGATGGAAAACAGACTCCATAACATGCTAGTCAGTGGAGAAATCAAAGTTATTTTGATTGAGTGTACTGAATTAAAAGGGAAAGTGAATTATCACGAAGTGGAATCTTTAAAGCACACCATCAAACTTCTCTCAGTGGTCAAGTGGAAAGGACCAAAAAGCAGCAAACTGAATTCTAAGTTTTGGAAGCGCCTGGTCTTTGAAATGCCAGGGAAGAAAAAGGAGGTGGTGTCTCGGCGTCAGGTCCTGGATTCTGCAGAACAGGGCCTTTTTGGAGACCTCCAGACTGTACCCTCTCTTGCTGTCACAGGCACTTCTGCCACGTTGGTAGAGTCGCGAGCTGATTTAACTGATTACCATCAGACAGATTCTGTGCAAATGAGACATTATTGCAGAGGATACGAATACGATGTGTCAGCAGCAACGTTGCCAATAGCTTCCATAAGTAACCATCACACATACTGTAACATACCTTTGACACTACTAAACGGACAGCTACCTCTTAACAGTACCATGAAGGATCCCCAAGAGTTTCACAGGAACAACCCATTGCTACCTTTATCAGCACAGGAGCTTAGCCTCACCAGCGACATTTGGTAGTGAAGATCAGAACTCTTTTGAGACGCTTCATAACTGCCATGGAGACACATTTTTAGAGAACTTTGCCCTAGCCCCATGGGGTGTCAAAATACATTTGAAGCAGCGTCACACTTGCTTGCTTTTCTACTTGAACTTTTTTGTTTACATTTGCAAATTCTTGACAAAGGGGACATTCTTTTTCTAAGCCAATAATGTCCTTCCTATCTTTCAATGTACAGTTTTATCGGTCCTTTAAAAAGGAGGGGGGAGAACAAAAACACATCCCATCATTTTACAGTAGGTTTACAATCTGGGACGGATACATGTTCACTGTATATGATCTCCAACATCCATATTTATGTAATAGTAATTGAAATATACAGAAGCTGTTGGGTTTTTTCATATACACTTCAGTACAGATTGGAAATTCTAGTATCATATCATGCTACAAAAATGATTATCTCCTTTGTAGACCACAAGGGATGAGCCATTCTTAAAAGGAAGGAGGAGAAAACCTTCCCAGTAACATTGTCTCATAAATACATTTTAGAAGATGACCATCTCAAACATTACAGATGAAGAGCTACCAACTTTATCAATAAAGTGCATAGTAAAAGTTACTGCAGAGTAAATCACCTGCTCACATCAGCATCTCTTCATTTTATTATTGAGGCATGTTGTACTCCTAGTCAATGGTTAGCAATGTGTTTTTCTTAAGCAACTTATTAGAATATTGGAGGATGTTTAGAAGGATTTTAAACAGTTTTTGTGTGGATTATAGATTGTTTCACATTTTTGCAGATTTTTAATGACTTTTTTTAAGGAATTTAAGTATAAATTTGTCTGTCTGTTGGTGAATCCATTGGTTTGAAATTTCTTAAGAGCTCTTGACTTGTTTTAAGATTTGTAGTAAGGCAATGTGATTTTACGTAAGATTTTTTTTTCCAAAATCAATAGTTGCAGTTTAAAATGAACCTTTTACTGAGGATGTCAGCAATAGAAAATAATTACTACAGCAATATTCAGAAATGAAGTGCTAAATTTTTCAGGTTTACTAGTAGTCTGACTTTAATTGCAGTGATAATCACCTGAGACAGTTCTCTCTCTGTTCATCTACCTGTCAATTTATGTACCTTTTAAACATGGCTGAAGCAGGAATATTTCTGCTCTCTGTGCAACTAGTAAAAGAGTGATGTTTTTAAGTAGCTGGTGAGGTCTTGCATTTCTCACTTTTGTGAGTGGTCCCATCAGTAAAAGGAGGATACAGAAATTTATCTTTCGTGGAAAGCATTCTTGCTGTGCGTGGATGACAAGCGTTATACAGGTACTCAGCGTAACGCATTACTACTCAGTGAGTTGATTTTCTTCCAACCAGTATGTTTCATGAGGATTTGCATACTCAGGTGGTTAAGGGTTGCAGAGTTAAACCGTGGAGACAGCAGCATACAGGTTCAAAAGTTCTAAATAATGAAGGCAGAGGCCAGTTTTGCAGTGTCTAGCAAAGCTTTAGTGAAAACACAGTAGACGTGAGAGTTTTGTCTCAGTAAGATCTGCTGGAGCAAGTCCCCAAAACTATTTTTATGGCAGGCAGCCTTGCCTCTATTTCAGTATCTTTTTAGTGTCGCTGTCTTTGATTGCATGAGTAAAAGTTAGCACTCTGCTCACAGCTGCCTGTGGTTCGATGAGCAAACGAGTCCAGTAAATCCTTAACATTTTGCAGTGGTTCTTAAATTGTACCCTACAGTCAGATGGAAACAAACACTGACCTAAGACTTAAAGAATTCAGAATGGGCCTAAAGGCCATGAGAATGATTTCAAATGTGCAATAATCCATAGAGGTTCAGTATTTTTTCCATTGCTTCTTTCCCCAGTTCTTTATTCTGTGGCCTCTTATACCAGTAATTATCTGTAAGATTTTCATTAGGTTCTAAATAATATGTGTTTCTCTGGGGTTTTTTTGGTTTGGGTTTGTTTGTTTGTTTGTTTTTAGTGTTATGCATTTGACACAAACACAGAACATGGAAATCTAGCAATGATATTAATTTATTACACGATAAAGAACTATAACTTGCTCTTTTGTGAAGTTAAGTTCAGAACATATAGGTGTTTAATATACATATTTTTCTACCGAGAAAGTGATTTTACTTCCAGTATGAATATGTGTTTCAACTCCCTCCCAGAAATTTAAAAAATTTGCACTGTTTTATAAGTGTTACAGACTGTGTTTACACTGGCTATATTCTTTAATGCAAAGTGTAATTAAAAAAAAAAAAACTAAAAGAAAACCTTGCATGAAGAGAGTTGCATATGTTTAAATGAAAAGCTGTACTTTTCATTATTTTCCTTTTCAAAATAACTCTAAAATCTGGTTAATTCACATAGGATGTTCAGTGAGATTTTAAACCTACTAGTTCTGTATTAAGCATGCAAACTCCAAAGAAAAGAAAAAAAATCCATATTCCGGTTGGTCTGCTTCTTTTATTTACAATGATTAAGTATGGGTAGCAGATTCATTTACCTGGTGACAACGTGTCTCTTAGAGCAGTAGCTATTTGAAAGCAATCATGTTTGCATTGAAGTAACATGAAAAGAACAGTTTTTCCTCTCATTTTGCAGAACACATCGTGTAATATCTATGTATCTCTATATTTTAGTTATAGATGACAACTCACAATCTGCTTTAAGATTTCAAAGTGTGTATTGAGTACTGCGAGAATATATACATAAATCCGAACCGGCTGTACCCCTCTGCTTTTGGTATGGGGAAGGGGACGTGAGGTCAGGAGCGCTATCGTTCACTTAATTTCACGTGATGAAGCTATTGCATGCTGGAAGTCTAGCATTTCCTTTAGCAGCATTTAAGGGTCCGGAAAACTAGAGTGAAAGGCAACCGTCGGTGGGAGCTGGGTGGCGCAGGACTAGGAGCTTGTCCCTGTGCAGCTGCGAAAAGCAGCTCCCTGCCAGCCCTCCACCTTCCTCATGATGGCCGTGGGGCCACGGTGGCAAAAGCGGTCCAATTCTTTCATACAAACTTCATTAGTTGAAATAGGCGTCTTGCTTTCCTTTGTCTCACAAAAGCTGCGTATGGATTGAGCTCGATTTACCGGGGAGGGCACTGGGTGCCGCGGGGCCAGCGGTGCCCGGGCTCATCAGCACTGTCTCACCCCAGCGACAAGCTCTCCCGCAGCAATCGTCGCTATTGTAACTGCCTGGGTGTTCTGATTTCAGTCATGTTCGTTTTGAAGATGGATTATTACAACGTTTGGAAACTATTCTTGTGTACTTATCCTTGTGCGTGATGTGTTACAGAAGTTTCAGAAGACTATTTATAAAAATGAGCTAAAAATTGGAAGCCTATTCCGGCTCTGCAGATTTTATTTTCCTAAGGAAAATTTTCAGACAGAAAACAGTGTAGTCTTGAATGAAGGAACAAGCCAGAGTGAATATTAACAGTTTTGGGGGGTTGTGTGCTGGACCAGTACTTAGTAACTAATATTCCTGTCTCTAGATGCTGAGTGAGAAAGCTGTATAAAGATATTGCTTTCCTCTGTCTACAGGTCTGCTCCAAAACCCATTCAAGCCAACAGAAAGAGCTCCATCAAATTCAGCATACTTTGGATCAGGTCCTAAAATTCGAGGTGTATTGTGAACAGAGGAATAAAAAAGACAAAAGAGAGAGGAAGAAGCCAAGAGACTAATAACCATTTGCTTATTTAATCTGCCTAAAATCAAACTTATTTTTGTTTCTGTTTGGTATGGATGTGCTCCAGGAGCATTCAGCCTTGGGAAAGGAATTTAGTGCATTTCTTTGTTATAAACAAGATAAGGACTTGGGAATAAATAAGATACTTTTAGAAAAAAACCCTTGTGATTTTTAAGGGCTTCTGCTCTGCTCTCAGTAGCTTCTTCTGATTCAACAGGCTCTCTCTGTTCAGCCAAATGCTTAAGCACACACTTAAATTCCCCTTAATTCAGTGAGAAATGCTTTACTGAGTAGGGGCCTGAAAGAGTGATTTGAAGACCAGTGCCGGAAATCATGGCATTTAGCTGCTTTTAGAGTTATGCCCTTATGGAGAGCCTCAGAGCAGCTTTTCCGATTTCAGTCTTTGAGTAGATCCAAGTCTTGTGGCAGAACAGCTACCACATCTCTCAGTCCCAGCTGCAAGAGGGAGAGTCGTTGACGCTTCACAACCTGGCAGTGACGTCCCCGCAGCACCGAGGGGGAGCTGGGGAACGATGGCTTTTTTTGTGCGTCCCACTGGAGCAACTGGGAACTTAAAGCACAGGCAGCAGCGGTGGGATGGCTTGGCTGGAAGTACAACCTGCAGTAACCCGCCACCTCCAACTGGCATTTTGTGCATCTTCTCGCCCTTGGCGGATCCTGCGGGGGCTGCAGGGCTGCTGGAAGGCTGAGGAGTATGTGCCGAGAAGGGAAAGGAAGAAGAGAGCAGCCAGAGTCCAAGGATTTTCCAGACAAAAACGCTGATTCAGTATAGCACAACAACATCTTGCATGAATGCGTTAGGTTTGTCCACTTTTCAATGGACACTGGGCAAAGTTCCCCAGAAAATACCGTACCTTGCCAGCTCGCTCACTTTAGAGCTCTTGTTCTGATCCTTTTAAAATTAAATTTCAGTTCGCTGTTGGATGGGAAATTTTCTGGGTTTTCTTCCACAGAAAAACTGCTTCTCCTTTGTGTGTGTGCATGTGGAAATTCCCCACCACGAAGCAGCTCATGCTTCCTGCTGCTCCTGCGGGTTTGAAACTCGCCCATGATGCCACGAGCGTTACTCCGTCATCCCTGGTGAGTCAAGCGAGGTGAGCGGCTCTTCCACGCCACTGGTCCCATCGCCGGTGCGTGCCTGCTAATGCCTGGCCCTGGCGGTTTGGAGGACATCTCGGCCACATCGTTGCCCCGTTTGGTTGCTGCACGGGGCTCGGGGCTGTCCAAACGGCAGCTCCTGCACCCTGTAGCTCCGCGCACCGCATCCGTGGGCATTGGCACTGTCCCGAACCCTCCTGAGCAGCGTAACCGCAGCCGAAGCCTGTTTGCCTGAAGCGATGAAGCTGTGTGGGAGTCAGCTCTTAGCAGCGTGGGGGCAGAGCCCACCTTGGCAGCAGGGAGCTCGCAGGCATTTCCAGCGGAGATGCTTGGAAGGATGACGGATGCGCAGGCAGCGGCAGCACGCACCTGCCCCAAGCGTTCGATGCCACCCTCTGCCTGCTCCTGGGACACGGGGAGCTGGGAAGAGGTAGTGTGGGCCATGCTCAGGCAGAAAGCACCCACCTGAACATTATGATGGTGTTCCTTTAGCGTAAGAAATCTTGCTCTATTTGTTTATAAAATAAAGAAAAATGCATAAAACTACCTCTTCCCATAGTTTTGAAAGTATTTAAAATTTTAATATTCCATAAGAAATAATAATTAAAATAGTTCCTTTTTGGCATCAGTTAGAACAACAAGTATTTATAAATACAGGGCCTTGGAATACTTCATTACAGGAGGAAAATAAAATCAGAAAATGGAAAAGTAATGGCATGTCATGTTCTTGCAAACGGAAAGAAGAGTGGTGATTTATGTTTTCTTCTTGCTGAAATGTACTGTGCTTCCATAAAGAAATGACGTGAAGTGTTTGTGACAGTGAAAGAAGGACAGCTTTGCAGTGCTTACCCAAGAAGACATTGGATCATTTCAGTAACACTGAAGAAATTCAGAACAGAGGTTAATAGGGAGACTCCAAAGAAGTGTAAAACAATGTCTAAAAACAAAAGAAATATAAAGTAAGAGTTAACAAGCTTTGCCAGGATATTTGTCATTTACATGTAAAACAGTAGCCCTGCGCGTAGAAGCAGAACAAGACCTGTATTTTGTACTGGATGAGTGGTGCAAGTTTCTTTAAGTTGGTATTTTCCTTGTACACACCAGTGGGTGATAAATGTTTTCCTAGCTGAAAGTTTCCCCTCTGGATACGTGAAGTGACGCGTGTGCCAGGACAGGGCTGAAGTGGGAGCACCAACCACTACTGGTGCCCCCCTTGGTCTGGAGGGACTGAGATCGGTGGGGATGGTGGAGTTTGTGCGTGGCACTTGGGGCTCCAGTGTCCGGCCCGGCGGTGGTCAGAGAACGTAGCACCCCGCTAGGACTGTGCTCAGGCTGCACAGAGTGATTTGCAAAGTATCTTGTGCCCTCTTTTATTGGAGAAATACAGGCAAGCCAAGGTAGAAATGAAAATTGTCGCAGGAAGAATCGTGCTTCTCATTTCTATATAAATCCAAATTATTTGGGATTCAGAGCACAGCCCTGGGATTTATGCTGTGGAGGAGAACCTTGCGATTCTCATGCAGGGAACGCAAGGGGCTTTGCTTTTACTACCAAGGCATATTTTCATGAGAAATCCAGACCCTGATGTGGCCTAGACTTAATGTAAATTAGCCGCTTTTGAGAACACTCAAGAAGAGGTGTAATGAGATGTGAAGAAGCTTTTAAAGTACTGTATATTCTAATCAGCATGTATATATGGCTTAAAGTTAACTTCTGCCAGCCCCCAAAATGGAGCATTTAATACATAATCCCCAAATACCATTAAAGAGAGTCTATATTCTGCTTAGACTGTGCACAGAGAATTAACATCTATTCCACAAATAATAACAACCTTCAAAATCCTTAAAAGTTCTTTGATTAAAGGATATCAAAGGCCTTGTGATCATGAAACAATTAATCTAACACCTCACTGGGCTGGGGAAATGTTTTCATCTTCCCTTTAGCAAATAGGAAACAGGGTTAGGATCCATTTTGCACGAGATCCTGGCAAAAATCCAAGGCAGAGCTGGGCCCGTCGCCCTGCCCTCCCAGGCCTGGGCTCTCGCCAGCAGGTATCCTTCCCTCTGGGAGGAATCCCAGTGACAATCTGCACAAAACGGAGGGTTTGGGCTTGCGGGGCAGATAGCCATGAGTCATGAGAAATCAGGTTCAGAGATCCTTGATAAACATACACTTTAGTTAAGGGATAAATAAGATAGAGCAAGCCCTGAACGTGCTGTACCCGGGTGGCCCAGCTGCTGCTCTGGGGGACGTGGATGGCTCTCCGAGAGTGAATCCTGATGCTCCTGTTTGGGATCAGCAGCTCACTGCAGAGAGAGGGAAACACAGGATCTTATCGTTGGCCACAAAGTGACTTTGGAAGGACACAGCCTGACAAGGAGATGAGATGATAGGAAATCTGTGTGCCATAACAAATTACTGGTGAAAGGAGACAGTGGGGAAAAAAATTGGACTGAAGGATAATTTAAACCTAACAAGCAGCCTGAACCCAGATCAGAGCTCTGGCTCTTAAACTGCCAAACTCTGGGAAAAGCCGAACAAAGTTCAAACTTCATTGCTAACCCCATCAACGTAATGACCGGAATAAGCATCTGTGCTGTGACAGTGCCAGGCTGTGAGGAAAGCTTCAATCCAAGGCTGCAAAGTTTTTGGTTACCTTTCTGAACCATTTCTCCTTGCAAAACGCCCAGCCGGATGCACGCTGCAGGTACGCCTCAGGGCACGGGGAGTTCAGAGCAGCTGGGTTATTGCGGAATAAAAAGGAGCTGCCTGAGAGGGAGAAATAGAGGTGGCCAGTGGTGGACTCGGTGGCCCAGCTCTGTCCTTGGCAGACTGCCCCCATACACGCGATACCAGTGTGAACACCCTGCAAGAAGAGCTCACGGTGGAGGCAGTCGGGTGCAGATTGAGCGGCAGGCGAGCTGCGTCCGAGGGGCTGCCAAGAGCGCGGGGCGGCTCTGGTGTGAAGGCTTCAACATCGGGCGGTTACTGCAGCCTGCTGCGACGCCCATGAGAGGGCTCCAAAACTATTTGGAGTACCCAATTTCTGAGCTCCCCAGGGCCCAGACATGGCTGAATCTTGCCCAAAGGGCTCTGACCCTGCAGACAGGCTGCAGTGGGGAACTACAGGTCAGAAGGGGATGCTAGTGGAAACAACAACAGCAGTAATTAATATAGCAATCTATTTTCAATCCCTTTCTTAAACTGGTAACTATGTTGTAAATTCATCGTCTTACATGTCTTTAAAATACGAAGTCCCTGGAGAGGGCATGGGAATAGCATTGTCTTTAGCAGCCAGTGTTTTATTAGCCGGGTACCCCGACGCAGTGCATGGCAGGCAGTCGAGCACAGTGCCGCAGTTCCCGCAGTCAGCAAAACAGTGGCAGCCCACACCACGGGCTTTTCTTGCAAAATACAGCAAATGTAACCTCTGAGCTGCTAATCATTTTTCCTTTTTGGCAGCCAAACAAATGTTATGAAAGAGTAATTCTCGGCATCCATTGTACCCAGAGGGTTAACAAACATGTATAAGAAGAGCTCCAGATATAGAGCTGGCAACTCAGGCTGCTCCTTCAGCGTGTGAAGAGCTCTACAGAGACTTGAAGGATGATGGGAGTTGTCTTTTTTTTCTTTTTTCTTTTTTTTTTTTAACTTTTTCTAGAGAAATAAGGTCACAGGAATTGTCAGAGGAGCATGTGGAGTGATTATAGCAAAAGCACAGAAGCTCCTCAGAGAAACTTCTTCATTTTAGAAGCCTGATTCTTGTTATTTTACAGCAAGACTGTAAAGTACAAATTAGTAGGACAGGGAAGGAAGAGCCTAAGAGAACAAGAGTGATTTGTGCAGGGGGTTGATAGAAGAGGAGGCAGAGAAGAGAGAGATGAGGTGGCTGGCAGCAGCTTGTCCACGTGCGGTTGCTAACGGGGCACGTGGGGACGCCCGTGCGGGCCCACGTCCCGGCCTTGGTGGTTCGAGTGCCATCACTTCCCTGACGGGAGATGCAGTGCTGATCGCAAAGCTACCATGTCAAAACAAGACTAAACCATTACCAGGCAGCCTACTTAGGATGATTTTAAGTTGTAGCAAGTTATTATTTCGCTTCTTAAATAGTGCTTAAAAAAACATGATGTGGCAGCCAGTTTTCCACAAGGCAATTGAAGCAAGGTGAGCTCAGCTGAGCAGACACCAGCGTGTCTGTGCTGCTGTGCCCAGTCCCGGCACCGCCGGGGGCCACAGTCCCTCGCTGACTGCTGGGCAGCTCTCCATTTCCCCAAATTTGCCTTATGCTCAGGCTAGCGTCACTGAACCGTAAGCTGCCATTCACGGAGGTGACATGATTTTGCTGCTGATTCCATGTTTAACTGGTATTTTGCACTGGGCTGCACTAGACAACTTGCTGCGGGAAGGGAAAGGCTGCATACAGACAGCCTGCAATGCAGCGTCGGGGCAGTGGAGCTCATTGCAACAGTTAGAAATTACATGTTATGATACTTAATTAATTCAGGAACTTAAGCCCAACTAAGCACCCCAAGCAACCAGGTGAAGGCTCTAATGACCCCACAGATCAGACTCTAGCAAGCAGCCTGGGAAGTTTCCCTGTGGAGTAATAGTACTTGAGCACATGCACATGTGTGAGCAGTGAGCCCCTGACAAGAGGCTTTGTTAGCATACAGCAACATTTCTTCACCGTTACTCTCTTCCCTACAGGCCATGGAGGAAGTGACTAACTCCTGAGCAGGCAGTCAAGACCTGGTGAAAGATTTCAGGTATGTGTGGGAAGGTAAAAATACTCTGGTGCCATGCGTCGTCTTGGTGATATTAGTCAAGCGTAATGTCATAGCACTACACCCAAGATATACTTCCCCACAAAAAATCATAGCCTGCTAAATTGGAGGGGGAAAGGCAGTGTGCTAAGATGATAAAATAAAGGTCTCTAGCTGAGATATCTCTTTTGGGAGATGAATGATAATTTGCCAGAACAGGGGACAGCTGAAATTAATAATGATACTCTGCTGTAAATTTACCACTGTGAAGCTAGAGTCAAGCCAATGTAGTCACTAGGGTTCTGTACCTGATTCCTCTAAATAAGAATTTGTCCCATTAATCCGGGGGGCTTAAAAGGAAGATTGTGATAACACTGAGCATTTGGTTTTGGTTGATCCAACAGCTTCTACTGAGAACAAAAAATGCCCCTGAGGTACAGGGTTTGTGTTTTTGTAACTATGCTAGTTAATGTGATGTGGTTTGAGAGACCTTGGGATTCCTTCTAACACTAAGGCGAGTCACCAGCTGTATTTTCAGTTTGCCACCTGAAGTAGAAATTTAGCACGATCCTCCCATCCCAGTTTTACATGGGTACTACATCAGATATTTCACCAAATTTTAAGAAGTGAGCTGAAATCCCAATCAAACGAACCCCTCCCTGCTACCAGATCCAGCTGTGCTGTAAAAGACCACGAAGGTTGTAGTGCACCATTACCCTGGAGGCCAGGAGCTACCTTCTTGACCCCACAGCAATTAGGTTACAACGTGACTGAAATTCAGTTATCTTCCTCGTAGCCCACCTCTCGGCAACAGCTCTCAACACATCCCCAGAGCACAGTTACCCCAGGGCCTGGCCTCCTGGTTGCCGGACCCTATCGTCTACGGTTTCATATCTAATAAGTTAGTGAGACAAAACTGCAGAAAATGCTCTCAAAAGGTTAAAAAGAAAAATGCAATAGAAATGCTAGCCAAGTAAGGATCATCCTTGGAAGCCGCCTTATTCTCAGTTCTTGGACATGTGGAAAAAATAATAGTCATGAAAGGACTGGCAGGCCCTCCCAATCAAGATGAAGAAGAGTAATTCAAAGGGACACAGAAAAGACAAAAAAAAGGATAAATCATGATCCTTCCCAGCAGTTGTAACATGGAAATTAGGGTAGGATAACAGGCTATTTAATGGCAGCATATGTATCGGAAAAGTATAGGTGGTCACAAAAGGGATTAAATGTGACTGAAAAAAACATAGCTAACATCAGTACGGGATCAAAAGAAGCCAAGAAGAGAAAAGGGAATGCGAATACTTTTGCTACATTGCTCACACAAATGTCAAGGGAAAACACAAACCCATACACCCACGCAAAAGTAAAGCAAATCATTATCTGGCTGAGCAGGAAGACGTGTCTGGACAAGAGAAAAAAAAACGATCAATCTCTGTGGGGTAACCTAAGTCCAAAAAAAGAAAAAAGGTTCAAGTATTGCAGAGTTAACCAAACAGTTTTTATGGGCCTTTTTCTTTATTTACTCAAAAATAAACAGAACCCTAGGAAAAAAATTGAGTGTTACTGCTGCTCCAAAGCCGGAGTGGTGTAAAGCGCCCTGCTCCGAGCAGGTGTGCGCTAGGCTGCCCAGAAACACGACACCGATGCCTCCGTGCCGCATCGCAGGCTGCAAACCGCAGCCGACAGCTGCTGCCAGGGCGAATGGAAAAGGGACGGAGCATGAGCACGGGCGGACAGCGCAGCACCGAGCAGGACGGGGCCTGGCGGGCAGGGGAGAGACCACCGGGGAGGGCTGTCCTCCGCCTTGGAGCTGGGCGGTAGTGCCACAAAACCAGGGGAGGGGGAAGCTCTGGAGGAAGCGTGATGGCCCGTGGCGCAGGGCGATGCTGTGCGAGCCCGCAGCTCAGGCCGCGGCAGGCCGGGTACGGCAATAGCTGCAGGCCCGCGGTGAAGCCTGGAGACACACACCTCCCTTGTCCCTTGCGAGGAAGGGGCCCGTGACACGGCTTTGGCATGGAGGCAGAACATAAAAACCTGCCCGGCCTGTGTGGGGCAGCCCTCGCCCCCCGGCTGGCAGAGCAGCCGATGTCTCCCAGCCAGGCCGCTGCCGGGATCGGGGCGGCTGGAGCCCGCTGGCGGGCATGGCCACGCCGGGATCGCGCTGACTGGGGCTGCGTGGCCTTGGGGCAGCGTGGGTTGCAGACAGGTATTTTTCTGGAGTCCCGCCTGCGCTTTTGGGGACGCGCTGGTGTTTGCGGGGAGCGGGCAGCGAGGGACGCGCCTCCGGCCCGCAGGGCTTCTCCGGGAAGCGTCGCGGTTAGCGACAGGGACGCAGCAGTCTTGGGCAGTGCCCACGAGGATGCCCGGAGCTGCCTCGGCTCGTGGTGCCGTGGGGACACAGGTGGGAGCTGCTGCCAGGACGCGACACGTGACTGGAGTTAGGGGAGCGCAAGGGGACGCGATCTGGGGAAAACGCCTGGCCGTGCTGAGGAGTGTGTTCACAGGCTCCGGAGGAGCCCAGGGGATTTTTGTTTCTGGGCGGGAGCAGGGGAAGGCAAAGAGGCCAAGGCAGCTTCTGGAAACGGTATCGTGAACCATGAGGATGACTTCTACTGGCCTCAGAGCATGGTGTGATGAAATGGTGCTTTCAAAGCCAGAGGACAGGCAGTCCGGTCGACTGCTGAGGCGTTTTGTGGCTAAAGCAGCAGAGCAAAGGGCGCTGGGTGCTGTGGTGGGAAGGCGCCTGGGGAGGAACTGCGTAGATGGGTTTGGGAGGACGCTCCCCTTCTTCTGATCTAGCCTCAGTGATCGCTGGCCAGAGATGGACCCTGAAAGTGAGGACATGGGGGTTAAACTTGATGATGCTTAAAAAACGGTAGCTGCTGGACTCTGACTCTTCCCTTTTAGCCATCTGAGGTCTGGGCTGGTGGGATTGGTATTCCCTCTTCAACCAGGAGGAGGACAAGCATTTTGCTTCTACTAGAAGGTCTATTGAGGAAAAGACCCACAGGTGTGAAGGAGTTAGCAACCTCCGCCGGCGAGCCCGATGCCGGGGCGCTCTGCGGGGGCTGCGAAGGCAGAGCACACCAGCGGTGGCACTTTCTGAGGCTGGTAGACACAGCGGTGACCTCTGTATAAATGCGGGTCTGCTGTTATTTTAGAAGAAACAGAGATGTAGACCTGGTAACCTAGCCAGCGCCAAAGCGCTCGCAGAATGAGGGAGCAAGCCTGCCCTTCCTGTAATGCTAATGTAAATGCTCCTTTTCAGGCATAAGCATGTGGCTGACCTCAAGTAAACGGACAAACTGTATTTTTATTGCTACAAAATGATGCAGAGTTTCCTGACAAAAGCAGCTTGGGCAGCTGGTCGGGTTTTTAATCACAGAGAAGATTCTGTGGTCTCTGAATGTTAATCCACAACTGTTTACAGACTTGTACTGTTATCGCAGGCATGTTAATTTTCTTGTGCAGGAGCTTAAAACTGTGTCTCTTAACACAATGTTATGATATATACTTATTAATTGTCAAACAAGAGTGTCCAGGAAAGTGACAGTTACAGATCTGGGGGATATGCAGTAACTTTTTTATATATATTACATAAGGTGATGTGAGCTATCCCCTACAGGAAACCAAGCGGCCTGGGGATAGATTTGCAGAAAATTTTATGATGTGGTTTTCTGGCTTTCAAGATATTGCTGATTTGTTTGTTTGAAAGAAAAAAAATTACCACTGCTTTAAAGACTTGGTTGTAAGCTTTCATATTCAAATATCAGATGACTGCATTACCATTTTCCATCTTTTAAAGTTAACTGATGAAAAGGAAAAAGACAAGGAGGGCAGCCAGGGCACGGGATGGGACTCAAGGGGGTGCGTTTTCCACACCCAGCGGCGCTGCCGCCTGGGGTCTGACCCAGGCCACGTCGACCATGTCTGCCCGGCCTACCGTAACCTGCGTGTGAGCAAGGATAACGGTCGTCCTTTTTTCCTCTCGCTCTTAGTGTGTGAGGTTTATGGGCTCATGGGCCAAAGTCCATCTATTACCTTAAAACCTAGAACTCAGCTTTTGGAAAGAAAAGGATTAAAAGTGAAAGTGGCTTTTTCCAAGCCTGTAAGAAGCTGCTCACAGAAACGAGGCCGTTGGAGTGACGCACCCTAGATCTGGTTTGCGGAAGACTCTGGACTTGCCGGATCTGCTTGGGATTGCTCACTCCATGACCTCCTAAAGTACTCAGCTAGATGAAAGCAGCTTTTGCTCTTTAAAGCAGTGTAAGCATGCAAACTGCTCAAAGGAGGTATGAGAGCTCAAGGAGTTAAGGACGCTTAATTGGTTTATGGAGCTAAACTCCTTAAAGCACTTAAGCCGCTATAAAAAGGGAAGCTGGTTTAAATCCCCAATTCTCCCTGCTGGAAGTCTAAGCCCAAATTTGCTATGGGGTGCCCATTCGGGGCTCTGTTGAGACTCGCTTGCTGGAAAGCGGCCAGGCAGCTTCCAGAAGGGAGCGATTTCCAGGGTGGTGCCGAAGCGCGGTGGTGTGTGGTCAGGACATCTCCTTCACCAGCTGTTTTGGACTAGTGGAGCAGTCCATGAGGGGCCGTTGAAAGCAGCTGTGATTGGGGAAGTCTGAGCATCTCTTTCACTTGCCCTCGGAGGCAGAAAGCAAGAGACCCAGGAGGAGTGGAAACCAACCAGTCTGTCCAAGTGTGGTGCCTTTATTTCTACTTTGCTTTTTTTGTTTAGTTTCTGCTTCAGCTGCTGGTTCTCATTATATCTCTTGTGATTCAAGTGCCTGCTATTTTCTCCTTAGGAGAAAATATATAGTCACCTCTCTTTAATAAGGTAAGAGCTTTAGCTCTTCAAGATGGGCACAGTAAGACGTTTTGGCCTTAAGTTGTTAGTTTTTGTGCCACTTCCTTGCGCTGAATCCAAATTCTCAGCGTGTTTTTAATAACATGCAGAGCAGAAATGGAGCTGGCGTTCCAGGGTCCATCTCACTGAAGCTGTAGGCGAGGTGCAGCCCCTTCCCCAGTCCATCTTCCCTGCTTGTGCAGCCGTGCCGTGCCGTGTTTACAGTGCTGGCGCGGGAAGGGGGGTCCACGCCATAGTCCCCTGCGTGCGGCCTGAGGGTGCACCTAACTGAGCGTGTACTGGTGTTAAGATCAATGTGTTTAAAGGGTTTGGGTTACCAGACCATCCATGTTATACAGGACAGCCCTCGCCACAGGCTATCACGCTGCCTCTTTGTGCAAACGAAGCAGCGATTGTGTTGCATTTGTTTCCAGGTTATCAACAGAAATGCTGAATACGCCCTGTCTAGGACCACTGCCATGAACGCGTTCGCTACCCACAAAACTTCCATGACGAAATATCTGCGAATGACTGGCAGATTCCTCCAGTTCCTCCCGAGCCACTGAACAACTTTGTCTGATTTAATTTTTAAAATGTTTGCAGTCTCAGCTGACAGCTGCACAGTGCAGTAGCGGTGTCAAGGCAAATGCAGCTACCCACTGCTTCCCCATATAGACCGTAAAACTGGGCGCACAGTGAAAATACTGGCAGCCCTTTAAGAGCGCTATTATCAGACAGAGCACGATGATACAGACACAGTTGAAACTTGGCTGGAAGTGATATGCTGGCTATTAATATACAAAGATAGAGAATGTTTAGATAGGACTGGCAAGGCTATACAGGAAAAGGCATAGACATATTCATGAGTTAGTGTTGGAAGAGGACACTATTGCTCTAGGCTCAAATGAGATTCCCTTTGACTTTCCCATCCAGCATTTCAAAAAAAAAAAAAAAAAAAAACCCAACAACAAAACCCAAAAACCTCCTCCCAAAAAACACCCAAAAAAGCAGTAGGCAACGTCCCAAAGACAGAGCAACAGCTCCCTTGAGGAAAAGAGGAGGATTGAAAAGGCTCAGGCACTGCACTAGGGCATCAAAGTGTGTTTGAAATGTTCAAAGTTGACAAAGTACTGAGAAGAAAACAGCTTGGAACGCAACAGAAATATGAGTGAGAATAGAGGCGACTTTCCTGAAGATGTTTAACAGGCCACAGAGGCCAGTTTTTGTTCCAAAGGGCTGGATGAGGGCTCATAAACTGCAGTTCCTCTTTTACATATTTTTCCCCTAAGAAAAGGAGAAGTCAGCGGCTTGGGAACTGCAGATGTGTAAGTGGGACTTAAACAATGAGATAGACTTTTTGTTTGTGGCTAAAGGCAAGCTTAAAGTTGTGTAATTTTGTGAGGCACAGGTTAGGCTTGCAACAGGACTGAGAAAATCTGTTTAATTTACTGAGAAAGTAACCAGACTGGCACATGACATTAAAAAAACAGGACAAAGCTATTTTTTTTTAAGCACGTTGGCAGTCATCCCTGCATTGGAATTTGCCTTTTTGGAGGGGGTGGGGAAGGTGGGGGCCAGACACAAACCCAACGCCCTGTGTCCATTTCTTTTCAAAACTAAAATGACATTTATCTCACATTTCCTCCAAACCATGGGTGATTCAGATATAAGTTCCTTCTTAGCTAACCATCAAACTTCAGCGGTCTGGATAAAAAGGAACTCTGATCTGAGTCATCCAAGGGTAGCATTTGCCTGGCAAAACCATGCCTACAAGTTAGTTTTTTTTAAAGTCAAAAATCTCTGTCTGTCAGAAAAGATACCGCAACTTGTCTGGAATTCACAGAAGAAATTGGTTGTGTGCCACATAATGTTTTGACTGATAAATTTAATGTGGTAGCAATGAAACTGTGCTATGTCAGTTTTCTTTGTATTTGGATTTTATTACTAACAAATCCGCCTGTGAAGAGGCAGCAGCTATTTTTTCCCAGAATTGCATCTGTTTCAGAGAGCAGACAGATGTTGGGCTGAAATTCATTATGGTATTCATAAAATCCATTGGGATCTGATGACCTAGTAACATATAGCTACTGTTCCTTGCAAAGCATTTAAAACGGTTGCCACTTTGAATGGATCCCTGCAGAAATAACTTTGCTAATCATCCTAGAGGAGGGAAGTGAAAAACCTCTAGGTAGGCAGATACCTGCTTTAATGGTAATATACTGTAATACAAACAGTAATATAAAATTTGAGTTCAATTTATTTCAAAAAATCATCTTGTTCTTTTGCAAAATTTGCAAGCCAGGCCTTTAGGCACAGGTATTATCATAGATACCATGTTGGTATTCAGACATAGGCATATACTCAAAGTGGAATACCCACTGGAATAGGAAAGAAAATAAAATCAAAGTAGGAAAAGTTTTAATGGGAGAAAGCATAGTGGAAGCAGCTTTCACACAAGGAAGCAGTTATTTGTGTGATTCCTGTGTTACTGCAGAAAATCACAACCAGTTATTTGGACTGAGAGTCCAAAAGACAGAAATGCAAAATAGCATTAGTCCAGAAAGAGAAAATAAGACTCTTCTCACTGCAAAGATTTGCTTGGCCGTTGGCTGGGCCAGCAGGGAAGTGTACTGGGCTTAAAGGAAACAGGAAACGTCCAGCGGTGGAGTGTTACTTGAGAGAGGGTGAATTGCTGCACTGAAACAATACCATGAAGTCATGGGTCACGCAGTAAGAGAGAGGGTTATCAGTCCAGTAAGGAAGGGGTTTCTCGTGCTCTTTCTGTACGAGCGCACTGGGGGGGCACAGGGCTCAGGCATGCCTGTTGGTATGTAATTGAAAAGACCATTAATTTCTGGAGCAGCCCCAGTGAGCAGTGTTCTGACCAGTGCAAGGTTTGTGGGAGACCTGTATTTTAAATTTTACCCTGGGAAACGAACTGGACATCCTGGCTGTGATTACAGTAGTAAGAGGCACTTTTTCCAACTTGCCTGTCCATTCAGGAATCATTTGGAAAGGAAGCTGTTTGGGCTCATTTTGGATATCCTGTGAAACTAAACTATCACGGCTGCCAGGAACTGAAAAAAATTATTTATTTAATTTTTTAAGAGCTGAAAACTACTGTATGTGCTACCGAGAATTGTATGGGAAATGACTGCTTTGTTTTGTTTGTCTGGATTTCTGGTATTCCCAATTTACTAAAGGTGGTAACCCTGTCTCTCAGTACCAACACCAGCAAGCTCTGTGAAGTGTAAACCTGAAGACGGATTTAGGTTTAAATATTGCTTTCTGGCCCAATCCTAATATGTTTGGAACAAAGTTTAACAGTGGAATTTTCTTTAGTTCAAATAGAAGAAAGCATGAGAAATATTCAGTGTCTGATCCAAAAATCCACTGAAAACAAAGACATCCTCCTGATCTCAAAGAGCTGCAGGGATGGTCACAGAAATACTGAAGTATAAAGCGGATGGAGCTTCAGTGGGGTTTGTTTGCTTGTTTGCTTTAAAGTCTTTTAACTAATTGTGGAATCGGAGTTACTGGGTGTCTGTGGCCTGAAACCTAAATTCCCCCCCCCCCCCCCCACTGCAATCCAAAGATTTTTTGCAGCAGCAGCTGAGATAAATTGTACCAGTATTTTCAAAGGTGTCACCTGATGAAACGATTCTCGGCTTTTCTGTGTTCCTCAAATAGTCCTCATTCAGCACGTTGTGTGAATGCTGCCATTCAGGCTGCACAAAGCTAGCATGAAGACGTTTCCAGGCTCTCTGCAACCCTGTACAGTTTTGGCAGTGTGCAATCCTGTTCCCGACAGCCTACCGAAGTCACCCGTGGCAAGAAACCATACTATAATTAGAAATGGAAAGGGAAAACTTTAAAGTTAGTGGCTGGCCTACTTAATCAAGATTTTCAGCAGCAGAGATTTTGTACCCCAGGACTTCACAAAAAAACATTAGTAACAATAAATCACTTCCAGAATGACGCCGTAAAGAGGAATGATTCAAGCGGCAGCCAAGAGACCCTGTTGATGGATGGGTGTTGGGTTTAATACGATGCTGGCTGTTGCCACCCACTGACTTTCCTGTATCAGCAGATAACAGATGTTTGGTTTTGGTGCAACCAAATGAGGACAAAGTGGTTGCTGAAACATTAGGTAGGCAAAAAGACTGGCCTTCCTTGCTGAGCAATCAGGACAGAGCTTATGGCACTACTGGGAGGTGTGTGTGGAGGTGAAATCTGTAATTACCAGGAGATTTTATAGGCTTTGGTGTCACTTCATTGCTTCTCAGCTAAGAGCTGTGCCCTACAGAAACATTGAAGAGAGATCTAAAATCTTCAGTTCATATAAAAAACAAACATCATGGGGAATTTTATGAAGGACTCTTACTCTGGAAGCAAGGTGCTGGTGTCTGAGCCCTAGACGCTGCATCAACCGCGGTGCAGACACCTCTTGCATTGGCAGAACACAATTTCTTTACAGAAGGTCAGAAACTTTCCAGCAAAATAAAGCTCTCGGGGAATGTTTCAGTGCCAGGGAAAGCTGGTATGTACAGGGATCCTGTTTTCCTCTGGCGCGAGCGCTCAGGTACCGTTGCAGAGAGCATGGTTCGGAGTCGGGGGGAGGCAGGCATGCCGGGGCTGGGCTCTGGCTCTTGGCCACAAAGCTGAGAGCCAGGAAGCTCGAAGCAGGATTTGCCTCCTCGCTCTATAGCAGGGAGCCTAACTTGTGCCTCAGGGCTCCCGAGCTTCTGATGTAGAGCTGGGATTTGGATCCCGAACATGCTGGGAAGGACACGGAGGGAGGCTGGCTCCGGAGCCGCCAACGTGGCATGGGCTGCGGAGCCTTGCTGTTCCCGCGGCCATGGAAGTGGCAGGAACATCCACTTCCCACAGCAGCAGCAGCAGGGGTACAATTTCACAGAGCAGATCCTGTGTGCCTGAGTGTTTTCTGAATGATAATTTCTCTGAATTTACAGTCCAGAGAACCAAGAAATGTTGCAAAGAGTCAGTTTGTCTAATTCAGACTGAAACCAAAGTTTAAGAAGCTGATTATTTCCTGCAAACAGGAAATCCTGTTCTGTTGTGGGTTATCTTTTTTTTATTGTTTTTCTGCCAGCTTCACGTTAGCTCACACCTGTAGCCAAGCTCCCGGCGTAAACAAGGCTAAGAGAAGCAAACCAGCATGTCAATTCAAGCCTCAGCTTTAAACACTCTCTTCCTTTACCGGGTGTCACATCTGGCTGTGGCAATTAGTATTAGTAGCATCATTATGGGCCCAAATCAGGGAGTTCAGTGGGAGCTTCTGCAGAGAGAGGGGCTCGGGATTAGCCCCATGCTTCTGGGGTACAATGGCATTGCCTTTGCTGAAACAGAGGAAGTTCTTCCCCCTCCGTGCGTGCCCTTCCCTCCTAACGCAAAACATCCTCCGTGTACGGGTAGGTGCTCGAAAGGGTTTGTGCTCAGGTCGGTGGTCGCTGGATTTGGCTGTGGTGGTCTGGCTATAGCTGTCGGAGAGAAAAGCCTCAGAACAGCATGTAGTTATCTGTTGTGGTTTTTAAATTTTCTGTTACAGATCTGCTGTAGTATCAGTGACAAACGCGGCGGCTGCTCCTGTTCGCCCTGCAAGGCCGTGACGGGGACGAGGTGCACTGCCTTCCCCGGCGGCAGCCGCGAGGAGCCGCTCCGCCCGCAACGGTGCAGTGCCGCTGGCGCGCGCCTCGGTCCACCGAACCTTCACCGGCGGCGGGGTTTGATGGAGAGAAGACAACGAAGGGCAGTGATAAAAGCATGTAACAAAGACACACTGAGACATGCCTGCAAAAATATTACAAGTCATGTTGTGCTTTTAAAACTATCATATCATTTTGGGGGGGAGAGCTTGTTGCCGAGTGGAAACGAAGCCAGACGCATGCACAAGGGCTGCATGGGTGCAGCCATGCCCTTCGGGTGTGCAAGCAGCAGCAGCAGCAGGCCCAGGCGCGGGGGAGCAGCGACTCCCTCCCGCACATGCTTCGCTTGTGCCTTGGTGAAGCAGTACAAATGATTCGCACTGTAGTGACTTTTAATTTGGATTTTACTTTGCAGCCACTAGTTTTCTCCCCAGTGCCCCAATGTCATTCCAATATTTTTGGCCTGCTACCTCCCTTTTGCAATACCTTGCTGCCAAAGTAGCCTGATGCTGGGCTGAGCGATGGAGCTTTGCACGGTGGGTTGAGAGGGACCTTGCATGGGTCCTTCCTGTGCACCAGGCAGTGCAGATTTCAGCCAGGTGGTGCTGAGCTGTGCCGGGAGCGGTACAAGCAGGGAACAAGCAAGCCGTGGTCCTGCCCCAAAGGGTTACAATCCGGGGAGTAGCACTCCTTCCTGAGATTTTGTGTACGGAAATCAGAAAAACGGCCACTGTTGGTGTGGTTGCAGGACCAGTCTGTGAAACATCTTCAGCCACACGATAGCCAACGCAAGTGTGGCGTTTAGCTACAATGAAAGCAGGATCAGGTCCTTCCACGTGCTTAGTGGCTGGGGTAGGGAGACAGGGAGCACTGTAAATTATTGCTATTCTCGCTAGCCATTTATAGAAGCTCTTACACAACAGTGCGTTTGTGAAAGGCTGTGCAAAGTTGTGTTAAACCATTCCCTGTTCCCAAAGAGGTTGTTGTCAAAGAAAGGATCTGACAAAGCAGCAGTTATCACACAGAAAGGTTGGACCAGGGAGGTCAGCAAAGCAAGCAGGACTAATTTAAGCGAAGGATCCTGTGAAGACGGAGGACGGAGTGGGAGAGGGGGTATTTGGTGGACAAGCACCATGAGTTTCGCGCCAGTTCCCCACAGGGAAGCAGGAAGGAAGCTGGAAGTGGCGGGAGACAAAGGACAACTCAGAGGTTAGGGAAGAGATAAAGGGGGATTGTGAGAAATAACAGGAGCATAAAGGCTAGTGATGGATTTATGTATGGCAGGAAGGCCATAATGGGCAGCAGCGCTGTGGTTTGGCCGCGTGGGGCTGATGGGAAGGTGACGCGAGGGCCAGGATTTTCCAGCCAGTGCCCCGGGGAGCAGGGGCGGTGGCGGGGTGCTGGGGCAGCGTGTGGTCACCGCGTGCTGACTTCTGCAGATGGCACGTGTAGCTGCAATATGTATGTTCAGTTCTTCAGAAAAACCCTTACGCTTTATTGCAGCAACCAGCCTCGAATCTGTCACTGCGCATCAATGCGTTGGCGTCCAGATGAACAGGGAGCGTGCAGCCGGGGCCGCTGTAGCACTTGATGCACCCAGCATGGGCTATTAGGAAAGAATATTTTGAAGTCGAATGACGCATCAGTGTGTCTTGTCAAGGAAATTGCCAAATGCCTTTATTACGACACTGTGTCACACAGCTGTTGGCATTGCACTCACCACGGTGTGCTAATAGGCACGGAAAATGCTGTGGCCATTTCGACTTGATTTCATGTCTACGGTTGTAAAAATACTGATTCCGCATTTTGGCCCCTTTGCTCGCTTTTGCTGCGTGAGGATGATGTTCTGGCCAGGACCCTGGTTCTGAGGCTCACGGGAGAGTGTTGAAGGACTCCGTCTCAGTCATCTGTATTTCCATTGATTTTTTTGGTCTTTAAATATGAGACCCAAAATTACCCACAAGCCCTTCCATTCCACTACACTGCAGTTGCACATTATGTTCTCTCCACACTCATAATGACAGGGCAAGAGAGACCGTAATGGGCAGCAGAGTTTATAATAACATGCCCCGGTCTCTAAACAAGCGGTAATGCTGTAGGCAGGCTCGCCACATGTATTTTTTGCCATCCCGATCCGCAGCGTTACGGATTCATCTCTGCCGGCTCCCCGGGCATGTGGGACGCGGCGCAGGGCCCATTTGGGGAGGGGGGTGTCCTTGCACCTGGGGAGCCCCGTCCGGCCGCGGGGCTGGGACTGCTCCTGGCCGGGGCGGCACTGAGCACTGCTGCAGTGGTGCTGTCACCTGCGTGCGGGCCCGTCCGTGAGGCCTGTCCCTTAGGGAACAGGGCCATGGGTGTGCGGGGGGGTGTGTGTGCGTGCATGTGTGTGTGTGTGTGTTTGTGCACGTGTGTGTGTTGGAGGGGTTTACAAAAGTTGGAATGATCATTTTTGTTACTGGTTACCTGAAATGAGGACAGGCCTGGATTACTGTCTTTGTAGTGCTCTGAGATACCCTTTCATGACATATTAAGAGCCATAGATCAAAGGTATCTTTCTACATGTATTTTTTAGAAATAGACCCCAGAGTATGTGCTTCCATTTATATCTTTTATGTGATTTTTTTTTAATTTTTGGAAGTCCCGTCCATGCAGCTCCCTCCAGCCCTGCGCCGTGCCCGGGAGAGGTGCGGGGACCTCCCGGCCCGGGGCGGGGGCTTGGGGACGCCCCGTGCGCGCCGATGCCTGCCCCGTTTACCCGCGGCGGGCTGCGCGCTGCGGAGGGCCCCCGCCGCCTGCCCACGACACGGCGCGGGGCAGCGAGGCGGGCGCGGCGCTCCGCAGCGGGGCCGCACCGGCGGCAGCAGGGCCGAGCTGTCACCCGCCACCGCCCGGGGCCGGCGCTGCCACGCGCCTCGCGCTGCCCCCGCGGACCGGCGCGCGTGTGCGTGGGCGCGCGCGGGGCCGCTCCGCGCAGGTGCCCGCGGAGCCCCGCGGCCGGCCGGGCCCCCCCGCGGGCACGTCACTTCCTTGCAAACTTTTCCCGAGGAAATGTCTGCGCCGGAGTTGCCGCCGGGCGCCGGGCGCGGGGGCCGCCTGCGCGCGCGCTGAGCGGGGCGCTTCCCGGGCATGCCCGCGCGGCGCGGCGCGGCGCCGGCTGAGCGCGCACCGTTAGCTCGGCGGGGCGGACGCGGGGTGCGCCCGGCCCGCGCGGGGGCGGCGGCGGCGGCGGCGGCGGGGGGCGCCCGCGGCTCCGCGGCGCTGCGCTGCGCCGGCCATGGCCCGGGACTACGCGGCGCGGAGCCTGGACGGCATCGACCTGGCGGCGCTGCGGGTAAGCGGCTGCGGGGGCGCCGCCCGGACGGGGCGCCCCGGTTCGGGGGGGGGGCAGAGGGTTTCCCCGCTCCCCCCGCCCCGGGTTTTCCTGCGGGCCGCGCAGGTGCTGCGGGGGCGCCGCGGGCGCGGAGGGTTCGGGCGGCCGGTTGCACCCGCGCAGCGAGCACCGTGCCCGTCCCCGCGGGGCCGGGCTGCCTGCGCCGCGGCGGGGCCCGCGGGAGCGCGAGCGACGGGCGGTCCGGTCCCCTCCCGGCACAGCGTGCGGTGCCCGTCGACTTTCTAGGAGTGATCTGAGTCCTGTGGAGCGAAAGCAAACAAGAAATAAGGATTTTCCAGGAGGAAATATGCGCACGGGGATTTCTTTCTTTCAAAGCCAAAAAAGCCATCATTCACCTTAGTGTACTCTGACTTTTTGGCATTACGCTCATGTGGCGTGCAGTTTTTAAGGTAATCCAACTTGGGGCATGTTACAAGTGACCCTGTTAGTGTTTTGCATCTGCAGACAGTTAACAAGACTGTGTGTGATGCCCCTTAGTTCCACTTCGCTTTTTTACTTGGAACCGCTCATCAGCCCGGTCCGCCAAAGCTATTTTTTTCTGGAGCAGGAAGCCCCGGAAGCAGGGAGAGGAGGAGAGGGAAGAGTTCAGCTCTGGCAAAATGCAGTCAGCCCCAGACAGGGAAACCAGAAGAAGCTACTTTCTAAAAATATCAGAAAAAGAGGGCTGGGAAAAACTTTTGCAAAAATCATGTGGCGAGGAGGGTGTTCCGAGCCAAGGCGAGAGGCAGAACGGCGGCAGTCGGTCGTGTTTGAAAAGGCGGCACAAGACCCCCTGGCTTTGCTCGAAGGAGTAAGACAAACTGAGGAAGGGTCTTTAGAGCTCAAGCAGATGAATCTTATCTTCTTAAATAAATGATAAGAAACCCGTGTAAGCTTGCAAAAGGACGCTTCTGCAAGTCAGGCAGCAGGCTTGGTGTCAAACCGCGGACAACGCGGAAACCTCCCGGAGGCTCGGGAGTGCTGCACGTTTCAGCCTTGGCAGGGGAAGGAAAAAAGCGTCCGTCCGGAGGAAGTCTGCTTGGCATGTCTGTGGCCTTAGGTCGGGATTCACGTTTAGTGGGGGGTGGGGGGGAGTGAGGAAGAAGTGGGGCTGGGCCCATAGAAATGATGTAAAGAAAGGTACTTCTCATTTATACGGTGCTTTCAGGGTTGCCAGGGAGCCGCCTGCGATACCCAGCTGCGGTGAGGAAGTCTGAACGACCAGGGGAGCGGGGGCGTGCGGTCCTCTCTGCCTGGGATCGCACTCAGCCTGCACAAGCCATCCCCTCCGAACGGGGCTCGCCCTGCCCTGAGTCATGGAGGGGACCGGTTTGGGCTCCCGTGTGCTGGGGGAGCATCTCCCTGGAGTCCTTTTGCCCTGAGCTGCTTTGCTCCCCGGAGAGGCCTGGGCGATCTGGTGGGAAGAGCAGTGATCGTTACAGACCTGCTGAGTCTGGGCTCACCAGGGCACCCAGGTGGCTAAAGTGCCTCCAGCTGCTGCGTTAGGGGCCAAGGGGCAGGGGCTGAGCAGGGGGCATGTTAAAATGGGGTTCTGCTGTGGCTGGTTGGAAAGGTGCCTTGCAGCTGGGCTCCTGCTGTGTGCGCTGCTGCCCATGCTGCTGGGTGGAGGAGATGTAGGTGGCCTGGGTGCCTCCAGGTCGGCAGTCTCGCTGCTGCCTTTGAGTGCGCTGCAGATGACTTGCAGGAAGGCCACCATATGGTATAGTCCATTACAGTAATTAACCTTAAAATGATGAATGTTCAGGTCAGGATTTTGGCATCTGTCAGAGGAAGCCTAGCAGTTTGGCAAGGGCTGGCTGCTGAAGGGTTAGCTGGACTGTGGGTCTTCAGCGTTAGCTGAGAGGAAGCACTACGTCAAAGATGATACGTAGCTCCAAGATGATTAAGAAGTTGGCCCGTTGTGAAGACTTTGCTGGTGGAGGATGCAGTGCTGATATCCAAGCAAACAAGGGCAGCACAAGGACCAAAGTCAGAGCCCAAAGTAATATCTTTTATGACTCCAGCAAGGCTCTGTTCACTGTTGAGTCCTGATTGAAAGGAGGGAGATGGCCCAGCATATTGGCTGCAGTCAGTGCTCCAGGGACTTGGGACATTAATGCCTATTTGGCCAGCAAGGACAGGGGTAGGATTTTAGCTATATTAAAGTTAATGCTAATGTTTATTTAGATAATTGTTTGGGTTTTTCT
This sequence comes from Dromaius novaehollandiae, assembly GCF_036370855.1. Taxonomy (NCBI): domain Eukaryota; kingdom Metazoa; phylum Chordata; class Aves; order Casuariiformes; family Dromaiidae; genus Dromaius; species Dromaius novaehollandiae. Next base: position 10,427,712 of record NC_088108.1, read on the forward strand.
GAAAGTGTTTGAAACCTTTAAAAACAAGCTATTAGCATGCTAAATCATAATGAAATTGATTGGAGGGAGGGAGGGAAGCTGGTTTTGAGGCACATGAAATTATTGTGTTTGCATAAATAGATGAGGCTGGCGAAGAGTGAGGCTGGAGTGCATATTTGAGTGTAAGGGACAGTGGCAGCATACGCGGGATTTAGGAATGCAGTTCAGCTTCCTCCAGGCTTCTGTGCGCAGTGCACCCTCCGGGCTCCTCGGTGCTCCTCTCTGCAGCGGAAGGTACAGCAGTGGGGTAGCTGCTCGTGTTGCCCCCGCAGAGGACATACGGGACGTTCTCCGCACGGAGACTTGCGGAGAGGCGCAGCCCGGTTCAGTGAGCAGCCTGCAGACCAGGGCACGGCTCGGTGGCAGGTCACACGCAAGTCAGAGGTTCGTGGCAACCACGTGACTTCTTGCTTTCGCACCGGCAGTGGCAGTGGGTTATTGCTGATGCCAGCTGGGCTGAAGCAAAGAGTGTGGCTCATGTATATCCAAGACTAGTGGAAATGAAAAATGAAGAAATGGTAAGGGAGCAAAGTGATTTACAAAGATCCCAGTGTTGCAAGCCCTCTTACGCCTGTGCCTAGCTCTCTACGCCAGTGGTCTCATTGATTTTGTTTTGCATAAGAGGAATTGGGGCCTAAGTCTAGAAGACCATGCCCTTCTACTTTGTCTTAAAGATAGGGGACAGAAGAGAAATGACACAGACTAGCCAGTGCACAGGTGAAAAAGTGAGCAAATTGGCCTGGTAATGCATTGTTAATTAGGTTTAAAAATAATAATTAAAAAAAATCTTGCGAGGCTGACAGTCCATGAAGTGTAAGATTAAAACCAATATAACTTCAAGAAAAAAATATGAATTGATTAATACCTTCAGTGTGAGACCAAACTAGATCTTTGAGGATATCAGGAGGACTTGCATTTTGATACCACTTGAGCTGCTTTGAATAACTGATCAGTAAGGCGGTGTGGAAGTCTGTGTTGCGTGGCTCTGACAGTGAAAACGACTGCCTGTTCATCATGACAGTCGTGCCGATAAAGGCAGAATCTACTTGGAGAAAAGCCCATGTTTATCCATGGTTATTTTGCCTAAGTAAAATTTCCAGATCAGATATGAGAAACACAATATTTTTATTAAAAGAATAACATACATATAATTAAAATAGTATTTGCTTGGAGAAATAGTTTTGTATCTTAAAAAAAGATGTTTTCCAACCGCAGTTGTAGAAACTGTGCTTCCGAGATAAAGAACTTTTTTTCTGTGTCGCATCCCTCAGCAATACCAATAAACATGAACTGACATGACAGATTACTGAAACAGATGTGGTAAAACTGACACATGGAATTAATAATATTTTATATAAATCTCTCAATGATATCATCTCAAGAAATGAGCTGGACTGATGAATGGCTCTGCCAGATACCAAGAAACTGGTCTCTTGAGTTCTTAATGTTTTTATATAAATCTCCCAAGTGAGTTTTAACTGAAGCAACTGATTTTTTAATGCGCTCACTCATGCAGGAGCGAACATTTACTTGCCGGTGTGTCGCTGCAGAGTGTTCCTCCTATACGGGAGAAGCTGCAAGGGCTCGTTGTTGGAGAAGGACATCTGCTGCAGTGGCTGGTCTCAGGGCAACTGATGCCAAACACCAGTTGGGCTGGTGTGATTCATGTGCTACGCTGGTCACCTGCCACATGAATCTTTTGTGTAAATTAGCAGCAGTCTAGTCCGGGTTCAAAGCCAAGACTTGAGTACATCAGTCAAATTCACCTTGGTATGTTTGCAGAACAGGGCAATTGAGCGTTCTCAGCCTGCGTTTGGTATTACGATTCCTCTGGGATGATATATTTCCCTTTTGTAAGGTAATCAGGCTCTGCTGCTTTATGTGATATTTTTCAATTTTATTATTTAGGCTCTTTCCTTTGTTACATTACTAATCCTAAGTGTTTCATAGCAGAGGACAGCAGCTCAGACTAGCTCAGTGTTTTAAGGCGTAGGAAGCTTGGATTTTATTCCATATTCTACCATTAAGTTGCATTGGGAGCCTTGGATATATCACTTGAATTTCCCTATTTTTCTCATATCTCCATTTATTTGTCATACAGATAGTGATATGACATATAGATTGACATGTGACAAATCTTCATTGGGTGGTTTTCTATAGACTTTTGAGCAACTTGGCTGAAAACTTTAAAAACAATGCGTTGCTTATAGTATACTGTTACTTGGTTGTTGTTGTTTCCCCATTAGTCTGTAATACAGATCATTAGGAGATGTGCTACAGACATTTTCATTCTGACTGAACAGTTCTGCTCCCTTTTGAAGTGGTTGCTTTGCTGCAAACAATGTTATTTCTTCTGCTTTTTTCAGGACCCTGCAGGAATATTTGAACTGGTGCAGGTTGTTGGAAATGGGACATATGGACAAGTCTATAAGGTTTGGATGCCCTTTTAATTTATGGTGCTGTTCTTGATAAAACCCCAGTAGTAGTGTGCTTTATCTCACTTTCTCTTCTGTTCCATGCAAGGTGGTACCAGCTCAGAAGCTCTGTGCCCCTTCCTTCTGACACATTTTCGTGTCTCTTGGCTGTCGCAGTTCAGATTACCGTGTTGGCTCTTGTACTGACTTCCCTCTGCTCTGTTTCTCTGTCTTGTGATTGTTTCACTTCTTCAAAATTATTTAATAGATGGCTGGCACAAATTAACATCAGTGATAGCTAAATTTAGGCTGGATTGGGTGGAGTACCCAATTTAGACTAAAATAGCACTCTGCAAGACAAAGGTGTGAATCAGCTGTGCTCTGCAGGCTGAGAAGTTTTTGATTTCCATCATTACATTTGTCTCTGTGATACCAGAGCAGACCTGCCAGTGAAGAAGAGACAGCAGCAAAACATTGCTTCTGCCATACCATGCTATGGACATTGTGCCGTGCTCACCTTAAGCTGTAAGAACTAGTCTGGAAAAGTGTTCTTTCATTGCAAAGCCTTTCTTAAGAGTGATCTAAGAAGGGAAAATAGACATGATAAAACAGGGAGCCGAGCATGCGTTATTCCAATTTGGAGAAAGAAGATGGGAAGGAAAAGGCCACAGTGCTGGCCCATTGGAAGTGCCGGAGTGAGCTGCCTGGTCTTGAATCTCCCTCAAATCTCCCCGCAGACAAGCGCCTACATAATGTCTGTGCAGGCTGCTCCTGCATTGATCCCCAAATGCATAGAAATGCAGAAGGAGGACTGTCTGTCTTTCTCTGATTTCAGTGCATGGATCCTTTTTGCATACACTTGTCACCTTTCGGTGTCTGTCTTCTCATGGCTGATCTTCTGTGATCACATATAAGTTCCTGTTTGAAACTACTGATACTTTTTCAAAAATTGAAAAATTCTCTGCAGAAGCAGTTCAGCGGATTGATGTTATTTTCTGATTTCCCATATTACATTTATTTATCTATTTTTATGTCAGAAACAGGATCTTTCTCATGTAACTGTCTGCTGCTGTGATTAAGCCTGTGTTGTTTGTGAGACTGACATTCAGTTACTGAGGTCAGGATTACTAAATTAAAAATAAAGACTTGGGGTTTCATATGGGCAGAAATGCCAGTAAACACCTAGGGGTGCTGTTTCCAGTGGAATCATAGAGATTTCCAGTGATGAAAGATCCTAAAACTCCCCAAACTGCCTCTGAAACAATTGGGGTTTTTTTTTTCATGTCTGGATTTATTTCATATAGGGAGAGAAAAATTTTCGATCTTGAGGGTGAATCAGCTGCTTCTTAATCATGACAGAAACAGGAAGGAAAAATATAGTTCAGCTTCTCTACTGCAAAAGAGAATGTTTTGAGCAATCGTGTGGTTCACTTGAGTGTTGGATGCCAGAATGTGTAAGAAATGTTGACAAAATTAAAGATTATACCCAAGGGCTCAGTCTGTATGTGCTTAACTCGTGGCTACTCTCCACCATGTATAGGGGAGAGCAGGGTCTGGCAGCTCGGGCCAGTGGGTGGTTTGAACCTCTGATCATTCTCCTGCACTTGTAGCTGCTGCAGCACCCGAGCAAGGCACCGAGAGATGGGGCCTCGCAGGGCTGTGGGCATCTGGGGAGCTCCCGGGAGAGCTGGCACAAGTGGCTCACGTGATGGAGAGATGAATGGGCTGTGTGAAAGCCTGGCTCTGCCAAACTTGGCTCTGTGGGAGCACGCTCATAACAAAGGCTTTGTTCATATGGACGCGTGCAATCCGTGAAGGAAGGGTCTTCTGCTGAGGCCGTCTTAGGGGCTGGAGCCGCTCTTAGCGGGAGTTTGGCAGTGAGCCCTGCAGCTGAAGAACGCAAATGAGGACAGCTGATGTGCGCATACACAAAGTGTAGCCTCCAAACTGCAGGTGGTCAGCTCAGTCTCTGTTTTGAACAGTTTTTGCGCTGTCCAAAGCTCCAGTGTGTTTGCAAATACCTCAGCAGAAGATGCTGAACACCAAACGAGTGTACTCAGAAGTAGTCTCTCCGGTGCTGGCTTTGCAACAGGAGAAAAATTCCTGTTTTCTTTGAAGGAAGGCAGCTGCAAATGGCATTACTGCTTCTGAAGTGACCAAAAAAGTTAGGCCATGGCATTCACTTCTCTTTTCACTGCTATGCAAGATGTCTCTCAATCTGTGCAATGCTAGGACTGATGGAGCTAATTAGGCAATGCTGGAATCGTTCTGTAGTTTGTCTAGTCAGAGTATAGGCGTGTGATCATAAATATTTAACTTATAAAGTAATCACAGTTATCCACATACTTAATCATGCCTCTAGTGCATGTTTTTATTCTTCAAAGGCATCAGAATTTTCCATACATTCAGAAATAGATACACATAGTAGTTTGCACATAATCACAACAAAATAAATCCAAGATCACTGAATTGCTTGGTTGGCTATGAAAATGACCCATTAGGCTATGTGTTTTGATATATGCAGCTCCATAAAAAATAAAAAAAAAATAGAGGGTTCATCATTAGATTTAGAAACATTTTTAGAAACAGATTTGTTGAAGGACAATATTGTTCATACTGAATCATTCTAGACCAATTTCAGTTCAGTGTCTTTTGACATTGATAAAATGAAAGGGGTATAAATTGTATCCATGATAATACTAGAGCTGTCTAGGGAAGTTATAAAGTTAGGATTTGAATATAATAACTGGCTAAAAGCTAGGAGATTTTTTTGACAACTTATGAAGTAGTAGGACGTAAATACACCAGCACTGGCAATTTCAGCCTTTTGAAATGTATGAATATTAAAAAATCTGGTGGTGCTCCGAAGTCGTGAGACTTGGAGACTTAGCTATCTCTTCAAGTGACAGATGTGTTTTTCAGCTAATTGCTTGACTCGAGGAGCCAGGGTCTGGAGAAATGACTCTGGATAAAAGTGTGGAAAGTGGTAGCAGTGGGTTTTCTGTGAAGGCAGTTGAAGGTAGTGCATTGGCTGGCCATTGGAAGAGTATGAATATTTACTTTTTCATGCCCTTGTTTCCTCAGGTTTGAAGTGGAGAAGATTAGATAATGTCCAGTTGCACAGTCTCCACTGAAAACACATGGGAAAGGGAAGCCTGGACCTTCCCAGGCACTAGCTGGACCGTCTTCCTGTCATCCATAAGTGATAGGGACCACGAAGACTTTGTAGGGGAGATGGAGTAGCTCTCCAAAGTATGAGGGCCGGTGTTTTTTGGGCTGCTGATTAGTAAGGGCTTTCAAGGCAGAGCAATGTTTTGCACTGCTTAACTGCAGGTCTCGTCTGGGAGGAAGCGAGACTGTTGAAGGTGTCAGCCGCAAATTCTTGGATTTCACTTCCTCTCTGGCCTGCAGTCACATGGCCTTGGAATTTCTCCTCACAAACAAGCTAAGGAAGTTTGAATCTGGTGTTGTTTGGGGTGGCGGTAACACTGCAGAAAATGACAAAGATTTAATAGATACCGTCTTTTGTATTTACCTGTAGTTATTACAATATTGTGACATTATGGTGAAAAACAGCTGCTGCACTGTTAAAGGTGGTACCTTTGAAAATGTCATGGACCTGATATCTGTGGGTATATGGATTGGTCTTAGAGTACTTGAGGCTACATCTTGCAATGTAGGCTTGTCAGGTCAATTCTTTGCCTACTCCCATGACCACTAAAAGTTCCATTATAGGGATGCTTTGGTGGTTTTCTTCAGCAGTTGTGCCATATTTCTATGAAGAGTTTGGGTAGTGTTCACGTATCACCTTTGATGTAGTTGTGATTTTGTGTGTGCTTGTGCTTTTAATAATAGTTAAAGTGTTTGAGTGTTTCTTTAGGGATGAAGTACTTTTTTGCAAAGACTTCAGCTCTTAGTTTGATATTCATTGATAGGTGAGTCTGCAGTAGAAGTTGGTTAGTGGAATCTAGTGGATTGTCTTTCGATTTTCAGTGCTCTGCTTTAATTACAGGGCCATTTTTCTGATGGGTGACTGGAGTAAGGTAGAGTTGGGACAGCCTGGAGCGGGTGCCATTTTTGAAGAGTTTGGATCAGGCAAACAACTGCTCTTGAGAGCATGGTCCTACTCTGAAACAGACTGTGGGACTCAGTTCGCAGCTTGTTGGGGTTTTTTTTAGTTAACAAGATAAATAAAACTTGCTGAATTTCTAATCCTAATGTTTCAGCTGTGCTCTGAGAGCCCTCATCCTTCTAAGAAAGTTTTCATGGGCCAAACGAGGTCATCAGCAGTATCTGCACAATCTGCCAGTTTTCTGATGTTGAAAAGCACCTTACTGGGGCTGTTTACTTCCTTTGTCTTAATGATGCAGATCAACCCCTTTCTGGAGCCAAAGTTTTTGGTTAGCTTAAGGAATGAGAGGTCACTGTCTTTGGCATATTCCCAGAGTTGAGGTTTTTTAGAGTATGATGTGGCAGGCTGATGATAAATTGCGACAGATTTACAGCTGTTTTGTGTACAGAATGATTATATCTTTAATGGAATCTGAGGGCGTGGAGAATTTGAGAGGTGCTCTGTTTCGGGATTGTGAGATTCAGAAGGGAGGAGGTGGATTCCCAGTGATGCATCCGATGAAGACAAAGCAGCGCAGCTGCTGCTGAGGCTAGCAGAGGGTGGAAGCCACCCTGCCCTCCTGCAGGGGCTCTGCACGGCCAGTAATTTTTTTCTTATGTAATCATATAAGACTCTGGATACATCTAAAGGAAGCAGGTTTGAGTAAGGAAGTGCCATTTTTTTATACAGCTGCTTCTTGGCATTGAATCACACTTCAATTGTTGACATGAGTTATGAGTTACTCTGCTGCTGATGTACAGTGGCAGGGGTGCAGTGAAGCATAAATATGACTTTTCAGTTTATCTTAAACAATTTGTAAGTCTCTTAAGTTCTTCATATTTCACTTCATTAAATGACTGGCTGAAGTAATTGAGACCAAGCAGGAAAAAGCTTTAGAAAGCAACCTGGTTTGTTTTTCAAGGAAGAATTGGTACTATGTGGAAAAAATTCCATGGCCATGCTAAATTATGAAGTGTGAAAGCCTGTGGACTGTATTGAAAGCCTTAATTGATGGTAGTGCCTCAGGCAGTTACTAGAAGGCTAAATTTAAGAAATGTTGCCATTATGTTTGGTGCAATCCAGAAGGTGAACATGTATAAGCTGAAGATTCAAAAACCTCCCTTCCAAGGACTGGTCATAAGTAGCCACGTTTTAAGGAATGTCTGGCCTTGCTGAGCTGCGATTTCAGAGTCTCCAGACTGCTTCAAACAGACATTAAAAAGTGTCATATCAGCTCAGGGTATTTTGTTATCATTTTTGATCAGTTACGGTTTTCAAGCCAATCATAGCTTTAAGAGTGCTAAGATTTCGATGAGTCAAGTGGGGAAATCACTTATCTTTTGTAGAAATGACAAAATGCTACTCTGTGACTCAAGAGCAGTTGGTAGAAGTAGTTGTTCGTCTATTTGTTTTCTTTATTTGGGTTTTTAAAAGCATAGATGATTATCTTGTCTATGTGAAAAGCTAGTTCAGTATTGTATGCTGGAGTGTACAGAAAATGTACTACTGCTATCTACTGGATGGAGTCAACTCATTGTGTATAACCTTGGTCCAGTAGGGCTAACAAATAACGGAGATTATCTGCTAATCCTGGCAACAGGGATCTGTTTCAAGAACAAGTCTGAGCTGAGTGCATGCTAGTGCCGCTGTCCTAAGATCTGAAATGCTGTGGTACTCATGAACAGATTGCCTTGAAATCTTAAGGGATATGGCTGGGGGGGGGGGGGGGGGGTCACTAAATGCATTAGAGTCATGGTTTGGTGTTTCCACATTCAACTTCATGCCTCTGATTTTAATAATGACTGTGAAATCCTCATACTGCTGGAAGTGTTTCTTCATCTTCTCCCAGGTGCCCACAACTTCTAGATACATTCACATACATGTCCACACACTTTTCTTAAAGCTTCCACACTCTCACATAGGTCCTTTTCCTCCTTTGTTAGAAAGGATGTGGAGTCAGCAGTGTGTCCTTGCAGCAATGAAGGCAAACCATGCCTTGGGCCGCATCAGCTAGAACATAGCCAGCCGTTGAAGGGATGTGATTATCCTGCTCAACTTGGCTCATGTTAGGCCACACCTGGAATAGCGTGTCTAGTTTTGGTTCCCTCAGTTCAAGAGAGACCTGGAGAAACTGAAGAGAGTCCAGCAGAGGCCTGCCAAAATGATTAGAGGGTTGGAGAAATTGATATATGAAGAAAGGTTGAAGGAACTGGATTTGTTCAACCTAAAGAAGAGAAGCCTGAGGGGTATCAAACAGAAGATAGACAAGATGTACAAGGAGTCACAGGGCAAGAGGCAACAGGCACAGGTTGTTCATGGGAAATTCCATCCGGACGTAAGAAATAAAATTCTTTGCCATGAGAGCAATTAAACGTTGATGAGATTGCCCAGAGAAGTGGTGGAATCTCCCTCGCTGGAAATATTCAAGACTCGGTTTGACACAGCCCTGGGTAGCCTAATCTAAGGCCCTGCTTTCAACAGAAGTCTGGACCAGATGATCTTCAGAGGTCCCTTCCAGCCTGGACTTTCCTATGATCCTGAGATCACTCCTTGATGCTTAGTCAGTTTTAGAGGTAATAGGACACTACTAAACAGACTGCTCTGGCCGTTTGATTTTCAAAGGATTTTTTTCACTGTCTGTCAAGTTCTCAAATTTTGCCACAGTGGGGAAGTGCCTTGATTAGTAAATCTCAGAAATTTTGTTATTTTTCTGAGTGTTCCTGAAGGGGACACTTTTTGCCTTTGCAGCATGTGCTTTGTAGGTGCAAAAGGCTGGATTTTGTACCTTGGCCTTCCTATTACAACATACAAGAGGCTATTTAAGGACATTGGTACTCAAACCGCTCTTAGTGAGCGTGGCCAGCTCTCAAAGCATTATTGTCTGTCTTGAACAATTTGGTGGTGGTTTTATTTCCTAAATCCCCAGCTTCCTCAAATCCTGCACTCACCTAACAATTCCGGTGTGCTGGTAGTAAAGTATGCTTCTAGCCTGTGTAATAGGTCATGCTGAAGATCAAAGGACAGCTGGAACTTACCTAAAATTAATTATTTTAAAATCAGTGTTGTGTTTTTGGGAGGGAGCTCTCTTACAGTGTTAGGGTTTGAAGTACTGAATGCCTTGTTTTCCTGATAGCTTCCTATAGCTGGATGGGGGAATGTTTGAGGAGTACAGGAGATGTGAATCTTGGTGGATACAACACACCTACTGTCAAGCCAGCCTACTAGATCCTAATAGACTTAGAGAATACACAAAGATGTGACAATGACTTTTATTTGAAATATGTCCTGTGTGTATAGTGGTCCAAGTCTGAATCCAGGAGCAATTTTCTTTTTCATAAGGACTTTTAGAAATGTGAGAGCGCTTTTTGGTTTTTGTTTTGTTTTTAATTTTTATATCTTGGCTTCTCTCCTTAGTTACATGGCAATGCCAAAGTACATTCAGCACTGGTATTTAAAATAATGGATCATACATGCGAAATTAATTAGCAAGTCATAAAGTCGTGGTTCTAGTTAGTGAATATTTCAGAGGAATTCAATTAAGATTCTTAAGTGTAGGACTAGTTTATCAAAAATAGAAGAGTAAGGATGGAAAAAATTCTCAGCTGTGTAGTGCTTCTAATACAATAAAGGCTCTCTGAGCACAGCAATGTACAATAATTAGATGTGCCAGATCAGCCGTAAGAGAATAGTAAAATACTTGCAAATAATTTGCAGGCAGGCCTGCCACTTCCAGCTCTTCCATGTTTTGCACCTGATTGTCCATATGGGGGAGAGCAGTGCATTTCCATCCTTAACTGGTAGCATTTGAGCTCACGTTGCATAATGCTTAAGAGGTTGTCATGGGGGCAGGCTATTTTAAGGTAAGAAAACATGCTAAAAATGCACTGGTGATCTGAGCACTGTTGGAAAAAGTAAGTTCAACCTCTTAAATCCCCACTCAAGCATATGCTGCACTTTAAGCACATAGCTAATGACATTGATTTCAATAGTCCAACTGTTCAGCAGCTTACAGAATCATTCCCATGTGAAGACTGGGATCAGAGTAACCAGCACTTTGCATCCTGGAGCTTACAATGCCCGACCAACTCTGAAATAGTTCCTAGTCTATATTCTCTGTTCTGCAGCATAAATGAGTGGACTTGGGGGAAAACTTATGAAAAATGGCCTATTTGCAGTCAAAAACCTCTCCAGATATGTGATGAGCAATTGGAATAAATGAGTGCAATGACTTTACATAATTTTAAAGAGCAGAGATTTTAGTGTGTTGTTTGTAGATGTTTTTGGTAAACCCTGTTACAATTTGCCTTTAGTAATTGTGTCTTTTTCTGAATAAATTATAGGTCTTTAGTGCCTTGCAGCCCACATCATTGTATCTTCACCTCTTTAATTCTGACAGCTCTGTGTGAATGTTACCTTTCAGATCTGTTTTAATAATCTGAAAGATGAATGTACATTTTTGAAAGTACCTCTTTAGTACCTCTGGGCCATAGCTAGTAGAACATAATAAAAGGAACCCATCAGTTGGTTTCCAACTTGTATTATTTTGTGTATTTCATGGACTTATCCAGCATATGGTGCAGAAAACTTGAGGGTGTAATCAATCTGTCAAACGAACTGTATGGAGCCTGTGCTGCTCTTGTGTCTTTTCCAGTTGTCCACATAAACATGATGTCACCTCTGGGTTCACCAGCAGTAAATATTCTTTCTGAGTTTCTTGGCCAGTCTTCAGGTATTTTTCATAAGAATGTCTTGAATTTGTTTATGCTTGAGGAACCCATTTTTGTGAAACAATTATCCATGATAGTGCTTTCCAATTTACTTTTTGAGCATTCAGCAAGTTTGTTATACTGAGCTAAGCAGTTAAGCCCTGCAAGATGAGATCTTGGGGAACAAAGGATCATTTCTGGTATGTATTTTAGAAAACTAATGGATCATCCTGCTCCAAAGGATGTTTTTTACATAAATGGTGAGTGAGGGTCTCCAGTAATCCCACAGCAGTAGTGCTTTGCTGCAACTGTTGCTCTGGAAGAAATAGAGGCAAATACGTTAGTAACAAGGCAGGTTCTCCTGTTGAGGGGTGTAGAAGATGAGAATGGATGACGGTTTACTGGAGCTGCAAAATGAAGCTATGGCTCATTCTGCCCTTGCTGCTGCAAAGGTGAGCTCATGTTAACTCCTCTGAAGTTGGTCTGACTTGGGTGAGAACAGACATGTTATGAAATAACACTGTGAGATGTATTAGAAGCTGCTGAGTTGTAGCTGTACAAGTGTAACTTTTGCCTTCTGAAGGCCATTCAACAGCAGGTAAAAGCACTGTCCTGCTTGAGCAGGAAGGGTTTTATATGTGGTTGGGACTCAAACTCAGGGTAGCACTAGGGACAGAGCTGGAGCTCAACTGCAGCAGGATCGGGCCCTGAGCCATGTTGTTTGCTGTCCTACAAGCCATGTGCTTGATTTATGTCAGCACCAAGGTTGTGCAGAAGTCCTCCCAGTCAGGTGGCAAGACTTGTTTTGCTGAGGACGGAGAGTGCAAAGCCTGATGGACGGCAGCAAGAGTGAGGGGAGCGACTGGTGATCCTACCCGTCAGTGGCGTTCCCGAGGAAACGGAGTTTAAAAGCCAGTTTTTGTTGTCAGCTCAGGTCGAACAACTCAGTCATTAGACACAGGCGCAGGTCAGCCTCTTGTAGTGAAATTTCCAGTAAGTAATTCTAAATCGTCATGTCAGTAAATGTGGTAAAATTGTGCTTCTCCTGTCTGGGCATTCAGCTGTTCTCGGGCTGCTGGCCAGTGGCGACTTTCCTGGCCTGTGCAGATCTGCGAATACAGATCCGGGGAATAAAATGAAACAAGGAACTTTTTCAGCTGTTAGCAGTGTGCTTTTTTATTTTTTTTTAAAGCCCTTGTGAGTTATAATCCTGCCCTTGTAACCTTCCAACACTGCGAAAGGTTTTTAAGATGTGTTTAAAAGCAGCACTTTTCAAAGGTCATTCCCACCCTCTTCTCCCCCAATAAAACCCACAGCCATAGTAATTGCTGAGATCTTAGGAAGCAACCAATCCAGAACACCTTCCTTGTTGCAGACTGTGTGGCCTTTTCAGTCCCCTACAAGAGCAGTATTTTGAGCTGATAGGTAATAGCTAGCACGTGGTCTATGACCGTGCTGTTAGGCATTCCCATAATATAAATAATGTGGTTTTTCATAAAGGTAGGAGAGGGGTTGACATGGGCAGCTGCAGTTCAGGAGATCTAGCTTTTCTTCTGGCCTCTGCCACTCATTTTTTTGCGACTTAATGGGTATAGCCAGCACTTGCTGAAGAGTGCTGCTGCCTTGCACCCTTATGGAAAGGGCAGATGTTTGAGGAAAGGATCGGTACCGAGCAATTCTCCTCTTTCAAAGGAGTGGAGCAACCTAGGCTGTGAGCTGCTTCGAAATCTGGTTGCCTGAAAACACGAGTACATTGGAAATGGGACGCTCCTTTCTGACTGTATCTATTAAAACAGAAGCAGTCTTTCATATCTTCATAAAGCATCTCAGGATTCTGGTTAAAAGGAATTAATGTAATTGTGAAGCTGATTTTTGAGAATTAGTTGGCAACCACATATTGAACAACTGGCTGTTTGAAAATGTAGTTTCATCAAAATCAAAACCTGTTGAGTTCAACAGAAATGTTAGTGGGAATATTTTAAGAAATGAATTGACATTCATTTTCAAACTCTGTTTCAGAAATGTCAAAACACTGCGTTTCATTTGCTTCATTTCATTAAGACATACGTTTTAGTTTAGCAGAACATTTAAGATTTCATAGATTGTCTTTAGGCTTGCACCCCCTAAAAGAAGGCACTATCAAATTGAACTAATTTGGCGTTACTAAAATAAACATGTAAAAATTAATTCATGTATTTCTGAGTTGCATTTGGGTGAGGAATGTTTACAACACAAAGTGAAAACAGTTGTCAAAATACTGACATTTTGTTGAGTTTTATGGGATACTGGAATTGACTGAATTCCATTTTCTGACTCTACAGTTATTCAGTTGTTACAAGAAAAATTTGCATGAAAAATGCTCATATCAAATGTATCTCTGTTGTTAAAAGTGGAAACATTTTGAGGAAAAGAACATAAGAAAAAATGTTTGGTGGCCTTCTGAAAATATTTATTTTACTGAAGTTAAGGCACTTTCTAACTTTCTTGTTTTATTAGGCTAAATTTTAGCAAGAATTTTTCCTTGTATTTAAAAACAACAACAAGGGATAACCAATTTACTAATTATTTCTGTTGTAGTAGATTTGTCTACTTAAATCTCTTGGTTTTACTCTTTGCTTTAAACCTATGAACAATTATACTAAAATATGTAACAAAAACAATATAAATATGCATATGGTTTAGATAATGGACTCTCAAATGTATTATTTACACAGATTGTCCATGAGATTGTCATGTAATGTGGAAAAAGGAAAGAGCCAGGAGAAAATTACTTTGCTTTATTATTTGCTTTTTCCAGTCTAACATGAAATATTTATCAGAACGGGCATCTTTGCAAACATTCTGCATCCAGAAGCCAAATTGTATCAGCAGATACATGATTATCATTTATTAATATATGGTGTAGAGCTAGGTATTGTGAACCAAAGTACGCCTGGTGCTCTAAAATCCAGGGCTGTGGTGAGGTATTTGGTTTTCCCTCTGTAGCTGCCAGGGGGTCTGGTTCTGCACGTGCCTTTCAGCCATGCCCTGCGAACGGGGACGGACAGTGCTGACAGACAATTTGGGTGCCCCAGGCTGTTCCTCAGGAAGGATCCCTTTTTGATGAGGGGTGACTAGTTTCCAGAGATGTTAGAATATGTTTTGTCATGTCTCTTGATGGAAGATTGCCAGATTTCTCTGGAGTTTCCTAGGCAAACGCACATTAATGCTTGCTGAGCAAGGGGTGCCCAGTGAACCCAGCAGCTGTGAAGCACTGGACTCTGGGCGCTGCAGAAGTGGTACATGCCAAATGTGGTGAATTCAGGATACATTGGGCTTGTTGTGCATGTGCGGATCAGCCTAAGTAGGTCTGACATCTCCCAGATGTGCTGAGCTCCCTCTTCACATGCTGTGGAGTAGGTGTGCATGTGCATAGTGGGTTTCTGGATGCCTACTGGGATGGTTTCCTAGGCAGGAAAAGAGGATGTGTCTAGAGAAACAGTGTACTGTAGCCTAATCTCCGTAGATAAGCCTGAATATAGAGAAAGAATGAAGGAATTAATAAAGGAAAGTTGGTGCAGCTGTCTTGGATGCTTGAAAGATTTTAGTCAGAACTGTTTTGAGTAGAGGAAGTTGCAAAACAAAGGCTGGAAACTTAGATCGCTGGTCCTGCAAGCTGGAAAATAAAGGTTAGAGAAAGAGGATTTGGGATTCACCCATTCCCATCTTCCCCTCTTCCTTTCTTTGCATCGTGTTTTATGTAGGGACCTGCCTGGCAAAATGCTTCACACAGCCTGTATCTCTGGCTTACACGATGAGATTAGGAGATTTTCATGCTGGCACAGGAATGTGCACCCATAGACACGCATGTGTCTGGGCTTCTGCATGTGTTTGCAGAGCACCTAGTGTATTTACGAGGCTGTTCAAATAGTCGCAACAGATTCCTGTGCTGTTTGTGTAGTGTCGTTTGGCTTCTTGCTGTACTGACACAGCCTGTCCACTTCACAGTTCTCTGCCCAGGAACAAATGGAAATGGCCTTGCTGATCCGGGGTGATGCTCCAAGCCCGTACAGCCCTGTCTGCCATGTGGCTGGCTTTTGGGTGTCATAGTGAGTGGATTAAAGACTGCTTGGCTTTCTCAGCTTGTATAGGTGCTGTATCCTGCCTTACTTACCTTACAGAGTTCTGGCAGGCCTCTCCCTTTTGATGCTATTAATATTAAAATAGAGTAATTCTTCATTTCAGAGAGTTGGGCTTCTCGTCCAGCTCTGGCAGGCTTGACTGGGGAGGTCGCAGGCTCTCGGTCACTCTTGTGAAGGCAGTGATGAGATGTCCCCTGGGAGCTGGGCTGGGTCCTGGCAGGGACCGGAGGTGCTGGTGGAGTTTGGGATGGAGATGACACCGTGCTGTATAAACTGTGATTATGAATTGGGAGCCTGACTGGTTGAATCCTATTGTGTGTAAACACTGCTTGAACTTCTAGAAGGATTGTCTCTCTGGACTTGCTGGCGCATATACCAGCAGTGGGTTTTCCTTCCTTTTTGGCTTCCTTGGATGCCAAGCGAGCGACATGAATGTCATTATGAAGTGCTCTGTTCTCCAAGCTGTTCACTTCCTATAGATGTGGTGTGATTAAAAAAAAAAAAAATCCCCTGAGATTACGTGATGTATTTTCATTCCCAGGGATCTCCTTATAAAACTGGTAGCATGATCAGCAGGAGAAATGGGGAAGCTGCTGCTTTTGAATTGTTCCCCTGAAGCAGGCTGTTGCTGGGGCCGTTCCCTAGGTGTATTGAAATAAATGAGATTGTGCGGAGGGCTTTGTCTCCAGTACTGGGTTCACCATATCCGTGTTTACCATCAGTATAACCATTCCTTTCTAGTTTGGAGGCTTAATGTTTCTGACCCGCTTGCTCTAGCCATCACAAGGGTGCAGGGGCTGATACATATCTGCGTGTGTGCATGGAGCTGCTGATGAAGCAGAGCAACAGCTCCCTTGAGGTTTGGCAGAAAATAGCTCTGCTTTTTTTCTTTTTTTTCTTTTTTTTTTTAATTCTTGACATTTTTCTTGGCAAAAACAAAAGGAAGCTTTAGCAGGTAGAAGGTTGTTGCCTCGCCACAGAAACATGTTCTCGCATATGACTGCTGCAAGGGCAAAACCACTAGCTGAGCCCAGCCCTAACTGTGGCCAATGGTTGCTGTCCTGATTAGTGATAAAAATCCTGTTCTCATTGGATCATGAGACATATGAATATTAAGCTTATACCAGTCAGCTTTTTAGTTGCTGTTTATTTAATTATTTAAATCTGGTAACAGAAATAACAGGGAATTTCCAAGGAACTCAGTATTAATCTCTCTCTTTTTGTTAAAACCACTGTGAAATTGCAGGAATAGAGTTATGCAAAAGATAAGCACTTTGGAAAATGATGCCCAGTGTGGCTGGGTTGATCAATGGGAAATGACAAACAAAAGTGATGCAGGCCGATGAGCATGTCCACACTTAACAAAATTGAGCTGGAAATACATTTCTAATTAAACTGGGTCAACCATGTGTTGCAAACCAGGTCTCTAAAGATAAGTATTTGGAGCTTTATTTTTTCCAGTCCTTTGCACATAGTGTCATTTGTTTTACTTGTTCAAAGGGGGTGTAAAATGCTAACAGTGACACGCTAGTACTTTATGCTCCCCTAACACTGATTTGATTACAAAGTACAGTAAGTGATAAATAAGGATCAGTGCTGGTGAGCCAGTGCCTCGAGGTGGGCTAGTGACTAGTTTCAGAACCCATGCTTGTTAGGTACTTGGCTTTCTGCCACTCTCCTATTACTGAATTTAGTTTTGAATATAGTTTTCTTGTGCAAACATGTCAAAAATACATTTTTTCTGTAAGTCTTGATGGTACAAACATGAAAATACTTTTGCAATGTTAATGCTAAGAACACAGGAAAGTAGCCTGCAAGTACTGCTCTTACACAGGTTTATACATCAAGGTAAATTTTGGAGTTGTTCAGACTTCCTGTTTTCTTGAGGTAAAACAAAATACTAAAACTAACAAAACACAATTGCTAGCACATTTGTCTTTAGTTATCCCATCTTCCTCCTCTGATCTCAACAAATCCCAGTTCCTCTGTTGCACCTTTTAGGATCGTGGCTACCATGATGCCCCATGTCCCACATGAGTCCATGGCCACCACCTGTGACCCAGCGCCTTGGCAGCAGCCCTCGCTGTCTGTCTGCTACCCGTTGGGCCAGAAGCAGAGTGCTCTGCGGCTGTTGCGGGTTGCGTGTTTGCTGGCTGGCTGTGAGAGGAGGGTGCTGCCTGCCCCTCTGGCAGCCCGTGGAGAGCACGAAACCTCTGAGCCCCTCTGGACCTTCCTCTTTGGAGGCAGGGAGTTTGTCTGGGTTTCTCTCTCCTCTGCTCAGTCTCCGATTTGCACAGAGCATGTAGGATTTTAATAATCTCTGAGACCTCTGTCTTTCTGCCAGTTTTGGTTGAAATGGGCTGGCAAGGTTAAATCATGGGTGGATGCAAGGACAGCACAATCATGTAAGCCTTTTTATTTCTTAAGAAACCTGCCTAAGTAAGCTTCTTTCTTTGGTATTGGAGGAAGGCCTGCAATTCTCTGTAATTCTGTGTCCCTCCGGGAACCCAAAGGTTCAGATCCTAGAAGGCAATGCAGACACTCGGGAGGCAGGTTTTTTTGATGTGTTTTCATATACCATTTGTTTTTTTTTAAGGCATTTTTGTTGTTTGTGGAGACCTAGCTTGCGATACTTAATGTGCATTGGCAATGCTGTGGAGTTTCAGCTGATCTTGCAAAAATTTTCTCCTGTGCTTATTACCAGATTTATCCTAAGGAGCAATGAGCTGTTGGTAGTATATTCTGGCATCTGGATGTGGATGACAGAATGTGCAAAGAAGCTGCCAAAGGAAGTTATTTTGAAATTGGTGGTTGATTAAACTTTCAGAGTCATTTTTAATGTGAATACAATTAGAAGAAGATGTTAAAGCAGGGATGCCAGTTCTTAAAGCTTACATTATACCCATAAAGCAGGCTACAGATATTTGCTGCTCAGCTTTTCTCCAGCAAGGTGGATGCCGAGTGGAATGCTTAGGTTGTTTTGCTGTTTTGTTCTACTTTTTCCTTCTTGACAGATGTTTTGTGATGCAATGCAGCTGGTTGGACTGGCTATTGCCATTAAAAGCTACAAGCAAGGGGGTGGTGTTCAGAGCTGGGAGACTGAGAACGGGGTTTGCAACTGAATCACAGGAAGGGATCTGGTGAATATTTGCTGACACTTGCAGTTTTATCAGCTGGACCAGTGGATGTCAGCCTCACAGTTTTTAATATATGCAGGTCCAGGTATACACATACGTTTTTCTGTAGTGCCTTGGACCCCATTGTGTTTGGTGCTGTACAGCAAAGATGCCATTCCTGCCTGGGAAAACTTGGTGTGATATGCCAAGTGATGAATCATGAGTGAGAGGGAAGAAATCCAGCCAGATATATGTGCCTGTGAAAATATATGTACTTTTGATTCATCAGAATAGCAAGTGTCCTCTGTTCCCATCTGCCCTTCGTCCATGGCTTTACGAAGAGAGTAATTTCTGTGAACTTTGGGTCGTGAACTTTACAGTGAACGCTAGGTAGTGGTAATGCAGTTGTTTGTCAGACACCATAACACATAGGTACATGTTGCCGTAACGGCATAGGCTAATTTCTCCCATCCCAAAGTCCGGCTCAAACCTGCAAAGGGTTGTGTGAATGGATTTTCTCCGATGGAGAAAGCACTGAATCTACACACTTCTTCAGTGAAAAACTTGGTACAAGCAGGGTTTGTTCTGTTTGAGAAATTTGACCTTTCATGGGGCAAATTCAGATCCAGTAAATTTAACAGCAGAAATTCCCCTTGATTTCAGTGGAACCAGAAAAGAGTCACCAGCATGCAAGACCTCAAGTGTTGGGAGACATGTAAGGAGCTGTTGGTGGGAAGTGCTGCAGGGAACCATCAGAAACTGGACTGGGGGCCAGTCTAGTACAGGCAAGAGCAGGTCACAGGAGAGCAGGTCAGTCCCTGCATTTATTTGACCCAAATGTATAGTTCACTGTACAGTGAACTTTATCTTACACTGAACAAAATGAGCCTGGATTATTTAAACAGGACAAGGGAAAGAGAACAGACTTTCAAAATCTGGTACAGCTTTTTCAGAGGTTAATGCAAGTGGTCCCCTTTGTTACCAGCTCTTCAAATGAGGTAGCTGCTGCTTTTGTTTTACAGGTGCTGGCAATTGCTCTTCAGTACCGTTTCAGGTTCCTCAGCTCTTCAGCTGTAATGCGTTTAGCTATTTTCTTGAAATTATTCTGCAGGGTGGATTTCTTCTTCTTCTTCTTTTTTTTTTTTTTTTTTTTCTTTTTTCCTCTCAAGAGCTCACTGTTCATTTCTTTCCCTGCCTTGATTGACTTCAATCCCTAAAAGTAGTATGGAGAGTTGGAAGATCTGACATTGAAAAGTAACTGCTTGTAGCTGTTTGGGAACTCTTATTGCCCATCCGACCTTTAGTTTGCTCAAGAGGAAAGCCTTTGCCAACTGGGCTTCTGCTGTATGAAGCTGGTTTGTTTAGAAAAGAATAACACCGAGGCTCTTTTTAAATTCAGATTTTTCTTTAGGAAAGCAAACTTGGAAGCACAATTCTTTTCTGGTTAATTGGAAAAGCAAGGTACACTTGACTTCTTTTAGGAATGGTTAAATAGATGGTCCGGTTTCATTTTGGAAAACAACTTTATACTGAAAATCTCCCCAAACTTTTAACTCGTTCTCCCTTGAGCTTCGTGGACCATCTGGCCAATAGGGTTTCTGAAGAGAATAGGAACTGACTGCTTGCAAGATTAGTGCCATGTAGTTCATCTTGTACAGAGCTCGTTCAGAAGTCTGGTGACCGATGTGTTTTCTCACAGACTAATCGTGTCCATTAGCTCCCTTCTTATTTTTGCAGATGATGCCTCAAATGGAGCCAAATGGAGGCACTGAGAATAGGTGCCCCCACCCCCAAGTGAAATACTATATGAAGATGTGTCTCTGTGTGTGAAAAATAAGAGCTTTCTTTGGGCAAATCTCAGATTTGCTGAACTCAACAGCAGAACTCAGTAGATTCGGGATTTTGCCTTCAGGATTCACCTCAGGTAAGGAGAGTGGTAGGAGGCTATTTGTCATGAAGTATTTAAGGAAAGGCTCGGAGACCACAAGAGAAACCCATCAAATGCTCCACAGATTTTTAGTATTGGAGCATCTGTGTCTTGTTTTCCCAGTGCATTTTAATGCTGCTCTGCACACGGGCTAAGGGGCTGCCTGGCCCCTGTAGAGCCGTGTTTGCTCTCTCACACAGCTGTATGTACAGAGACACATATCCACGTGCCATTGTAATCTGTGCAAGAAAAGCCCCAGCAGAACTGGAGTGAAAAAGTAAATCACCTTTAAAATTGTTGTAGCTGCAGTCATCTCGGTGGAGTTTTCCCTCGGAGTTGTATACCCTATCTGCCTTAAATTCCATTAAAAGAAAACTCTAAAAGCACAATTTTAACCTGTGCAGAGCCTCATCAATGTTCTCCGTTGTATGCAAGAGAAAATTCAACTGAATTACAACACTTATTTTACACAGAGGATTTTTATCACGATTTTTAAAAATTCAGTGATACAATTACTGAGAGTTTATATGTGCATACAAAGTTATATTTACATGAGAAAGAAGGCTATTAAAGCCTTCTTTGTTAGGGTGAACCTGGGAAGGCTGCAGTACTTCCAAAGTTATAACATGGATTTCATAACACGGGATTTGTAGTTGGTTTGTGCAGCTTGACCTTCAGCGCTTCATAGTGGTGGTGAGCCAAGAAAACCCCTCCTTTGGGTTCCTGCTCCGAAAGGCCAGCCACCGCTCCGCTGACGTACGGTCAGATCTCCGCTTCCTTCGAGCGGGATGGGGCCAGGGAGACGCGTTTAACCAGTTGTGGTGTAGTGCAGCAGAGATGTGCTGCGTGTAGATGTCCTCTGGTTCCCTGTGTCTCTGTAAATGCATCAGTCAGAGAAAATTCCCTGGGGTGGAGGAATTTCTACCCCACCCAAGACTTAGTTTCTTGACAGGTCTCAGACTATGAAATGAGAGGTTTCCAAAGCCTGAGTGTTTTTTTTTTTTTCCCCCTCTCTAAACTGTTTATTTTTCTGGATGAATAGAACTTGGGTGCCACAGACCTCTGCTTTCATAAATCAGTGCTGGGCTGCGCAGGTGCGGAGCGGGGCTGGCGCGGTGCCGGGGCGCTTGCAGCCTGCTGCCGGCCCGCGGGAGCGGCGAGGAGCCCGGCTACGCGGCCCCAGCGGCAGCCCACGCACCTCCCGCTGCGGGCACCGCCGAGCCCTTCGGAGGAAGAAAGGCTCCTGTGTTTGCGAAATCGCTGCTTTCTTGGCACGGCTCGGTAGCAGCATCCTTATATAATTGCGTTTCTGAGGTGGGGAGCCCTGCAGTATGTTCCAACAGATGTTAAGAGGCGTGACAAATGTTTAAACCCAGGATGAATGGCACGGCTGTTTAAACCGTTACTTATGTAAATACTGAAATTTAGGCTTAAAGAAATCAGGTTTTATGTCCCAATAAATAAAATGTGAGGAAGGAGGATAAACTGAGCAGCTTGCCTTTCACACCTCTCCTCCCATTCACTCTCTAAATGGCTCTCTAGATCTGCATCTCGCCCCAAACATTGCTTTTCTTTCTGCCCTGGCCCTGGCTGCTGTGCCGGGCGCTTGGCTGCGCGCGGGCTTTGCTTCGGGAGCACGACGACCTGCCGCGGGAGATGAGGGGCCTGGAGCACGCCCTGAAAGTCACGCAGCTGCCTGATTTCCTGAGCGGAGGACAGCAGGAATTTGGGGGAATTTTAATCTTCCCCTCAGACTCCCCTGAAGTATTTCCAGATATGAAGCCACGTGGGCTAGGTGCAGCCCTGGGAAAGGCAGCGGGGGCCTGGTCCCTCGTCAGCAGTGGCTCCACCACCTACAGCCCTGCCTGTCCGCGGGCAGAGACGTAGCTGCGGGAGCTACATGCTTCAGCGTGAGCTGCAGCTCCAAACTGCCCCTCGCTCTCTGCCAAGGGCTGTGGTGTTTTTTAGCATTTCTTGGGAGGAATGCCCCAGGCTTCGTTCCTCCACGGGCCCTTGCTGGCAGGTGTATCGGGGAACTCGCAGCTTTCAGAGGAACCAAAGAGATTATCCTTGTGCAGGTTCTGCATGCCTTTTGCGTTGTTTGGAAACTTCAAACGTCAGTAGGACTTCTGGAGTACCATGTCTGCATTTTGCTGAGTGCCGGGGAAGCCTCAGGCAACGGTGCTTCCCAAATTCCCCTAAACAAGCAGGGGAGTGCAGAAGATTACACTGGCTTCTGATAGCCACCCTGATTTTGAGTAAGTAGTGGACAAAATTACTTTCTTCATACCACAGCTAGCCTGGTATTTTCACAAGTGCTTAGTATTTAGCTTGACCTTGCTAACTGCAATGTGAATTGCCTCAGCGAGGGCAGATTTCAGCCAGTGCTGATGCTTTTGAACCCCGCAATCGATCTCCAGTTCAGTCTTCGACGATTCGGCAGTAGCCTTGAGTAGTTTGTGTTTTGCGTAGGGCTGGTAGTCTGATCAAAACTGAATAACATACTGATATTGCAATAATGTAGATATTCAAATACATATTTGTTAAAGGGCTTCAATCCATTCCTTTGTTTCATTTTCTTTTCCCACTGGTCTGCAGTCAAACACAGAAAAACATTTGGCAAAGCAAACAATCTGCATTTCCACTTGTACAATGGGAGGAAATAGGAACTGAAAGGATTTAAAAAAAAAAAAAAGGGAAAAAATGGACACAGAAGCTGTTTCTGGTAGCTGAGTGCCTCTTGGGTTTTGCAGTTCAGGAGGGCTGTGGTATAGTCATTTGCAGCAAGGGTGAAAAAATGTCCTCTCCCTCCAATGATCAAGGTCGTTCTGCCCAGTATCATTCAAATAACCCTGATTCATCCCTCCCCTCTAGCGCATGTGGACTTTGCTGGAATTTTAAATAACTGGTAGAAGTTATATGTTGTGGTCCCTTCTCTTGGCTAATGTGCTGTTATTTTAATATATAGGAAGCCCTGTGCTGCTGCTAACTACCTATCGTCTGTAGTGTTATGAGTTACAGTGATTTGTTTGTTTGTTTAAGCATGTGACATAGCGGGTGAGAGAAATTCCAAATTTTTATGCCTGTTAACCCTTAAAGTTTATAAAGCTAATATTTTCACTTCAGATGAGTGCAAAATTTTTATCTGTTTTTGAGACAAGAGAAAAAGCTGGGGGAAAAAGCAGTGGGAGGAGTAGAGTGGCCTGCTTTGCGCAGAAATAGGGCAGTGGTGTTTGCTAGGAAGGGAGCTCATTTTTCGCTGAATATTCAACTCATTTTTGCTACATACATTTGCTAATCTTTACAAAGTTATCCTATTTTTGGTTTGGAATGCAGTGTAACATCTTGATTTTTAAGTAATTTTTCATTTTTTTAATAAATAGTATATAGCTCTAATAATTCTTCATTAATGTAACTTGCTTTGCCTTATAGTCCGCTGAGTGTTATTAATTAACTTTCATTCTCTATATATCTGTGTGCAAACTTGTTAGATTTTACTGTTAACGTTTTATGACTTCGGTTTAGGGGCATGCTAAATAGCGTTCAGATTTATAGTTTGGCCTATATTTCTTCTGAAAGTGTGATAAATCTTACCTAACTTCCTGGAACATACCCAGTGATAAAGCAGTATGGGAATTGGCACAGAGGAAAAAAAACACATAAACCTTGAAGGGCATGTCTTGATTACTTACAGCGTATTAATATTTATGTCATTGACCACACTGGCCAGCTGTGGACAAGGGTGGCCTTACTTTGCATGCTTTATCTTGCCTGGTAAGAAGGTGTCTCTGGTAAGTTCTGAAGCCAATGTCACATTTAAGTCAATCAAGCAGTCCCAGTTCAACCTAAGGCTTTGGTTGGTGGTGTCTGATGTTAGACAGCCCAAGAGCAGCGGAGATCCTTTAGGTTGCTGCAGTAGCAACTCAGGAGCTTGCTCTGGTGCTGCAGTCTGGGCTTTATGCTCTTGCTATCACTGCGTTAATGGCAGAGACAGCTATCCCAGTGCTGTTCAAGGAGGGTGCTCATGGTGGACAGAGAAGGGAAAATATTTTCTCCAGTTACTGCCCCAGCAGGAGTGTTCATGCTACGTTGGCTAAGTGTTTTGGGTGAGATTTAGGACTGCCTGGAAGTTGGGTGCCGAAGGGAGGATGTGTGTGAAAGGACAGCTTCGTTGCATCCACATTGTCAGCATTGCCTGGAATAGAAACAGCGTTCAGGCAGTGCAGCTGGGCTGTGGTTTTGCAGAAGTCCCTGCATCTTGGGCTGCTGGCGTGAGAGCAGTCACTTACAAGGAGGGTGTGCTGCGCTACAGCTGGGAAGCGGCACTAGGGGTTACGCCAGAGCTGACCTGGGGCAAGGCCTGGGCTTTGGCATCTCAGCAGCTCTCAGTATCACAAAAAAAGGAAGAAATGGTCTAGAGGAATATGATAGCTTGGTTTGCCTCTCTAGAATACAACAGATGCCCAGAGACACTGTGACAGAAGTGTCACCAAGACTTTATAATGCCAGTCAAAGTAGGCTTTCTGGGGCCATGGTCAGAAGTATAGCCCCCTTCCCACCAAGCCAGTGTCCTGAGTTCTTCATGGGGGTTAAAAAGAAAACTTTTTGAAACTGGTAATTATCTGCCAAGGATTGAGGGTCTTTTTTCCAGTGAAGCTATCAGAATGGGTGTTGTAGATTGTTTGTTATAGTTTAAAATGATGTAATCATGAAGAATTGATCATTACTGACGTCTAGTGCTAGTTTTCAGTGCATGAACTGAACTACCCTGAGCTCTGCCCCAGACCATTAACTAGCAAAAACAAGCTGTAAACTTCCAAACTCTTAATATCTTGTTCCTTGGTATTTATCCCTGTCTCATTTAAATTTTCTCATTACTACTGTTTTTGTAGCTGGAAGGCTCCAGCTATGACTGCAGTGGGTTATCTCATGTCCTTCCTCTCGGCTCTTTTGGTACCAGCTGCCAAGAAGAGGAGCGCAGACCAGTCTTCCTGGCAGAGCTTTCCTATAAACTGTCACAGAATGACACTTCTCAGCACCAAAACACTGCGGCTCCAGGTGTCCAAACCCCGTACACTTGTTTATGTTAGTCAAGACCCCAGGGGACAGCAGGATGTCCGCCATGGGCAGCCATGTGCTGGAAAACAGTGGCTGTGTCTAGACTGCAGTGAAAGGGCAGTGTATCTGCCAGCTTTATGCTCTTGGCGTTCTCCTTCGTGCCCTGGGGAGCCCGTGGCAGCTGTGCTGGGGGCTGCTCATGCCGATCTGCAGCCTGAGCGATCTCAAGGCTGGTGTTGGCAGTCCGGCCGGGGCTGGTGTTAGCAAGCATTGCTCATCTCTTCTGAAGAGCTAGGTCTAAGCAGAAAAGACCTCTGT
The DNA here is from genome assembly GCF_036370855.1 of Dromaius novaehollandiae. Lineage (NCBI taxonomy): Eukaryota > Metazoa > Chordata > Aves > Casuariiformes > Dromaiidae > Dromaius > Dromaius novaehollandiae. The sequence goes on from NC_088108.1 coordinate 10,453,522, forward strand.
AGGTGGAAGGGGAAACAGAAGGATCATGACTTCGTTAAGGTCACGTGGAACAGAATATGGAGTTTCCTGTAGCCCCGTGCAGAGTATTGTTCATTTGGCACATAGTCTCTTAAAGGCTTTCCTTGTGTTACCAGGGTGGAAGGGGTAGCGAGGAGAGAGGCAAAAGGGTGGGTCCCATCCTTTGGGGCCCGGAAACCTGAGCTGGCGATCTGTCAGCAACCGCAGGGCCACACACTGATTTACCTGAGATGGGCTCAAATTTCGAAGTTTGTAAGCAGGTTTTGAACAGGAAACCAACTGGCTGAAGTTCCCTTGCAGTAACAGCTTGCAGCTAAACAGCTGGGCCTTCACCCTGCTCTTGGAGAGTGGGTGGCAGCAGGTTGCCTTAGCTCTCCTGCGAGAAGAGCCTTTGCATGAAAAGTCCTCTGGCCCTGCAAGCCTTGTCCACTTGGAACAGTCAGGATTTTTTCTCAAGTGCAGATTCTAGAACTGCATGTAAGGTCCTAGGAGTGGTATTTACCAGCTTTCTGAAATACACAGGCAGGCAGTGCTGTCTAAAAGGTCACCTGGGACTCGAGGAGCCCCTGCACAGGTGTTTCCACCTATTTGTGCCTGTGCGCAGTGTCCGTGCACTGCACATGCAGTGTGGCTGATTGCAGCATGTGTTTGATGTGAAATTGCCCTGGGCATGAGCACCGAGGTGCAAGCTGGCAAGTGCCGAGGCTTCTGGCGTCTCTGAGATATCCCTGCATGTAGGAGTCTTGCAGCTTTGCCAAACGCTGCTTTTAAGGGAGGGAGGGTTGTGCTTTGGGGTCCAGAAAGGGAATGGAGACAGATAAGGGGACTTTCACACAGTCAAAACTACCAGCCATGTGCTGTGCTGGGATCCTAGGGCAGACAGCTCCTATCCTTCGCATGCACTTTTTCCTGCTGCAGTTAAATGGGGACAGCTACATCAGACAGACCCAGAAACGTGGAAATAAATGAACACCTCTTGCCAAAAAGGAAGCATGTGATAGGACTGCTGTGGGCTGCCTTGGCACTGAGCGCAGCATCAACACGAGAGGAGGGGAAGGGGTCAGTCACAGGACATGTGCCTTGCATGGTCTATACTTTAAATTGTCCGTTTCAGATCTGTCAGATCACTAGCGGGGAGACAGCCCTGTGGGTGCTGTTGTTCACTCCTAGGAGGAGAGGGGTCTGCAGGTTATGAGGAAGGAAGTTATCAAACCAAACTTTCCAGCTGTGATCCGCTAGTGGAAGCGTCTTACCATCTCAGGTGTATGCCACTGAGAACTGGGATCTTGGGTCTCTGTTTGTAATAGCGGCCTGAGCCTGAGAGTCCCAGAAACTTTTGCTTGGGCCTAATAGGAAGAAGTGTTGTCCATAACTGAGTGCATCTTTTATATAAATATACTTAATTCCTGTAAAGCCCTTTTATCAGCTAATAGATTGACAACTAATGCTGGTACTCTTTTTTGATCTGCATTGAATAATACGTGTCTTGGCTCTCAGCAGAGGATGTAGATAAAGGTTGCCTTTATCTAATGGAATTAAGAAGGCAAATGCATATGTAGTAGAAATAACATCAAGTGATCTGTCCCATTCCATGTATGTCTCCCTGCTGAGATAATACAGTTGGAGCTCATCAGAGCTAGAGCTCTGGCATGAAGCATCTCCCACAAATGTGGCCATGATGAGCAGGGCGCAGATTCGAAAAATTCATATAGCTGACTCCAGGTTTGCAGAGTGTTACTGTAGTGGCTCACTGCCAATTGCAACAGACTTTATGTGGGGCTATTTCTGGGGGGGAGAGGAGGAATTTGGCCTAACTCAAGGCTAATGGGGGAATTTCTTCCAGCTTGGATACCTCACCACAATGTAGGCAGGAACTTCTGTTTTAAAAAGTCACTGAGTTTCAGAATTGTTCAAGTCTAAGCTCTGTATGAGCTTGATGGTGTTTAATGCTGTATTCTTGGGTAGGAATATGCATGATTTGCAGGTGGAAATGTTGAATGTTCTGGCTGCATTCTCAAGAGTTGCAATGTGCTCTCAAACTGAACGTTTGGGTGAAAGATGAAACATTTTATTAATGAAATGGGGATCCACAGATGACTCCACTCAGTCCAGTTTCTGAGGAAATGTGTGCTGGATCTTACATCACAGCAGACTGATTCCCTTTAGTGATCTGAAGAGGATGAGCTCCCATGGAGGGCTGGTAGTGCAGTGCCTCTTGTGCTTCTTCCCTTGGAATAGATCTCTGGATTAAATCAGAAAGGATGAACTCTTGTAGGTTGTCTTTTCTCTGGAAGTGCATCTATTGATCGCATTCAGTCAGGAAACAGTGAAAACAGTCAGGCCATGGCTCCTAGGAGCTTTAAACGAAAGAAACAGAATATCACCTCTCTGAAAACAATTCAAACATGCTCAACCTTGTGGCTGCAACAGAAGTAGCAATGTGTATGGGTTCCCGTGAACTCTGCCTAACCTCTGAGATTTATTGATAAATGAAAAAAATAAGGGGCCAGGCCCTGAAACCTTTCCTTACGTAGGCACTGATCTCCATCCGTTAACAAGAACTCCAGGGCTCAGCTCAGGATGTTTACTGCTTTTAAAGACATCAAGAACTTTAAACAGCTTGAAAAAACAGTATAAAGGACAGAAACCTGCGATTTTAATTCTGGCTGCTAGAATAGTCACAGTCTGTGTATTAAAGCAGCTGTAACATGCAATTTATTACGCTGCTCAGTTAAGCTGCACAGGCATTGGAGGGTCTTCCTCATGCGAGCATGCGTCCGCCCAAGCAGGCGTGAGCCCTCTTGGCACGCGGTCTTGTAGTTGCACGCTCACCTTTTCGTGCGTGGCCACTGCTTATGGGAAAATACCCTGTGGGGACTGTTGTTGTTTCGTGAGACATTAGACATCGTTTCTGCTCCCTTTTCATAACCAATCAAATAGACACTAAGGGTCTGGGGAGGAGAAGGCTCTCGAATAAAATATAGGAAGTCTCCCGGGTACTTTGATTATTTTGTCTCCAGTGCCTATTACCATATTTCTTACTACCTTTTCCCTTGACATTGTTTAAAGGAAAATGATTTTTTGTGTGTCTATCGGGACGATCTCAGAGGTAAGCGGAAATGATGGTGTGTGCTATGTAATTCTGCTGCATTGTGTTTGTTACCTACATTAGCAAGGGCAGAGACTTTTGAGGAGCTCCATCTCTCTGTCCAAGATAAGGACCTTACAACTGGAACTATGAATCCTTTATTTTAGGAAAAGGTACAGGTATAATTGAAATCTGTAAATCACATTTTGCCAAAGTGGTGTTCAGATTAGTATCTGGTGATTAAAATGTTATATATACTTAGCTATACTTTCAAGGAATTTTGTTTTTTTCTTCTCTTTTTCTTCTGGTCTCAGAATCCATGCCTTTCAGATAAGTGATGAAAGATGGATGCAAACACATCTGTATGTTAATCTTTTCATGAAGTTAACTTGCTGCCTTCTTCATTTCCCTGCACAAACTTCTGTGGGGGGGAGGAAAAAGGGAAGTTCTGAAGCTTGATGCAGCCAAGAAACGTGGAAACCCCTTTTCCAAAGCTGTGATAATAGCTATTGAAAAGAACTTGTGATTTGAAAATGGAAGTGAACTAACAGGAATTAGTTTTTGCTGCTCTTTTACTCTCTGTTCTTCTTTCCCACTCTGGAGAAGGGTTTGGAGTCTCATGTGCATTGAGCCTCTATTTTGCTACAGGATAAAGGAGCGTAAAGGAGAGCGTGAGGGTGAGAAGCGCAGATAGTTAATGTGATATACCTCCATGAAAAGGCAGCTTTACCCAGTCAGAGAGCATTTACTGCAGGTGAGCCTGTGCAGAGGGATGATTGAATATGGGCCAATGTGTTTCCCTGAGGCTAGTAATAACTTTGCTTCATGTGAGGAAGAGCTGGTGCTGAGACAAGGATGGGGAATGATCCTGCCCTCTCTGCGCAGATGGTGGTCGTCTCGGCCAGCAGCCAGCCCCCTTGCAGACATGGGAGCTTTTAGAAATGCAGGAGCAGGGGGGGAGTTGTGCAGCTCTGTTAGTGGGAGTGCATATGTTCTGCCAAGGTGAAGCATGACCCACAAAACAAAAGGATGTGCTGATTTCTTTCCCATGAATGCTAATTTTCCGAACCATTTTTCCAAGATTTAGCATTTCTCATCTACAGTGGTAAAAGTAATTGAGAACAGCAGGTTTGCATGCAGCGGAGATGTTTGTGGCTTCAAGATGAAAGATGTCTGCTCCACAGAGGAAGAGCTGACCAGGTCTCATGTTTTGAAATCAAAATTGAATGTCAAGCCTTTCCCCCTTCCTTATTCTGATGAATTTCCAATATCCTGTGCAATGCTAGCCTACTATTGACATATATTTATTTTTTTAAGTAAAGAGGAGAAATATGTCTCCATGCTTTATTGTAATTATGAAAATCAGTGTTGATTCTTGACATTACTCTTGGCAGAATATGCAGCAACCCAAGCGAGGCTCGTCAGCTAGATGGGTTGGTTGCCTGCAGTGTGTAGTGGCCAGAGCTGCGGTGTTATCAGCATGTTTAGTTCCTGGCAAACTTTGGAGTTAAATCAGGGTGCCAGTGTGTCCAGCAGTACTGTATTTTGTGGAAGGCCCTCTCTTGCTATATTGCCAAGATATTCAATGCCTGGAAACTTTTGCAAACAATGGCCTCCGCCAAAGGCGCAGCGGCTGAGCGGAGGAAGCTCACTCACCAGGCTTGATGTCAGCCGCCGTGGATGCTGACCCAGCGCAGGCATCTGCTGGGGCTAGCGCTCATCGCTGTGCGATCTGCAGTCAGGCGCGCTGGGGTGTGTGTCGTCGCTCAGGGAGGGTGTGCCTCGTTCATCTTCCTCTTGAGCTCTGCGATAATACATAAATCCTATCATTCTCGTTGATGAGAAAGAGCTTGGCAATCCCAGGAGTGCTTCCACAGAAAGAGGACACTTAAAATATACAAAAACTCAGCAGGATTTAGTTTTCCGTAAAAGAAAACATGACTGTGACATATTGCCTGAGAACGAGGCATCATTTTTCTTTGATGCAAAATTGCTTAGTCCTACAAATAACACTCGTATACAATTTTGAACAGATAGGACCTGCGTTTCAAAATAACATCAACCCAGCTTTTAATTTTGCAGGTGTAAATTGCACCTGCAAATCATTTTGTCTGTGAACTGCAGCATTTTGTATTTGCTTTCCTGATTTTCTGTGGCTTACTTAACTGATGCTGGTTAGTTATTTCGATGTACAGCTTTTCAGGCAGTTATTTCAGGAATAAAATTGCAGTCTTAAAGCTTCAAACCCATTTTGAACATTTGGATCATAAGGGAGTGATGGAGGGGAGGAGTGAGGATGCGTAGCCAATCCACTGTTCACACAACCCTCTTGATACCATCCTGCACTACAAGACTGATGTTGGTTATTATGACAGGGCACTTGTACTTTGCATCTGTTGAGCCACTTGATCTAACCAGACTGAGAAATTGTGCAATTTACAGCAAGATTTCTGATTGCATCTTGGTTTCCAATTTACATCCTTATGAACCACATTTGGTCAGTCTCAATATCATGTTTGCTCTTTCAATGGCTTTATTCTCTATTTCCTCCCTTTTGCTGACTTTGTCTTCAAAAACTAGCCACTTATCTACTCTAAAATTACCAGTTATCAGTTGCTTAACAATGATCATGGGGTGTGGGCATTTCATGAGTGAGATGCGGGTATGTGTGTTGGCATACACACGAGTAAGCGAGTTCCTCCCCACCGTTGTAGAGGACTACATTTTAGGTACAAAGCCTCTGCATGCTTTTCAGGAGGTAGCTGAGCCATAGTTAACTCAGCTGCAGTGAGAGTACTAAAAGCCAAGCATTTCACACTAGAAGGCCTTGAAAAAAGTTATGTACAGCTTTAGTTTCTTCGTGGCCATATAGAAGTTGCCAGACTGAAGTCCTGAAGCCCAAAACTTTCTCTTTACCCTGGGAGGGGCCCGAGCATGGTGGGTGGGGAGGTGGGGACAGTGGCAGCTGCAGGATGCCGTGTTTCCCCAGCACGCTGCGGTGCTGGATTGCAGGACGAGGTCATTCTGGCTTGGTCCTGCTGGGTCCGTGCTGAGATTTCCCAGAAGAGGAGGTTTGTGGGGTGACAGCACCTGTTAAATGGGAGTCAGATGGAGACCCATAAACTTATTCCACATTGTGCTCTGAGAACAGAGGTCCTCCGACATTTCTGCTTTGTTTATGCTAAAAGGGAAATTCAGGCAACTCACTTAACCCAGTGGGCCTGGTTACATATTAGCAAACTTTGCCTTAGTAATTCTGTATCACAAGATGGTTACTGACATGTCATTGAAAGCCAGTACTCAAATCTAACTTTAACATGTATAATATGCTACTGTTTATACAGTCTGTATACTTGTTTTACCTACAGTATTTTGTTATTTTAACAGGGTCGCCATGTTAAGACTGGGCAGCTAGCAGCAATCAAAGTGATGAATGTTACTGAGGTAAGTTCAAAGTAAACAAAAAAGCTGTGGTCAAGGTGAGATGGATCATGAGACTGTAGATAGTTTGAAAGATGATCTGGTGGTATAAATTATGGTTGCTGAGAACTGGTTCTTGTTTTTTAAAGTGTTGAGAGGTGTTAATACAAATCGATTTTTTGGTTTTGATCGTAACTGACCAAAGGTGGCAAAGCGATTGGAGAGTGCACTTCTGCAAATTGTGCTAGCCTGTAATAATGAAGAGGAGAACTCTCTTCCTGCTTAGTTCTGGTTGATTATCTGTTTCCAGAGATAGCGAGTAAAAGGTTTCCTGCAGTTCCGTGCTGCCCCTGCTGTGTGTCATCACATCCTCTCCCCTCGCATGCCAGCCGTTCCTCAGAGCCGTTACCCTGACAGCTAGCAAGCAGGAACATGTTAGAAATGCAAATGTAGCGCTTTTTTGTTGTTTCTTGACAGATGAACGAAGGAGACACTTTAATTGGCGCTGTCCCTGCTCACATTTATAAAGTGGTGTCAGTGTTAGAACATGATGTCAAAAAAGTTGCTAAGTATTGATTTTTTGTTCCTGCTTTTAAGAGCACAGGCAGCAGCGGAGCAGCTTGCCTCCTTAAGGCCATATTAGCCTGAGCTCCAGCGAGGTGGCGGAGACTCCCGACTTCCTCTTCTCAAGTTTATTGGACGTTTGCAGTGCAGCAGCATGCACCTACTCTCGCTTGAGACCACGTCCCCGTTCTGCCCCTCTGGCAGCATGCATGTGCCCTGGGCAGGAGTGTAAAGCTCCGAGATAAAGTTAGAGTCCTCTTGTCTTGTTGTGGAAGGGCCATAGCCTCAAATAAGGAACAGGTACTCTGGGCCAAGCCCAGCGTCCACCGGGGGTATGTCTGCGGCAATGTTTTGGGCAAGCACAAGCAGGCTCTGCCTGCGTTTTCGTACATCCTTTGATTGTCTCAGAAGACAGCAAAACAAATTAGCGTCTGCCTGGGCCTTTCCACGTAGACCAGGTCCAGGCCAGCTTTCTCCACTGGTGGTGTAGGAAGGCAGCCCTGAAAGGCGAGCAGCCTGAACTGCACGTCGCCCTTCTGAGCAAGGTGCTCCCGGGAGGCTTGCACGAGGCACCTCCGAGGGCGGCTTGGCTGTGGCGGCTGCCTCTGGGGAACGTGCGCGTGGAGTGGAATTGCCACAGGCTTGCTCTGTGCACACAGGAAGGTGTGTGTGGGGGGGTTGTTTGTTTGTTTTTTAATGAACACTGTATTAGATTGATGGGATTGTGCTTTTAACTCTATATCTCATCAAGTGCTTTTGCTCACAGAAATGGCAGTCACTAAACCCAAGGTTGATGTTTTTGCGGGGGGGGGTTGAGTTGCAGACAGATGCCTGAGATCGGAGCACCTCCGTGCCTTGACAAAGGAGTTGAAAGGATGGATCCTGTCAGGGACTCCAAACTGATCCAGAGCTTTTGTATAGATTGCTTTCATGCCTTGCTGGGTCAGTCAGCAGTGTTTGAGGGTTGGCCAAAGATGTCACTTAGGGGCCATAGTGTTAACATGAGTGACAGTCCCTTCCTTGATGAAACAATTGAAGCAAAAGCTGCAGGAAGGGAACCTTGGAAAGATTTCCTTCCCTTTGCTATACATAACACAGCCTACTTTGCCTGTAAGCAACAAGATGCAGTGTCCAGCAATGCTTGCTTGGAAGCAAAATTTAAATTGAAGATAACCTAGTGGTCCAGATTCAGGAATTCACGTTGACAGATTTGCATGGTTTTAGGAACAAAAAGCTGCTGTAAGCTCCCATAGTGAACTGGTTAGGCTTGATCTACTGCTTCTTTCCGGGCTAGAGAGGCAACATCATACTGGGGAATCTGTCCCATTGCTTGAGGGACTCAGCAGCAATGATGGCAGAGCGTGCTGTTTTCATGTTGAGTCACTTAACACGAAAGCAGTTGTGGCGGTTGAGGAGTTCACCAGTGAGCATGTTGGTGCAGCCACCTGGAGGGGTTTTCCCTGGTGCTCTCCCCCTCACCGAGCCCTGAGCAAGTCTGGTTCTGTTGGACTTGAGCGTTTCTGCTTTCTGGCCTTGGTGCCGGGTGAGTGCCGGGATTTCTGCTGCTACTTCCACTTTGGCAGTGCTGGGTTGGCCGTGTTCCCGCTGTCAGGGCACAGGCCTCCGAGACCTGGATCCAGTGCTCTGCTTCAGCGCAGATGTGCTCCAGGCCTTGGCGCTGCCGCCACGAGAGGCTGCGAGATGCGTGCGGGGCGGTTGAAGCGGGTGCCGGGGCGGCCGTCAGCCCCCCTGCGGCTGTGTGCTCTGCGCCAGGGCCAGCGCCGGCAGGGCGGGCGTGTCCTCTCCTCAGCCACAGCATCTCGCAGCGCCGTGTGTTACTGTAAACCACGACTGCTTTCAGTTTAGCGCAGCGGGCTGCGAGCGCTGTGTGCGCGGCGGCAGGGTGGGGCAGGCAGCTGCGGCCCCAAACCTCTTTGGACACCTCGGTGCGAATTCCCAGGGTGGTCGGGGTGCACGGGGCAGGCTGTGCAGCTGCACGAAGCGGGGTTACTGCCGGCTGCCTGAGCCCGTCTGGCTGGCTGGGCGCATGCTCCTGACCTGCTGTGCTGCAGAGTACATGGGGGTGTTTTGCAGGCCGGTTGAAGCCAGTGTGTTTCTGCTGTGCAGCTGCAGTAGGCAGGAGCATGGATGCAGCTGGGTAAGGCTGAAGCTACTGAATGCAGTGCATGTCCAGGGCATCTCTGAGCCTCAGTTCCCCATCTGTAAAGTAGGAATATCCTTTCTCTGCTTCACTGCGTTTAGGTACTGAAGCCTCTTACAATAATAGTGGGTCCTAACTGTAATGTAGAAATCTCCAGAAATTCAGTGTGATAAATTCAGTGCCTACCAAGGATTTGGTATTTCTCTTGCATTGTTAGTTCACTCAGGTTTAAGTTATTTTCTGTTCCTTTGGGCTTGAAAAACTGACTCGAGGCATTAAATAAGGTCTTTAAAATCTTGAAATCCTCATCTGCAATATCCTGCATATAAATTGTGCCTGAGAGCAGCATCTCACAAGGAGCTTGGCCTGTGCAAAATGGAAACCGTCGTAGTAAACCTGCTTGAGCGAGATGGGAGGCTCTTAGCTGCTGTGGTCATTTGCATCTTTGGGTGGTTATAGGATTTGATTAGTGCTGCACAGGGAATAATTTGTGTAGGGAGTGAAAATTTCATGTGATAGAAAATGGGAAGATTACAAAAAAAAAAAAGACAAATGCAATCTTTTTTCCTTCACTGCTGTCCAGAAAAAGTGGAGAATAGCTGAAGGACACTCAGCCTAGAATGACCTTGTGATTTGGATCCCTGCTAAGAAGACTCCTCCAGTTCAAGCCTCCAGTAAAACTCTTATTCAAAGTGGGGCAATTCCAGTGGGCAGGTTTGACAGAGCCCCATATCAGCGCAGGTTATCTGTGGTTCGGTCACTCACCTGGGAGGCTGCTCAGTAGCAGGGTTGGTATTGTCTGACTTGGGGAGAAAGGGTTTGAAGCAGGCTATCTCATGCCCCAAGGAGGTGAGGTGCTTCCTTGCCTCTTTGATATTCTGCAGTGGGTTTCTGTCCCCCAGCATCCTGTTTCCACCGGAAAATCCAGCCTAAGAAGAATTTCAGCTAATGTTTCATCAAAACGGGTATGTTTCTGCCAAAAGATTCTGTTTCACCAAATCTGCATTTTTTTCCAGCAAGAAATCATTTCATCAGAAAATCCCTGCCCAGCTCCAGCTGTGATTATTCAGCTCTGAGATCTGAGGCACACCAAGAGCTGAGTAAATCTGCCCTTGGCTGTCATGAGCTGCAGCCCTGGGCTGCTTTCTTTAGAGCAGCAGCAGGATACTGTGGTCACTGTGGGATCCTCTGGACATCTGTCAGGAAGTGCTGCAGTGGCGTGTTATGGGGGGGGCAGTGGGAGCCCTTTGAAATCGGTGGAGTGGAGCTGAGGGCAATGTGTGCTCGTGAGCCTCTCCACGCAGGCTCTGCTTCCTGTTATCTGGTGGTGCCAAGCAAGCAAAGGGTTGCAAAGTGGTTGAATTTTTGCTGCTTTTCTTTTAGGCTGTCAGTGCAGGTGATCTATGGCAGGTGATCAAGGAGCTCTTCTGCAGCAGGCCATTCCCTGTCATCTGCTTTCAGTCTTTTCAGAGAGCACAATAACATTTAAATGAGAAACTTGTCATTAGTGCTGCCCCATTACTAAGGGGTCTCCTGGTGGAGTGTTTATCAGCTGCTCATCTTGTTTCTGTTTGAGGTCAGAGGCGTGTGCCTTCTAGTTCTTTGCTTCCTAATGTCAGCAGATAGGCCCACATCTTCAAACATAGCCTTTGATCATGAACCTGTCATCTTTGCACATGCAGCCATCTGTGCCCAGAAGCACATTGGTTTGTGCAGGCAAACAGCTTTTTGCACCTGCACATCTATGAGCTTGTTTCCTCTCTTAGGCAACGTGATTTAAGAGCAAGTTTCAAGACCCTTGGGAAATGTGGCTGATGGTAACGCTAAGACAAGGGTGGTGAAAAATGGAAGTCCTGAGCGTGTGCATGTATTGATAAGTTGAGGATGCTTTTGTCTCCCATCCCCATGCTCACAGGGCATGTGGGGCTGAGCCTTGGCAAGGCCAGGTTTAATTCCTGGCTTGGCCTCGGGCGTGGAGCGTGGGACAGAATCACTCTGTATCATGCTTCTGCCTTGGTTTCTCCATCTGAAATGGAGTAGTCTTTCCCAAACTCACTCGAGCACTGGGAGGACAGAGTAGTTTGTGTCTGTGCAGGTTCCAGCCTTCCAGGTAAATAAATAAGGACGTGAGATAGAGCAGGGTTCCTCTTGCTGGTTATGGAAAAGGAACACTCTGCACACACACGACTTCACTGTTTGGTCTTGCCAGTAATTGCGGATGTGCCTACCTGCTATTCCAGCTGTCTCCACAGACAGGCACATGCTATCTTTGTTGTCTTAAAAGCACCGAAGCAGGATTGCAGAGGAATAGAAAATACTCAAATAAGAGCCACACCAGTGTTGATCCAAAATCCATCCAGTGAACGGGGCAGAGGAAGAAGAGCTGAGAACGAAGTAACAACTCTGAGGAAGTGGTTGAGGTCTTCCAGCTCCCTAAGAGGAACTTTGTGAAAGCTCTGTGTGCCAGTGTCGACGGGCGCAGTAGGCAAGCTTTTGTCTGGCACAACCAGTGAGCAAGTTCATGCAGATAGAGTTAAAAAAAAAAAACAAGCCAAAACAAAAAAAAACCCTTAAGATCTGAAGAGATCTTAAGTAATTTGGAGAAGGCCTTTACCAAAGATTAATATTGTTACCCAACAGATTTTGTAGCCCTAGTAGGAGGAGTAGACAAGATGCAGGAGCAGGGAGGTAGAGCAGGGGGAGGAATCCTCTCTTGTTTGTCCATTTTTCTGCCTTTCTTCCCTAAAGATCCATTACCAGAAACCCGTATCAGCGACAGGACCTTCACGGTCAGACTGGGGGCAGTGATTATGTTCTTATTCTCTGCCTCCTCTCCTCACTTGCCCATTTCCACCCTTATGTGGACCCTGTCGACAGTCCCCAAGGGAGGAGAGCCCTTTCCCCTCTCAGAAGGCATCAGCACAAGCTCTCAGCTCCCTTTGATCCTGTCCTGGCCACATGCAGAGGAGAAATATGACCTTGCTCATGGGTGATTTCCTGCATGCTGTCTGGGAGTCAGCTCTGATTTCTCTTGGGGACTCCAGATGCTTTACCGGGCTCCTCCTTACCCTCCCTAATTAAGTCATTCAGCATCCAGGGCCCAATCAAGCCCAGGATTAAGAGTCCTTCTTTCTACTTAATTGCAAACATAAGACAAATGAAATATCTGATATAATGTATGCAGCTTGAGAGCCTGTGTTCAACAGAGAGGCTGTTCTGAAATCTGAAATAGCTGATTTTGCTTCAAGTGGAGTTATTTTACATTTCCCATTTCCTAAAGCTTAAGACAATTAGGCTTTGGTTTGGCAGCATTTCTCCTGTGGATTGATATTACTGGGGAAGTTTTTGGCCCCTTCTGGTCTGCTGGGATTGCTTTTTTTCTGATGGGGTTTAATAAGAAGTATCATATGAAGTGTCTGAGGGATTTTGGCTTCAGCCTGTCCAGCTTTAATGTTTTAATCCGGGTAGAAAGGACAAAGCTGCTGGTTTTGTGAGCAGTCCGTTGTGATGGTTAAAGGAATGCTTTCATGGCAGAGCTGCTGGAAAATTGTAGAAAAGTGCAGAAAAACGTCCTGTGGGTCTGGGCTATTCTTGTTGCCTTCTTACAGATCTTCCCCCGCCCTTCAGCTAGTAAGTGCTGGCTGGGATGTTTTGCAGCAAGGGAAACTAATTGTCGATTTTGTCTTAGTCCTTTTAACTTATACATAGATACCTTGCAGCACAATGCATGGACAGCAAACGAGACAGCAAAATCCACATCCATTTGACTGAGAATTGTGTGCCATTTCTCTCGGCACTATCACAAAAAGGCTAGCTCTAAGTGAACCTCTTTATATCGGGGAGTTCTCTCCTCTGACAAGGAGCAGTTCCCTATAATATAATTATTAGAACTTGTATTTCTGTTGGCACCCCACAGCTCTGGCTGCATGTTGTCTCATTGCATGTGGTGCTGCACTGGGCAAAAGAGAGTGTCTGCTCTGAGGAGACTAAAACAAAAACAGTGGGAAAAACACAGCTAGCAAAAGGAAGAGTTTCTGAAACAAGGTGTCTAAGGTGATGTGCGTTAGCCTCAGCACGCCAGTGACTTAACTGAGGGCATAATTTGAGGAGGGCGAAAAATACTGCATGGTCTGGTGGTCTCATAACTAGAAAGAAAGAGCAGCTCCTAGCCTTGCTCTAGCTCTGGAGGTTGATTTGTGGTGAGTCACTTCTTTCTTGGCTTTGGTTTCCCCAAGAAGTGTCCTCCATGGAACTTGGAAGAGAAATTGGCTGATGTGTGTGCTAAGTGCTTTCCCAAGTATTTAAGTAATGGAGTGTTAGGAATATTTTATTTGTGTTTAAATCTGGTTAATTTCTCCATGACTAAATTATTGCATACAGAAACCGTAAGTGGAGGAGCTGTAGGTCCTGTCTAGGCCCCAGGAAGGAAGGATACGAGTTTGTTATAGCCACATCGGGACATTTTTGATTCTTTAGGTCAAACCTTAGCAACTCATTCTTTAAGACCGAAGGATCGGGGTGATTCAGTCCCCTGTTTAAGACCCTGCTCTTTGATTGCCATCTTAGAATCACAGAATAATTCAGGCTGGATGGGGCCTCAGGAGGTCTCTAGTCCAGCTCCCTGCTCAAGCAGGGTCAGCTTTGGGATCTGACCAAGTTGCTCAGGGCTTTCAGGATGCAGCTGGGTCTTGAAAACTTCCAGAGACAGAGATTGCCCAGCTGCTGTGGGCAGCCCTGGCTCTCAGAGGTCTCTCGTATCCGGTAATGTGTTCTGCTCTCTTTTGCTACAGAATGAAGAAGAAGAAATCAAGCTGGAGATAAATATGTTAAAAAAATATTCTCATCACCGGAATATTGCTACATATTATGGTGCATTTGTTAAGAAAAGTCCAGCGGGCCAAGATGATCAGCTCTGGGTAAGTGTTTACTGCCGTTCATGTTCATCAGGTTTCCAGCTCCTTTCTGTAGAGCTTCAGTATAGCTGGCCTGGACCTTGCTGCAGTGAAACTCTGAGGCACTGCTCTGAGGAATGGCTTATAAAAGGGGAAAAACCCTCCTCCCCACACATCTTCCATCTCCTATGATTTCCTTTGAGGATGAGCATAAGTTTGTGATGATGCTCGCTTTGTTACTCTGACTTCTAGTTAGAACTTTTTTTCCCCTAAGTAAATGCTTCTGTCTTCTTTTTTTTTTTTTTTTCCTTTAATGAGCATGGAAGAGCACTTATCCCTCCCCTGCCTTTTCTTGTCTGTTCCTTCCCCATTTCCTAGTTGGAGAAGAAAAAAAAAAAGCTAGCAGAGAAATAGGCAGTGAAACAAAGAAGGAAAAATGGCCTTTCCAGTTTTTTTGGCTGCAATATTTTTGGAGATTTGCAGCAAAATGGGAAGTTTGAAATTTTGAAAAAATTCCCACATATTTCAGTACTGTTAATTGCTGTTTTCCTGATTTTGTAGTTTCTATAAAGAAGTGCCCACAACCTATAAAAGGAGAAGAGCACTACTGAGGTTTTTTATTTATTCAGCAGTGTGAGTCATTCAGGAAACAAGAGGTTTTACTTTGCTTGCCATCCAGGAAGGTGGCATGTGGTTTGCCACACCTTGATCGTGGGGGGACAGGTGACGCCCATGGTGTCTCTGCCAGTGCCCTGTCTCTGCTGTGGTAAAGGTGTTGTGTTTCTCTCCCTGCAGTTGGTGATGGAGTATTGTGGTGCCGGCTCTGTGACTGATTTGGTAAAGAAGACAAAAGGTAACTGTTTCAAGGAAGACTGGATTGCCTACATCTGCAGAGAGGTTCTCAGGGTGAGTCATACCAGCAGAGCTTTGTTGCTCATTTGCCACACAAAAGACATTTCCCAGCCTTTGGTCACTAACATCTGATACCAATGAGCAGTATCATTTTAAGGCTTTGAAGCATGGGGTTCGGGACTCTGGCCCTTGAGTTCAGAAGGGCGCAAAGGTTCATCAGCCAGCATGATGGCTACTTGACATCCCATATTGTTCTAGTTAATCCCACGTCCTGTATGAAGAGCACATAGGTTATGATTTTCTGTGGCAAATAGCCATTCTTCCAGAAGTCTAGATTCTGGGCATCTACAAAAGTAAATAAATTTTCCATATTCACTAAGTTTTCCCTCCACATCATCAGATCTTAGTGCTCTTTGCTCCAGGTATATGTGCTGTACAAGATCTTTCTCATCATAATTCATTGATCTGCGTGCGTTCAGGGCCTATTTTCTGCTCTATTAGAAGCAATGTTGGCTAAGCAGCATTCCAGAATCTTAAGGGTGGCCCTGTTGCAGCAATATTCCCCAAGATAATTCTTGGGACTGTATTTCGCTCTATGAAATTCTGTGGGTTTTTTTGTTCCTGGAAAGTACAGATTCCTAAGCATCTTGTGTGAAAGCAAAACTCATGATATAGTTGAAGCTCAGAGGAAAGAGTAGTCTAGTGAACTAGCCTGGAAAAAAAAAATGTTGGAACCTGTCGTTCTAAATTCAAAACCCATTACACAGCCACTGATCTATCTTCCTTGTAATGCAGTTTTACTTCTTTTTTAAAATAATGGTAAAATAAGCATGTATTCTGGGAGCTGCAGTTTAAATGACTTATGCCAAATTAATGCTTGAAATTCTCTGCTTCTGGAAGAGTGGAGATGAGAAGCATGCTCAATACAGAACATCAGCCATCTCACCTGGATTTGGCACTGGATTGCAGATTGTAATAAATATAGCTGGAGATCGTGGGGATAGCTCTTCTGCCAGAAATTCTTAATGGGTTGGTTAAGTTGCCATCCTTTTATTCGTGTGGCTATAATACCTCTGTTAAAACTATATTGATGTTAAAAACTCATTTATGCCCTTGCAACTGAAAACAGTAACAGCATGCTTGTATAATGAAAAGAGACCGGATTTAATCATCTTTGTTTGAAAACAGAAAATGACTTGATTGCATGTGGATTGAAAATGTTTCCTTCTGGAAAATTTAGGATTTGGGTTGAAGCTCTGTTTGAAGTCATTAGTATTACAGAGGAAAAACATTCTGAGCAAAGCATCGCATGGCTAATTATAATGTGTTCTTTTAGTGTGTTCCATTATATCTGTGATAGTTTAACCATGGATAATATTGGAAGGAAGGAGGTATCAGAATGTTGCAAATATTAGTTGAATGAAGGTAATATTTGCTACATTCAAAACTAGGTTTTGACATGGTATTTTGGATCATGTCCATTTGCCATCAAATGCAATTAGAGTTTTGCCAAATGCAGAATTTGGCTGTGGCCAGCCACCTGCTAACTCTATACCTCTTACAAAGCATTCTGCATTGTTCTTTCTCTCTTTTGTTTGCTTTTAACACATAGTATAAGGAGGCATCCTTTGATTCTGTAACTGAAGTATAAGATATTGGAACCTCATTCTGTTCACAGTTGACTTCAGAGATGCTCCACTACTGTCAGGCCTGGGGATGAAAGAGAAGAGGATCAGGCCTGTAGGCTGCTGTCCTCTCTCCTTGCCAAAACTGGGGTGATCATGTTACTAATCTCATCTAAAGAACTTTCCCAATGAATGAAGTCTGAGAAGGGTAAAAACGTAAAATGGCAACAATGCTGAGCTCATGATAATGATAGGAAGAAAGAATGAGGAAAGTCTGGTTTTC
This sequence comes from Dromaius novaehollandiae, assembly GCF_036370855.1. Classification (NCBI taxonomy): domain Eukaryota; kingdom Metazoa; phylum Chordata; class Aves; order Casuariiformes; family Dromaiidae; genus Dromaius; species Dromaius novaehollandiae. The sequence goes on from NC_088108.1 coordinate 10,470,425, forward strand.
TTTCAGGGCTTAGCACATCTTCATGCTCACCATGTCATCCATCGAGATATTAAAGGACAGAATGTTCTACTCACAGAAAATGCAGAAGTAAAGCTGGGTAAGTTTCCCTAAATGTGTTAGAATCCTGTACATTAAAATTTTAAAATTTCCATCTTATCTTGGAAAGAACCTTCAGTAACCCAAGGCAATAGCTATGTCAAGTAGTGTTAATGATTTGTGGTTTTCAGGTGGCTGTCGTGTAGAAAGAGCTGAAAAGACATGACATGTTCTGCAAGGTTGTCAGTCATAGCATGCTGGGAATACAGCTGCTTCTGGGGAGTCAAACAAAGAAGGCGTCTAATGGGTAACAGCACTACCAGGCCTTCACAGCCAGCTCCCAGCATACAAAGTTGTTCTTGTCCTTTCACTCAAGATGACTTCAGAAAAAAAACATGTTTGGGGAATGAATTCTGCTAATCCATTTCTCTAAGGGAAGTGGTTTTAGAGATTTTTGTAAATTTGACAATAGATGTTAAGGCTCTGATGTGAAATTACTCATGCAGGGGCTATCACTGAAAAGTAGCAGTTACTAATAGTCATCTCCCGAGAATGTTTGAGAGTTTGCTCATTTCCTTTTCTAACTGTGACATGTCGATGTTGACAACTTCTAACTTTCTAAGACCAAAATCGAGTACGTATCTCCCTTGGGGTGTATGTCTGTCTTATGTTTCGAGAAGGCATCACAAAGAATGGCTGGCAGTGATGTAAAGGAGCTGTCTCAAGGAGAGCACCTCTCATTTTGGATGCTTCTTATGCCCCCTCTCTTTTCTTTAACTGAAAGAAATCACTGTAGAGTTTGAGAACAAAAATCATAAACGTTTCCTACCCTGGATGTAGGGTAAGACACTTGGCTGGAGCAAAACAAAATAGTACTTTAAATCTCATTATGGTTTAACCTTATGATGAAATCCTGGCTTCACTGACATCAAAGGGAGTTTTGCTGTTGAGTTCAATGGAGGCAGGATTTTGCCTGTAGCCTCTTTCTGTGTACCAGCTTTCACACTAGTTGTCTCTCTAAACTGGCAAGTTGTTGTTTGTGTGTGTGCATTTACCATCTGGTTTAGTTATAGTGCCACTGCTCTTCACATGTTTGAGAAAAGAATTAAACCTTTCTAACTCTGAGTTTAGGTGGGTAAAGATGAGACAGTTTTACTAATTACAACAATAAAAGAACAGAAAGTGTTTCCAGAGAGATTTAGCTCAAATGTGTCTTAAAGTGAAGAAGCTTGAAAGCCCAGAGGTCCTCAGTCCAGTTGCATTCCACTTCAGCGTGTTATTTATAAATTACTTTCACATTTCCTTTTGGAAGCACAGAAGGCATGTAGATTCCAAAGGTCAGGTCCACCTTATTATTAGAGAAGATTTGATAAACAGGCACATTAAATTATGGTAGTACAAATTATCATTTTATGCAGATGATCTGCACTGAGGAAACATAAAGGAGAAAAGGCTCCTTGATGGTAACAGTAGGGCTGATCTCCTTGCTGTCCTCTCCTTTCCTTGTTATTTTGTCTTCTCTGTGAATAGCGCTCACGCTGTGCCCAGTGGATCCAACTAGTGTATTCTAGAGGTTTGTTCAAGGAAAAATAAAATCACATAATTATTGGTTGTGTGGGCCCTCTTCGTATCTGAAGAAAACCATTTTGCTGTACACTCCTGATGAGAAAGTAATGTCCATTCAGCACAAAGAGCACCACACAACTCTCTGGTTATAATCAGTCTAAGAGCTGAATAAACTAGTATACTATCCAGCCTGTTCTGAGATTGCGCTTCAACATACAAACGCAAGGAAGAAATTCTTCAAAACCAAATGCCGGTGATATGAGAATTCTTTCCAACTTTAACAAATGGCCTTGTTAGACACATTCAATTTTTCTCATGCTCATAAGTATTTTTCCTTTCAGATAGTAGATAAAGATCTTCAGTCCTCCTCAATGTAGCATTTAGACTAAGCATAATGTATTCTGTAATATCTTTGTAGAATAGTTTTGTCAGTTGTAACCTGGCTGCTAGATTTACCATGTTGTTTATTTTCTTCATGATCCTTCTGTCAAAACAGAGCAAAAAGCAGTTATATTTCAGCTGCTGGACACCATATACTGCAGGAACTCAGATATGATATGTGTTGAAGCCCAAAGGTTTGGTATCCAAACAATTTGAAAGTAATTGAGCAAACTTTGCATGGATGCAACTCTTCATTCATTTCTTTACCTCTGCTTGGCTTTTCAGTGGATTTTGGTGTAAGTGCCCAACTGGATAGGACTATTGGGAGGAGAAATACATTTATTGGAACTCCATATTGGATGGCGCCTGAGGTCATTGCTTGTGAGGAGAACCCAGACTCTACGTATGATTACAGAGTAAGTGTTACAACTCTGCGTAGTGTAGCAAAGCGTGCAGGTTGTTGCTGAAATCCTTTTCAAGCACTGAACTTGAAAAGTTCAAGCTTCCCTCCTTTTAAACCGCAATAGTATTTTAACTGTACAAATAGAAGTATTTGTAATGTGTGGGTGGTTGTTTTTTGGGTTTTTTTTTTCCTTTTTCTAAGAATGGAGTTTCACTATGACTACCTTTGTGAATTGTTAATATGTGAAATGCACATCTATGAGCTTCCATTCAGTGCAAAAGTGCAATATTCTGATATAAGGAGGTTGCTGGTCAGGATGCAAAAGAAAAGGTAAACATGGGAAGAACACTTGAGAAGTAGTGTAATGCTAATGTGGCTGGGCACTGCTTTCCTCTGACAGAGCTATTTTACACTGTATTCAGCTGTAAAACCTGAGTTAATTGACAGTAATTCGTATGACTTCACTCATTTATGAGCATGTGACCAGCAGGTTTCTCATCCCAGAATGACTTCTGGTTGTTCACAGAAGCACAGGGCAGCTGAGGGTGGCCAGCACCTCTGGGCATTGTCCAGTCCAAGCCCTGCTGAAGCAGGATGAGCTACAGCAGGTTGCTCAGGGCTGTGTCCAGTTGGGTTTTGAATATCTCAGGGATGGAGAGTCTACAGCCTCTCTGGGCAACCTGCTCCTGTGTTTGACTACCTTCACAGTAAAGAAGTTTTTTTTATGTTCGAACAGAATTTTTTGCATTTCAGCTTGTGTGTTTGCCTCTTGTCCTGTCCCTGAGCACCACAGAGAAGAGTCTGACTCTGTCTTCTTTACTCCCAAATCCTATATTTATACATACCAGTAAAATCCCCATGAGCCTTCTCTTCTCCAGGCTGAACGATCCCAGCTTGCAGCCTGGAGCCTCCCAGCTCCAGTCCCTCAGTCATCTTTGTGGCCCTTCACTGGACTCCTTCCATTATGTCCTTGTTTTTCTTGTGCTGGGGAGCACAGACCTGGACACTGCGCTCCCGATGTGCTCTCTCCGGTGCTGAGCAGGGGGGAATAATTGCCTCTCTCAGCCTGCTGGCATCACTCTTCTTAATGCAGCCTAGTCTTCACTACCCATCTCTCAAGCAGAAAAGACTGAGTAAATAAATGGGCCTTATCTGTTATTGTTATATGCTTATGGTTGCACTGGTTAAAGAGTCCCTGAGCTTGTTTTTGCTCCTGTGTGAGCACATGCTGGATATCCTCTTAATGGGTGTCAAAGAAACAGTTTCTGTATTCTTCTGAGGTGACCTACGTGCTCTGCAACCTGCATACGAATGACAGCTATCAAACACTTTTTTTTCTGGTTCTTCTCCTATCTATTATAATATTCTAATGCTCCTCTAAAGAGACTTAAAAATCTTATTCTTTGTCCTCTGGCCTATTCCCAGCAGTGTTATCTGTCCACATTCACAGTGCAGGTTGTTTTCCAGGAATGACTTTCTGGGCAACCGTTCTCTCCAGACCTTCTCTTGGTTTGGATGCCATCTTTGTTGCCACTTTGCACCTCTAATTCTAATTGTGGCTTCAGAAATCTTCTGTTATTACTTCCATTTTCTACTGAATTGGAGGCTGTGATTCTCCGTTGTTAAGACCTTCTGTGTTGCATTGGCAGGGTGAAGTTATGTTGTGTGAATGGCAGTCATGACCAAAGAATGTTCTTGGATTTTATTTTATTTTTCATACCATATAAATCTTATGCAGAAACCTCAAGAAATTACTCTCTTGTCTTCATTCTCTGTCGCCAGTTGATTTTCTTTTCAGAATGTGTTCTTTTCAGACTACATAAGCATTAGGGAACGTGCACCCCTAATTTTTGAGGTTTCCTTGCCTCAAATATTAAACACAGTTCATCTGCTTGCATTTAGGTCTTTATGCCTGCTGCTGAACAGATTCTGCAGATGGTAGTTTAAAACTGATCATCAGAGGGTTTTGGAAGTGCTGATGTGGTCAGGGCTGTGACTCAGGGTGGCAAGGGACCAGTCTTTTTTTACATAGATTTACAGTGGATATGATGAGAAAAGTAGCAGGAAGCTGTTCTTTTTGCTTGTAACTTCTTGCTGGTCCAGCTCTGATGAAAAAATTATAAAAATGATAACAAATGAGTAAAAACAGATATGCAAATGTACATATACAGGCTGACCTTTACAGACACAGCTATCGTTTTCCCTTTCACCTGGCTGCCCCTCACACTTTGAAACCGCAAGCCAAATTCTCTGTAGCATGCTTGTTTCTCCCATTCTCCCCAGAGTACTTCCATATGATAGTTGTTCTTTTCACGTTTCTTTAGAAAACTTTCTCTTCTTGTTTTTAGTCATTTATTTAATAACAAGTCAGGATCCTGAATCTATTAAATTTCTAGCAGGTTTGTTCTCAGTCTCTCTGCAAAGTATAATGCAAACTGTTTTTCAGCTTGCATAAAGCAGTTCAGAGCAGCTGGACTGAGAAGGCGCTGTTGGTAAAGTTAAATTTAGATAGAGGACCAGGTCTGATATGAGCCATCATTATGTCATATATACAATCATATTCATGCAATACGATACATCATTGTGTTCTTATGGTGGTATATCGCTTCTAATTTTTGAAGGTTTGCCTTCTGTCTATCACTGTCTCTTTTAAAAGATAATTTTAGAGAAACCCCACCTGTTGATTTGGTCACGTGTCTTTCATCTGGCTGCATTTAGACACAGAAATAGAAAAACGATGTGTATGATTAATCAGGTGGAAACCTGTGAAGTTTTTACCATCACTGATAGTGTTCCCAAATACCTTCCATAATTAGAGCCTGACCCTTAGCATCAGATAAGTTGATAAAGGAAACTCCAGCCTAAGGCAGCTGAGCTCAGCATATACTGAGGCATAAATCTGACTGCCTGATTGTGCTTTCTTTTCATGTGCCCAAAAACATGCAGTTGGAGACTTTGTAGACAGGAAGAAGTCAGACCCTGGGCCTGACTATAATTTCTACTCTATCACTGTAGAAACTCAGGAATGGCTACTCTGAAATAAGCATTAAGACCACAATTTTACTGGCCTGGAGCAAGGGTGCAAGGGAAGTCCTATCTCGCTGCCTTGTGACAACAGTTTAAAGACTTGATATATTTTCAAATGGTGCCTGCTATATTCTGCATCTTTTATTTTTGAGGGCAAGAGGTTTGCATTTTGGGCCTGGTTGCTTAAATGACAATTCAGCTATTCCAAGTTACATGGGAAATGGAAAGCTTCTGACTATTAGCACATTTCCTAAAAACTCAGTAGGGAGTGGGAGGGAGCAGAATGTATGTCACTCTCACATTAAAATGACCTGATCCAGAAGAAAGCTAGGAAAACTTTTAAAAAAACAAAACAGAACCCTTAAATGCTGCAAGTTGCAATGTGCACTGTTTCTTTTCCTGCAGAGCGACCTGTGGTCCCTGGGAATCACTGCTATTGAAATGGCTGAAGGAGCTCCTCGTAAGTGATTTGGTATTGGGGAGCGGGGGCGTTTCTAAGCTTTGTGAGCACGTTCAGTATTAAAATAGCTCATGCTTGACTAATGCACAGATGTACAAAGTTCTGGCTGTATCTTTCCAAATAATCTGTGACTTTTTCTCATTTGTGTGCCTTTGCTTTCCTCTGCCCTTCAAGTCTTGGCTTCGTATTTTCATGCCTTGCCTTCATTTCCTAGGGAAACAATAAGTTTTCTCCTAGAGCTTATATTAGCGTCACCTTGTCCATCACTGCGTGTGGATTCAGATAAGCAGAAGTCATTGACGTATTAGCAGAAATATTTGACAAGAAAGATTTTAGTTCTGAGTCATTTAAAACAAAAAAAATGGCAATGGGGGAAGCGAGGCCCAGCGGTTAGGTTTTTACTCTGGGGATGTCTTGACTTCTCACTGCGTTTAGGGTGAGTACTGTATTTGCTCATAGACTGGCTTGGGTCCATGACCACGTCCTCGGTCTCAGATTGCCCTAGTTTTACAGCAGACAAGCGCTGTCGCTGCCCTCGCCCCGGGAGGCAGACCCTGGCGGTGGGGGTGCCGTCAGGGTGCTGGCGCGCGTCCCGCAGTGGGGCTGAGAAACGAGCCTCCTCTCCGGCGGCAGGAGCATGTCGGGAGGTCCTGGCCCGCTGGCAGCTGTGGGGCACCTCGGCGGGATGCCCACGGCGCCGGCCACGTCAGGTGTGCGCCCAGCAGAGACGGCCGCCCCAGGCGGGATGCAGGTGCCTTTCTTTGCTTCCGTGAAGGACCCGTCGTGTTGCCCCACGGAGCAGGTCCGAGAGCAGCTGGGTGAAGATGCGGTGGGGTGTCCGGTCACCACTGAGACCGGGAGGTGGCACAGGTTGTGCTCTGGCCTGAGCTCGAGAGCACGTAGGCTGAGTCTTTAGAAACGCTCTTGGCTGTTTTCCCGTCTGACTTGGTTTCTGACAGCGCTCGGGAGCCAACTGGAGTTCCGAAACGTTTTCGTATGCTGTGTTTCAGCCGAGCTGAAGCTTAATCCTGAGGCACACGAACCTGCAGGCAGTTTTCTTTGAGAGAAGCCGTAAAGCTTCATGTGCTAATTCCTCATTCCACTTATATTCAACGTTTTCACTAGTTTTGTCAGGGAAATTTAATGGATTATATTCTGTTGCATTGTGCTTTGTTTCCTTGTACTGCAAGTGTATCTGGGACGCACGGTTATAAACTAGCCGCCTTCTGCCCCCCCATCCCACTGTACCACATGCTGTTACAGATGATAGAAGAAAAGACTCACAATCCAGATGTGAGAAATGGAACAACAAGTGGATATTGCCAAAGAAAGGAGTGTAAGGCAGTAAGGGCCAGGCCACAGTCTTCTCACTTTTACTAATTCTGTACTGCTGTAAATCCATTGCTTTTAAGAGAATCACTGCTGAACACCTGTATGCCATAAGAAATCAGCCTCCTTATAGTTCCTGTGCATTATTATTCAGTAACTCTGATTTGAGAAGGAGGTCCTCTGACCCCCGACATTTCTCTTATCCATCCGCCACAGACAGGGCATGCTCATCATGCTGTACGAAGTGTCTGGGTGTATGAGATATGGCAGAATTTACGTTTTTCAAAGCTCTTTTCAGCATCAACTTTCTGCAACAATAACACCAAATAGAAGTACGTTGGGCTGGAAAGAAACCAGCATCTGAATGCATTGGTAGGATCCATTGCAGATTGTCAAATAGCGGCGCTCAAGCTCCCAAAATGCAGAGTAGATGAAACATGCTAAGTCACTATGCTTTGCTCCAGTGACAGCTTATCAGCTCCCTGAATTGCATCAGGTTTTCTTCTTCCTCCATTTGCTCCTATGCTGTGAACTATGGAGCTAAAAGTTTGGTTAACATTTAGCTTATTATTTATCTGAACCATATTACAGATATCGTAAAACAGATAGATGTTTTGATCCCAAGTTTAGCTTATATTTAGGTAAGAACATTCTTTGATATACTAGAGAGTTAAGCTTTTTCATGACCCACTGAAGCCTCATATATAAAAAATATGAAGAAAGTTGCACTCACTGTTGCTATGCAGCCTTTCTTGTGACCAAATCCCAGTTAACTGGCAATAGCAACGTATTGTCATGAAAGATTTCTTGTACTCTGAGACTTTATTTCTCGGCTGTAGCATGTATTCTGTTGACTAACAGGGAGGGCCTGTGGCAGGCGCGCTGCTGCTTGGAGCTGGGGATGTTTGTAAAGGACTGGGGAAGGAACCATCTGGGTGCAAGAATTACCCTGGCGGGGTCAAAGTGATCAGAAGCAGGGGGAATGCACTGGGGATGGCATGTACTTTTTAATGGCTTGTGGTTTCCCTTGCAGCCCTGTGTGACATGCACCCCATGCGAGCACTCTTCCTCATCCCCCGGAACCCACCCCCAAAACTGAAATCCAGAAAATGGTAAAAAGATGTGTAAACTGTGTTTTTGTGGCTTTGGGCTTAGGAGGATTTTTTGAGTTCTCTTGTCCAGGGACTATGATCTTGTCAAATCCTACAATAAGCTGCAAGGTTTTTGCTAGACTGTTCCTGGTGCTGGGGTAAGCCACTCGTGCACATTAGTTTACCCTTGGGAAGCCACCTCGTTCTTCTCGACTCGGGCTAAACAGCAGCAGTCAATGCAGTCACTAAAGACTGGCACAGTGGCTTGAAATGTAGATACAAGCAAGGCTTAGATGGGACTGTCTGGGGTCAGTGTTTTGTCAGGACACTTTAGTGACGTTGGGGGGTTAATGGTAGTCACTGTGGCATAAGAAGAGTTAGTTTCTCTCTTAAATTTGAAGTAGAATGAAAATCTTTGCCACATTAGAAGGATAAGGGTACTTTTCCAAAGAGCTGTCATGTTGGCCAGATTGTAATCATGCTGATACTGACGTAAATTCAGCGTAACTCCCCCAAAATGAGTCAGGTGTGGAGTTTTCTCCATCACCCATCCTCAGCTCTGGGAGGTCGAAGGTGGCACATGGGTAAAATTCACCTTTGGTTCATGCAGTTCCAGTGCAGAAGGAAACCTTGCAAATCTGGTGCTTTAGGTCACTCGGGGGTAGTGCCTGGGGCACAAGTGGAAAAGGATTATTATTTTCCCCCATTTTTCTAACTCTTTCAGGTCAAAGAAATTCCTTAATTTTGTTGAAAGCTGCCTTGTTAAAAATTACTTGCACCGTCCATCCACTGAGACCTTGCTTAAACATTCCTTCATCCGAGACATGCAGAATGAACGGCAAGTGCGCATCATGCTGAAAGACCACCTGGATAGGACCAGGAAGAAAAAAGGAGAAAAGGGTAAAGTGGTAAAAATAAAATAAAAAGCATGCAGACAGTAGGTCCTCTTCCTATTTTTGGCAGCAGAGCACAAGACGGATGTACTGAAATACTGGCACTGCTAAAACTGTGAGGAAGTTATGTCAGTGAGGGTGGTGGGGCCATTTTGAAAATCTTTTTGCCAAAGCCCAGATCCTTGGTGGTGTTTAAATGCTAAAGTCTTTGAAGCCTTACTGACACTGATTTTGCTGACAATAACCGTGATGCTAATGTGATCAGGGAGCCCAATTAAGGCCTAGGCCCCTACTCTTTTGAGTGTCTAGTGTTCAGCAAGCCTTCCCTAGTTTCTTAGTTCATCCATCTGCCCACTATCCATTTAATTTACCTACTGCATCTCCATATAATTCTAGCTTGTGAGCTCTTTGATGGCAGAAATACTCTTTAAGCCTTTTGCAGTGGAGTGCACGAAAAAGTCCTTGAGAAGGCCTCCAAGTTCCAACGAAATACAAATGGGTATACTGAATCGTCCGTTTTACAGGGTGGCTGAAGAAAAAGAAAGCATCTGAGTTTGCTGCAAATACTAGCCTTGTTTTTCAGAGCAAAGCCTGGAAGAAGCAATGTTGGAGTGTGTGATACTAGCATAAATACCTGCACACTGATTGCTGTGCAAAGTGGAGAAAGTGCCATAGCCTATTGGCCAGTCATTTTCCCTGCCTTCTCTTGCCCCCTCCTCTTTTGTCTATACGATACCTGCAGAGGGGTACTATGAAGATTATTGACTGTGAGGGCAAACTGGGAAAGTGCTAAAAAGTTGGAAAGTAACATATAAACTCTAAGTATTGATTTGAGAACTGCAGTACTGTGATCTAAAATGAAACTGCTGTTGCAGTGTAGATTTCCTGACTCAAATAATAATAGTAAATTCCATGACTTCTTTCAGCTTTCCAAGCATATTCGAATGGAAAGACAGCTTATTAGAGGTTTTCACAAATGCACTCAAGGGGAAAAATGTAATGATAACAATCACTTAATGCTAGATAGTTATATTTAGATCTGAAAAGTGCTGTTTTTAATCTGGGTTTGCTGAAGGCCTCAGCTTAGCCATAAAACAGGTATACAATAGCAGAGAAGGGCAGTATAAGTAAGTCCCTTATGTCCTATCTTGATTTCATTCTGAAGGAACCTCTCTGCTAATGTTATGGAGATTGGATTTCTTTGTGGGTTTAGTCTAATTTACTTCAGATTATGGAAATGGGTTAGATTCATAAAAACCCATGTAGCCATTCACAGGAAAAAGATTTTAGATGGGAGTTCGTAAAGGGGCCGCCCATTGAAATGTTATCTGAATCACATACCTTGATATCTTACGCTGCATCCCCTTAGCCTCCTAGTGCAACCTGTGGCTCTTAAACTCCTTGTGAGCTGCTTGTAGCTCAAAAGGAAAGTTCAAGCTAATACCTTAAATAACACCGTCCTTCACTGAGGTTTATATATTGTTCTCTTTTTTTAGAAGAAACGGACTATGATTACAGTGGAAGTGAGGAGGAAGATGACGAGCTAAATGAAGATGAAGGAGAACCAAGGTTAATTTTGTTACTGGAATATAAAATTTGCCTAGCCAAGCTGTTTTCCTTGAAGGCAGCTCTCCTCAGCCAGATTGGCTTTCTTAACATATTCTCAATCCCTTCTCTCCTGTATTCCCTCCATTACTTTAGCTGTTTGTAGCTATCGAGTATAAATGCTGCGTGTAAGATGTCAGTAATAAACTGCTTTCTCTGCTATAGGGAGGAAAGTCTAAAATGAAGGAGCCAATAATGAGCTTCAGGCTGTTTTGTAGCATAGTAAATGCAGATACATTGCCAACACACTGGAGATTTATCGGAGCATTTTAATTTGCTAACACAAGACAGCAAGGAATTCCCAATGCACGTTGTACTCTGTCTGCTTTAATGTTATGCTTAGTCATATAGAAACTTTCCTTTTGATTCAGCTCCATAGTTAATCTCCCGGGAGAGTCAACCCTCCGTCGGGAATTTCTGAGGCTGCAGCAGGAGAACAAAAACCGTTCTGACCCTCATCGCCAGCAGCAGCAGCTGAAGGACCAGGAGAAATACAAGAAGCAGCTGCTGACAGAGCGACAGAAGCGAATCGAGCAGCAGAAAGAGCAGAGGCGGCGGCTGGAGGATGTAGGAACTAGTTTATATTGTCATTCCACATCCCCTCACAAATAAAAAAAAGTGCCAGTAGAGAGTAGGCTTTGAAAGGCAAGAAGGCTGTGTTAAACTGTCAGCACAACCTGTGTTGCAGTCTTTAACCTTGGGAGAACTCTGTCACTTCTGAACACAGTGATGTTAAATGATTTTAAAAGGCCTCTGTCCTTTTCCTGCTGACAGCCCGCCCTGAGCTTCGGGAGCAGATCACGCAGGGCTCTGGAGTGTGCTCTGCGGGGCAAATCCAGGCCAGTGGGATGAGAGATCCTGTTTTCTTTCTCATGTGCATTGCTCAATTCTGAATCTGTCCTTCTGATCCAGAGTCCTGGGCCTGCATCTTTTTAAGATGTTACAAGATAGCTGCCTTCTCAGCTGTCTGACACCCTACGCTGTTGCAGGTGTTGCTAAATCGCCAGCATGTCTCTTATCGTGAGCATCTGATGATATTCAAGCATGGGCAAGCACCCCAGAGCTGGCGTTGGTGAAGCATAGTGCTGCTCCAGCAGAACTGGGGGACTCTGGAAAAACCCTTCCTTCTCGAAACGGCAGGAAGGCATTTGTCATTAGATTAGCTGCCAGTTGCCACAGAAAACTCATATGCCTGTTTAAATGAATGGCCTTGACTGCCAAAAGGGCAAAGGCTTTACATCAAGCATTTGACAGTCATTGTGGTGGCAATTTGTGACTGTCTGCTCCTGCTGTGGTGTGTATGAGGTATCCCCTATTGCTGATTGCATATCAGGAAATGGACCTTGTGGTTAATGAATACCGGCCTAAAGAATTGGTGGGTACAAAAGTAAAGCAAAATAAGCAATGTTATTTCCTGGCCGTTATCCAGCATCAAAGGCGAGAGCAAGAGCTCCGGAGGCAGCAGGAGTTTGAGCAAAGGTGGCCAGAGGCTGAGGCTGTTCAGAGGAAAGAGGAGAGGTGTAAAGAGGACAAAAGGACTGTGGAAGATGAACGGTGCATCATAGATGGCCAGAGAAAATCAGAAAAGAAGCAGGTACAAAATGGGCATTTACTGACAGCAATTCACAGCTCCCTGCTCCTGTAACTGATGTCATTCTCTGTTCCCTGAGGGTTTTCCCATCCTCTGAGTCACAGACCAGAGGGGGGCTTTTAAAAATGTATTTACTGGCTCTTGTTCTCCCATTCACTCTTCCTTTGAGTTACTTGCATGTTATTGAGTTACCCTCTTATCTATAGCAATGGCACTTCCTCTCCCAGGAGTGTGGTACTTTCATCCCTGCTGTTCCTCCTCACTGAGCTGGTCTTCAGGTGCTTCAATTTGATTTAAAATACCTTTATCCTGAAAGCTTCCAGCATCAGCTCAACTTAAGCTTAAATCTTCAGCATCTCTAGTTTGTCTTTGGGTTATAACCAGGACCGTCTCTTTTTCATAAATGAACATACAGTGGGGGTTAATTTTAATGCTAAAATCTCATTGTCAAGTGACTTTGGCCACAATGTTTTCCTAATGTTTCAGCAGGCAAAAAGATTTGTAATCAGATAAAAGGATGGAGTGTTTGATAAGGCCCTCTGTTGTGCTGAAAAAAAGCCAAACTGTTCTGTCAAGCTTTTTTGTCAGAAGCCAAACACAGTCTGTTTGGAGTCATTTTATGCTTCCTGTTGCTCAGGGGTCTGGCTGTTCGGTCAGCCCCTGCTGAAACTCTGCTCACTTCTGTTCTTTTGAAAATACCACAGTGAATATTTCCAGCAGACTCAATTTTCCAAGACATTGTTCCCTTTGAGGTTTACCACTTTTTCACTTTCAGAAAAAGCTGGAAGACGTGCAACAGCAGCACAACAAGAAGGTGCATCGAACTCTCCCCAAAGATCAGACGCAGCTGCTGTCTCTCCAGCATGACCACAAGCAGAAGAAAAAGGAGCCTCCCAAGAGTTCAGTTTCAGCAGCACATCCTCCACCAAGCAGCACAAGCAAAGAGGTACTGTCTCACCCGATGTAGTGTTTTGTCATAGGTGCAGTTCGTAATGCCGAAGCAGAGAACAAGCTGGCCTTTAAACCTAAATCTGGGGCTTGACTTGTGTCTTCCTGTGCATGTGTGTTACAGTAAAGCCTTTAGTTTCCATTAGTGTGGAGGATAAGGGTTGGCCTCTTCGTCATTCCTATTGCAGTTCAGAGAAGCATTTGACCGTGGTAAGGAGGGAAGTAAGATCCTTCTGCTGGTTAGCCAGGTGTCGTTCACTTGTCTTCCAAAATAACCCAGATTCAGAATTGTGTCCTGCTTACCAAGCATAGGTCTCTGTGCCCCTGAGGTCCTGTTGTGGTCCCTTTTCTTGTTCTTTACCTCCCAGGATTTTAGGTATTTCAGAGCTGACAGATATGGGGTAGCCATATAGTCTTTTATTACACATTTTAATCTGTTTCATTCTCTTTGCTAATTCTGACAGTATTTCTGCCCACCAATTTGTTCTGCTTACTGTTATCACATTGTGAACAGCTAGGAGTCCATTTCACATATGTTGTCTCACAATTCCTAGCATGTTTTTTTTTTTTTCTTCTTATATACCCCCAGCTTGTAAGTGTAGTTCCACAGCTGATGTGTTTGCAGAATATTAGGTGTGAGAGAGTCAGTGCATTCATAGCAAAGCATCTACCCAAAATTCCCAGAGAAGGGCTCTGAGGAGAGCCTGTGTATACACGTGTGTAGGAGGAATGCAGAGTGCCGCTTATTAGCGTGTCTTACTGAAGTCTCTGAGCAAGTGCCTTCTTTTGATGGTGACAGTTTGTGTGCGTGTCCTGTGACCAGCTCTCTAGGTGAAATTTTCTATATTGATACACAGTTAATTGTTTTGCCACAATTGTTGAAATTGTCCATTTTAATAACTGAATAGAATCTGCCAGCAGCTAAGCAGTGATATGAAATCAAGAAGACAAAAGATATTAAGTCCCTTGTTAGAGCAGCTATCTGTGAAAACAAGAGACTGTCAAATTCTGTTTGAAGTACAAGTTAATTGTCTAACCAGTGCCCTGGTTCCAAAGGGTTTATTGCACTGACTGATTAAACAAATCTTTACTAAAATTTGAATTAGCTCTTTTTGAAACCAGTATTTATACAAGGAGGAGGGGGTCAGGTTTTGTTTTGTTTTGTTTTCTCTTTATGATATCTTATTCCTGCTAGGGAGTAAGTCAGGTCTGGACAGAGAGGCAATCCTCTTATGCTAAATGAGCACTATAAGCTTCAGTAGCTTTGCCTTTGCTAGGCCTCGGGCCAGGGGTGGAGATGAGGGAGAAAATGCAATTTTGAGTTCATTTAACTTTCTTTTCTACTTCCTTGTAGCTAGAATACAAAGGAACCACAAAATGTCATGTCAAATACTCATTTCTAGTTTTGGCATGTATTTTGTAAATGACAGAAGAATTAAACGTATTATGGAATTTTTTGTATGTAATTTTTTGTATGTAGTCACTGTTAACTTTTAATTTAGGGGTGAAATAAAATATTACTAGTTGCAGATAAGTTAGGCACTTGGAAACAGTATAAAAACAAAAGCAAAATCACATAGACTCTTAAAAAGTACTGCCTGCCCCTTAGATTCACAGCACTATACTGTTGTTCTTATGGCTACCATAACATACTCTGGTTTTGTGGACAAATTCTTTTAAAATATCATTTATATAATCTCAAAACTTTTTGGAAGTCACAGATCCTTCCACTAAAATCATAATTAGTGGAATAGGGCTGCATTTTTTGGTTGAAATTTGAGACTTTGTAACTATGTCAGCAGTCATAATTGTTCACAACAATTCAAAAATGTTTAAAAGTTTTGACCGCTTTTAGTGGTGATAACTCAGTGAATTTGGTCTTGTTAATACTGATCTTCCCCAGTTTATTAACCAAAGAGATGCCAGTTTCTACGTGGGAGAGATCTGTACACTGATGGATACAGCCTGCTCTCCTAGAGTGTTTTCTTTGCATAACTTTTAGGGCTCTGTAGCATTTGTAGGGCTGATTATTGATATATGAAAACTCTCCAGAATTATTGTTGAGACATCAAAGAAACAAAGTCAAAAAAACAACCTCCCTCCCCTTCCAAACCCCAGGTTCAGTCTTTGGGGCCACAGAGCCTTCTTCTGGGAGTTGCTCGTCTTTGCTGCTGCACTTGTGCTGTCACGGGCGGGTCAGAGCGGATTTTCCCCGGTGTAAGCAGGCGTGAGCTCGTGCTCTGTGCTGCATCCAATCCCCCGGTGCAGGAGCTGATAAGCTGAGAGGAAAGGACCCTTAGCTCAGGTTTGATGTCACACTTGTTCACTGCCTTGGTGCCTGGCTCGGAGCTGGAGCCAGTTCTGGGAGCACAAAGTGTAGGCTGGAGGAGCTTGCGTTTCGGCCATAACATGCTGCGTGCAAGTACCCTTTGGACACAGACGTAGCAGCCAAATTATTTGTAGCTTAGTAAAACCACTCTATCTTTTACATTTTCTTTCTTGTTTGTGGTGAAATTCACCTTCAGTGTTAGGAGTTGCCTAAACCTGGCCTCAAGAGTAGTGTAACCACTGAGTTCACTGGGGCTAGGATTTCTTGGTATTTGGCTGTGACTGCTTGTTTTTATAAGTCTCTCTTCCAGTCAAGATTTGCGAGACTAAAAGTATTCATTTTCTGTCTCCTCAGCAGGTTCCTTGACTATGCTCAGAATATGCTTAACTCCCTGACATAGGCACAGACATGCAGATACTACAGTGAGAGATACCATTATAAATGCCCGTCCAGATGCAGACCTGGATGTGAGATAGCATTAATCTCTAGTCTGCTGGGTAGAACTGTTTCTAGACTGCCGAATCACAGGATTTGCTAAAGATTTATACTAGAGAATGAGAATTAGTTATGTTGAATGAAACCAGAAAGAACAGTGAGGTCAAGACCATGGGATAAAGATTTTGTAATTTGCAGAGCCTTCAGGAAACAGAAGGACCTGTATTCCTTCTAGATCATTTTCCCCAGTCTTTTTGCATAGTATGGTTAACGCACCAAATAATAGAGCCTTAAAAGCGCTTTAAAGTGGAAAGCCACTGTTGTAGAAGCAGGTAATAAATGCACAGCAAAACAGGCTGAATGCTGTAAAAGTAAGTGAACAGGGAGAGATGATTCCTCCTCCCTAAAATCCCAGCTTGTAGCAAATGGGATGGCGTGGAATAAAGCAAGCTGCAGCTGAGGCACATCAGGTGCCCCTTTTCCTTGGATGTGCCATATTGAGGCTTGCCGCAATTTAGGAAAAAAGTTGATGAAAAAGGTAGGGTTGCAGACTGAGAGACAGTATCGGCATGTATCGTGCCAGGGCTGACCTCTCCCTGACGGAGAGGTCCATCAGGCTTGACGCAGCGCTGTGCTGCTCTTGGAGAATGTCCAAGCAGCAAAGACCGAGGCCAAGTGTGCAACTTGCTTCCTCTTCTCTCATTCTCAGGCCGAGGACCGAAGAAAGAAAAGTGACAGCATCCAGCCTTCTCTCCAGTGGTCAGCGGTGCTTGGGCATGAAGCCACGCCACACGCTAGGATGGGCTCTGGCAGCAGTTCTAGTCCTTGCACCCCTGCGATGCAAAGAGCGGTGTTAGTACAGGTATGGTATTGCTGCTCCAGATGGGGAAGAGAAAGCGTGGGATGGTTTCTAAGCAGAATAGTAAATGGGAAACCTGATTCCTTCCACTTCCTGGCATAAATGACTGAGGACCATGACAATCTGCCTCAGAGCTTTTTAGTGTCACCATGTGCTACTGAATTATAAGCAGAATTATATTTAGGCATTGCAAATTGGGGTTAGATAACAGTTATTTTTAGATACTTGATGCCTGACTGTGCTAATTCTATGATATTACTCTTAGATGTTTTGCAGAAAGCCTGAATGAATGTGCCGTTTCAGTCCCTGGATGGTGTATTATTTATACAGCATCATAAATATTTGTGACACTTTGCAAAACAAGTCCAAAGCCAGAGTTTTTATCCCTGAAGACAACATACACAAGCAAGATTGTTAGTGATCTTATGAAATAATCCAAATGCATGAAGAGATGCAATAAGGACTAGTTATCAATGCAGAGTCAGATTTTGCCTCCAGGTAGAGCCCATAAGGTCTACGAAGTCTCATTTCTATTCTTCAGTTGTTGCGTCAACACTTACCCTCTTATTGAAGAAACAGACGGTTTCAGCTACAAATGCAAGATCCCTAGCTCTTAGGGCCATGTACCTGAGGCAAAAGATCTTCTAGGGTGTGCCTTTGAACAAGAGTTAATACTTACTACGTGCATACGGGACTTCTACTTCTGAGTGCTGTCCTTTTGTGGTGGGCTTACAGGCTCAGATGATCTCTCTCTTTTGTACATGGGTGGCTATGTGCTTGCTTTCTTGTTGAGATATGAAGTATTTTAGACATATTTATTTTATATCTTCACACCTTCCAAACCAAGCTTTTCACACATTCCTTGTTCAAAGGTGCTTCTGAGAGTTTCTCCATGTTCTCCTATGCTCACCTCTGCAGCTTCTGTGTATTTTTGTCAATCTGACAGGAGTCACCCAATATCTGCCAGTTAGATACTGATTTCTGACCTGACTGACTAGAAAAGTTATAATATGAAAGGCAGAAGTGGTACCTGAACAGGTCACTCTAGCTATACTGTGAAAACATCCTGAAAAAGTTCTACATGAGAATCCTTTTAGTGCCTGCTATTTCTACCAGTTCTGGGAGAGCAGATCTAGTGTTCTCACCGTGTATCCAAAAACTTAGTTTCATTTCAACGTCCTACTCTTCCACAGTATATGAAATGAGTAGCTCAGGCTGCAGTTACTTTCCTCTGCAGTCTCTTGCAAGGGGACTGTGAGCATGTGTGAGTAAAAGCAAAGCAAGACAGCAAATAGAAACTGAATAAAATGCTGTTTGTGTGAGCACAGCTCATTTCAGCTGGATATCTCCACTTGCTTTGAAAACAAGCAGTGGCAGGAGTAACCTTATTGCTGTTATAATTCCCGCGGCACTTTGTTCCTGTGTTCTTTCATCCTCTCAACAAGGCAGACATGCAGCCACAGCACTCATTTTGTTCTGGAAGGGGCTCAGTTGTGCTAGGCTCCTAGATGGCTGAACAACAACTGACTGCCTCTCCAGTTGCTTCTGTGTGGTTTAGTCAGCGGTGCCCAAGGCAGCATAGCATTCAGCTGAGGCCTAAATGTGCTTTGCGCACAGCTGTGGCCTCTTGTGGCCTAGCTTTCTAGTCCATTAGATTTTGACGTCGAAGGGGGAAGATCAGATCCCAGAGGAAGAGGGCCTGGATTATTAGTTTCAGCTCAGGCACTTTCAGAGCGTATCGTGATGCCTCACCACTGGGTTCTGGCAACAAGGAGGACCCACGTACTTGTTCGAGGCTACTTGCGATTACAGGTTATTGCTGTTATGCCAGGCTTCTTAAGCTCATTGCTAGCCACTGAAATCTTGCTTGACATAAGCTTCTGGTTAACACCCTGCATGGCAGGTGTGGAAGCACCATAACAATCGTGCCCTCGTTAGCAGCTGCACATACTAGCCTTTTCTACCTGTGCCGAGCTCAGCGTGTGCAGGTCAGCCCTGCTTGTAGCACCACTCTTATGTTCTGCCTTCCCTGACTGTATTTTTCAAAGTGCTCCATAATTTCTTCTTCTCCAGCAGCCAGGGTCCTCCAGAAAGGCAGGTCAGGCTTCCTGGCTCAGCTCTCCTATCCCTTTGTTTTCTTTTACGTGCTGCAATGAGCCTGTGGGAGGCAGGTGATAGCTGGCTATTAGCATCTTTAAGTCAAAGCCTGCCTGTGCCTTTCCTATTTGGATTGCCATTACCTGGTGGTGACAGATACATCACCATAGACAGCTGTTGGAAAAGGAAAGGCCGTGTTTCCTCTGATAGCTTTTTACTGGGAAAATATTTGTGCATCTTCTTGCAATCCTTTTTCCAGGGCCCGTTTATCATTTCAAGTTATCGGCTTTGTGACTGGGCTGAGTTGATGGCCTGGCTTGTAGAAGGCCACATTGAATCACTGGAGAGCTGGTGCAAGGTCCACAGGAAGGACATTTGTATCTTAGCCTTGGATAGGGGCTGACAGCTTCCTTGAGGTGAATATTTCAGCTTTCCACAGAAGTGGGAGAGTGCACAGTTCATTGCACGGCATTTTGGATTCTGTAGGAGCACAGTGGCTGTACAGGGAATAATCCTGCCCTGTTAAAATGGCACTCTATGGGAGGAAAGGAGCTACGTTGTAGTCTGGCTGTGTCCCAGACTTCTTTGTCACCTAGGACAAGTCATTTAATCTCTTTATGCCTCAGTCTTCCTGTTGGTGCTTCTCTATTTGGTAGTATATCTCCCATCTACATAGGGGACTCGTGAGGAATGAATCACTACTTATCACCCGCCTTCACATTCCTTGATAGAAACTACGCTATAAAAATTTGATGCTATTTAAAGTGATAGTGTTACTCAAGGATAATAGCAGCAAGTGATATATAGCTGTTACCCTGTGATTTCACTTCCTGCTGGTGGCTGCCCTGTTACCCATGCACAAGTCAGTACGCCCGTTGATAGAGATCATGTCAGATGAGGAGAAGCCAATCTGTAGTTTTACCTGCTGTGTTCGCATGGAAACCAGATGAACTTCAATGCGCAGTTTATAAATCTTCCTAAGGGCTGCATTTCCTTTTGCTGATTGGCAGCAGCTGTTGATGCTAATAGCTGCATGTTTGGAAGTGCAGCGTGTATTAACTTTATAAAGTTATACTGCAATATGAGTGATAGGCCAGTCAGTCACCTAGAGCTTGAAAGACTCAAAGCAATATACTCATAAAGTTCAATATGTAGGTGCCGTGTTCCTGTAGGTTAAAAGGAACTGCAGAGCGAAAACGCGAGCTGAATTCATCACAGATGTTTATGCTGAAGAACATCTATCCAGGTTTGTCCGAGAGGCATCAGCTGTCGTCAATAGTCTGCTCAGACAAAAATGATTTCTTATTTTAAGCTATTGCATACTGTGAGATTATATGGTACCTCCTGGCTTCCCAAATCTCTCTCAAAGTGATTACACCAGAAATCTTACTCCACCCCCTGAGATGAAAGGAACAGGATTTCTCGGTGACTTGTACCCTACATAGTTATCTGGTAAGGGAAATGTGGGATATTAGCAGATCAGAGTATATCATTTCCATCTATTTTGTGCCTGCTTTTCCTTTTGGTGAGATGCAGCACGATGGCAGATCGAGTCTCTGGTTGTCCGTGGCGTCCTGGAATGAGCCATTCTGGGCTAACCGCAAAATTTCGCAGAGGCTTTGTGAACTAAGTCACTGAGTCTATGTCCCTGCTCAGTGTCTCACACTGTCTGGCTAGTGGAGGAATTTGGCACACATCTGACAGGAGCTCTGTTTTTTTTAAATGGCTTTGTGCTTTTCCCACAGGATTAGCTAGTTAGATCTCCTCTATTGTCTAGAGTAATGGGGCCAAAACAGAACGAGAAATTTAACAATATTAAAATAACTAGCTGTGCATTATATCATGGGTTGATCCAGTATCCCAGAGCAGATGTACCCATAAGTTTAAGAAAATTCCATTCCATATGCTGTTTTTGTAACAACACTTGCACATATCCAGCACCATATGTAGACTTGGTTCAAATCAGTAACTTGGGCATCCCCCAGAAAGCAATGCAGCTTGTCTTTTTGAAACCTCTCACTCCTAAATCACTAGTCTTTTATGTTATGTCATGCTGTGTTGCAGTTCTTAGGAAGCAAAGGGTCTCTTTCCTTTGCTCTGTTAGGATGTGCCTTTATGGTTCAAGGGCATCTAGTAGGTAACACCTCATATATCAGTGCTGTATGTGTGTGAGAGGTGCTGCTGTTTTTTGCAGTATTACTTATTATAAAAACAATTTAAGGCTCAAGTTTAGACTTGCTGTTACATGTTTCCTCCCATACAAACAATTATATCTGTAGAAGCTTAAGGGAATATAAAACAATATCATTTTGGGGGATTATCTGAGACATTTCTGGCTTTCTGAGGAGTCACGAGGTGTTGTAGGTCCTACTGAAATCATCCCCAAAACAGGTGTTGCTGCTTGGCTTTACATGGCACTAGCTTACTGGTCTGTCTCTGCCCAAAGATGGTACGTCGGTACCGCCTGCGGAGGGTACACGGTTTGGATGCACCCAGTCACTTATACTGTGATTCAGCACTGTTCATCCCTGCTTTTCAACCCAAATAGTTTTCTAATTGTCTGCAGAACTCAAAAGCTGGAATTTAGGAAGAAGCTTTAATATCTTGTTGAGAAAGTAGTAAGGAGAAAGACTTCCTATGCACTCCTAATAATAAACTTGCTGTAAAACCTACTCCTAGCCCCAAGCTGAGTCATTTCAAGGGAACGCTTTGCTGTTAAAATAATTCCAGTTAACTAAAAAACTATTATTAGTGACGGTCATGTCGGACAAAAAAGTAGTTTTGACAAAATGAAAGGACATGGATTATTAGATGTTCTAACTGCTGAAAAAGCTATTTTCTGTAAAGGAAGTCAACAGAACACATTATCCCAAAAAGGCAGAAAAAGCACCTGAATATTTAACCAAGTGAAATTGTCAGGACTGTTTTTCTCCAGTTAACTTTCCTTTCCTAGACTGGTAGATTGTGAAGAGACATTTGAATGGATGTTTGCCATCTTTAACTAGCTTTATTATTACTTCCTGTCAATTTTTTAGTGATATTGAACATTGTTGCCATGAAATAATTAGTTTTGTAGAGTTACAGGGAGCTCATATAACCATGTTTTATTCTTGAAAGACTGTGTGCAGTTCTCAGTTAACTGTGTTTTACTTTTTAATATAGGTTACTTCACTTAATTTTAATGGAGTATTAGGTAAATACTATTGCTATACATTTCTAGTGTCTTTCACCTGAGGAGATTGGGGGATGGGAGAATTCTGCAGACCTCAGCTGATAAATCAGTAAAATATTCCTTCAAGTCATCCTCTGGGGAAACTGAACTGCAGCTGCCTCCGGGCTGAGTTGCAATAATTCGATCGGGATACAAGAGTGAAGACTTTGAGTCCGACAAAACTCACCAGCAGGGTTTTCTCTAAGGACTGCAAGTGGTCAAGACTGGCAGTGCCTTTGAGCAAGAGGCGTCTCTTGGCGGAGGTGTGCTAGCGTGCTGGAGCGCGGGTCCAGTCTGGCTCCGGGAAGGATGTTGACTGGTGACAAGCTAATAGCATTCCTGCTGCATGCGGGCCATCTCCGGAGAGCCCCTGTCCTGTTTTGCATGTGAGATCTGACAAGATAAAGCACAAAGTGGTATAGCTTCAGGCATCTCTCTAATATATTTACTGTTTCTCTAACATCAGTTTGGTTCTAGCATAAAATTTCCTCAAGATGGGCCCAGCTCACGCGGCGTTTCTGTATACTCTATCTCAGTCTGGTGTCCAAGAAGATTTCTCATTTCAGAGAGAATCGGTACTTTGAGTTGACATTTCTAGCTCGCTTCCTTGTGTTCCCCTTTGGAAGACTCTGGTATGATAGATTATCAGCGTATAGAATTTAAGGACATTCTCCTTCTCCTTTTTTTAATACAGAAATAATCAGAGAAACCAACTTTGAGTGTTTTAGCTTGAGTTTCATACTGCTTATGTGTTCTTCACTTGGAATGAAGACTCAGTAAGAAAGTGGCTTGTTTGCTGCTTTGTTTTTTCCTGATCAGGACATTTACAATCCTAATACCCCCAACTTGATATGATTCAAGACATTTTTTTAAACATAGATGGTCTCAAACTGGAGCACGTGGGCGTGATTGTTCATGAGGTGTAGTCTGAGCATAGTTTGTGATTTGTTTCTTACTGCATTCTCAAATTTGATTTTTCAAGTAATTGCAAATCTCTGTTGCAGAAGAGAGCCAGTGGACCCTTTTCGCCAGTGGAGAGTTATAAGTGCTCCCAGATGACAGTTTGTGTCCACTGACTGTAGGCTGACTGTGGGCTTGCAAAGACTAGTTCAGAAGTGGATACCTAACTGGGGAGAGATGGATTCCTGTGATGGTTATACTATTTAAATTCAGAAATAGGAGCATTGTTGAGGTTTGGAAGGAATATACTTACCTGACATTTACTTTTGCATTAAATTTTTTTGAAATCTTTTATTGGCTAAATCTGTTTTGCATCATCCAGTTAAACAGTTGGCTCTGTATCACCGATGACCTATTAACTTCACCATAGATTTAGGATGGGGAAATGTATGTACAGCATAAATGTTTTTACTGAATATTTCTTTTTATTGTACCTTTCATTTTGAAATATTTGTGCTTAACATGCTGAAAATCAATAATTTACTTTACAGTGAGCGAAGTAAGTAAGGCTATATTGTATGAAAATACAATACACTTTACTGTAGGCATTTGCTAAAACCTTGATCTTACGAACAGAACAGTTGACATCTGTGCATTGGGACCTGTTATATGGGCAGGGAAATGCAACTCAATATGTATTTCATTTATTTAAAGTGTGAAAATTTCCGGGCTAGTAGAGATGCATACCACAGCAGTTCGCTGTCAGATATGGTGACAACACCAGTCAGCCCTGGACGGGACGACGTATTCTGGAGTATGAGTCAAAATGAAGAACAGCCCCCAAAGGTATGTGAAATGAGGGTGTTTGGCTCTGGCTGCAGTTAGTATTGCTCAAGTCAGTTCCCCTGTAACTGAATAGTATCCGTGCGCTCAACTTCAGGAAACTCAGTGAAAATCTTATCACTTGTATATTGACTGGGTCTCACTAATCTAGAAAGGAGCCTCTAAAGATATGAATTTATACTGATTAAGCAGATCAGTATTCTGTGTGTGTGTCTGTATACACAATATCTGTGGAATTTGGTGGATGTAGATACGTCTCTGTTGTGAGACTGAGTATTTGCAGATTCCTTTTCTATGAAGAATCTGATTTATTGCAGAAAAGCACGTTAGTGTGTGTAATTCAGATGATGTTATATTTCTGTTTTTATCAGCATTCCTAAGGATAAGTGCAGAGTATTTGCATATGTGTGGGGGGGTGTATTTGCTTGCATGTGTGGGGTTTTTGTTTTGTTTTGTTTTTTACTTTGCAGGTGGTATGTGCCTTTTTTTTTTTTTTTTTGGTAGCAACATAAGGCAATTCACCTAGGAAAAGCTGCACTCAGTGACTGCAGATGTGTTTCCCTGTCTGCTTTAAATATTGACCAGGAATAATGCTGACACTAGGCAAAGGTACAATACCACTTACAGGCTGCGCCCTGATAGATTGCACAGGCTCAGAGCAAACTGGGAGAACCTGCTGCTGACATGCAGCTGCCAGTGTTGATATCATGAAAGACCCAGCTCCAGAAGTACTGCTGAAGCATTATCCTTTTATGTGGGTTAGTCTCAGTTTTGTGTTGATACAGGGCAAGCATTAGGTTTATTAACTAAGTCTAAGATATCAGTAGCAAACTTAAAACATTTGATTAAATCCTTAAGGTTCCTGAAAGGACAACCTCTAAATTTTACAGCAGGGATCAGCCTGGCCATCAGAGGTGTCTTTCAAGGTAAGCTCTTCTGTGTTTTATGCTTATACTAATGTTGATTTATTATCAATAGGAAAATTGAAGCCAGCTTATTAAAACCAAAGCCCTAACCTCAGTAGCTCTAAAACTGACATTGGTTCATACCTCATTTAATGGCAGTTACAGTTATTTTGTCTTCTGAGTCAGCTTGTCCACTAAATAACTAACCAAATTTCTTGATCGTGAACCTTAAGGAAACGTCTAAGCCAGCTTCCTTTTAATGACTGACATACCTGATTTAGAGAGAAACAAGCCTTGTATAGATCATCGCCTCCTTTTCATGCAAGGTAGTTCTGTCCTCTAATGGAAAACAGTATTTTTAGTATATAAGGGCTGATCTAGCAAATCTGTTTCATCTGTAGTAATTCCAGCAATGAGTTGTTTCATCTGATCCAGCCTATTTGGCTTGCCTCAGTGGACTGCATGCAAGTTGTGCATCTGATCCCCCGTTAATGGGCATTACATTGCGCAGTCATTTAAGCTCTTCTGCACTGTTTGGTGATGCTTTGCTCCCCCTTCGCATTAGGGTAAGTGACTGCTGCTGGTGCAGGTTACTGGAGATGCCAAACTGTTGACATCCGATTGTGGCAGGATGGTGCGAATGGCTGGGGCAGGCTGCTCAGGTGCGCTGACAGGTGCTCTGTGGTCCATCGGCACCTGCACCTTGGTTTTAAAGGGGAGGTGGGTGCCTGGGTGCTTTGGGGAGTGGGGCTTCTGTCCCCAGCTCCCTGTCCATGTACTTTAATTACAGCTCGTGAAGCTTGTGCCTGTACCTTTGCTCTGCCTGATAGCAGTTTTCACAGGCAAACATGTGAGAGGGCTGTTGGGGGATTTATCTTGACAATTTTGTCAGTCTGCCCTTAAGGCTAGAATACTCTCTTCGTGTCGCAGGAGAAAAGACCAAGGATGCAGAAAGCTCAACAGTAAAGGGGAGCCCCCACAGGCTGTCTAACCAGGGAACATAGTGCTGTGGGAAGCTGGCGTTGGAGAGGTTGGAAAGGGAAGCCAGATTAAGCTGACATAACAAAATGCTGTGCAGCGCTTTGGAATAGTTACTTGTGATGAGCCAAAGTCAGAAACATCATCTGAAATAGCTTTCAAGTGAAGTCAAGCCCTAAATGCTCTGAACTTAAGAATTATAGCAAGCAAAGAAGGAAGGAAATATGTAGGTAGACCACAGTGTTGTGAGTGAGAAGTTTCTTGGCCTGAGATTTCTGGCTGAGCCCCAGTTTTACTTTTTAAGCTTGACAGCGTATTTTACTGTCCTGTGTGTTCCTTTCTCCACTGATAAGTGGGTGCTAATACATCTCCTAGGAGGGTACTGGAGCAGGGTTCGTTATTTGTGAAAGCCATGAGATTTAGGAATCAGAAGTGACACAGATTTGAAGAGGCAAAGGTATTTACAGCAGGTTAACTTGTAATGACTTGGGACTCTTTGTAACAAAATCTCCCAGCATGAATGTCCAGAGGACACTGTCCCCTCCACCACCTCCTCTGAGTTCTGGGTGGCCCTGCTTGGAACAGCAGTGAATGTGAAGTTTTTGTTTATCAAGAGTATTATATCATATGGTAGCAGCAGGGAACTCAACTCAGTGGCCTGGGAGGTCCATTCCAGTCTCTGTTCCTAAATGCAAAATTCATCTGTTTTTTGTCTTTTTGTTTAGTAACACTCATCAGCTGTCCTCTGGGGTACATGTTCTGAAACTAAGCAGCAGCAGTAGCTCTCCTAGCAACAAGCAGTGGGAGATGGGATCTCATCAGAGCAGCCGATCAACCTCAGGTGATTCTAAAGTCAATGATTTGTCAATTAAAACGTGCAAAATTCCTATCACATGAAACTGGGACTTGCATGGGGCATGAAGTGCTGCATTGCTGTTGGGATTTTTTTTAATGGTGTGTCTTCTGATGATAGGGTTCTGATAGCCCTCTGGATTTTATGGTTCCATGTTCCTAAAATATAAACACTTCCTCTTTCAAGACAGTAAGTAGCTGTGAACGCATTTCCATATAGAAATTTTGAATTGCCTCAATTAAGAAGTGAAAAAAAAATCAGTTCTGTTGCACTTATGGACACTACTGAAACTCAGCAGAGCTAACATTACAGATATGCAGGCCCAATTCAATGTTAATATTCACCTATTGGCAGTTTCTGCATGAACTTGTGCTGCCTTTCTTTTTTTTCTTTTTCCATTACACACTAATCAGATGAGCAGTTGTTGTACACTAGTCTTTCTGCACTCTAATATTGTCCTGGCTTAAGGAAGCATAGGATTCTCCACATACCACATTATAAAACATTCCTCCAGCGTCCTCTTATTTACAGAAACAGAGTGGAACTGGGAAAAAAAAAAAGGCAAAAGTAATTAAAAAGTAGAGATGTACACAAAGTACACAACTGTATTTTGCTTACAGTGAATGAGGCTGAGGTGTCCTGGTATCACTGTAGTGGTGTAGGGACATGGTGGGCTTGCTCATGGCTGTGCAGAGCTTTTGCAATACAGATGCTGGTTTCTATGACATGACTTTGGCTTCAGGCTCTAGCAGATGGGGACATGGGGTGGAAGTGGACAGCCTTGTTTCTCTATGGTTACTCCTTAGGGTGATTTCTTTAGGTCACCACCAGGGCAATTTTCTCTTTGCAAAGTGGTGATGTTTTATACCACGTTACATCCAGGTTGACTACTAAAGACATGGAGAATCGTGCCCAGTTAAAGGGAGGGTGGACACTTAGTGTTCTGAAACCACAGTAGTAAGCTGATGAGGTCATTTGTTTTTAAACTGAAGTTCACATTGTTAATTTACAAACCCTTGATAAACGAAGAACAAATTGCTTATTTATTACACTTACACAAGCAAGCCAATTTTGCTTTCACTAACCGTACAGAGTATGAAGCTTTGCTTCAAGAAGAATCCAAAGCACACTTTAAACTGCTTGGGGTTTGTTTCTTTTGCCCTTATGTCATTTTATGTTTGAATAATAGCACAGTGATGAGCAACGTGCAACAGCCCAGCTCAACTTTGCGGTGTCTGCATGATGTGTAATTCCTGTGCTATTTTGGCAGGGGGAAATGAAAACCTCACCAGCCATGGAAAGAATAGAAAACCTCCCCTGTGGTTTAAACTGTCTCCTTGGGTTCTTAAGTGTCATTAAATTGCAGCTAGTTCTGGCATACGGTGTTCCAGAAAGAGTTTGTTGCTTTTCCAAACCCACAGGGATAATGAATTGGACAGGAAAGGGCTATAAATACATTAAAACTAATACTGCTGCTGAGTTGCTTAGGTACTCATTGACCAGTAAGGAATTCTGAATGTTAAGCTCTTTGCAAAATGCTTGACTGCATGTAACCGTTGTGATGGAAGTATCTAAACGAGCAAACACAGCTCCTAATTTGTACGGGCTTGAATTCTCCCCCCTTATCTTGCAAGGAGTCCTGCTGGTAGCAGTGGGATAGCCACAGAGGAAGCTGCTGAACGAGATGGATGTTGAGCTGCCTGCTGTGTCTGGGTGGCAAGGTGAGGGCACGTCTGCCTGCCCTCCCTTCATGAGCCACTTGTATCAGAAATTGTGTGCAGAAGATGGCATGTCTCCAAGGCTGCTTTTGCTCTTCCTGCGTAGCTTCGTGGGCAGCAGGTGTATTGAAAGGGCATATTCGCTTGCTTACTTGCAAGCACCTCTCCTGACATGGCATCAACATATGCAGATGGACTCCAGCTCTTGTCATCTAGTTTGTCTGGGTATTCAATAGCAGTGCAAGCATGTTGGCAAGTAAAGTACCCAAACTGCTAAATAGGCAGTGCATCTGGGATGAAGCACAGTGCCGCAGCTTCGTTGTACCTGCCCTAGCTCCAGAGTATCGTGAGCTGCCCCTTGGTGCTGATGGGCATGCTGGCCAGCAGAGCGGGCTCACCATCTGTGCAGTGATGAGGGCTCTTTTTACTTACTTCTCCATAGTGCAAAGGGGAAGCCAGAGCTGAAAAGTGACACTCCATGTGCCCCCAAGTTGCAGAGGGGAAGTTAGGACTGAAAAATTGCTCTTCCCTGTGTTGCTGTGGGAAGTGGTAAATCCTCTTCTGCTTTTAGCTTGACCACATGCACAGGGACTGGAGTTTATTGGAGCTATTTGCACCAAGCCCAACTGGGTTTAGAGAATTTAAACTTCAGACTGCTTTTGCTTTACAGTTGTCTAAAGGCAAATTTTGGCACCATATCTATATGCTCATGAAACCATGCACCACAGGGCTAAGGCCTCTGCCCCATCTCCACCACCCCTCTCTGTAGTCAGGTGGGAATTTAACAGAGTGGTGCCCTTAATGCTGGAATATGCCCAGCAGTTGCTGCTGTGATGAGCTGTCCCCCCTCAACAAGAGGGTCAGAGGAAGGGATGAGCATGGCCTCACCCCCTTCCCCTGCAAGCCTTGTTCTCATTCACAGAGCTGTTTCTGGTGCACAGTGGAGTATGTTGCTGTGGTTTTGGTCTGCTTTTCTTACCCTTGCAGCATTAAACTGCATTGGTATGAACTTTTATATAAAATCTTGTGGCATCCAAAAGTGCTGGGAAACAAGCAAGAAGTTTCCTCTTTGCAAAGAAGAAAAAAAACCCCGAGTTTTTTAGCAGGGGTTGGTGCCTGCTTTGAGTGGTAAGGATATGGGCATGTCTTACTGCTCTCCCCAACTCCCTGCCTCTTTTTCTTCCTCTCTCTCTTTCTCACTCTCTTGCATAAGCATTTAAAAAGAAAATGTTGTTTTTTTTCTGGGAATCCAGGATCAGCCAAGGCAGAGAACGCATTGTCCCAGAACCACTTGCAGCAGCGTAAGAAGTCTGAAAAACCTTCTCATCCTGGCCAGATTGCAGTAGGTCTTTCACATCCACTGCTAATTCTGTTTTGTTCATAGTTTCCATTAAGGGTATGTCTGTGTCGTCAGCTCCTTTGGTGGTGCTTGGACTGCTAGCGAGTAAGTCCGTCTGAGAGGCTGAATGTGGCTGTGCAGCCTGCTGTATTGGCGTGTCTCATGAGCTTGCAGAGCAGGTCTGATGTGTGTCCAGCACAGATCATGGGCAGAGACTCAAGGTTCCCGCACCCCTTCTGGGAATGTGTATTGGGTAAATGTTTAGAAAGGAAGGCTGTCTTTAATGTTTTAATAAGTGATCAATCAGTTGGCCTGGAGTCCGGGAGTCAAGACCAGACTGGTAGCCCGTGCTTCTATCCAGCTTATAACTGTCTAGGATACGCACACTTAAGAATGTATTCACTTGCCACTCGCTGACATGCAGCTGATGGAAAGGATGATTGCTGCTTCTGTGTCTTATTTACTGAGCCTTGGTGTTGTTTGCGGGGCAGGGGTTGCCTATCAGATAACTGGAGCTCACGAGGCCTTGTGCAAGAGCTCGTGTATGGAAAGGGTGGTATTTTAGAAGTTTGCAGGGAGCCTGGATGGCCACGAGGAATGCAGAGCTGGGCAGCAGGTCACGTGCAGCATGAGGCAGTAGCATCCTAGTGACCTCAACCTCTGCTGGCTTAAGAAGACCTTATGTTTAGGCCATTGCCAATAACGTGGGAGGCCTGTATATGAGTTTGTGTAGGATTGGGGTGTAAAAGCCTCTGCGGATGCCAGCCATGGCTCTGTTAATATTACCTTTCTAGCCCAGAGGTGCTTCATACCCAGCCTGCTTGGATACAAGCACGTACTCAGGCCTGGCTCCTTGCAAGCCTCAGGCTAGTCTGGGACGGAAAATAAAACTCAGGCTGGTATGATCTGCTAGTACAGATGCAAAGCACTCCTTTTCTAGTACTAAAAAAGAAGTACTTCAGTACTCCTGCAACATGTGAAGATAAAATCATAAAAGTTTGAGATTCAAAATAACATACTGATTAAAGTTAGTCACATTTCGGCTTTAAAGAAAATCAAATGTTTTGGCTTAGGTCATTGTCCTGTGTGAAATATGCACTTGTGATGGACCACCAAAAGCATCGGCTTCCTAATAAATTTTTCAGTATAGAAGTGACAGTAACTACGTTTGCAGGGACAGTAAAATACTGCACATGTTTTTTAGTGATGGGTTCTTATAAAGCAAAAAAAAAAAATCAGCTGAGTTTTCTTTATTCAGAGTCCAGGCTCCTTTGCCAAGGGGAAGGACAGTGCCAATTCATTCTTAAAAGCAGCAGACTATTCCTCATCTAGTGATGAAGTTGGCAGCAGTGATGAAGATGACATGAACCACACAAGGTTGGCTTGTTTTTTTTCCTTTTTATTACACACTTCTAAATATCTAGGAAAAGTTGGCATCTATAAATACCTCTCCTCTGAAACTACTATCAGTCATTTATGTCAGCTGTAATTACGCAGCTTAATCTCACTATAATGAACTCCTGGGGGTCAGTGTTTGCTCCATCAGATGTATGCAGTGTAATAAGCTTTGATGACTTGCTGCGTTGGGACAGTGATGAAATGTCTTGTTTTAACTGAATATCAGTATGTAGTGCTTTTATAGAGATTATTTCACATTGATCAACTTTTAAATAGAATTTTTTAAAGAAAAAAACTGTATACTTTCATGCTAAATACAGAATACAATGAGAAAAGCAGGTTAAACATGACCGTTGAATTCAGTCAGCCTGTTCGCTTCAGTAGAAATAATTACCACTGAAAAGTTGAGTCTTGCACCTGGACTATTTATAAATAGGGATGGTGCAAGCAGCATTTGTCTTAGTAAAATTTTGCTGTATTTTTAATATTGTTATTTTGCAAATTGCTGCAGTTACCAGATGATACATTGCAGCTTTTACCAAGCTGATCTCATAGTAACCGTTTTTCTTTAGCTTTCCTGTTTCTCTTGCTGATTTTGTGACTGACATCTTGTGGTGTTTTACCTGTCATACAAAATGTGTATTCTGCTGAGAAATAATGGAGTGTGAATAACTTGCTATTCCAAATGAAAGAGAGTAAGGGGATCAATCAGTCAACCATGCTATTCAGAACTGCAAACAAAAGTATTTTTTAATATTGATGAATGAAACTTCTAATTTCGTTGCAAAGAGACTCC
Organism: Dromaius novaehollandiae; assembly: GCF_036370855.1. Classification (NCBI taxonomy): domain Eukaryota; kingdom Metazoa; phylum Chordata; class Aves; order Casuariiformes; family Dromaiidae; genus Dromaius; species Dromaius novaehollandiae. The sequence goes on from NC_088108.1 coordinate 10,502,416, forward strand.
CAGTTTAACTCAAGTTTTAGGATTTACTCTGAAGTGCATCACTGTACCACAGAGCTCTCTGGGATAGGACTGTTGCTCTTCTGACATAATTGCACATGCAGTTTTGTCAGGCTTCAGGAAGAGACAGATTTATAGCACTCTTGGCAAGCTCTTACATTGGCCTGGTACCAGTCCTTTCCACTGTGCTGCTCTGAAGGCAGAGTTTTTGTGCCTGCATATGCCTCTGATTTGCATTTTTGGAGTTCATTTTCAAAGCTGAGGGATAAGGAAGGAGAGTGCTGAAAATCTTGGAGCTTGTTCAGTGCACCTGAATAAGTGTGTAGTTCTGTTCAAAAACTTTTTCTTTTCCTGTTATCTAAAGCATGTGAATGCCAGGTCTGAAGCTCCTTCTGTAGGAGTGTTTCTGTGTGGGCTTTGGCTGAGACACCTTGGGCCAGATTTTAGTTGGCTATTGAAAATGATCTCTTTTCTTTTCTTAACTTGCCTATGGAGCAGCTTTTGATATTCATGCTGCACCTTCCATTGAGGTGCTTAGGAGGACAAGGCTTGGGAGGGACATAAGCATATGCAGGAAAAGAGCTTTATATCCTCTTCGTCAAATCCTGCTAGCTAAACTGAATAGGTTTGTTTCCAAGAAAGCTGGGACCAAGGGCAGCTGTCTTTCACCAGAAAAAACAACTTTTGGTATTGTTTTTCTTTTCGATGAGATGAACCAGAATTCTTCCTCGAACACATCCTTTTTTTGTTTTAGGGAAAGGTTGTCACTGTATGTGATCCAGCATTATACCTGCTTGTATAGTATATATATTCGATGTTCGTTTCTCCCATTCTACAAAGAGTATTTCCTCTTTTGATGCATGAGGCATTTGCAAAGCCCCTTAAACACCAGATTTACTGTGGCTAATTTTTTGTACAGCTTAGTTTTCTCTCTCTGCTCTTTGTAAGCTGTTCACCTGCAAAGTTTAAACAAGATGAGTGCATGTGCGTGCTTGGCCACCGCTAGAAAGTGGGATGTTTACATGCTTTTCGAGATTACTTGCTGCTTGCTTTCCTGATAAGAGCATGTTCTTGCACTCATCATTGATCCTACTTTATGTCCTGCCATTCCAAAGTTTAGTATGAATGCAATGTTTACACCTCTTGTAGGAAAGAAAAACAAACAAACTTCTTTGCACTCGTATTAAGACAGTAGACCTCTGCACAAAACCACATTCTTTATTACTGCCTTGGCAACATTAAAAAAAACTCTTAAACTCTTCTACCTGTTGCAGTTCAGCACTAGTAGCACTGTAGAGCCCTTCACACCAGGATCCTGAATCCAATCAATTTACTAATTACTGGGAAAGAAGCAAAAACTAAATACACTTAAATGAATCGCTGTAATGAGAGCGCTCTGGAATAGATAAATATGGAATGAAAGTATACAGAAATGGGGTCAGAGCTTCATTGGCAGAAGTTTGAGGTTGTTGCACTAGTGCATAAAACCAACAGTTTAAAACAAAGATATTGCTGCTCAGGTAGGAACTCCCTTAGCTGCAGCTAACTGGAAGAATGGGGGTATATCACAATATGTGCTTGCTCTGTTCTTACCCTTTCCTTAAGTATTTGTTTCTGGTTACTGTTGAAGACAGGATACTGGGAAAGAAGGACATTTGGTCTGAACCTATCCAGCAGCTCTTATATTCTTCTGCCTCTGTGTGCTTCACTTTCTTTTTATATGAAGTGAGGATGGTCACATTGTAGGGACAGCTGGATGGCACTATGAAACGCCAGCGTAGTCAGTCACAGTAAACCTCAGCAGATGGGCCCTGCCACTGCTTTCCCAGGCCTTTGGTATCAGCATAGAGCTACTCAGCTCCTCCTCCCTTCACAGGTGCTGCTGCTGCACCTTTTGTGGAAAGCGGGTGGCTAACGATTGCACCCCTCAGGGTAGTGTGTGAGGAGAGACAGGAGAGGTTTTGGAGTAGGCACCGCTCAGAGGACCACTCGAAGGACCAGCTCTCACTTCCCTGACCAATGCAGCATCTGTCAGAATGATCCGTGAGCTGTAGGGAAGCAATCTGTTCGGGTGGGGAGAGCTTCCTACCGTGAGGGGTCCTCAGACTCGTGGCCGCTCAGGCATGTCCACAGACTAATCAACTTGCTTTTGTAGGAGAACCTTAACATATAACTGGTGAACATTAATTATGCTCAGTTTTGAACATGTGTATGTCGGGGAGGATTTTTTTTTTTCTTTTTTCCTCCTGAAGTAGTTCTCTTCATTAATTGGAATTTGTTACCAGGCAACTGCTAAGTAACCGAGTGGCAGATTTCTCAAGGACAAGAGTACCAGATGGAATTGAACTGAAACCCCAAAGCACCGTTGCAGAACAGAAGGTAATTTGGTCATTTGTAAGGGGGTGGGTACAGCGTGCGTGGGGAGCCAGATCATTAACGTACGTGATGAACACTGCATCCATTTCTTCTGGGCAGCTATTTCACCATGAAGTCCTGCTCAGTCATTTCGAGTTATAGCTATAGCCTTGAAAAAATGTGAACTGTTTCAGGTTTTGTGCTTTCTATAAATATGCTTACATTTAGGTACAAAATTGTGCCTCTTTATTTGTCCTTGTTATTGACCTGGTATTACTTTGTGATATCAGCATATTTCCTGAATGCACTAGAGGAGTTGAAAAAAGCAATACTGTTGATCATAGTCAATGTGTATTGTTGATATTTTTAAAAATTTTGATCTTTTTTTTATTTCAATATAAAGAGAAGTATCCCCTACTTTTTAAAATGTTACCCAAAGGGGAAAAAACACTTCATCCCTACAGACTCAGCAAAAATATGTATCTTCTCATATGCCATGTTCTGGTTCCTTCCCAGCTGTAGTGTCCAGCAAAGACTTTGAGTCCTGTGGATTTTCCTTGGTGATAAATATTAGTGTAGAAAAGATGAAGACAAGCAAAGCAGAACAATGTTCTTTGTGGTCAAAACCAAAAAAATACAGTAATAAGGCTTGCACACAATGTCAGAGCACTTCTCACGTTAGTGAATGTATTCTCATTTCACAGATAAGGAAAATAAATTGCTGTGAAACTGTTTTCCCCACTTCTGCTAACGTGAGCTGTGGAGGAGCTAGGAGGAAAAAAAGTTTCTTTTACCCCAGGTGTGATTTCTAAGCTTCAGACCGCGCTTTGGAGAAGGAATTATAAACAAGGAATCAGACCGAACCATAATCTCAACAGCTCACACTGTTTGTCTTCATCAAATCTAAACTGAACCTGAGCCATTATTTTAAAGTTTATTGATCCATACTAGAAATGAAAGAATTTCATTTCCACCAATTCAGAACAGCAGTGTGACGGAAATGGTTGTGCTGCGTTAAACAATTTCACCTTCACAGTCCCTCCATCTCCACCCGCATGGTTGCAAAGGAATAACAATACTGACTCCAGCCTCTCTCCAACCCCCATTTCCCAGCTTCAGAGCTCTTTACTGACTCTCTAACTTGAGCCTGCCTGTTTCTTTCCTGTAGTAAGAACAACCCAATGCTTTCCCCTTCCCCTGATATCTGGGTATTGACTGCTTGAGGGAAGGGAGAAGAATGGGGTCTTTGAGTCCCAGATTGGGGATGGGGGAGGATGGACAAGGGCAGAGGTCTCATTTTCTGGTGGGCTTGGGGAGGGAGTCTCAGGAGACAGAACACACAGATGACTCCCACCTCTCCTCACAAACATCTCTGACCCCCTCCAGCTTTTTCCCTTCTTCTCATGGAGAATCCTATCTATTCCTCCCACCTCCATTTCACCAACCACAGCGACTGTGAGGCTCCCTGACCTTATCCAATATCCCTTTCCCAGGCTCTTCAGCATGAACTGATTTGAAGTGGTTAGGGCATGCTACACTGCCCAAACAATTCTAAGGGAGGTTGGGTTCAGTTCAGCTAAACCTGACCCAAAACTGAACAAAAAAAACCCATAATGATTTGATTCCCTGATCTCAAATACTAACACGTTATTTTTTTAAAATAGCTAAAGTAAAATGTAAATCTCTTAGAGCATCCATTTGATTTCTAGATAATTACTTGGCTTTTAAAATGCAAACATCTTTTATTTTAGAATTATCTACTTTTTTTTGATATATTGGCCAGCATTCAAATAAAGCTTAGTTGGTTTCAGTAGGTTGTTTATCAAAGTCAGTACAATGTACAGACTTGCCTTGAATTCAACCGGTCAAAAACTGAGTGAGGAGGTACATTTTGCTTTGGTATAATTCAGGAGGAATTTTATAGTGTAGCAGTTAGCTCCCATCCCTTTTTACGCTCCAGTGCCGATGGCAGTCCAGTACCCTGCGGTACTAAGGAGGATAGTCTTCTGCATTGCCCTCTCCATCTGGGACAAGTTTGCTTTACAAATCCCGTTGTTCTTCCTCTCAAAGCTCCTGGGACTGCTTTCCCAGAAGCTTACCCATGTGGTCCCATGATTTGGTACTTCACCGTGTCAGCAGAGAGAGTTTGTGTGATGTCTCATAACTTACAGAGTTTACAAGTATATCTTCAAAGCTGGCGGGATCCTACAAAGAGGGCTGCAGAATCAAATCTTACTGTATTGGCAAGTCTGATATGGGATCCGACTGAATGTGATCATTCTAAAAGAAGGTTTCCTAACTGAGTAGATGTAAAGTAGCAATGAAATTAATAAGGGGCTTTGAACTAAATGCAGGTCCTGAATCAAGAAGTACCTACATCTGACCTTGGCATAGGTCAGATCTATAGTGTTAGGCAAGTCATTTGATTCTCTGTCTCAAGTGTCTCTGAGGATGAAGTTATTTCTTTACCTACTGCTTGGGGTAAGGTAGATAAGTAACATTTGTGGAGCACTTCAGAGGTGGAAGTCTATGTTGATGTCTCAGGTGTTTGCCACATGCTTTTGTATTTTCCTTTTATTTTAGTCTTTCTGTGGGGTTCATCTTTAGCTGATGCACCATGCAGAGTATAATAGCACCCTCCCCTGTATCCTCATTAGTTATTGTCCTTGTTAACTGGATTTGCACAGTGCATTGGAAGTATGCCAGATGTGGACTTTAACCATGTGTTCTCTTGTGCAGGATCAGATTTTAGGGAAACAAATTTCTAGCACCCACGAAGGCCTCTGGAGTGTAAACAACCAGAACTATCTCCTGCCAGATCTCCTCCAGCAAAGCCAAGTTTCAGACTCCTCTGTGAAACAGCCAAAAGTGCCACTGACTAGCCAGGAACCTCAGAACAAATCTGTGAATAAGGTACATGATAAAATTAGATTTGTTAGATTGAATGAATTGAACCATTGTTTCCCTCCAGCCCTTCGGTGCCTGAGATTGAGAGTCTTTTAACTCCATCTGTCCTTTGACAACATCCCTTCTTTTCTCTAAAAGCTTTTTTCTAGGGCTAAGAAATCTTGGGCTCCCTACCTGTTCTGTTTTTCCAGGTGTTTCTCCCCCACCCATCTCTCTCTCCTCTTCCCTTTCTCTCCTTACTTCCTTCCCCCCACCCCAGCCCATACAAACTTGAAAGCTCAGTGGCTTTTGCCCTCTGCTCCTTTACCTGTAATGTCGTCAGCACAGCACTCTGGCCTGCCTCTGCTCACTGTGTCTGGGTTGCCTTCAGCACAAGTGTCATTTGACAGTACACAGGAGCGTGAACCAGAGAAACGCATCTTGGCAGCCTCAAGGAACTCTAATCATGCTACAAGCGCAGGGGATGCTATGTGTCTCTGTTGGGGAGAAGCGTGTTACTGGAGGTAGATAATAGCTCTGTCGTGAGACAGGTCCTAAAAACAGCCTTACTTCAGGCAACAGCTTCCTCCTCGGAGGAATTACTCAAATCTCTTTGCTGGTGATGAGACAGGATGGAGTGATCGAAATGTAAGGAGACTTTTATTCATTCTCCTCTTCTAGGGACCAATTATTTCATTGCAGTGCAGTGTCTAGCTAAGAATCCTGCCACAACTCTTGCTCAGGCTTCCTGTTTTTCTCACTGAGTTTGTACTGTGTATCTACTGCTCTAAGATGTTCGTCACATCTATTTATGCCATATGCCATTTCCTCAGAGGCACTCACATTGCAGCGTGCTGTTTGCTCCCCTAGTGTTGTCTTCCTGAACAGACCTTGTTTTTCATTGTAGACGCCGTGCACTGAAAGTACACCTTCAAAAAGCAGTACATCATCTACAACATCATTTACTTCATTCATAGATCCTAGACTTCTGCCAATCACCCCTCCCACCAGTCCAGTAGGACCTCCCTGTAGTTCTCGTGAGTATGCTTTACTCTTCTCTTATAATGTCATTCCTGGGCCTTTTTTTCTTTTTTTTCTTTTTTTTTCTTTCTTGGGGCAATGGAGGGGGAAGGGTTTAGTGCTTGAAAATTGAAACTGTCAGTAACATCTCCAGAAACTGAAACTCCACATTGCTGTGAGCTTCATTGTACTGCTTCTGACCCTTCTTCCAAATGCAGCTTGCTCTACTCTACTCTATGTTGTCACAGTGCATACTCAGGAATACATGAGAAATTTTCCGGACACGTGGTTCTTTCTCTTGCTATATTATGCTCCCAAGGTGTTTTCTGATCTCTCTGGAGTCTGCCATAAACAGGCCAAATGTGAGACATAGCCAAACATCCACATTTTTTGTGATTCCATATGTCTTGTCTTCTAGCATCTAGTGCAAAACCTGAGCCTGTCAGGAGAGAGAATGTGAGGAAGGGCTCTGTTGTCAACGTTAACCCAACAAATATCCGCCCACAGAGTGACAGTCCAGAAATTCGTAAATACAAGAAGAAATTCAACTCGGAGATCCTTTGTGCGGCTTTGTGGGGTAAGCTCAGAAGCACATGGGCTTGTGTATGGAGGGAAGGCAGCAGTAGGAGACGTTGTCAGTATATGCCAGGCAGGTTTCACAGTTGTATTGCACCTCTCCTGTCAGAAAATCCTGGAGTGGTTCACAAAGTACATAGCTACACACTGCTCACATGATACTGCCTTTCTGATAAAAGATGGCAAACAGATGTGTTACAGTTGCAAAGGATTTTGTGCATCAGAATAAGAAAGCATTTTGAACAGGCACCAAGTTAAAACTGTGCTTGCTGAAAGAGCCAAAAGATTAAAATGTTTTAGTAATGTGAAACAAAGCAGGTTTGTGATGCTTTGTCTTCCTTACCTAAATAAGTGTTCAGTTGATTATGTTAAGTTCTGCCTCAGTATCCATCAAGTTCTGAAGAGTGGAAATAATCCAAACCTGAAGGCTTTTGCTGTTGTGTTTGTTTGCTGTTCCAAGAATCTTTCTGTGAGACTTTGAGCAATCAGAGACTGAAGCAAGTTAGGCATCAATCTTTCCAAATACTTGCCTGCCTTAGTTTCCACCTTGCTGGATCAACCTTTTTACAGGGTCAGCTTCACATGGCATGAAACCAAGATCAGTGTAGTCAGACTGATTTTCAACAACTAAAGACCTTGGCCAGTCTCACAGTAGCTAAATTATTGAGTTGTTTTAACCATCTGTCTACTTCTAAAGAAAAGGATGTATTCTATGGGACTCACCCAGCCTTTTACTTCTAGTCACTTTTTGAGTCTGGAATGAGAAATGCATGAAGTAGGTGAAACATTATCTAAAGGAAATACAGGTTTCCAGTTTGCAGCTTCACAGGTTTTGTGTAATGTATGTTTGAAGAAGTTCAAGATTTTAAATTAAGAACGGAGCTGTGTAGCAAGGTCTGTAATTAAATGTGTGCTGAGGGTGAAGAGCACCAGGTACTCAGCAGAGCATTGCGAGTAAAAGTTTGCTTGTTACAGCAGGATACCTTATGTCATTTCTTTAGAACCTGCTGGCTGGGAAATGTAGCTGTCATGCCAGCCAAACAAAATTTTTATACAGGGTACATCTTCTGGTGTTGACAGCCCACTGGAGCCTTCACTTCCTTGGGAGCAATTGGATTTCAGATAGATTCATTCCTTTAATTTGGCACTTGAAAGCATTTTTGTAAAAAACAGACTGTTTTCCAAATAAACACTCCCCGTCCTAGTATCAGTAGCCCCTCTTCCAACTAGTCCTCCTCCTGAACTTTGACTCTTGTCTTTGGGGGAAAGGAGGATCGTAGTTTTTAAAATTAGAAGAGATTCTCAGATCATTTAGTTGGATCTCCTGTGTGACAAAGAGTGGTGCTGGACTTTGAAGTTTTTGCAGTGCTTACAAGCACTTTCCAAGGTCAGCAAATAAGTTCAAGTTCACAAAGCATTTCCTTGTTGTTTAAATACACATTGACTTCAGTGGAACTACTCATGCTTCAAGTTATATGGGCATATAAGTGTTCTGCTGGGTAAAAGCTTTAATGGTGAGATTCCTTTTTCTTTCATTTTTCTGAGAGGTCTTCCACCGAAGAACAGAAAAATTACCAGGTACCATTAAGAAAGACCAAATAAGAATCAATTCTAAAAATAATTAACACAGGGTGAGCTTGGAATCATTAGGTGATTTATGTTGTACTTTTTACTGTGTATTAACAGGAGTAAATTTACTGGTTGGAACGGAGAATGGGTTATGGCTGTTGGACAGAAGTGGGCAAGGAAGAGTTTATTCCCTAATTACAAGGAGACGATTCCAGCAAATGGATGTTCTGGAAGGACTCAATGTGCTGATTACTATATCAGGTTAGTTCAGTGTCTAAAAGTGTCTGACCTGCATTGGGTTTGGAAGCAATTAAAAAGAAGAATTAGGTTATAAACTAGGTTGAGGAATTTGCTCTTACAGAAAATCACAGGACAGTTATTCCTGTTAATAGGAAAACAATCTTGAATTGTCAACATTTACATTCTCATTTCAGATTCAGATGAAGCTTTGGGATATTTCATTACCTGGTTAATGTGTAAAATAGTTTGTGGGAGGTATAAGGTGTGTCATATCCTTAAAATGAACTGGTTCTTGGCAAGTAATAGTTTGTCAGTTTGTGTTTGTTTACTTGTTCCTGTGATGGATGAGCATCGATTTAAGTGCAATTCTATGAAAATATCATTAAATAACCTCACTCAGTGGTCAACAAGATGTACAAACAATAATATCAGGGTGATCTATCCTGTAAAATTATCAATAGCATCAAATGGAGTAGCATCTTCAACCTCTACTGACAAAGAGCTTGGATTCTACCTTGCCAAGGTACTGAGGCCTTTTTTTGTCTGTGGATGAGAGTGGCCTCTAAGGATGCTTAGTACATAATGAGGTCAGAGATGTAGGTCCAGCAATGCATTGCTTCAACTTGCCTACAGCCCAGACTCACAGTGGTAGGTGATGGTGAGAGTTGTTTGTCCTGTTGTATGTTGTTCGTATGACATGGTCCTTTTTAGACTACCTTGTGTTCCTAGACTGCTGTTGACCCTACATCCTTATGAACTCAAGCAATAGAAAGGTTAACTGAGATAAAAGATGACAAAGTAATTCTCACCCTGCAAGGCATCCAAAAGAAAATAGCTACCTGTAATGAAGATTGTGAGTTAATTAGAACTAAGAGAGTCACTTATTCAAAATGGCCATTGTAGGCAATATCTGTGTTCCTTCCTCCCCATCAGAGAGCAAATGCCAGATAATCTGATTATCTCTGATAATACATGCATCTATAGAGACATATTCTTTAGCCTAAGGGAAGAATTTTAATCAAGTATGAAAATCTTGCATGAAGCTTGAGTCGCGTATGCCAAATGCCATAGGATTGTTCATATTCCAATTCCCACTTGAGTGCTGTTGTCACACAAGGCTTCTTTTATGCTGCTGGTCTCTTTTCTCACCTTGATGAGGCACAAAGGCCCTCTGTATTCAAGGTCACAAATCTCAGGCTTTTTGTGGGTGTGGGAGAGTTTGTGCTTCAGTGAGCTAAATCATTACATCTGTCTTTTCCTGCAAATCCCAGGCAAGAAGAATAAGTTAAGAGTGTATTACTTATCATGGCTAAGAAACAAAATTTTGCGCAATGATCCGGAGGTGGAGAAGCGGCAAGGCTGGGTGTCTGTGGGTGACCTGGAAGGCTGTGTACACTACAAAGTTGGTAAGGTCTTTTTGGTTTGTCCTTAGAGTTCTGCATAACCCTGCTTTGATTAATCATCCTAATCTCACAACACCAGCATTTTTCTTCAGCTTTCTTTCAGAATTGCACTGGGCATAATGTCTCTGACTGTTGCCAAATCTCCTTATTTTATGTAGCAGATACTTTGCTCCCTCTTATTCCAGATAGCTTCTCTCCTTGCAGCCATTCCCAGGTTGTATTACAGCTATTTCTTGCACAGGCTGGGAGAAGGGAGGGATGGCCACAGTCTGTTGCTCAGTCAGTGGTTTAGGATTTCTGTAGTTACTTAAGGCCTTCATTAGACTGAGGTTTTCCACATGCACAGTATTCAGCTTCTCTCCTGACCCTGAGTAAATGCTGGTTAGGCTAGTAAAATTGGACTAGTAAAATACTAGTAAATCATATCTGTAGGATATCCATGGGTAGGTCAGATTGGAGGTTCTACAGCTTATCTTTGTGTCTATATTATAAAACACCCGAGTATACCTTTGTTTAAATTCATACACTGCAATTGGTATCGTAGCAGTTGAAGTACCATCTGGCTCTTGACTTTCAGGCAGTCCATTCTTGCAGATGAACATCAGTATTGTGATAATTTCTATCATTTACCTGTGTTGAGGGGGTGTGATGTATAGCTCAAGTTTTGCTTTATTGAAAGATGGTATATGAAAGTGGCATTTTTCAAAGTCAAATAGAGAAATGATACAGGGGAGTGCAGGAGACAGGGAGAGGGGGTGAGCTCTGTTAAATGCTTTCCTTGACTTTTCTTCACTTTTAGATCTCATGGCTTTAAAAGTAGCACAGGTTAAATCCAAGAAAGAAAGTGAAGCAGATGTATTGTTACTTTCTTTGTAATTATGGCTAAGCACCATGTATTCCACTTCTCTCGCTTATTTTTGGGTTTGAAGTATTTAAAAAAAAAAACAAACCCTAAAATTAGGCAGACATTTACTAGGAGCTTTTGTGTGTACATGAGAGTCATAAATCCATTAAGTAATTCAAATAAAGGTTTTATCAACACTCTCTGAGCCAGGCATACCCTTAGCAAGCAACACTTTCACACATTCTGTTGGAGTTAGAACCACCCTGAAATCTCCTGTTGTGATCAAAATGTGATTTCATTTGCTGAGCTTGCAGAGATGCTCTTTGGCTTTGCAAAGGACCTTCCCTATAAAATTGACAGTTTGATTACTCCTTTTTTATGCAAATAAGGTTTTCGTGGAAAAAATGGCCTGCAAGCCAATCTTACTGCTTTGACAAAACAGCAACTGTTGTTTTCTTGATGGTGAATCTTCTCATATCTTGACCTTTGCTTTTACAGCTATTTTTCCAGGTAGAAGAAAAGGATGTATTGTTTTGTGGGGGGGGGTTTCCCCCTTTCTCAGCCTATGTTAAATTCTCCTGATCAAGGTCTGTCCTTATCTACTCTTCAAGGGCTTCTGGTATATGTTTGGGAAGTATGAAATGCTCTTGCTGTGAGTGGCAAGGGCTGAGCAAACCCGCCTCCCACAGAAAACAAACCTTAACTCAGTTGTATAACACCTGCATCTTTTAAAATTTCCTGTCAAGCAAACAGTGAATGTAAAATGAGGGGAGACTGCATCAGGATGCTATGCCTTAGCAGTCTATTTCCAAAACAAATGCTTGCCTCTGGCAGAATTAAAACAAAATGTACAAAGAAGCCTTAATTTTTCCATACACAATTCTGCATTTATTCTTGATGGGCCCAACATGAGCCTAATGAACTTGGAGAAGTTGCTCGTGTCTTGAATGCTTACTCATCTCAAAAACAGAGGAGTCCTTTGCCCACACTAGCACATGGAGATTTAATCCCATGCATGAGCAGTGAATTGAAAATTCAGCCTGCAGAGTATAACAATCATTCAGCAAACCACCATTCCTCCAAGAGTAGCTTAGAAGATACTGTAGCATATTCACAAGGAGCAATGTTGGTATGGGTTCACATTTAAATTAAAGTAGCTTGGCTTTCCTGCAAGGTCAAGCCTTTTTTCCTGACCAGGCTTTATTACAAGAAAAATACACATGCATATGAAAAGCAATGTATAAATGTTGTTAACATATCACTGGTGGTATTAAACATTAACATCCAGAATCCAGTAGTCTCCCTTGCTGGATAGTTTCTTGCTCTACGAATAGTCCTGTGAAGTTATTCCACGTGACGAAGTTAGTTTTTTATTTAAGTGTCCCTCTGCTACCTAAGAAATTGTTCTTTTTGTATTACAGTAAAATACGAGAGAATTAAATTCCTTGTAATCGCTTTGAAAACCTCAGTGGAAGTTTATGCTTGGGCTCCAAAGCCTTATCACAAATTCATGGCTTTTAAGGTAAGTGAAACTTCACTTTGGTTCAGATATACCACTGTTCCTCACTATTTTATCATCTACTCTTTGCTTTTGCTTTTCGTTGCTTTGCATAACATTTGTTTCTAATTCAAGATAAAATGAATACTCTCTTAAAGAGAATGTAGCTCATTTGACATGCATTGGAGATGACAGGCAGTAACCTGTCACAGTCATGTTTCTGTTAGATGTAAACAACTTGTTTCAGTGCAGTGCCAAAATGCACGTTTGAATTTGCAAAGTTGGTGCTGGTTTCCCTCAAAAGAGGGAGAAATTTAACATGAATGGTATTTAGCCTAATTTTTGCCTAGTCCAAAACACAAGTGAGTTATCCAACTTTCTTCGAAGCTCAATGGATGATGGGTACTTACTCCTTTAATGCAACATACAACTGTAACAAAAATAGCTAATGTTTGAGTGCTGAAAATTCTTAAGAAAGATCATATATGTTGATCTGGAAACCAACAGCTTTATTGTTTTACACAGTGTCTGATTTTTCTTTTTCCAGTCCTTTACGTCACTTCATCACAAACCACTGTCAGTTGACCTGACAGTTGAAAATGGACAAAGATTAAAAGTGATATATGGCTCACTAGTAGGCTTTCATGCTATTGATGTGGATTCTGGATCTGTGTATGACCTGTACCTTCCAACACACGTAAGATATTCCAAAAAAATAAGTAAACGTATCTGTTTGTTGGGCTGTATGTTGATGATGGTTGGGCAAAGTGCTGTGTTATATTTCAAAACACAGGGTAGGAGAATAATTTTTCTATGCCAGCTAATAGAAAACTACTTTTCACATGGATTTTATAACAATGAACTTCTGTTAAAAACCTTTCTTTTCTCATATTCAGAATATCAATTTCGTGATTTGTCAGAAAGCCTGTTGTATGGACAATATTATGTTTAATTGATTTATCCTGGAAATTTAGGACTTCTTTAAAGCATTAAAAGTCACAAAAATATCTACATGAATTTAGGTGACTTTTACAATCTATCAATGTGCTTTCGAATGTTGATAACAAGCTGATTAAGATAGCGCTGAATTAAGCTGAAATTTGGCCCAAATTTCAAAGACTGTTGCAGTATTTTAAAATTTTGATCTACTACAAAAATGTTACCTTTGCAGTAATGAGTACCTGTAGCTAGAGAAGCCAGGTATAAGCCAAGCCCAAATACAAATAATGTTCCATCAAAATATTTGCATCTCAGTCCCATATACTGGCATGTGTGTACATGTGCTCCCCTGAGTAATCCAAATTTATTCACCTTGGAGCACAGTTACATTTGTTTTACATGATTACAGATCCAAGCTCAGTGTCCAACCTGTTATTTGCATTTCAGTCATGACTTTGCAGAATCCCAACTTCCAGACTAAATACATTTGCTGATCTTACTGCTCAGTTGCCCACACCACCAGTCCTGAAATTCAAAAGAATTTTTACACTTTCCTTGGGACTTTCTCATTAGATTTTCAAGCAGAAGTTGGCATGAAGATGTTCATTTCAGGTTGATTTGTACATGTTGTATTGTGTACCAGTTTGCTGGAATGATGGTGACCATTATAAACCTGTTTAAGCTCAGCTAACAACAAAGTAATTCCTCTACAGACGTGAATGGCAGGCATGGGGCTGCCCAGTATGAAGTTTATGCTCTGGTTGAAGTCTTTTTGTTTTTTAGCTGCAGATAGTTCTTTTCAAATTTGTGGGTTCCAAAAGCCATAGAAACTTGGGGAGTTAGGTTCAAAACACTGATGGGTGCCCACTGCTCCAGTCTGGCAGGAGGCTCCCTGCAGGAGGACTTCTCTGCTCACATGAAAACCTCCTTGAAGTCAACAGTGCTCTGTACTGGCAAAGGGTTAGCTAATCTGAGTGCCATTGCCTCACTAGATCCCAAGGCAATGTGACCCAAAGGGAATTTGGGGAACTTTGAAGAAATCTGATCCCAGATCTGCATGTTGCAGCCTGTGCCTTGAACTCTTTATTTTTTTATTTGTAATCCACTCTCAGCCCTGTGTTTTCCATTCAAATGAAAACCCATGCCTCCTCCTTAGCAAGCCACTTGATCACCCCTGCTACCCTGAAGTGACAGCCTTCACATGCTATCCAAACTGTATTTCTAATAGCTACAATGTTTGAGGATGGTTTTTTAGTTTATAAACTTCTTTTAATTAAAAATAACTTTTCTAGATATTCAGAACAACGTGTTGAATCACTTGCTAAAAGCTGTTTTTTAAAGGAACTTTACATTTCTGTTGTTAAATGGTATATTTGAGCCAACAATCAGTAGCATTGTTAACTATGCAGCTGTTAAAAATTGACATCACTTTATAAATCTAACCATGATGCCTGCATGCCATCCCTGGAAGTTGGTTGCTAAGCAAGATGAATAATGACTTGTCAAAAAGATCATTAGCATAATTGCCCAAGATATGAAAGGCAAAGAAAAAAGTGAACCTTTTGAGCACTTCTAGTTTTTCAACAGGCTTCAAATATAATTATGTACATGATGAGACATACTCCCCAGGTGAATGCCCTGAATATGTGGGGCACCTTTAAGAGGACCGTGACTCTATTTGTGTGTGCTTTTCCACCAAAAGTTAGCATGTACTAAAAATACATTTTCCCTTAAGAGCTCTAGACCTGAAATAAATCTGCTGCTACAGTGGCTGTATCTTGTTCGGTATTTTGTTACTTTAAAGAGCATCAGATAGACTGGATAATTCTCTCAAGGAGCTTTGTAGTGGCAACAGACCAGACTTTAACAGGCTGACTTTAGATACTTTTGCTTTCTGGTACCCTCTTTTCCTCGTTCCCCACCTCTTTCTCCATCTCTTACCTGCTTCGATTGCTCATGCGAGTACCAAGGCAACACATTAAAATTGCTCTGCGACTCTGGATACCCGTTCTAGTGTTACGGATAGTTGTCGCGGAGGCACGGAGTCAAGTGGTTGGCCAGAGTATATTCAGTTTGGCAAGTACAGCTTCAGTGCTTCTTTACTGTTCGTTGTGCCGTTACGGCATGCGTAAATGTATGTGCTTGAAGAAAAAAGATCTGTGTGTTGCTGGCTTGTGAAAATGGTGTAGAAACTCCAGTTGTGTGCTTCCTATAGAAATATTAATTGCAGTGGTTTAATTTACTATTTAATTAACATCCTGGTTTGAGTAGCGCTTTGAAAAAGGAAATGCTTTGTTATTCATTTTAAGGTTCTCCTCTTTTTCTTTCAAAAATGTTTTCATAAACCCCTACCTTCATAGTTGTATACGTGCATTTTTTTTTCACTGGGGACATGTGTTGGCTTCTGGGAGAGATTCTAGTGCACTGAACATCTGTTAAAATAATTTGTGTAAGTGAAACGCACTATTCCTGTGGCATGCAGAAAATGTGTACTGAACAACATTTAAAAGGCCACTGTTATTAGAGAATAATGTATGTGGGAGGGAGTGGCATAGTAGAGTGGCTTGTGTTTGAAAGGTCCAGGTAACTTTTTAACTTGCTGTAAGTACTGTTAAGCTTACAGGTTTTAGCTCATGAGTGGGGCTAAAGAAATATCGTGGAAAGTGAAAGCACTGATTTTCTGGTATGTGGAAGCTTTTGTCCTTCCTCCATCTTCCTCTGAAATAATTTTGAATTCAAATTCTATTCACCTTCCTTCTATTTATATAATGCTAGCTATAGTTATAGCTATAATTCACTTTTGTGAATGAGTCAGTAAATCTTTCTGTTTCTCAGTGGCTCCTTGGCTTCTTTAACCCAAGTAATACTGATAAAGTGAAATATTGAACATTGACTTATTTGCAAACCTTCTGTAATATCTAAAGGGGTGAGGAGGGGGAGAAAGCCCATGTGTAGCCCATTTTTGCTAGCTAGCAAAATATACAGCCTTTCTGAAAACATTTCTTTCACTTTCTGTGAGCTGCAAGCCAGTTCTTTTTATTGCTCTGCCAAGCCTAGTTAGATTGATATAGTCACTAAAATTGCAGTCCACTTTCTGATATAAATCTTAGTAAAATATGATTCCAGATCCAGGGGACTATTCGCCCACATGCCATTATCATCCTCCCAAATACCAGTGGAATGGAACTTTTACTTACCTATGAAGATGAAGGCATCTACATTGATATATACGGGCACTTCACAAAGGAAACTGTTTTACAGTGGGGAGAAATGCCAGCATCTGTAGGTATGTATGAAAAATAGCACTTTATTAAGTGTAAGATTCTGCTATATGAAACCTGACTTCTTTATTAGGTTTGTATCCATCTGAAAGTTGTTGTGTGGCACACTAGGCAACTTTGGAGCAAAGCAGATATCTAAAGAGTGAACAGATTTATGTACGTTTGTGTTAAGACAGCCAATGATTGTAAGAGCCTTCACATTTGTACCATAGAATTTATATTCATATCACACTCTCACACATCATGTGTTTACTATCCAGCCAAACTTCACTGAGGATGCAGCCTACCACCAGTTTTTACTTATGTCATTTAAATGAATTACAGAGAGAAAAAGTGCTCGTTTCCTACTTGGATTGTTCATAGCCCATAGCATTTTATGTAGAAATTCATAACTTTAGAGGGCTCATTGAAGAGGTCTATAACCACTGCCAAATGGCCCCTTAATTTTACCACTTTGAATTCAGAGTGCTGCTGGTCTGGGGTATTTGTGATAGGCTCTCAGTCTCTCCAAGCTTCCGGTTCGCTTTGTAGGAAGGAGATTCTGATTGTACTGTAGCCAGGACAGCTATTTGCTTCACCTTCCCTAGAGGGCTTCCAGCTAACAGTATGGGGAAAAACAAGAACATCCCAGGCAGATTTTTGCTTTTATTATTTGGTGCCTTTAATTTCTATTTTGGCTTGCTCCTATTCATCTGCATCTTAAAATAAACATACAAACAAAAAAAACCTCATGATACTCAGATTGTGCAAAAGTATATTATGAGCATGGGAGAAACTGGAGACTACAGTGAAGAATCAAGCACGTTCACCTTTTTCTTTCCGCTTCTAGGAAACTAGGTAACTTCTAGGGAAACTCCGTTAAAATCAGTGGAATGACAGCAGAGTAAATACAAGGTCCATCATTTCTGGAGGATTTTCAACACTACTGAGGGCAAATAGCCCACCTCTGGAATGCAGATTCCCACAAATCAGCTTAGCTTTTTTGTACTGTCAGAATAAAATTGAGCATCAAAACTGCTTCAGTTTTAAGAATCAGTTCACTTTTGTATCAGTTTATAAGCTAGCTATCTAGTGTTTCTTTTTCTCCAATAAATAACTTCCACTCCACTTTTCAGCTCATATCCAGAGCGGCAGGGCATAATTAAAATATATCAAGTCAGTTTTTCATATTTTCATTTTTCATATTCGAATATTGAATGGTCTTTGATATGTTGAAGTTTTACATCCCCTCTGAATTAATGTTAGAAGCACCATAAGAAATAATAATCAAAGAGCAGTTACCCAGCAAGTTCGGAAAAAGAAAAGTTCTAAAGAGAAGTATTGAGTGTAATTGGAAGCTGCATTGAAAAATGTTATCTGAAGGAGGCAGAAGCTTTCAAGAAGCATGTCATTATGAGAAGTACCTTCCTTACGCCTTGCAAAAAGTAGCAAGCTTACTCAATGTGAAGATTTTTTTTTTTTAACTGTAATGTCTTACCCACCTTATAGTGTGCATATATGATATGTGATTTTCATAAGTATTTAAACTTTTTTGTTTTCCCACACATGCTTCATCGATTTGGTCTCCTTTTTCCTGCCTTGGGAAGTAACAGAATTTTAAAGCTGCCTTTATATTACTGTCCTGCCAGAAACTAACCCTAATCTCATGTTTAATACTTTTTAAAGCATGGATATTATTTATAATTATTACAGGGTTTTCCAGTTGTATTATTCTTACTATCTGCTATGTCCTAAGGAGTGCCTCCTATTAATAAGTCAGTGTGCTCCAAAGATGGATGGAAAAAAGGAATGGAAAAAAGGGCTTTGTTAGATTCTGCTTTAGAAAGGAGGATATGGCCAGAAGGGTTGTTTAGACTTATGTCTCCTATTTGGAAATTAGCAGTTTGTGACACTGGGCACTGGTTACCCTCAGAGCTTCTTCACTTAATCTAGAGTTTGCAGGAATGCCTCAGAAGTGAGCCAAAGAGAGCTTAAGTCCTGTTTTCTGCATTGCTGAAAGTACTGAATCATCAAACCCTGAAAAATGTGAGGTAGGTTTGTAAAGCATTCCTGTGGCCTGGAATTCACACTGCCTTAACTTCACTAAAATTTTTCTTGTACATACTCGGCTAGCATTGAAGTGAATAAAGCTTCACCAGTTCGGACCAACTGAGTATGTGGTCCTCTATGCCAGTTAATTACTGTCTTCTGTACACATCTGTGTACACACTTCTCTTCTGCGCACATCTGGCTAGGCATGACATTCTCAATTTCACAAGGCTGGTTACATCTTAATAGCAGGAATGCCATCTGGACATTCTGTTTCCTCATGCTCACACAGCCATTCCTCCTGTTCTTTGGCATGTGGTCTATGACAATCATTTGCATGGAAGAATGACCTGATCATTTTTGTTACTGTATTTTAGAGCAGTGGAACAAATAGGAACAGGATGGAGACAACAGTTCTGAGAATGGTATCCTATCTGCTGAATTTTACAAGATAGAAGTCCAGCCTGCGCTAGTTGTTTAACTTTTTTCTCTGGTCAGTCTAGACAAATGGGCACCACCAGCTAGGAAGTAATCCCATCCTGAGACAGGTCGCTAAGACAAGTGTAATGAAGCATCTACTCGGGTGGCAAGGTTAGGACAGCTGAGTGAACAGCTAGCTCTCTGTGGAACATCTCCGTGTGTCCTCTGGAAGGAAAGGTGTCTGTCCCTCTGTCTCTCTTTCATTATTTATACTTCTGTGCATTCCACAGCTGAAGGGAGGCAGTCTCCAAACAGCCCCTCTCAGCTGTCCTTTGAAATACTCCAGTATGTTAACTTGAGAGCTCTTGCATTGCTGCTGCTGCTGCAGCGCTTTTGGTATCTCAGAACTAGATTTTTTTGGAACAGAAATTGTCAACCATAGCACATTTGAGTCAGGTCTTGTGATATGGTACAAGATTTATTTCACTTCTGATTGGAATCACATTTTAGCTACAAACAAATTGACCCAACTCCTTACTCAGAACTTGATTTAAATTTTAAACAGAGAGCTCTCTTAACTATTTTTTTTAGTAATTGTTTCCCACCAGTTCTTGTTCATTTTCTTGCTCCTTTGAGATTTTTGGCTCCAGACAAAAACAGTAACTATTATGAGAGAGGTTTGACTAACCATGCTATTTGCATGGCCAAACTTAGGGTGAATTTGCAAGTTTCACATAAGATACTGCCCTCTTGGAATTTCCAGACTTTAGCAGGTCTGACAACAGTCTGTATGAGCTTATTTCAAAGTTTTGACCATGTGTTTCAGGGATAAAAGGGTATGATCTTAGCCTTGGGGTTCTATCTAGCCATCCTTTGCTCAGTTCTTATTTTCCTTAAATAATTATTTTGAATCGAAACTTCTGTAGTATCTTGAGTGACTAAGAAAAATAATAATAATAAAAAAGTTGTATTGTAATTGATGGATTTAGGACAGGGAAACTAAATATAGCTGCCTCTCATAGTCTTTAAGTTGGGACCTCTGTGACCGATCTGTTAATAAGATACTGGAGCGAGGAAGCTCAAATCCATTGGGAAATTAAAATTGTAGCGCTACTCTATCTATGTTTAATCTGGAAGATATCTCACATAGGTAGGGCTAAATACAAATAGAGCTATAATGTTTGCTTTCTATAAAACAAGATTAAAAAAGGATTTAGGAAACATCAAGTTAATAAGATTTGAGAGCACTTTTGCCCTTTCATACAAGTAATGAATTATTTGCATATGAGTAATGAATTATATCTTCTTGGAGGATTGGCACAAAATTGGATATTCTTTGTAGTGTTCATGTTGGAAGCCAAAAGGATGTTATGTGGAGAAGCAAGACAGCATGTCCAAAAGCTGGTTGTATTACTGTATCACTGCTCTATCAACATACTTTAGTGGTTCTTGAAATAATTGCTGTCCAGCTTTCCACAGAAAATGCCTGCTCATATCCAAATGATTCTTACTGTTCACATCTCCTGTGCAGTTTTTCACCAGTAACCAGCAAAAAGCATGTACACAAGCAGCCTCTCATACATTTCTGGGTTGGGTTATTAGTTACATTAAAATAGTTACAGATGAGTAAGCTACAACTTGGAGCAGAGAAGCTTTGAAACATAGATGCATAGAAACATATACATTTGAAAAAAATTGAAAGATTCATAGTTGTAAATTTACTTTTTCCTAGTTTTATTTTGGTGGCTGGGAAAGTATGTGTTAGCCCTTTGTCCACTGTAATCTAACCAAAACATACAGCAGGAAAAACTTGCCTCCTTGGGCCAATTTCTTAATTTGCCCCTCTTGTGACTTCACTCAGCCTTATTTTTTTTCTTCTTGATTTTTAACTCCCTAACCTCTTTCATTTAGCAAAAGCTCTCCACAGCTGTGGCTGAGAGGAAAAAAGTGTCCTCTTCTATCCAGATAATGTAAATAATAGCAGTAAAACTGTTCTAATTAACAGAATTGCACAAGAGAAGTTTCTGACTCCTCCTTCAGTTTCCCTTCCCAGAATTGCCTAACCTTTGGGGCAGGAAATGTTGAAGTATGGGAAGCACACAGAAGTACATGTAAGTAGCTAATCAGTCCCTAATCAGTGGTCAGCAGCATCTTTAGTGAGCTTCCAACTCCTCTGCTGCCTTATTTGGGACTGGGTTTGAGTGGGAACAAACTTTGCTACATTCCAGAACACCGTAGGTATCTCTGTGAGTTATTTTCATTCCCAGCCCTCAATACACACATTTTCCTTTCATTTGTCTAAAAAATAGGTATGGTTTCCCCAAAGACTGAGAAACCAATAAAAGTCTTGATTTCAGATACTTGTTTGCAAGTTCGACTGAGGGGCCGAAGAAGGATTCCAGAGAAAAGTGTATTCAGTTGTAAGATCTATATGGTCTCTAATAGCTGATACCTTTTACAAGCAAAGGAGGAAGGTCTTTCTTTTAATGTTCACACCAAGCTGTACACTTACCTAAAGCAAGTTTCTCAAAGGTATATACAGAAGCAAAGTTCAGTAGGTTTTTCGTGTTGAATTATGTCTATGCAGGAATTGACTCTCTCCAAAAGGGAATTCTGTAAAGTAGTGTACGCTTTCTTTTCTGCTGTAAAATGAAGTTTGATATCATGATTTATGCAAGCAAAAGCTGGTCAGAATCTTTTAATTCATGTTCAGTTTGTTCATTTCAAACGTCTATGTCTATCTGCAGTTGCTTGGGTGGGAAAGTTTGGAGTCTCCATCACAAGAGGTCTTTAAGGTCAGATTATAAAAACAACTGTCAGAGGTGATACTGATAGCTCTGTTATGGCACAGAGATGTGGCTGTGGTGAAGGTATGTTAAGGTCTTTTCCTGCCCTATTTCTATAGTGATAATTAGAAAAGCCTGATTTTATGGTATTTTTTTAAAGCTGATTCTACTGTCATGCAGAGGTAAATCAGGAATAACTGCTTAGGGTGGTAAACCAAATTCAGTACATGAAATCAGAGATGGGATCTTTGAAGGAAAAGAGTTTACAAAAGAAAAGAAAGCTAAAGAATGGAAGTGAAATTGTAGCAGTGCATGGGTTCTGTGATATCAAGTGCACTTGTCTCATTCAGATTGAGTATCCTACTAGTGTGAGGCTGTGAGATCATTAGCTTGTGTCAGGGACACTTTATAGAAGTTAATGGATCCAATAGGGCTTAGTAATTTCCTTCACCTTTTCTAACTCTCTCAACCATTTCTCCTTGAAGCAGTCACTTCCCTGAATGTGGAATCTCCTCAGCTTAATATCAGTATGCTCTGTTAGCAGGAAACAACGAGCATGGTCTTGCCCATTTTAGAGCATTCTTAATGCTTTCATGATGTTAAGGGACTGATTTTGATCTCACTTCACTATACTGACTTTAACCGTAGTGCACATGCTTTGATGTCCAGGGAGTAATGCTGGTGTAAATGGTATAACAAGAACCATGCAAAACTCATGCTCATGTGCAACTGCAGGTCTTTTAAGATATGCTGTGATGTGGGTGATACAGGGGAGCCTCAGGTACCTCTGGATGACCTTGCTCCAGAACTTTAAGCAACACTGGCACATTAGTCTGGGTTATACAGGCTGTATATGCCTGCTCTGCTGAGCTGCTATCCAAAGGACCAGAGCGGCTGTCTATGTCTAGGGTTGCTGGAAACCAGTGTGGTACTGCATTGTGTAATACAAACACCCTTAAATGTTGCCAGCTGGAAGCACAGGATCTTTTAATTTAAGGCTTGTTGAGGTGGAAAGTTGATCCAAAATAACTATTCCTAAATTCTTCATGGTATAGGAGCTTTTGTTCCAGAATAAGAAGTCTTAATCTGAATATCTAATCTGCTTTCAATTAATTCCTCATGGCACACTTATATTCCAGAATAAGTACTCTCACATGGGAAAATAATCAAGAATTAGTACTGAACTTTGAATTCACAGCCTGCTATCTTCCGAATTAATTTCCATGTACTGATAAATCCTTATAGCTAGACAACCCCACAAACAATATAATGGGGCCTTTTTTGGCATGTAATCTCATAGCCACAATTTGAGAAAGAACTTTTTGATTCTGCTACAGGAATGAGCTTTTGGGCTACTTGTACTTTGACTGAAATTTGCTGTTGTCAGTTGACAAGTTCTCAGGTATATTGGCCTGCCAGCAGAATGTAAGTGGATGAACTTGATACCTCATATGTTATTATATTCCCGTTGTACACTGCTTTGGAGATCAAGTCTCATCTGAACATAGCAATAGTGGCTTGCCCAGTCATCCAAGGCTTTTTATCCTGGATGACCTAGAGGTTGCAAGAGAGCCTGATTAAGCTGAGAGCTGCAAGGATACTATCAAATTGAAATCTGCTACAGCTGATACGGACAGGGATACTGGCAACTCGAGTGCAGATTTCACATAGTGGGAAAGATAAGAGAGTTACGAGTGGATTAAGTCGTTGCTTTAGGACCTATGTGACCTATACTAAGCAGCATAGCCATGGAATGTTTTCATACTATTGTTTACATATACACACCTATACACAGCTGTCTTGTCTTTCCCACCCCCCAGTATTTGAGTGTACCTGTGTGTCTGTTGCGTTTAAAAGCTAAGCTTGAAAAGGCTAATGCAGTGTCAGTTGTTACCAAAAAAAAAAAAAAAAAAGAAAAGAAAAAAAAAAGAAAAAAAGAAGAAAATGTCTGAGTATCTTTTCATCTTCTTCACTTAGTGTGTGGCCTGGGCCTGCTTTATTAGACACTAACTGCATGTTGCATGGTCACTACCTTGGTGCTCTTCTTGCTACTGCTGGAGTGATTCAGAAACGTTAATGACCATCTTCCTCACTGCCTACAGGGGTAATGCTGTGTTGTACAGCCTAGGAACTGAAGTATAAAGAAAGGATTAACAAAAAAAAAAAAAACTATTGATTTCAGAAAACCACGTTCTCTTCTCCTACTTATCCTCAGTTCCTATCTGCTATTTTGCTTTTCAAATGGGAAGTTTTCTTTGCTTACTCTTTCTGCGTGACTGGGATATCGGCAGTGGGATACTGGGAATACAGAAGAAAGAATTTTCTTGCTTTCAGGTCTAGTAGCAGGCAATCCTTCAGTGTGCACAACTGAAAGGAAAGTCTACCAAACAGATATGGTAGAAATTACTACACTTTGGGAGAACTAAAATCTCCATATTGCCACTAGAACAGACATGTTTCTGAGGAGATACAATTTTCACAGTATAAATGCACATATTTGTTCTGAGAGGAATTATAAAGCAAGGATTTCAAATTTATATTAAGCCAAACAACCACTAAAGGAGTATACAGTCACTCAGGCATATTTCCTATACCTACTGTCCTTCTGAAGTGGAGTGAAAGCTTAAATCTGTAGACAAAATGTAAATCAACATGGAAGGTTTTAAGGGCAGACACTGCTCACATTAACAATGTGGGACAGGCAGGCACTGTCCACTGAAGCTAAAAACCAGTCAAATGCACATATTTCCTCTATATCATTTCAGAGCACCAGAATTCTCAAACTAATGAAATAACAATTTATAGTTGAGCAAGAAGAGCCATTTCTAAGCGCTGACTTTCTAGAGCAAAAACAATGTGTTTTCACTTTGGAAGCCCATACATAGGTTAATTTCAGAGCTTTCAGAGGGCTTTCCTTGAAACTGCTAAATTTGAAATCCATGGTGTTAACTCCATCATCATTATGCTGATTCCTCAGCTAACTGCCAGATTTGAAGGGTGTAACATAGAAAGCTTCCATTAGTGCTGTAGTACCTTCTTTGGATATATGTAATATCTCCAAAAAGAAATGATAGGAAGACAGTGGCTAAGGAGAGCAAGTTAATCATGCTGTAGTCTGATTCAAAAGTATTTAGGTATCAGACTAACCTGAACTCAGCAGCAAATCTATACTCCAACTTCCTAATGGGAGGGTATAGATAAGACAGAGTCAAGACTTTTCTAGGAGATGTTCAATGAAAGGATAACAGGTAAAATGGGCACAAGTTGCAGCAAGGAAAATTCTGATTAGATAATAGGAAGACATTTTAACTATGAAGGTAGTGATGCATTGCAGCAGAGGCCAAGAGAGGAGGTGAAATCTCCACCTTTGGAGACAGTTATAACATGACTGGACAAGGTCCTGAACAACCTTGTCTAACTTGGCCCTGCTTTGCCCTTCAGAGGGCATCTCTTCCAACCTTCTGTGATTCTGAAATATACAATGTTAAGATATATGTTGAGTCCAAAATAACTCTGAGAAACTGAAATTCAGTTACCATTTCCAAAACTTTATGTAAATGTTTAAAATACAAATCACTCAGAATATATTGTTATCCGATTTATACTGACTTCAGAAACCTTCGCTGAGGTTAACAGAGATGCTTCAGATGTGTCTTGACATAAATGAGACAAGAATCTGTCTTTCAGCTGTTAAAGCTACAGCACACAAAGCTACTTTCCACAGCCCTACAGAACTTATTTTTCATATCCGTACTACACATAGGCTGAAATTCTGAATATCTAAAAGAAAGGTTCTAACCTCTTGAATGAACTAAAGAGGAGGAAAAGGTGTTATAGCATGGAGTGAATGAATCTTGCTTTGGTTACCTAGAACTCCGTGCTGTTTGCCTGCAGTCCTCTATAGTGGTGTAAGAACAATGGGGTCATTAGACTCAAAAACGCTCAAAAAGGAACTCAAAAGCAAAGCAGTTGTTAGTGTTGGCTAAATCCCAGAAACTGTAGAACAGCCAGAACAGTCAGGCTGCTTGTCATGCTAGCACCTTCAGGGAGAAAATGTCACAGCTTCTGCTTTAGATCACGTTTGCATAGTCTCTTTTTTTCAAGCTCTGTATTGGAGGCTAAGCTTTAGCCATTTAAAATGTATTAGCAAATGCGTTGTGCATGATTCTCTTTTTTGAAACAGGCTTTGGAGATTCCCACTGTATATTGAATTCCCACAAATGACTGGTTGTATTTGTGTAATTTACTAATAGTAACAGGCAAATACACTGGTGGCATTTTTTAACTTATCAAATCCTTTTTTTTCTTTTAGCTTATCTTCAGTCAAATCAGGTCATGGGCTGGGGAGAGAAAGCAATTGAACTACGCTCTGTGGAAACAGGGAACCTGGAAGGAGTATTTATGCACAAGAAAGCACAGAAACTAAAATTTCTATGTGAAAGAAATGACAAGGTACAGACCACTACAGTGCGGTGACATAGCAAAAAATGAGCAATAGTTGACTAAGAAACTATTTAATTCTTTTAACTTTCTGTTTACATTGCCTATTTCTTACCTTAGTGTAAGTTTCCCATCCAAAGCAAATGTAGTCACTGACCCCACAAACCACTCACTGTAGATATCCTGCGCTTTGACGGAGTCCTACTACACCTACTACAGCCAGCTCTTTTATGACTCCTGTTGCACCTAGCCTTCACGGATTTCACACAAGCTGGCCAGACTCCAGCACAGCAAGTGTATTGGGGAGGGCTGGTGAGCCACTGTATTCTCATAATGCCTAACTACAAAACTGCCTCTCCTGGGCTACTGAAATTGTGTGTGATTCAGAGCAGCCATCAAGAAAAAAAACACTCTAATAGTTGAGATATTGCAAGCACTGGAGTATAGATAATCAAGTATGATTTCTTGCATATGGCATGGCAGCGCTTGATAAATGTTTTCTGAAACCTGTTTAGTCCCACTGTTATATTTAGAAAACTGGGCCCCAAACTGTTTAGATTAGCTAATTTTTTTAAAATGTGCTCTCCTGTCTTTCCAAATAGGAAAAAGGAATATACCAAAAATATCACAGTTGTAGCACAAGCACTGTTTTGCTTTCTCATGGAATTAAAATTGAATTGGAATATATGCATCATTGTATTTGGGACAGTATTGTTCTCTCTGATTTCCTATATGGGTAAAAATAGTCTCATAAATGAAACTGACAGCTTATCTTTTTTTCTTTTCAAGGTATTCTTTGCATCTGTACAGTCAGGAGGCAGCAGTCAAATTTACTTTATGACTCTTGGTCAAAATGTACTATTCAACTGGTAAATCACATCAAAATGAAGGATGTTTTGAAATTCCCTCTAGCTAGCAGTGTAAAATGCTTGGAGGTAATACACACAAATTTGCACTTTTTACCTACAAGAATCCTGACATTATTAACTTATCAAAATTCATATTCTTTTAGTTTGGAAAGAATTCCATTTTCCTGTCAAACTTTTGCAAACATGTTTAGTTCCATTTTCTAAAATACATTGTAAACCAAGACTGTATTCACAGTGTTAGCAAAGAGCAACTGTAATGAAGAATGTAGTCAATAGAACAAACTCCTGTACTATGAAAAGTGTACCTTTTTTTTTTCCACAGACAGTGTAACACAGTTAGCTTGAACTGAAGACTCTTTTTTGGATGGTAACATCTGTATGTAGATATAAAATATACAAACATATTGGGTGACAAACTGGATATTTTGAATTTGTTTTGGCTTGCTTTACATTTTAACAAAATTGTTACTGTTTCACTAAAACACATTTGTCCAAGTCTTCTAATCAGTGAAAGAGCAACTGTTCATTAAGGGGCCTAATGCAGATTTGGACAATGAGGGATTGTATCTTGTCCCAGGTAGAATGGGTGCATTTCACGGCACAGTTGTAAAAGCAGCTACTCTGGACATGTGCCCCATGTGGTAAATTTTAAAAAATACAGGGGACAGTCTTCATGTTTCTCTCAGGGCTGGATGTCTCAGCCTTTAGACACAGTTACTGTAGAATGTATTTGTAAAAATAGTTTAAATAGTAGTTTGTCAGAATCATTTATGCATAAATGCATTATGGACCTGAACCTTTAAATTTTTACTCAAACAAGTGACCCATACTCATGTGAGTTGATTTAAAGGCACTACCCTTGTGTACAAGGGCACAGGATCAGGCACGTTCCCCCCCGCCCCTTGCTCTTTAAGCATCAAGTCTTCATGTATTTGTGTGTAAATATAATCTTTCCAAAATGGATATCAAGATTAACAAATGTATTCTTAATATAGTTATGAAAATATCCAAAGAGTCAATCTATTATAAATAGAAAATATAAATAATTTCAGGTGCTTTTTATGCTAACTACATCTAAACAAAGCTGCATCCACCAGTGGTATTGGTGCCAGTGTTTCTGCCGTAAAACTGTTCTCAGGGCCTTGTAACTTGACCGTAAAACTATATAAACGTTCTAGGATTAAATTGTAGGGTTTAATGCAATCATCATTTAGCTGATTTTTGGATGTGCTTTGAAAATGTAAAGATCAAATAAAAAGCAATACAAAAGAGCTCATTCCAGACGTGATACAGTATGGGTGACACGGTATGCAAAAGTGAAATCATTAGCTACAGTGTTTAACAATGGTTATTTTTTACTTGAAATATGTGATACTGAAAGGTGCAGGGAAAGTGTACTGGAATATCTGGTCATCTACCTCAAGGATGATGATTCAAAATTGACTAAGAAGGGGTGAAATTAAAGTTGTTAGAACTGGTAGCTGTTTTGTACAGTATGTCAAGTTAAGTTAGTGTTAGTAGATGTGTTGTGACTGACAAGTGCTCAGATTGCAACCATCAGCTCCAGAACTGGTATTCTTGTACATAACTTCAGCAGAGAAGTCAAGGAATGAATCAAACTGGGGACTGATCACCATTTTCACTCCCAGTAGTGGCACCTCAAGTGCTGCAGGGCAGACCGGAGATGCCTACACTGTTGCCATGTTTTTTGGCTATATGGAGGACTGCACTTTCCAAAGTTTTTAACCTAGCACTTTTCATGAGCACTAGTTTATCTACAAATGTGTAGTGTTTTTTATGAAGTATTTTCCTCTTAATGTTTTAACTTACAAAAAATACAAGCCTAAAGACATGCTAAAAAATGTGCAGTTGCACATTCAAAGTAGATCTTAATGCATGCAACTAATCAGTTTGTGCACAGACTTAAAATCTGAACAATATACTGTGCCCAGGAAGAGCTGCACAAAATCAGGTCTCTATTGATTTGTAGTAGTGTTCCTACCTGTTGCCCATAGGCAGGGGGAAATAAGCCAGACATGCATTTTTGCCTGGCCTGGATTCCCATGCTACTGAACATGGGGCTTGTTTTGTTCACCTTTCACCAAAAAAAACCCTTAACAGAAACTACACTTTCTTTGTAACAGAAAGTTACGAATACAGGCCAAACATAATTTGCTAACAATCAGAAATACAATTTTTTAGCTTTTGACTTAAAGTAAAAATTCTAAGACACTGTGAAGAAAAGACAGCTTTCATTTTATACCCAATGGGTGTACAGAACTTGTTTTCAAAACTGCTCTTGCTACAAGCAATCAGTGATCCAGGCTGTCATATAGTATTTTTAAAAGCATGCTTGTCATCGCAGCCTCTGCATTACATGGGAAGTATGTGAGTTTTTTTCCCCTCTCATTTTGGTGTCAACAGGTAGGAGGCAGATTTTTCCTGACACTAGGCACCAGTTCAGAAGAATTAGCAGAGGACAGGGGAACTTGGAACAGCCCATGCCAAGAGATTAAAGAAGCTAATGTAATTAAATTTTTTAATATATATTATCGTAACAACAAAAAAAAAGTGACAGTAAGTTGAAACTGTAAAACTGTTTAGCTCCACACCAGGGAAAAAAAAAAGAGTTTGAGAGAGGGAATGTACGTTATTGCATTAAGAATGTAATCTCTCATTCTGCACCCCTAAGTTGTTTTCAGCTGTAATTCAAGGTAGTGAGTTGGATTTTCATGCTTTCCTTTTTTTTTTTTTTTGCGTGTAAAGCTGTTGGAGCCATTTGGGTTACATCGATGTGTAAATATGGTAACAATTAGGCCCTTAGAGGTAAATGCTTTAAAGGATTTAGAAGTGGGATTCCAAGTAATAATGGCATTTGGGTGCAACAAGGAGAAAAATGCGTGCATAAGACTATGAAGAGAAAATCAGAATGGCTGAAGATGAGAAAGAGCTCAGATGTTGAGAACAGTAATTGAAGAGAATGGAAGTGACTGAAGAGAAGGGAGAAGCTGAAGAAAGTAAACAGGAATAGCCAAAGAGGGAAGAAATGGATGTCTAGAACAGTGTCTTGTTATACGAAGAAAAAAAGAAGGTTAAGAGATGTTAAGGAGAGGAAAGTAACCAAAAAGATGGAAAGGTATCTGGAGTGACTGATGGTCTGAATGCTGAATGAGAGTTCTGAATAACTGTTAAGAGCTCAAAGCAAAAGTTCAAAGGCTGGAGAAAAAAAAAAATCCAGAGGCCCAAATTTTTAATGCCATAAACCTAACTATGCAAAACGTGTATCAGATTTGTAGTTTCATTCTGTGAGGACTTTCCCTAGCTGTATCCTTTCATTAACTTTTAAAAGCAAGGCATGAACAGCTAAAATGGGTGGGTTTTTTGTTGTGAAGTCACTTTGATGTGAATAAATTTTATAAGCAGAGAAGATCAGAATATTAAGGATTCCTACCATTGATTCCATTGATATATGCAGTGTCCTAATGACAGGTGGTGTGACATTATATTTGCCCAGACAAGTCTGTGCTAGTATTACATCAATATAGTATTGTATGGGACTGCTCCCATTTAGGAATTGTGAACTCTATTCTGCAGCCTAAACCTTGACATGTGACTTTAAAAACTGGGAATAATGCAAGCTATGTACTGTACATCATGTATGTGGGTTTTTTATTGTTCCGTAATGTTCAGATTGTACATTTGAAACAGTAATAAAAATAATCTGAAAAACAAAACTAATATTTTGCTTGTGAAGTTCTGTTATATTGGTATAAGCCTATTGTAAAAATCATAGCAAGTTTTGTTTTTTAAATCCAGTCAGTATAGCCAGGGGAATGTCTGGCTCATTCTGTCTATATTTGCCTATAAAAATGAAATGAATATGTTTCCTTGCAATGGATAAAGATGTTGAGGCGACAGTGTGAGAGTTCAGACTACACCAAATGCTAGTAAGGATGACAGCCAGCACTGTACTGTGTGCTACTAATGAGCTTTACAAGCGAGTTTCTGTGCCTCTGCCTCTCTCTTTACAGAAGTATCAG
This sequence comes from Dromaius novaehollandiae, assembly GCF_036370855.1. NCBI lineage: Eukaryota > Metazoa > Chordata > Aves > Casuariiformes > Dromaiidae > Dromaius > Dromaius novaehollandiae. Next base: position 10,533,607 of record NC_088108.1, read on the forward strand.
GTAGGATGGGGGGCAATGAAACTAGAGCGAAATGACAGCTTGCAGGCAGTGACACTACAACTGGCTTTTATGCATGTTTATCAGTCTGAATGCCAATTTAGCCCTTTCACTTTTTCTCAAGTGTGCTCACTCAGTTGTCTTTTGCAGCATATAAAGTGTATTGCTATACATAATAAGGCACAATGGCACATTGTAACTGTACCATTTAAGAGTGAAAATTAGGAAATTAAGCATTTAAGTCAGTGTTGGAGTTGGAAAGGGTGAGGGCATGAGGCAAGATTTCTGTGAGTTTTTTTTAAATGAAGATGAGTGTCCTTCTGCAAGTTCTTATCTATCTCTTCCAGCCTAGTAGAGCACGTAAGTTTCCAGTGTTTGATGTATGGCGTGGGATCTGTATCAGAAGTTTAAAGGTAACACGGTTGCTTGATTGAGTAGATCAGACTACTTTAGTCAGTTGTCATTGTTCTTTCCACTAAAAGTTATTTCTGAGCTTCAGTAGCACCATATACCTGGATTCTTCCACCCCAGTGACTTCAAATGAGTTTGTCTCCCCATCCTAAGAGGAAAACATACTGAGCTCATGTTCCAGTACAATTCTGTTTGTGCGCAGGAGCTTTTCTCCGGGTTTTTATTTGCTTACCTCCCTCAAAATCAGGCATGACTGTATTAAGTACAGAGCAACAAAAATTCTGACTTCCTGCTTTGTCAGTGACTCAGTTCTGCAACATTCACTCTGCACTCTTCTGCAACAGTGATTTTTACATGCATGACTAGTGCATTGGGAAATGATGATGCCAGTTTTTTCACAACATTAACGCAAATGAGACTGTTTTCTAGCACCAACACAAAAAATCTTGTACCCACCCCTATGTATGTGAAAAAACATGCAGGTAAGGATGAAGGATTTACTATTTTCAGGTTACCCTTTTTTGTTTTCTGACTGTACATATGTGTTACCTTGGTAAAGGGTAGTAATACATGCAGTGAGAAGTGCTGATTTTATTAAGAACCTGTTTTTTCCCTTGCTTTTAATATTGTCAGATTTTGCACTGTGGACTACAGTTTCCATCTTCTGTGTCCACTATTATCAGTTGATTTGTTTCTCCTTAATTTTAGCCAAGATGGTTCCACTGTTTCCAGGCTAGGGACAATATTTGTTTTGTCCATGTTCATTTTTGTAAAAAGAGAAAAGCAAAACCAAAAACAAACAAACAGACAAACAAACAGGCAGGCTTTTCTGTGGAAGAAAAAAAAAAGTACAAAAATTCAGGAATCAAAACTTGAAAATTGGTTGGCAAGCTAGTCTACTGGTCCTTTTACCTTTTGCCATTCCAATGAGAAGGAACTCCTATTTAAAATTTCTCCATTTTGGGCTAAGTTATAAATCTAAAAATAGATATTCAATATGCTCAATTTAACCATTCATGAAAGCCTGTCTCCCAAAATCCTAGCAGGCATACTGCTACAGCCTGAACAGCCTGGTCATAAGCATGACTTTTCCTACAGTTGCAGTTCTGGGCCAAGTCAAAAACCAGCAATAAAGGTGGTTACAGCTAGGCAGTAAGATGGACCTATATACACACACAGTGCAAGTTACCTTGTAGATCACCCAAACTATGTATTTTGTATTTACTTTCTCCACTGGAGCTGAAGTGAAATAGGTGGGTGGGATTTTTTGTTTTTTGGGTTTTTTTTTTTTTTTGGAATACTTTGTTCCATGGTACCAAATTGCTCTGCAGTGAGATTGTTTCTCCAAAGACCATTGTAAAGGCTAGCTTACAAGTTCAGTTCCATATTTGGACAACTGTATTTAAGTTAAATGAAACATCAGCAAACCTGCAATCTCTATAAGAAGACTTTTCTATAGATCCTAAAACATGTGCAATACATCAAGCTTCCCCGTAACAAAAGTATAAGAGATCTTCCTGCTGATAGTCCATCACTTTCTTAAACTGCTCTTCAAAGTGCCTACTGCTGATTAAAGTGCAAGACAACGTCTACTGGATAATCACTTCAGATCTTATTTTAGCAGTTTAATCACTTCCTGTTATTTTCAAGGTTGGGTTTACAAAAGCACCTAGGAGATAATGGTGAAACACATGGGAAAGGCTATTTTATTTTTGTTCCCAAAACGAAGTGGCAAAAAATTGTGTTTTATAGTGAGCTTTGATTTTGTGCAAGAGCAAATTGTTTTTTACCTACAGCACATTGTATTATTTTGTGCCTTTTGTTTCTCTGACACCTTAAATGTAGTATTTTCCACAACATAATAAACTTTTCCTACTAAACATAGCCTGTTCCTCACAAGCATTACTATAGAGGCTAATTGGTGGGGTATTTTTAAGGCACATTGTGTATACAAACTGAGAGCATTGGCTCCTAAGTATTGCTGACAATTTGAGCCTATGTATTGATCCTACAGAGGTAGACACTGGTACGGTTCAGCATTTAAGTACATGCTTGGTCTTAGGTGTGTTGAATAATCATATTGTCTTCCATAAGTGAGTTTCTTTACATGCTCTGATGGAAGAGGCTCAACACGATGCACTTGTGGTTTCCGTGATTCTGATATAGCCACCTTTTGACAAATCGTCACCCATCATTAATGATTCTCCAAGTGCTTCCAAAGAATTTCTTCACTTCCAGTTTCTAATGCAGCTACAGATTCTACCCCATTGGTCAGGTGTGGCAAAGTAACCACATCAAGAGGAACTGACAGACAGAGCCAGTCATAAAAATGTGCTGTCCCTAAATAAAACTTAATGGAAGGGCAGATTCTTCCAGTGCTGATAACCGTAGAGCAGAAAGATATTTACTCTGCTTCAGTTTTGAAATTGGTATGTTAGCTAGACCTCTGCTGGTGAGCAAGAAGATAACAGGAACAGGTACACAGAAGGAACTACAAAACTATGCAATACATACAAATTTATCTAAAATTATAAAGTGTTACTCCACTATCAGTCTATAAAAGATAGTTTCATAGCTTTCCCGAGTGAAACCTCAGTGACTTACAATAAAAAATCCTGAAGACAGTGGTACACATAACAATTAGCACAGCTAAAAATAGGATCTTTTTTCTGCGAATTGTATCACAACCACATACAAATGTGCAGAAAAGGCAGGAACAGTCCACAGATTTCCTCATTATAACTGATGACTCATTTTCTAGTCGAAAAAAGTCTAAGCCGCAAACCTCTGGGCAAGGCTTGTATGTAATGTGAAACATTCATCCTGTGCAACATTAATAAAAAGGTGTTTGGCTTTTGTTCATTTTTTAAAACATAAATGCAATTTTATCAGTCCACACAACAGATCATGTGTACACCAAAAAAAAAAAAAAATTAAATGCATTAACGTTTCATTCAACACCCTGGCTTCACCATAAACACAACTGATTTGTTTTAAATTTTCTCACTAAGGACTTCATTGTTACATAAATTCAAGAATTCCAGTCCAAATGCCAATAGAGGCTTGTTTCTACACCACAGCATCTAATTCTTCAATCTGTTTTAAATGGTTCAAGCAACAAGTTTTCCAGTTTCCCTAAGGCAAATGCTCCATAATCTCAAAGGCTGAGAACACAATCATTCTCAAGCTGTGAACTCATAGAGAACTGCTTCCGGCCCAGCATGTGAAGCCGCTCTAAGCTGCAGCCCAACTTTGGTCTTTCGCATTTTCAAAGGCTTATCTGGACCAGCAACCCTAAAAATAAAAGAAACAGCTTCTCTTCTTCCTCTTCCTGCCCTTTTACCTTCACCTTTCTCTCCTCAACCCTGTATTGCTACTTCATAGCCTGTTATGTTTCTTCTTAAAAATAAAAATCAGTTCCAATCAGATTTATAGATGGCACCAAAAACAAAGAGACAAAGCAATGAAGAGAGATTAGAACAGGGACTGTTTCAAGCAAGAGGTAATAAGTACTAAAGTCCTCAATCCCCAGAATTTCATTAATACTATAAATGATTGTGACATCATAAAGGAGAACAGGATGATCTGGAGAGCTGGAGCAGCAGTGGGGTGAAATTCAGTAGTAAAAGACGTAAGGTCACACACTTAGGGACCAATAATAAGAATGTCTCCTAGCAAATGCTGTTAGAAACAAAGGAGAAAGACTGGTGAATTTTTCAAAAGCAGGGTGATTATGACTCTCAACATACTGTAGCTATGAAAAAGATAAATAAAACTTTAGGAGGTAGCACTGAGACATCTCCACTACAACCAGGAATATATTCATCCTGCTATGGATGCAACAACGAGTCATTACGAACCTGGTCAAATTAAAAAAAGAACTGAAGGAGGAACAGGTGCAGCAAGAGGTTCCTAAGATGATCTACGCAATAAAAGGCTCTTTATTGTTCAAGAGATGGAAAGATCCTGACTTGTTCACCCCACAAAAAATAAAAAAACCCTCTGAGATGACATGCTAGCGCTGCAGGAGGAAACGACGAGGGAGGGCTGCCACCGACGCTGGAGCACAGGCCAGCAGGTACGAAGGGGCCCTCTGGGGCTCCGGGCTCCACAGCCCGTCCCTAGCGCCCGGGCGGCGCCGGTGCGGCAGGGTCGGCAGGGGGAGGCCGGGCGGCGGGAGCGACCCCCCGGGCAGCGCCGGCAGATGCTCGGAACCGAGACGCTCCCAGCGACACCGCCCCGCGGCCACCCAGCTGTTCGTCGTCCCCTCGACCGCTCCCCCCTGCTCCGCCCACCGGCTCCTCTCGCTTTCGCTTCCTTCATTACCTCTCCCCCTCCGCCGAGCGCTCCCCGCCGCTGCCTTCCTGTCACCGGCTCCCCCAGCGGCCCGCCGGCTCCTCCCCTCCCCCTCCGTGACCGTTGGGAGCTTTGAATGGAACGCGGCGCGCGCGCGCAGCAGTCCCGCCCCTGCTCGCGCCATGGCGGCGCCCCGGCTCGGCCCGTGACAGGAGGAGGCCGCGGCCGCCGACTCCCGCCGCCCTCCCCCTCCCCAGCGGCGGCCCGGGCCCCGGCTTTCGCTCCCGGCGGCACGGGGGGAGGGCCGCGAGGAAGCTGTCATGCAGGACCCTACCCCGGAGCGCGACAGGAGCGCCCGCCCCGCGGAGGAGAGGCAGGGGGTCGCGGCGGGGCCGGCGGCCGCCGCGAGCGGGGCCTCCTGGCTCCAGAGGGTCTTTGAGGAGGTGCGGGGCTCCTCCCAGCTGAGCGTGGCTCCCGCGGAGCCGCCCCCCGTCACCGTGGTGGCGGTGGAGCGCTATCTGGCCGCGGCGCCGCCGCCGCCCGCCGCCGCCCCCCAGTACTGGTACGACGTGACCATCGCGGACGGCGCGTGCCAGCAGCGCTGCTACCTGGCGCCGCACCTCAACGGCCTGGTGCAGCGCGCGCACCTGCGCGCCGGCGCGCGCCTGCGCCTCACGCGCTGCGCCTACCTCTACGACGAGAAGCGCCTCAACTACGGGTTCCTCTGCCTGGAGGGGCTGGAGCGGGCCGGGGGCGCCGCGCCCGCCGCCGCCCCCGGGGCCCGCCGCCGCCCGCCGCCGCTGCGGGGCGAGAAGAAGCACTACCTCCCCCTCTGGAACAACGAGGACCCCTACGGAGACATATGGGTGGCGGAGAAGCCCCCGGCGCCGGTGGACGTCGACGGTAAGCGGCGGGCGGGGAGGCCCGGGCAGGTGGCGCCGCGCAGGGCGGGGAGGCAGGTGGCGTGTCCTGGGCTGAGCGGCTGCCTCACACCCGGGGGAGACGTGCGCTGCCGGAGCCACCCACGCTGCCTGGTTATTCACGTTATTTATTCACCTGTGCCGGGCTCCACGGCCAGAAGCGAGCCTCTGGTTGCGTGAGGCGCCGCGCCAGCGAGGATGCGTCATCGTAGCTCTCGCAGGCTATGTGTATTGTTATTATTTTGCGAGAAGATTTCTTAAAGTTTTCCAAGCGTTGACTGAAAACATGTGGCTTTGGTGCTTGGGCTGCATCTTCTCAGGTTTCATAAAGGTCTGCTCTGGCAACAGTCTGTTGGCTGGTCTTCGGGATCGAGCGCTTGCGCCTAGTAACAGCTGCCGAAAACGTGGTCACTGTTAAGGGGCTCCTGCCAGTTCACGGAGCCAACTGCAGAGGCCTATGCAGAACTTACTGCAGGAGTGTGGGGTTCTTGTAGGTTAAAATACATGTGTTTTGTAATAGCCTTTTTGCTCATCTGACAAACACTTCTGTATAATTTAAAAAGTGTAACTAGTCTCTTTTAAGTGATAAAATAACTGCTCTGTGCAGGTAGCTCAGAGCAGGGTTTCAAGGTGTGTAGTATTAGCAAATAAGCCTTTTTAAATGTCAGAAACATTAAGAAGATACACACAAAATTCTGATCTGTGACCTTTACTATTAAAAACCACTTAAATGTTCAACCATTAACACTCTGTTTTGGTCTTTTTCCTTTTTCCCTAGTCTCCAAGCTGACTTCTCTTGGTCAGCTGGAAATGACCTGGAGAAGCAGAGTTCACTTCCAGCCACTGCTCGTGAGAGTCCTGCACAAATCTAGACTAAGGTACTACGGGAAACCAGACAAAAAACTGGATATGCCCTATCAGGTAAAGAGGGATTTGGTTAGCACTCTTGAGCAATAGTAGTAGGATGTTGGGAAATTATTGCTCCCACGTAGCACATACAGTTAAGAATTATGCTGTAGTGAATTTATGCTAAAAAGGCTACCTTTATAAAAATTGTAAGCCCTTAAAAGTATGGAAATGATGGGTTTAGTGATCATATGTACAAATTTGGGGGCATGTGTTCTAGATGACCTTTTTGTGTAAAAAAATATTAGGAATTTTTAATAGCTTAACAGACTAAACTTTTTTTGTATCTGGCTATGGAAGCGGAAGTTAGTCCGTTTGTTACCAAAAAGCATAAGCAAACAAAGCCTGACAATCTGTTTTCCCTAATTCTTTTGTCTGATGACTTCCAGATAGTTAGGTTAGTTTACAGTAAAATTCTTAATGGTTTTCCTAATGGTTGTTTTTGCATAGTGCTTCTTGCAAGTGGAGAAGGGAGGGCAGCATTTTACAGAGAGGTCCAGTAACCCATGCAAATTCTTTCATGGGGAGAGAGGTATATGAAACTTTTCGATGAAAGGCTGTGTTGTTCTCTTGTTCCAAGTTTCCATTCCATTTCTGCATGAAGATAAGCCTTCATCTTTTGTTGGAGGTGTTTCTCAGTAGACAGTCTAGATGGTACTCCGAACTTTCATGGAAGTTTCAGTCACGTTTCTTGCTATTGCAGTCACTATTAATTGCAGAATCAATACCCGGGCCTGATTTAGCTGGAGAAATTAGGAGAGAGATTTTGCATGCTTTTTGCTCTATGCACTCTTTTCTTTCTTTTATAAAAAAGCATTGTGTGTTGTGTTACTGTTACTAGATAGAGACCAATGGAGTAACAAAAGATCTTATGATATAATAGCTTAATTTCAAATGTGCGTGATTTGTGAGTAATTTGGAATATGAAAAAGAACTAAGAATTAATTTGTATAATATCTACATATTATTTGGAATTAGAAAAAGAGGGATTTAAAACAGCAAGGAGGTAAAAGGCATAGGCATTAGATATGTCCAGGAATGATAATATTAAAGAGAGTAAGTGGTAGTATGGACAAAGGCAGATGATTACTTGAGGCTGACAGGTGAGTGGATAAAATGAAGCATTTTGATAGAGCTATTTGTTTTGCAGTGGATTGCTACCTTATAAGACCATTATAAAACAGTTTAAAAAGCTTTTTCTCTTTCAGTGCTCCAAGATTTGCTCGGTTAAGGATTCAAAGTTTTCCCAGTTAAAAAAAAGGAGGGAAAAAGAAAATTGAGGGAGAAATCTTTGTCACAAGGAAAATTGCAGTGAGAAGAGGATGGTTCACAATGCTTTTTTTTTTTCTTTAATCTCCTCTGAAGAACGTTGAGTCAAGTTGGTGTCACTTACCACTACTGAGCAGTGGAAGGATACGAGTTTGGGCAGGGGTAGTTGTGGATAGATTCTTATGCAGAAATCGGAGATTTCTTCAGCTCCAGTTTTCAGTGCAAGTTTTGCAACATACTCTGCATCTGTTTGTAATCAGCAGAGAAGTTGTTCATGATGCTGACATAATAGCTGATGCATTATCCAAAAGAAATACTACTGGAATGATGATAAATAAAAATTAATGTATTTTATCTCTCTTTCTTTTAGGCGTACTTTGAAGTTGCTGATGGTTCAGGCATGATGTCAATGGTGTTATGGAATTCATTATGTCCTGAATGGTATAACAGTATGAAGGTTGGCACAGTACTTCTTCTTGAGCAGTATGCTATCAAAACCAGTTATCCATTTAAAACACAGCCAACCCCAGGGGATTCACAGATGAAGAGATTTGCTACGATTGGTTAAGTATTGCAGAAATCTGTTTTGATTCAATGAAATATAGCTGTAAAAATGAAATACCATTTCAGCTGACAGTTACAAGAGTGCCAGTGAAGTTAGGTGGCCTTCTGATCACGAAAGTGGTGTATTTCTGGTTTGTTTTTCAAGGCAGATAAAACACAAATGCATTTTTGAAAAGGGTGTTGATAGGGGTCTGCAAGCATGGTTATGATCTGATGGGCATAGACCTGACGGGCACATTTGGGGTATATTTTGCCTCCAACCTTGCATCCTCTCTGACTGATGCCCCTTTTGGTAATGGACCCTCTATTCCCAGTTTTAAGAGGGAGCCTCTTGCCTTTGTTCCTGTGACCATGGGCTCCATCTTTGGGACCGTTTCTCACTGAGAAATTTCTTACTGTTCAGGAGATCTGAAGACTGAAACTCTTATTGGAGACTTTGGGAACTATTCAGCTGGAAGATGTTTGCAGAATAGAATGGAAAAGAAAGTTTACATGTGTGTTCCTACAGAAAGCATTATCAGCCTCTTACTCAAATGCCAAGATTTCTTCTCTCTCACTACACTAGGCAAATGAAACTTATCTTGGTATCCTCATGCCTCCTTTCTCCATTTCAAGTTTTAGTAATGCTGGCTTTTTGCATATTTTACATATTATTGTCAATAGAATTAGAATTTGTTTGTGGATAACTTATGAGAACTCATTCATGCCAATCCAGATGTTATATGACCAAGACCCTATCTCTTATTTCACTGTCTCATAGATGAAAAGAATCTCTTATAATCTCTATAAGAATAGGTAAAATGTAGCTCTTCACAGAAATAAGATGAAAAGTGGTCCATTGCTGAGATTAACTGATGTGGTACATATCCTTAAATATTACCTCTGACAGGTTCCTTAGCATCCAGGTAGTTATTGTTCCCTGTTTATATTTGGATCATATGTACAAGGTTTGTTTATGAACCTTTATTTAAGAAAGATGAAAAAATCTGACTTCTGCTTTCAGGTATTGGGGTGTTAAGCACAGATTGCTGGTACTGTATTTTAATCTAGTGCTGCTTCCTGATTAATAATACAGATACTATTTGTGCGTTGCTCACACCTTCTTCTAGATCACTGAATCTCATTATCACATGATCTGACTCATACACTGGGGCTTATCCTATGCGCTAAAGTCTATCTGCAAAGCTCCATTGAATAAGAAGTTGTAATGATGACCACTGTCTCTGCTGAAACAGTAGCACCATGGGGAGTGCACAGATGAAGAATATTCCATGGCAAAAAATAAGTTTCTTTTCTGCTGTAGGTTAATGTGACAGATATTCAAGAGAGCTATGCTACAGAAAAACCAGTGCCGCAGTATGACAAAAATAGCTTTTTCACACTACATTATATCAACTTTTCTTCACACCTACTTCCCTGAACATGAGTTCTTTCCCTTACGTGCTCATACTCAGAACAAAATAATGGCCAGCAGTGAGAAAATTCAGATACCTTCCTTGAAACAAGCAAATATGCATGTTAGTGAAGGTTGATGTATATACAACTTATTAATGGTGACAGTCTCCTAATGCAGTTGCTGCAATTGCATGAAAATAAATGATATTTCCACTGCCAGAAGCAGTGTATTCTCTGTTCCATATATTTTTGCCTTAAGAACAGGTCTTAATGTCTGAAGTGTTTGGGATGAATTGGCAGAAGGGAGAAATGTTTAGCCAGGAAGGGAAGTCTGGTGGGGGAAAGCAGGTGATGATTACAAGCCAGCCTCACAGCGATTATAATTGCCGCAAACTTTTCTACAGCAAAATGACATAATAAAATCTGCTATCTGAGATGACTTTCTCTTTGAGCAAATATCACTTTTTTTTCCCCTTTAAATTAATGGCTTGGTTGACAGTACAGTACTGATTTCCATAAGTGTTAGCGGGGTAGAAATGTTGATGTAGAAATCAACATGGAAAATGAGGCAAATGGGCAGTGTATGATAATAGATATGTGATAGAAGAATTAAAACAATCGCTCCCTAGTAACATGCCATGGAGTACTTTCAGACTGTAGATGTGTTGTAAAAAAAATAATTTTTGGTCCTCCTCAATGTGTACGTACAGTATCTTCTCTCAGCACAAAGCTCAATTTTTTTTTTAATATGAACTTACAAAGCATATCGTGCCATGGACTAATGGGTTTTATTTCCATGTGGCCTGTAAAAAGAGAGGCTAAAGAATATTGAGAATATGCAGAAAATTTTCTAGGAAGGATCAAATTTATCGACTCTTAAGCATGTGTGTGGGAGGGGGGTTGTTTTTTTTTTTTTTTTTTTTTTTTTTGTTCAGGTGGCGTATAGGTGAAACTTAATGCCTCAGTAATTTCTTGGTTGATATAAAAATATGTATGAAATCTCTGGTATTCTTTGAATGTTTCCTAAGCTGTATATACCCCAATGTGGGGCAAAATTTCTGTTTTTAAAGGGTGCATACTGCGTGCTCAAAAAGTTCCTCAACTAGCTAGTTAAGGCAATCAATTATGCTGAATTGCTTGAGTAAGCATTACTTCTCATAAACTGCTTCCAATTTGTAACTCTATTGCATCCCATCTTCCCAATGCTTTCTTACAATCATTCACCTGTAGATTGTTTAAAAATGCATCTGGAGGGATAACAAAATCAGAGTTTGTTAGGCCGCAAGGGAAAGTGCTTTCAAGACTAGAAGTTCTTGCAAGACGCTCTGCTTCTGGCGCAGTCCTGGATTTTTATGGAGCGAGTTCTACGTTGCTTGCTTCTGCAGTTTGCAGCTCTGGCTCTTAGAGCTTGAATAGTTGCTACCAACACCTTGAATTTCACCAAGAAGCGTCTGGGTAACGTGTGCATCTCACAGATCACTGAATTTATGTGGTACTGATGAAAACTGCTGTTTTTAATAGGCTGGACTGACCTTAGCTTCTGAATCATCCCAGAGTCCCAAGTTGAGTACATGACTTTAACCTAATCTCAAAATGATGAAACTACTGATGAATGTACCAAGGAACAATTTTCTCAGGAATTTTCTCTGACATAGTCTTAAAACACCAGATGCAAACTGCATTTGTCCTCAAGATACGTTTGTATGCATCTTGCAGCAGCCAGAAGAAAATTCTGAAGTAGAGAGTCTGATGTTAAGTATAATATTTTCCTAGTGCAAGTGTGAGGAGCCTGATATAATTATATAAACAACTGTATGTGTTATTTATACCTATTTAATTACTTTTCTGGCTGCATTACTTGAATGGTCTGTTACCCAAATCAAAATATCTTGTAGAAACTGAATCAGTCTTGAATATCAGCAAGATTTGCCTTGCTATGAGAGATGCAATAGAATGTCACCCTGCATATTTTAGGTGCCATTCCTCCCATGTTGTTTATCTGGTTGCAGAACTGACCCTGGTTGCTCTCTTCACCCTCCCTCTGCAACACTCCACCATGTTACTCAGTCTCTGAGCAGTCTGCTTGCTAAATTTAATTTTTCAGGGGCTATAGAATACACATGAAAAGACTTTTTGTTTTCCTGCATGGCCATGGCATATTTAAATCATGTTAATAACTAATTGAACATAAATCAGAGGTGGAAGTTCTGATCTGTTAGTTTTTGTCTTCTGTTATACTTCATCCTCTGTAAGTCAGTTTTAAATTGTAGTGACCTTTGAGAATGAAGCTAGTGTAAAAAGTATTTTGTAGCTAATTAGCATTCTGTTAGTACCTGTTGTTGGTTTTTTAAATATCTGGCTGGATCAGAATAAATTGGCTCACGCAGAGAATTGGAAAGTTTAGCATTGTTCAGATTATAACATTGCATTGTTGAATACCATACCTGAATTCCTTACTTTATCCAAATGAAAACTAAAGTCCTAAGACTTGTTTAATAATTTCACAAGCAGTGGGATGAAGTTAGAATACTTCACTTAAGAAGTATTACTTGGTTTTGGTTTGTTTTTTGGTTAAAGTGAAAATAATTTTTGAATTTGTATTCATACCTTAAATGCTACTGTGGTTTTTTTCTTCATCAGAAATCAGCTTGAATGTTCGAGACCCACCTACTAAAATAAGTATTATTCCAGAAGAAATGGTGAAGCCGGAATGGGGATTACCTGAAGTTAAATACCGATTTATCACAAGGTAAAATAAGGGCTTGTCGTTTCTCAAGCTGGAACTTAATTTTTACTAAATTACATAGAATGTTAATTGGAAATTTCTTTTGAGAAGTTTCTGAGAAAGCTTTATGTTTTATTATTAATGAACACCAGCTTTTTTGCTCTGTTTTGTTTTTAGGTCAGAACTGGATGACTTGCCAAACAATCATTCCTGTGATGTTATTGGTCTTGTGACATTTGTAGGAAGGGCTGAAAGAGCAAGAAAGAGAGGTTTTTCTATAAATACCACTTTCAAAATTTATCAAATCATTTTTAACTTTTTGAAGAAATGTTTATCTGTTTTTCTTGATATTTGTTTATATAGAGCATGGCGAAGACTTCTGGCTCTATCGCTGGGCACATGCCATTGATGGGACCTCAGACCAACCATTCATTCTGGAATTATTTGCAACGTCTCAGCCAGATGTGTTTGAGCATATTCACCCAAGTATTTATATCTTTATAGTAATTATTTGCAGTGTTTTTCTAGTTGGTCACTAATTTCAAATTCTAAATATAATTGCCATTGACTAAGAAAAATTTGCCACAGTGTTTCTCCTCAAATCAGAAAATAGTTGATCAGTTATTCAAAATTTTTAAAAAAAACAACACATTATGTTAAATATTGGCAACCCTTATCATACTGTTATTGGCCAGTATTCCCTAGGCAAATAGGCGGTAGGGCCTGGGGCTGACTTTTTTTTTTTCTGATCTGGTTAATTTCAAACAAAAACCTGCTTGAAGCAATGTCACTTGCATCAGCGGTAAATAAAGAAGGCAACTATTAAAATCTTCTACTCCCTTTGTCCTGTAAATAAGTGATTATTTATAGATGGGGGGACAATTATAACAGGAAGGAGTGGGGGAAGGGAAAAGTGGAAAAGTTTCATTTCCTTTAATAAACATTTTTTCAACAAAACAGAAATCATAACCCAGCTGCATTAGTAATTGCATGTGAGCTAATAATGATGAATTTCAAAGTGGGGAAACCTTAATTATGGATTTTAAAGGGGCTTTAAATATTTCTTTTTGCCTTCTTTCTCTTCAAGCACTCACCCTTCCATTAACAGTGGTTGGTGTCATGTGCATTTTATATCATATGATGCAGGACCAGCTGCACAACCCTGTTAAGGTTTTGGATGCATTCCTCTTGAGTGTTCTGGGGAAATGGCAAAGAATGACATTCCTGTGTTTAACTGAGATATTAACTGAAGAGTGAGTTTATACTCTATTTAGAACTTTTGCAATGGCACCTCATGATTTCTTGTGCTTTCTATGTTTGTTATGCTTTTTTCTTTAGGAAACCAAACTGTCTAATGTTCATATTGTTACTGTTTATTTCACTGATATCCTACCTGATGAAGTTCCTCATGTTTTAGTGCTAATACGTATGTTGAAGTTTCCTTGCACAGTTCTTCCAAGTTGAAAATCGACTTATATCCCCATGTTGTAACTTCTAATGAAGGCTGAATACATGCTGAAGCATTTGCAGGGTCAGGAAGTGAAATATCTGGGTTTAAGCACTTACTTAAAATTACTCCAGTATAATCAGCCTTGAAATCCTAAAATCAATGAAGTATCAGGGAAAACTGAAGTAATTTTTTTCTTTAGTGACATACTTGGTGTGTACACAGATGAGAGTGGTACGGGACATCACGGAGAATCCTTCTAGGACAATTTACCTTACAACTTCAAATGAAAGTCAAATGTTCATTACAGGTAACTTAAGCTAGTTTTAGTTGTACGTAGTTATAATCTTATTTCTTTGGAAAAGATACTTTAGTGATTTCAAGCTCAATGACTCACTGAAACAGAGGGAAAAGTCTATTTTTATAACAAAAAATGTAGTGCATAGCATTAGTTTTCATTAGTTTTCCTATCAGAACTAACTTTGAATTTATAATGAAATAACATTGCAAAAAAAGGGAGGGGGGTGCAGTCTGGTGAGGCATTAATGGATGTATCTGGTGTATCTTATGAAAAAGTGCATAACTATTATTAGCTTAAGTCGTATATTTACTAATTCTTTCCAGACTGTTTTAATTATTTGATAGTGTAATAGTGCAGATGACCACTTCCTTGAAAAAGAAAAGAAGAAAAAAATCACTTGTAGCTTTTCTCTATTACACATTTCCTTATTGCAAAAAAGTTCAGTATAGTTATGCTAAACTTACCGTAGTTAATTTTTTTTACCAAAATATTTGGAGAGCTCTTATGTTCTCCTTTCCCAGTGTGCAAGGCCTTATGCAGATTACATGGCCTGGGAAGGGATGTGGTGCTGGGCTGCAGTGAAAGCATATTCCTTCTAGGCTGGTCTTGTCTGAATACTCTCTGCTGCAGTACAGTGCTCTTTGTGGCCCTGCGATACTGTATGCTAGATACTGTCAGTCAGCATGTCACAGGCAGGATCAGGCACAGCTGTTTCTGACACGTTTGCTCCTGAACCAGGAGACAGGTCACAGCACAATATTGCAGGCAAGTGGGGGTGTACTGGCATAATTGCAAGGGAGTACAAGATTTGATAGGTGTAGCTTTCCCATGTTTATCTGTCCAGCTCATTTCTTTAGTGTTCCTAATAGACCACACGCCCTTTCTGAATCTTACCACTGACAAGTAGGAACAGAGAAAAATATGTGCTAGAAAATTACCTGAATCTAGTCAATTGTATACACAGTCTTTCCTGACAAGCTGGATAGGGTGTTTTGTGCTTAACTGGGCTAGGAAAGCAAGCTTATCTTTTTCTAAACAGATTTCTAATGATTGCTTTAATTTGTTCCTAAATGAAGAGCTTAAGACTTTTCTTCCTCACTTTCCTTCAGTATAGCTTATGCTCTGCTTTCTAATAAAATATTTCACTCTGAGCTTTCCTCATTCTAACTTTAATTCATTTTATGTTCATTGGGGTCCTAAATGAGAACTGCAGCTAGAGATTGCAAAACATTGAAGGAGATCTATTTCAATTCACAGTTTAGAAGCAGACTTTTTCAGATTACAAATTATTTGCTGAAACTTATATTTAGTCAATATCTTGGTTTTAAATCAGCCAACAATAAATACATATCTTACCAATCACCTTTCAGCAAAAATCCTGGCTGGAACCTGTGAAGATGACTTTTGTAATTTCAGCAGGAAAGAATACATAAGAAAGAAGAAAGTGTAGGTCTTCCTCAGTGGAGGAGATGGAGCTGAATGATTTCTTGGGGGTTTTTTTTTGTTTCTTTTTTTTTTTTTTTGTATGCTCCTGTGAGAGAGTATTCTAGCAGCAACTTTTTTGTCATCATTTTATTTCTTTTTAGTTTATTTTTAGTATTCAGTATTTATCTAACTTTCAGTGCGAAATGCAAGTGTTAGTCTAGGAATTCAAGATACGCATTTCATAAAACACTGTTGAATAGATGTCCTAGCATTCTCTCGCTCTTTTCTTCGGTCTTTTTTTTCTATGTGCTGTTCAGGATAGTTTCAAGATGAAAACTGATGACAATAACCTGCTTTATTCTTTCATACCTGATCATTTTGTTTTGAAAGGGTGGCACAAGGGCCAGCCATACACCAAGGATGCCAAAGTGAAAAACTTCATTCAGTGGACTAAAACACAGAGTGAAGCTGACCAAATGAAGAAAACTGTCATTGGTGGCTATTACCCTTTTCCACGACCTCCAAATAACTTTTTGAGATACTGTAAAAACAATAAAGGTATGCTATCAAATATCTTTAAGATTTATAGCCTTTTTCGGTTCAGTCTTATTGCCAGCATTTAAAACTACAATCATTTAAAAAGCAACACAGTTACTTTTAGATATTACACAAGTTTGTATTAATAATGGCCTGTGATTTAATTTGCATTAATAATGGCATGTCATTTAAGAAAAACTCTTTCACAGCTAGTAGTGTATCATATGCTAAATCCTCATCTTACAGAAGATGATGTGGGTCCATGAGCTGCAGGCAAACTGTAACAACTTGAGCTGCAGATCTGCCCACCAGCAGTTTTGCTCTGAATATTATGCTAAATCAGAATTAAAGACAGTTATATTGAAGAATATAACAGAATAAAAATTTCACTTGGAATACAAATAATTATATCTGTTTGCTAGCACATAGTAAAAGAAGCTTGTGGGCTGAAAAAGCATATTCTTCAATCTTTTTTCATGTAATGTGAACAACAAAAGGATTTAAAATTCTTCAAAAATTCCATTTTAAATCAGTTTAATATTTAGTAAAAAAAAATTGTGTTCAGTTTTCTTTTGAGTCTTGTATTCAGACATTCTGATACTCTGTTTGTTTAAAACTTGTTTGTGGGAATGGCTTTTTGCAGTTGAATCGATTTTGAAAGCCATAGGTGAAATGGGGAGAGAGATTGAAGACTTGCACTACAGGGAGCACAAGCGCATTGCTATTCAGGGAATAATTAGTGCCATAAGATACATCCGTTGTAGTAATGCAGCTGAAGATGCCTCAAGAGTGGAACCTGCTCAGGTACAGTGCTTGAAAATTAATGCTAGAGTACTTAGGCGACTATGGTCATAATGAGAACTGAGAATTTTGTGTTTGAATTCAGCACCTAGTTGTATTGCTTCTTAGTTAACTGCATTTGCCATTTTGAGAGCAAAAGAAGTTTTGAAAGTCATAGTTTAAAACTTTTTAAAAGCAATGATTTAGTGCTTTTCTTGAGAGTATTCTGGCAGTCCTCCATAAAAGTATGTAACTGTTTAGAAGTTATCAACTGACCAGATAACTTATTAATATAAAATAGAATGTGGGAGAGCTGGCTACTTCAGTGTACTCACTGTCATTTTCTAAACAGAATTTATCTTACTAATTTGATAAGAGAATTTCTTCTAGATATACCTCCTAGTCTCTTGTGACTTGCAGAAGGTAGGATAAATAATTTGATTAGCTTTAAAAGTTGTTTGAAGAAAACAAACTCTAAGATTTCTGAGTTGGAAGCAACAATTTGAAGTGGTTTTTTTAACTGTTAAATAATTACCTGTGGTTGCAGAAAGATACTTCTCAGTCTGTTGAAAGTTCTGCCATGTCAAAAGAAGATTGTGTTCGTAAGAGAAAAACCAGAAACCTTCAAAATAAAGAAGTTAAGTCTCTTCTTGGTGGACATTGCTCTCCTGGGGAACAACATCAGCATCAAGCTCCACTAACAAAGAGTTCAGTCAAGAGAAAGATAACACACGGATTACGTACAGATACAGAACAGTAAGCTGTTTTCATAAAGTATTAGGTTGAAAAGTGACTTCTTGATGATTGGTAGAAATAGGTAGCAGATCTCCTGAAAAGTATTTAGGTAAATTAGTTCAGAATCAAGGCCCCCAAAAAGCATATAAAAAGCTTAAAAGTTCAGTTCTTAAAAGGTAGTTATGTATTTTTTTTTTCTTAGCTTCAGATGATGACCGTTACACTGTTAGGCTAATGAATGGTTAAAGCAGATGTGTCTGGTTGATGATGCACTCTTCTGATTAATATTTACACTACTTTGTTATTAATCTTGGAGATTTTGAATAAATGGTCATTAATTCTTGAGCAAGGGATAGTTCAGTGATTAGCTGTGGAACAAGCATCAGCTACAGTGGTGAAGAAATAAGATTTCTTCACTGAAAATGCAGGATCAGGAGAAATAATGTTTTGGTGTACCTGTTCTGTCGGGGGGGAAAAAAGTGTTTGCATGTTTGAAGCTTTCTGGTTAGTGGAAGGTATTTCATGCAGCTGTAACTTGCTGTCAGAAAGACAAGTAGAGGATGGTAATGTAGTAACCTAAAGGCTCAAAATAACTTGTAGTACTTACTTTTACAATTACACAAGCATTGTGCCTAGTCAGGCATAGACAGAGGTATCAATCCACTAGAAGGAAAAAAAAAAGTTTTTTCTGATGCAACATTATTAATTTCAAGAGTAAAATTTCTGCTTGTATAAGATTACCCTTTGTTGCGGTGTTTGTGCAAAATCCAGTGTAGCCCTATACAGTGTTACAGAGCCTAGTATATATTGAGAGATTCAGTGTTAAAAAATTTAGCAAACCGTATGTTTTTTTAATGTACAATTCTCATAGTGTAAAAAAGGTCAGGCATTCAGAATATTTTGGGGGTAGTTGAGATGAAATATAACTAGGATTGAATGAAAACTTAAGACAAACAAACCCCTGGTGAACAGAAGTTCTATCTTGGCACTGTTACTGCAAATTTATTAGTGGATTTTCCTTCCATAAGAAAAACTCCAACATTTAAGTGTCGTAGGTTCTGCTTTTCTCCTGAAAGAAGAGCACGCATCTTTTTCCATATGTTTTCATTTAATGAAAGACTGTACAATAATGGTGAATTTCCTATTTTAAGGGGAAGTGCATCTGTTATTCCTGTATCATCTTATACTTATATCACACGATCTGTAAGAAAGAAGTTCAGGTAAGTCATGTGACAATAATCATGTTAAATAATTGCATTGATGAAGCAAAGAAATCTGAAGTCAGGCTGTCACAGGTTAACAACCAATATGGAAGTGAAATAAAACAGGGTAGATCTTAATATTTTCTGTTCGCTTCCTATGCATTAATTCTTGCTTGAATGTATTAGATTATTTTATTCTGAAACACAATGTTGAGTGTGTTATTAGAAACACTTTTATAGTGGTACTTAAGGAATATGCAGGATCAGGGGCCCTGCATGGTGGGCAGAGAAATATGTAGTTTTTGTTTTAGAGAGATTACAATTTAAATAGGAGAATCACAGGTAGGAGGGAGAGATGCTTAATTACCAAGCACAGTGAACAGTGTGATAGCATGAGTGGGTTTGCTAGTGGTAGTTGAGCCACATGTGGTCCTTGGTGCTACTGAGGTGTAGGTGTGATTATCCATGGTAAGTCATTTGGCTCCTTCTTCCACTGCCCAATACTCAATCTTTATTAAACTCAGTTTGGATCCAGAGAAGGATTTGAAAAAAACAATCCAGGTAGGAGTTTCAAATCCAGAGCCCTGACAAGTCTGGAACCTAATGAAATAATAACTACGAATGGGAAATTAATATGAAAGCTAAATGACTGTTCTTATTTGTTAGTCTAGAGTAAAAGCTACTTTAAAATTTTTAATTGGCAGCTTCATTGTTTGTTTAATTACAATGGTTATGCTGTAACCCTTCCTTAGGTTTACTACAGACTGGTGAGAATTTGTTTAAGGGCCTTTAATTCTTGTGATTTGATCCAAATACAGGTTGGGTAACCTGATGAAAGGAGTATTTGAACTTCTTGGTGTGAATCAGTTCAAATGTCTATTTCCTTGGAGATGGTGATTTGGGCTTGTGTTATGAGTATCTGTGACCCTCAGTTGACTGTTTAGCTTACTTCTAGCACCTCTTCCCTCCTCACCAAAAAGAAAAATCATGATGCTAGCGGTGTAGCAAAACTAGTTATAACAGAGTTGATAATAAGCTATTAACCATTCAGCCAGTATTATTTCTTTACATGTACACCTGTTTTCTCAAAAAAAAACATTTCTTGGGAGCTGTATTTGGAAAAACCTTTTCTGTGGGATAAACTAGGCTCTTTGAGCTCACTTTTCTGTTTACTTTTGCCTTCTTGGTAGATACTGCATTTTGAAGGAAAAATGGCTGTTTGACTCTGCAGCTCATTCATTCAGCCTGATACCAGGCTTTAAGAACATGTCTCTGGCAGACTGGACTCTTTCAAGTCATGTAGCCGCTGGGGGGAACCCAGGCAGGACCCAGCTTTCTGTTCAGCAGCAGCCTACTCAGCTAGTCTGTCAGCACATACATACTCTGAGCTGGGCCTGGCGCCTGCTCTCTTGTGAGCCAGCAGCAGTGTAGTCATGAGATATAGGAAGCATGTGGGTGCATTGCGGTGCAGGAGTGTTGGGGGACTTGCGGCACAAATCTATAGGAAAATCAGGAGGTTTTTTGGAATGTAAGGATTCTTTTTTTCCTTTTGCTTGCTGAGAAATGTTTCATTTTTTTTCTTGGAGGGGGGTGGCGGAAAGAATGTTTTCTCCCCATTTTTTACAAGTGAAACAAAAAGTTAAGGCATGTTTACTTTGTTCTCTGCTTTTCTCAATCTGCTACTATCCTCGCTGCGTGTGTGTCCACTCTATGCCATTAGTACTAGAACCTCAGCTAAAGGAGGAGAAAGTCTGTGTTGGATTATGGAGAGCTGTTTCACTCTATGTAATTAAAAGGTAACTTATGAGTATTTCTGTAATTAACTGTGAAGTTGTGCTGAATGCTTCAAATTGCAGAAGAAAAATGAAAAGTTAGCCTGATGTACCTTAAACTTGCATCGTTTTCTGTTCTGTTGCTTAGAAGTAGCAGAATGTCAGCTCTCACTGTGAAGCATTTTAATACATGGACAAAATAAAAACAGTAGATGTGTTTCGAAGTTCAGGTTCTAGCTTAAATTATTTTGCATTAAGTATTCTGTGCAGTTTTTCAGCATACTGTTGCATTGTTGAAGGGTTTTTTGTTTTACTAATAGTAATAGTTTATTTTAAGATTCTTTATCTGGCAGCCTCAGTTCCTGCATTTCTGAGGTAGCTGTCATTAATGTGATGTCATTTAGTATTACCAGGATGTTCAAGGAGAGTTCTGATTATTAAGGGTTTGAGAAAGGAAGAGGTAAGAGGAAACTGGTTACTTTAATATTATCGTTGATATTTATATCCTTGCTCCTGGAGACATTCAACATAAATGTATTTTTAAGCATTTAATATACCCAAAAGCAGTTTAACTGATAGCTTATTGTCCATGAGGAAAAATCAGGAATTTCAGAAAGGCTTATTTTTATGTGGAAGTGGGGAAAAAAACACGGTAGTTTTCTTAGCATTCAATCTGTAAAGTTTAGCACTGCAATTATCATGGAGTTGCTGATGTATTGCATGTTCATGCTCTAAATTGCTTCAGGATAACTTATTTGTATACTTATATCTTTGCAGTTTCACTCCTAAATGTTTAATGTACCATAGACCCCTTTCTCCTTTTTTCTTCCTCTCCTCTACCCCCCCATGCTCTATCATACGGGGAAATTCAGTTTGAGGTTTGCATGGCTGAAAGTTTCCTGAAATGTGACATTTTTTTCAGACCCCTTTTTCACAAAAGGGGTGAAATTGGTATGTAAACTATCAACTTACATAGACTGGACAAATTACTGTAGAAAGCTCTATGTTTTCTCTGTTACTTGTCATGGTAAATGACAGTATCATAATGTTGTCATGGCATCACATTTTGGTTAAGCTGATTTCAAATCAGTTTGTAAAGTAAGGCTTTTTTATCAGTTATGTTTGTCGGGTTTTTTGTTTGTTTGTTTTGAGGCCCTTGCATCATGCTGGCATAGCTACAAGTTGTAACTGTTTTCTTCCTTAATTAAATTTTTTGGGTGCTTAATAAGCAGGTGTGGAGCACAAGATGTGGTTGTTATCCCTGTGCTTTCTGCAGTTATTCATCTGCCTTTACTTCAGTTAATGTTGTTTTCCTTGACAATATTTTAAAGACTAAAAAAATGAATACCAGTGCATCTGGAAATACCGTTTTTTTGCAAGTGGGCATCTTTGAAAAGGGGAGCCTGCATAATGCAGGCTGGGAACAGCAAATGAGTATATTGTAAGTCCTCATAAAACTGGCATGGGCAAATAGAAACATAGGTGCTTTGGGTTACAACAGCTAAAGCATGCTGCAATAAATGGAAGGACTTGGGTTATGTCAGGTGGCTTGCAGACGTTCTGGCTGGAAAAGAAGCTTCTAAGCTGTTCAGTGTACACAGATAATTTTCCCTTGCTTATCAACCCAGCACAAGTTATGCTGTACACAAAGTCCAGCACAAAGCAGTCCTGTGAGGATAACATGTCAGGGCATGTATGAGAAATCATCACAGCCACAGATTTACGCTAGAATTTAGGAAAAACTGTGACAAGTTGTGTCTGTGCTTGTCGGAGGCACTACCAGCTCTAAATCAGATCGCCTCACCTTGAAAAATAGACAATTTTGAAAGAAGAAGAACCATTTCCATAATACCAACTTGTCAGAGGTATGACTTGATTTAATCCTCTGCTTAAATTAAGAGGGAAGTTGACATGTAATGGGTAAAAAGAAAAATGCATCTTAACTGATGTGTCGATTTCTTTCTTCAAAAAGTTACACTAGATTTTTCTTCTCTCTTATTGAGAAGTCTGAGTCTTGAAAGTGAGAGTTAGTTTTGTAGGTATCGATTTTTAATTAGACTTCTTTCTTTAATACTTTTGATAACGTCTTCTAATAGCTTGGAAATTTATTAGTATAGCTGGT
The DNA here is from genome assembly GCF_036370855.1 of Dromaius novaehollandiae. NCBI lineage: Eukaryota > Metazoa > Chordata > Aves > Casuariiformes > Dromaiidae > Dromaius > Dromaius novaehollandiae. The sequence continues at coordinate 10,556,411 of NC_088108.1, forward strand.
ACATAAATGTTTAATGTATTGTTATACAGTTACAATAGTAGTTATTTTCCATTACGGTTCTTATAAAAAGAATTAACTGAAAGCCTTTGTAGGATACTATTTTCATGGGAACAGTCTTCTGTTTAACAGTAATAATGTGAGAGGCCCAATGTAATTAATGAATTATCTTTTTAGAAGAAAACAAACTTTCTTGCTATCTCTTGTTTAAAAAAAAAAAAAAAGCATGAAAATACCACTACGCTAATCTAATTCGGGTCTGCCATCTTGCATGTATCTTTCTGAGGTTCCCCTGGACCTCAAAACTTCTGTAAAGATATTCTGGACCATAAGGGCACATTGAAGTACATACAAATTTTCCTTTACTGATACTTTCAACATAACTCTGCACAGAAGCTGGGGTTGGTGGTGGGAAACAAGTAGGGTCATACTCTTTTAAAGTTCTCTACGTGGTAGCTTTTTTCAGCTTCAAAATTAAGTGGCTAGAATCTTATTTATGCAGTCCATACTACTAAAATGAGAAGTTTTTTGTGTCTGGCATTGGAAGATCACAATAAGACCATTCTAATAGTTAGCCCACAGATGATAGTACGTTTCATAAAATGTACTTACATTGTGGTTTTAGAGTATGAATTTCCTTTCACCTGAAATATAATGATATCTTAAATATTTTCCATTTACTATGAAACCTTGACATGAAATTTTCAAGATATATCCTCAGTATGAAATGGGAAAAGTCATTAAAAAAAAACCCTAAATGCTTAAAACTGAAATACAGAATGTTCCACAAAACAGAATGCAAGTTTTGACTCCTTTGCTGTTCTTACATTGTTCCTGTGTATTTGCAGTTACAGTACTTTATTAGTAACTGTTTTGATTGTCTGGAATTTGAATGGTACCTTAACATAGTTTTGCCTATGTCTCGGTTGTTTGTCATGCACGATAGGTTTTTTTTTTCCCCAAGTTTATTCAGACATCGTAATAAAGTGCAATGGAGCAAAGAAGAAAGGAATAAATGGGACTAAAAGCTTATTTTACCAGGGTGTGGCTGCAGTAGTGTATGTTATGCTCTTCTGCTGTGTAATATCCTATGCAATTGATTAGCAGTTATTAGAGAATAGTGTTGTTTACAGTAAATTCAAATGTCACAGTTAAAGTATAATAAAAATACAGTTTGTTTCACTGAACTGATTGTTTTGTCAGGGTATTATATCCAAAGGAAAACATGCATGCGATTTCTCTATCATTTTGGATGCTGGAGTGATTAACTCTGCTCCATTCTTGCTTTGTTTTCGACTACTGAAGTTTGCTGATGTGAAAGTATAATAGCATGCCATGGAGCCTTTTTTTAGAATAAAATTAGAAACCTGTTCGCAGTCTTGTGTTCAGCCTTTAGTGTGGTGCTGTTTCCAAAAGGTGCCCAGTAGAGGGCAACAAAAACTGATTTTTTTTTTTTTTTTTTGAGTGTAGAATGCTTTTCTATTTACTTCATAGAGTAATGGAATAAAGCAGTTCTTGTCCTGAGCTCTTCAAAACTGATTTACTGAGCAGAGTACATCTCATTAACTGCTATATTCCAGCTCTTGTGATGTGAAACCAGGTACTAATGCTCCCTCATTCTAGTTCGTATCATTTATCACTAGAGACCTGTCACGTTTTGAACTTTTGCTTTGTAGTGTTTGAGGTTAAATAGGTTTTAAAATATATACACTATAACTTTCCTTTTATAGCTTGAATGAATTTCAACATGAAGATTTTGTGCAAGATAAAAACGGACAGGCTGTATCAGAGAGTTTGCAGTACTGCGCAGGTATGTTTCAAATAGTTGTTACATTAACCTTAATAGAGTTTTAATTCTACTTTCTCTCTCTTCAGGTTCAAAACAGGCAACAGAGATATCCTTACAGGACAGCTCTTACATGCATCTGGTTGTGCATCAACCTCTAGGGAGCCACTGTAGCAACATATTGTTAATGTCATTCCATTTGGTCATGTCCCTGATGTGTTCTGAAGGATGCCTGGAAGGGATAGTGTGGGGCTGTTTTCTAGTGTGGGGAATAAATTCTTAATGTTGCTTTATACCAGCTTTAACTCAGTTTTGTACCTCAGAAGCACCGCATGGTAGACTTAGTAGCAAAAGACTTCCATCTGCTGTTGACAGTTTTCTTGCAGTAGTGATCTACATGTGATAAAATTGTCCCTGTCCAAAAAGATAGCCCCAAAGCTGCATGAGTACATAATTAAAAGGGCAAGTACAGGGTGGGGAGGAAATAGATGGAACATACAAACCAGTAATTAGAATGATGTTTGTTTTTTCTCCATGTTAATATTATCAAATTCTTCTGTCTTCCTCTGCAGTTGAAATATAAACTCATATTCCAAGCAGTTACTTTCTCAAAATCTGTTCTGGGATGAAAGAAGAAGTCTAATTTGTTAGTTGTCATTATGTGTAGCTTGGTCTATTTTTTATTTCATGCAAATATTTTGGCATGTTTTGCTCTTTTTAGAGCTGACTGAATATAGTCTGATTCATATAATTTTATCTAAAAATCTGTCTGCTTTTAGCATCTGTCCCAGCATTAACATCTGCCTGTTTACTTCTATATGTAGTTGTATTATGTATCATGTTGTCCATCTTTTTATTTTTGCAAGGCAGTAGTTCATCTTATTATACTACACTCATACTCTTGATAGGTTGCTGCTGTAGTCTTCTCCATTCTGTTGCTTTAAAGCAATAAAATTTACAGTAAATATTCTCAAATCTTTAATATATTAGAGTTTGAAATGATGAGAAAACTTTCACATTGGAGTAAAATTTGTACAGGTAACCATATAAAGTGGAGTTTCATTCAAGGGAAAAAGAGCAGCAGCAGGTACTATATAAAAATATCTTCCTCAAAAACCAGAAAGCATATCTGTAAGAAAGTTGAATAAATAATGACTTTTTGTTGTTCATCCTTGGTGAAATTTGTCTCTTTTTAAAAACGAGTTGAACTGAGCTTTTGTAATTATTTTTGCAGGAGTTCTTGGTAGACACAGCTGTAGTGTTTATTGTGCTATGCTTTTACTGTCTCCAGAGTTGTTAGGATATTGTGTAGATCTCAAATAAATTCATGTGTTCGGTTTCAAAGAGATTGGCTTAAAAAAAGGGGGTGGGAAGATGTGCATGAAATGCATGTGTTTGTTAACTGTAGGAAAGAAATCTCACAACATATTTAGATACTTAAAGTATGACTTTAAATTTAATTACTTCTTTGCATGTCATATAATCAGTTTGCAAGAGGCAGACAGAGGTACCATATTCCACATGCTAAAAGTGAGCACTTCCGCATCTTTTCTTATATGGAATGTTTCCCACCTTCATAAGAAGCTTTATTTAACTTCAGTTGACTGAGACTTTGAGTGTAGTCTGAAAGAAATGGTCTCTTATCTAACATATGTATGAAATAATTATGTGAATATTTTAGTATATGGAGCTAGTAAACAGATGTGCATGTTTTTCTCGCACAGCGTCAATCCTAGTGGCAATATTTTTGTTAGGTTTACATGAAATACTAATGGCTTGGCAGATGCTAGTTTACTCTAAATGACAGCAAGCATATATTTTCTTTAACAGCGTTACTACTTATGATATACATACAAAACTGGACACCTGTTTTCTGTGATTATATTTCAATAAATCACATATTGTATATTTCTTTTTCCATTTACTAGTATGCAGGTCACAGATAGTAACTCTTTTACATTTTGAAATGCCCTGAGCTTCTTGGTGTCGTTACTATGGTCCCAGATAGTTTTTTTGCAGAAAATACCTGCAGAGGAAACTGCCCTTAATCTAAAAGCTATTTGTGGGAATGTAAGTTGTTTTTTTTTTTCCCCTCCTCATCCTATTACAACTACCTGTTAGCAGTGTCGATGCTTCCATTTCTTGGCAGCTCCCTTTCATAGCAACTTATATCAACAGTAACAGTTTTTGAATAGTCATTTGACAGGCATACAGACAGCCTTACTGGAAGAGTTTTGCCTGAAATCTTCCCTGGCTGTTGTACTAGTTCCTTTAAGCAGCCTCATAACCATGGATTTATTTGGGAAAAGTCAGGTGAAAGGTGTAAAAGTGAAGCAGATATCTAAAATAAAATAAGTTTATTAAATTGTATTTTTTAAATGTTAAAATATTTTGAAAAGGAAAGAAACAGTATTTGGGTAAGTATCACTCTCACTGGAATTTCATGCACTCCAGATACATTTTTTTGCAAGAGGTACTAACAAGTAGAAGAGTATGGTAGTCTGCTCTCTAAGATAAGGTGAAACAACTATAAAGCAGAAATGCACTGACTCAGATTTACTAACAAAAGTGTTTGCAAGAAAAGTGCTTTATAGTTACAGTGTAGGCTGAGGACCAAATTAACTGCTAATCTTATGCAAGAAAATAACATCTGCTGTGTACTGTAATTATCAGTAGATATAAAAAGACTTTTCTGGTAACTGAACTCAAAATATGGTTCATTTTAATTGCCTTTTGTGAGAAATCATGTGTTTAAATGTTCACCAAAGCCATTTTATTATTTTTGACTGGTTTAAAGAAGAAAGTAGTCTTTGCTGCTAAGAGGCTCTCTGAGGCTAGAGAAATTCAAATACTTGCTTTATTTTTCTTGTAAAGTATGGTCACATTGTTACAGATTTCAGCATCTTATGGTTAAAAAAAAAGTGGGTGCTGTTTCTACTGTGCTGTCATAACTACACATCTGTTTATGCTAATGTAAATGTGAGTGTGCAAGTCAGACATGGAAATTATAGCCCCAATAATATATTGAGGGAGAAAGGTAAAGGAAAAGCATGCTTGAAGTTTTAGAAAGATTTTTAATCCCACTATTTATATTCTAGAAATTCTTTTACTTTATTTGCAGAATTTATAGTATCAAGTCTTCATGCTTGTTACAGAGAATAGCAGTTGTATTTTCTTTCTTAATATAACTAGCTGATACAAAATTTTGTTGGGATATTCTGTATACTTATCTTTCTAAACAGACATGGGTGTTTAGTTGTTCAAAGTTATTACATTTCCATGTTGCTGCCTTTTTTACACATTAAATCACTGGAACAGCATACCATAGCTCTGATGTTCTTGCTACCAAAACATCTGGTGCTAGATGTGAGATGATATAATATGCTGTTAGTAAAATTAAAAGGTTAAAAGTGAATTTTACCATGACTAACACTTAATTTGAGGACTGAGAGCTTAATACTGTAGTTTTCCATTTATTTTGGATTAATGATGTTTAATAATGATTTTCTCAAATGCACTGCCACTGTAATTCTCCCCATAAAATGGTGAAGAAAAATGTGCCTTCATGTAGCAGCTTCAATGTGCCCTCTTTCCCCAAATGATTAATTCCAGTTTTGTGCGAAAAGTACCGCAGTTTGCTTCATGCGATCCACAACACGCTTTTGATTTCAGTATCAGCTTTCTTTAAATTCACTGTTACTTGTTGTCTAACGCAATGCAGCAAGATTCTTATTCCACTTGTTTAATGTTCCCGTACATGTCATATCAAGTTTATCTGTGTACATTCTGTTTTCTTCGCTTTTTGATACTCTGATACTCCATCTTAATAATTACAGCACTGAAAAGAAAATAAGCAAATAAAAAAGCATATGTTCACAGGGAAATATTGGAGTGGATAATATATCCAGTTCAGAGGCTACTTGGCAAGAACAAGTTTTGGATGAGATGGAGATACTGAGCTACAGTGGGAATATTTTGAAATGGGTGTTAAACCATTCAGTATCTGCCTTCAAAACTGGGAGTGATGATATATGTGAGGTTTTACCATTAACAATCCTCAAGTTATACATAATAGAGAAAAAAAGATTGGAGCTATCATTGGCTATATAACAAGACATTTGAAATCAAGCTTAGACCTCAATGCATATTGTACAAAGGATAGAAAAGTTTATCTATGCTTGTAGCCATTTTAAACGTATGTTTTCACAGTTTCTAGATTTTCATTAAGCAAAAGTTACACACACTCTAAAAAACAAGCAGTAATGTTCTCCTTCGTATGGTGGAATAAGTATTTTTATTACAACTCTAGCCCCTAAAGCTACCTGGTTACTAACATTCCAGCCCTAGTTTAAATCATTGTGTTCTTTGCTTTGAATGTTCTTCCATGTCTTCATAGTTGAAATGTTCTAATTAGAATATTTCTTATTTAGTAAAGAAATCATATGATTCTATGAACATGTGTGCAACTAAATATTTGCTTATTTGCTATGTTTGTAATAGACCAAGAAGGAATGAGTGATATACCTGAAACTGAAGAGACTGGAAGAACTTGTGATTCGTGGCAGAGTGACCTATGGGCACAAGTGAAAGACAAGTTAATGAAATATTTGCATCACAGCACAGTTTTCCCAGAAAGCATCCCACGTAAATTTGACTATGTACACAAAGACTTACTTATGCAACAGTACAACCTTCATGCAGCAGTCCACCAGCCAAAAGAATATAGATCAGATAAAAATATCAGTGAATTTAAAAGTGCTAGTGGCCTTGGGTATTATGAAGTGACAGTACTTGGTAAGTGTTTGGTAGCTCAGCACTAGCAGTATAAGATCTTGGGTATTTGCTGTGTTAAATTAAGAACATATTAAATCTTCACCAGTAACTGAATGGTTTTCTCTGACTTAATCAGTTGATTTTGTGTATTCCTTTAAGTTTAAAAAATGATTGATGTTTTAGATTTCTGTTAGAGGAATGAACTACAATTGTTTTTATAGGATATTTGAGGCACTAGTCTGACACCTATTTTATGGAGTGTTGGTTAGGTATTTTTTGTTTTCATAACACCTTCAGGAACTCAACTGTTTTTGTCAAAAATCTACCAATGTTTTTGAAATTTCGAGCAGAAATATTCGTTTTAAAGTTAATTTTAGGAAATAAGTACCTGAAGTTTCATCATCTTGCCCAGGTTTTCTTTAACCTAGATCAAAATATTCATTATATTTTCTATTTCAATCTATTACTGGAAAAAGCTATGATTTTGGTCAAAAATGTCATCACATCTTTGATTGAAATGAAGTGGATGTCTTGTTTTAGTGTCACTTTGCATATAATTGCAACTTTGTATGTTATTTGAAGAATCTGTGTAATCCTTACTATCAGAGTTAGAGATAGGTCCTGTTCAGTAGTTCAGCCATACTGACATAATCAGGAAAATTGTTCAATCGCATTTTATTGTTAGCTGACTTTCATGCTGGAGAGGTATTAATCTGAAGCAAACTACTGTTCTTAAAGGGAAAAGGACACTTTTAAATGGTTCCTTTGAGCTTTATTCTCGCTGGATTGGTTTGGGGTATCGTTCTTAAAGTACCTTTCTTCCATGCTAGAAAATTAATAGCTGTGTTTACTCGTACTCTTCAACTGCTCTGTGCTGCTGCTGGTTAGCACAAAGCAGCTAAAAAGCACCAATTAATTGATCTTTATTCCTTAAAATGTAAATATGTAACTTGAGGTACAACTGCTTGTTAACATTGCTGTGGGGTATTAACCTATTTGGTTTTGTTTTGTCATGAATAAGAGAAGGAAATTGCCTAACTTAAAGGTGCTTACGTTAAGATCTCATAATTTAAGTTTTCATTATTTACTAAGGGGGATTTGGGAAAGAGTATTTGAATGTTTATGGTCATTAGAATCTTGGGATGTGGACAGGTACTGCACCACATACTTATATTTACACTGTTCGTAAAACAAATTACTTTGCTCTTGTACCATTGATAACGAGTGCAAAATGGCTTCAAATACTGGTTGAAGGTATTCTGAGCAAGCAGCATTGTTAACCGTAAATCATAATAGGTTATAACATCAAACCAATTTTGGTGTGCATATGTATAAGTATATATAATTTCCTACTGAAATACATTTTTAGATCTCAGTTATTACATTATGGACAAAAAACATGTAAGTAAAAATCTTCTAATGAGTTATCAGTGGTCAGCATTCAATAGTCTCCTTTAAAAAAATGAAGAAATAAATGATGCATGAAGTTGCTAATGGACTGGAGATAAAGTATTCTGCTAATGCAAGTATCTTTCAATAGGTATAAACCATGATGTAGCAATAGATGTTGCATTCCTCCCACTGTTTTGTCCTGAAGATACCCACTTATTTCGAATAGAGGACATTCAAAACGATAAATTATTATCCTGTATGAGTTGCATCTCTGCATGTCAGCAGAAGGCCAGTAGCAATGGAGGGATTCATGACATGTTTCCACTTTCAAGTAAGACTAGCTTTCACAGACATTACTGACTGTTTCTTGTTTTATCTCTAAATGCAATAGTTAATCTTCTATAGAAATTTCTTGTAGATCAAGCACTGTTCACATCTTCAATGAAATATACATGAATTCTGTGTGACCACCTTTACTGAATAGATGTAATCCTGGATTTTCAAGCCAGTTTTTACTGGATCTGTTTTTACACTTTGAAGATAATACTGTAATACTCAAAACATAAACTCCCAAGTGACCTACATAATATTTGCAATTATTTGCTGATAGAAAAGTATACTGATGTAGAAGTCAGTATGTATGACTAAATGTGTGAATATTTGGCTTGATCTGTTTCATAATAGAGTGGAATAACTACCAGTCAATCACTATTTCACTAATGTCACTTAGAGCAGCCGATTTAATGCAACCTACAGGATCTATAAGCTGAAGTATTTGTCTGCTATTAAATTATTTTCCTTCAGATTATGGTTCTAACTACTGGTGTCTCACAACAAATATAGTGAGGACTGTCAATGTGTGTATCATACTGGAAAGTGCTATATAAGCATAGGGTTTTCCTGCATGTTTATATCTATACAGACTACCCTGATTTTATTCAGATACATCTTTACCTGCCTTGAATAACAACTATGAAATCTAAGAATCACTAATATTTAAGTAATGCACATTTTAACTTTTCCATAGCCAAGTTCAGCTGCTGTCATTTCTAGTGATTGAATTTGGTAATAAACTTCTGGAAGGAAAAGGAAAAAAAAAAAAAAGAAAAAAGAAAAAAGGAAGTTTACAGTAGGCCAGCACTTACTATACCTCAGGTTAGCTTTTCAGTGAAAGAAGGTTGAATGTGTGCACATTACTGCATGGAAAAGATCGATTCAGCATACTTTTTACTGTACGTTCATGAAAACTGCTTTTTTTTTTTTAACTTCAAGGTGAAATTGTAAAAGCAGCGATGGATCTAGATGGCAAACATGTTGTCTGTATCTTGGACGTCTGTCACTTGGGTGATGATAAGGTGGAAGTCTTTCTGAGCAAAATCTACAAGACAGTGGAACCTGATGTGCTGGATCCAGTGTAACTTAACTTATTTTTCACACTTACATATTGTTCAAAAGGAGGGAAATAAAATTGCTGTAATTTGGAATACACCCTCTACACATTGCACTTTTCTAGAACTAGCAGAAAAAGAAAAAAAAAAAAGTTATGATGTCTTAGAGCAATTATAATGGTTGTCTGTGTAACTGAGAGAGACAATTGTTGCCCTTATTTTTTTCAGCCTCAGAACAGGCTATTATAACGCTCTTTACACAATGTCTTGGTCACCTATGTTCAAGAAGGATGACTAGGGAATACAGTGAGCTTATCTCTTAGTAAAGCAAGGAGTATGACTGTCATCTCTCTCTGCCCACACATGCGTATCATGGGAAATGTATATATCAAGGTGAGCACTGCAAAGAGAGACAAGCTTTCCCAACGTTAAAGGCAATGTTGGCAGAAGAATTAACTGGCCATGAAATAAATTTAGGCTAGAAATTAGAATCATTTTGAGGATTAGAGTTATGTTCTGCTGTGATCTTTCAGTGGGAGCACTAGAGACAGACTAGCTGCTTTTTAAGCTTGATGCTTACTGTGTTTGTGAAAAAGGTTATATATCATGGTGCCTTTAGAACCAGGGACTGGGCGTAGTGATCCAAGAAGTCACTTTCAGTTCTTTTTATCTAAGCAAGGTCAACTGCTATATTTTTATATGTCTACTTTTGTACATATAGTGTTGGGTTGCAAGTATAGCACCCAAAGGTTTTTAATGTATTTTATTTATTAAACAAAAGAAACAATGAAATATTAAAAAAAACTTTCTCTTTGTTAGTAGAGCTTGCTGGTGACTTTGCAAGAGAAATACTGACTTTAAGGAGTGCTTAGCATGGCAGAATGCAGAGTTTGTTACACCATTATTTTATTTTTTCTGTTGATCACCATGGTACTATCATTTTCTTTTTAGTAGTAGCTGTATTCTGAGTATATGAAGGAACTCTGCAGGAGCAAGAAGCTGCTGCTTCAACAAGGGCAAGGGACTGCATAAAATACTGTCAACTGACTATACCAAGTAGCAGCTTCTGGCTCCTGCTGAGTTCAGAAACAGGTCCACTTTTTCCTCGCCTGTGAAACATTGGCCTTAAATCAGTTATACAGCTAGATCCTTAGGAAGTTGTTTCTAGCAGGAGCTAAAACACATTGCTATTTGATAGCTTACCCATATGAAATGTTGGTCTTGGATCAGTTCTTCGAGAAGAAACAACTGCATCTCAGAAGCTTGCCAATTAAATTGTACCATTATTGACCAAAGCCCATGGAGTTAATTTAAGGGAACAGATTTATTATTCTTTTATGGAAAACTTCCTTGGGCCATTTTAGCAGCCTGTTAGTAATTGTCAAGTAACTCATTCAACTGGGAGGCTCACTGATGTCTGCTCTGGGGACAGTGGACTTTTTCTTTAGTGCTGCAGCTCTGTACCTAACTTCAGTTAAAGGTAATTGAAGGAGAGGCTTAACTGTGTTTATTATAGTGCAGTTTCATAGGCAACTTCAGATAAGAAGTCTTAATATTCTAAAGAAATAGATAAAATTATTCCATGTTTCTAGTATAGTTTACAGTTTTAAAATGTATTAATGGAAAAACATTAATTTAAGTGTGTACAGAGAGTAAACATTAATTAAATGTGACTATGTATTGTAGGCTTATATTTTGTATGGATGATATAGTTTTAGTTCTAGAGCAATGCTTCTTGACCCATGGCTTTCAGAATACGTTGTAACTTTTGAAACCTGATGATGGTATTCATGGCCACAGAAGGCAAAAATTAAAACGCACCAACAAGAGAAGAGCATGGTGTTGCTTGCAGTGTTATTTGTGTAATTTGGTTGCTTATGGGTATATGAAGATTAGGGGTTGTTGCTCTAGAGAGAGAAAGAGATATTAGCACCTGCACTTCGTGTTCCAAACTGAGCCATGCTGACTGTGTCAGCCAGTATTTTTTATTTAGATGTACTTCAAGTCGAAGTCTAATTTTAATGAAACCATTATTTCCAGAGACAATTTGTAATTATCTTTGTATAGTAGAATTGATGTGGTAGACCCTGTTACAGAGCCACTGTATTCAGTTGTTGTAGCCACTCAATTCATCCCATGCAATAGAAATCTAGCAAAAGTTCGGTTTGCTGAGTTGCACTGATTACTACTCTTTAAACATATAGCATTAATCACTTGATCCTCCATGTTAGAACATTCTAACTCTAAAAGAAAAATTGGAATGGTGTGAAGTATGCATAATATGGATTAAAGACTTTTCAAGTGTATAATTTTATTTTACAGAAGTGTTGTTTGAAATTTTTCGTGGCAAAAAGTGGAAGGGACGATACAGTATTACAGAATGAAATGCCTATGTTAGAAGCCTAGGCTCCTTGTGTAGCTAGAGGATGTGTAATACCTGTATTAGACTTGGAATTTGGATACTCTGGGTCATTCTTTAGAGGCACTTACCCCATCCACATAAATTATTTGGAATTTAATATTCCGACTTCAGTTTCTGAAGTGTTGTAGTGTTAATGTATGGTTCTACCAGTCTGTCTCCTTCCTCACTGCCAAAATAGTGCTGTAGGACTTGGGGATAAGTTCCTCTCTGCAAAGAAACTACTTGCTGTTTTATTTCACTCAGTGTTGTTTGATGCAAGTATAAAACCAAAGTATTTTTAATCATGAGACTGTCAAAATGTGTTAATTTTCCATGTGAAACCAACATATAAAGTCTTTCCTTGTGCAAAAATATACCATAGGAATCATCTTTCTTACTGCTGTGTATTGCCACCGCTGAGGGTATAATATTACCAGAGAATATTGCAGGCATATCCCCTAACTGTAAAATTCATATCCAACCAAAGAACTGTACTCTAAAATCTTATGTTTCCTTGTTTTCTGTGTTTCTAGCATTAATTTCAAGGAAAACCAGAGGAAAGTAAACTGAGTGTAACTGATGGTACTTTTGAGTGTGTAAAACTTTTTAATTCATAGATCTTAGAGGCAAGATCAGTTTCAATTTAATGTGATGTAGAATTAGTGTATTATTGAAAACTGGAGGATATAAATAAATGAATTTATATCTTAAAATGTCTTGGATTATTTCTTTTAATTTTGTAGATTCACATCTAAAAGCTGTTTCAGTGTTCAAAGAATCTCTCCAGAGTTCTGTTTAATCAAAGAATCTTTACAGGAGAACTAAGTCCAGCTTCTGGCAAAATACACGTAACCTATTGCAGCTCCTCCTGGCTTGCAGCACTGTACAGGATGACTTCAGCAGAAAAATTGAAAGAAGGTCTTGATGACTTTGTATTTTGTCCTTTATTTTCCTTGTTTCCTCTTTGATTGCATAACCGTTCATAAAGAAAGCATTTTCTTTCCTGCAATGGAGCTAGCCCTTTATGGGTGTATTGCAAATGACAGTGCAGTGTGTACATATGTAGCTGCTATTACAAATAATAGTGTTTGCAGGGAATTAACTTTCAATTCTGCTCTCCAGGATGGGTGCAGCATTCCTTCATCATCTCCTTTACAGACTCCAAAGTTGTGAATAGAACAGAAAATTGGAAACATTACTAGTGTGAGAAAATAGGAGTTGATACTAGTCATTGTTTTGGAATACAACTCTGACTTAATTTAGGGGAGGAACCTGGAGAACTTACATCCTGAAATGGAGAGCTGTGTGATAATAACTCAAGCATCTCAATGAGAATTGAAAGGGAACAAGGGTGGGGAAAAAAATGGGCTGAAAGGTCATTTGGCTCTAAGATGAGTTTAAGTGATTTTACGTCTCCTGCATTGGTACAAATCAATGTTAAAATCAGCTCATTATGAACACCAGAACAAGCTGGACCTGACAGAGCAGATGACTGAAAGGACCAGAAAGAAGAAAAGCGGGGGAAAATAAGTACTTGGTTATTTTAGTGTGTAAGATGAGTAAGTTTTCTTTATGATGATTCTCTCTGCTTTTGACATTTTTAAGAAGGTCATTTGCATCCCAGATTGTGCTGTGAAGCGAGAACCCTGAGTTACATCACTGAAGGAAAGATGATCTGGTCCTTTGCAAGTGATACTCAGGTTGAAATAGGAGACTTCCTGGAGCAGCAGCCTTAAAGCAATCTCTTATGAAACACCATCAAGGCTAGAACTTGTACAGAAATGTGAGTGGAGGAGAGAGAGAATGGTGCTTCGTAAAGAGTAGAAGAAACTTAGGGCCAAGGGATACTTAGAGGTTCTTTTAGTCTGCATCCCTGCTTAACAATAAGTAGGTGTGTCGCTTGTTTTCCTTCCCACCCCCCATGCCTCCAGATAAGCTTGCTGACGCATTGAGGACTTACGTGGGTGGTGTCAAGTTCCTGTTGGGAACTGAAATTTCAAGCTAATCAGCAGGCTGAGGGCTAACAATGGCCACCAGCAGCTGAAAATATCTGTAGACATCTAAATTTCGTACTTAAATGAATAAGCAATGAAGCAAGACAGTAAGTCCAGTTCATCCTGCCTCCTGGTGATTATTAGTATTTTATTCAAGGCTACAGAGACACTTCCTGTGAATGCCTTTGTAAGTTTATTCTATTTCAACAGTACTGGTAACAGGTCTGTGTCTGAGCAGTGTGAATGTGGCCTGTATGGATTAAACTCTCCTCTGCTTAGTGCTCAGGGGCTTGTGGGCATTCCTAAATCTGCTAATCTTCAAGCCTGTGACTTGAATACCCAGTTCACTGTCACGGAACCACCATGGATAGCACTGATTGAAAGAGGCAATTGCACTTTTGCGGAAAAAATAAAGCTGGCAGCCAGAAGGGGTGCAACAGCAGCTGTGATCTACAATGCCCCAGACAAAGGCAATTACCCCATTCCGATGTCGCATATTGGTGAGTATTACGGTGTGAAGCTGTAGAACCTGATCATTTCTGTTAAATTTGATCTAGAACAACACAGCTGGGCTATAAGGAAGCATTTGTGTTTGTGGGTGGTTGTTGCTTTGATCAAGATGTTCAACAGAAGAAAATGCATTATGCAGTTCAAGTGTTCAGTGCTTATTAAGAAATACCCTGTTGTTGTGTTCTGAGCTTGGTGCAGTCTAGCCAAACTAGAGAGTTTCTAAAGTTAGTACCATTTGTTACCTTTAGCTTGTAAGTGTCTGTATCATAGATAGGTGCTTTGCAAGTAGCAAGCCAGACCTTGCTGCTTTTCTCAATTGCTTTAATCCTTTCTGAATAGTAGCTAATCCCTGGCTCTTTTGAGATTCCTTAACCAAAGGTTAGACAAGATGATTGTGATGGCTTCTAGCCCTAATAACTATGAATCTATCGTTAGGGAGGAACTATGAAGTCAACTGTGATACTGTATTGTTTGGCTTTCATCTCTTTGTAAATTCATCTGGGTCAACATGCCTAATATGCATTTTAGCATAAATCTTAAGTATATGTAGCTACTTCCTTGAAATACACTGCGTGCTTTGGTGATGCTATGCTAGGAATCCTTGGCCTTAAATCTTACTTGTCTGATTTTGTAAGCGTTCACAAACAGAAATTTTGAAGCCAGAGGCAGGCCAGCATTTTACTGATCAGACCCTCTGTTCTGCTTTGGATTGCCATTTCAGGAAGATTCTAGTTATGAAGTCCATAACTGGACAGTTGGCAAGAGTCTGCCAGCACCAGCTCTTGAGCAGGCTGGTTCATGGTTTCAGTTACACATCTCTCGTACAGCAGGAGCAGCCCGTGCGAGTCTGAGCCCCAGGAACATTCATCCTAGACAAGGTTCTGCACGACACAATAAAAAACTGCTGTATGGCACTGAGAGCACAGTGATTTGTTGTCACATACAACTAACTTTGACTCTTCTAATGTTATGCTAGAGCTAGTGTTTGTGAATAGAATGTGAAATGCATTACTAGAAATATAAGTGTGGCCAATAAACCAAATATTTTTTCTAACACTAAAGAAAGTGATTTAGGCTTAAGTGGCCAGCATATAAAGATGCAAATATAACTTGATATTTTGGGTTGATTTTGGAGCTTGTCAGCTTATACTAAATCTGCATGAATAAAAAGCAGTGTACTGGGTTTATATAGCTGCAAAACCGACATTAGCTGAATTTCTTGTGGAGCGGTGGTGACCCCAGCTGGCCCAAAGCGTTAACGCGGCTGGAGCTGAGCCACCTCCTTCAGCTGCGTCTTCTGGCAGCGCAATTCCCATGGAAGGCCGTGTAGGATGCTGCAGGGAGTAGAGCAGGATCCTTGCTTAGGCACGTTGACAGCATTGTTTAGACAACTGGGATGTCACAAACAGGACATTTGGACCTGACTTCAGAAATGAGAAGTAATTATTTAAGAACTCTGAAACCAGACCTGATTTTTTTCTAAAACTGCAAAGAATTTTAAGATCTTGAAAGCAGCAGATGTACCACCCAAGAGTGTATTTCATGAGACAGTCCCATCTTTCTTAATTTAATTCATTTAGTTTTCTCAAAGGAAGTTGTGATTTTTATAGGATCACTTCTTTTAGATGCAATATAAAGATCTATTTGGTGGCAAAGAAGGCTTATAAATCAGTGCAATGTTCACATGTGTTAGGTACAGTAAGGGTAAAATACTTCAGTGAGATGAGCTCTTGACTTCACCTCAACAGTCCAGAAGAAGAATATTCTCTCTCATATAAATGTCTGTTTCCCTCATTGCTGTGTGTGGACCCATACATTCTTCAGGTAAAATAGAAATGGCAGGGAGAGGGGTAATCTATGTGCTGTATCATAAACGCTTGTGGACTATCCAACAAAAAGTGCTTGCAGCTGCCTTTTTTTATTTACAACTTTTCATAGAGCTGGGAAGGGAAATGTGCTATTGGGATGGAATCTACCAACAGGGGCATCATCCAAAGAGAGGAGTATAGAGACGTGGTGACTAATCCTCCCTATTGTTTGGCTCGGGGACCTTCGGAGATGAGATGTAGTCCTGTTGGCGGGGCAGCGAGAGCAAATCTACTCTGCCGATGCCAGCAATGTACGGGTTCCTGATTAAACAAGGAGCAGCAATCTCTGGGGTTATCAACCGGCTGTCAGCCAGGGCCAGGCTGGCCATCTTCAGTCGTGTGGCTGTATTTGCCTGCTACTGCATGTGGCTGTAGGAATTCAATCAATCACCTCGGTTATTTATTAGGCTTTTGAGCCTCGGCTGCTGTTTCTCTCAGGTCCTTCGTCTTGCTTCCTGGTGCTTTAATGTGAAATCAATAGAGGTTTTTAGCCAACCTTATTTTCTGTTACAACAGCACAATACTATGTGTATATTTCATATAAATAATTTCATAAAACACCTTCTGTGTCTTACAGCAACGAAATGGTTTGTTCTGGGCAAAGTTCAGGTGTCCAGGAAACATGAGAAGTTTAAAGTTGCTGGGGAGGGACAAAGAGAAAAAATTCTCCTCTCAGTAACTCCTTCCTCATGCCCTATGACAGCTCTCTTTTCCTGTTACCAGTTTTACATGTTACTGCCTTTTGGGTTACTGTTACGCACACACACACACCCCTAAGATAAAGCTAATACAGTAATAGCTTTTACTACGGGAAATTTTAGACAGTAAGATGTGAGTAATGTCTTTCCCATTCCCTCTCTGGTTACAAGAATTACCAATGGGAAAATGTTCTGGGTTAGTCTGCAAGATTTGTCTGTAGGTGTTTGTGTCTTATTCATATAAACTTAGATTGATTCAATGATACACAATCTAAGCTTTTGCTAGATGAAAAATATCCCCTTTTAGTAGTTCCAGCACTTACATGATTTTCTCTGGAAAGGAAATGGAATATGCACCTATAACAATATTTCTCCAGCACAACTCCTTGAAATTTAAGTTAAACTGTCCTGATTTTTAGAACCACTGAACTCCTGAGTATACCAATGAAATCGATAGTAGTAGTATGTATTTTCATCTTAATGAGGCCAGATCATTTGTCCTGAGTGGCTGAATATTGATTTAGGAACCAAATTTTAGATACTGTTTGAAAATGTATTCTCCACAGTTGAAAATGCATGGTGACTTTTATTTCAGTTTTCCATAAATGAACACTCTATTTTTTTCAAGGTGACAGCTGTACTCCCAGATGCCAAGAAACATTTTTGTTATAGGTGGGACCTGAGGAGCACATAAATATACAGTTGTAATTCTTGTACAGTTAGTAATAAATGTACAGTTGTAATTTGGGTATCTAGCTTTTCTGGGTTCTCAGGAGACTCCTGAGGTACTTAGTAGTGTTGAAGCACTGACAGAATTTGCAAAAGGGTGGTTGTGTGATCAGGTGATTGAATGTGCTGTGCGATCGAATACCCTGTAAGAATTATCAAACCTAGTTTTTTGAAACATAGCCAGATTTAAGCAAGATATTTTGAAGCTCCTTTTTAAATAACAAGTATCGAGCATGCATTGTAGCAGGATAACTGTGCTCTGCATCTGGCAGAACAGCTGGTTTTGGACAACGCCGTGCAAGCAGTGTTCGTGCAGACCAGTAGAGGGAGGTATGTTCTTGTGACAATTATTTTTTTCCTGTTCATTTACAAAAGGAAATCGGAGACTGGAGTTTGGAGGATGGAAAAAAGGAAGTAAAAACACCCTTATTGCTGATATTTGGATACTATTCCAATATAGCTGCTAAGCGGTAATATCAAGTGAGTTTTGAGCTGTTTTCTCTGTGGGAGATTTACTAAGACTCAGGCAGTGAAAGTGAGGTCAAAGCCTTCAAGACTCATAAAGTATATTACCCTAGCAGAACTGTTGTATAATTGGGTCAAGTAGCTATCTCAGTTTGTCCATACGATACAAATAATTGGCAATCCTGACAGTAATTAAAAAGGACTTATTGTGGATCTGTGTTTCCTTCCAACTTGTTTCCAGGGCATTCTGTAGTCTCAAAGTCTAACTTCTGTTATCTCAGAAGTACTTTCAAGATAGGGTCTTACTAGCTGTAGATGCAATACCTATTCTAAACTTGTGGACTAAATGCTTGAGAATGGGATTTGGTTTTGTCTTCTGTTTTGGAAGCTGGTATAAAATCTTGCTCTGATTCCCCATCATAACTCTCTAAAATATCATTGCTTATCTGATCTTCAGAGTAATTCATATTTTACAGCACATTTTCAATAATCTCCTCTGTTTGCTATAGAAAAAGCCAGACTCTGTCCTAGCTTTGAACAGCCCATGGGACCCACATGTGAAAACAAACGAACTTCCAGGAATGTCCCTGAGAAGCAGATGCCGTGAACTTCCTTTTCCATTAAGTCTTTGTGAACTAACCAGCTCTGCTAACAGCAATCCAAAGGCCTCCATGAAGACAGTGTTGTAATAGCATAGATTAAATTTCTCCACCTACTATCAAGGAAAATTGTCCAAGCAACTCCATGCCTTCTGTGCAGTGAGAGGTGTGGGATGTGGTGAGTGCAGTGTCAGGGAAGTCAAAGCATGTAACCGTTTACTGGTTGGAGCCATCAGCCCGAGCAGAGGCTGTGGGAGCTGGGCTAGCTCAGCCTTGGGAAGAGAAGGCTCCGGGGGCATCCGACCAGTATGTATAAATACCTGATGGGAAGGCGCAAAGAAGATGGAGCCAGACTCTTTCCAGTGGTATCCAGTGACAGGGCAAGAGGCTGTGGGCACAAACTGCAACACAAGAAATTCCATAAACAAAATCTTATTTTTATGGTGAGGGTGTTCAAACACAGGAGCAGGTTGCCCGGAGAGGTTGTGGAGTCTCCGCCCTTGGAGGTATCCAAAATGTGACTGGCCACAGCCCTGAGCAACGTGCTGTAGCTGACCCTGCTTGAGCAGGGCTTGGACTGGACAATGCTCCGAGGTGCTGACCTGAGCCTAAGCTGACCTGAGCTGCCATCCATGCTCCAAGCAACCAGCCTTTTCATTCCAGCTCCCTGCTTATCCACAGGTGGCCAGCGAAATCCCTGAAGGCTCCACAGAGCACAGGCAGCAAGAGAGCTGTATTCAGGTCTGGGATTTTACAGGTGCAGCAGAACATGTAGCCAGCAAATCCCAGGAACTCACTACAATGGTATTTATTACTGCTTCTTTAGTTTTCCAAAATAATCTGTGTGATGAGTGCTGGGTTTATTTCAGGTGCCCACGTGCTGTGATCCACCTGTTCGTTTGTGACCAAGCATATGGACATAGGGAGCCCAAATTCTGCTTCTGTAGGAAACCAGTAGAAGGTCCACCCTGGGACAAGAACATGGCGTTCTCATGAGGTTCCTTAGCTAGACTCCAGGATAAAAGTTGTTCTCTAACTAAATATATGCATGGACAAATGTTTGGACAAATTCATGGATGATTAGTCTAAAAAGAGATACCGAAGGCAACAGGCAGGGCTGTACCCTCTGACTTACCTAATACAACGCTTCTGGATGCAGAGGAAGGTGAAGGGCACTCACACCTTGGGCCCTCATGCAGTGGGCAGCAGACGGTGATGAGGCTCTTCCTGGATGGCATCCGTGCCAGATGCTGTCCAAGACAGGCTACTGCGCTGGATGGGCCATTGGTCTGAGCCAAGAGGGAATTTCTTCTGTTCTTGAATATTGCTGTGCTGGTGAGTCTCAGAACAGCAAATACACCTGTACATTTCATGTATATTGTTGCAAAGGAAATTAGTCCAGACTGGCCCTTTAACACCATTATTTCAATCATTGCTCTTGAGAAGCTGTCTGGAATTTTCACTGTCACAACCAGAAAGAGAAGCCAACCTGGATAACCATTTCCCCCCCAAAAGAGAGCGTTCACAACTTCTGTTTAGTGATGGCCACTAGTCTGATGAAAACAAAGAATAGAAGAAGTATTAACATTGAATCAAGTAATTCAATCTGGCTTCTAATTACAAGCATGTAGTGCATTATAGAGCAGGCACAGCTTTTGTCAGTCACTTATCGGTTTAACCTGTGTTATCAGCCATGTTATTGCACTTGAAGTCGTGCTAGTTGCTACAGCCCAAGGACTGGAGAGAAAAAAATGTAATGGCAGAAGCTTAATAGTCACCTGCAACTATGACTAAAATGAGTCCCTGGAGGCACTGCAGCATTAACTGGTGAAATTCAGCCTCAATGTCTCTTCCTGCTGGAAGTGGAGCTGTAGTGGAAACACCTCGGAAGGGTCAATAAGAGCCAACAAGCCAAACACTGATCTGCCAAAGCACAACCGTTTGAGCAAGGACCTGTGTGTAAACAGCTAAAGGAAAAATGCTCAAGATGGATTTACTTTAAATTCTCGTCTCTGCTGAAGCTGCTGTGGCTTGGAGCCTTGCTCAGGCCCAGGCCGGGATGCACAGCTTGGAGCCGGGTTGGACTGACGCGTGTTGGGACGGTCCTTCCTGCCACAGCACCGAGGGTGCAACCAGGAGCTTTCTTACAGCAGCTCAGGGTGTTCACTCCCTGGGTGAACTGGGTTTGGTTCCCTATATTATCTGAGACGACTCAAGCTCATTTTCTTGCTTCCTTGGAGCTCCTCCAAGCTTCAGGCTGTGCTGATGTGGGGGTGTTTGCACTACCCCCTTTTGAGCTCGTTGCGCTGCAGGAAAGCGGAGGGGATTGCTCTCCCCTACGGGGTGGGTGCATGCGTAGGAGCAGGACTCCTGCAGTAAATAAGTTGTCCTGTGAGCAAAAGAACTAAAAAGGTGTGGTTTCTGCCAAAGCCTGTCCCTATGTCCAGATGGCCCCTGTGACTTTACCTCTTAACCTTTACCTCTTACCTCTTACCCTGACTGTGCCTTTTCCCCCCTCCCCATTCCTGACTTCACCCCTCTTCCCAGTGCAAGCTCATGAGTCCTTTCTGCTTCCTTGTTCCTTGAGGCAGCAAACCCCACTTTCCCACGTGCCGCTCCCTCCCTGGCACGGAGGGAAGCGGAGAAGCGAGCTGGCAGCCAGAGAGCACGTGGTCACCGAGCCTCGTGTCTCACCCTGCCCCAGAGCGCAGAGCACCTCGCCGCGATTTCCAGCTTCCAACCCGCTGCTAATTCGGGCAAACTTGTGGGAAACTTCTCCTTCAGGGCTGCAAGCTCTCAGCTCAGTTTGGCTGAAATTGGGCATTGCTGTAGATAAGCAGGAAAATTTTTAAAGAGGAGGAGATGAGTATGGAGACAGACAGCAAAACTGTATGATTGCATAGCTTATTTCCTTTGTAAACCAAATCAAAAAATGAAGCAGCTTCAGATTTTGGAGCTGATCTAAGCAGCAGCTGATCAGGGGTTTTCAGAATACATTTTCGACCCAAATTTTACAAAGTCTCTTTTGGGACAGGCCATTTGCTGCTTTTAAAATTCCTATTGAAATTTACTGTTATTTACCTAATCATTCATCGGACTTTCTAACCAAGGATTTATACAGGGTCTTTACAGAAAAAAAGATCTCTGCCAAAAAAAAAAAAAATCTTATACCTTATGAAATCGGTGAGAGTTTTTCCATTGATTTCATTAGACTCTAGACTTTGTGCTTTTCACATGGAAATATTGAGTCAGCAAAAGTACAATAGTCTGTGCCCCTTTCTTGCAGATGCATTTGTTGCTATCTTGCTTAGAAATTAATCTTAAATATTATAATATTGATATTTTTAGAAATGGTCTCAGCTTACATACATCAACTTGCTTTTCATTGTCAGTGTTTTTGGTTAAAATCTGCTGCTGCTCTCTATGCACTTTTCCAGCTGGGTTGGTGGAGCATAAAGTGATCGTCACATGTAAGTGCATTACTGTGTGCGTCCCATTGAAGAGTGAAAATGCTAATTAGGAAAGACCTGAAATACAAATCTTATTTGTTTATAACATATGTATAATTGTTTGCATGTTTATAAATATGGTTTGTTTCACGTTAAGAAAATAGTTTACATGTAGCGGGTTGCCTATACTGTGCCACGTCCTCCCAAGCTGTGGCCAGGCTGGCTTAGCTCAGAACTCAGCTGAGCAGCGGTGCAAAAAGGTACAGAGGAAAAAAAAATCTGCAGTTTAAAGTTTCTCCTACCTAAAGGAGAGGGAGATGTGGAAAGCAACATATGCTGGAAAGCAACACTGAGTCTAAGCCAACATGCTAAGGCTCCTTTCTCACAGGCTGGGAGAAACAGTGCCTCTAGCTCCAAACTTTGCAGTTCAGGCCGGTCATGCTTTGAAGTCACATGCCAAAATAAATCTCAGCAAAAAAGTATGTAATAAAACAAATCATTTAGTCTCGAGCTGGTCTTTGATTCAGATGGTTCGACGCCGCTCTCGGGAAGGGAGCGAACGCTGGTCGCTCCTGGCAGCGAGCTGCCCCGGCTGCTCTGGTCCCCGCTGCCGAGCGGCTGGCGTGGGAGCCAGGTGCCCGCGTCGCCCCGAGCCACGCAGCAGCGCCTAAGCACTGAAAATCTAAACCTTGCGCATCTCCCCAGAGATTGCTTTCCCCTTCTTGACTTTTGTATGTGCTCAGGGGCTTGCGTCCTCCCCGCCAGCCTATCAAGGCTACTGGCGAAGTTCCCTGACATTTCTGGGGCCACTGAAGTTTGTCACCACTTACGGCCTACTTATGCTGGCAGCGGAGCTTTTACACTTGTGTGATCTTAAAAGCTCCCATCCAGCGAGTTGCTGCATTCGGCGCTCTGACATGTAAACAAGGATGTCAGGACAGCTGCAGGCACGGCTAAACTTCCCCTGTTGAACTTAGTGAAGGCTTTTTGCAGAAATCTGTGAGTATTTGATGGGAATGACATCAGAAATGAATCTAGCAACGCTTGTACCTTGGATAACAGAAGTCCCTTAGAGGTATGCTACTGATTTTTGTGGTTAGCTGGAAACTGTGGCCCTGTGCAAATCCAAAAAGAGCCAACATTTTGAATTTTACTCACTTTTTCCTCAAAGGACCAAGTGGCAGTATTTTCTGCTCTTGAGGATGTGTTCAGGCTTCCAGTCATCTGACGCTCCTCGTTTGATCAGCTGCATTGCATGGAAAATCTTGGTCCCCAGGCTGGATGGGCAGTTGCCCAACCCACTGCAGAGGGACGGAAACGCTGACTCACAGAAACTCCACTGTCACTGGAGAACCACCACCACGGAATCAACGGGCCCGAGGATCACCTGCCGGCATTCGACCGTGCTCAGCACCACGTGAAGCCAAAACAGATGGAAAGCACGTGCTTTCCTAGAAGCTTTGACCTTTCTTGTATGCTTTGAAAAAATTTCTTCAGAGGAATTCTTGGTGCTTTCCTCGCTAGAGGCTCCTTGCAGTCACCTGTGGGGAATGCCTTTATCTTCACTTTTATTTGCTTGCAGCTTCCAGTTATTGCTTGTCTCTTTTTATCGTCCAACTCCCTTTGAAATGAAAGGCTGAAAATGTAATTTAATGAAATCAGAAGCTTCTTTGATGGAAAGAACTGTGACCTTTGGTCAGTGCGTGAGCATCTGTCCCTGGTGTACCTCCTGCCACAGCTGACAGTGTTTTAACCCTGTTCTC
Organism: Dromaius novaehollandiae; assembly: GCF_036370855.1. Lineage (NCBI taxonomy): Eukaryota > Metazoa > Chordata > Aves > Casuariiformes > Dromaiidae > Dromaius > Dromaius novaehollandiae. The sequence continues at coordinate 10,580,223 of NC_088108.1, forward strand.
TGGGGTAGGAGAGGGCACATCCAGCGCTGTTGTAACAATTGGTCCCACTGTGCCAGAAATGCTGAAAACAATGTTTGCTTCCCTGGCACCAGGGACTCTTGCGCACGTCTCGCCAGCCGAGTGAAAGCGTTTGGTTCCAGCACACAGGGTGATCTGACGCACTTTTCTTTCCGCTTCCAGTGAGCAGAGAGTTGTACGCTGGAGTTTCCAGGTTGTGTTGGAGCCAAACAAGCTCTCAGATTCATAGCGAAGCTTAGCTGGAATGGGCAACCCTCCGTGGTACCTTGTGCCTGCGGCCACAAGAATCACCACAGATTTTCCTGAAAGCTCCTAAAACCTTCAGGCAAGAAGTGCGGAGGTTTCCAGCCTCTCTGCCTCCTCTGGCCTGGACCTGGCCTCTTCGTAAGGCAGCTAAGGGCCACGAGCACCATTCTCGTATCTCATTTTTTTTCCAGGTGGGTTAAATCTTGGCATGCTTTAACTCACAGAGTTGCCTGCTCTGGAGCAAGTCAGCTGCCCGAGCCCTTTCCATCGTTGGCCAAGGCCGTGAGCCGTTTTTGGATAAGGAGATGCCACGTCTGTTGTCTTTTAACTCATGATTCCGGGTAACATTAGTTCATGAATTTTTGTCCTGTGTCACTCAGTCCTGGTTTCATTTTAGGGCTCTTATTTTGATTGCTTTTTCCATGTTTATAAGTGCTTCTCCTTTCCACCTCATTGTTCAGTGGAGAAGGCCCAGAGATACAACTCAGACCCATACGCAGCTTGTGGAAGCTTCAGTGCCCGGTCTTAAAACACTTTGCCCTAACAGAGGAGATTTTGTGTGTTCTTGTGAGATGTCTTGTGTTCCTGTGAGCTTTCCTCCTAAGAGATAAATCCAGAGCTGAGTGTTTGAATGAGAAACAAACTCGGTTTTAAAGGACACGAACATATATTTGAGCTCATGGCTCTTGCTAGCAGTAAGACTAGGAAGCTAGTGTAAGCTACAGGTCTGTCATCAGCAAGGTGCCCTGAGCGGTCTGGCCTGATATTAAAGGCAATATTTAGCATGCAGATTTTTTTAACCTTGGAAAAAAAGATGCTTAAATATTTGCTTAAGTAAGATAAAGCCCCAGATAGTGATAGGGGCCCTCCCGATAGAAGTCAGTGACAGCATTCCCAGGATTTCACTTTGTTTATCTGAAAGTCACGCCCTGCTTTTGAAATTCCCAGAGCCTCCACAAATAGCCATGGGGGGAAAAAAATGAAAAGGAAAATTATGCAGCCTAATTTTTTTAGTAATTAAAAAATCTTTTAAGGTTAAACAAAATCAGATCTGGGCAAGAAATTCCTGCATGCTGTACTTATTTCAGATTTAATTCTGCTTCTAATTTTGTGGAAGTCTATTAATGCTGTTTATCCTATCATTTTCACATCTGTAGTCATCATGGACTATGGTGTTCTTAATTTCTGAAACCTTTAGAAAGCTCTCTCAAACAAATGTGGCAGCAATATGCTGTGCTACTTACAGGCCCCAAAATGCCTGGCCTATTTCTCCACTGCAAAATGTGCTTTCTCCAAAACAGAAAATGTCTGTGTTTGATGTAAAGGGGGAAAAAAAACTGTCAACCTTTCTCTTGCCTTGTCCTTGCCTGGCTTCCTAGGGGCAGTGACTATTTTTATGTGCTATCCAATGTGCCCCTTTTCTATTGTGAATTACAGGTAACTGAACTGAAAGTCATCAGCCAAATTATATTTTTCTAACATGAGTAAAGGGTACACTTCACTAAGCTGGCAGAGCTGTTTACTAATTATGATTCCGGAAGAAGATTTAATTAATTTTCGAGAGTCCATAAAGTTCTTAATGTTCGATATGTAGCTTAAAATAGGTATAAATTGTGTGCTTTTTTAAAACATACCCATTTTAACTACGGCCAGCATGTGCCTCTGCGCTCTGATACTCTCCCCGTTCAGCCCCTCTCGTGGCGCCGGCGCGGAGCTGCTCGCGCCGGGATGCGCAAGGAGCGCGTGAGCCTGCAGCAAGGTCGCTCCCCTGCCATCCCGAGCAAGATGGGTATCTTCCACGGTTTATGCTGAAGGGCTGGCCGTTATCAGCAGGCATATCTGCTTTTTTCCAATACCAATGCTAGACTTCCTTCGCTTTGCTGACCTGAGGAATTACCCAAACACTGTGAGCGAACTTTCTGTTTGTGCCTGCTGGTTGCTCACTCGGTTCTTTTCCGGGGCATGGAAATACTGCTGGAGCAAGGAGTCAGAAACCTGCTACCGAATTAGTTACATGGCAGCAAAATGTCTGTAATCACATTTAGAGCCTTCGAGCCTTCTTACCACGCTCTGTGCTGCACGGTGAAAAGTTTAGTCTCCGTGTTGGTGAGCTTGCCAAATGTGTTGTGGACATTTTGTCAGCAGGCTCTGGCTGGACACTGTGCACATTTCACAACAGTTGCCAAAAAGCACTGGAGTTATTTATTGCTGCCCAGAGCTAGACTGGAACTGATGGAAAGTTGTGTCCCAACACAGGCCTCTGCGATCCCCTCCGGGTCTGTTCCCTGGCCTCCTGCCTGCTGCAGAAACCCGTTCACACGCAGCAAGGAGCTGCCGCTTTCTCGTCTGCACTGCTGGTGTCACCTCATTACTACCAGGTTATAAACTTGTAATGTGTGTAGGGGTAGGAGGCTGTGGCTAAACCAAATCCCCACATTCAAAATACCCAGAACTATAGAAGGTTTTGCATCCTGATGAGGATGCAGTTTTTGTCTCTATTTTTGTCTCCGGTTCCTCTCTTTGTGAAAATGCCAGCGCTAAACATCCCCAAAGCTCCGCAGGCATTCAGAGCTGCGTGGTTTGGCTCATGTCCATTGTATAAAACTTGATTATATTTTCAGAGCGTTGCTGTTCCCTGCACCTCCATGGAACAGGTTTCAGAATTAAAACATGTCTCTCTTTGATTACTTACAGGTATATTTCTTACTGTATCTAGACATGTTACTGTTGAGTTGTCTGCTTACATATGGCATTAGACCATGAGAAGCTTTAGTTTAGGACAGAAAAGTTTGCTTAGTGAGCTTTGCATATTTAGCAATATTGATCTTTAGCAAATTGCTTCATCTGTTCTTCATTACTTGCTTCGTATTCTGCTATTCAGCAGCAAAAACAAGTTCTGATCTGCCTGAGCTATGAAAACCCCACCAATTTCTGTGCTGGTATCTCTGCAGATTTATCTTGTCAGTATCATACACAGAAATGAGAGTGCTATTTGTCACAAGACTCAGATATTTGGCAGAAGATTGTGTGTCAGCAGAAGTGAAACAAAAGTAAGGATGGATAATTTCTGTATATTGAGTCACATTTTCTGTTCGTTAACTGAAAAAACCCTTCCTCTGTCCCTAGCCTATCCAGTGTCCTCTCGCCAAACTAGCCACATTTTTGCTTAACCATGCCTAACTTTTGAACTACTTGCCCACCTCTTCCAGGCCATCACCATCGTAAGAATCAGGCTATGAGCCTGGAAATCCTTGGGTATGTGCGTGACTGCACGTTGTACATGGGAGTAACGTTATCAAGTGAGGTGAAAGGCAAAGCCGCCATTGCCTTTGGGGTAGTCAGAACTTCACTCCGTGCCGAATTTTGTGCCATAGACAAGCCAATGCTTGCAAGATTGGACCTTGTTCATGTGAGAGTCACACAGGTCTCTCCAGTTAGATACAGTGTCCATCCAGCTGCACAAGGGCAATACAGATTTCTTTAAAAAATAAACTTGCTTTATGGGGAATCTTTGAATATATAACCTTTGAAGTCATGCTCTACTGCAGATTTTGCTACTTCCTATTATTCCAAATAGCACAGTGTGTGTGCTGTGAGCTGCACCAGAGGAAGGCCTTTGTGTAGCAATGTGTTTCTGTGATGCTTGGTAAACTCCACATATCCCTTCTGTATGATCAGAGAATTTCTCCTGCTTTTATGGAGGATCTTCTCCACAGAAGCAGAGCAGAGGAAAAATTTTTAGGAGTGTAGTGGGAGATAACGCAAGCTATCAAGAGTTTTGGACATAATGGAGCACCTCAGACTGTTCCCCCACCCCCTCTCTTTCGCTTGATTTCAGGTTTCCACTATCCCTTTACAAAATTTTCATGAGGGTCAGAAGAACTGCTGTGTCTTGCTACTTCCAAAGACCATCTTTGTCCTGAAGCAATGTATTTAGTGGGATTAGAGCTCTGTAGAGTTTCTGCAGCAGTTTTGCTGCTCTGGAGTTGTTCGTGGCTCTCAGGCCCTGGCGGGGCTGTGCCCGGGGAGGACGGTTTGATCAGTCTGTCTCCAAGGGGCTGTGTGTCTGTGTTGGGAGTTTTAGGTTAATTTGGAGGAAGTGTGAAAGTTTTCAAGTTGCGACTATGCTGCAGCTTTTCTCTAGCAGCAAACTATCTTTGTAACCAAAAATTGCAATTCTCAGACATTAACTAGGGTGCACACTGGGTCTGCTTCAAATCTTTCTTGGGGCTTTCCTCCGCATGTGTCCCTCCATCCTCAGTTGATGAATTTCTGATTCGGCCTCTTGGGCAGAGGTCCTGAGCCCGTCCTGCCAGGCAGCGTGCCCGGCGGGGCCGGCGCCGGCGCAGGGGGCTGTGTTTGCATCCCTTGCTCCCAGGCAGTCATTCACACCTGGGCCAACTCCCATCATGTCCCCGCGAATCGGGTTGGATTGCATAACATTCGGTGTCCTGCATTGTGCACAGGTGTAAATGAAGGAACATGTGTGCCATAGAAAACAACCTCTTTTAGATCTATGCCGAGTTATCAGTTATCAGCTGCACAGGTAAAGACTCAGCCAGAAGCCTGCATTAAAAACCAAGCGGTGCTAACTCATATCAGAAAGGGTTTGACACAGCGTACACACCAATTTTGTTCATGAATGCATAGGCAGCGTGTAATCACTGCACAGGAATAATCCTATCTAAATTATGGCTCCTGTCCAGAGACCCAACTTGCAGGTGGTGAAGCATGGCAATTTGGAGATGTATTTCAGTGACTCCTGATGTTGGGGGCAATTCCCGTGGAGCAGCTGGCAGCAGCAGGACCTCTCAATCAGGAAAGTGGTTTTATGCAGAAGAAGAGCTTGAGATGTCCTTGCTTCTCCTGTTATCATCTTTTCTTGCCTCAAATACCCTGATGGGGATCTGCAGCACGTCATGTTCGTACATGCACTGATCCTGCAAGCACTCAAAACTGTGCTGCAGGACCACATGGCAAAAATGTGTGCAAGCGAGAAAAAAGGACCTCTGAATGCAAAGTGGCTGTCCAAATAGTAACTGCGGAGCCCCGAAGAAATGTGAATTTGCTTTGCAAATTGCAAAGCTCAAATAATAATTAATTATGCAAACACAACTAATATATAAATAGAAAAAAGGAGTATTTGGTTGAAGTGGCAATTTTACAATGCATGTTCAATAACACCGAGAACAACGGCCGATGAATTAGCACAGCTAACCTGGTACTCCATAAACTAATTGCAGGCAGGACTGATACCACACGTCGCTGAGTGCTCAGCAAATATTAACTCAAGGGTGCAAAGCGGGCTGGGTTACGGCTGGGCCCTGGGTGCTGGTGTTGGTGGTGCTGTGCCGTGCGGCTGCTGCGGGGCTGGCCCCACATCCGTCCGGGGGTCCCTGCAGGCCTGCTGGGAGCCCCGCTGCTCGGTTCCCGTGGGGAGCACCGGGACAAACGACGGGAGGGGATCTGGGGGGTAACCCACCCCGGCAGGAGGCGACGCAAGGGGGGCGATCCGTTGTCCCTGGGAGTCGCGATGGGGGGTGATCCAGCACCCTCGCGAGTGGACTGAGAAGTGATCCGGGGGCGACCCACTGCCCCGGGAGGCGATCCGGTGGCGGGATCCATTGCCCTGGACAATCTGGGGGACCATCCACCGCCCCTGGGAGGTGATCTGGAGGGGCCACCCATGGCCTCTGGGAGGTGATCGGGGGATGAGCCACTGCCCGGGAGACGATCCGAGAGGCGGCCCGTCACGCCCAGGAGGCAGTCCGGGCAGGGGGTAGACCTGCTGCCCGCGGGAGGCGCCCCGGCGGCGGCGGCGGCGGCGGCGGCGGCGGCGGCGGCGGCCCGTCCTCCCGGGAGGCGGCGCGGGCGGGGACCCGCCGCCGGGGGGAACCGGCCTCCCCGCGCCGCAGCCGGGCCGGCGGGGGGGGGGGGGCGGCCGCGCTCCTCCCCGTGGGCGGCGGCGGCGGGGCCGCGGCGATTTAGGCGGCGGCGGCGGCGCGGCGCGGCGCCGGGCGCGGGATGGCGGCGCGGCTGGTGCTGGGCGCGCTGCTGTGCGCGGCGGCGGCGCCACCGGGCCCCCGCGGGGCGGCCGCGGCGGTGTGGACGGCCTGGGTGAACGTGTCGTGGGAGGGCGGCGCGGGCGGCAACCGGAGCGGCTGGGAGGCGAGCGAGAGCGGCCTGTACGGGCAGGACTCGCCGCTGCAGGGGGTCGAGGGGGTGCTGGTGCTGCCCGACGGCCGCGACGCCTTCAACGCCTGCAGCGCCCTCACCAACTTCAGCGGGGCCCCCCCCGGCGGCGGCGGGACGGACTGGCTCGCCCTCATCCAGCGCGGCGGCGGCTGCACCTTCGCCGAGAAGATCCGGCTGGCAGCGGCGCGCGGCGCCGCCGCCGCCGTCATCTACAACTACCGCGGCACCGGCAACGACGTGCTGCCCATGTCCCACGCCGGTGAGCCGCGCGGCGGGCGGGCGGGCCGCGGTCTCCGTCCCCGCGGCCCAGCGCCTTCGGGGCCGCTCGGCGCGCAGGCTGCCGCCGGGAGCCCCGCGGGCAGCCCGGGCCGCGCCGCCGCGGCAGCCCCTGCCCCTCCCGGAGGCAGCGAGCGGCAGCATCGGCGGGGCTGGGGCTGGGGCTGGGGCTGGGGTGGGAGCGGGGCGTGGGGACGGGCCCCGCTTTGCCTTCCGCCCGGGAGGAGGGGAGACCCGCCGAGGAGCTCCCAGACTTCTGCCGTGAGCGGGCTTTGGACGGGGGGAGTCCCAAAGACCGGCAGCACAGCCTTCCCTTTTGTCTGACTGGTGCCAGCTGTGAGAAGCGGGCATGCCTGGGATTCGCCTCTAGCTAGTGTAGTGCGTGTTAAATACAGTCAGCTTTGATGCTGAACAAGAGGCTGGAGTTGCTTTGACTTGCCTGCTGTGCCAGTATTAGCACAAGAAAGAGCTTCTGCTTCAGCTAGTCAGCCTTGCACGTTCAAGGTGCTGCTGTTGTTGAATTTTCTTTGATTAATGGGTAACAAAGTTCGATAGCTGAGAAAGCTATTATGGGCTGAAATAGGGCAGGAGCTGCCTGAGTTTTTGGGCCTGGGTGGTCTGGGCGCTGGCTGCGGGTGTGTGGGGGTGAAGGCTGAACTGGTGGCTCTGGCCACAGCTTGTTTGGGTTTCCAGCACATCTATCTACCTTTGCCTGCTGGTTTATGCTGGGCTTTTTTTCTTTTTTTTAAAGCCAATAAAGATTGTATGTTAGATAGTGGCTCTGAAATAGGCTGTTTTCCCCACACTTGGACACAGGCCTTTTTCCCAGGTCCCACACACTAACCAACTCCGAAATAGGCAGAGTAGGGGACTGATTTGCTCTTCCAAAGGTCATTTTGGCCAGGCAAAGTGCTGTTTCCAGTGTGAGTGGCTAAAGCCCCTTTAAAGGGTATTTCTATTTTGCAGTGCCTGACGGAGTTTCTAGTCTCTTGCTGTAAAAAGCTTCCTACTTGCCAGCAGTGGTTTTTTTCCCAAACTGTCCATCTGTCAAATGAAGAATGAGGTTTGGCTGTGTTTCAAGCTAATGCTTCCTGAGAAATAGTCCACAGCTGAGAGGTGTATGGCTGACTTTTAATATAAAGAATAGGGCCCCTGTTTGTGATGGGGCAAAATGAACTTTTTTGATAGCCCTGTCCAGTCCTTGGCTGTTGGATTGATGTGCGCACACCTAGTGTATCTGTGTTTTGCTAAGCGGCAATGCTTTGGGAAGCCAGGTCTTGACAGAAGTAGGACAGTGAGAATGAATAGTGAGTCATTGTAAACCTTGGACTGATTTGAAAAATAATTATATGCTTACAGCCATACATCCTACACCGGGTGAGAAGGACTTCTGTCTGTTAGAAGCAGAGATAAGTGAGACAAAGGAAACAGTAGATGGCTCTTGAGGTTCGTTGCATGTGATCTTAATGAGCAGTTTGACTCTGTGCTCAGCTTTAAGAATTTAAAACATACAATCTGGATAGGCTCTGACCCATGAGGTAGAGCTTTCTTATGTAATAAAATGCTGTTGCGACCTGGCTATTGCTGGTCAAGTCCCTCCTGCTGAACTGACAGTGGCGTCTCTGCCTGAGCCCTGTTCATTGTATGACTCTGTAATCCAGCAGCTCTGGGAGAGGAGCTCTCTGCACGCTGCTGAACCCCTTCTGGAAGAGTAGGTTTATGTACCCCCGGCTGCTTAGCCAGCTGGGCCAGGGGGAGACTTACAGCGTCTTTCTTAAGCTTCCTAGAAGCCTCCCCTTGTTGAAGGGAGCCATCTGTTCTCTGCAGGGTCTGTTCAGAGCTGCCTGCCTTCCCATGCTGTCCTTAAGCTTTATGCTAGGGGACTGATGTTCTGATGGCTCTAGCTGTCCTCATCATCCTACTTGTTTGGCTGCAGCCCCAAGGACATGTTGAAACTTCCCAGCCAAAGCATTAATAAAAAGGAGAGGGACTTCTGGAAGACGATGGAATGAGCAGTTTGACAGAAATCATCTGCATGACTCCTTACCATGTCCTAGCACAACTATGGGGCTAAACTTGTTGCTGCTGTTCCCATTCCTTGTCCTTTGTTTTTGTCCATTATTGTCTCTCCTGTTACACCCTTGCTTTTCTCTCTTTCCTTGGACTTGTATCTCTCCCTGTTCTGTAGTGGACTTTTATGCCCCCTTCTCACTTCCTCCAACAGCAGTGCTCTTCCTCCTGCTTATGGTGCTTTACCTGAATGCTCTGCTCCGTTCCTTGCAGGAATGCAGAGCCTCTGTGGCCTGCAGTTCTCCAGTGAGACTTGACAGTTAAGGGCGTTCAACACACAGCGTGGCCAAGAGGAAGCAGGCTACGAGTAATCAGTCTTGCAAAGTGCAGGATTTTCCTTGTATAATGCTGACAAGGGGCACTGCCATAGTCTGAGCTCAAATGTAGGAGACAAGAGCAGGTCAGATCACCCTTCTCCGTACTGCGCTGTCTCGGATACATCTCCCCTTCTGGCCTCTGATGGTGGCGCTGGATTCTCCAGCTTTTTCAGAGGCCGTGGGGAAGATGGCCCTTCTAAGGAAAGAACAGCTTTTGTGCAACTACAACTCCTGCTGTTTCTGTAATCTGCTAACAGTGAACTTGGTCTGTGTTTCCTAACCAGCTTCATTTCTCCTTCAATTGGGTCATCATATGCTGTGGAGTGAAACCGAACAAGCGCAAGCACTTCCTCTTAGCAGAGGCAGTGGGAAGTAGTGCGAGGCAGTGGTGCGGCTTTGCTGGGGTCAGGGGGAGCTGAGCCTCAGGGCTTGCCCTGCCTCCAGCTGTGCCGGGGTAATCCCCCTTCCAGCCTGTGCTCTGGCAGCCGGCATGTTCCTCCTCTCTGCAGCACGGAGTCGGAGCTCTCATCTGCCTAACAGAAAAGGAAAATCCGCGTTGGTGGGCTTTGGATGTATAGCACAATACGCTTGACTTTCTTTTCTTTGTGGAATTTCTGTAGCAACAGAACACCTAGGTTATTAGCAGAAGCTTATCTAGAAGTGTAGTGTGTGCTTTTCCATGGGTGTCAAGCTTAGCTTTTGAAGCAACTTTTTATTTAGAGACTCATGTGTCTGCACTTTGAAGTAGTGTTTGTCCTAGTCATCCTGCTTGAGACCTTTCTGCTGTTAAAGTTAGGATGTGTTCAGTCTGATCAATTCTCTATTGCTTATATCTGTCCTATGTGTGGAAACTTTTTGGTATGCCAACTTACTAAAAAAAGGTGTCAAAACAGCAGAATACAATAAATAGCCAAATCAGATATGATCAAATCCTGCTTAATCCCCTCTAACATGTAGAATGTCAAGCATCTAACAGAGTCCAAAGTAATATTTGCTTAGTAATTTTATAAGCACAAAACCTTATCAATTAGCAAACTTTAGTTTTAATTGTGCTCATTTTAAGAAGATGGTACCTCTCTGTGGCAGGCTGAACAGAGTTTCAAAGTACAGTTCTGTGTGCATATAATTGTACCTCTCTAATCTATATTGACCTTCTGAAAAAGGCATTTGATTGGAGAAAAAAAGTGTGTGTGTGTTGGGGGGAGGAAAAAGTGCACAGCAAGAGTTGGTTTGTTTTAAAGGTGGACCTTGACTTAATGCTGTTGGGCGGTTTTGGTGTCAGGGTACACGAATAGCTATGGAAGGTTCTTCAGTGTTACGTGTATCTCTAAAGGTGGCAAAGAAGGATTCCTTGCAGGTCGGCAAGTGGCTGGGATAATTTCTTTTGTTGCCCTCCTCTGGTGCCTTGAGCGAGCCAGCACCTCGTCCGCGGGGGCTGTGCCCTGGGGGAACGCAGCGGGATAATTCTGACTAGAAAGCAACAGTAGCAGTGTCCCAGGCTGACAAGATTAAGAAATGAGGACCTGATTCCAGTCTAAACTTGCATCAATGCGTGAAAGGGTTACGCAAAGGTTAAATATGCAGCACTGCCACTTAAAACTTGTTCTGCAGGAATTCCAGAAAGGTGAAGACTAATAAGCATATGCCTAGAGGAAACAGCATATGGCAAGAAGTGTAATTGTGCTCCACTCAAACTTTGTATGAAGCGTGATCCTTAGAAACAAGATAAAACTGTCATGATATTAAAAGGCTGATGTGACCTGTAAAACTGGTCCTGTGAAAGCAAAGCATTGAGACAAAGTGGTAATCCCAAGGCAGGCTGTGCTTTGTAAATGTTGTATAAACAAATGTCCGCCTCTCCTTCACAGTGAGTGAAGGCTTGCGCTGAGTACATCCAGGGTGAGGAATGAAGATGCATTTTCTAAAACTGTTGCTCTCATGTCCCCTGACCATGGCTGGATGCATTTCTGAAGATTACTTAGCCCTTCCTACCAGCAGGACCTTATTCAGAAAGAACTTGAATGGATCCATTGTGCCTGGATTGAATTTCTGTGGTACCTTGAGTTTGCATCACTCTGTAGCTAAGAATAGCTATCTGACATGTATTTATTGTAACTTTGCCTTTGCTGTGTGCTCCATTTGGTTCTCCTGGCTCCCTGGTATAACTACTTAGAGTAAACTAATGTCACAGCTACACTGGCATTCAGGTAACTGAACATGGTACACTGATGTGTCTGGCTGATGGTCCTAATCTCACAGCAAGGGGCATGGTGGGGGTATGGTGGCCAGTTAGGGCTGCCCTCAGAATAGACCAGTCCATGCTGCTGGACAGCTGCTGATCCCTGACCTTGCTTGTTTAGGTCTAGCTTAGGTACCTCTGCCATGGAAGACTGCAGGTTAGGTACCAGCCCTGAAGCAGACTGGAACAAGTGCCCTTGTTCTTTGGGTTTGTTGAGCTGCTGAAACATGAAAGGATGAATTAAAATCTAAGTGGCAGCTGTGGTAGCAGAGGCTTCATTGTGGGGCACGCGCAACCCTACAGCAGTGATGGTGTGTGTTTGCCTCCGGGCTTGAATGTGCCAAAGAGCAAACAGTGGTGAACCTGTAGTTGGGCTCAGCGCCGTCCGAGTGTATCAATGTGACCTGTCTCTTTGCAGACTGTTGCCTTGTGCTTTACACTGTGCTGACTTGCGTTATTTTACCATTAGCTTTCTCAAACTTGTTTCCAGTGAGTGCTTGGCTGCTGCCAGTGTGTTGAAAGAGAGGAGTGTTAACTGTGGACTCAATCTCATTTGCTAGAAGGAAAGATGAAACTTTAATCATGCAAGTGCCACTGATGAAAAAGCATGAATAAGATCTATAGGACAGCTCTCTTCACATCTCAGTGCCCTTAAGAGTACTGTCTTGGCTGATATGTTTCATGTTTTCTCTGATTTCATGTTTTAAATGCTCTAAGAAATGGGACCTGGTAGCATTTATGTAAATGTCTTGAAAAGGCTCAGAAGGAAAAGGGCTGGCAATTGTTGGATTCATCTGGCAGATGATCACTTTTAACACTACTTAAACCAAAGAGAATGCAGGTGGATTTCCAGCTCCAGAATACACTTGGAACCCATGGAAACTCATGTCATGTAAAACCACATTTGGTCTTGACATGCTCCTATTAAACACCCAAACTGTTTGGTAAAAGTTTTCCATGCTTACTAGTGTGTTACTTGCTAATAACTGCTGTGTGTCTGCTCTGAAGGCCAACCTGCAAAACAGTCTCCCTAAACAAACAAGGGTAGCAGTATATGTACTTATTGCTGCCATGCTGGACCAAGCTTCCAGCTCCTAATGATTAAGACAAGTCTTTTATCTTCACAACTTGAGGTGTAACTCTGCAGATAATATAGCAAGTATTGTTCAGACAGAATTTCTTACTTGGTAGAGTAGAAATGTGAAGGCTTCATGTCTGAGCATTGGACTGAGGAAAAGATGAGTCACTAGCTACAGTTGGGGTGGGATCCTGTTAACCAGAGATTAGCGTTCCCTCTTGCAGTCCTGTTAATAAATGGTACACTATTGTACACTATGGTGTACATAGTGGTGTAAATGGTACACTAAATGGCAGGCAAAGGCAGGTATGTGCTTCCAGGCAAAGACTGTGCTGTGGAGGTAAACTCTCCAAGACAGTTTCTTCTTTGGCCCAATGTCATTACCTGTCAGGAAGTTTCTGCTCTTCCCTCTCTTCTGTCCCCACCATCTTAGGATCTTCTAAGGCTTTCTCTCATCTTTAAAGGGAAGGGGTATTACAGAAAAAATGTACTTATTTTTCTTTTAGAAGCTCTTGCTATTGCTGCCCACTCATGAGTACTCCTGCCAATTTCTGCCACATTTTTCCAGTGTCTTGCTCTGCATGTTTAACTGTGAAGTTTGAAAGAGTTGTATGATGAGGAGGAGGAGATCAAGCATAGTGTCAACTGCCATGTAAAGCAAGCTGAAAATGGATTTCATTAAATGTAGATCATAGTGCGAGCAAGAAAATATTTTAATCAAAAAGCTGGGGTGGAGAGGGTGTGTTGCTTTAAATACTGGATAGTAGCCTGGAAGTCAGTAATTCTTTTATCTTTGCTCCAGGTAATATTTGAGGTGGGGAAGAGAGGAGTACAAAGCAGGAGTAGGAGAGGGAAGGGAGAGGACTACCTACATATCAGCTTATCCAGGCTGAAACTGCTCCTGGAACTATGCCTTCAGTTGCCCTTCCCTCTTGCAAAGGGAAGAGCTTGTCACATGGTGGGTAGGGCATGAGGATGAAACTTCCTCTAACGGTGCCTACGGTTGAGGGTGAGTGCTGGGATAGTGCTCTTCAATCAGATCTGCACCTGCAGAGCCTTGCCCTTGTGCGTGTGGATGAGAGCTGCCATAATTTTTTTGTAAACTTTGCACTGTTTAGTAGAGCAGAGCTAGAATGCAGGCTTCGTGGTTTCACAGCACTTCTCTGAAGCCAGGTGAAAACCTTTTGTCTGTAGCATAATGGCACGATGCTGCGACAGTGGATTTTGTGTACTGTACAGTGCCAGCCTCTCCTTCAGAGGAATTGCATCGGGTCCATAATACAGGCTCAGTGTGTGTACACCGTTAGTTTATTTTCTTTTCTGCTGTAACAGACACCAAACAAACTGGCACAATTGTTAAGTACCAGAAATCCCATACCTGTTACTATTTCAGTACAGTGATATAAGCAGTATTCAAGATATTTCAGGTCTAAAAAAAAAAGTAAGAAATAAGACAGTATAACAAACATGCTGCTTGTAGTATTAGCACATCTGGCTGTTTTGACATGCAAGGAATTGTTTGGAGAGTCAACTGACAATGGCGTCCAATATGATCTTTCTTTTTAAAATACAGGACATGCTGGATTGATCTCTTAGTAGCTTTTTGTTAATGTTCTGGGTTGGAGAGGTGTCTAGATGACTAATGAAAGCTGGGGAAATACTAGCCCCTTCTGACTAAGATTGAAGGCACAGCTATTTCTGTGTTGCAAACACTGTATCATGTAGATAAAGACAAAGATCCAGCCACTGTCTTGACCCACTGCAGGATTTCTGTAAGTATTTCATCTCCCCAGAGTCTTCAGATAGTGATTTTGCTGGTGATAAGGAGAGCTTTTCTTTGGGAATTTACACTCAATTCAAAGTCAGCTTTTTGCTTTTCTGTTTATATGTGAAACAACTGAAATCAAAAGTTTTTTTTCCCCTCCCCCTTCCCACGAGCACAGGGCTTACATGGTGGTCAGCTAGGGTTTTAAAGTGCTGGAAAAAAGAGTGGTGATGGGTTATTGCCATGGCACTTTGAACAGTTCTTGTGCGACTGCATTCTCTAAAGATTTCTCTGCAAGATAATGCAAGCTCTTTAAAAGAAAAATCCTTCTTCCTGTAGTATTCTGACAGGTTGTAGTCTGCTGTAGCAGCATGCCTGTGGCCTTTACTCGTTTAATAATTGTGTCCTTCATTTCTCTGTCCTCTTAAAACAATGATAGAAAACAGTTAATTGGTCCTCTTCTGAATTGCTTTTTAACTTCTTTGTTAAAAAAAAAAAAAAAGCGATCCTTTTTCTTTTTTAATACAATTCACTGTGCCACTGCACTGTTAAATGACTTCCGATCAGCTAGCTGTCAGAAAGCCCCTTCTGCATGCAGAAATGCAACGCTTAACTTTTGGATAGCGTTACTGTACTGTTTTCTTCCTCCTCCTTAGAGTGACTTGCTTAAAACTGTTTACCTTACATATTTAAAAGCAGTTGCATCCTAAGGAAAATTGAATGTTAGTTGGATGTAGGGTTAAAATATTACTGAAAGTGAATACATTTAACATATTTTTGAGATAATAGCAAACTTGGTCTTGGTGGTGATATGGCCGAGTGCAGGTTTAGGCAAGCCCCGGGGGAGGCTGGGCTTGCTCCCTGGGGAGTGGAAGCCTGGGCTTCTGCCGCTGCTCATTTGGCAGTTGCACAAGACACTCTCTGTATGAAGTGAAATACTGTCACTGGACACCTAAAATTTGGCGCCACTTAAACGCGGTACAAAACTTCTGACTTCCATGAAGGGGTGAACACTATTGAGTCTGAAATTTTTGAGTTTGGGGGGGAGATGAGGGGGAATCCTAGTTTGTTTGTTTGTTTTTTTTCTTGTTCCAAAGTTAATTATTATATAGTTTTAATAATTTCTTTCTTCAAAATGCCTGAAAAACAACTGCCTTCCTAAAATGTTTTTCACCAAACTGCATTGTAATTAGGTTCACTCCCAAAGGGAGTGGGAGGGGGTTTCCCCTTTGGGATGGGAAAGGGTCCCATCAGGCTATTTTACAGCCTTCTCTTGGTAAATGATAGAAGAAACATTACAGGGGTCTGGCCTTTGCTGTACAAGGAAAGCTGCACTTGAAGATTTACCGAACTTGCCCCAGGTTACACTTACATCTTTAAACTGAAATGAAAGGGGCTTTTGTGGTTTAATTTAAGCTGAATTTGGTTAATTAAAACAAGTTTAAACAATGCAAAACAGTTCCAATGCTGAGCTTTATCTGAACAAGCTGAGAAACCAATTTTAAGTGAGGTTGGTGGGGCTGACTTGAACTGCAGGTTCTTGAGTTAGCTCCAGTGATGTGCAAAATGGTCAAACAACTGGAAGTTAATTATTCACCACAAAAGGCTTTGCCAGTGTCTCAGGTTTGACAAACATATACTGCATTTGTCAGTGTTACCTTGATTATTGCACAGAAAATGTTAAATATTTCTCTTAGATTGAATTATGCTCTCTGTGGCATTGATACTGAAGAGTAACAGCACTAGTATGTTCTTAGTCAGCTGTGGAAGAAGAAGATATGGGCAGAGATGGCAAATGTCATAAATGTCATTTTTTTTTAATATTGGTTGCCAGTATATTAGACCTTAAAATGTGCTGCTGCAGAAGGTAGCATGCAATGGCAGGAGCAGGCATCGCGGTTAGCAGGCTCAGCCAGTGCTGGTTTCCTGGTTATGGAACTCAGGTGGTGAATAAGAAATGTGGGAATGAAACAAAGGTTCCTTAAATTCAAATGCCAAAAAGTTTCTTTAAAGTAAACTTCTTTTCAGGCAGTTAATTAGCTGAGGAACTTAAAATATGTCCTTAATGACATGAAGGGTTTTGGTAACACAGCAAAGATGTTAATTACTGGAGGTTCTCCCTTTTCTCCCTTTTCCTGATTGTGCTTCACTTTTAATAAATACGCAGAATGAAATACGTAATGCAATTCACCCTGGAGAGCACATTGCTATAACAACACCCTCTTCTCCTAAGGGGAAAGATTTGCCTACCAAAGCTGCCTCAGAAGGGATGGTCATTATGAAAGCAGGAATGGGTGAAGTTTAGACAGAAGACTGCTTATTTTGATGTGCTGATGCAGTAAGTGGCTCTCAGCTGGAAATGCAGGACATTAGGACTAAATTTTACTTATGGTAAATTAGGTAGTATTCAGCTTTCATCCTGGGTGAGGAAATCTGCCTGTTATGTTTGTTTACACAAATACCTAGCAGCTGTTCTTGAAGGGCTGTCATGGCCTTCCCATGCTGGTGGCCTCCCCAGTAGCATATATTTCAAGTCAAAAACATGAGCAAATTCAGTGATGCCCATTACAAAGTCTCTCTCATAGGCAGAACTTCCCTTTAAGGCTGCATACCACCTGGGCTGCTGGTAGCTCCCTTCCAAAGTGGGGTTTTTTTTTTTTCTCTCTTTCTGAATCACAGCAAGGGCTTTAACAGCAGTGAGTCTTTGGGGCTGTGCAGAAAACCACTAGCTGCATAACTGATAATTACCACAAAACCCGGTGCACTCCATCCCTTAATCTCAGCTCCTCTTTTGCTGTGTAATTCCATTTCACTTCATAAACTTCCCAGACCACCTGGAAGCTGTACCACAGCTACCTGAAAGGATGAATAACCTTAACAGGCCCCAACAGAGAAGTGAGAAAGGAGTGCTCATTACTGCCTATTGATCAATATCTGCAGAAAGCCTGGTTCTGTTTTCATTTAAAACAAAACAAAACAAAAAACAAAACAAAAAAACCCAGTTTTCTCTGGGTGTTACATTGTTGTTTCTTGAAATTGTAGCTGTACTTGTAATATGCCTGAGAAGGAGGTGTTTCCTCCTGGCTGCTGGGGCTTCCTGTTCCCTTACTTTCATGGGGGTGGAGGGAGAAGAATATTAGGCAAATCTGAAAATCAGTCTTCTGTGGGAATTGGCTTGCAGCTTGCTTTGGCCTGATCATGTTGTGGCACTCTTCAGAGCTGCTCCTATGGGGGGAAGCTTTTTGTTAGCTGTGGAAATCATGCAGACTAGCTAGAGGTAGTGTGGATGCTTCTAGCATGGATCTGCCATGCAAGTGTCGCCTTCACGTGTGCGGCAGTCTCACCATCCTTAGCAATGGTGCAGAGGGGACTGCTGCTCATGGGGGCTTTATGCACATCAAAGAGCTAAAGCATTGGTTATCCCGTATGTTACACAAAGTTCATCTGGGTTGGGCAGTGCCTTCAAAGCACAGCTTTGCCATACCTTGTTTTGAAACAAAGAATTTCTGTTTGGACCCAAGATTTAATCCTTGCTGTGATGTTTCAACCTATTAACAGAATCTGGTTTTAGCTACAAATGACTGCCAGTTAAGGCACTGATTAGGCTGTATTTTAGCCTGCTAAACATCTCTGAGTGGCTGTTCTCAGGACCTGCTTTGTTTGGCTCAGAATTGATTTATCTGTAGCGCATGCAAGAGTAACTCTGGATTATAGTAATCACCTTAATGAAGGTGAAAAAGCAGGTGTTTACTGTGTAAGAGTTAATGTTCCCAGTTCTGTACACATACTGAGTATTGCATTTCTCCACTGAATTGCCAAACCTGTAACTTTGTGTTTACAGACAGCAGAAGTGTAGTGGTAGAACAAGCAAGGTCTTTGCAGGGCGGAGTTTAATATAGTTGCATCTGTTTATGCCAATATTAAACAACTCTCCTCTGCATCTAAGTAAACCTGATACAGTAAGGTAAAACACTGATCCCTAGACATGCGCTCTTGTGTGCCAAATGTGCTTGTGCCCCAGCTCTCTCCTTGCCCCAACAAACCATTTGAGGTCATGTGCTTTATCTGTGTCAACCAGTGTCTGAAAACAGCGTCTTTCAGACTTTGACCACCATGCTGCCTTATCATTTGCAAGGTACCTTCTGCAAAATTCCAGCTGTACAGAGGCAGATTGTATTTACTGAAAGGACTTGAATCAGACTCTCCCTCTCCTATTTCATAGGAGATGGAAAAGGAGTGAGGCTGGGAAATGTTTAACTAAATGGGTTTTGCTTCTGTTTAGCCATGACCCTTTATTAGCTAAAGATGTAGCAGCTTAATCTCACTTTCTAACTTCCCTTAAGTGTTACAGAAAGCTTCACCTGAATCACAGAAGCCAACTCTTAGGTCAGGATCTTAGGTTCCTATCTAGTTTTGGCCATGCAAAAGTTACTGACTTTCTTCTTGCTTTGCTGGAGCCTGGAAAAAAGATACCTGGCAGTTCAGGGTAACTGCTATGCTTGAGATGCTTCTTCAGGTGTCCTCTCAGGTGGCTTGCTTCAATTAAAACTCCCAAGTGCTGTCAGAAGCTTCTGTCTAGGTTGGTGGTTTTCAGGCCATGGTAACATTATTTCAGTACCTGTCGTCCTGATGGGACTCCTCTTGTGGCTCAGGAAGCATTAGGTGGAGATGAACCTAGCTGGTTTTACTCTAGAAGCACAGCAGTTGTCCCAGATAACATTCTGGACTTCTAGCTTAGCTTCAGGCTAATAGGGTGTCACTGAAGCTGCCCTTGGTGGGTAAAGGAGGCCCTGTTTCTTGCCAAGGAAGGACAATACCCCCATGAGAGACCGTACGTGATAGTGCTAGAGCCTTGTTTCCTCCCTGCCCAAAAGGAACTTCTGGAGTGAAGTCACTTCTGAAGTGATACCAAACTGTTCTGCTATGGGTGGTCTGGGTGAATTGGGCTCAGAAATGGGGTGCAGTTGCTGGATTCCTTGCCCCTGTTCTTGGCATAGGGCATTCAGTTAACTTCGTGTGGTGTCAGGCTAGCTCCCTTACGATTGCCCTCAGGAATTAATTGTTGGTTCTAAACGTTTGCCTCCATAGCAGGAAATAGTGAAGACTGCTGATTTGCATCATCGGGTGATTGGCCTAAGGGCAAGTCGTGCAAATACTCTAGGAAATGACCATCCTCTCGGTTCTGCCCTTGTAGCTCAGTAGCTG
Source organism: Dromaius novaehollandiae (assembly GCF_036370855.1). Lineage (NCBI taxonomy): Eukaryota > Metazoa > Chordata > Aves > Casuariiformes > Dromaiidae > Dromaius > Dromaius novaehollandiae. Next base: position 10,599,632 of record NC_088108.1, read on the forward strand.
CCATGCCTGCAACCTGAGCTCTGGTGCCAGCATGTCCCAGTTTACTGTTCCTTTATGAAACAGCCCACCTTCCCTAGATGTGGGTAAGCACTGAAGTGTTAACTGAGGGGAGGGAAAACAGGCTGGCAATTTCTGGCTTAAAGCAAGCGTGTTTGTATGTATGAGAAGGAGCTGGATATACCTACCTAAACTTCCTTTTTTTAGTGGCTGCATTGAGTAATTCTGAATTCTGCTAGATGGCCATCCACATGTGTTGCCCTAAAGCATTGCCACACAGAGCTGAAGTTGCAGGAGGAACCCTGGACAGAGGAAAGGAGTTGGGGGAAAGAATGATTTAAAACTGTCTTCTAATGACATCCTGGGTGAACTAACTAGCCTGAAACTTAAATGGAATAGGTTTCTTGCTTTTGGCAAGTTTTGTAGTGTCTTGTCACAGCCTGTTCTTCCATACTTTTCTCCAGGGCTATGAAAGTAAAGTCTCAGCTTCTGGCTTGAGCCAGGCTGAATCCTTGCTTGCTCCTGACTCCAGCTCATTTTATAACTGGTCTATAAACCCAAGCTCATCATAAAGGACAGTAGCTGAAGTTTAGCTGACTTTCCTCTGTGTGATATACTTCTCCTTACAGGGAACTTTCTGAATAAAAGATGAGTTTAGTCACACTGGGGAGAGTTGCTAGACATGATGCTTAGCCATCTTGGATCAAAGGTATTAAATGAGCAAGCTGGAAAATAAAGTTCTTTCTCAAATGAGAGCCTTGGTGCTTTAACACCAATTTTGGTTTTTTTGCTAGCTGAAATTTGGTTGAGGTTTCTCTTATGGGGGGGAGAGGGAGGGGAAGAGTTTGTTCTCTCCCATTAAAAATAGATTTGGCTGGATTAGATTAAAAGTAGCAGTTCTGTAACAGCCTTTCTTCCTTCTCCATGTAATATCTATGATGAATGTTGCATAGCTGCAAGTTTAATGCAGTGAGACTCCTGACTGGCTAGTCCTTGAATTTAGTTTTCTTACTTGGTTTAGAGGGAAACCAGTGACAACTTACTGCATATCCCTTTCTCCTTTTTTCCTCCCTCCTGAGAAACTCCGTCTATACTAAGACTGCCTGAATTTCCCCCAAACAGTGCAAAGCGTTCTTAGCATTTGTTTGTCACTTGAAATGAGAGCAGCTTTGTTCTGGTCTGTACTTAGTGGCCAGACTTGCTTAAAGTTCCTTCCTACCATAAAACATCAAGAGATGCGTTGGTCCCTCTGGCTTGTCATGATGTTCATCCAAGGAAATTTAATGTTAAAATCTGGATGGAGTTTGCAGTCTGCCACACTGGCAGACTGCTTAAAAGCCAGTCACACCTCAGTACTGTCTTCCCTCCCAATTTGCATTAGAAACCCACAAAAATGCTTAGTTCACCACCAAATTTCACTGAAGTATTTCTCTTTCTTCCAAAAATAGAGAAGCAAAGGGTCATCTGGGGTTTTGACTGTTCAGTGTTTGGATAAGTACTAAACAGTACTTTCAAAATTGGGAAAGAGGTGGTAGGAAGTAGCAGCAGAGCAGAGGGAGAGGCAGATACATTGCAGAGAGTGTCCCTAAGTCACTAGCTGTGTGCCTGGAGTCTGTGAGCTCTGGAAGATACTGCAGTCCCTTGTGACCTCACTGCATAGCATATATTTTTCTTCACTTCATGCAGTTCAAAGGCATGTTAAAATGTAAATCACCAAAGTGTTGCTTCTAAAATAATTACAATATGAGTGTCCCATGCAGGAATGAGAGGCTTTATGGAGAGGAATGAATTCTAACAGTGGCTCATCTATGCAGCTCGTAGGTAATGAATACCTTTCAGCTGAACAGGAACATGAAGATTTACTGTGTGCCACTTAAAATCCACCAGCTCATGTTAAATTTGCAAATGCCAGTTCAACTTTCTAGTCTGCTGTATGGTGCTTGAATTAGAACTGCTAAGATCACTTCTGTTCAATGCCTGGAAACTGAGTATGGATTCCCCTTCTCCTTTGCAGGCACAGGAAACACCATTGCAATTATGATTGGCAACCTGAAAGGCACAGAGATTTTACGCCGGATTGAGAGTGGCATGAAAGTGACTATGGCTATTGAAGTGGGGAAAAAGCATGGTCCTCTGATGAATCACTACTCGATATTCTTTGTCTCGGTGTCGTTTTTCATTGTCACAGCAGCAACTGTGGGCTACTTCATTTTTTATTCTGCTCGGAGATTCAGGATCACAAGGGCCCAGTCCAGGAAGCAGGTGAGTTTGCGTTGTGTGTGTTGCATTGCTTGTTATTGCTCTGAGACAGCGTGCTGTGGATCTTGAGGGTGAAATACTAGTTGAGCACCAAAATCACTAAGTCTGTGGCTTCCATGTGAAGGAGAGAGTGCGATCTTTAAAATGCTAATAGGTACATTTTTAAACAGCTTAAACCTTTCCAAAGACGTGACAAAAAGGCATCTATCTAGGGAATGCAACTGATTATGCTTAACTAATTTTTGTCTTCTACAAATCTTATTCCCTGAACTGTGATGCAGCAATAATGCTGGGGTATTGAAGGAGGTGAGAGAAACTGCTTTCAGCTGACCCTCGCACTTCCCACATAGTGCTGCCTGTGTGCTAGCTGTAATGTGAGACACGACCGCAAAAGCGTCTGCAAAACAGCACATGGCTTTTGCAGCCTTCTGTAAACCACAAGCTAGGAAACTGTTTCTTGTTCAAAGCTTCCTTGTAACTCGAGGATTTCTTAGAATTGCACCTACAGCCTGATTTAGGAGTTGGAAAAAAAACCACTGTTGATGTGTGTGGGTTTTTTTTTAATTTTAGTTTTAAACTGCAGGCAGGGAACTGCCAATGAGTTAAGTTTCCAAGTAACTCTCTTCTGTGAAATAGTCTGGATCAGTTGACATAGTGCCCGCAGCTTTGTCTTCAGTCTGATCAGACCTGCCTTACACCAGGGCTTAAGCAAAAGCCTTAAAAAGAAGTGAGAATAAAGTTGTATTGTGACATCTCTCAGCGGTGATCACCAGAATGAGAAGATATGAGCATCTGAAATATGAGCACTTATTTCAGTCTTGCCCTTACAGCTGTGTTGCCAAGGAGCCTATTGGTATTTATAATCCTTCTTTGCTGGTTTTACCTGAACTCTGAAAGAAGAGCTCTTGCTGATTCATCTCCTATAGATGGCAATAGCATGAACATCTCACTGTAGTTTGGCTCTGAGTATGAGAATTATCTCAGCATCAGTGGTCAGATGCTTAAAGATGTAACATGCAGGTCTGCTGTTGCAGAAGACCAGCCCTACTGATCTTCTCTGCTATCCTGAAGATTTCAAGTCCCTCGAGCAAGGCCCTTCTGAAATAAGTTGGTGGAGCTCAAAATTGGACACAGGTGTTGAAACTCAGACCGGTTACAGGCTTCTACAGATTTTTAGGACTGCTCCTCTAAAATGTTGTCCTGGCGGACCATTGTTCTTGTCAGGCAGAGAGCTCAAAGGAAATGATAGAAATGTTCTTGGGGACCTTGACCGGAGCTGAATGCTGGGTTCTTTCTAGTAGTCATGGAACTGAACTTGGCTGAGTTGGTGTGTGTTCTGAGAGCTGGATCTCTAAATGTGATCTTGTGGATAATGAACAGTCAACTGGCTCTGTGTTTACTAATTGAAACTAGAGCTCTAACAGTGAACTGAAACTGTGCTTGCACCTGGCCTAAGCTACAGCTCTTGTCTTCTAGACTAGGCTTCCCATTTGTTTTAAGCTTCTTCTCATGTTCAGACATCATGCCACACCTGGAAATGATGTGAGTACAATAAGGGAATAGTCAGAAAGAGCAGCATGGGAAGCTGTCGTCTGCCTGTGAGATGTAGCATTGCTGCTGCTGAATGTCTCTGGTTAGTACCTTCTGTGAGGGATGGCCTGGAGCTTTGAATCTTGATGCTATCCTCCTGCTAACATCTGGGAATCAAGATGTACTGTCTCCTGATGATTAACTTTTTCCCCCCCCCCCCCCTCCATTCCCTTAGCACTACCTCAGTATTAGAGCTCTGTTCCAATGCTAAACAGATTTGGGCAGCAAAACCTGGGAACCCTAGAAGCTAGTCTGTAAGAGTCATTGTGAATTGAATCATACAAAAATCTTTCCTCCTTTGAAGGTATTTAATAGAGCAGTTGTGGAAGTCCAGCTCTGCTCTCTGAGCTTTCAGGCTTTCAATGAGCTACAAATGTTATTAATGCCTCAGTGGTAGAGGATACTGGGAAAATACAGTCTGCTTGGCTAGTACCCTCACTGACTATTTCCAGCTTGGGTTCTATGTGCACAAGGAGTTTACTTTAGGTTGAAAAATAACATTGGCAAATGACATGCCAGTTCCACCTGATTTCAGCTGAACTGCTGAAGATAAGGAGCCTTAGAACAATAGTTTATGAAGTGTAAAAAATGAAGGAAGCTTCTCTGCCATACTGAAAAAAATGTACTATTTTATGTAAGTAAAACTTGGACAACCCAGAATTTTTTTCAGTTGTTTTTTTTCAACCATGATATCTAAAAGCTGTGACCTCACAATGATTAGATAAGCAAAGAATAATAAGAAAGTTGTTAGTGAAGGCGAACTGGTAAAACAGTGTTTCTACAGCATTCTCTGTTAGCCAGCAGGTTGGATTTTTTTCATACTACATGCAAGGTCTCAATTAACACTTCTAGCTGCCTGGCTGGCTTCATGAAACCCCAAATATTAGTCAAACACTTATGAGCTTTCACCTTACAAGTGGAACTTGCCTGTCATCATCCAGCCCTGGAAACTCAGATTACCTGGACTTTAGTCTGTTGTTTGGAATAAAGGAACATGTTTTTCCTCCTTGATCATGAAGCTGTCTAAGGGTTATACATCCTTTTAGGAGGAGTGTTTAAGAAAGTCAGGTGTCTTGATATTTATTAAATATTACAATTTTTCCCTTTTCCAGAAGTGAGCTACAGTTCTGAAAGTATCCCTTTACCCAGTGGTATTCCCTCTCATATTCCTTCAGTCCAGTTCTGAAAGTATCCCTTTACCCAGTGGTATTCCCTCTCATATTCCTTCAGTCCCCTTTTTTGACCTTCCCTGTGGGGAAAAAAGTGAGTTATAATGCTATTGAGTGAGAAGTCTGAAGGTACTACTGCGGGTTGGCTAGTTCAGTCTTCCAAAGTGTCAGACTTGCTTGAGCCAAAAGGAATGCTTTTTAATTGCTTTGGTCAGAGTGCTGCAATGAGCTAGTTGTGATATGATAACAATGTTCTGTGGTTTGCCTCTTGCTTCTTCAGATCCTTAAATACTTGGCATATTCTTGTGGAGTGAGCCTCAGATCTGAGGAGATCTTGGTCTGGACTGAAAAGGGCAATGCTATGGGTTGGGACAGGAAGACTGTTTTCTAGATGCTTTGTCTCTTCTGCAAAGGCCTCTTCAAAATAAGACTCTGGCTAGCAACATGAGTTACTCATGCATGGGGCTAGTGGTAACCCCTGCTTGAATTGGATTGTTCTCAGGTGTTACTATATTGGCAGTGTTCTTTTTCCTTTCTTTGTCTTGAGGAAAAATGTTCAGACTTCAGTGCTTGCTGAAGCAATCTCTTGTTTTATAGGCTGTTTAGTACACTTACATGTCACCATTTGCCAGCAGATCCTGTGCTTCTGGTATGACTATTTGCATTTTCTGGCAGAAGGACTCTCTCTTGTTGGTTTGATCACATATAACCTAGGTTTCAAACACTTTCTGCACTGCCGATTTTTCTTGAAGGCAGCCGCTCTGTCCCTCACTCAAGCAGGAATTATGTAAAACTTAGTCATGTAAAACTGTGCAAACCCCTTTTTTTTAAAAGCTGAGTAAATATTGAAAAGTGCCAGTCATGCACTGTTGTAGTCCAGGTGAAAGCAGAAATGTAATAACGAGTGATCTGTCTTAATTGAGCAGAAATAGAGAAGCTTTTTCCTTGTGAGTCAACTAATTAAACTGTTTACAGCCTACTATGTTTATCTGAATGCATTTTTCTTCTGGGCTTGAAATTCAAGTCGCCACCTCTGCAGAGTCTCTTACTGCATCACAGTATTAAGAAGGTGGAAAAGCAAAGGAAAGGAAGTGTGATAGGTGGTTTGCTACTATTGTAGTCAGCAGAGTACTGACAAGCTTAGTTCTGTAATGTATTAGCTTTTCTTAACGCATAAAAATGGCCAGTGATGTTACTCTATGGCCTGGTTTCTAATTTAAGCTTGAGTCTTCACTTCTGTTAATTTTATGAAGATTAGATGTTGCAGCTGAAAAATGACCTCATTAATGGCCTTAGAGGAGGTAAGCTGCTCAGCTTGCCACAATTCAATAATATTTCCATGACAGTATCTATCTGTGGGGGGAAACCTTCCTGAGCTTACAGGAGGGAAGCAGGAGTTCCTGACCCTTGTAGAGCTTGCCAGTCTACATTGTCATCCCTGAATTCATCGGGGACTAGGAAGGCACCCTTACACAGAAAGAGCTGGAGATTGAATTTGCAGTCCTGGACCAGGAAAGACTGGGGACTGAGCAATAGCAAATCTAACTGCTTAGATAACAATCTGATTTCCCAGTTAGGTGCGCCTCTACTCAAACATGCCAGAGCCTGGATAGGAGCCAAGGTTTGACCTGTCTTGTAATATCTTGTTTTTGTATGGGTTTTCTTGTTTAGTTGTTTGTTTTTCCTTCCCCTGCCTCAACATAGCTAGCTATTTTTCTAGAGTTGCTGAGTCAGTGGCTTTTACAATCATTAATATTTAAAGTTTGCTCAAAAAACTTGACCTCACAAAATACTTTGATATTCCAGCCTTGAGTAGCCTGGATCTCATGACAGACTATCCCATAAAATCTTCCTTGTGCAACCTTTCTCCACCCTGCTGGAGGGGTGTTCTGATGTATTTACTAAAATCAGTGTTAAAGGTGACTTTGCCATTGGTGCATTTCATGAACAGCAATTAAACTTGTGCCCAGGCAAAACTTAAAATATTGTTTCAGTAAATTATTAACGATGCAGGCGGTTAGGTCCTGTCTAATAGTCTTGGCCTGACATTAGATGCATAGATTAGATGCTATATGAGGGAGTGCAAGCCTAGATAGTTTAGTTTTCAATTTATAACAAGAAGCAATGGCACGTAGTTCTGGCTGCATATGAGACGTGCAATATTGCTGCACTCCTGTTCTGTTGTTGGCACCACGCTTGCTACTGAAGCCCCCAAATTCTTGTAATGAACTGAAATCTGTAGGGGGAAGTAATGCTGAAAAGGTCACGGAATAGGTGTTCCTGTCCTGAACAGCATTTTTGGTTATCTGCAGAACCTGTCCCAGAGAACTGCTGTGTTGGGCCAGCATGTGGTACTGCTGCAGCAGAGCTGGAGCTGCCTGATCCTCCTCCATGTCCTGAGGCAGTAACTGCACCAGGAAGGGAGAGGACAGTCATTCTTGATGCTGGTGCAACTCTTGTGACCTTTAAACAGATGTTGCTCCTGTGCTAATTAAATGCTTTGTAGTGACAGCTGAGCAGGAGCAGTTGCCAAGCAAGCTGGGCTCCTGTTGCCTGGTCCTGCCTGTCCTGTGTCTGAGAACATCAAACAAATTGGATGAAGGGAAATGCAATTCAGCTTCCTCCTTGGCTTTTATTAGAGCTGCCTTGTAGTTCACCTGAGGCTAGTAATTGATTTGTATCACACCTTGTTTCAAGAGTTTTTTGTTTTAAGGGAGAAACAGCTTTGAGGGAAAGGAGTTTTTTGTTTTTGTTTTGTTCATGTTACTTTGAACCAATATTGAGATAAAACTGTATTCTTCCCCTTGACAACAGTGGTCCATGCTTGGCTGTAGGCTCCTGAGCTGTTTGTGCTCTGTAGAGCATTCACGGCAGAGAACTAGTTCAGGGTGTGCTGGTGGCACTCAAGCTGATTGAAAAGGAAACTTGCCTTTCGTCAGGATGCAGCATACTGAGTTTGTGCCAGGAAGCTGTCATAAAATCACTAGTTAAACTTACTGATTGTTAGACACAAAATATTCAGTCCTCTGTACCACGTTAATTTGGAGGTTTCTGTTTGTTTTGGCAAGTCTAATCTGAGCAAGGTATCTCCCAGATTCCAGAAGAAAAAAAACCTTTGAAATTCCCGTGCTTTATGAAAAGGCTTGGTAAAAACAAAGCATACTCAAATGTTTTGTTACTGTCATCCAAATTCAACAACCATGTGAAATCTCTGTCTCATTTTCCAAATAGCATAGTCATGCTTTCGGGGGTGTGTGTAGTGGTGTATGTGTATGTAGTGTTTAATTATTTTTTTATTTTTATTTTTTTTCTTTTTTTATAACGTGAGTTAAAATAGATGTCTGCTTGCATTACATGCTTTGGTAAGTATTTGTAACAACCACTTCTGAGAAAAATGATTCTGTTTAATCAGAACTGCTTTCTGTTCCAGCGACGATTAAAAGCTGAGGCTAAGAAGGCCATTGGACAGTTACAGCTGCGCACCCTGAAGCAAGGGGACAAGGTATGACTGACCCTATAATCTCCCAAACTTTATGATGCACCTTTGGCACAGAATCTACAACTTGGTTCTTAGTGCTGGAGAAGAAGAATGCAGAAGCCTCCTTGAACCTCTGCCCTTAGCTTTCTGCTGCAGACTTGATTCTTCTTTCAGACCAGTCTCTCTTCAAACTTTCAAGTTTGCACATTCTTATAAATCTGTTAGCTGCTCACCTGAGGTGCTGCTTGACACAAAAGGTGCTGGTTTTCTGGCATGGATGCTTAAAGGTAAATTAGTACTACTAGTCAGCTTCCCAGGCTATTTTTTTCGTGACCAAAACTGAAGGTAGCAAGCAGTTTCTAAGCTTCTAAAGTAGTGCCTAAAATAATCCAGTGATGTCTTGCAGCTGTGTTTCCAAACTGTGGACATAAACTTCTAATGATTCTGTTCAAATGTCAGCTCTACTATGAGTAATCCAGAAAATGTGTTTATATAAGAGATTATATACAGGAACTACTTTAGATTACTTTAGACCCTTTTGTGTCTGCAGTAAATCTGACTGTAGCTCAAGCAAAGCTTTCCAAGTTGGTTAACGCTCTGAATTCATTGCTTTAGGAAACTGGTCCTGATGGAGATAGCTGTGCAGTGTGCATTGAGCTGTACAAGCCAAATGAAGTAGTGCGCATTCTGACTTGCAAGTAAGTTGCCTTCTGTCGTCTTAACTGCCCCTTAATCCAGTATCTTGAAACATGCCTCTACCAATTGTTTCTCTTGTTATGTTAACAAAGCTGATCAAACTTTAATCTAGCTGTTGCACAGCAAGAAGTCTTGAATCTGTGTTAAGCAGTGTTTCAAACTCAGGAACTGTGTAAATACTGTATTTGTGATGTGCCACCAATTGAACGTTTAAAACTTCCACTGTGAGTGGATTGATAAGTAGAATTTAGCTGACCACAGTGCCTGTCTGAAGCATTCCCAGGGCTTTTAAGATTTCTTTCTTTGCTGGTATAAAAAAATGTTACCTCTAAATTGCAGATGACAGGCAAAGCTATGCCTATTTCTTGTCATTTGGTTTACTGATTACTTGGTTACTGAGAGGGTTATGCTCTTGTGGATATCAGCCTGGTGATCTCAGTTTGTTAAACCATGCTGACTTTTGTGGTTTGGAAGAAAGCTGTTCTATTCTTGCATGCCTTTTCTGAAATAAAGACCGAAATAGAGCTCTGACTTCTTTTTTTTGTTTTTTGTTTTTATTATTCCTGTAGAGTTCTCTAGTACTGTATCTCAATTCTGTGCTCCTATGAGAGCCTAGTATTGTAGTACCAATGTTTTAGTTTGTGGACCTGTTTGGACTTGTTGGTATTTTGCAGTACTTGCATGTAGATAACTAATAGCTCTGATTCTACTTTTGAAAGTTATTTGTAACATGTCTCTTCCTTTTTTGGATGTATTGACCAAAACAGTCCACTCCCCCTAGAGTTAAAACTGTTCCCAAGTTGAGGAGAGAAGCCTTGTTAGGGTTTAAGGAAACTTTTCCAGTGTGGTTTCTACATAAGCCTCCTGAATGGGACTGCTTTGGCAAAGCTTCCAAAATGAGATGGCTACAAGAATGCTTAAGTTAAATGCTGTGTGAACTGCATGAATTTTGTATAAGCTTGCTTTTACATGGGAAGGGTTACAAAAAAGCACTTGGAAAAAATTTGACTTAAGAAAAATCAAGTTCTGAAGGATGGAAAAAACTGACGCTGTTGTTCAGCTCTGAGCAGTGTTATCTATCAAATGTTATCTAATTTGAGCTGGAGTCACCTTCTACAGCCTTGCACAAGGTTAGTTTTGCAAAAGCTTTCTGTTTCCAAGTAATAGGACTTCTCTGCTGTTTTGATACCAAGAAGTTGGTCTGTTAAGGTGTTGCCGACAACCTTCCTTGTTCTAGTGCTTAATAGTTTAGAATAAAGCAAAACAGAGTAAGTGTTCAGGAATGTGTGTTAAGGATTATCCAGTTGTCTTGTCTGGTTTATGCTAGTGGGTAGTCCTGTTTAGTAATGAATTAAGCCCCATGGGTGGGGATGCATTTAGAAAAGCTCTAGATACTTCTAGCTGATAGGTGAGCTGACTTTGCACGTTAGTTCCCTATAAGCCCTCCTAACCTTGATATAAACTTGCAAACAAAATATGAGTTAGAGCAGAGTGACTTCTTTGAATGTATTCTGGATACATTCAAAAGTTTGCTGTATATTCAAGATTGCTGTATATTCAAGATTGCTGTAGTATGCTCTGCCCTGAGACTGCTTTTAAATGTATTTGTGATGCTTCATTCCTCTTAGGCCCAAATGTAGCTCTGATAGGCCCTAGCTTAAGATGATTGTGCTTGCTTGATAAACTGTACCAAGACTATATTGAAATGCTCTCATGTGAGTTGTAAACTGATATTTACTGCAAGAACATACTTGATGTTGGTGGTGGACCTCAACACTGAGAGCCTACTTGTTGAAAGCATGTAACTAGTACTCAGAAAAGAAACAGGCCATCGGATGCTCCTGTGAGTCTAGCGTGAGTCACATCAGTGATATCTGAGTATGTGGGGTGTATGTGTTTGCAGAAGGCATTCTTATCCTGATAGTCAAACCCTAGACACTTACAGCAGAGGCACATGAAACCAGTATTAAGTACAAGTACTTAAAATAGCCATGCATCAAGGAAGTCTGAGGATGTACTGTGACATGTTAGTGCAGCTGGAAGGATGTGCTGCTTGTAGTGGCCTATTTGGAGAATCCCTGTACAAGACTCAGGTGTAGTGTACTGAGTACTAAATGTGGTTACCACCTTGACTCCTCTCATAGTAGAGTTCTGATTAATATTGAACAATGCCTGTCTGCTTTCTGGTTCTAATCAGGCTGAAGAGATAGGTAGACTGCAGCTGGGGATGGGAAATTCAAGTAGGATTTCAGGTACTCTTCCCATCCTGTGTCCTAATTCAGACCCATTTTGGAACTGAGTGTCTGCACAGGAGCACACGTTTGCATCTTTAATTGCTGATCTGTGTTATGTTTCTTGAATCCACTTGGAATAGACAGTGACTACGTAGACAAAGTAAATGTGTGGGAGTGTAGTTTATCTTGAGGAAGTAACTTGGATAGATGATTTTCTATGTAGCTTTAACAGAAACAGTGGCATTTAGTCATGTGCTTCTGCATGGCAAAAGTTGACCTTAGAGCTAAGACTGAGGTATAGAATTTCATGTTGAAACTTATACTTGTATTAGTTATCAGCTGAGAACCTATTGTACAGTTAAAAAAAAAAAGTGTAGCACAGATGATAGTGCTGAATGTTTTAATAAGTCATGTAGAGGTACTATTAAGCAAAAAACAGCTACAGGCTGTGTGATAAATTTGCCATTAGTTTCAAATGTAACTTGGAGCAAAATAAATGTACTCATTCTAGAATGAATGAATTCTCAGTGTTTCTAAATGAGCCTTGACAGTGGCTGTATAAACACTTTTCCTGGTGTAAAACTTAACTTCTTGGTGACCTTCTCCCACCAGCCACCTCTTCCACAAGAACTGTATTGACCCCTGGCTTCTGGAACACAGGACATGCCCCATGTGCAAATGTGACATACTCAAAGCTTTGGGCATTGAGGTAAGTCAGTATTCTTTCCTAGTGGAAAATGCCATTAGCAGTGTTATGTCAGTGTAGTGACAGCATATGAGCTGTTGTGTGCTGCCTCTAGAATGCAGATAAGCACAGACCTTGCATGTCAGCTGTGGGATGCTACATGACTAATGATAGAGCGTAGCCTTGTTAGTGAAGCCTGCAGCTGACGTGGTCTGAGCTGATATCTGTCTAAAGCCTCAGGCAGAATGACAACATAAATTTGTTGTTATGCATGACTGAAGAGTTGCTCTTAGTCTGCAATTAGTGGTGCTTCTCAGAGTTTAGGCAGGCTTTGATAACTAATACTGTCCTTGAAACCAGCCTCTGTTTAGTTATAAAGTACTCAGAGTCCTTGAAGAGAGGACAGGTTAGTACGTGTGGCTTTTGGGGAGCCATGTGACTTCCCAGGATACACAAGAAATGTTGTCACTGCTCATGGTGGCAAGTGCTGAAGAAAGATACTGTTGCCATTGCCTGCCACTGCCTGGACCAGCTGAAATGTATGCCAGAGACCACCCGGGGGGTGGAGAACTGCATGCAGTGGAAGGAGGAATCTATCTTCCTGATATTGGGCAGGAAAAAAGGAAGAACTGGCTGAAGATTACAGAAGCTGCATCTGAACCTCCCACTCTAATTAGGCAGTAACTGGCTTTCACTTATTAGGCTGGAGGCTTACGGTAGAGCTTTCTCAATTTCAAACCTCTTTCTGGCCAAAAGTCCACTAGACTCCAGGCTCTGCAAGCACTGGCCTCCTGAAAAGATGCATCTTCCTACTAAGTTGTAACTTAACCATTTTTGCTTTCCTTTCACAAAGGCTGATATAGAAGATGGGGCAGAATCTGTGCAAGCCACAGTATCCAGTGAAGCATCAAATGTCACTTCAGTTAATGAAGAGGATAGTAGTAGTGAAACTGCATCATCTGGATATGCTTCTGTACAAGGAGCAGATGAATCTGTTCTGGAAGAACATGCACCATCAGAAAGTGAGTATATTGCTTCACCTGTCTTGTTAGGTTGTGTTGCAGTTTCATTGCTCATGCTATGAATTAGGGTTGTTTTTTTTCTTTCTTTCTTAGTAACATCTAATAGTGCTTGAACACCTTGAGCTTGCTGTTTTTCAGAGTAATCTTAACCTTATGGTTTTTTTAAGCAGTTGGCATCTATACTTGTTGTTCTTTACTGAAGTACAACTTAAACTTGAATTAAAAACTTAACTCTAAGAAAAGAGGAGTTGAAAAATCAGAGGCTATTCAAAGGCCAAAGGGAATTTTTTTTGAAGATGTCCCATACCTCATCTCTTTGGAAATTACATATTGGATAAGCAGGTGCTGCCTTGCCACCAGATCTGTCTGCTTTAAGCAGCTAATTACTTACAGAAAACTTCTGTAGCCAGAAAGTCAGAAACAGTCTTGCTCTAGTATAGATGATGATGAATAGAAATGACAAATACTTCATACCAAATTTCAGATTTTGCAGAGGCTGAGTCATCTTTGAACACTTTCACAGAGAACTTTCACTGAAAAAGACTACTAGCTTTTTTGAATACCTTATCTTTTTAAACAGGAACACGTATTGAATTTTTTTTTTCTAGTGCTTAATTTTGCCAAGAAGTACTCAGTGTTGCTGTTGATTTTAAAAGTGTAAAGATTCTAGGTAAACAGATACAAACTAGTGCAGTTCTTCCCTGAACTGTAGAATGGATTTGGAAAGAAGAGTAAGTGGGGAAGCTTTCAGAGATGAAAAGGATGCATTCTGGTTGTCTGCTTAGATTTTCCACTGGAACCATCCCCAGATGATAGGAAAGCATGGGATTTGCTGCCACCTGTGGGACATCTTTCTCCAGCAAGTGACGTGTATATAGGAGTGCTCCTGCTTAGGCACCCCACTAGAAGAGGGGGTGTTTCCTATAAGTAAAATATCAGAAGGTTAATTTGTATCCCTACAAGCAAATTAAGTGATTCTGGACTATTTAAATTGTGCGGGCCCTCATACGTATTCTCACCTTGAGTGGCAAAAACAAGCATTACTGTCAGCCTAACAGAGTTAGTCTGGGGGGAAAGACTTCCTCTCTGAATCACCCTGTGTATGCTGAAACTAGTCTCCAAGAGTTACTCCAGATGCCTGTCTTCAGTAGCCCTTAAAGCCATATGAGATTTCTCAGTCTCCTTATAGCTGGATATTGTAGCCTTACACTGCCGCCTTCCACTTGTACACACAGTCTAGGTTTGCTCAACCCCAGTGAAAAGTAAACTCCAAAGCCTGGTGGACACATCTAGAAATAACAGGTAATGGGCTCACAAGCTAATGAAGGCTAGTGGAAGAGTGGTAGTTGGGGCACGGCTTTGGATTCCCACTGTTCAGGAAATGTCGTGAAGAGACCACTGCAGTAGGCTTGTGAAGAAAAAAGTGTTTGTTTAAAGTAGTGAAGCTTGCGTTAACTTTTCTTTCTTGTTCTGAATAGATGACAACATGCATCTTGTAAATAGTGAATCCCAACCCTCAGCTGTGAATGTCCTTCCACATCTTGACAACCCAACTTTCGAAGCAGATGAAACACAAGTTCGTGAAGTCAGGACCTAAGAACATGCCTGGCAACGTGGTGTAAGCCTTCTGCAAGGAGCTGCCAACTGCTGTCACATGTACATCAAACACTGTAAGAACCTGGTGGATGACTGTAGCAGCAATGTTGCCTTGGAAATACCGAGATCAAATAGACTTATTTAAATCATAATTGCATGGTTTGCAATACTTAAAACTGTATCTCCCATGTGGAATTTAGTTTTAGCACTCTTCAGTTAAAGCTGTCTTAAACATGTAAAGAAAACCATTGGATTTTAACACTAAACCAAACATTGCATCTTCAGCAAAGGTTCTGTTCAGCATTTGAGTCCTTTAAATAAGGAGAAGATTCTATGTTATGTAGTAGCTGTGTCTGCTGGGAATTGTTTGACTTGTGGGTTTTTTCTTGTGTTTTGATTTAGGATTTTCATTTCAGACAAATTCATTTTAATCTGATCTAATACTTAGCAGACAAATTGTTCAGTGTAACACTGTTTTACCATTTCTGTGCACTAATTTGATAGGACAAAATACAAACTAATGTCTGTCAAACTGGATTTTGCCCACAGTGTCTCTGGGTATCTAGTAAACTGATTGAGTCTTTACCTCTCAACTCCAGTCCACCTACAACACTTTCCTGAAGGGGAAAAAGGGCTTCAGGCTGACAGGCCAAACCTGACTTGCACAATACTGTAAAAAGAACAATTCCAGGAACTTTTCAAACTTGTTAATAATATTATTAGACAGTCTAAAAGCTCCTACCTGATTTTGAGTTATGACCATCTCTAGCACCAGCAATATGCAGGAGTCCTGGCTTTGTGGAAGTCTGAGATGACTTCCGGAAGACAACTTAAGATTAAAGGATGGATTCTTCTCAGAGGATCTGCTGTGCTTTATTCAGGCAACATCAGGAAAAGAATCCAACATCTGAATAATGCTGCTGACTATTGCTGTGCATTGTCTTGCCTGTGGCAGTGACAACTGATGTCCTGTAAATGTAACAGATTATTGGAGAAGTTTTCTGCTATCTGTGAGGAGTTGAACTGGGGTCAGGAGGAACACTGGGTGCCTCAATATTAAATCTGTGGCCTTGCCCATCAAAGGATATCTTGCGTTTGCACTTTATTTTTATCTCTGTACCTATGGTTTATTTCTAATGCTAGCAGAACTTTGTCTTAAAGTCTACAATAAAGTACTATTGAATCTGGAGGGGAAAAGCAATGCATTTTCTTATCTGTAGTGTAATTACAATTGTTGTAAATACTTATGATTTGTATTGAACTTGAAAATAAAAATGTAAATAAAACTATATTCTGATGACCTGCTTATGACTGACAGAGAATGTTTGGTACCAGCTCTTATATAGAAACTGGTGCTGTTCTCAGTTATCTTAATTTGTCCCATTCCACACCCACAAAACTGCGTTTTGAAAGGCTGAAAAGTAGCAGTGCTTGCTCAAACTATCTGGAATAAGGACTGCTAATGCTCTACAGGATGTTACTGTTATCTGGACTGAAATTGTGTCAAGAGACCTAAGCCTAGGAGCTGTGCTTTACAAGGAGGCTAAAACAAGTGCTTTAGGGCAAGGCTATCAAGGCTAAACAATCAAGAGGCTGAAGTATGCTGAGAAAAGGGGTAGGAGTAACACAGAGGGCACGTGTTGTCTTGAGCCACATTCTCTTCTCTTTAAGAGGCTGCCTGTGTGTGCGCGAGTACAGAGGATGTTGAGTAAGCTGCTTGATTGTACTTCTGAACTGCTGTTCTAGATGCAGGCTGACACAAGGCAGTTTTGCATGATCTCTTCGGATCAGCTAGCTTGTTACATTTCCCTTTTCACTGTCAGGTCTGTCTTTGGCATCCCTCCCTTCTTTTAAAGAATTTGTTCACTTGGTCTTAAAGCATTTTAAAATTACTTAAATTGCAGATGTTCAGTACTGCAATGCTAAATGTAGTAAAAAGGTGTCAAATCCCTTGGTAGATTCAGTAGTGGTTACAGCCTTGTTGTGCTTCTGCTTTTTAGCTTATTTCATCGGGAAGGCAAGGGAGTGACTACATGAAGTACAGGAATGCTGCCCTACCAGCCTGCCCTCGATTCTGTTTTGCAGACTTCCAAATCCAGTCCAGGAAGCATTGGTTGGTTATGGCCTCAATTTGTAAGTCTGAGTGTAATCTGACTTCACTCTGAAACTGTGTCATGCTGGTCGCTGTGATCATCTTTCTGCTCTATGGTTGAAGTGTGGAGCAGAGAAAGAAACAGCCAAGTGGTAAATATGTAGCCCTTGAATGTTTAATTTCACTTTCATTTGAAAAGCTATTCACAAATTTGTTGTGGTGTATAAGCAGTGAGGCAGTAGTTTCATGATAATATGCTGACCTGAAATCAACTGCCAGTCTTCTGTGTTTAACAGAAAAATGATTTGTGTTAAAGCCTGGCGGGGGAGATTCAGGTCAATTCTGTATGTTGAAAAGTGTTCTGGGATTTTTTTCTTCTGATCTATGCATCTGTGGTGCTTTGTATTTATAGGTTTCAAGCCTTTCTATTTACTATTTTCTAAGAGCAATAAAGCTGCAATTTTTCCACTGCTGATATTTCTGATGGTACAGTTTTACACAGCACTTTCTCAAGGAACGCACTGGTGCTGGAGGATGGAGCAGCAACAACGTAGTCAGGAACTTGGCTCATACTGCAATAGGATCAGATGCTGTGTATGTGTTCGGTAAAACCTGCTCAGAGCTCAGAACAGCTACACTGATCTGCAGAAAAACTCTAAAAGTTCTTGTATCAGGTCTGAAGTACTGTAAAAAGAATAAAAGCAGTGTGCATAACTAAGCAATATTTGGGCTACTGCTAAGCAGAAACACTTAATGCTTTTTTTGTCATTTTGTTTTGCAGCTTAGCATGGAAGTCTGACATTTTTGTGTGTGCATACTCTGCAAATATTGGCATGGAGGCATTTTGTTTAAAAATGACAATGTACAAATTTCATGCATTCAAAACTTATTACAGTGAGATCAGATCTGTTGCTGTCCCACTTTGAGAAAATGTTTTCTTATTTCACTGAACTCTGCAGAGGTTTTTCCTTTGAGAACATTGCTACAGTTCTGAAATTCCATTAAAGCAGGAAGAACTTTGTATTTCCAAGTTTCCATGGATAGCAATTGTCCCAATAGGGTTGTCTTTAGTCCTTAGCTGTGCACAGAGCACTGTGCAGCAGAATTTGTGATAATACAGTCTTGAAATGGCTCAGTGTCTGTTCATACATATGTTGTAGGTATATATGCATTATGGCATAATGCACTCTTTCCTGTAAGCAAGATGCAAGCAGGAGTGTGCCTGAGGGATAGGGTTGTTCCTGAAAGGCAATGCAAGCTTGCAGTTGTTACGCAATGGCTTTAGGCTTTGCTGGATATACCAACATCTGAATGTAAGATGCTAGAAATAATGTGCCTACAAGTGGTAACAATTGCTAAAATGTATGCCTCTTTCGACTTTGTTAATACTTCCATTGGGTCACATAGACATTTCAATTATTCTGCCCCCAAAGAGAAAGCAGAATAGGTTAAGCATCTCCTATGTATTTACTCACTGCTGTCATTTATCTGTCTTCCCCAGGAGAGAGCTCTGATTTAGACATTTTGCTCAGAAATGCTTCCATGTTCTCTAACAGAAACTGGGAAAGAATTCCTCAGCAAGAGAGGAAGAGCAGGTAGCCCTGTGACCCGATACCTGGTTGCTATGGCTTTTTGTAAACCAGACTTTACAGCACTGTGATTTTTATTGTAAATCTAAGGCTGAAAGAAAATAGTTTGTTCACGCAGAGGGAATTTTTCAGGTGTAACTGTAGAAATGTAGTTATAACAGTGAGATTTTGCTTAAGGGAAAAGCAGGGCTTGTCATGAGGGACTGCATATGTATAAAAGCAGTCTGAGCCAAAAAGGCAGTTGAACTCTTTCTATAAAATGGTGAGAGCTAGTCTGTCTCGGACTTTAGATGGAAAGATCTGCAGTTATCAAATGATCTAATAGTTAGACAAAATAAATGCACACATCTTGTCTGTGTGATTTAATGCAACTTTATTTCATGTTTAACATACACTAGTTCAGAAGGTAGCCCTGCCTTTTCACCCAGGTTTGTATGAATGTTATTCCTATGCAGATTTGGATAGTGCCCTGCTCCCAAAGAGGAGTAAAGGCTGGCATTTTGGAGTAGATAAAAGAAAATCTACTGGCAATTTAATTTTGGGTCTAAGGGAAACTTAAGACTGAACTGTGATATTCAGACTGTTCTGCTGTGTCTCACTGTCGTTGGTTGTCAAGCTATTTGTTATACAGACAGAAGCTAACATTTAGTTATATAGCTAATGGTCTTGGCTGTGATTACTTGAGGGAAATCATTTAACATTTTTAGGAGGCCCTTCATACAGGGAAAGAAAAATTCTGCAGCACTAAATGGATCTCTCTTGTTGCAAAATGCATTGATTAGACTGTAGGATGATTGTGCGCTGATTAAGAAAGAATTTGTGTCTATAAATAAATTCCTTCAAGAGGACATTTTAATAGTATTTGATTAAGAACTGAACTCCTGAGGGAATGTAAAAAAGTAAGACATCCAGGACCTTGAATCCTGGGAGAGGGAGAGAGGAAAACAAACAGACATTTTCTAAGCAGAAGGGTTTTGTTAGTGTTGTTTTTTTTTTAATATCTGATTAACAAAGTTTGAAGCTTGAATAAGAAAGTGATATATGTCATAACATGTCCAGCCAGTGTGAGATGCCAAACGCCAAGCTCTGGGTAGGAAATGCTAAGGGCATATCTCCAAACAATTAGCATCAGCATTAGAAGGTGTGCTAGATTCTACATGTCTGTTTCCTATCCAGAGGCTTGTCCAATTGAGGAAAATTAAATGGTAAATACCCCAGGAAATGCTCTTAGAACAGCAGCATCTAAGCAGGAATCATTCGATCAGTTCTGCTGGTAAATCTCCAGGAACAGCCACAGTAATAACATACCCATGGGAACAGTTAATGTGTTAGACTGGGTCCCTTCAGGTGGGCTGACTGAGGAAACTCCTTTGTGAAGAACAGTCTGCTAATCTTGAAGTTGTTTGCCTTGTCTCATTAATGTTTCATCTGTGTTAGCTACTACATGTTGGTTAATGACTTCTAATTCATTTTTCCTTGCTACTAAAGGTAAAGCACCAGAAACTTGTTGCTTCCTACTCTGCTCTGTCATAAACACAGGTAAAATGAAAACAGTAGTATTAGAGTTAAATCTATACTGGGTCACAAAGGTAAATCATTTTAATACTGGAGCTTCTTTTGCTATGCTATGATGTAATGACTGCTTTTAAGTCTCATACCAGTGCAATCCATCCAGTTCTGAAGACTTGTGCTGAATTAAGTGTGACTGCATTCTTGGTTCTGCTTTCACACTGGTGCCTTTGGGTAGATGCTCCTTCCGCAGCTGGAGCTGGACAGGCGTTGCCAAACACCTTGCTGTGAAGTGCTTGGCAAAGCCCTGCCCTGCCTGTGCTTGCAGATATACCAGTGGCTGGCAGAAACATTATTGAGAATTAAATGCATTTGGGACTGTGGAAAGGCATGAAAGAAAGAAAGGATGAAGTGACAGAAGTGCCAAGTCTGTAATCCGTACATAGTATATGACGTGCAGTTTTTTATAAAGAGCTCCAAGCAGGGCCCAGAGCAAGTGGTTAGTTAGTCTGTACATAATCCAAAGAGCTAGGCAGTGAGGGTGAATTCCTGAGGATCTTGCAGACAAATTACAAAAACACCAAGGCCACAGGAGCCAAACTGTTGTTACGGCAATGTAAATGTGTACACTAACGTAGGTGGTGCCGATTCCGGTTGGATAATACAACCGATGAAGCAGGTTGTCTTTTTAGAACATGAAATGTAAACATGCTGACCATATGTCCACCTGACCAGCTGCTGAGGCAGGTCTGTTCCTCTGCTCCCAGCAGCAATGCAAACAGGTAGGGCGGTCAGGGAGGCAGGGGTTCCCCAAGGCCCGTGTTCCCCTGAGATGGGGACGGTCCCACTCCATTCCTTGCTTGTGAGTTTTCCGTGTACTTCTTTCTGCGCCTTGGTCTGCTCCGTCGCAGGAGCAGGACAGTGTTCCCCACGCCTCGGTTGCGGTGCAAGTTGTTCTGATTAGAAAACAACGTGAAAGGCAAACAGAAATATTTTGGGGGGAATGGCTGTCTCCTATTTGGGCTGATATCTGAATTCTGCTTGGCCAAAACTTAAAATTCTTCTTTGACTAACAGCCAGAGCTTTCACTAAAAATAAATAAATAAAAAAAGTGGATTTAGGAACACCGCGGGCGAGGGGGTCCCTGCGTGACAGGCGCGGGTGTGGCGGCAGGCGGCTCCCGGGCAGGGGCGCAGGGACACGGGGCGTGTGAGGGGAGGAGAAGGACGCCCCTTCCCCCAGCCCCGGGGGCCGAAGGAGCCGTGACCGCCGGCGCAGCGGGCGGGCAGGAACGCGACCCCCCGCCTCCGATCCTTTCAGCAACCGCCCCTAACGGCCAGGCAGACGCCTGCCCCGCGGGCCGCGGAGGCAGGCCGGCCGCGCAATGCCCGGCGGGAGCTGTAGTCCGGAGGCCGCGGCGCGGCGCGGCTGGGCGCGGCGGCGAGGACTGCGCTTCCCAGCAGGCCTCGGGGCGGCAGCGGCGCCCACCCCCCGCCCCTCTCCTCCCCGGCGGCGGCGCTTGGCAGCCTCGCTGTGTACGTGGGAGCGGGAGGCCGGGCGCCGCGGCGGGCATGGGCGGCGGCGGGGCGTGAGGGGCCGCCAAGATGTGGCTGAAGCCCGAGGAGGTGCTGCTGAAAAACGCCCTCAAGCTGTGGGTGCTGGAGCGCTCCAACCAGTACTTCGTGCTGCAGAGGCGGCGGGGCTACGGCGAGGAGGGCGGCGGCGGGCTTGCAGGTACCGGCCCCACCCCCGCCCTGGGGCAGGGTCCCCTCAGCGGGGCGGCGGGCGGAGACGGGGCTGGAGCGGGGGGGTGGGGTGGGAGTTTGGTGGTCCTGGGACGGCCAGCTCCGGAGGGCAGGAGGCCTGGCAAAGTTTTGGAGCCCTTGACCTTCCTGGGGTTCCCCCCCTCCCCCCATGTGAGTCTCCGCCCCAAAGGGAGAGGCGTTGTGGGGAAAAGGGAGGTTTGATGGAGTTTCTGGGACTCTTCGCGTGGGCTGGGGCCTTCTGGCGCGCGTGGTGGCGAGGCACCCCGGAGCAGTGCCCGGGAGGATGAGCATCCTGGCAGGGCTGGCTGCCGCTGACCTCCTGTTTCATGGAAAGCTCAGGTCAGAGCAGCCCAGCACTTCTGCGAGCTCAATAACACTTTGCTCCAGCGGAGACCCTGGCAGAACTAGGTTTTCAGCTTGTCAGAAGGGGAGAGGTTTGAAGAAATGACTGAGCTGCCTTGCTTGGCTTTTTTCTGAGTCCCTCTTCCTGCTTGAATCTGAGGCTGCTTGAAATGAGCTCCTGCTCTGGAGTTTCTGATCCCACCCTTTAAAAATAAACATATGATGGAGCTTTTCTGGAAGAGAGGATGGTGATGTACTAGGAGAGTGACCTCAGTATAATAAACTTTGTTTCATGAGAAGTTCAAGATATGAAAGTGAATTTCTATTCTTATTTATTGTCTGTCTGTATCATTATGCACTGAAGGGACCCTGGCCACTACTAAGGCCTCTGTTGTGATGGTAGTTCTTCAGACTAGAGTGCTTCCTAGTATGGTGGCTGCTCTCGTTGGCCCTGTCGAGGAGAAATTCCATGGGGAAGCAAAGAGCAAAGCTTGAGGGTTTTGTATGAGTTGCACTGTCTATGTTTTCTAGGCTCTCTAATTGTGTCACTGTAGAGTGAATTATATTTAAGTGAATTATATCATATGTGAGGAGTAGTTATCATTGAAACATTCATTCTGTCTGGCAAAAACACAATGTCCAAACTTCCGGCTGAAGGATTTCAGCTGTACAGACCTCCCAGATCAATGTAGGGCATCCTTCATTGGTATGTGAGCTACTTGCAGGGAACAAGGGAAGTGTTAAAAGAGATCATTACAAAATCCTAGATGCTACCCTTCTAGGAATATCATAATATTATAGATAAGTAGATAATGTGAAGCTTTGGCTTTAGAGCCATGGGTGATACTTTTCAACAGTGGAGGTGCTGTAGGTTAGGGTGGCCATTCTCTGCCTTGACATCTTTGGAGACCAAAGTGAGCCGAGCTGGTGTGAAGGTTGTCTTCCTGTATGACAAAATTGATTTAAAAACTGTGACTAACACTAGAATTAGAACTAGATGTTCGTGCTCTTAAAAGTTACATTTTTTTTTTTTTTACAATGTCCTTGTAGACTTACAGCTGGACAGACTTGTTTAACTGATTTTTTTCCTGCACCTGAGACCTCTATTGCTAGTCTTCTGTCCTTGATGGTATTTGACAGCTAGAAAAATGCGGGAATGGGATAATTCCTATAGTGTGCCTTCTGATCTGTGACATTGCACGTTTGATTTCTATAGCTTTTCTCATAGTATTAGATTTATACAGATTTTGTCTGTACAAGTTTTCTTTTTCAAGAAACTAAAATAGTGAAATGCTACTGCATTAAAATTGTGAATAAGAAGGATTAGCAAGAGAATTGCAAAATAATGTGGTTGAATTTGTATTTGTAGGTATGAAAATATTCTAACCTCCTAGGTATAAAGTAATATAATTTGCCATTGTCTGATTTTAATTTTATATTGCTATATATCACTCAAGAAAATTAGAGCTTACTGTAGAAAGAGCAATGCATAGCTATTATGTTATGAGATCACCTCAAATGTGCCAAGTAAAATTTTGTTCTGTTTCTCCTGACCAGCATTTCCCAGCTGGCGAGACATAAGGTGCGAGGTGAGAGGCAGCCCTGAGGAGCTGGGGAGCGCTCAGTGAACGAGGCGGGCAGCAGTGCAAGCATGTGTTGAGGGAAGGGAGAGGCTGGGCCTCAGGATAGGGGTGGAAGAGGAGATTAACAGTCCTTCAGGGCTTGAATAGACTTAACGGGGACTAGCCGAGGCCGCTGTAGCAAGGGATTCCCAAGAATGCGGAAGTTCACGTGGTCACCTGGAGTGCAAGAAGGGGAGAAGAGGTGTGGTGTGAGGAAGCAGCCAGTAGCAGGAGAAAGGCACAGACTAAGAGAAGGAGATAGATGACAGCAGAGACACTTACCTGAAGGAAGGCTGGGAATTCTTGTGCCCTCTCAGGCTTATAAAGAAAGCCATGCTTAGATTTGTATATGTGAGCCTTCTGGACTGACTGTTACAGCAGAAGCAGTTTGTAGTCCTTTGGAGATAGTTAGCTCTTATGGCTTGTGCCCACACGTTGCATAGTTACTAGCTGGCTAATAAGTGTCGTGAATAAAAATATTTTGTGCTGTTTTTGCTTAGACTTGACTCTCTCTCTTCAGGTGTGCACTTGCTTAGCTTTACATTTCATTTTGTTTTCTTTCTTAGACCTCGCCTAAGGTTACATATACTTTAACCTGTTTGACTGGTTCTACTTCCGGATAATTCAGTGTGCGGTAGACTATCCCAAAATAGTTGCTGTATGTCTGGCAGTGTAGTCTTGTGACCAAGTCCTCTCTGGCCGTTGTGTCTTCTGCAGAGGTGCTATGGGAGCTACTCAGGTTTCCCACAGTGTATTGATAAAAATACGGTTAGGCAGAACGGCCTGTGTACCAACGCATAGTTACGATGACTCAAAACCTGCATTGTGAATACAGACGCTGTAACCAAGAGATGGTTACAGGGAGATGAAGCATGTTGGTCACAAAGATGTTGCTTTAGCTATAGTTTAGACAGGAGCTTAATTAGGAAACAGGTATTCCTGGAGTAGTTGTATAAATGAGTATTTGCTGTCACAAAATACCAATCTTTCACTGAAACATCAGAAAGCAAAGTATTTGTTTTCTGCTTCTGTTGTTTTCATTTGCCTCTTTCTGCTTGAGAAATTTAAATAAAATGGAACTGTGAGAGACAAAAATTTATTGATAAAATACCTGGTTGCAGCTAGTCTTCCCAGCTTGCCATGTATTCCATGCTTGGGAGAAAAGGGAGTTCCCCAAGGCAGGGAAAAGTCCTGACTCTGCAGTTCTGGATTCCTTGTGGCAATTATTGCAATCCTGAATCAACAGCAGGACCCTGCTGGTACACCTGCTCTTTGAAAGGTATAGCTTGTTGTCTGCATCATCCCTAGCTAGCTCACAAGCGGGAGGTGGGAGGAAGGGGAAACAATGCATGTGTGCTCTGGGGAGAATTTTCCTTATGTAATATCTGTCCAAGGAGTCATGTTAAAGTGTTATCAAGAAGTGGGTATCAATGGTGATGAGCTTGTCTCTAACAGAATTTTCTGTTGGACCCGTTCAAAAGTACTTGGTGATCTTTGTACAAACTTACAGAAGTTTATTTTAGTAGGAACAGCAAGACAGGAGATGAGACTCAGGCTATAACTAGGCTCAGTATGCAACAAAAAAGGTGCTTACTTTTCAAAACATAAAGGTCTATGCTGTGGCTTTGCTAAATATATAGTAATAGCGTAAATAGCAGCGACCGTTTTTACCTGCGGCTGTTTTAGCAGACTGAGCTTTTTCTGGGACTTGCTTGTAGCAGATTCCCAACTGTGATGGGAATTGAAAGGTAAACCTGCTTGATATATTAATAAAGGTCTGGAAAGATCTATGCTGCATATTTCTTCAGCTGGAGCAAAGATTATTTTGCAGTGCATTTATTTGTGAGACAAATAATGCCACTCTGTTATGAAGCATATTTGCGACTGGGGATGGGAGGTGGGAAAATGACTAGGGCATAATTTGGAGGATATAATCTTTAACTTCCTGAATCACAGCACCAAGTGCATTCTGGGTGCGTAGGAGTCAGCACCCTTGGAAGTGTGAAGTCAGACTACCAACAACTGTGGGAGGTGTTATGGTTTGCTGAAGGAGTGGAAACTGGAAGAGCAGAGGGATTGGATGCAAGGCTGAAGACGTAAGGCTTGTGCCCCACCAAGTCCTCAGGGGGATAACTGCTTTCAGTTACCAGTTCAGTCTGTAGCACTGTCCCACATGCTTTTGTGAAAAAGCAGTGGGGCTTACTTTAGAAACAGTCATTAAAAGTATGGGAATCTCTGACAGCCTTGCAGGCTTCATCCATGTTTGTACCTTTTGGCAGAAGCAGACAGCACTCTCTGTGTGGCTGCAGAGTGTAGATATACCACTGGGCTGGAGAGTAAAGGGCTATGGCTAAAGTAGTCTCCTCTTCTCGGCCCTTGGAGGTGGAACTGCAGTGTTTAAAGACTGCAGGAGCTCTTGTCACCTCTGTGTTTAGCTATGATTCTATACTGAATTCTGTATCTCTTTGTGTTGTATAGCTTTTTAGCTGAACAGAAGCAAAGAGAAGCAGGAGCTGTGATATCTGTGACACTTTTCTCTGTGTCTGCTCGCCAAAGAGACTAATATTTACCATTTTTCAGAGTTGCACTTCTAGTTTTCCTACTTCCCAGGGTATCTTTATTGCCACAGATACTTTCACATAATGGCTTGGATACACAACTTAGTTCAGTGAGCTACCGGTGTCTTAGCTGAGCCATAACCCCTAACCATCATGTATTTAATTTACTGTAAATAGAGATGAAATGTTTTTCATCAAAGGCTTAAGCCAACCTATTTTACATCTCTAGGAACATCTACATCTCAGCCCATGCTATGTCGTTCATTAAGCTGAGGTTTCTTGGTCATGAGATCAGGTTCATTTGAGGAAAAAAATGAACAAGTAAAACAAGAGTTCTGTGCTTAATTTGAGGAAATAGGAAAAAGGGTCTTATTCACAAATTGGCATTCATGTATTGCAAGTGAAATACACTGAGACAGTGGCTTTTCATGGTGTATATATTATGTATTTGGATCTTAGTTTACTTACTGAAAATGGTACTTTAGTCTTTTTTTAACCAACCAAAATGCTCTGTAAAACTATTTGCCCTTATGAAATGAAGCTTTATCTTGTCTTTGTACATATATATTTATTGTAGTAGGGACTTATAGTTGGGTCTCCACGTTGTGATTTGGCAGTAGTTCAGTGATTAATTTTAACTTGATATGTGTTTCTCCCTTGATTTTATACCCTGAACCTGAGAAAGCTTTGTCTGTGGAAAATATACAAAACTGTGCTATGTGTCTGTTGGTAGCTTTGATTTCAAAGGACCTGCATTTTCTGATTTAAAAAGATTTTGTTGAAAATATAGTCTATTTAAATTCCAGCTGGTTTACTTGAATTCTCCTTTGCTTGCTCATGGAAGGCATTTCTGTTTCGTAGTAATCTTTGTATTTCACATACTTAAAATATTTCCTATTGATTTTACTCCTTGCTCTTATACCTAGGCATTGCATTACCTTCAAGATTTATTTTTCATTTTAATTCACAATTTTTAACAGGTTGATTTTGTGGTAGAAAAATAGCTGAAAAAAAATTTTTAAGGTTATTTTTATCCCTTATTCTTATACTTCCTCTAACTTGAAATTCTAATTTTCATGGCATGGCTATTCGAAACCCCTCCTAAGATTTCTCCAGGATTGCTTGCTGTGAGGCATCCTCTGTAGGATCCCATTGAGAGCTGTGGGGTGTTCAAGAATTATATGCCGAAAGCTTAGGAGGCTGCTTGTAAATGGTTTCGTCTCTTCTGCAATATTGTCTTGAAGTGTAACAGACACCTGATCAAAATGAACGATGTTTGCTATCTGTTACAAACTTACTTGTCTTACAATATTTTTTCCCCTTTGGTTCTGCTCTGATTAGCCTTTGAATTCTTCAGGTCATAGAAATGAGCAGTTACTGTCAAAATAAAGCTGGCTGTAGCTGCAGAATAACACTGTCTGCAGTTGTTGTCACTCAGACAGGGCTTTTACAACACTTTTGAACAGCTCCTTTTATGATGATGTAAGTAAACCAAGAGCGAGGACTAAATTGTACATCGAAGCGGCTGCTTTCAAAGTCCTTAGCATTATGGGTCTGACCAGTG
Organism: Dromaius novaehollandiae; assembly: GCF_036370855.1. Taxonomy (NCBI): domain Eukaryota; kingdom Metazoa; phylum Chordata; class Aves; order Casuariiformes; family Dromaiidae; genus Dromaius; species Dromaius novaehollandiae. The sequence goes on from NC_088108.1 coordinate 10,627,400, forward strand.
TTGTGGTAATACAACAGTTCTGTTCGTAAGGAGTTGTTACTGTCTTACAAATATTTTATGTCTACTAATACTTCCAATGTAGTAAATCAGGAGATGCTGATCCATTTTTAATACCATTAATTATTGACCATAAAGGTGCTGTTATGCAAAACAAAGGAGAGAACAGGTTTGTGCTGACTTTGCTTCAGAACTATATTGCTCTTCCAGAAAAAGGTAACAGAAGAATCTCAGCAATAAAAAAAATATTTAACTGGCAGCTATGGCAGAAATACATCTTGAGATTATAGGATGAAAAGTACCGTAAAATACAAATGTGAGTACTCTCTTGGTATACTTGGTGAAATAAATCTAGAAGAATGTTGTGGCGTTGTCTCCATATGGCTAAGTGCCAGGCAGTTATTTTTATGTAACATATTGGGCTTTATTACAATAACTTGGTACAACTGAGAGCAGAATTCATTACTAATGCATTTTGTTGCAAGTTTCTGCAGCAAAATAATGGGAAGGTGATCATGAGGAAACTACTCTGGTACATTACTTTATGTTACCATTGAATCATCTGCATTCAGCTGCGAATGTTTGTTTTAGGCTGCTGAGAAAGTTTGTTTTCCTATTTGTTGATATTATGTCAGCTAATGTTGATATTCTGTCAACCATGTATTTCAGAGACTTGTGGAAAGAGCATATCCTCAGTTCAAAGCTATTCTGGTTTCTTTGCCCTTTATTTTATTTTCTAGGGTATTTTACTCTATTTATTTAAGTATTTAGGGTGTTGCCTAATTGTTTTACCCAGGTAACTGAGAAACTTAAAATGTCTTCATAAAAGCAGAATCCCTTTTCCTTGTAAATGTGCTTTGCTGTCTATGTGCATAGCTGAAGTTGTGCCCCAGTGTGAGTCTAGAGGATGATTTGTGTGAAATCCTCACTAGAAACTGTGGAGTCTCACTTTGAGCAGAGGTAAGAGTAGAAGGTATATGATCTTCTGTAGGTTGTCCCTGAATCTGGTGGTTTGAGAGCAGCAGGTAGTGTATTACCTTAGCGAGGAACTGGCAGACATGGCCTAAGTCACTTTTACTTTTACCCATTGCCTCCATTCTGGAGAGGTTAAATCAGTCCTTTTCCATAAATGCTGTAATTTGTATCATCTTTGTTGTGTCTAGGGAACTGTGATGAGACTTTGCAATGTAATAGAGCTCTGTTTATGCTTCCTTAAATTTAATCTTAAATTTATAATGATAACAAAGAATGTGTTGGGAACATGTACGGGAACCGTTACACCCAATCTCCTGTTCAGGAAAGAGGTCCCCGTACTAAATGTACAAGACTTAGTTGCTTTATGCCACTGTGGTGATACAAGGTAGGCAACTTTTTTATTACTGGGGATATGTTTTTGCAATAAAGAATTACTGAGGAATGAAAATTCCAGTCACCTGGATGAAAACTTCTCCTGTTGCCTTTGCGTTATGTCAGTGCCTACTGGCTGTGTAAATTTTCAGGGCTCACTCAGATGGTTTTTTAAATAGGTTCCTTAGATTAGCCAGAGAGGGTTTCTGAAAGCTGTTGTGTGGAGGTTTTCTGGACTCCTCTAAGCTTAAGTATTATCTGGTCCTAACTCAGGAAGCGAACTCAGATAATAGTGTATATGATTGTCATATTGCATTAACAGAGATAATTAAAGCCCGTAAATAAATCTAGCTGTCTTTATTCGTTTCCTTGGGACTAGCGTTGTAGTTTGTGATTCAAGTTGTGCTCATGGAGACTGTATATAAATTCACCTTTCTCTTTCACTTATAACATATCCATCTACAAATCAATAGCTTGAGTTAGATGCACATTTGCAAGGTTCTGCTAAGACCTTACCTGGCAGAGACCTGCAAGTGACTTCATTTTGCCGGGAGAGAGTTACTTCCAGTGCAGTAATTGGAAAAACCCTGGGTGAAATCCTTGTTCGTTGATTCCAGATTTCAGCTATTTGGAAAAGTAAGCCTTTTCTAAACACAAAGTGCAGTGAATTTACTTATATTTAGTCCTTAATCCTGATGTAGCACCCGTTAAGGATATTGGAGAGCCTTGCGTTGACTTTCTTAACACTGCATCAAAATCAAGCAGTGTTACATCCTGAGAGGCCACAGAGAACTCCCATTCTTCCTCTGTTTAGGTCATTTCCAGTGTTTATTCATTGGAAGATGAGGTACGGATCTCTGTTCTGTACTGGACTGTATGATAGAGATGATGTTGTGATACGGGTAACAGTTTCAAAAACACAAAGCAATAAAATTGCTCTTGTCATCTCTTGTTCAGGGTTCTTAAAGGACACCACAGATAACTCATACGTTCCGCTAGAAATTACAGGTATTGTGCCAGGATGAAATGACTAGAAGAATTATGTAACTCCAACTTAGAACTGCAACAGGCAAAAGAAGGGGATGGGAATGCAGCTCAGCAGCCCTGGTACCCAGCAGGTGTTCTCTGTTGGCTAAAACCAGTACCTCTTAGTACTAAAAACCAGATTCTTGGTTGGAATCTGTTCTTCTTTGGTGTTTTCTGAGTTTACCTTTTTAGGAACACTCTTGCCTGAACACTTATGTGGTGGTTGTAAACCTTTTGTTTAACATGGGAATGCTGCACCATTCATCTGTATTATTTGTTGTTCATAGGAAAGTGTTAATGTTACCAGCTGTAGTCGTTGGCCGGATGCATTTCAGACTACTGGGAATCCTTTAGGGTAGGCTGCTGTGTTTGATTTTTGGCCAGCTTTTTTGGCCAGGAATATGTAACACAGAATAAGGAATTTATTCTAGTTTTAAAACCAGCTGCTCAACAAACCGTAGAGTTTGTCATCTGTAAGGCTAATAAGGCTGATTTGAATTAGCTTTGTTGTCAAAATGTTAATAAGAGTAGATGTTTAATTCTTGAATAATGCTAGTTGCTGGTTCTCTCGTTCCCTACTTCTGTATTATCCAATTAATATCCTTGTAATTATGCAGGTGGGTTTTAAATCTTTGCTTGTCGGTAATCCTGGAAATGAATCATTTTTCAATAGACTTGTGTGAATGGAATTAGCAGAGTGCCAGTAAACTCCTCAGCGTTGGTCACAACTCCCTGGGTGAACATGATTCTTGATTTCCCACTGGGAAATAGTGCTAAAAGGGAGTGCTTGCTGAGACCCACTGAACAACTTGTAGTTATGGAAACCCTGACTGATAATACAGTATTCAAAAAATTCATAGCTAGTAGTTAGAGCACATTTAGCACCAGGTAAGAAGGTGTAATTCTGCTGGTTACTTGCAGTTATGCCTGTTACCAAAGCCATGAAATTCATCGTTCATAGTGTAGTGAATATCCATCACCTTAAGTGCAAACCTGTAGTCTTTTCACATTCATGGACAAAGCAGTGTTGGCTGTAGAACTGTTGAAGTGGCTGATGCTAACCTGCTACAGTTTATTGTGTCTAAAATCTAATGACCTTCCAAATAGACAGACGCTGTTCTGGCATTTTGAGGAGTGCTGCTTTCTAATGCAGTGTCATAATCATCCCTTCAGGCTTAGCAGTTGTATCAACCTCATAAATAATGTCCTTGTGCCATGTATCATAACAGAATATGATATTAGGAGAATGGTGGAAGAGATAATAAAACATCTGCTAAAGCAAAGCCAACTTTGAGATGAGCTCAGTGTTATGACTCATTCAGTAAGTCAAGGTGCTTTAAGCAGACGTAAATGTTATGTTATCTATCCAGTGACTGATTTCAATTATAAACTATAAAAAAAATTCTACTTTGCAAGAGGAGATGATGTTTGTAGTCACTTACAATCTATGAGTTACAGACAACTTAAGATAGTATTTTTGATTCATGTGATTTACTCGTCTCTGGGGTTTGGGTTTTTTTTATGTTTTGTATTATTATTCACTTCCATTATTTTGAAGAGAAGCAAAATCATTCTGAAACTTGAATAGCCACAGTAAGATAAGTCACACAGGTTTCATGCTAGAAGTGTATCTATAGGAAAATCATGTTCTGAAGATCACTGTCTAGACTTCTTTGTTTTGTATTACTATGCTTCCTTGTATTATAGTCTCACACAATTGACATTTTTCAGAATTTGAGAGAGGGTTAATGGAAAGAAAGGGGAATGAAGGGTGCCAGAAGCCATCATAAAAATTCTGAAAGAACTTTTGGTGGATCCAGTTGAAACAATGTAAATCTATTGCTTCTATAGGATATTAAAAGCCTGAATCAAAAGATAACTTTTGGTTACCTATGAAAGGGTACACAGAGGCCTCCTAAGGGATGTATTATCCTTGCATACAAGCTGTCTCCCCTGATAGTGGTTTTTCAGAACATCCTACATCCATTATCTCAGCAGGTCTATGAAGCAGACTTTACAACATCTCTTTGGGTATCTGCATCTTTCATAGATGTTTTTCAGTTCTTCCTGTAGAAGAAAAGCTGTGCATGATTGCTCTGGTAGCTTTGCTTCGTTTGAACTTTCCATTTGTGTGGTTGTGCTAGAAGGATGAACAGCATAGGAAATACAGGAAGGAAGCATAAAGCAAGAAATTATTGTGGCTTGTATTTTTGTTACTGTTGTAATGAGAAGAAAAAGTTTTACTTGTACATCAGGATCCAAAAGCTTATATTTTTTCTTTCTGGGTTTTTCTTCCCCTTTTAGATTCCTTGCTTCTTAGATTTGAAAGCTACTTTTAAAATAGCAGAGCTAACCTTTTTTGCTGCTGCAGAAAGAAAGATTTCTGCAGTTGAGATAAAATGCATACTCACATATTTTATCAGGAAATTTTTCACTCCTAATTATGGAGAGATGAAGTGTGTCTCATTAATAAAATTAATTTTATTAAGAGGTAAGACTTAAGAGGTAGTTCAAATACAGCTTGAGCTCATTGAAGGCTTAGAGCTATCCCATTACTTTTCAGCTTGGAATCTGCATTGTTATCACTTCCGTGGGCATCTCAAAACCTTCCTGACCCTCAGATTGTGTTTAATGGCTTTCACCAGGTCAAAATGGTATCACCTCCCCAAAAGGTCCCTCTGGGAGCACTTTTTGCTTTCTTCATTTGTGCCTCTTAGTTTCTCAGAGGTCATCTGAGAGTACGTCTTTACTCAGGTAGCATTCCTATTCGCTAAGTAAGGAGTTAGAAGGGGAGTCTGCATTTCAAAACCTTCGTTTCACTATGCTGTACACATTTTATTTTTTTAATGCAACAGGTCTTCTCGTGGGAACCCTAGATGCGGTGTTGGATTCTACATCAAAAGTGGCCCCATTTCGTATCCTGCATCAGACACCAGATTCTCAAGTTTACTGGTCCATTGCATGTGGTATGTATTACTATTTAGAAGTTAAGTGAGTTTATAAAGTGAAAAATCTTCTTTTAGTCAAGGTACAAAGGAAGGGATTAACATTTAGGTTAGGGCAATCTACTTTTATCATTATTCATTCCAATGACCTCTAAATGGTTTAAAGTTATTTGGTAATGGTATAGTGATGTTCCTGAGATTACAAACCTGAGACTGACAGCGTTATATGGTTCCAGTTTCCCAGAATATATCTATGAACTCTTCATATTACAACTTCAGATTGCCTGCTTTCTGTGGCAGTCCTTCAAGCACTGTTGAACTGTCTTGGTGCTCTCTTAGAATAACAGTGATACAACCTTTTCCTTTGTAACTTGTAAATAACCTATGTAACATGACAGAGTTCAGGATGATATGGAAAAGTTGACCCTTGGGAATACTGAGCATGCTGTGGGTAGGAATAAACAGGAGCTGCTTATCCAAATTTTTTTTTTTTTGCTACTTTATCTTTGCTTGTTAAAATAAGCCAGGGTTACAGTCATGGTAAGAGTTGAATTATCCCTCATATCTTTTTCTTTCATAGTGTTACATGCTCTTTCCCTTTCTCTTGTTGTGTTATTAAACAGTAGGAAATGGAAAAGAGAGTTGACCTTCAGAGTATCTGTTTTTTCCTAATGCGTGTTTTTGGATACTGTGCGTTTTTATTTATTTAATTTATTTATTTGTTTTTAAGTTTTGCAGCTTCACCTGAGAATAAAGTCTTGTTCCTTTATACAGGTTGCTTACCTACTGGGTCTGTCCAGAGATATGTCTATTCCAAAATTTAAGAGGAATGTTATATTCACTGCTTGCAGCATTGGTTCCCTTCCTAGGCCTGATCTTGTCTTCATGTTGAAATTAATCGATATAGTCTTACAGTCTAATACTAAATGCTACTAGTGTAAAATTAACTTATTTCTCAGAATTACTGAAAACTCTGAAAATAATTACAATTTATAAATTACATATATTTTAGATAATTTTTGCCATCTTTAATTTTTTTAATTGGTAGTGTTCTCCAAGAAACCAGATTCCATGTAGAATTCTCTGATCTCCAGGCCTTCTCTTTAGTTGCCTGTGGCAAAACCTGAGCCTTGAGCCAAAACTAAAGGTGCCATCCTGCAAACACTTACACACATGAATAATTCTACTAGTAAATGCTATGCTGTTGTCACATGGAATTTTGCTATTACCTCTTTATTATAAAATTTCATTGCTTCATCTTAAATGAAAATTATCTTTAGCTATCCTTTCTGTACAGTTAGCTACTTTCAAAATATAACTTTGTCTTTTTAGATGTTTAGTTCTGGAGTTTACACATTTCATAAGGTAACACTGATCTGCTCCTGTTCATGTTCTGCAAGGACATCTCTGGAGGGCAGTAGTCAGTGAGAGAACTGTGTATAATCATGATCTAATATAATTTGTTATGTGTTACATAAAAAGGGCAGCATTCTAAAGTTGGTAATTTGAACAGTTTGTGAGTTGGCAGTAAGTAAAATTTTAGGAGAAGTTCTGAGAAAGTAAGAACTAATGGTGACAGGTGAGCAAAAAAGATACTTTGACAAGTATGTGAGAAATAGACTCTGGGGAATTCTGATGCCATCAAGTCAGTCCCTGGGAGAATATGAAAGGTAATCCTCACCTTAGTACAGAATTTATATCAATTCTATGTTACATAAATCTGCTTTAGTACAAAAAGCTACATAATGTAATTGTACCTTGTGTTACAAAACAGCTTGTTCCTTCTGTGAAGTGGATAAATTTAAGAGACTAAGTTCTTGCTGTTACATGTGAAGGATCTGAAACAAGTGTGTTGATCACCTGTTCTGAGGCCTTTCTGCTGTCGTAGTGACAACATGCATAAATTACTTCTGATAGGCAGCTAGTGATCACTATAGATTGTTCTTGTGTGATTCTGGTTAGATTCTTATTCCTGCAGAGCTGGTGACAAACCTTAACTTGAAAGGTAAGGTTTGCCATGACAGTGCAGGGAGCCAGTGTGTTTTACGGGCTTTATGTGAGAAAACAATGCATTAGCTGTGTTTGTGGTGTTCTGAAGACTTACATCGTAGCAGTGCTGTAGCCTGGAATGCAGTTTTTTTGTATTATGATATTAAATTTATGTTTCAGGAAGTCAAATCTAGCAGAGGAAATTGGGAAAAATAATATTATCCTGACCTAGCCAAAATGTCATACTATACCTGTCTGGCAGTGTTAGCTGGGCAGCTGCTGAAATGTGTGGCTGAAAAATGTTGGCTGATTCATACTCCAGGAAACCAATTCTTGATTGTCTGAAGGAGGAGTTCTGGAGGGAGTACTGAAATTTATGCAAAATGTCCAAAGAAATTAGTGGAGGGTGGCTGATCCCAAAAAGGAAAATACTCGATTTGTGGGTTTATTCCTCAGCCAGTTCGTCCCTGGAAATTGTATACAGTATGCTTCCAAAGCGATGCAGCACATTACAGAACACATCAGTAAATACAGCAGAATGGATTTAAAAGGTGAACTAGGTGTTCGGAAGCAGGATTCAAAACTATTTCTGATAGTGTAATTTCTCCTGTTAGAAGTTTTATTTTCAGCAGTACCAGATGCAAGTTCTTGATGAAAACCTTATTATAAAAATGGCTTTTAGGTTGGCGTTTTTAATAATGACAGTGCTCCTAAATCTTTTAAATACTTATAAAAAAAATTTCACCCTCAGAGTGTCGCATCTGTGTCTCAGGTTCTTACTGTGACTCAAAGAATTGTCCTATGTGTATAGTCTGAGAAAGAGAATTAGTTTGCAATTTCATTGCTATGTTAATAACTCTTTATATCATTTTGAAGTGCCATTGCAAATTCACCATATATAGCATAGTCTAACTATTTAACCTTATTTAGAACAATTTCTGTTCGTTCCCAAGGCAACTGTAATCCTGTCAAGCCCGGTGGAAGCTGTTTAGTTAGTCTTTACAAAGTAATTTGAGAAAGAAGAAATTGTTAATGTTGTGTTCTTCTTCAGGGGTACTGATGGTGTGTAATTATACTGACAGTTTATTTGTGAACATTCCTGTGGAGGATCAAACCACCAACTAATGTGTGCTTTAGAAACCCTTCATTCAAACACAGATAAATTCTTTCCCTCCCTTTCCTTCTCCCTCTCCCCCATCATCTAATGGGTTGAAGGAAGCTGCCTATCTTTAAAGAATAGACCCAGTATTGAATTTGCTGGATCTTTATTGTTGTTTCACTTGTATCATCTCTGCTTTATTATCTGTTGCTGCTGGCATAAAGCAGAATTATCCTAACAATTCTGAAGTTGGCGTACTACACTTCACTGATTGTAAGAAGTAGCTAGTGGGTAAGACTTTTCTTTTTCATTTAAAGTAAAATGCTAATCTAAATATCTTTCTGGAAAGTTCAGATAAGTTAGGTTTTCCTTTGCTATAAAGTTCCAATGACATTCAATATACAGTAGGTGATAGCTCTCTGAAACCAAGATTAAAAACACTGTAAAGTGAATAAAGTAACAAGCCTGATTCCTCTCTAAGGATTTTAGAAACACAGTTTTTGTATTTTGGAACACTGAATTTATCTTGGCTCTATGGTTCATACATTCCTTAAGGTTATTGATGAGAGGGTGTCCAAGTTATTACTCCTCTTGCATGTATGTAAGGAAGTGGAAGAAAACATTCTTTATTCCCATTGTTGAGGTTCTGGAGGGTCCAGAAGAACACAGTACTAATTTCGGAGGTGCCAAAAGTTATTTCAAGGATCATTCAGCTTGTATGAGTCAGTGATTCTTTTTTCTGGGATTAGGAATTAGATTGGGTGTATGTGCTCCATTTGGGATGCAGCTATGCTTTAGTCCTCTAGTGAAACCTTATGACTGCATGAAAACACCGCACTGTTGGGAACTGCAATGTAAGCAGGATGTTCATTGTAGATAGAATGACATTGTTTCCTGAACTGTGGTTGCTTAAGCTTTATCACAATTAGAGAGATAATTACAATGTGTATGAGATAACACCATGAGCTAAGTTGAGCCTAAGTAAGTAGTAATTGATTAAGTTGTTTGCTGTAGGCAGCATAAATGGTTGTTTCATGTATCCAAAGAGAAATTACAGTGATGTATGCTTTACATCATTACATTTGTTAGAATGTGTTTTTGCATGGTATATCTGTTTTGGAATCCTCCTGCAGGAACTGATGGCCCGGTGATTACAGATGAGGATATCAGAGGCCCGGATCTAATTTTCTTAGGAATTTGATCATATATTTGCCACCTTTCAGGGGAGTGCCCTGCTCATTAGACTTGGCATGTTCTATAGAGATGCTCTGCTCTCTGTGTTGGAGAGGTACTGCTGTGCTGAGAGAGCTGCACTGTTACTTCAGATAGGGAGAAGAGAAATCCACTGTTCTCTCAGTCTGAGTTTTGAATGCTCCTATAGGGACTGTATAAATCTGGCATTCCTGCAAGGTAGCCATCCTGAGCACCTTTACTCAATTGAAGGCCTTGGAGAAGGTAGACGGAGAGATCCAATTTGTCAGTCCAAGTCAGAGTACTGCGATAAGTCACACAGGACTGACAAAGCTGAGATGCTTCAGGATGTATAGAGCAGAAATATAGCTGCATAAAGAGCTTGAGAGATGAAATATGGCAGTGTACATTTTTAATATACACAGGAGTTGGACAATAAATTTGAGACCTGTGATTTGAACTTTTGTATCTAAATTAGTTTGTGAACCTCGAACTCACTGAGTTGTCTCTTGATTAATTTGAGTCCCATTTAACAGTTTTTTAGTTAAGTGATTAAAATCCATTTTAATTTTAAGTATTATTAACTTGCTCTTTCAAACAGGAGCCAGCAGAGAAGAAATAACAGAACACTGGGACTGGTTAGAACACAATGTTATGAAGACTTTATCTGTATTTGATTCAAATGAAGATATCACGAGCTTTGTCCAGGGAAAGATAAGAGTAAGTAACAGGCATAATTGAAAGAGGCTAAATTTGTTTTTCCTTTAAATGTGCACTAATAATATGTCCTCTTTAGAATATCAAAGGACAGCACTGTCCAGATGACTTCAGATAGTGGTTTAAAACTGAAGATGATAAATTATTTCACAATATATGTTGATAATGCCTAGGAGATATATAAGGGTTTTTGTGAAGGTGTAACTGTTCATTTTATATATACTAAACATTTATGAATTCTTGTGGTAAAGTGAGGAAAATACTCTTGTTTTCAGATGAGAAACCTGAGGATGTGTGTCTTGCTGAAGGTTATATGGGAGACCTAGTGGGGAGTGATTGTGGTTGTGGTTTTGTGGGAGACCTAGAAATAGCATATTTTATTTGTGACTGTTCTGTGTTTTGATCATCAGACTACTCTTCCTGTTTGAAAACTTACCTTATTAGGAGAATGTTGTGTTGTGCGTATGCATCTGCACATATGACACCTACCCACAAGGACATATATATATTAAGTAACTGGTTCTTTTGTTTTAGGGTTTGATTGCTGAAGAGGGAAAAGGTTCCTTTGTAAAAGAAGAAGATCCTGAGAAGTTTCGTGAGGGTCTTATGAAATTTGAAAAGTGTTTTGGATTACCTGAGCAAGAGAAGTTGGTTACCTATTACTCATGCAGTTACTGGAGGGGCAGAGTGCCTTGTCAAGGATGGCTTTATCTTAGTACCAACTTTCTTAGCTTTTACTCATTTTTGTTGGGAGCAGAAAGTAAGTAAGCCCTGATGCAAGCCTAGTCCCTTAACGTTTTATTATGTATCTTTCAGATTTGACAGAATTCTTCCTATGTCCTAAGTGAGTTATTCCACCATATGAGCAGATTTGAACACAGAGGAGGGGAAAAAAAAAGCAAACCAAAAATACTCTATGGGAATAAATACATTTGGAAAACTTACAACACAGTGTCTGTTAGCTTTTCCCCCCTATATAAGCTTCATAGAGAAGGCAGAGCTGTTGCAGTTGACTGTAAATAAGTCTTCATTCGTAGTTCATGCTGCAGATGAAATCATTCTGCAAAGATTACAGTTATTTCTTCACACACAGAGACTTGCTTGATTTTTCTATGGTTGTACTACATACCGGTGATATTGGCACCTTTTTTTTCCATGTGACATTAGTTTGAACTGCCCAAACAAATGTATATAATAATGTGAGCAATAACTGTATATAACTAAAAACTAGAAAACATTAAGAAAGTAGGATACTTTCTAAGCAGATACATGTAACTACTTCTCATTCATAATGACTAAGAAGCATGGTTCCTCTAAATATGCAATAAACGATCAATTTACTTTAAGAAGGTCTATTGGTTAACTGTTAAAACAGGATAGCTTCCATGATGCTATTTGTTTGCAGTTTGCAGTTTCACATTAGAGCAAAGAATAGATCATGTAAGAGTGTAAGAAGATGTAAGAAAATAGATGTTATTTTCATACATGGTGTGTCTTTGATGTATTTCTTTCTATAAATTTCTAGCTAGTAGAATTATTTCATAGGAATTGTGAAGAGAGTCTTTGCTTTTTGTGCTTGTGGATTTGTAGCCCTTTCCAAATCGGTTATGATTTAACTGTACTGCTTATTTACATTTTATTTAATTCTGTTGTCTACTGCTTTTCTTTGCCTAATATGAAGGTAAGCAGCTAAAGAGAAGTTACTTACATCTGCTTATATTCATATTTTCAGTAAAACTCATTATCTCCTGGGATGAAATATCAAAACTTGAGAAGACTTCCAATGTGATACTGACAGAGAGCATTCGTGTGTGTTCCCGTGGGGAAGATCACTACTTTTCCATGTTCTTGCACATTAATGAAACGTTCCTTCTCATGGAGCAGCTGGCAAACTATGCTGTTAGGAGGCTTTTTGACAAAGAGACATTTGAAAATGACCTAGTCCTTCATGACCCTCTGCAGATCACCAAGAGGTAATGTATCATTTGTAGTCTGGCTGCTCTGTGCTCAGTATGTTTTTGGACAGGGGAAGAGAGTCCTTGTCCCAAGGAGATAGGCAAATACCTACAAAGCTGGTATTCTCTTAAACACGTCTTTTTTAAATTTGGGATCAAAACAATATGAGACATTATAATTTGTTGTTACTTTGTAGTATCAGAAGTCTATATGAAGGCAGGAATGGATCAAACCTTCAGCACTAGGTTTCAGCTTAGGGAGTATAGTAGCTTGTATTTTTAAAAGGTATTTTAGCAGCAGTTAGGTGTAGAAAATCAAGAATGGAGCTGCGGTCTTTCCGAAGAGAGACCTGATGATGAGAATAAATAATTTAATACATGTGTGTAGATAATAACTGTGGGATTTTTCCAGCACTGGAGATCACTGATAAAATCACTGAGTTGCAGATCGGTGCATGGCTTTCTTTAATTGTGGAAGTATTTTGGGCAGTGTAAAAGATGTGTTTGTAAAAAAACCTGTTGGTTAGAGTCCTCCCTTCTCAGTCAGTGTGTGGTTATTCCTTGTGATTAATATATGGTTCCTCTTGAACTCTGTTTTCTGTTGAGGAAAATGTTGCCTTTTCCTCAGGGAGCTGTCCAAATTCTCACGTAAATTTTCAGGTTTTGATCTGTCGACCTATGGGCTACAGCTAGTTACTGTGAAAAGTAACCAAGAGAAGCAAGTCTATTGTCAGGTAATTTAAATTCACAGAAAGGGGGCTACCCATGTGTTCGAAGCATGTTATCTATCTGCAAATTAGAAAAGATGATAATACATTTTTGTAACACATTTCAATATTAATCTGATTTTTTTCTGCTAACTTTATTTTATTAGTTCTTAGTTAAAGACCCTTGCACCCGCAATTTAAAAAAAAATGATTTTTAATTGTTGAGTACACTGATAATTAAACTTGTTTTAGGCTATATTTCCTGGGTGATTGATACTTCAGTCTGGTAGCGATGCTGGAGATGGATGTTACTCTACTGCCAAAACATTGTTTCTGGTTGCAGTTATCTGTGAAGAATTGTCCCATGGCAGATGTTTCCAACATGTGCTGCATTTCTAGCTAATTAACCCTCTGTCAAGCCAAAACTTGTTTTAGGTTTAAGTGGATTATTCTGATGGGTTGGGAAGCAGAGCAGATTGGGCTATTAGTACTTTTTTTCGCTACTACCTGTAGGCCCTGGTTCAGTGAAGTGCTTCAATCTGTATTTAAGCTGAATGTCTCAAAAATGATCTTTAAGTTAATGAGGTTAAGCGTATTGTAAACGAGACATCTACTTAAGAACGTGCTTAAATCTGTTAATATTTAGTGAAGCGCTTAACTGTTTTGTTAAGTGGGTGTATATAGATCTGGTCCTGCGCTCTGTTGCCTGTTAGAGCAAAAGGTTGAACTTGTGACACCTGTCTAGATCAACCCCGCAATTTATGAGAGAGTGTGATGTAGTACTTGTTTAAACTAGACTTGTCCCAAGGCATTTAGACTTTCATATAAGTAAAGAGATTTTAAACTTCTTTTGTTTTCCTCTTCTCTCTCCTCCCTCTTTTTAATCTAGAGGCCTGGAGAGCCGTGCCCACAGTGAGCAGTTTAGTGCATTCTTCAGGCTACCCAAAGAAGAGACTTTGAAGGAAGTTCATGAGTGCTTCTTATGGGTTCCTTTCAGTCATTTCAACACTCATGGGAAAATGTGCATTTCAGAAAACTACATCTGCTTTGCCAGCCAGGATGGCAGTTTGTGCAGTGTTATCATTCCATTAAGAGAGGTAATGCAAACTACAATCAAAGCTAGTTATACTGAGAGTTTTGCATTTGTGTAGTTTAATGCGAGGGTAGTAATTAATTTTTCTCAGTACAGATTTTCATTAGAATCTGCTTAATTTACTTGATGTCGTACATTTCCCCTTTCCTGGATACTGCATTTAGGAATCCTGTGGCTTATAGAACTGCTTTCATGTTTCAGCTTTTTTCCCTATATCCTCTTTGCCTTTTCTGTCTATTTTGATTTTTATAGCTAGGTACAGAATCCCAATTTTTACTACCTTTTTTTTTTTTTTTTTTTAATAGCTTATGCTTAATTCTTGAGGTTGAGTTAATGAGAGATTCTTATGCTAAAAAGTAAAGAATTGGAGAGAGTAGAGGATGCTGAAGACTGGTAATTGGTCTGCCATCTTTCTCCATAGCTCATTAGCTCAAGTCTTCTCTTTTCAGTAGTTGAGCAGTGCTGTCTGTTTAAAGGTCTATAGGGAAATCCATTGAGAGTCTTAAATGGACAAATATCAATGCCATTACAGCCGACATTCTCAACAGATAGAACAAGGACCATAAAGTAAATGACACAGCATTCATTCGTAGTTCTGCAGGGTACTATAGCTAGACTGTGGAATAACTTTTAGAAAAGAAAACCTTTTCTGTCCATGTCTTGACTACATGTGATCTGTGGACATTGCCGTATTTCGGTTTGTCAACGTTACAGGTTTTTCAGCAGCACCCCGACGTGTTTTAAAATAGCCTAGAAATAACCAGGTTCTGTAATTGCTCTATATACTGTCTGTGCATACTGCCTGATGTAAAAGATACCTGACATAGTGGGGTGAATTCTCACTTGGCATGTTTTATTGTTCCATGTCAATGTAGTTATAGCAGGTAACTCTGACCCAAAATTTGTTCTTCTTTGTGTTGTCTTAAATGAATTATTTATTTGAACAGAATTTTTGGAAATATTGTTTACCATTTCAGATTAATTTCTGATGTAACTCAGTTAATTTCAGCAATACATTTGACATTCCCCATCCAGCCAATGCAGTTTATTTGATTGTGTATTTGTAGTACTGCAAGCAACAGTGACTTCCATAAACTGTGATAAACTAGAAGATACTGTGTTAAATGAATTGACTCTAAATTCTCCCTTGGGGATTGTCAAGGCATCGCTATTTATTCTACAGTGCTGCAGACTTATTTCACTTCAGTAGCCTTTCACTCTTTGCCTATAGTGATGTAAAAGCATCAGCAAAGGCAGTCGGTCTAGCTATTCACGACTGTCTTATGAATTTATTTCCCCAAAAGTACTTACATTAATAAAGTGTATTAACTACTCTAATCTGTAACTGTTCCATCATGACAATTAAAATCAGTTCCAGCTGTCATGTGTTATGACAGCTATCTTTGAAAGGGTGTTCTCAGTGGAAATTCATTCCTGTGAAACCTGCTTCACTTGGTTACCTGCAAGAGCCATGTGTTGTCTGTTCTTGTACGGTAAGAAAAAAAGTAACAGCTTCAGCAGGGAGGAGGAGGTAAGATTTTTCAAAGAAGCTCAGCACTTAAAGCTAGGAACACCTTTTCAAAGATAGTTGGCACGCTGAATGCTAATCTGTTGAAAATCTATCCCATAATATTTATTACCTTGTGCTAAAATAGCTGCAGATCACAGTGCTTGAAAGCGGCGCGTTTTAAGTCACCTGCATTATTAATTCTGCTTGTGTTATGCTTTATAGCACTGTTTCACGCACACATATATTTCTAACCGTTTTTCTCTTTTGGAAGCAAGCAGATAACATTTGTTGAGATGAGTTGCCTAACTTACATATCCTTGCTTCCCTAGGTTGTAGGAGTGGATAAGGCAGATCCAGCCAATAGGGGAGTCAGCATTAGTACCAAAGGAAAAACAGCTTTTCGTTTCACTGAGGTTAGAGATTTTGAACAGCTTGTGGCAAAGCTCAGGATCAAATGTGGTGCAACTTCAAGTCCACAACGCATCGTAAATACAGAGGTAACTGCCTAGCTAATGCTAATTTCTTATTACCTATTTATAGGAAGAAGGTTATCTAGTCTTACTAAGAGTTTATGTATCGTTTTCAACATTTTGCCATGTAATGCGATGTGTTTATAGTTAAAGCTTGAATCTAGCTGAAAGATGAGCAAAAATATCTGCTTCACCTCTAGATTTCAGGTTGTCTGAATTCAAATTCAGACAATCTTCTTTAAAATCATGTTCTCATCTCTTACCTTCAGATCCTTCACATTTAAAACAAAGCCCACCAATCTGGTGTGAAATCATGCATAGCTGTATCAGTTTTTGCCAGCTGATTATCTGGCTCAGGAAGTTGATAGAATGATTGTAAGGTGGTTGCTAGATGTGAAGAAATCTGTATACGCATGAGACAAGAAAGCAAGTGACAAAACATTGTGTGTCTCTCCTGAAGAGTTCCCCTTATTTGGAACCATGTTCCTTACTGAAGTCAGTGGGACTTTTACCTTGACATGCAAGTTCACAAAAACCTTTCATCTGTAACATGTTGCTCGGTCAGATGCAAGATAGACTGTAGGCTGCTAGGCTTTAGCTACCTTGGCATACCTTAGTTTTGAGTGACAGGACTTTACTGTAGGATAAATCTGTGGTAGCTTAACCCAGTATGCGTTGGAAAATGCCAGGTAAATCTGCCCTAGCACTGACAGTGGAAATTTTCAGTGTTTGACCCCTGTATATCCTTACTTATTAAAAAGTACAATTTGCATGTTTATACCTATGAATATTCATGTTTATGTTGTGATGGCGGATACCAAGAATCACTAGAGATGTCACTTCTCTCTTTCCAGCAAGGCACATTTATATGTTTGAGGGCCATGGCTCAGAATTAAATGGATACTTGCAGTTAACCCAAAGATTGGCTGTCCCTTGCTAACCTAATACCTGAATGTGCAGCAGATGTATAAAGTTGAGTGCCTGAGAAGCTGGAGATCCATGTGAGCCCCTCCTTTTGGGAGGAGGTCAGGAGAGCTCAGAAGAATGAAGTAGAATCAGTTGGCATAGCCTCTAAAATGACATTTGTAATAGTGGAGAAGCATGCAGATGCTTTGGGTAGAAACTAATCAGTGTATCAGCAAAATCTCTGCCTTGAAACTTCAATTCTGAAGGGTTAAAAGGCACAAATGAGCAATAAGAGCAAAATAGTTTGATAGCAGCAGAAATGCTAAGCTGATAAGGGTACAGCACAGTCCTGGGAGACCTGAGTGTTAAGGTCTGTTGCTCAAGGCCAGTCAGCTTTAGACTGCCCTTGCTTGGTTTATATCTGTATTATTTTGATAAACCCTGCTAAGTGTGTAGCTCTGTTTTTAAGGTGTGGAAAAATAAATGACTATGCCCATATAAAAGGGAATGTAGTGACCAATAACGCTACTGTGAATGCATCATGTTTCAGGTTCCTTCACTATATTTTCCATCATGTTTTGAAAAGCCATTCAGATTCTAACACTGGTTTTGAAATGCCATCAAGCGTTTCTGTATAGTTCTGTATATGGCTCCATTTAAATTAATGTTTTTCTTTCAAATTAAGTGGTGACTGATTGATCAGGCCTCCGTATCTATAATAATTCTCATCCTTATGAATAGTTGTCCTTTCATAATATGAATGTGTTTGGCTGTAGAGGTGGATTTTTCAAGTGCTGTCTCCTGAAAATTTGTCTGTGCAGGTCATGAACTACCATGTTTTTTCATTTGTTTGAAGTCTGTTCATGCAAATACGTATTTCATGTAAGTTTAAACTTCAGTGCTGTATGTGGTGTGTGTAACTTAAAAGCATCGTAAGAAATGGTGGTCTAGAAGTGAAACAGCATCTGGTATCCGTTCTCTTTGTCGTGGGACTTCTTGGCATTTATGACCACCATTATTAATATCTTTTTTTTTTTTTTTTTTTTCTAATTCTTCTAAGGTTGCAGCTAGTTCTGACTCTGACAGTCCAATGGATTTTGATGAGGGACGGTCAAAGATTGGTCAGAGGGATAACAGCAAAACTGTTGGTACAGAAGCCCTGATGACAGTCTACCATCCTCAGGATGCTGAGAATTTAGACTCTAAAATGGTAAGGGATAAACTGACCAACAGCTTTTGGAATCTAATTGGAAAGGACTGAAGTATATTCAAAAAGTATTCCAGCAAGGCTGCTGATTTCCTCTGGAGCTTTGCCAGTCTTCTTTCATCTGCATATTCCGTATTTGAGTCCATAGGGTGCTTCTTCCTGGCTTCAGTCGATTTTCTGCTCATCTTGTTCAATAATGATATGCCTTATCTTCATGGAGCAAATTCCTACTGCTCTTCCACTCCCTCAGAGGGAGGTGACTGTTTGTTTTGTGATAGTGAACATGTTTTGTATTGGTCTGAATTACCAAGATACAAAGTCACTACAAACTCTTTGGGAGCAAGGAGAATGTTATCAGGCAGTTGACTTCATTTCTTTTGTTCCTTCATTCTTGACTTCTGTCTACCAAAGTCATGCTCTAGATAATTTTTTTTAATTCTGTTTGCAGTCTGGCATATTATTTTTGCTTCTCCACATTGTGTACAAGAGGGCAGAAAGGTTTTATTTTAAAATTAATCTTTAAGCAAAATTGGGTATAATCAGATATAGAATTTCTGATATTAAAAATATCAGAAAATAAACCCACTTTCTTTGTGCAGGAATGAGAGGAATCTGGATTTTTCAGTCCTGCTTCTTACAGCATGTTGAAAAAAATTGAGCGAAATCTACTTTTTCTTTTTGCAGATTACCTTTAACTGCTTAAACAGTGTTAAGTCTTACAGCTGTATATATAGAAAATGTAGCAGTACTGTTCACCCTTTCTCAGACCTGGAGCCTCTCATGGTTTGGGACCTCTGGTCATCAGTTCCTCTGCTTCAGAGAAACTTAGTTGTTTTTTAGGTGCATAATCAATAGTTTATCAGTAGTCTTGTACCTTACAAAGGATCTATTTCACTACTTCTATTCTCTCCACTTTCTTCTAGTCCTCAGGCAAAATTCTTGTAACTTCAATTTTGCTTGAATTAAGGGATTTTTGCCAGTTTTCACTCTGGGAAGCAGGTTTTACAAACAATATAGTCTTGTATTTTGACAGAAATTGCTAGCTTGTAAAATGTTCTTTCTCACTGATAAATATTTGATTAAATGTAAAACCCATATATGCATAAGTATTTTCACCTAGTAGTTCCCCTCAATCTGACTAGACCTCCTTCTCCTGCATGTTTTTCTGATTGTTGAGTCTATCCTAGTTCTATTTGGAGCTCATGTAAATAAACTGAGGAAAGACTGAGAAGCTGCGGCAGGATAATGACAGTGATGTCATGCTATCCCTGTGTTTGTTTTCCACCATTTGTACCCGCTCTGTTCCGAATCTGTCAAATTAATATAATGCACCAAATCATGATGAATCAGAAAAGCAGAGCAACCTGCTTTGACTGAGTGTCTGTGGGATCTTGTTTCATCTCTGTCAGAGTTAGTATATGTTTGTTGCTGTTACCAAAGAACAGTTCATAGACATGTTGAAAGCAAAGTATGTTAATTTATCTGGGTGATTAAGCAGGTGTCTGTGACAGTGTGAGTTGACTTTGCAGATAGTCACTTGTTTAATTACATTGCACCATCATGGCCAAATACTTTTTCTCATGTTTTTTTGTTAAAGCTCTCAAATTAGCACAGAGAAAATTGCTGTTGCAGATAAGCAGCCTCAACCTTCTCTTTTTCCTATTTTTCCTGGTTCTCTTTTCTACTACTTTCATTCAATTTCATCTTTTTTCCTTCTTCCCTTGATTTACTCTTTGTCAAGAAAAACTTATTATTTACACACACACACACACGTGTATATATATGTATGCACACATCCGTATCCATGTGTGTATATATTTGTGTATATACTTACATTATTTATATATTTGCATGTGTGTGTATGTATTTACACACACACACACACACACACACACAGACACACACAGACACACACACACACACACACACACACGCACAGAATACCTGGCAAAGAATCTTACAAGTGGAAGTTAAATTTTACATTTAGGTTTTTGCCACAGGAATTATAATAAATGTTGAATTTTCTTATCCATTATAGTAGTAATGTGTTTTGGAATGCAACAGGAGAACTTCGGGGGCAGAATTTGTCTGTGCACTTGCAAGTTAGCTGTCTTACTACCTTCTTGCTGTTAATTCACTCCTTTTAAACCCCTAGCACTTCGTGGTCCTTTGATAATTATGTATTTTTTTATCAATGTGGTGTCAAAGCTGCAAATGGATCAATCTAAGGTAACAAACAGCTGTCTACCCATTGATTTTTAAAAAATCAGTTTAGCAGAATAAGAAATACTCTAAAACACATAGATGATGATGACTTCATTTAAAATGAAAATCTAGCTTGCATACAGTTATTGCCCTTTTCTGATTGGTATCAGTCTAGAGTAGGGAGCAAGGAAAAGGTCTGTAAACTTACGAATGGCTTGAAAAAGCTGAAAGTCAGTGATTTGCTGTTTCAATACAAGAACTAGGGGGCTCAAATGACATTGGAAAGTGGTAGGTTTATTTGAACTGGGAAAGCAATTTGCAGAGAAAAAACTGCTGAGGGCTGTTATATTTAGAACGATTGCCTCTGCTCAGCAAGTTCTTGAGCTTGAATTTGCTAGAGGATGGAGGAGTATTTAGTAGATGTTTGCTTGACTTTGCTCTACTTTGGCACTTACTATTGGTTTCTGTCAGATAGGATACTGGATAGATTTACCTTTTGTCTGATCTGGTATAGATGTTCTCATAATTATGTTCTTAAAAGAATAATAGGTCATGTGAGAGAATGCATTGGGGTAACTGTACAGAAAACTTATTTTATAAGCAGGTTAGATTTTGCTCTGATTTGCACCAATCTTATTTTCAGATACCAATATTGATACCACAGCTGCTGTTTCCAGTTTATATGAATGTTATGTAGAGCAAATTTCTCTCTGTCCTCTGAAATATGAGAAAATCTTCCAGTATACTTACTAGTCTTTTGTTTTACCTGTTCATAGTTGAAAGAAAAAATGAAAGAACAGTCCTGGAACATCCTCTTTGTTGAACGTGGACATGGTGTCAGTATGTTTCGGACAAAGAAGACTCGAGACCTAGTTGTAAGAGGGATTCCAGAGACTTTAAGAGGAGAGCTCTGGCTGCTCTTCTCAGGTATTGCATAACAAGTATAATTCGTTCATTTTGTAGACTCTTGCTATATGAATATTCTAGATACTGACTGAACAGATTCTGTCCAAAAAATGCCCTTACCTGCAGTAAATCATCTGGATCTTTCTAAAGAAAAACACTTCAAAATAACAGATAAAATTATACTGTTCTGCACTGATTCAAACTAAACCTGAATCTGTGTTTTTAACCACACACTCAGGTGAAAAATAGTGATGAGGCTTCATGTTGTATTCTGTAAATTCAAAGGGACAGTCAGTTTCAGCAAAGCCTCTTTAACTTGCTTAAAAGAAAAACGTATTTGTGGGACTGTTTTTAATTGCTTTGATTTAAGCTTTCGGAGAGGGTAGCATTCCCAGACAAATAGTGTTTTTCTTGCAGAAAATTTGGCTCCAACATTAGTGTCTCTTTGCTATACAGGATTGCTTGGTACAAAGAATGAGACTTACAGGGACTGTGGACTTACTCACATACGTGAGATCTCTCGCTGAAGCGCTGAGTGCTATTGTGGCTTTCTTCTGTAGAACATACCTGTGTCAAGGCACTTACCATGTGGACATGGAAGTCCAGGGAATTAAGGCACTTCTTTACAACAGCTCTGTTCACTTTTTACTCCCATTCAGTGCAACACTTACAAAAGCAGCAACTGCTGACTTGATCAGAGTCGTATAGGAAGGCTGTGTCCGACCCAGAAAATTAGCTGCGGATTTTGAGGAGCCACCCTGCACCTTACCTGCTAGCTATTCTCACTCTGTTTCCCTGGGTGGAGCTTTCTGCTCTCCTTCTAGAAGGAGCTGTTTATCATAACAAATAAATTTTATCCTATTCTCTCGACCTATATTTGGCAGTTCTTTTTGAGGACATGGGAACATGGATTTATCATTGCTAGTGTTCTTTGAGCATTTACCTAGGCACTTGTACTTCTGTTACCAGATAGATATCTCTATGTCTTGGATGGTGTTGGCAAAAAAATTATGGATAGTACTTGCAGGTAAATTTCAGTCCTTTGCCTAGTTTTGTGTAATCTTTTACCAGCTTTGCAGAGAGTAAGCTATTGCATTTGCCAGAAAAATTAGGCAAAATTGTAGGTAAAAAGAAGTTTTTTAAAAATGGAACAGAGAAAAAGAAATAAGTCAAAATCGAGTTTATAACGGAAAGTGACTTAGATTTTCTCCAAGCCTTATTTGATATTGCTGTTTTTATTACGGTGTAATCCCATCAAGTTCAGTAGAAATACTCTGATGTAGGACTGCATTAATATCTGGATATTCACGAGCTATGTAACCTCAGTGGTCACCAAAAGTTTTTATACAAATTGTAGAGAATTATGTAGATACTTTACCATTGTCCTCTAATGATGTGCAATAAAATGTATTGGCAGGTGCTGTAAATGATATGGCATCCAGCCCTGGTTATTACACTGAGTTGGTGGAGAAGTCCTTAGGAACATGCACTTTAGCTACTGATGAAATTGAACGAGATTTGCGTCGTTCCTTACCTGAGCATCCTGCTTTTCAAAGTGACACAGGAATTTCTGCACTCAGGAGAGTCCTTACAGCTTACGCATACAGGAATCCCCAGATTGGATATTGTCAGGTACAACAGTCTTGAGACCCTTAGTGTTGGTCATCTAAACATTAGTTCATTGTAGCAGTATAGTGGCACCTCATAAAATCAATAACACAAATATTTATGGTTTCTTGCTCCGTGACTCACTCACATTGGTCATTTCATTCCACTGTATAACATCAGCTCTCACTTTGTACTTGAGTCTGCTCTTAAATGCTGCCATGTCTATTGAATTTGTCTCTGTATTTCTGCTAGACTTCTAACACTTAAGTTTTATGTAGCTTAAATACTATGCTCTGCATTTGATGATACTGAGGTAAGGGTCTTCTGGTGGTTACAGCTGTACTTTACCCTAGCACTCTAAAGATATGTGCTGTAAAATGCCTTCAGGAATATGAATTTTAACACCTGACAAACCTGAGTTGTGTTTTCACTGTCTTCTCTCATAAATGCTTCCTTTCCCGTTTAAACATTACAGGCAATGAATATTTTGACATCAGTACTTCTGCTGTATGCTAAAGAGGAGGAAGCATTCTGGCTGTTGGTTGCTGTCTGTGAAAGAATGCTACCTGATTATTTCAATCGCCGAATTATTGGTAATATCCTTCTGTCTTTTTATCTATCTAGAATTGAATATAAATGATCATTGATTGAGAACAAGTGTTAAGGAATGACCTGAAGCCTGAACATTGGAGGGGAATTTTTGGGCATGATTCACTATTGTAAAGTAGAAAATGAGAGTAACAGAACATCTCTAGACCCTCCTTAAGCAAGAGTGGATGTGACTTTCAAATATTGTCATTGCTCTAGGGGTGACTGCTCAGGAAGCAGTCATTTAGACTGTTATACTCTTCTCTTGGAATTTTGTCTGAAATTCATACTATTAATTTGAAACTTAGACAGCTTAAATAAAGGAAAAGTAGTTGTTCCAGGTCCCACGCTTATCCTTTGATCCAGTACTCAGTGTTTGCAGATGTATATGCTAGGAGAAAATCACACATGAAATTTCTCTCTCATTGCAGAGAGGGTGTATCATCTGTCAGGAGAATCATCATCACTAGTCACACACCCACCGAAGTACTAATGTACTTCACAGCACGCAGTAAGGCTCTTGGACCCGTGCACTGAGTGTGTGGCTCCCAGCACAGGGGATGGAGTTGATGATGCCGTGCAGCCAGGCCTGTGTTTGTTTTTATGACAAAGTTGCAGTAGGATAGGGTTTCTATTTCCGGCCAGTGCTCTGAGAAAAGTGTGCTTCTCTGTATTAAGGTCTGGGTGGTGGTTTTGTTGTCCTCTCCCTGCAGGTGCCTTGGTAGATCAGGCAGTGTTTGAGGAGCTCCTCAGGGTTCATCTGCCTCAGTTGACAGATCACATGACGGACATGACTTTTTTCTCCTCGGTCTCTCTCTCCTGGTTCCTTACCCTTTTTATCAGTGTGCTGCCTATTGAAAGTGCAGTCAATGTGGTGGACTGTTTCTTCTATGATGGAATAAAGGCAATCTTGCAGCTGGGCCTCACAGTGCTGGACTACAATGCTGAAAAGTTGCTGACTTGTAAGGATGATGCAGAAGCAGTGACTGTTCTCAACAGGTATCAATGTAACTATTATTCCTGTAGGCAGTGTAGCAGGTAGATATGTGTTGTGGGGGCAGCTGAGAAGGCATCTGGCCAAGACTTCCAAAGGCTTCTAAGGAATTTGGTTTTCATCTCAGGCTGAAATTCTGGAAGAGGGTCTGGAAGTGCAGCTGGTTCCTCTGAAAATCCCATCCTCTGTTAAACTTCTTCTAAAACCATTGCTATTTTATGCCTTTTAAAGCAAAACCTTAGGGTTTATTTTAATCTGAAATTGTTATCACTTATAGCAGGTGGCTTTTTGTAATGGCCAGGTAATCTAGAGGATGGTAGACTTTTTCAAACATTTTGGACATGAGCTTAGTAACAGCTTGTTCTACAATTCTGTTTGTGTAGTTTAGGCTACGAGCTCCTCTGTTGCTAATAGCTGATGATAGTGTGGGACAAAAAAATTATTGGGGACAATCATGAGCAGATGGTTATTCTGTATTAGTATTTGAAGAAAGTTAAATATGCAACATGAAGTGCATTCTTAAGCAATGCATTACAAGCAAAACATGTGCAATATTGGCTTCACTGCCTTCCTAAATTCAGTTGTTGCTGAAACCTAACTGTGCTCATTTAAACTTTTTACCGTTTAAAAAAGCACCAGCAGTAAATGCACTTTCACCCAATTTAAATGAATTAAAATTTAAAATATGAAAGTAGAGTGAAATTTAGTTTTCACTTGATCCAAACAATGCTGCTGCTTCTTCCTCTTAGAACCCAAGGTTATGATGATTATTGTGAACTCCTTTTGAACTCTTGCTTTCAACATTTTATCTGGCTGTAACACTTCTGTGTTAACCCAGCCAGCAGCATTCTGGTATATTTCAAAAAAATTTTAGAATAGTTTGCTTCTCCTCAAGAAAAAGGAAGCTGTTACTCGGTAGATATGTTCCTCTCTTTGTGTTCCTCAGTGTTGGCAAAGGTGCTGGCTGACCTCCATAATGGGACTGTTTAGGTTTTTGATGTATGTGTGATGAGTAGGTGCATATCAGCCATGTCTTGGCTTCTGCACCTGAGGGAATTAAGATTGCCTACTTCACAGTTCAGCACAAGCCTCCATTCCTCTCTCCTGATTATGTAGTGCACCATTGCTTATCTCCTAGATGGATCAGAGAACCAGGGAATGCTTGGCTGGAAGGGGCCTCCAGAAGTCTCTAGTCCTGTTTCCCACTCAAAAAAGGACTATTGCCAGCTCTAGATCACATCAGCCATGTTGTTGTCTAGCTGGGTCTTGAAAACCACCAAGGTTTGAGGCTCCACCACCTTCTCTGGGTAGCCAATTCCAGTGTTGTGTATCTGTGGTACTGTTACAGCATATGCATGCTACTCCTGTTAAAGTTCTTGCTGACTATTGCTCATATCCTGCTTGCTTTTCACTGGTGATGTGATCATTTTGTTTTAATAAACTAGGACTTGTTATTTCTTGCTGTGTTTGCTTCATGCAGGTTTTTTGACAGTGTCACCAACAAAGACAGTCCCTTGCCTCCAACTGTGCAGCAGGGCTCCAACCTCAGCAATACAAAGAGTGACCACCCAAAAGTGGACATTACTGATTTGATCCGAGAGTCAAATGAAGTATGTGTTCTTATTGTGGGTGTTTTCTCATCGCATGGAGTATTTGCAGTTCATGGGCTACTTTAAAAATACTGCAGCTGCACTACACAAACTAGAGAAGTAGAAGACCCCTCTAGACTGGCATAAATTGGGCTCTGTACTTTGCTGAGCCTCACTGAAAACCTTGTAGGTTAGGTTATGGGATAGGTTTGTTTTTGTGTTGTGGGTTTTTTTTTGTTTTTTGTTTTTTTTTAATGCTTGAAATGGGCTTGGTGGGCTGCTTCAGAGTGGAGTTTCTTGGGTTCTTCATAGGTCCTGTGTTGGCATCCCTCGTTCACTGTCTTAGTCCCTGTACACTGTCAACTAAATGACAAACTGAAGGTACAGGAGAAGCAGCCCTTGCAGTTACTAATTTGAAACTGCTTACTGCATGTTGCACATAGTGGTAACATTTTACATAGCAGTCAATGCAGGAAACTGGGTGTGCTTGAGTAGTTTATTTTACCAATGAAAAGGACATTTTGGGATGTGCTGGATAAGAAATGCCGGTTATGATCTTTTACCACTTCCTTTCAACTTGTAACTTTGGTTTTTGCAGTGTCTAGCTTTTGCAGCTCTGCGTTGGGGAGGAAATAACTTCAGTTTCTTCTCCTTTTGTCCTCAGATATCCACGAGGCATTTCCTTCCTTGGCATGATTTAGATCAGGGTATTTATCCATTTTTAGATAGGTTTGTGTTTTAAATTTCTGCTCAGTCCATCTGAAATGAAAGGCAAGCTGAGGAAAAAAAGATTGGTTCACATTTTGGTTTTTATTAGCCTATTTCTTTTATCCCTATGATACCTTCTTTCTGACTCTCCAGTGAAAGAGCCATAATGCATCTTTTTGGGAAAAATGTCCTGGTCTTGACTCAGAAGAGATTGAGTGGCTGTTAGTGGTGTAATTTAGGGGGATGGAATTGTCTCCTTTGATTCTCACTGAGAAGAGGGCTTCACTTTAGTAGGAAGAGCAAAGGGCAAGAATCAGGAATTCAAGTTCTCTTGAACCCTCTCTGTGGCGTTGGGCTAATCATGTAAAATGTCTGTGCTTCTGCTATCAGTATTGTTTCACAAGAATGTTGTGCTGATCAGTCTAAGATCCTTGTAAGAAGAATTGCACTCCTTTGGGTCTTTCTTGTCATGGTGAAATCTCATAGTAATGAGGGGGAATGGTTGCAGGTTAAAGAACAGAGGTGGTCAATAGTGAAGCATCGTGTGTTGCATTTTGAAGTGGAAGCTGAAGCTTTCACAACGATGGAACCATTACTGAAAGACCAGAGAATGCAAAAGAAACTGCCTTTCTTGTTCTGCCTGTGCAGGAGACTGTTTGCCCAAGGAAGTAGCCTGTAATTTGGTATAGTTTTTAAACACTGAGTTGGGCAGAACCGTGACCCTGAATTTCTCGGTCCCAAGTTGGCAGTCCTCTTCTTAGGCCTATATACCCCATTTCTATCTCATGACCCCTCTTCTGGCTGCAAGGTTTGTATCTTCAGTTGAAGTGAATTTCTGGAAGGCTCAGAAGTGTCACAACCTCTTGTTTAAGAACTGTCGATACAAAGTAAGAGTCAATTTCTCACTTCCCATTTTGACCAGACGGTTTATTTCAACATAATTCTGTTTTAGCAAGAGGTTTTCTTTCCATATCACTGTAGAATGAAAATAAATTTCAAAATGGGAGGATTGCTGCAAAGGAGTAGTCATCCCGCAGATAGGTCTAGTTACTAATCGTGAATAAGTGAACAGAGATGTTCTGTGTGATACTGTTGCTTCATATGGGTGCCAGGAAGATAAATGAGATAAAGTAAAAAGATACAGAACTGAATTTTAAAATGATGTTCCGTTTTATGCCTTTATGACTTGGACACAAATGAAAGATTCATTCTTTTACAGTCTAATCTGGTATGAAGAAGCCATGTTTAACTACTGAATGGAAGAACATGTAGCTTTTAATTTACTGTACTAATTCAGAGTTAGATTATACATCTTGTTTATATTCTTGCTGAGGCCATTGCACAATATCAAAGCCTAGGAGCCAGACCAGTAAAAGAGTTATGACTCAGAAGTGCAGTTTCTCCTCTGCTTCCCCTTTTTTCCAGGACTGAAGTATACTGCTGGTGGTCTTCACAGAAACATAGGAGTTCAATTCTGGAAGAGAATTCCAGAGTTTATCTAGTTCAACTCCCTGCCCAGAGTACACCCAGATTATCATTGAAAAATGTGCTAACTTGTTCTTAAAACTCTCTAAAAAAGAGAACTTGCAACAACTTTAGCCTGTTGTAGTGTTTCTCTACCTTTAGTCAGAAAATATCCTAATATCCAGTATAACTTTTCTTGGAGTATAATGTTTCAGTATCCAGTATAACTCTTCTGGGGTGCTCATAAAGCTGATTTGCTTTTCAAAGCCACTGAGGAAAATCAATTGCAGTTTGGTATAGAGTCAACACAGTTTAAGATCCCTTCCTTTGTTTTCCCATCCACAGTGAACTACTCCGGAGTTTCTTTTCTTTCCCCGTCATTCTTTGAAACACTTGCCCTTTTAAGAGTTGCACTGTTTAGGGGGAATCCTAGTGCTGTAATGAATGAGACTCTGCTGAGTTTCTAGGATCTTGCTTTGTTTCTGTATCTGTATTTGTATGATGCTTAGATGCAAGAAAGATAAACGTATCTGCTTAGATGTGTCTAGTGGTAGTTGATTTCACATAACTATGCTTTTCCTCGTAGAGATACGGCGATATTCGATACGAGGATGTTGAGAGCATGCGCTGCAGAAACAGGCTTTATGTTATCCAGACGCTAGAAGCTACAACCAAGCAGAATGTGGTGAGTGTCTTGAGAGAGCTCAACCCTTTCATCTGATAAAATTCCTCCCCTTTTAGAAAATTCTGAGATGAGCTGCATTTTCTAAGGCCAAGTAAATCATTTTATAGGTTGAAATCCCTCTCACCTGCAGGGTGTCTTTTAACTGAGGTCTTGGCCTGTGATGTTTTCAATCTGCAAATCACAGCATGACCTTCTGCTCTTGTTACAAGTAACATCACAGACACCTTCTAAAGGCTAGCATACCTCTTGACACTCTGCATTAATTGGAAGAGACTGACCTATATTTCTTTCAGCTGTTGTTAAATTATTAATGCATTTCTCTTAGAGACATAAAGCACTATAAAATGCCCATAGTGCTACAGTAAAACAATTTGTCATTTGTATTTTTGCTCTAGGAAGTGATCATAAATGTCACTGAAGAGATTATTGTATTGCAATTTAACAAAGGTTGTTTCTTGTGTCTGTGGTGTGTGCAGGTGTCCTGTAATGTATGTGTGGTGTGGCAGCTCTTTGGCTGCCATCATCCTTAAAGTTCAGACTCCTAAATGAAGGTGAGGGTTGCAAAGACCTTCCTTTGTTTGCCGTTTTTTTTCAGTGGCTCAGTTCCAATAACTGGTGATAATGATGGCATACATTACAAGCAGTGCTTCATTCTTTACTAAATGTGGCTTGTAGCAAATGATACTAAATGCTGTTGATTGCACCAAGATTGTAACTGTTGTGTTTTGTTTTATAAAACATATCTATTGTGAAGATGGATCCTGGTCTTGTAGCTAAATTTGATTTTAAAAGCTGTGATTTCTTTTTTCATTAAAGAAATGGGGATTCAGCATCACTGGTAAGGGCTGAATGTGCATTTGTCTTTTATAAAAGAAGCTATATATTGCATCATTGTAAATAATTTG
This sequence comes from Dromaius novaehollandiae, assembly GCF_036370855.1. Lineage (NCBI taxonomy): Eukaryota > Metazoa > Chordata > Aves > Casuariiformes > Dromaiidae > Dromaius > Dromaius novaehollandiae. Next base: position 10,657,211 of record NC_088108.1, read on the forward strand.
GCACTCAAATTTTGTCTCTCTGGTCTCAGCGTAGGCTCAATGTATGCAAATAATGTGATTGCATTAAGCTCTCTTTTCTGTCAGAAATTATTTCTTCCAGTCCATCATGTTATGATTGCTTTTAAAACAGAGTCTCTTCTTACTCCTAATTGTAGCATGCCAGAACCTGGAATATTCAAACTGCATCTTTTAATGTAATATTAAGTCTTCCAGAACTTTATTCTACAGGCTTATTCCAAAGATGGGGAGACTCATCATTTAGTTAATTTTCTTTTAATTTTGCTTCAGCTACGTGTTGTGTCCCAGGATGTAAAATTCAGTCCCAGTGACCTTGAAGAGCTTTATGAATTATTCAAGGTAATGTGCTGTTTTTCCTCATTTATCAACCATCCATCTTAATGGTGGACTGTACTGTGGGTGTGTAACAATTTTAACAATTCCAGGTGAAAGCTAGATTCAACATGTATGTTTTGCATGTCAACCTTAAACCGAGTGGCATAGTTAACATCCCACATCTTTCACCCAGGGAGATAATTGTCCTTTCATATTATCTAAAATTTTGCCTTTCCTTTGCAGAAGGAGCACTTTCTTTCCTGTTACTGGAATGTAAATAGTCCTGTCTTGCGACACCATGATGCCAGTCTGCCATATCTTGACCAGTATCGGATTGATTGCCAGCAGTTCAGGGTTCTCTGTCATCTCTTGAGCCCATGGTCGCATTGTGCAAACAGAGACTCGCTTGCACTGTGGACATTCAGACTTATGGACGAGAACTCTGATTGCCTTATAAACTTCAAACAATTTGTCTGTGTTCTTGGTACGAGAACAGCGCATACCTAGCACATTGACAAGGGAACTCTGTCCTGGGAGGAGTCCTGGAAATGCTTTTGTGTATCTCCTTCCATGCTGTATCTAAGGAGCTTACGGAGACTAGTCTCTCAACTTAGGGTTGAAATAGTCTTATCTTTATTGCATAATATTAAATGCAAAGATTAAATGGCAAGTCAAGTGCTCAGAGTATATTTATAAGTTTGAGAGTGGGTGCTATATTCTTTAGGTGGATGATAAGAGCTTTTAATTGGAGAACTGTGCCCTGATTTGCTTGTCTGTATCTGACCATGAAATGGCAAATATCAGGCTTCACAAATCAGTAACTTTTCTGAAATGTTAATCCCGTGGAGAGTAGTTTTCCATCTGAGATTATATTTAAAAGTGGCTTTACCATCAGAATATCAGAAAGTTAGGAAATAGTGTGACTGTATTGCCCATCCTGTTTGGTTGATGATAAATGCTTCCTCACAGTGTCAACCACCTCATACGCAGATCATGCAAGATAGGCAATGCCAGATATCCTTGGGGAACTGAAAGTTGTCTAGACTTACTGCTGTATTCCTTTCATCTTATTTTCAAAGTGCTATTGTGCAGGAAGCAAAAATTTAAGTGAAAATGCTGAGAAGACGTTAGTGATGTATTTATTTGGTGCTGTGGTTTCATTTTAGTAAGTGTTAGGCATTATTCAATGCTCTGGCTGTACTTTCTTCTGTAACCACAGTTTTAGCTCATTACAGAAGGTGTGTTATGGTCTGTTAAAGAGACATACTTTTGTATTTCTCTGATTCAGACATACTTAAGAATAGAATACCATAATGAAATGTCATAAAACAGTGTTCTTTACTCAGTGTAGACAAACTCTAGGTTCAGCTGCAGCGGTGTTGCCACCCTTAACCTTTATCTCTAATTATATGCAGAGTAAGACAGGACATATGTTCAGTTCCAACCCCCCTCAGTTGCAATTGTTTAGGTTAACAGGGTATTTTAAAGTTTGGTCCAGTTGAACAGACTGTCTTGCCTCTCTTCTCTAACAGATATCATGTATAATGGAAGTTTCACTGAGAAACTCAAGCTGCTTTTTAAGTTACATATCCCTCCAGGTAAGTGAGAAGCATTGCCATTTGGGGAGGGTGGGGAGGGCTGTTCCTGTCTTTTATCATCTTTGTGGGATTTTTTTTTTTTTTTTTTTTTTTTTTTAGCTTTACCTTCCTTCCTGTTGTCACTGTCACTGGCTACAGTATTATCCCATAGCTGTAATACAGATGCATATTTCTTCTAGAGTAACGTATCCTTTGAGAAGGACTTAATCTGCTCAAACACCATTTCTGCTTTGGTCATAGGGACAATATGTCTGTACAAAGCTTTCATTTTCTGTTACTATTTTGGTAATTCTTGGGAGCCCTGAAAACAACTTATGAATTTATTTATTGCAGCTTTTACTGAAGTAGAATCTCTAAGCCCTTCCAAAGGTGATGATCTTTCAAAAGAAGAACTGATCCACTTCAGCCAGCTCAGTGGTAAGCTCCAGAATGTTTGATTTTTCCACACAAAATATCGGAAGGTTTCTGTCAATTATTGTGTGCTGAAAGATGGGGAGCTCTTCTGAAAGCTTTCAACTGCTGTTTTGAAATCATCTCTTCCAACAAATCATGTCACTGTTGACATGAGTCCTATGTGAAGATCTTCTCTAGATAGTTATATTTTCATACACAGTATTGTAGAATTTCTTTGTGGATAGGCATTCTTCTTTAAAGCAGTTCTTCCTTAGCAATATGTGGTTTAATTATTATTTATGAACGTGCAAACTGTATGTGGTAGCAAGCCTCAGTAACAGGTCATTTCAATAGTCACTGTACAAAGAACAGAGATCCTTGCCCTGAACTGCTTGTCTGATGATAGAATTCAAAAGCCACAAGCGTTTACATGGAAATAGGGCAGTATATCTGGTCAGTATTTTCATCATATTTGGCAGCTTTTCTGTTGCCATGCTTTATTTGTTGAAGTGCTGGCTATTTCATTTTTGCATCCAAGGCATAAAGGCATATTTCCTGCTTAAGGATTTTGATATCCAAGTCCATAACAAGTCCATAATTATTTGATGCCAGGGTTTCAAAATCCTTTGCTTCCATTTTAAAACCAATGTGTGGAAAAAATTTTATGGGGTATAAATTTATGAAGTCAATAAAGTATTCTCTTTGGAAGGCTGTGCCTTTTTACTTGCTTGCAGGGCAGATCTGTTTTGGTTTTTATAAATTATCCAAAAGTAGCGTATCTGTAATATGGGTAGTGTACTCACCCACATTTCAACGCATGGCCACAGGCATTATCAGGATTATCTACTTGATGATATACATGATTGCAGTTTCTTTTGTGATCTCCAGCCTCGCTGTGGCTCATGGTGTTTGTTGCTATTGTTGTACAATTGTACAATCTGAAATTGTACAAATTTGACCATGCAGTGTCTTCTTGGCCTAATCAGTGTTGAGTTCATGGGCTTTGCTTTTTAATCAAAGAATTTCTGATAAAAATAAATGAAGCATTTGCTCTTCCTTTCTCAAAGCAGTAACAAATTGTTTTTCTCCTCCTAAACTGTAGTTTCATCTACTGCGGATAGTCTTGAAAGTGATGCTTTGAGGAGAAGCCCAGAAAAAGGTAGGGAATCCTGGAGACACAGTTGGTAACCATGTGTTTTTGGGGGAGAGGAGCTGGGAAAGTGTATGTTGAGGAAGTTAATACCATGCTGCCTTGAGTGATCTTAAGCATAGTGCTAATGCTATACCCACTTTTATAAATGTAGTGCTTGGGAGGAGGAAATAATGTAAACTCTGGTCCTGTTTAGTTCTAGGCCCCACAACTCTGTTAAGAAGAAATGGCACTGAGGACACCAGTTCTTTTGCTCATCATCCCTCGAGGGGGGTCTTAGTTCATGTTTGCTCTTTCTTTTTCTTTTTCTTTTTTTCCTTTGGTCAAGTAGGGAAGGGGAAGGTTGATATTCAGGCATATCTGAAGCAGTGGCAAGATGAACTTCTTAAAAAAGAAGAAAATATTAAGGATCTGCCAAGGATGAATCAGGTAAAACTGCCTATATCTGGGTCTTTCACGAGTCAGTTCTTATTTGCTGTTTATCTGTTAAGTCCTATTAGTAGTTTTCCAAAAGATTCATAGGATCCCTTTAGTTTCAGACCTTCAAATTAATCATTAGATTATGTTTTTTAAACTAGTGTAACTGTAAGTTCATGTAGAAAGGAACTTTCAGACACACTTCGGTTTATCAAGGCTAGTCCACATCCCTGTCGTCATCAGAGTTGTTGTTGTACTAGGCACCTAGTGACAGCAGTCCAGGGTTGAAAGCAGTGAAGCAGTCCAGGGTTGAAAGCAGTGAAGCAGGAGAGTTGTGTTGCTGTTCTCTAAATAGTTTCCTCTGTATCTCTCTGTAGTCACAATTCATCCAGTTCTCAAAAACCCTGTACAATCTATTCCACGGGGACCCCGAGGAGGAGCTGTTATATCGGGCTATAGCAGTGGTTACCAGCCTCCTATTGAAAATGGAAGAAGTTGGCAGAAGACTGCAGAGTCCAGTGTCACCAGTCAAAAGTCCAGCTGCCATTATGGAGTTGTCTGCTGAAGTCCCAAACAAAGGGCAGGAGGAAAGCAGCTCTGAGCAGGCCGAAGGCAGTAGAGCACAGCGTTCAAGAGGGGACCATGAGTGGTCTTTTGCCTTTGAACAGATTCTGGCATCCTTATTAAATGAGCCAGCCTTTGTGAGATTTTTTGAGAAACCGCATGAGATAAAAGCTAAAATAGAGAGTGCTAAAATGTTGCAACTAAAAGCAAGAACCAGAGTATAATTTTCTTCACCTTTGCACTAACAACATAAAGCACTTACAAATGAAGGTTTCTACTACGGGAATTGAGTGTGGAGTTTACATAGGGAATGGGATTTGAAGAGTTAGCTTTAAATATGAGATACCGGTATGCTTTTATGTAAATAAAAATAGTTTCAAGCACAATCACTTTCTTGCATTGTTCATAAGTTTCAGTCCAAAAAGGACTGAAGAATAAACTGTTTTTACCATGTTACTAAAATATGCAGCATTACTAGGAAATAATAGGTGTGATCTGTGAATGGCACTATGACAAACCTTTCTGAATGACAGCTGTTACACTGTATGCTCTCCAGGTTCATTTCTATTACTGCGATGAATGTAATGACTTCTAGCCATTTTCACTTAGAATGAATAGTGACAGCTAAGAAGTTGATTTCCAGGTTAGTTTAGTTATTTCTAAACCCACATGTGGACTGGGGTCAAAGCAGAGTGAAGACTGAAAATAAAGGCTTTGAAATGGTAGCTATGTTGGCCACAAGAGCATGTGGTTAGAGAAGAAAGTTGCTGGGCTCTCTATTCCCTTGCTCCGGTGTTACTGATGGATGTGGGCTGTTGCAGATTCCAGCAGTCTTTCCTTACTGGCAGTTCGTGGACTGCATCCTCCCAGCCCACGTCTCATTTTTTTTGCAGTGTGGCCCTTAGCTAGTGCCCTTACAGCTAGTTTCCTACTTTTCTAGCTAGGTGTGAGTTACTCTTTCCCATTTACATACCCATCCTCTTAAAACACAGGTGAAAAGGGTGCAAGTCACGTGGTCATCCAGACTGCATGTGTATGCAAAGGCTGGTGTAGATGGTTGAAATCAAGGGAAAGCAGTGGCTAAATCTTTCTCACTGTCTCACTGTGATTGTTATACATCTTGCAAGAGGAGCCATTGTTGGCTCCTTGGGAGCATATTGATAAAATGTATGGTTTTGCTAGTGTTTGCATAACAGAATAGTCTTTAGCTGCTTCCTAATTAGCTGAACACTGACTATGAAGCCGCTATGGACAGATTGCGGTTGCTCCTTTGTCTACTCTGAGTCCACACCTCAATCTTGTAATTACTCCTTGTTTTCTATAGCTCTCTGGCTCATTGCTGCTGTTATATTTTGTATCTGCCAGGATTAATGGCAATGAGAAGATCTGGAATCTGAATTGGGATTTTTAGTATATACAAAATAATGTGGCAAACAAGCTGTGGAGGCAAGCTCGGGCAGTGTTAACGCTGGTAAAGGTTGACCTTGAGCCTTAGGTAGCTTGTGCTAGAATGGGTTTTTAGAGAAAGAGGGAAGCGCTTGTATTTTTACAAAAGAAAAAGAAAAAGAAAAAAGTAAACTGGCATCTCTGCTGACTTTAAAATGGGTTAAAAATGGATATTTCTAAAGGCTGTATGACAATCTTTCTCTGCAAAACAGCATTATTTTTATAAGGCTTTTTTTTTTTTTTATTAAGTGGAAGTGGAATGGGATTACTCAGTTTTGGATGCCTTTTTTGTAATACTAAAATGAATGAGGACTGTAATGAAAATCCCACTTGTGTTACAAGCAGTTGTTGAAATGCCATCATTGCAATGGGCATTAAAGTTCCAATGCTGCTTCTAAAGAAGAATTTTGATCAAGAGCAACGAATGTATGAATTATTTTCCATCCTCCTGCCCCGTGCTCTCAGGAATTAATGTAAAACAAAGTTTTATTGAACAAAGAGTAATTTCAAAAACTGTGCCCTATATTTGAGAAATGAGGCAGCTTTCTTCAGAAGCCTTCGTAAAGTAATCACACTTGATGCAACATAAGTCTGCTTTGTATATTTATGCATAAAATATACAAACTAAATTATCCATTCATAGGTATGTTTCTGAGGCAAAGTGGGGCATTACTGTGGTAGATTATGAGAATAGTGAGTAAATACAGTTACAATATTGTTTAAAAAATACAAAGCAGATAATACTGATGTTCTAGTCCAGGACTTAATCAGATAAAGTTTGCTCAGTGAGTAATTCTTATGCAAAGCAATCATGTTGAAATTAATGTAGTCCCTTGAAAATAGAGTACATCTTGAAATTAACAATATCCACAATGATCCTACAAAAGCTTTTTGTATGAGTAGCTGCATCTAAGAAATGTAGTATTTGCTAAGCAATGCATCATAGACACATGAAATTCATAAAACTCGATGACTTTTTTTTTGGTGGAGAACCAAGATGTTTGGAAAAACATAGTTATATGCAGGTTAAAATGTAAATACAACAGCTGTACTGAAGGAACCTGCAAAATACAATAGCCGTGTGATATTACATAGTTTAGTTATGCAAAACTGAGTACCTTTTTAAAACATCAGCTTTCATTAATGTCAGTCCAAGAGACTGTAGAACCTTTACCAATTATATAGTAGTTCTTGTCCATAATGCAGTTATGTCTGTTTGTAAACAGAGAATTACCAGCATATATATACTTTTTTAAAAATACAATTAAGGTGAAAAGCTTGAATGTTTAGGGGAACACTAATGTTTATTAGCTGCATGGATTTTCTATTCAACTTCTTTGTATCTTTTGCCCCCAAAATGTAATATGTATTTAAATCCTTCCTGTAATATGACTGCAGGTTGATCCACCAAGATTAGTCAGAGCAGCCACGTGTCCGGCCCCAGCAGGGCAGAGGTTGGAGGAAGGTTGCTTTCAGCAGGCCGGCAGGACTTGAGCGACTGCCTAAATGGCAAGTTCTTGCTTCTTCGAGCCCATGGATCATGGTTTGATCCCCTGGGGAGATCTTGATGTAGTAAATCCTGGCTGGAGCCAAGGACTGTGACCCACAGGTGTGTTTGTTGGGTTGCTGCTCTGGTTTGTCATAATGTTCTGAAGTTGAGGGACACTCTTACTTTGCATGGGGCAGAATAACTCCAGAACTACTGTCTAGCTCACTTTCCTACGCTTCCTATGATGCAGATAGCCTGGCTAACAAATACATGCAGGCTCAGTTGGGAAGGAGGAGGCTAAAGCAATAGAAGCTCTTTCCTTGTCTTCAGTCCAAAAGGAGAATACTTTGACTTTGTCACTTTTTTTTTCAAGCCCTGCAGGGTCAGGGGCAGAGAGCTCCATGCCTTATGGCTATCTGAAGTTCTCGGTGATGCAGAGATGAACCCAGATTCACATCCTATTGCATGAGGACGCTGGGTAAGCACACGTCTGTTGCAGGAGGTCAGCTACCGCATGTAGCTTGGAATTAAGCAGAAGTGCCAGCCAGGGTTCGGGCAGCTGCAGGATGTCTGACCCAGAGTTACTCAGCTCCTTCCTAAGGAGGGACTTTCCGCTGAAATTGTAACTTGAAGATTTTAGAAGTGTTTTGGGAATTTGGGAAGGCTCATTCTCCAATAGAAAGCAGTGTGGTTAAGTGAGTATTGATGTATCATTCCACACACCTATCTATGTTACTTCTTTCTGTAACAAGAAAACATGCTGGTTTGAAGTGCAGGAGGGCACGCTGAATGGTGTGAGGAAGTTGGGGGGAATCTTGATGGAAAAGAGTTCTGCAAACCAAAAAGTAGGGGACAAAGTTTTCATAAAGTTATCTGGCTTTTTGCGGGGAGTTCAGTCATAGGAGATAAATAAATGTGTATCATCAGTACAAAACTGACAGTTACAGCTAGGATACAGATTGCTGACACTAGTGATGCTGTTTATACAGGTTGTAAATTGAACTACCTGCTGCAGTGTTGCCAGTGTGACTGGGTGGCTATGCCATGGCTATTTGGTCCTGAAACATTCTCAGTGGCTGTTGGTGTAAACTACACAGTCCTTTCTTGTGGCTGGGCCATTATTATTGTTGCTATGCACATAAAATGCATTTTTTCAACCCAGTCATTAGCCCATGGGAATGGCCAGCAGAGCTGTGGTGTTTCCCTCATGCTTGCAATCCAGAAAGTGCTGCTCAAAGGGACTGTCACTGTTCCCCGAGCCCTGCTGGACGGTGGCAGCACTGACCGCCATCAGGAGCTGGCTGCTGACTCCCATTGTCTGTCCCGCTCAGTGGTGTCTCTACAGAGTCACGCCAAAGGGCTTGAACACACAATGTGAGCGAATAGCTCAACTAATAATAGTGAAAGTACAAGCCCTTTCCACCATGGAGAGAGCACTGTTCATGGTTCAATCAATCAGAAGCATTTCCTGGGCCTTAGAAATGATCTCTGACGTTTGGTTCAGCAAAAGCACTCTATTTCAATCTGTTCCTAGGACAAGCCACTTGCTCTTCACTCTAATGGCTGCGTAAGAACGTACAAAATTTTTTAGAGGAGTTTGCTGTGTGTTGATTGAATTAAAAGTTTCTCTTCCAGTTGTTCTGTACAAAATTCTTGTATGTGAATGCAGTTGTTATATGGATTAAAACAAAATGAAATATTCCAATTTGTTTCCAGAAAAATCAGATATTTTGTCTTTTTTTGCTAGTTTTGTCACTTTATCAGGAAGGCAACACATTTGTGTTGGCAGGTTGGCTTTTAAGTACAATGTATTGTATGCAGTTGAAGCACTTTAAGACAAATAGGGTATTATATAAACATTTGTTTCACTTAAGAAAAAAATCCAAATTTGAGGCACTATTCTTTCTTATGATGGGATTTTTCAAAAACCCTTTCAAAAGCATTGGTCATGTTAAAGCCACTTCTAATCAGTCCTTTCCAAAGCAAGGTCCAAGTCATTTAAAAGCATTCTTGGACTTCAGTTTCCCTCAAAGTGGAGGGGAAATGAAATAAAAGAGAGACCCAGATTTTGATGCCTGGGACTAACTTGGCCTAGCATACAACCTGACCCAAGTGCTGAGATGGAAGGTAAACTAGCCCAGGAAAAACAGCATAACTCAACCTGTTTTTTTGTTTTTGTTTTTAAACCAAGTTATGCAGCCATATCTACACTACCTCTGATGCCTCGTTCTCCCTAGCTTCTGTGTTCCCCCTGTTGTTTCTGGTGCTGGTCATGGGAATCCCAGTCTCGATCGCGAGCCCCCTGTCCTGTCCCTTGCTTCTTCCTGTGCATTTATATGAGATGGCTGCTGTTTTTGTACCTCCTAGAAAGCCAGGAGCAGACTCTGATCCCCAGTCTGACTCACACAGCCTAGCAAAAAACCAGCACAGAGTGTGTTAGAGGTCTTATAAGTATGCTTTTATTTTTATTTATTTTATTTTTTTTGGAAAATACTATGTACAATCTGTTTAAAGCTTGTCAGAATGCGCAGGCTCCCATCCAATGGAGCTGTGCAGGAACATAGATTCAAAACAATAAAATCTTAACTGTTCATCTTCATAAGACACTTCCTTTTTCCCATTACAAAATACTTTTAAGAATAGTAACATTTATAAATGTATCTATATTTGACTTCATATAAAATAAACCAAGATTCATAGACAATTCTAAGGTATTTCTTGTTTGTTTTTTTTTTTACATGGATTATGTTACAATATGTACAGTACCTTTTCACTGTGTTTGTCAAACCAGCCTGATTATATCCACCAGGCTTTAGCTTATATGTACAAATACGCTAAAAGTGCAAGACTTTATTGAAGCTGCCTGTGTTTTCAGAGGTCTGGAATTGTGTGGCCTGTATGTATGTGTGGATATATATACACACATATCTATATTAAAAACACACACAGATGTAAGTATACAGTATATGGGTGTTTGTGTACTAGAAAGCCTCAGAACATTAATGACTAATAGGTCTACACTGACATTGGAGCCAAATCCCTGACTCGGGAGGCGTCTGCCACGTTCCTCCCGTCTGCTGGTGACCAACGGGCCAAACTTGCGTTTTCGTGTAAGCACCTGGTTCACCCAGGGTGAACCAAACCCACCAGCAACCCCCAATTCCAAATAGGTCCCAAAAACACAGGTCAGAGCTAACACCGAGGTAAACAAATACAAATCAACCTGAATAAAGAGCTTGCTTTATTTTGGGGAGAGCGAGCGAGCGAGCTTAAGGCAAAAATCCCATGGCCCTGCTTCAGTCTTCCCCCAGCCTGGAGCCAGGCCGAGCAGGCCCCTGAAAAAGGGCTGCAGGATTTTTCCCTGCGGAGCATGGCTGAGCGGTGCGGGCGGCCGCTGAGGCCTCCCTGCCCAGGGAGATGGTGGGAACACACCGGGGGGGATGGGGCACATGATAAAGTGCATGGTTTATAGTCTCTCATTTTTAGCAAGGCCAATCTAACACGTAAACATCCTTACAACATCCCCACCACCCTCCTCTGCTCTTTGCAGAGGGGCCACGCGCGTGGCACAGCCCCAGCTGGCGCCCGCCGCCCGGCAGGACTGGCGCAAGCACCCCCACGCCAAAGAAAAGCCCCCAACACCATTTGCAGACAGGCTTTGAAAGCTACAGCAATGCCAGCAAAGCTACCCTGCCTTGGCTACCTCCCTGTCCGGCCCTATTTAAAAAACAGCCCAGCGCTCCCCAAAGCAGCCCCTTCCCCACCACAGCCTTTGAAATACATTTGATTGACACCTGCCATGGTCTGGGCTCATTTACAGCAAAAAAAGATGCTGCAAAATAGCCACGCTGTTGTGCTGGCGTGATACAGGAGAAGCAGGCAAGAGGCATGCAAGGGCATGCCCCACCCCCCCAGCCCAGCCCCCTCCCAGCCCTCAGCACGGGGGTTGGGGGGGGAACAGGCATGGCGTACATGAATTCACTTTCCTTTGGGAGCGTGCACGCGTGCGTGTGTGTGCGTGTGTGTGTGTGTGTGTGTGCCTCTTTTCCTGCCCACTAACATTATGTGCCAAGTTTAGAAAACAAACAAATATAACACCACCACCACCCCCCCGCACCCCCTGCCCCCAGCCAGACCCACCTTAATATCTTGGGAGTGAGGACCCTAAAAGTAATAGCACTTTCAAAAACAAAACACAACCAATCTGTATGTGTGTGTGTACGTACATACACACACGCAGGCACGTGCACACACACACACACACTCACACTCACACTCTCTCTCTCTCTCTCTCTGAACTATATCTATATATAAACACTATAAATATATATATAAAACTATATATATATGTATTTATATACATACATGTTCCTCCAAGGGCTGAGGCACGTGCTGGGGGCGGGCGCAGGCCTGGTGCAGCGCTGGCTGCGGGCGCCTGTTGCAGCCCCGGGCCCAGCCCGCGTGATGCTCCTGAGCGCAGGCGGCCTGGCCAGAAAGGCCACTGCCCCTCCCCAAGGCCTGGCTGGAGCTGGGCTCGAAGGAGCGAGGGTTAAAATGGGGCTCATTTCAGCTCTGCGTTGCTATGGGAAGGTGGTGCTCCAGGCCTGCTGCAGGCGGCCCTGACGCCGCTGCAGCCGCTGCGGTTATTTGTGGTGGTTTGGGCTTCGGGAGCTGCCCCAGCGGCACCCGCTCCGCGACAGCAGCACAGCCGCCCGGCCCAGGGGGCTGCTGGGCACCCCTCACCCCCGCCCCGCACTGCAGCACCCGGCCAGGGACTGGGGGGGGGGGGGCCGCCACCTCCCCTCCACCCGCTCTGCAACCGAAAGCCATCACCGCCGGCATCTCATGGAGGTGCGTGCCAACAGGCGCTTTCGCCATGGGAAGGGCGCCTGCGGAAAGCTGGGGGCTCTCCTCACCCTCGTTTGCCCCCGTTAACGACAAGCCCCAAACGCAGAGCAGCCAGGCGTGCGCAGCCGGTGCGCCCACGGGGACGCAGCCCTGCCCCAGACGCCCCCCCCCCCCCCCCCCCCCCCCGCCGTCTGCACCCCACTGCTGGGAAGCACATCATCGCCTCAGCCCTGGTCCCGGCGTTGCTGGGGGCAGCACTCTAGCTAGCCATAGTTAGAGCTATCGACACAGCTGTGCAGCTCTAGCTCCAGCTGCACACAGCTCTAGCTCGACCTTTTTTTTTTTATTTAATTATTATTATTCTTTATTTTTCCATGCTAACATTCCCCCTTCGCCCCCTTGCTGGACAGGCAGGGCCGTGTGGCATTGCTAGTGCCCACGGCTGCTCAGGCAGTGAGCACTGGTGTCCAGCTCCTGTAGTGCAGCAAGGAGCCAAAAAAAGAAGCTTGCATGGGGCGAAAAGCAAACAAATGCTGAAAGAAAAAAAAATAAATAAAAAGCTTTGCTTAGACTAGACAGAGGTTAAAAACTAACCTGTCCCCAAACTTTGCTCTGACTGGCAACGGGAACATTTCTGCTAGATGAAGTTGTTCCTAACTAACCATCAGCTTGGAAAGCTTATAGTAATGGCACAAACTAGTGTCTACATTTGGCCTCTAACAGTGCCCAAAGTTAGCACTCAGTTACCAGCCCCACCTCAAAAATGGACATTTTCATTTTTCCTTTGGAAAGACACAAACAGTAGGGACACTTTACTATACACCCACTGAGGAATAAGCTTTGTTTTTTTTGAATTCATAAATATAAACATATATAGTTAAAAAGTGACAATTTACAAAAATACAATTTATTGCTGCCCCTATGGGCTTGTAACATCACTTGCGTCATTGTGAGTATAAGTTTTACGTTTGTCGAATTGAAACATGACCTAGCAAAACCACAAAGTTTGCTGTCATATCGTGTTTTTTTTGTTCTTTTTAGTTGTAATGAAACATGTACAGTGATACCCACTTGAAACAAAAGAACAACAAAGTGAGAGCAAGGAATCTTTGTCTGTAACCTGAAAAAAAAATTTGGCTACAGGGAATTAAAACATATATAAATTTATCTGCACTTGTTACCCAAAATGAAACGTGACAGCTATCTTACTAGTTGTGACGTGAGCTGGTATAACAAGAGTAAGAAATTCAGGCAGAAGTGATGTTATGTGAGTTAGCAGCATTATCCAATCTTCTGGAAAACAAAAAAATGTGGGCTTGAGGTATAGAAAAAAAGGAAAATAAAATCCACGCTGGAGCTACTACACCAGATGAGCTATGTACACGTGACTCGAGTGGTACCGTGCCGAGGGGCACCGCGCGCGTGTCCCCCCCCCGACGCTGCTCGGCAGTTCACAGTGACTCGCAGCACGGAGGGCCTGAACCGAAAGCGCTCGTCCCAGTTGCAGCGAGCGCGTCCGGGCGCCCTGGTCATCCCCCCCCTGCAGCGAGCGGTGCCCCGCGCCCCGTCCGGCGGAGCGGCACCGCGCGGGGGCTCGCAGGGCGCCCGGGGGCTCGCGGGGAGCCGTTCCCTCCCTCGCCCGCTCCTGCTCACCCAGCTCGCAGCCGCCTCTGCAGACGGCTCTGGCGGCGGCGGGCCACCACTAGTCACCGCTCGCCCCTGCAGGCTTTTAGCACTTCAGATTACGCCGCCCTCCCTCCAGGACAGACACAGACAGGGGCTGCAGCTACTCACGGCCGAAGCCTCCCGCGCGCCGTGCTCCTGCCGTCCAAGGGGTCCCGGCTCGGCTCGGCAGCCGCCGCAGTGCCAAGGGCCGGCCGCGTGGAAACGCTGATGCCCCAAGCCCTCCTGCGGACCTTCCCTCCGGCCCCCTTTGCCGCGGGTCCGCTCCTCCTCCGCTGGCGCCGTCCCTGCCCTGGCCCGCGCCCGGGCGCCCGGCTGCTGCGGCCCAGGTCCTGCTGCCGTCCCGTCCCGTCCCGTCCTGGCGCTCACGGCAGCTGCATCTCCGGCAGGTCGGGCAGGCTGCAGGGCTGGCCCTGCGCGTGGCGGCTCGGCTGCTGCGGGTGCACGAAGTAGCCCATGGGACTCTGCTGTGGGGTGTGAGATGGCTGGAAAACACGCTGATTCGGCCCCCCTGGCACTGACTCGGGACCTTGCATCTGCGGGGGGGGGCAGGAGACATGGGTCAGACCGTCCCCTCTTGCTGTGAGGCTGATGCTGAGGATCTCAGCAAGGAACGTGAGCCACAACCCCAAGGTCATCGCTACCCGTCAAGGTTACAGGTTGCAGACATGCAGTTGGGGACGCTGGTGTTATCAGCAGGACAAATGCTGCCTGGCGAGCACAAAGGTGAAGCAAGACCTACCCATGCTGACAGACCGCTGGAGCCCAGCAGAAGACTCCAGCAGGGATGGAGAGCTAAAAACTGCTTCTTGGAAGTGCAGCAAAATCTGCCAGACATGCAGCCTCTGCAGGGTTGGATCTTGCAACAGCTTCAAGAGGCTGCGGAGCAGCAGCCTTACCCCTATACCACCCCGAGGCCCTGTACCACCCCAAAGAGTTAGACCAGCTGGTTCCTCCGTCAGCAAAGGCCACTCTGGCACCAAAGCCTGAATTTTCTGTTGCACTGAAGTTATCTATTATCTCCCCCCAGCACCACCACTCTGCTGTGTACAGTGTTAGCCCATGGACTTCTGTGCCATCTGCGAGCATGATACCCGGAGTGCTCTTGTCCCATGTGCATCTCTGGATAAGTCAATCAGTTTTGCCTCCCAAGTGATGGAAGCAAATACACCCAGCTCCTGCTCGGGCTGCCTAAGCTCCCCAGCTCTGCCAAGCCCTGTGTGCCTGCTCAGAGGTCGTACATGGCAGAGGGCCATCACACCAGCCACGCTGGTGCCACAACCTAGGGGCCCACTCAGGAGCCCATCAGCTTTCCGGGTCCCATTCTGCATCTGCCGACAGCAGTGAGGCAGTGCTTGCTCAGTGCAGTCCTGCAGCAGAACTGCTTTCAGCTGCCTCTACCCCCTCTTGCTTTGTTCTCTAACATCTTTGCCAGAAGGACCATAGACTTACCTCTGCCAGCCCAGCAAGTCCCGGAGAGTATATTACTAAATAATAATTTCTGATAAGCAATCCCTCTCCTTGGCAGCACTATTGATTCAGCATGCACGGATGAATCTGTGTTTTGCAAAATCAAACCCACTTTCTCCAGAGATTTTTTTGTTGTAAAACAATGATTTAAAAGAAAGAAACGAGGGCAATTGGTGAAAGAGCCTTGCTATGTCGAGAGGTAACAGCAGGAGGCACATTTTTCAAAGAGCCCTTATCTCTTGCCGTGTTTAACTTATATAAACAGATTCCCTGGGGAGCTCCTCTCAATGAGGCGTTGTATTTGGAAAACTGGGCATTTCTTTTGGACACTAAGTGGTAGCTGAGTTCTTTGGAAAATATGGCCTTGGACCTGGGTACCGAGCAAGCCTAAAAAATGCTGAGGACTTGGGTATGTTTAGATACAATGGGAACAGCAGGCACGTGAGATTTGATTAGGGTCAGGTAAGAAAGATTTGGTCAGGTTTTTTTGGGGTAAGACAGGTCAGATGTGATTAGGGTCAGGTAAGCGCCGTTTCTCAAAAACCAGCCTTGTGCATACTTATAAACCTGTTTCAAGTCCGTTACCTGAAGGTAGAGGCGATGCTGCTGAACTTGTTGCTGTGGCCACTGGTGGAGATGAACTGGGGTGCTCGTCTGGTGGGAAGTGAAACTGGTGTGCGGGATCATCAGCGACGGGGAGAAAACGGGCGACGGGGCTGGAGGTCGGACTGTGCTGCAGGTAATCGTCTGCATCTGTATTGGGGGAGGCAAGATCTGCTGCTCTGGGACGAACCTGCCAAGAGAAGGAAAATAAAGCATAAGAACACAAATCCAAAACCACCCTGGGAGCAGACACGGGAGAACGCAGGTGCTCAGGGAGTTAGACTGGAACAAAACTTGTTAAACCACGTAGAGCCTGCCAAAAACAGGCTCCAGATTTCCCCCTCCATTATGCATTATAGACTGGACCTGCAGAAAATGAAGGGCTTCAAGGTTTCACATCTCCTCTGCGACTTCGCCAAAAATTTTAGGCTTCACAAAAGCTAGAAAACAGTTAAAAATATTTTTCAAAGAATTTTAGCTACCATAAAGTTCATTCTGGGGCGGGGAAGCTCTAGTCACTTTTTCCTCCTAACCAGCTTGGCTTTTTTTTTTTTTTTTTCTAAGTCTGGAATTGTTTGTGTTTGTGTGACTGTGCACAAGTTTTCCAAAGTAATTTTCATAGCCATAAAGTGCCCGGCTAAAATAATGTATGCAAGTAGGCATCAGCTAAGGCATCCTTTCCTTGCTGCCTGCTAGCACTGCTCTGGGCGGATGGATGCTGACAGTAGCAGCAGGCGTCCTGGCGTGGACGGACTGATCCAACCACCTTCTGCGGTGCAGTAACAGCAGAGGCCAGCCAGGGAAGGCAGATACTCAAATTTTTGATTGCCAGTTTCTAGAAACAAATCCCTGAAAAAACTCCACGCAAGAACGCAAACCACCACTACTACCCTGAGAAAAGCTAATGAAACGGAATGCTTTTTATCACCTTGCCTGATGCACCCACGGAGCTGAGCTGGAACTTGCTAAATCTTTCATGTAAGAAATAGGTAACTGATGTTATTAACAGCACAGATTGTTTTGCGTTACTACAAATGACAGGCTCCTTTTATAGATACCTGCATATGCTTTGGACAGAAGCTCACATTAAGCTCCCAGGCATCCAGAGAGGCATCCCCAGCATCTCGGACTGGGTCCTGGACACCAGAGATGTTTGTGTGCTGCTCTAGGTATGGCTACAACTCACCGACTGCTGCGATTGCAACTTCTGCAACCTCAGATGCCAGCGGAGACAGCTGGCGCTGCTGTGGCAGCACAGGACCGCCGTGGCAAGCAGCCCACGCTGAGCTCTGCACGCCCATGGCACGACTGCCTGGTGCCCAGTCCCTCGGCACTGGCATGGGCACTGGCAGCATCCGCAGGGCGGACGTGCAGCGCCCGGGCATGCAGGGGAACAGGCATGCCATCAGGAGCTAAATGCCATTACAGCTGACACCGGGATATAAATAACCCACAGGCTTTTACAGAGGGCAAGACCTCTAGGCAACCTGTTTTTGTTGGTTTTTTTTTTAAGGATATTGCAAAATGGCAGGATCCGGTCAGACAGTGTGGTAGAGAGTGGCCGCAGACACCTTCCTGAAAGGCAGCTGAATAATTTGTGGGTAGTTTCCAGATTTGTATGAAAAAGTGTTTTTGCCACAGCACTTCCCTCAGCTAGAGCAACGCTGCCCTGGCGCTGCCGAGCATGCCAGGCGCCGGCCCGGGAAGCACCATCTCAGCGGTGTTTCCTGCTCAGCCCCTCCGACAGCCGCCGATGACCACAGGTTACGGAGTTACATGGACACCCGCTGGGAACGCGGAGAGAAGGGGGGAGGCCAGGCCCCAGGCGCACGGCGCGCTGCCTGCACGCACACCGCGCTCGCCACCGACCCGTCGCTGCGGAGGGACCGTCCTTGCGTCCCTGCGGCGGCACCCAGGGGCTGTCCGTCACCCCTCAGGGCGCCTGCCCCCCTCGCGGCCCGGTTCCTATCAGCGATGTCAGGCCGGCCGGGCAGGGCTGGACGCGTACCTCAGGCTCCTGTCCTGGCTGTAGTCAGCCTGCTGCTGCCTTTCGCTGACTTCCGTCGGCATCTGCGCAGACACGGTAATGGGATGCGCTTGTGAAAATACCACGGGGTTGTTGTAGAGGGGCATTGAAATGCTCGTCTGTGCCGGCAGACACGTTTGCTGGCCTTGGCTTCCTCGCATCGGGTGCTGCTGCTGCTGCTGCTGCACCTGAATACAGATACAGACACACACATCACTTTTTTTAAAGCTCCCTACTAGAAGGCCAAAATAACTCCTTTAAATATGCAGTTGACAAAAGGACAATTAACAGTAACATGCTCTCCCTGAACAAAGCGATAGCAATGGTGCATCTATGGAGGACAAACAACCGGTTTGCACTATCACCCGTGCACGGCAGGCACCGGGCTCCCCAGCTGCGGGAGCAGGCGGTCTCTTGCTGAATCAGAGCAGAAAGGCAAGGACAGCTGAGGTGCGAGGGAGAAGGGAGCAGCTTAAGAAGGGAGAAGGGCTGCAAATCCAAACCCCCAAGAAAAGCTTCTAATGCTTCCTCAAAAGCAGTAGTTTTCAGTCTTTTTTAATTCTGGACACCTAAATTTTTTCCCCAAGGAGATGTGACCACCTATGTTTTGGACTTAGGTCTAGTGATGATAAACTTGTTTTTCAAAGCTAACTTCCAGGCATTCCCAGACAGAAAAAAAAAATACTCATTTAAAATTATGCCTAGTTCTCTAAGTTATTAGGTTATAACTCTCACTGATTACAAAAGATGCACTCTGGGACAACTGAAAGCGGAAATGAGTCAGAAGACCAAACCGTTCTCCCACACAATTCTACCGAATTTAGGAGAAATGTTTTCAATGGTCTGCAGTGATTTAAGGCTTTTAGGCTATGGAGCGTTTATTTTTTTTACAATGGAATGACATCACTTGCAATTTCCTCTTGAAGCATATTTCTTAATGCCAATTAGAGACTAAAACATGCACATGGGAGAGAAGAGGGACCACAGAGGGAAGTGCAGGTACCAAGGGCTACCTTCATCCTAGGTGTAACACCGAATGAACAAGGTGGCATTGTCCTACACATCAATTTTATCCTTAGGAGCTGCCAGGCAATTATTTAAAAAGCCAGGAAACAAGCATGAAGATAAAGCGGTAGCTAGCAACCTGGGAGGAAGGGCCACCAGGTTCCCTGAGGAATTGGCGTGGGGACGGTAAGTGAGGGCCACAGTAGTGTTTTGTCCCAGTAAGGCCTTGCTGCTGCGACTTCTTGGCTGTGCTTTGCCTGGTTGTCCCAGGCTGCTGCTGCTGCGACGGCCTTCTTGGACTCTGGTGCGGCACGTTGTTAAAGACTAAGGGTATCGGTTGCTGCATCAACATCTTTAAGAAAAAAGAGATACAGGATTTGTCGCAGTTTATACACTGTTTTCTTGTTTTAACGACCTGCAAGCTCTTAATAAATAATACTGCTAGTACAAAACAAAATGATCCCTGTGGTGTGCAGTCCCCTCATCTAATGAAGAAGCTCTTCAGGGTGACGTGATGGAGAACATTTCAGCTCTGCCTGCCTAGCTCGGGGGTGGCTGAGGTCGGGGAAAGAGCGTCACTAGGAGCTGGTGGCCTGCTGACGCCGGGGAGCAAACTCCTCACCTGAGCTACTGCAGACGGGTGCTGCACGAAAGGGTGTTCCTGTCCCTTGTGCAGCTTTTACATGGCAGGAAAAACACTTACTTTCTCAAGCAAGAAAGCACATCATCTTAACAGCACAGCCACCCTCTGCAGCCCAGCAAGCCGCCAGCCCCCCGGGGAGCTGGGCAGTCAGTTATTCCTGGGGGGGCTCAGCGGGTGTGCTGAAAATCGGAAAAGCAGCTGCGGCCAGGCAGGGGTTTGCCAGCAGGGCGAAGGGACTGCTCCCGGTGCCTTCACCGGCCCTGGACACTGTGCCCTGTCCTTTCTCCTCCACCGTGGCGGGCCCGGCGGCGCTGGCACCGGCTCTGGCAAGGCCTCTCCTCCGGCCCGTCCTCCGGGCGACACTGGCCCTGGCGGCTGCAGCCCTCCCGTAAGCGGGAGGAAACCTCCCGGCTGATCCAGCAGCCACTGCACCATTACCACTAGGTGCTGCTTCTGTTTTGCTACTAAAATCTGGCTTTCCCGAGGCTTCCGACACCGTGGCATCAAGCAAGCGGTACTGCGACTCCGGCGCGGCCAGGCCTTCTCTCACTGCCCGGACGCGGCTGGGCGTGTGGGTGCCACTGCTGAGCACCTCCTCTCCTTCACACCCGCCTCTGGTGCGTGCACAAGGCCCTCCCCGACGGCCCGGCCCCACGGCTTGCACGGGCAGCCGCGAGCGTACGAGGCTTTACGCCGGCAGCAAAGTGAACCGCAAGTAACAGCAAATCGAGCGTTAGCTCGTGCCCAGACATCTATGCAGAGCCACGGCCGCTCCAGCCGCATTATGCCCGTCCCATCCATAGGAGCGGTGCGAGGGATCGGGGAATGGGACTAGGGATGCGGGAATGGGACTAGGGATGCAGCGGGGTTAATTAGCCATTAAACCTCAGAGCAGTTCCTGCAGAGGGTGCTTTTGATTAGTTTGATCACTTCTTTAGGATTTTTCTTCTTTTTCCAAATCAGGAAAATTTCTGATTCACCATTTTTAAACAGATCCTGATGCCTCCTCTCTCTCAGGAGATACCTTTCCAGCCATTCACACATCTGAGACTACTACCAATGTAACTCATTTCTAAATACTTTTGCTGCAGACAATTTATTACTGATCCAAGTGCTCAAAGGCAAAGCAAAGGGTCTGTGGGTCCCCGGAGAGCGGAGAGGTGAGCACCGGGCACCCACGGGTTGCTGCGCACCTGCAGGTTGGAGTCCTGCACTAGCTGGAGCTGCTCCTTGATGACGTGCAGCTCCTCTTGCTGCGTCTTGATGTCAGCCTGCAGTATGCGAGTCCTCTCTTCCAGCTGCTCCTTCAGCTGATGCATCATCCCCAGCTGCGCGGGGAAGTGGTACACTGGCTGCGGAGAACAGAGAACAGGTCACAGGCGGGACCAGCGCTGCTGCTCACATTTGTGATGGTGCTGGCTTCAAAAAAATGACGGTGCCTGTGCAGGACAGGTGGCTTCCCGAAACTTTATTATCTAAGAAACAGCTTTTGTCATAGAAAAGATGATGCTGACCAAAAAATGTGAATCGCTTATTTAACCCAAGGTTGCCATGTTACCAGAACGGCAGCACAACGCTGGCTCACACGCTGTGGTTGGCTCCAGCTCTCCTTCTGCTACACTTCTGCTTAGATGTAGCATCCGTGCATGTGATTGCCCTCCTTCTTAAGCATGACAGGGTGCTGATTTTGGACCTCCTATATTTTGCAGCAGATGTTTTGAATTCTAACCGTTGCAACACCTCTGGCCTGGAGGTCCAGTCCTGCTGTTCATTGTATTTCCCAACAGCCAGGCTTAAGCTGGATTGCAATGCTGCCCTGGGACCCATCCTCAACATCCCATGTCAGCTGTCTTCAATCCCTCGGTTATGTTCTGGGCACTCAGATACTGGATGTTTACTACATGACCTTACAAGAATGGGACTTCACTGACTAGTTATGATTTACTGACTAGTTGTGATTTAGTGGTTCCCGCTTTTTTCCTTTTTTCTCCCCCTGCCTATCTCAAACCCTCCATGATACCACTTTCCTCTACCAGTTCTTAGAGTCAGTCACTAATAATTCAGAGCTGAATCTTCAGCAGGCCCTAACAGCCTGGATAAATCTAAATATTCCTTTAGACTGGTCATTTGTTGTTCTACCTGCTCTGTCTCCTTGCTGAATAAGTGGTGGTAAGAGTCTCCTTGTAAGAAAATCTCCACGGCAGAGAGAGAAATAAAAGGGCATCGAACAGTTCAGTTTTTCCAGTTGCCCTGGGAGCCACCTTGGCCTCATGCGGTGAGTTGGATTGGCAAGGGCAGCCACAGACCATTGCTCCCTCCCTGGCACATGGATAGGTGCGAAGGATGGAGAGCTCGTTCTCCCCAAGGTGTGGCAGCCAGTGCAGAGACAGCAGTACGGAGAGGATGAAATTATCAGCATGAGGATAGGCTGCTCCTCCCAAGAACAGGAAAGGAAACAAGATCCATGCCATGATTGCCTGGAGTCCCAGCACAACCCCTGCACTGCTCCTGGAGCAGCACAAACGCGTCATTCCCTGCCTAGAGCTGGGGGTAACACCAAGAGCTAGTCCTAAGAGTGAGACAAACACAGAGCGCTCTAATGCCTTCCATGGGAGCTTTCTAGAGATGTGCTTCTCACCTCGATTTTTGCTAACCTAGTACCTGTCACTCCGGTGTGTGTTTAACGGCCCTCACCCAAAGGGACGCCTGAGTGACCTGCTCTAGTGGACCTTCTGCACTACCTGCATGGCCAGAATAGCCCTGCACAGCCAGCACACCCTCTTCAACCCCCATCCAGAAACGAGGTGGAGTGCAGCCCACTGGAGCCACTAAGTCTGCCCAGCGGACTGGATGTATGAGTGCATTTAACACAAATAAAACACGTACCATCACAGCTTGCTGAGAGGGAACTGCCGGCTGAGCCACAGGATGCTGACTGAGGTGGTCAACAGGGGCTTGAGGAGTTGCTATGGCCTGGAAATGAAAACTTTGCCTTATTTTAGGCCCACAGCACCTCTACTGTACAGTGCCAGAAGACCTGCTCATTGGTGTTGTATCAACTCATACTAGTCATACTCATACTCATACTGATGAACCAGTGCAATTAGAAAATTCCACATGGAGGTTTGAGGATGTGTCTAAAGAGAGAATTTAACCTCTGGCATGCCTAATTGCTAATTGTAAATCTTCAGTTTGAACATAGTTTAAACATCCTAGATGAAATTCACTTCACATGTACAAGCCCTGAGAAAACTGGGCTTGTGGTATGAGGATGCATGTGGCCTGGAAGAGCGAACTGACTCCCAAAAGACAAGAGGCAGCCATGCAGCTTTTGTCCAACTGCTCCGCCAGTGCTGAGAGCAGGTAGTTCCTTCACAGCCCTGGGAAACTCCAGCTGCCCTGAGGCCCAGCATAGACAGAGACGGGATCAGACCTCTCTGAGGGCTCTGCACACCCAGTTGAGGGGGAGATGTAGGCCTGTGAAGCTCATCGCTGTGGAGAGGCTTTTGACAGCTCATTTCTTTATGGCATCTGCCAGAAAGGCTCACAGGGCGATCTACCTGAGTGCTTCCACTTGATGCCAGTCGCAAGGCTGCCTTCTCCGATTGACCCATTGGCACCGATGGCCTGGTGGGAGTGCTGGTGTCTGTGTGTCGCATTGACGATGTGGCTGGAAAAAAGGTTTATTGTGATATGGCAGCAATCAGAGGACACCAAATCCATGATCGGCTACGCTGGCTAAGCCTGAACTCTGCATATGCAAATGAGCAGCAGCTGCTGCTGCTTACAGCCAGAGGCTGTTGTTGGTCCTTACCAACACATCTGCAATAATAATTTCCTAAACATGGGAATTATGGGGGAGTCAGCTCGAGCTGAGCTGGATCCCCAAACTGCTCATGACTGTTGTCTCTCTCGCTCCCAGTCTAACTAGCATGGTGCCTTTCTGATGAAAACTCCCTGTCTCAGCTTTCTCTAAGTGTTTCTCTCTGTTTCTTCCAAGTGAGCTTTTTCACTCTCCCTCTGTCAAATATTTCAGGAATAAGTTCCCTGGGTTTGCTTCCTACGCCATGGTCCAGCAAGGTCATTGCGTTTGCCTTGCTGCAGGGTCTCACAGCATTTAGTACGAAGCTGCGAGGCAAGGCAGCCTCTCACGCTCCATCTTGAGCGTCTTGCAGAAAACCACAGTGATTTAGCAGCAGGGATTTAACTCTCCTACAATAAAAGTTTTGTCAATGAGCCATGGGCTGCGATAAACAATCAGACTACTCCAGCTTTGCAAGGTACTTCCACCAGCTGAGTCACAGCAAAGAGCTACAAGGAGCCACGGGAAAACTCCCAGCCCAACTCCTGAGGGCTTGCAGGTTGCTCTGCCCTGGAGCCCCGCTCCTGCCCGCCTCCCGAGTGCCCCCGGGCCGCGCTGACACCTACACGCAGAGTCGGAGAGCGCCGTGTGCGAGGAGCGCCGGGAGCTGTGGGACGAGAGCGACACTCCTTCTCGGCTCGTCTCCTGGCTGTTCCCGCACTGCCTCATGTCCAGGTAGCTGCCGTGGCTCTGTGAGGCGAAGCACAAGCAGCAATGCTATTAGCAGGACAAGGCAGCATCGAAGGGGACCTCCTACACCATCAAAGGGGACCTCCTGCACCATCAAAGGGGACTCCTGCACCATCAAAGGGGACTCCTGCACCATCTCTGACTGCTCATTTTCAGGGAAAAAAGCCGAGATTGAGTTCCTAGAGAGCCAGCACTGCAGGACGATAGCACCAAATGCTGCGGCAGCCACTCGGGCTGTTCAGTGCTGAATTGCTCGGTCTGCCCTCGGTATTCACGCTGAAGCGCAGCGTATCCCGGTGCGGACGGGATCCTCAGGATCGCCCCCAGGTACGCCTCGGCCCTGGGGTGCTGACAGGCATTTCCGTTGCAAGCATGCGGGATGGGGACCCCGGCACGAGAGCGCCCTGCTCGGCAGCTCGCTGCGTGGCGGCCACCGCCAGCAGTAACAGCCCCCCGTGCCTCCCCGGGCGCACACGTGGCAGCCCGCGACGTGGGGGAGCGGTTTCCCTGCCCGCGCGACGGGCAGGTGCCCGGGGGACTGCGGCCCCTCGCCCTGCACTGCCGCGCTGCCCGTTCCTCCCCGCTGGCTGCCAGCGCAAGTGGAAATACGCTGTTGTAATTAGCTGCCTTCTGCCCGATTTCTTCGGGGATGTCACAGTTCGTCAGCTCTAACACGCTGGGGAGTGGTGGCAGGCGCAATGAATGAATATGGCAGGAGGAGCCAGCTGGGGAACGGCGTAATTCATCGCGGACACGACGAGACATGGTTGGGAGGCGACGCGGACCGGTGGCACGGGGATAGCAGCTGCAGCCCTACGAGAAAATATGGCCAACGGCTCCTGCCAGGGGACAGGTACTAGGTGATGTTAAAAGCCGTAACCCTGCTCGCCTTTCCCTTGGGAGCAGTGACTCTGAGCAGGCTGTTGTGGGCAGGAGCCTGGCAGCATATCTGTGGAGGGGGATAGCCTCATCTAATAATTATTGATGGCTGTGGAGGTCTCACACCAAAATGTGGAGGTCTCACACCAAAACAAGACGCCACCTGGTAGGCGGTTTATGGCAAACGTCCCCTAAGTGGATGGCTAGTGGGAGACTTTCCGCCTCCCAGACGTGGGTGACCACACTGCCCACAGCACCACCCTCCACAGCCTCCCGCGGAGCTCCCTGGCCGCCTCTTCCCGCCAGAAGATGGAGCAATGGCTCCCTCTGCCTCTCCTCCGGCTACCAGCACCTTACACTGGCAGATGCAGATAAAGCCCGTAGAGAAGTATCTCAGCTATCGAGAGGGGAGGGAAAGGAGACACAGAAGAACTGTGCTGTGGTGAGACAGAAGAAGCTGTCTGCAAAATGGTCTTTGCCTGAGTGCAGAAAGGTCTTTGGGACAGCTTCCCCTGCTCTTCCCCCGGAGGGCTTCTGTAAAATAATATATCTGAAGAGCAATGAGGCTAATGGAATGATAATTACACAACAATCCACTTGCTTAAAATCACTTTGATTACTGGTCTTATTTGTAAACTATTGAGAAGAAGAACTCAAATGTAATTAAAATGACCCTGTTAATTAAGCAGGCATGTTGGGATGTCAGACTGATTCAAGCAATGGCAATTATTGCTCTAATCACAATCCTACTCTGAATTGGATCCTGCCCAGTGGTGGAAATAGAATTGGAGTCTGGAAGAAGAATCAGTGCATCGGTTCCCCTTCCCCACCAGCCACTGTCCGATCACCACCCATGAGCCAGCATCAGCAAGAGGGCCGCGCTCCCCGCAGTGCTGCCCTGCACTTAGGTTTGCTGCGGCTGAAGAATGTGATACGGACATCAACTTATGCTCCAGCTCCAGCTTTATTATTCTCTTTCTGAACTGAGCTTGTTTCAATTATCATATGCATAAAGGTCTCAGGGAGATCTGGAAAAGCAGAACAGCAGCAATGCAACTACTGAATTTGCAATTTTATGCCCGAAACAAGATGGGGCAGTTTAGAGCCATGCAGTGTTAAAAATTCTCAGGGTCTGTTGGAGTCATAACCCAACAGATGGCTTGGAGGGAGAGGGAAGTAAAGGAGAAGAAGGGGGCAGAACAGATATTTTCCTAAGATTAATAAGCAATGACTCTGTGTGGGTTAAATGCCTATTCATTTAACTGAGAAGGCACGCAGTACCTTTAAAGAGGAAGATGCCAGTTCAATTGATGACTCTTCAAGGCCAAGATCTCGCCTTCTTTCAGCTCGAACTTCTGCATAACTAAAAAAAAAAAAAATTAAAAATCCAATTGCTCAGTGGCAGGTCTAAGTTGTCCATGCAAACATAGGCACTGGATATTTACTTTATGGTAACCACTCTGACAAACAGGTCCCTGAAGAGTTTTCAGTTGGAGTCACCGGCTTTGCACAGCTCAAACACACGCATGCACACTCACATGCACACTCACATACAAGGGGCTTAGAGGAACATTGTCATATAGCCTTATAATCTGTGAATAAACGCAAGTGCTGAACGTCCAGCGCAGTGTCACAGTCCCACTCTGTCCTAGCGAGACTATAGGGTCTATGCGAGTAACTGCACTAGCAATTCCAAGCACAAATGTAGACACTCCTCCACACATTTTGGCCCTGGATGCTTTAAGGCAAGACTAGCCTAAAAGCAGAGCGCACTCGGACTTTGAAGACAAAACAGGTGTCTTGGTCCTCATTATCATTCTCTTAATAAAGGAGCCTCCCATTTTCCACAATCAGGTGGAAAAATGATCCTACAGCATCTTTACAGGTAAACTGCCATAACAAATGTACATTCATTTTCTAGCCTGCCGATGATCAAGAATCAATTTTTAGCATGTTGTACTGGAGCTCAGCGAGACCCGCGGCAGTGCCAAGGGAGCCCCACGCAGCTGCACGTGCTGCTGGCTTTGCTGGAGACCGACTCCCTCGCTTGGGCAGAGGACCCTGTTTCTGGGGGGTGCAGAATTAAGCCAGAATTAAGTAAGTTGGCTGAAATATTAATGAACCATAACCTTGCTGGGGGGCAATGGAAGTTGCTGAGCTGAACTCACTTAAACCACAGTAGGCACCGAATTTTCCTCAATTCACTTTTTAAGACTGAAGTTCTATTACCTTGTCTTTTTCAATAATATATCTAAATCTTCAGAGACAGAATTGTATTTCAAAGTCTATTTAAGACTATACCATTAAGTATAGTGGTATATCTAAGAGGTACTGGAAGCAGAAAGAAGAAACAAGTTCACGCACAGTAAATTCAGAGCTTAAAGTGCAGCCAAATTCCCTGACGGGAAGCAGAAACAACACGGTTCAAAAGCAATCTCTCTATAAAACATTTGCTTAAAATAGCATGTCATGTAGTTTATATCAGCACATACAATTCTAACCACTTAGACCTGTTTATTGGTGTAAGATGTTCTCAGTCTGCTTTGTGAATATCAAAAATAATCCCAGTCTACTGGCGTTTTTTCTTTCAGATGTTTGAAAGGAAGGACGGGGGGGCAGAAAAAAAATTTACAGAATGATTCCTACCAGTAAAGAAAGAGATACTGAAGAATACATTTACTCAAGTTAATGGATCAAATGAGTGTGTTTTCAAGCCTTCCAGTAATTATATTCTCAGCATTAACACACTGAGCTGTCAGTGGTAATCAAGCAGATCCCACCCCAGAAGGTGAGAACCTTCCCCCCTGCCTTAGCCCGGCAGTTTGTTCTCCAAGTACAAAACAGCTTCCCACTAGGGGGGGATGATGGCTAAATTTTACATTACAAATAAGGATACCAGGACAGCAGCTAACATCCAGCCATAAATATTTAAAGCTCTGATCAAAAGGTTTTGTGGGAGATGTATGATCCCATTTACACTCATAAAGCTGTCTGATTCTTAATAGCTTTAATCCTTCATGTGGCCATGTCATTGCTAGGGATAAAAGGGGAATGTAACATACAGAGAGACACAGCCAGCTGCGGCTTCCAGGCGTTTGGTCCAGTTGCCAAAAAAGAGGAATAAAAACACATTACGTTTTTTTCCAAGTTGCCTATCATAATAGTTTTCTATAATTAGGTATATCTGCCTAACACAAAACAGGGCTGGGAACACGACCGGCAGAGCACGGTGGACAGGCGGCGAGGGTGGGCTGGTTAGTCCTACCTAACCACGAGGTGGGTGCACACGATGAACTCGGGCTTGGAGTTCCACTGGTGGTAGGTGATGTAGTAGTGTGTCTGCAGCCAGATCCACTGCTGCCCTTTGGTCAGGAACCGGTAGTAGCAGGACTTGCCTTTTCCAAACTGCATCACTGTTAAACAAAAAGAAAGGAATTAATAGCAAAAAAAGAGTTACTGCGATTTCTTAATGTAACGGTGATTAATAAAATACCCCTTCTCTCGCAGGCTGATACTGCACTAAAACTGCTTTTGCTGCTTCATAAACATGATATACACACACACAACCATGTACTGAGTTGTTATTTGAGTTCTTTTTTTTCATATTTTGAGATTGTTCTTATAGCCAGTTACTGGCAAAAGCAGGCACTGAGCTTCTCTGAAAAGAAAAAAACAACATCAATTAAACAGGGTATCGGCCTTGCGCAAGTACATGAGAATGCCTTTCAGAGACGGTGGGCTTGAAGTCAGGATCCTAATTATGGCACAAAACAATACGATAGTGGAGTCTAGCAGTTTAACTGCTTAGACTTAAGCTGTTGGGGACAGGTTTTCTTCTGTGAGATGACCTAAATACAACAGACCTGGTATGTGTATCAGGGTACGGCCAGAAAAATGACAGGTGATGTAGTATAACAGGACCATAATGAGGCAGCTACATTAACTGACCACACTAATTGCTCCCAGACTGCTGGGAGTACAAAATAAAACATGCTCATTTAAAATACCCATAATTAATGCAAATAAAATACCCATAATTAATGCAAACTGAAATATAAACATGGTTTAAGCAAACCCATTTCACTTCACAATAGGCAAGGTGCCTGCTCACGGCGGTCAGCCTGGCAAATGGGAACTTGTTGAGCCACAAGTATTTTCACTCGCCTGCACATCTCTATGTTGTTAAGCAGCAGGACTAACTTCTTTAGCAATTCCCATTAACAATGACGGGCTTTAGACAAAACAGTTAGAGAAGGTCTTCTGGTTAACATGCCATGCTGGGAACCATTCAATTCCTAGCCCTGTCAGCGATTTTCTGAGCCATCTCATATAAGGCATTTTGCCAGCACCTCATTTTGCCCACTTTCATAGCAAAATTAGAAGATCTTTTCCTGCAGGTGTGTTGTGCAAATATATTTTCAATGTCTAAGAGGGAATCAGTTGCTAACAGAGATGTGGGATGCAAACCACTGAACAGAGGGAGTCTCTGTGGAATGATCAGACTCCACTCTCACATAATGCAGTTAGTATATACATTGAATTACGAGCATGTATTAACAAAAGGACATTATCTGCGTAAGTATCTCACTTCTGTCTGCATGGCCTTTTTAAGCAAGTAGCACTAAAAAAGTACTATAGTTGACAGCAATTAAAAATATTCCTTTAATATTCCCATCTCTACACTTGCATAACTTGTATCTAGCAAACCGCTTTCCCCTGCTGTTTGTTTTATATACAGCATTTTGTCTTGCTCAGTGCAGAAAAGGTGAGGGGAAGGAGGAGTGGGGAAATTTGAGACTTCAGAGCAGAAGTCATCTTTTCCACTCTCTGTTAGATCCTATAGTATTTGATATGCATGGTGGGTAAGTGTTAGAGATGGGGGCGGTTTGCAATTGACGGTCAGAGACCAAGCCTCTTGGCTGGTGTGCTGGGGAGTCTGTAGAGTTTCTTGCAGTCCCTGCATCATGCTGTTCTGCATCTCAGAGCAATTATAGTATCCCATTTTCCCCACTCTCTGGGTATCCTTGTTTCCTTTTGACAAAACACTCTCCTCTCAAGCAGAGAGTAGATGACAGACCAATGGCAAGCTTGCCCAACAGGAAACCTATAAGCAATACTTCTTGGCAAAATATCTGACTACCTAGATGCATTTTACAAAGTGCCTAGTTACTTTTCACTACACCTCTCGGTAATGCAAACCAGCTGGAGGACAGAGGTAATTCTGGTTCAATATCTTATTCTGAAGTGCATGCAGCAAAATGGAAAAATACAGTCTTAAGGGCAAAGCATCTCACATGCTCATCTGGTAGGAAAACCACACTGGTTATTAGACCCTGTTTCCTGTCACCCCTTGCCCTTCCTTGCATCACCTCCAGCCTTCAGTGGGACATGGTGTTTCGGCAGCATGCTACACTGCAGCAGTAGTCAGGCTAAGCGCTCCTGCGGATCTGGCTCCACACAGGCTCTTGTAGGTCACAGTATTACACCTTGCATAGGGCTCATGTAGATTCTCCGGTGTTCATACATCAGCTTAGGAACCTCCAAAACTGGATAAAACTATCTTCACAAAGATGCAATGCCAAGAAAAATCTGGGCTGAAAGCTCACAGACTTTTCTTCCCCCACAGATGTTCCCAGTGGAAGGAAAAGTTCCCATTCCCAGCAATCAAGCCAGTGTGGCCCTAGCTGGACCCAATCTGACCCTGCGTGGAGTGCTTTGGACTGCACGTTCCCTGGTGTCCATGCCTGCTCTCTCGGGGGATGCTCCCAAGGCCCCGCTTCAGGCAATGGGGAGCTGGCTGCAGTGTTTTTACTCTTCAGGCAAAACTACTTTGAGATTGATAGAGAGTAAGTTATTGTAGCCCACAGGCAATCTCTAATCAGCACTTCTGTATAAAAGATCTGAATTTCCAGAACCATTTTACTAACAGTAAGTGAAGTTTACAACACCTAATTGCACAGATAGGCAAGCCAGATGCTTCCTTCAGAGTGCATTTCAGTGAGCCGAGCCTGCTGGTTAGCTCCAGAGCCAGTGGGAACAGAAAGTCCCCAGGAACTGTGGCAACCAACAAAATCCCAGGGATCACGGCTGCTCCCATAAGCTCGGGCAGAGGGTGGAAAGTTCTGACTGCCCATTCATTAATCTAATTTCACTTCCAGGCACCTGTTCAAACAGGATACCTGCCAATCTGGGAAACCTGCACAGACAGTTCCTGATCTGCGTGAATTCCACAGGGATTCTACTTCCCGGTGAAGCATCAGCTAAGATAATCTTCTACAGGAGGAGAGAATTCCCTTTCTCCCCAGAAAAGGATGCTTTTTGTGATGACGGTAAAAGGTTTTGCACAAGTGAAAAACAAGACCAAAGTCAGGCACGCTGCAGAAGGAGAGGAACTCACAGTGTTCATGGCACCTAGCAAGAAGCTCCAGGTCATCTGCGTGGTAGTAGTCATACCCTGACGTTCCCAGGACCTCAAAGGGTAGGTATCCTATGATAGGTGGAGCCCTAGAAGGGAAGCAAAGAGCAGGTAGTAAACAGAAAACCTGATACTGTGACTTCATGGTAGACATTTTGCGATACTAGCAATCAAAACAATCTCCTACAGTTACTTGGCAGGGAAACTGGGAGTGGATATTGACCTTTTCATACCCAAGCAAAAACCAACACAGGAGATGTAAAAATTGAGCAAATGTAAAAATTGAGCAAATGAAAAGGTGTCTGTTTATTGTTTCATAGCCTATTCATTATGTGGGTGTAGAGAAAGGCATGCACGTATGCAAGTGACTCAATCCATTAAGCATGCTCGTTAGACATGTAGCTTGAGAAACGCTATGGATGTTCGCGTGCGTATTAAACTGGAGCTTGAGTAAAATTATCCAGTAGGTTGGGAGTAAATGTCATCTGAGTAGTAAACGCACAAGAAAGAATAAGTGGGAAGCCACAATGTGTGTCAGGACCTGCTTAGGTGAAAGAGAAAGTAATTGTTTCCATGGAAAAGCTTGGGAAACGCAAACCAGAAAAAATGTTTCTAGGCTGGCAGTAAAGAAAATAGGTATGGGGCTAATTTTAAGGACTGTTATTTTTCTGGCAGGTAGAGAAGGAACCTAGGAAGTATGGAGATGCCCGGGGGAAATGACTTCTCTGACTGTTCTGCTATCAAGTCTAGATCTAGGCAAAATTTAAGATTTTTTTTTTAATTGTTTTTTTTAATCTGCACTCTTGGAGTCTGAGCAATCTCCTAAAACTTGCCCGGCATAATGACTTATCTGGAAGAACCAGTCTTCCACACTCTCAAATCTCTTCAAACAGAGAGCACTTAATGCACAGTGGTCTCTACCACAATACAGTCTTATTTATTCAAATAGCTTTGTATAGAGCACTGTGTTCCTTTTCTTCATGTGACCCAGATTTCTGTTAATGATGATAATATGTGTATTTATTAATGTGTTTTTCCTTCTGTCTCTTTAGCCAAATGTGCCAATGTCTCTTGGGTCTTTAATGACATGCTTATCTTCATGACAATAATGTCTTTCAGATGCACATCAGATAAGTATTTTAAGTTGATCAGGAAAGTACTATGCTTTCATGATTTTCACCAAGACTCTTTAAATTAGAATGTAACCACAAAATGCTTCTAATCTGTCATTTGACAAGGACCTGGCTTGCTTGTGCAACAGTCTGAAAGCGTCTTGGTAGTTCGACTTCCAGCCTGCAACTGGCTGTGCAAGGGGGACTGCACTGTCTTCTCAGAGCTTCTTGAGTACAGGACTGGTGACTGTCTAAAGCCTGAAGGACGGGACTTTAAACCAACAACATCCTAGTGCAAGAAATGCAGGATAAGACCTTGAGATCTTTAAATATATGAAGGGAAAATAAGGAGAGGACCACAGGACAGAACAGAAATAGATCATTATCCAGGTTCACAGGTTTTCTTCCTTAACACATGCCTATATGCAGATTCTGAATGCAGATTTTTCCTAGTTTTCTAATAGTTATCCGGAAACGTACAGTGCTTTCTGCACCATTTATCATCACTCCACTTTATATCATTGTCATATATATTAGTTTAACGGCTGAAGGCCGGGCTCCAACCAATGCTGGGTACCCACTGCTCCCACGACTGCACCCCTCTCAGCACCAGGCCACGTGAGCTGACGTACGTAAACAAGGAACAGCAAAATATTCAACAACATTTCACAGTGTGCTAGAGACCCTGAGGCCTGTACTGGATAGAGGTTTGAATGAATGATTGAATGAGACAACCCACATGATTCCTTTCTCATTCTCGGGCCTGTGCTCACCGCTTGCATCCGGTGCTGTCACAAACTCTGGCTCAGCATCTACATTAACTTAATTTACTCTCGGTAACTGTGGTTTCCTCACCGGGGATATCAGAGGGACTGGAGTGGCTGCAAGCACCTGATAGCAGAGAGACTTCTCTCTGAGTCATAACCCAGATTCATCAAAAGATTCTTTGATATGTTTTAGCAAAGCTCTTACTTGCTTGATTTACAGGAGCTGCTGGGGACACTGCCCTTTGGAAAACCAGCTCATTTATTTAGACAGAGAAATAAGGGATTTAGGAATCTAACATTAATCACCTGCTTTTGAGAATGTGGGTTATTGGATAGACCAATTAATGGAAAGCAAAGTTACTCCAACAAGATCTAGATGACATGCATAGTATGCAGACTATCCCAAACCACAGAGCATTAACTGTTAGGCTTTCGCATAGACAGTTCTGCATTTCAAGGTATGATACACGGAAAACACATCTTGCCTAATACATGAATGCAAGTTCTATTTATATTTTCTCTCTCTCTTTCTTGTACTAAAAGTGAAGTTGATGTTTAGTTTATTTTTCCCCCACAATAAGGCTTATTTTGTACTCTTCTCTTCTAGTGATGACTACCTTTGCAGGACTTGTACTCTGCAAAGACAATTGCTGCTGTGCTCTGTGGGATAATGGAAAGGATGGGATTTTGCATTGTGTTCATGTATACACGGAAGCAAAAGAGCAAGTGAAAACCTCCAGCTTCTTTTGAAAAACATGAATTCTATACTAATGACCTCAGTAAACTGATTCCAGTCTGTTTCATTCCCCAAGCCCTATCCTAGCCTGTGATACTCTATTTAGTCAAAAATAAGTCTGTAATTAAACCATCTATTCCTCTGCATTTTCACTTTTTATGAATTCCAGCATTTACCAAGGTGAAAATCAAAAGTTTATTGATACAGTGAAAAATTTAGAAAAATTCTTGGAACATGTAGATGGAAAACAGAGGAACTAAACCAACAGAGGGAACAGGACACACACTGCTCAGTTTCAGTAACTTAATATCTCAGTGAAGTTGGACATTTTCCTAGACATTTTCCCCTCACTTTACATGGTTTCTTAGTTGCCTAAAACATGAAAGAGGGCAAAGTCTTTCAGGAGGCCTGATAAGTAAGTGCAGAGTATTATTAGTTAAGTAGTCTAATTTAATTAGAGCTATTCCACACGGGATGTCAGGCAATAGCTACACAGCATTTTCTATTTTTAAGCTACAGTTTGTTCATTCTTCATTGACAAAAACCAAATCTCTTACCTGTGGTCCAAGAATAAAAACTTCCATTCCAAACTATGCCTTGAAGTAAATTCTTCACATGGCTCTTCAACATTGCAGAGCTCCTGCAAAACAGTTGGCACATTCAGATATTTAATTCTGTGAAATGACAAAAGGAGCCCTCTGTTAAGACCAAGAATGCACCAACTCAGTATAGTAAACTCCAGCAAAATAAAGAGATTTAAAAACACCTGATTCTTTTCCTCTAAGGAATATGCAAGCCTTGTCTTATACATGCATGAACTGATGAAAAGTGCCTAAATAATTTACCCTGGGCTGAGTCACTTTCAGAGCTAGGATAAACAGCCTAAGGGCCTCATCTTGCAGTCTGCAGGCAAAATTCCCCCTGACTTTTTTTTAAATATTGGGAACTGAAGATGGATGCCAGCAGCAGGTTCCAGCTTCAAACCAAGCTCGCTAATGCTCTGTCAAGTAAGAAACATCTACAGTTGTTATCACTGTTGCTATTGCACTGTCCACAGGACACTTAAAGAGCAGAAAAAAGGGGTCCATGAAATATGATGTTGAGGGTTTAAAGATATGAGTGGCTTTCTTGCACAAGGGAGCAGTGCAATGTATTTCTTTAGGGGCTGCAACTTTTCAGGTGGTTTGGCTGGTCATCTTTATTGGTACTTGCTGAGCTTGCTGCTCTGAAATGTCCCATCACCCAACCACCTCTTTGCAAATGCAACTCCTATTTTTCCTCATTCCTAGTTATGCTCAGTACACAGCAGTGTCCTCATTCATTTACAAATCCTCAGCACAAACAGTTTACACTGCCAAGTATACTCTTTGAGAGGCTCCTGCAACATGGCTCCTCTTGCAACAGCAGTGAACATCGCTTGTGGTAAAAGTACCACGCTCTTGAACTGAGTGCTGATTTCCAGAATAAAAGGGAAGATGAAATCTGAGAGCTCTCACCTTTAAGAACTGCGGTGTGACAAGACGAACAGTTGCTACGAGGCAAATCTGCTCCTCCGTGGCTGACCTGAAAGCTCGTGCAATAGCTGACTCAAAGCCATTACAGGAGGGTGTAGGCACTAGACACAACCGGATACGTTTATTTAAAAAGAAGACGACATTTCTTTTCATGTTAAGACAGGTACAATGACTGACAAAACCCAAGTAATGAATTCCTTCAACCCACAGTTTGATGCCACAGTGGTACACGCCAAGGTCAATGAAAGCACGACCCTTTAGGCTCCAAGTTGCATGTGTGTAACCACCTCCCCTGGCTTGCAGGAAAGCTTTATGAGACAGCTCTCATCAGCTGGGAACGTGCACCTACAGCCTCCTTGCTGGGATGTCTGTAAGCAGGCTGGAGGACTGTGATGCAGACAGCTGATTTTTAGGGTGGAGGGCTTTGCAATATTTTTGTTATTTTCCTGTGTATGTTTTGCAAGTGTCCCATTAAAACCACAGACTGAGGATCAAGAATATATAGGAAGAACTTCTGATACCATTTTTCTGCCCTGAACATTCTTCTCAACACAAAGTAAGACAGCTTACACTGGATGTTAGAAGGTGTGATAAAGAGGTCGGAGCAAGGAAATAGCACCTTTTTTGCAACCCAACATTTGCAAGATTCAAGATTTTACAGGTTTCTCAAACTCTTTCGTTTTTAAGAAGTGCCATTTCATTGCCACAAGTGAAACAGAATATTTAATTTCACTGGTTATTTGAATAAATAGACTGCTTTAAAATTGGCAGTGGGTCAAATGCAGGATTGGTCCTGCATCACCTCTTTAATTAGAGCACTCCGAAGATTGCACTCTTCTGACCAGCAGCTTCCCCAGCACTTCTATATGAAAAACATCTCTAACATATCTGCAGCACATTCCATTCCTGCTGATTAGGGGTCATTTTCAGTTGAAACAAGGCCTTTATGCGGCTACGGATAACGACACAATTTAAAGGAGAGAGGAAGAGGTAAATTACGTAGGCTGGAGCAGAAACTTACCATGAGTAAAATATTTAAAATCCACTACAAATTTCACATATTCATATGTCAGGGGTTCATTTGGATCTAAGCTGCCTCTTGCTAAATGGCAGCAAAACTCTATTTGTTTTTCCACTGAAATGAGAGAAAGAGAGGGAGACACAAACAATTTTACTAGAAGTCTGCACTTTAGCACACTCAACATATCTAATCTCTGGAGGTTTTTATACCAACCCTGCCACTGTGGTATCTGAGCACATTCTGCTGGGATGTTCTTGATAGCCATAAGTAAATACACATCTACTAGGAGAAATGATCACCTGCTTTTGCTTAAGGAAGTGTATTCTCATCCCTTCTCTGTGGCTTTATAGTTACCCTGCTGCGCTGGCCTGAAGCCCTGGCCGTGCTGACGCCAGCGGCATTTGCCCCGGCCTCCAGCACGGGCAGGATTTCATGCAAAGCCGCGAAGTGACATTGAAATGCTCTGTTCCGGCAGCGCTCAGCAGGACCCTGAGCCAAAGGGCACCAAAGTCACTCTAAGTCCTGCCATCAGCTACGGCAGGCAGCGCGCCAAGCCCTTTTGCGTTTTACGGCTGAAGTATGAGCTCCCTGGATCAGCCCGGGCAATCTGCAGCCAGGGGAACTGCCCCCGCGGAGGGAGCCAGCGCCGGGGGCTGCGCAGGCTTCCCGCGAGGGTGCGAAGGAGGGAGCGCGGCCGGGCCCCAGCGGCCCCAGGAAGGGGAGGGCGAGAGGGCAGCAGGGCGTTCTGCCAGCGGGGGCTGGCGAAGATGTGGTTTCACGCTCTGGTGCGGCGATGTGCTCTGGGGAGAACGGTGGAGGAAGGCACATTTCAGGAGTGGGGCAGCAGCCGGCAGTGGAGACCTGGACCCAGATTTCAGCCAGGAAGGCCGGTGTTTAAATTACACTACCCTGAGATACATGAGTGTCCTAAGGAACGAAGGGTCTGCCAGAACTCTGCAGGTTTCCTCCTATCTCCTTTCTTCCCCCAAGCTCCCCACTCCTCTCACAGGCTGGGTCCAGCATCCCACCCAGGGAGAAATATCTGATGTGGGGCAACTTTGCTCTGCCCTACAATGCAAAGCAAACAGTCAAATAAAGGCTGTCCAAATCAAAGGTCAAGTACTGGGAGCATATAGGAACATTAGATGATGTGCTGCATTAGAAACCCGACATATTAAAAGAGAGTTTAACAAAACAGAAATGGCAGGCAGGAGAATTCAAGAGCTGCAGAGCACTGTGCAGACTCCCCTTGGGAGCTGTTTGTCTTTGGCAAATTTCCGTGATAGCCAGACAAGAGAAGAGCTTACCGTTCAGAAAATCAGCTGCAACAGGATCCGTCATGAGCACGTGTGGAGAAAGGAGCTTGTACACTTCACTCTGCTCCCGCTCAGGCAGAAAGTTTAATATATTTTGGTCCACCAAATCTGACTGATACAAAAGAATGCTTTGTCATGTTCAACAGTACAGCTTTCCACAATCACACGTGTTTTCATCCCACAGCAGAACACAAATGCTGCCCATCTAGCACAGATGCTTAACACAAGAAAGCCACACTAGAAAGTGTTGCTTTAAAAACAGGACTCTCTTCGAGGTGACATACAGCATTCCCATACTTAAGAAGGAACTTGAAAAGTCACACTCTGTCTGCAAATGGATCTAGGGCAGGACATAACCCATAGGTTATTTTTACCCTTGGATAGCTACCTATTTGCAAAAGGCCAAATGGGTTCCAGAGGTTGCCTTGCAGTTACAGACAAACAAGCTGGAGAAGAAACCCTGACACCACAGGAATAGAACAGGATATGAAATATCATTTCAGAATGAAAACTTATAACATTTCCTTTTGAAAACATGAGACAGAAGTGGGGGAGCTCTTTCTCCATCCTCCATTTGTGTTCTAGATGAACTTCTGGCTAAATCAACTTGACTTGCCAAGCAGCTCAAAACTTTGGGGCTGTGACAGCACGAGAATTAGAAAGCTGATAAACCCACACATCCTGACCAAGATGGTTCTACCAAAGGGTCAGCACGTATCTGTTACTTTACAGCCTAGGACATCCAGTCAGGTTAATTGTGTGTTCAAATTCGTCCTCACACACCATCATCTATGCCTCATGCTTGGCACCAGGTAAAAGCAAAAGTGTTCTTGAGGGGCTAGCAGAAACTTCTGTATGCAACAACTAACTGACTTCCAGAAATTCTCCCAGGAAAACCTTATGCCCCGTATTTGTTACTAACAACTGTGGCCTCAAAGTAGCAAAACCTAATGTGATTGAAAGGGCATAGATTTAGTCCTGAAATCACCTTTAAATTATCTGAGAAGTGCTTCAGCAAGTACAGATTTCATAAGCATGAGATTTCCCATGTACTTGATGGGATAAACACCACCCAGAACCTTCTTCAGATGCGCAGTCAAGTGAAGAGCTATGACTACAGTGATTTTGCATAGATTTTTTTAGCTAACTCACAGACCCTGCGAGAGAATCTGTTATTCACAGGAGCTGAGCTACTCCCTAAGGGTTTGTCGGTGTATTCCCCACCCACAGTCAGTTGTCTCTGCCATGACATTCATACCATGGCTGATGTCAAACACAACAGAGTGGAAACAGTCATGCGAGGGGACTGCCATTTGTGGCAGCCCTTTCCATAGAGTGACGTCACCCTGCGGGTCCCTTGCTGAAGCTTTGCACAGCCAGAAAGTCCGCACAGAATAATGGTAAAGCCTTGTGCTACAATTGTGTTGCAATATGTATTAACCAAGGATCTAGTGTTATCGATCCTTAGGTAAAATATGATTTAAAGGGTAACAGACTGGTGCAAGCACCAGTTAAACTGCATTTCCTGTTCATGCACGTACATTAAGCTGGCCAGTGCACTTGAATCCTACAGCTTTGAAAAAAACGTTTCTTTTGCAGAGCCCAATTCTCAGCCCATGGAAAGCAATGGCATTTTTGGCAGGCTTGGGGCCAGATGTGCCTGGGAGGCATGGCACTGCCAGGGTGCTGCTGATCCGGCCTGGCTTCCCGTGGGATGCTGATCGGGCACCTGGGAGGGGGAAGATGTGAAACGCATCTACCCCAGCTGAATCATCTGCACTTGCTATTTTAAGAAAAAGCAGCAGCTTGAACCGGCTCTGAAGCGCTTGCCCTGGATGGCTGCAGCCCACTGCTGGGCGCGTGACACAGGTCCCTCTCGACCCCAGCCTGCATGGGACAGGAACTAAGGCTCAGGGAGAGAGAACTGGCTTTCTAATTCTCATGCTGTCACAGCCCCAAAGTTCGCTTCCAGAGGTCCACAGCTTGGGCCCCAACACATCACCAGAGAGCAGACATTACACGGTACTAAATCTTTTCATGTGGGTTGTTGCCTCTTTGGTTGGACAAAACCAAGCCCCATCTTTGCAATAACAGGGCTGCGTTAAGGCAGGAGGAATACTGTTCAATATATTGCGTTGTCAGAACTTACCGGTAAGTGTCCAAGCAGAGACGAGACACTGTCAGATACATAAATAATAATCCCATCAGTGGTAAGAGCAATGAGAAATCCATCTAATGCCTAACGATAAAAGGCAGGCCAAAAGAAAAAAAAAAGAATTATGGTAGGGAACAACTTAGAATATAATACAGTAGGCTAATTATTTCAGAGGCGATGCCTCTAACAGCCTAAAACCAGCATAAATCAATTATGGTAATGATGGTTCAATATGGAAAAATAAAAATGACACATGATGTCTAATTCCACATTCTTTTAAGATTCTTCTTTTCTCATTAATATTAAATTTACTTGCACTTTGCATCCAGTCAGTATTTATTTAACATGAAGCAAGATACTGGTTGCTAAATTTTCTACACCCACACAATCCTGGTGACTTCAATCATTTCATTATGTATTCTGAATTACACAATAATTAACTAATTCAGTGCGTATGGAGATGCTAGGTATCATCATGGCAAACCCAGCATGACGGATGGATGGATGGACGGAAGGACGGACGGATGAATGGAAAACTAGAAACAGACAAACTACACAATGCTGTATTTTTAGCAATTTGTGGCTATCGTGGGTGAGATTTAAAGCATTATTTATTTTGTTTAAAGCATTCATTTGCTAGGCTAGTGATATGACAATTTTAAATTTTGTTTTGTATTTCCTTTCTTATTCTCAATGGTTTCTGGCCTGGATTTGAAGTTCTTTATCCCTATTTAAGTCACTGAGTATGTATTCTTCTTTGAGTGTTTTTCCTATTCTTTGCAACAGCTTCTTATACCACTGATCTAGTCTCTATTCCTATTCTTTTGCGATGGTTATCAGGATGTGGGATGTTTATTTCTGGTCAGCACAGCACAGGAAGCCAGCTCTTCTGGAGACAGCACAAGGGTGCTCTACAGCTTGGTCTATGGGGAGCCAAGGATGCCGAGCAGAGGTAGCGCTCACCATCTTCCCCAACAGCCAGTTATGCCCCACCTCAGCGTTGCTCTCTGCCTTAGCTGAAAATAAACTCTCTCAGAACAGATGAGCTTTTGACTTTAAGTAAACTGGTCAATGGCCTAATATAGTCCAACAAACTGACAGTTATTAAAGGGTTGTCTCCCCCAGTAACTTCTCGGGGGGGATTTGTTTTGATTCAGCTGGAACAAACCAGCTTGTCTGGTGAGAGAAATTCCCAGAAAGACTGAACAGACTTTTCCAGGGAGGTGAGTCATGACATCCTGATGAAAAGGAACAACTAAGACACTGCAGCACCTCCCGGCTCAGCCCAGCATCCACCCTTATCCTGGTGGGGCAGAGTGACAGCTGCCTACACAGGACAGGAGAGCTCCTAGGCACAGGAGCAGCACAAAATCCAAGCTGCGTCTTTAAGAACGGCTTGGGAAAATGCAGGCTCTTCAACAAAGCACAGGGATGTTTTTAGATCAGACAAGTGTTTTCATAGGTGAGAGTATCAGAGCTGTTCTGCTGAATACATGTGAAAGCAATGCAAGTAAAAGATGCTAATGGGATGTGGGAGGAAGAGAGCTGCTCTGTTTTTTTCAGGTCCTTTCAAGTTTTTGCTAATACTACCAGTTTTAGTGGCTGTTCTGAGAAGGGCAGTTCTGTTTTTCCTCTCTCATCAGGCCAAATCTGGGCAAAACTGATTTTCATTCCTAAATTAAAGGCTATTTATCTTTAAGGGGAAGCAACCATCTTTTTAACTCTACATCTGCAAAGCATTCAGCACAACAGTGCTCTCAAACAGTTTTGGATTATATGTGCCAGCACAGTAGAAATCATTAACATCGGGACCTACAGGTGAAAGGAGCTATATGTCTGAACTACTGAACTGATTAGTTCTCACTGATCTATGCAGCTTTAATTTCTTCTTACCTCTAACATCAACTGAGTGAATTCCTCGTTGCTAAGAAATGAAGGCTTCCAGTCTTGTCTAATCTCACAGGCTTCTGTCTGTGCTGTGATTTCTTAAAGAGAAAACATCAAAAAAGCAACATGACTCATGTTAGTTGGAGAATTTTTTTTCATTTTCAAGTAACATGAGACTTCTTTTAAGAGGCTTTCAGAAGAATCATCCTGAGATCATTCCCTGTACAAAGCCTTCCCATAGGCAACAGTCATTTTTCATGCCATCATGATACAAATGCCATTAGAAATCAAGAAAAGAAAAAGGAGACATTTTGGGCGGTCTGAAGAAATCATTCAAAAATGAAGATTAATGGGCTAATTTCAGAGTAAGCTCAGCACAGCCACTGAGGCTCCCAGCTGGCACCACTGACAGCAGGAAGGGTCCTCAACTCTGCCACTTCGCATGAGTCCACAGGCAGCAACACAGGCTGCCTTCTGCCATCTCCCAGCCCAGGATACCCTGGGAGTGTAGAGAAACACCTTTCTCCACGAGTTTGTGATGCCTGGTGTTCCTCCACTCCTCTTCTCTCATGCCTGTTTGAGAGTCCACAGCACATGGCAGGTGGACCCAGGAGGCACCTGGTGCTCCTCTCCACGAGTCCTCTAGGGAAACAGGGAAGTGGCATTCGGGGACTGGTGTGGCTGGCAGAGAAGAGGAGACCATGGAGAAATGATTTCAGTTCAGCACAGCTTGTGAACCTACCTCTTCCACAGCCAAGGGAAAGGACAATAAGCGAGGAGGAAGGGGATGGAAGCTGTGAAAGGCAAAATGCCCTGAAAACTGGGAATGTACAGAGGGAGAGATTACAGACAGAGATCTAACAGGCCCAGGGGCAGTAGGATGGTGACAGAGGACTGGGCAAGGGAACATGAGGAAGAGAGAGTTGTGGAAAAGCAAGCTACAGAGTAGAGCAGACAGTGACAAGGTAATATCAAAGTATCCAGGAATAGAAAACAGGGCAGGGCATACAGGAAAAGGAGAACAAAACATAGCAGGAGATGCAGAGGTCAGTGAGGGAAATGGAGTGATGTCATTGAATTAAAAAACATACAGTACTGAATCTTTTCAAGTATATCCTTGTTTAACCAATCAGCAATGTATTCAAACCTAGCAAATTTCCTGAGGCTAACTGCTATGCCTTTTTCTGCCCCTTGCTTAGTGTCCATGTCATCTATGGAGGTTTTAGATGCTTGGGCAAAACAGCATTCATCTTCTGAGCAAAACTCAGCTGCTGGCCAGATGCAGAGCCAATGCCTTTGACACAGGGAGGTTCGGGAGTGGGCCCACCACTCTCCAGTACCTTTCTGCTTCTGTAAGAAGTCGATGGTCCTCTGCAGGATTGTGGACTTGTCCATCTTGAGAGGGTGCCCATGGCCTTGCAGCATTGTGCAAAGCTCTTTAATGAGGACATTGAACTGGTCTCTCCTTTTCTTCTCAGATTTGTTGCGTGATGCCCTGGGTGACGGAAACACAAATGTCACTAAGTAAAACGAAGGACCTAGAGCTTGAGTCAGTGAGGACTAAGGGAGCCTGTTTCAGCAAAACACTTCAAATGTTAATATCCAAAGTCTGCTTGGATGCTCATTTGTTTAAAACCACATTTGAACTTAAGTGCTTTGCTGATGCTTACAGCCTTGCAACAGGACTGAACTCACAAACAGCAAGGCTATCTGGAGGTAACAAACATGACATTTATTTAAGGAAGACCATATCTTCACATACATTTCAGTGGCAGTTCTCATTTGTTTGTTCATTTCAAAAGTGGTGGTAACTACATGAAGGTGTTATGGGTCAAATTTCTCCAATAAGAGAAGCCCTGGCTTCTATGTGCTTGCAGCTTGCCCACACCATTTTTATGAGGTGTTTTTTTCTTTTTCTTTTTTTTTTTTTTTTTGCAGTTAGGGCACACAGATGTAGCGGCCAAGAAAAGAGGGATGCCTTATTTCCTGAATTCTACTCACAAAAGTAGCTTATACACACAGGATGCTGTGTGGGGACAACTGCGGAATAGAGCCAAGCACGTACTCTTATAGCTGCTTTTCAAAATCTGGAGTGGTAGTAGTGTCATATATGAAACTGGGAAAGTTAAGAGTCTGGCTGTGGAAACCACAGACTGATTTCCAACTTGCATTAATACAATTTAATAATGTTTTATTAGGGTTTTCCCCTCCATTAAAAACAATAAAGGAGAAAGCCAATCTATTCAGCTTCTTCCAAAATGTTCTTTCCAGTGCTCATATCAGAGGTAAGCTTATTTTCACACAAACTCTTCCAGTAGTAATTAATTTTTTACAAGCATATTCATGATGATACATGCTTCCTGTGATCTAGATCAAGTGTGGTATGCAGAAACCATTTCCATTCATATTCAGATTGGCATTTGGAGGTTCTCAGCTTCAGCTCTTATGTTCATACCCATTTCTGTCTTGGCACGAATGTAGAAAGACTAATTAGAATTGAACCAAATGCTTCTCTGAAGGCAGACTAACTCATACCCTTGCTAAAGCAGGGCTGTCCTCTAAGTTTCGCAGGGAACTCTACCCCAGGTGGGCAGTGCTGCATGATGTCAATAAAATGACATGTTGGGAATATGGCATCAGGATAATAAACAGGCACTAGATAATCAGGGATTTTGAGGGCCAGACAATGTAATCTAGCAACCCCCGCGTCAATTAACCTGTCACGGGATGG
This sequence comes from Dromaius novaehollandiae, assembly GCF_036370855.1. Lineage (NCBI taxonomy): Eukaryota > Metazoa > Chordata > Aves > Casuariiformes > Dromaiidae > Dromaius > Dromaius novaehollandiae. Next base: position 10,701,964 of record NC_088108.1, read on the forward strand.
TCAAATACACTATGAGAAGCTTGAAAACGGTGACAGAAATATGCTTTTTTTTGGTCTGCTATACAAAGTGTGTAAACTAAATGGGAGCTTTGCCTCTGACATCTCTGGTCCCAACTAGTTTTTATGCACCAGACAACACAGCATTTGCAATTGCACCCTGGGAGAGCTTCCACCCTCTGTGCCCTGTAGACCCATTCCTACCTCTTTGCCCTGTCCTTCTCATCTTCATCCATCAGTTCGTCTACACAACACAGGGCTCTGGAAGGAAAAGACAGCAGTACTTACTGAGACATATTCTCTGATTTTGTTGAGGATGCCAGAATTCAACCCTGCGGAGCTTACTGCTTTGTACATCATGACGTCCCAGATGTTTTTAATCTTCCCTTTCCCTAACCTCCGATCCTTTACACAGTTTCTTGTTTTTTCTTTCTGCACCAGGTAATGAGGCTTGAGAAGTGAAACCTTTGCTAAAAGCCGAAATATACAGCTTCAGTAAGTGTGATTTTACAGGGAAAGAGATAAGAGCCGGTAACCCCTCTGCTGCCTTTGCACTCCCGTCTGTATTTCCGACACAGCCACACGCAAGCCCAGCCGCTGCCTGATGCGGCCAGGGGAGCACCATGGATGGGCAAAATCTGCACAAAATTCTGCGCAGGAAATAGCAGCTACTCTGCAACTGTGATTTCATTCTCTGCTCTGTGCCAGATACTACTGCGCTTGATCCTGTTTTGGGAAATGAACCAGGCTGTTGGATTTCATTGCAGTGGTTAAACAGTATCTGAGATTTCTTTCCCAGTGGAAGAGCACAGGAGGACATAGGAAACTGTGCTGATTCCAAGAAGGATTAGTATTAGGCAACAACAGGGTACCATCAGAAGATTTGAGAGAACATACGATAGATGGATTCATCCAAAGCCCACTGTAGGCAATCACTGCTGCTTATCCCACCGGCCTTTAAACACACCATCCAAACTGCAGCCTGCCACTGGGATTCATACCCAAGACTTCAAACTAAAACTGTTCCTCACCTGGCATTATCCAGGGAAAGGAAGGGAATGAGACTTGGCTTCCCTGTGGCCTGTATGTCCCTACACCAAAAAAAAAAAAAAGTCATTCTGGGCTGCTGTCTTTATTTACGCTAACTGTTCATGCAGCACAGGTAAGGAGAACAGTTTGCAACAACACTTCCCAAGAGATACACGGTACTCTCAAGCCCCATGAAATGATGGAAAATCAGACATGATGAGGGTAATTTCTTAACTGGTAGTTTGCTTTCTGTGACTCAGATTAGCTAAGTCAGCGGGACAGGGAGTCATGTTCCAGATGTGCCAACGGGGCAGACATAGGCAAGCTGGCCGCCACCACTCCACAGCCTTCACTGCCCAGAGGCCACAGTGCTGGGCTGCAGCCCACCTCAGACAGCTCCAAAGTGGCTGGAGATCACATCCGTCCCTGGCTTCAGCATCCATCAGTCTTCATCGCTAGTGAATACTTTCACTGGTAAAACCTTCCCACCACACTCAGTGCCCGAGGAACACTCCTCGTGGGGTAGATGCAAGTATTTTTCCGTGCTTTGAGACTACTCCAAGCCCAAACAACTAGACGGCTATGAAAATAACATGAAATAGAAGTACCCACAACTGACAGGAAATTAAAGATACCACTCATAATAAAGCAACAAAATTTTACCCTCATTTCCCTGCTTCAGGGTGAGGATCTCCCTCCCTGCAGAACAGCTGGGCAGAGGAAAACTGAATGAAATGATTTCTTTTGTCTCGAAAGGTGAATATACACCACAGACAGGGAGTGGTTCTCACTGCCTGAGTCATTGAAAGCAAAGAGCCAAATTAGGAATTACCTGTTCTACTCCTCAGATTCATCAGTCCAGACTGACTGAGTGGGATTAGCACTTCTTATCACCATATAAATAGAGACGGAGAAAAATTAGTCCTGGAAGGAAAAGCAAATCCAGTTAAAACACAATTGCAGACAAGACTTAGCCTAGAGAGCTGCAATCACTCCAGGCTGAAAAAATCTACCACAGTAAATTAGAAACAGGTTCAAGTATAACTGGTAGAAGCTCAGCAAAGCCTTCAGGACCTGAAGAGCTGGGACAATATTCTGGGATTCTTGATTTTGTTAGCACCATTTACTCCACTGGACTTGCAGAAGAAGCCAGGCAATGCTCAACTGAGCTCCCGTTTCCAAAAAATAACGTGGCGTGGTAGTGCAGAAGAATGGCCCTGCTAGCTTGGGGTCACCAAGAATCAATGAGTCCCTTCCAATGACAATTGACCTGATATGTATGTTATGAAAAGCAGTGAGTATATTCCATACTTGATCTATCCAATCTTGTGATGAAAAGTCTCCTTCAGGATGAATATGATCACCTAGAGCCAGTGCAAACCACATATAAGCACCTAAGGATGGATTTAGGACCTCACTAAGGTTTGCTACTGACATGACATGAGCGTTTCCTTTTTGATTACTATTTGAACAGCTACTAATGGACACTCAGAATGCCACATAAATTTGAAGATTTTAATGATTTTAATTATCCCAAACACTTAATTTTTCTTGCATTGCTTCTTTTTCTATAGCTAATGCTTATTGTTCCTCAGTTATCCATCTCTGTCACATTCTCTCTTTTTTCTGTGATCCCTTTGACTGTACACACCCCGTAGTGTGCACCTCTGGAACCGCAGCTGTCGAAACTTGTTTTGATTCAAACAACCAAGGTGTTCATGACTGAGAGTAATATCTTCAACAACAGCCAAGTGTTGGGTTTGCAAATGTAATCAACTTTCAATGCAGTTTCAGTGACCTGCTGGCTTTGAGCCCCAGGTTCATTACCTGCTTTTCTTATCATTAGCTTTGTTATCATTAGCTTTCAGAACCAGCTCAAGACACTGCAAAAAGCTTGTGACACTACCAATAACAAAATGTTTGTAAATATGGGGGACAAACAAACATATCTACATTTCTAATATTTTATAGGACTAGCAAAAGTTTTTCCATTTCTCAGATGAGTGAAAACCCCACAAGTGGAAGGAAACAACAAGGCAGCTAAAGAACTGCTGGAGGATATACCGATCAAGGAGGCATATTGGAAAGGGCAGATAGGAAAGATACGGGAATTGCCAATGTAGGACCACTGCTAAACATCATGAGTAACACAGATGCAGTCCAATGGTACAGAAAGAGTGCTTTGTAGGGGCGGTTTACATGAGTTAGATGAGACAGCAGGCCACATTCCTGCTCATTACAGCTAATTGCAATTGTCAGTCCATTTGCTCAAAAATTTATCTCAGATAATCTGTAATATGGTGGTTATAAACTCTAATATGGAAGTTACATGTAAGGGGCTTGAAAGCACTGAAACGACAGAAGTACAAGAGTATGAAATACTTAACGTGTTCCAGTAGTAAGTGGTTCAGTAAAAAGCGCAGCTGAGATTAAGTGATCATTTTCAGTTTGGAACACGAACTTCCAGGGAAAAGCTTACGCAACAACTGATATCCCCAGTGAAACAGCAACTAAAAACAACACCTACGTAACAAGTTTAAATATGGTGGACCTGCTTGCTTCTGTTTTCACAGCAGTCTTATGCCAGTCAAATTACAAGCATCGATCCTAGTTCAAAAGCTAAGATCTTATTTCTTATCCTATTGACCTAAAATAGAACTGAAATTCTTATCTTAGTCACAGTCGCTCATCAGTTGGTCCTATTTTTTTCAAAACTATATAGTTGTTTCTCTTCTCAAAGCACAAGCAACCCAGAATTCTGCTCAGTCTTAATAACTTCAGAGTTATTTTCATAAAGAAAATGTTTTTTTCAAAGCAATGAGTTAACGTGGAAATAAGACAAAGGGATCCACTGCAATTTTCAGAGAACATTTTTTTATGCAGGCTTAAGTATATAAAAATTCAGCCAAACAAAAGGACTCTTCCTGTGTTTTGAGTGCAAAGGTTTACACAGAAATCTCCATCTTGTCCCACAGTGTACAGCCTGACCGACTGAAGACCGTCTCCCACCTGAAACCCTCAGGAAGCCCGACAGGTTCTCTGCCTTGTACACACGACTGTCCTCCCAACCAGCCTGACTGCGAGGCAGGACGTTGAGAAAGGCTTTTTTGGCACCGAGTGAGACAACAGTCCTGTTAATGCTTACCAAGGCTAAACCAGCAAGCGGAGCCCTGATTCTGCAGCCTCTGAGAGCAGCTGTCGCTGCCCACGGCAGCGGGGATGGCGGGAGCTGCCGGGGCAGGGGGACAGGGCTGCCCAGGTCTGCCCCAGTGGGACACCTCCAGTGACCTCGAGACGTCCTCACTCAACAACAGACGTGGGCGCTCAAACAGAATAAACGGCCATAAAACAGTTTGCAGACCCAAACACACTGAGCAGCTTTTGCATGATACAGCAGGATGGTGAGCTATAAAAAGTCGTAGCAGAAGACACCTAAGGACAAAATATTCTTAACTGGATTAAGCACTTCAGGACCACATTTAGCTAAGTGCTTTTTGTCTTGTTATGAGCTGGAGCTAAATATAGTAACCCGAATACTTAAGAATAGTTTCATAAGGGTTGTATACACTCCTCAGCAAGATAAGGCACTTAGCACTATTGAGAGCAGTATGTCTGCATGTTAAGAGTATTTTAAATAGCTACAGACAGAATCTCTTTGACCTTAACTGTATTAACCAGAGGGATCAAAATTTATTTATTGCCTACTGAAAATCCTCTCCTGCAACACTTGGAGAGGATTCCTGAACTCTGCCAGCAGGTAAGGAGGGAGGACGCTCGTCAATGCTGCTAGCATCTTTTTTTCACCCCACCTACATTAGGTGATGACCCGTTTTCCCATAGAGAAATGCATATATGTCACTGCTTAATGCCCTTAATGTGGAGGGGAAAGATTCTTTCTGCCCTGGTACAGGGAGAGCCTCAAAAAACGCTCAGAGCATTTCCAGCACAAGTTATATTTTAGACTTTTCAAATATCATAGTATTTGAAGTCGTTTCCAGGGTTACAGAAAGGGTAATGGAGTACGACAGCCTTAACAAGACAAATGGACTTCTCAGAAACACATCTAATAGTTAAAGTGCTGTTTCATGCTACCTGCAATAGTCTGGTACAATTATTCCTGAAGAGAGAGTGAGAGAGAAAGTGAGAGATTCTTTTAAAAAAACCTCTGTTTTGCAGAATTGCCTGAATTCATGCGCTATCTAAAACTGCAGTCTTCAGACAACAGAAAATGTTTATTTATATAACTCCTGTTAATGGAACACTACATTAGTAAGAACTATTCCCCAAAACCCAACAGCTCCTATGAATGCTTCATTACATCCTTAATTTAAATTATGAAATTATATCATTGAAGGCAAGGTAAAGATCACTTCATAAATCCAGTGCTGGAGAGATTTCTTCATGATCAGTGGCAAGATAAAGCTTTTATCGTTCACCTAAAAATGGGCCCTCACTAATTTCATCGTTTTTCCAATTACATCGATTGGTCTAATTAGAAATATTTTCTCTGCCTAAAAACTCTGCTGTGTCTGTATTTAACTGTTCATAAAACTTTGGACTTGAATAACGTGTGGCAGTTGGGGATTCTTTAGCTCTATACTGTAGGAAATCTTTTAATTATGGAAATGTGCTGTGCTAATAACTCCCACAGATTTTACATGTAATGAATTCAGCAGAGAGCCCTCAATTACAAGATGAAGCATTTTGTAGCACAATATAGCCATAAATAAGAGAGTTAATGCATTCTCCAGCAATATGATTTATATGTCAATATGCCGATGTTTCATTCTTCCTGAGGCAATAGGAGGGCATGCCTGTAGTTGACAGCTAAACAGCTGATTTAATTTTTAAAAGGCAGAATTTAACCTTTTCAGTAAATTGTTACTGATTCAATTATAACATGCTAATGCGAGTGACATTTGCCAAGCAAACGGCGCCCCAGAATCGCGATGGGTGCTGGGCGCCGGGCGCCGGATGCAGTCGCCCCTCGGTTGAGGTACTGGAGCACCAAACTAAGGAACGAGCTCACCCCCGGCCCCGGGAGGGATGTTTCGGAAAGTCCCGGTGCTGCAGCCGCGAGCAGCGGTGGGACCAGCCCGGCTCTCCCGCAGCAGCGCCCCGCCGCAGCCGCTTCCCCAGCCCGCGCGGCGGCACCGCGCTAATGCAAAGCTACTGCCGCTGCCGCAACTGCTGCATCTCGACGCACTCCCCGAGCCACCGTTTATTGAGCTCTAAATTTAGCTTGTTACCTGTGACAGATTTATGACTACATTCCTTCTAGCGGTAACAGCTCCAGACAGAAGCTAAGAGGTGCCCAAAGAAAATGGATTATACAAACAATTACACCATAAAAAGGCTGTATCAGAACACTGTGATTCAGCACAGAAATGAAATGAAAGATACAGGCATGAACAATGGTGGTTTTTTTTTTTTTTTTTTAAACCAGGGATATGCTGTTGTCTGACAAAAGGAAAGGAGAAAAAGATTAAAAAAAATAAGAGACATTTGAAAAGAAAAGATGATTACTGGAACATTTTGTTCTCTAGGATATTTGTAAGATCCTGGAGAAAATAGGTGGCCAACTTTGTTCTGTTCTGGTGATTTACTAAGCCTTGCACGGTGAAGATACCACACTGGAGAAGATGATTTAAAATGTCGCCAGGGTTTCTGTCACAAGAAGGGCATGTATTTAATTAATTCTAACAATTTGCCTATTAGCCTCTTAAAATTCTCAAAACATGGCAAAAGGCAGAACTGCTGATTCACAACTCTAAATAGTCCAAAACTACAGCTCTACTGGCACAGGCAGGCTAGTATAAAACTGAATATGCAAATGATACTTCTTCTGCAGTCTTGGATGAATACCTGTGTTCATCCGTAGCCATGAAATGATGATAATACATACAACCTATACATAATTCTTCAACACACTTGACTTGTGACACAGTCTTTCCAGAACTGAATGCTCAGACTAATATCTAAAGCCAAATAATCCTCAAAAAAACCCCCACATATACAGTTTTCCCACATGGAACGGGAGAAAAGGCAACTGTTCACAATGAACCCTTTAGTGGAAATTGAGACGCATGTTCTCATGCAACTACTTGCATGACAGGCAGATTGAGACCGAAAGAAGGAATACAGAAATCTAACAATCAGAAGTCTTTTGAACAAAATCTTCTCCAAAATTTCCAGCAAATGTGACCCCCTCTTAAAGTCGTGGTTCTGCTTATGACTGATCCTGCTGGTGCAAATGCATAGTGTGCATGGGTGCACGCGTGCGCGCGCGCACACACACACAAATTCTAGTTCAGAGCAATTTGCAAAAACAAACAAATGAACGAACAAACAAAAAAAAATCAGAGCAATCTGCAATTTCTACCAAGGAAAGTAGCTGTGATATTCAGGGTGAGTCCTGCACTACTCACCTCCTGCTGTTTGAAGGTAAATTATCATTCCTGCTATGTGAATGCAAAAAGGTGAGCGGCCCCCCCCCTCCAGGCACTTGCCATCAAACTCACTTCTGTGGCAAAACACAGAGATGGTGGTTGTGGGGGCAGGGTTAATCCAACAGATTTCAGCAATGAAAGGAGCAGCCCAACAAACTAAACAAAAAAGATACTGATGCTGTGGCTTAGGCAGTGTGGACCTGCACCTGGTCATAAATCCACTGCTGGAGTTTCAGAAGGACTTCAGGGTTTCTTTCAGAGTATCTTCGACACTCTCAGAACAAATCATCTAGGAACACTTTTAGCAGAAACTGGCGCTCTCCGCTAGCTCCGCGCGGTACCGCACAAGGGTCTGCCCAGCGGGTCCCTCCGCACGCCACCACCGCGCGCTCGGGCGTCAGGGCGCGCCAGCCGGAGCGCCTCGCGGGGAGCGGCTGGGTGCGACTCCCGCCAAGAGGACACAGCTGGCATCAGCTGTGCTTACGACATTAAGCGAGGTCGTTTGGGGAGGGGGGTGGATTTTGCTGTCAGAGCTGTCTTTTGGATATGTTATCCTGAAATATCTCTTGTAATTCCTCTTCTGTTCTATTTACTACTGGCAAAGTTCATCCTAAGCAGAGAACTACATAAAGTCTATGCATCATTAAACTATCTATTTTTAGGCCTTGGGCTCTCCCTGTGCACTGAATAAATGTAATCATTAAACGATAAAGAAAACGAGCTGTCTAATCAAACTAAATACATTCTCCTCCACCTCTATCAGCCAGAGAACAACCTCCAACAACTACCCATACAAAACAGAAAAAAGTTCTTCTAAGAAAATCATGATACAAGTCTTTAAAATCTTTTCATTACCTATTCCACATAAAATTTCTAATGGGTTGTTTGTTTCATCTTCTGACATCCAGGTTAAAGGCAGACCTATACCAACAGAAGGGAAGTTTTTCACCTGAAGAAGATGCACGACATACTTTAGCAAGCATATTCAGCGAGTATCTGATGTGAAGTAATCCATGTCCTTAACTGTTCTCTTTTTCTCGTATGTGACATCTATCAAACAATACATTTTGTGTTTTCACGTTCTTCTATTTCTCATTCTTGTATATAAAATGCATTTCAGATGTTGGAGGATGACAGAGCTGAGGAGATGAGCACATGCACTTTGTATTTGCTTTGTTGTGCTGGAGGTTGAACTCATAACGCAAAAATAAAAGTAAGGCCTGAGTGCTGTTTGCTTTGCACAGTAAAACCAGGGGCTTTAAACTGGCTCATGGAAGATTTTAACATATTCACAACCTGTTCTGCTTGGGGGAGAAGAAAAATGCTGTATATGACTTGGCTTCAAAGGAGAGTCCATCTGCTCACATGTTGCAGGACGGTGGGAGCTGTTTGCAGACCGCAGCACCTTCTTTCAAACCAGCATGTCTTCTGTCTACGTACAGAGGTCCCCTGGCCATTGCCCTATAAATGCACCTCAGCTCGCTCTAAAAGCCTGGCAGCAACCAGTCAATCAGTCCTGGAGTAAGGATGCACTTGTGGAAGTGACGCACATTTCTATCCTTCATGAAAGCAAGAAGAGTCTATTAGCTTCCTGACAAACACATCCTGGAGTCCCAAGATATCTGCCTTAAGAACAAACTGTAAGTCAGTGGTGTCTGACCCCTCTCTCTGGCTGGGCTACGTAGTTCATTTAACTAAAAGGTAAAGCTAGATGCTATCAGGACTCCTCTACCACATGATCAGATGTTTAGCACAGCTGATCCACACTCGTGCAGTAGGTATGCTCCTTTCTAGCAAGCACAGATTTACGGTACGTGACATGGATCAAAAGCATATGGCTTGCTGCACCTGCACTGCCTTGTCCCTGTGCGAAGAAAGGTAAATCCCTGGATCACCCTGCGAAAAGGGGCAACCCTGCTGCTCCTCTGCCTGCTGCTAGCAAACACGTGGAAGGTGGCTGGATGGGCTGGAAGAAGTACTGACAGTCTGCGGACAGCCTGGCTATCCTTGGCCCTGCCCTTTCTGTGCTTCCTTAGACCTGCTTGCACCATTATGCTTGCACCGGGGAGCCCTTCGGCTGGCAACGTGGGAGGTCTTGGAAGTCTGCTCCTTGTTCAGCTTCCTTTGATTTCTACTGAACAACGTCTACTTTTCTGATGCTTTGCAAACGGCCTGCTACTGTCCTTTCTCTCCTCTGATGCTTGTACATCAGGAGGTCTCAGCACACTTTATAAACACCAGTTAAGCCTTACAAACTACTGTCAATGCTGCAAATAGAAATGGAGATACAGTTGTTCCTGTTGTACAAGGGAGGAAACAGGGACACACATTTTACCCCTGTCTCTTTTTGAGTGTCTCAGCTTGGGGAAGCTGAATTTGAGACAGTAGCTGCTTCTGTTTACGGGTACCTGCATGGGAGCAGTTACAGCCTAATTTTCAATAATACTGAAACACAGCATAAGCACCTATAAACAAGGAACATTTTGGAAAAGCTTGATCTAAACCATGGGCCCAAGGTCACACAGCAGAGTTAAGAAGTGAATCCAGATGTCCTGATGATTAGCTTTGTCTCCTGGCATTCAGACAAGTCTTCCCTCCTAAAATAAGCTTCCTGAAGTATCAGTCTGTGGTCTTAGAACTTCCTTAAATATGTATCACTGATAAGAAGTGATTCTCAAATGAAGGAGAGGAAAAAAGAAAGGAATGGCTAGTTATTTTTTTCCTCGAGTGATCACTGAGTGACAGGCAGAAAGATTCTCAGGATTCACCTTCATTTGATACCAAACTTCTACCAGTAAACCAAAAAAAAAAAAAAAAAAAAAAGGGGGGGGGGGGAGACATTATTCTCCCTTTTTCAAACAACATGAAGAAAAAAATGTTCTGCCCCAATAATCCTAAACCTGAGTAATTTAATCTGCTCTCTGTTGCAATCTGCTTCTCATGTATATCACCACCCTGGAATTTCTGGAACTCAACACATAAGGAAGCTATTCAAAAAAGGAAATATTATGACAAAAGGATTAGAGATAGGTTTAAACCAGATTGAAACCCTCCCTATACCAGAGGGCAAATCAGCTCCTGATCTAGAGTTAAACTTCTTGACTTTAGCCTGAATCACAAACCTAAACACTGCTAAAACGATGGAATTTCCCAGGGCCAGCCCATCTCACACCTCTGCTTCATACCCCGAAGGAACGAGAAAATGGGTTCAGGAGACATGCGGCTATATTGTAGCACAAGTGGAGCAGCACTAGTTGCTTGATCAGTTAAACTGCCCTATGTGAAAGACGTGTGAGAGAATTATAAAGAGCTTTAGTAGTTAAAATTCAAAGTCTCACATACAGGCTTACTTAGAGTTTTATCTACTTATCCATTAAATGAATATCAAAGGATTCACTGCAGCTGAGCTAACTGACCTCATTTTATATCTTTGGCTTCATGCACCCAAGTTCAAGCATAAGAAACTTCTTTACCCTCTCAGTGCGTTCAATTCTGGAGCATTCCAGGTATAACGTGCACGTAAGTCAAAAGGAATTTAAACAAAGCACTTTTACATTTCAAAATTTTTCTTATCCTCATTTGGCTCTGAGACTTTCAGCTTCTTTCCTTAAATGATGTGCTCACATCTGTTCTCCAGCCGAGCTGCGTTCATGCCCCACTGACCTTACTGCTGCCATCTCTGTAATCTTGCAGCTGAGAATAACCAGCAATGCACCCATTGCCTCTGAGTGTTGAGATCCTTTCAAGAAAGAGGAGATATAAAAGAATCAGCCTTTATATAACAAGGAAAAGAAGGATTTCAGAGAGAAAGTGTTGTTTAGCTGAGGTGAGAAATGGAAACTGCAGGCCTGATGTTCCCAGGGCCCAGCTCCCTCCGACAAGGCAGCTGGAGGGGTCAGGATGCTGCAGGATTACGCTCCATAACAGCGGCCCTCCCATATTTCTCTAGGACAGTGTGCCAGGAGCATGCTTCACACTCATTTGACTCTATTTGTTGCTGGTCTTATTCAAACTTGACTAATTTGATCAAGTTGTTTCTTGGCCTGTGCCTTAAAGCTGACTAGGTAAACACTTTTCATAAAGTCTGAGCCCACTTGTTTCAAGTGTATGATTAAGCGCTGGACTTGAGCATTATTGTGAGAAACCTCATCTCATTACTCAGAACTTTCAAAATCACTTGCAGGTGTCTGGAATTTTCTATCCAAAGCCGACGAACCACTGTTTTACTTCTACTGCATTACAAATACATAATAAGATGGCAAGGAGTCCCAAAGATCAAATATACTTTTTTGTTTCAGCTTCCTTAAAGAACAGCTCTTTGAGCTGAGAACAGCTAATAATGGCACCAGTTAGACAGTATGATGCAAAATACTTTCTGTGGCCACCAGACCTTCTACACAGATGTCTCTTCTTGTTTACTATGAAGAAGAGAGATGATAAATATAGTCATCAAATGCATTTTGGGCAGTCATGCTCATTTGCAGTATTTGCATCAAATAACACTAGAAGACTTATGAACCAGAAAAGATGTTGATCCACGTGTAATTCCGATTCAGTTACACCAAGGATGGATTTGAACCACTGAAGCTCACAAAATCTTTTCAAGAAGAATTGCTGCCACTTATTGGAATTGTTAATAATGTATCATCTGGCTTGATTTTCCTCTTTGAAACAACCCCCTCACATACCTTCTCCTTCCCTTCTGTAATGCACTTTTAACTTCTCGTTCAATTTTTTTTTTTTCCACTATCTTGCCCATGACATTTTCAATTTGCTCCTCAAAAAATGGCTATTTGTTTTGAAAGCTTCGGGAATAAAAGAATATTTAAACAATTAACTGTAATCACATTCATCATTCTGCAAGGTACCACAAATCTGCACTAGAAATATAATGAGAAAGCAACACTTTTCTTCAGAAAGAGGAAAAGAGAAGATAAACATCAACATTTCTCTCTCTCTTATTACTTTGTTATCTTTTTCAGACTAACATGTCCATCATGAAGCACTTTAATACAGGGTCATTATTGTTACACATATTATGCACAAAGAGCCAAGGCTTCATTCTGCCTGAGATAAGATATTCACACTTTTTTTTTCTTCAGTCTATTTGCAAGGCTGGATGGATAATCAGCCAAAATAACACAATATGACTCAGCACAGCAGAACGTCCACTTCTCTTTGGGGATTCTGGAGTTGCTTTTTCTTTTTTTAACTTTGTAAGACCGGAAAAGATGTGTCCCTCCCAGACAAAGCTCAAGTAAAAAAGGTTTGAGTAAACACCGAGCCTTGGGGGAAACGGCACAGCTCATGTAGCAACGTTTCTGCTGTTGTGTCCTCTAAGAGGGTCGATCCACCCGCCACCTCGGGGAAGCAGGGGACGAGGCAGGACCCGCCGCTCCCGCTGCCAGGCAGCCGCGGAGGCTCTGCCCAGCGCGGGGGCTCCCAGCCTGCTGCTGCGGTTCGGCCGCCCGAGGGTTGCGCAGGGACGGCAGCGGAAGGATACAGAGCAGAGAACTGGCAACATCCCACCAGGATGGCAGTCTGGAAAATTAAGGACATACGGGGTTTTTTGGATATCTAAATGCTGTCTATTGCTTAAAACAACTGTGTGAACATGCAGAACATTTCAAAAATATGTTTTATTTGATCTCTACAATGGTTTAGTACTAAGAATACCTCTACTAAGAGTCAAAATCATGACTCCAATATAACCAATAAGTTAAATACATGGGTTTATCTCACTCAAAGGGTAACTCTCTCCAGTAGGCACTTAATGCAAGCAGCAAGGGACACTGCTGTCCTGCAGGTGACTCCTGGTCTACGAAAGTGGCCGGCAAGGACAGCTGAGCTGCACCTATAGACATCGGTGGCCCTGGTTTTCAGTGAAGAGACATGGCCAGCTGAAAAGGCAGCAGGGTGAGATCTCATCTGACCTGAGACGGTGTGAAAAGGGCACCGAAAAACTTGGCCCGCGACTTACAAAGACCCATCAGTATATGCCTCATTTTTAGCCATCTGTGTAATTCTTGGGTGAAGGCAGTGGGATTTATTTGTGCTTTCCAGAATTAGGATAGGCATGAATTTATTATTTAGCAGTTTTGTGAATGAAGCACCTCAAACCATAGAGCTATATACTAATAGTGTCCATACTATATTTAACACATCAAAATTAGGCTGGCAGGGAAGACATGTTAAAACCAGCTGATGGGAAGAATCACATCATAACGTATATGCGTAAAAAAACATGACTAAAAGGGAGTTTGTTTCTGTGATAATCTGACTATGTAATACCATCAGGGTCAACGATATCCCTGACGAACATCTACACAGCAGCATGAAGCCAGGAGCAGTAGTTAAAAATGTCCGTGACCTTTTGCTAACAGTCCCAGTTTCGTCAGGTTTTCACACCGTGTTGGAGAGGCAAATACCATTTGTACTCGCAACCTCTTTCTTTCATGCATTGGTTTTGTGCATGTCTCCTCTAAATCACAAGCAAAGCTTGTGGTAGTTTAGCCAAAACTCAAGGAGGGAAAACATGCTATTAAGCAGAGGGAAAAACTAACGTCCTCCTTGCTTTTCTGCCTCTCTCTTGTCAGCTGCTCCACAAAAGGTCAGCAGTGAAACAGGACAAAGCTGGCAGCGCTTGTAAGCATTAAGCACCTTTAACTTTCCTTAAAGCGAGCCCCTGGCTGCTTATCGCCAGCGCTGTCACAAAAAGTCACCCAGGGAACCTCTCAACCGCCATCCTCTACACTACAGCTTAAGTGAATAAGAAATCACATACGGCTCCAGAAATCGGTCCTCTGCAGTCCCAGAAGCTTGTTTACCACTGCTGTAGTAGCTGAATTGCTGAATGAAATATTTACAACTATTCATGCAATCAAACTCATTTTCCTTAGGAAATAACTGATTAGGTATCTCACATCTGTTCCTGCCAATTATTTAAGTCTGTGCTGATCCATATCTAGTCCTGACATGAATGTTAATGTTTTAGAAACAGTCACTCTTAATAGGAGGGTGATGACAGGCTATGCAGCCCCGGTGGCGATTGACAGCAATTGGAAAGTTCTGTATTTACAGGTAAAGTATGACACAACCAGCCCACGATTTTCTCTAACCTGGTGACCTAGGGCTTAGGAAGCTTGGCAGAAGATAGAGCAAAGCTTGACACAGAATTATCTTGAGAATTATCTTCCTATCGCTGTCAAAAGGTTTTAATATCTCACAGATGTTTTCTTCCTCTATGCAGAACAGCACTACTGCTCTGCCAGACGCCGGCAGTGCACGTCTCTCCCAACGACGTTTCCCCATCAGGGCTCTTTTCTGACTGAGGCTATTTCAAGTGTTGCAAGGCTGGGAAGAAAATCAGCTGCTAGTGAACCTAACTGAGGTGATCCTCTAATAGAACATGACATTCATGTCTGGAAAGACACACAAAGTAAATCCCACATCTTTGTGCACTGTTAGAAATGTAGAAAGAAATCTAATGTTTAGTTAATCTGATTTAAGTCATCTAGCAATCCCCTTTGCCACAGTAAATTTATCACAAGAACTTACAAAAAAGAAGGGAAAAAAAGTATTTATTGCAATGACTCCAGACTCCGCATTACTGCACAGAGCAGGAGAGAAATCTTCACCCCTCTCAGGTCAACTGAAAAGCTCGTCACTGGTGTGCCAAAGATGCCAAAGACAAAACAGATGATTCGAATTACGGCCCTTTCTGGTACTGTTCATCCATTGTGATAACAGTGTTTTGTAAGTTCTGACAATAGCAACTAGGTCAGAAGAAAACTCTTGGCAACACCTATAATCACTACAAATTTTACTTCAAGGTTAAGGAACCAAATAGAAACAGCTGAAGAACACGAACATTTGCCTGCAAAGGACCTTGTAGAGCTGTAAGTCAAACATAAACAAAGTCTATATAAGTGCCTGCACAGTAATCTCTGGAACAGTCAGGAATGCCTCACAAAAAGCAGATTTCAGACACAGCCCAAAGGAGATTAAACGGACAATTCATCTCTCTCAGGACTGCTGTACATCATAAATAGGCATTATGTCTTCTGTATAAAGCAGCTTGTTATCTGATTCATTCACTGATACCTCTTCTTATTTAAGCAACTCAAACTGGGATATATCACAAAATTCCAGAATAATTTCCTCGGCGCTGCAGCATTTGAAATCTGAAGATGTTTTATATTTATAAAATTTTACTTACTGTGCAATCAAATTCACGTTAACATAATATACTACCACTAAGGACAACATTTAAGTAAGATGATACTCCATCTGGATCACTTATTAATATTCATATGCTTTTCTTCCAAAAAAAGCCCCTCAAACCATAAAGGCTGTCCTCTTTTGGGTTAGTCTTTTTCCGTCCCTCAAGTGAACACTGCAATTCTACTCCTCTAGACACAAGACTCCTACGGACAAACCAATCAGTCTAACACTCCATCTTTATAGTTCTGCTAGTTGCATTTTGAACTGTGAATATATCCAAGATAGGGAATCCAGCTCCAGATTTGAAACATGTGCTCTGGATAGATGGAGTGCTGATTCTTCCCCCGCTTTTGTTTCCAAATGGTTTAGTGACAATTTTAGTCCTCTGCACTTATTTTTCTCCTGCTGTAGGCCAGGGATCTTTGCCCTTCACAGACAGTATACTCAGACTGTTACAGAACCATACACACTCTCCTACTCTGAAGACCCTCTTTGGGGCCCTTCTCTTTCCAAAGTTTGAATAATTTTTAGAAAGTAGAAAATGGAGTTGTAGACAACTTTCCTGTATAACAGGATTTTCAGCAGGAGTTCCTGAGTTGTGCAAACTTTCCCAAAGAGCGGACTTCTGCTCCAGGCCCAGTGAGACATATACAAAGATAATCAGGAGGTCTTGCAGTTGATGAACAAGTCCCAAGGGATGTCAAGACACCTGTATCAGAAAGTCACTGAGCTGTACAGAAGCCCACACTCCAGCAGAATAACAGTGCGAACCGCCTGTCCCAGGCCGGGCACCCAAAGGCTGACGTACGCTCCCTCTGCAATTACACAGCTCAGCATCGCCACTGCCACGTGGGAGGCCAACCCCAGAGCTTACGACTGAAAGAAAATAAAGTAACTCACTTTTTCTATGTTGACTCATTGTCTCCACTAATGACAAGGCTCAGCCCTCTGCAGTAAGCAAGATTAAATAGAAAAGGTAGGTGTTAACATTAGCACAAAGACTGTTTTATTAACACTTCCTACTGTGCCCTTTCCATTAAAAGCCTGCCCCAAAATGAAGCCATTCCAATTAGTCAATTGGAAGCAAAAGCAAACTGTTGATATTCACCTTGAATATATGCAGCAGTAGCGGAGCGAACCAAAGTCACGCCTTTTCGCTACACATGACTCACAATGCACACACTTAATACCTCACTTAATACAATCCGATCCCAGACAGTTTGATCGGAGTGAACATTTTTAACTTACTGTGAGTCCTGCCAGTGTACAGTGCACTCAGAGACAGGACAGACAGGTTTGTAGCCAAACTTCCTGCGCGAGGGGTGTAACCTTCCCCAGGTGTTACGGCCTCTCTAATTGCTGTTTGCTGCAACAAGCCAGCGCTGGACCAAACACCCAGCATCCTCCTCCACGCATACAAATACACGCACAGTTTGTGCAGCAGCGCCGTGAGCAGCCGAACCCCAAGGGCAGACTGCCAGGGACGCAGCTCTACCCCTCAGCTCACGTTGTGCGAGAGACCCTGAGAGCACAGGAACTAACAGCGGTGCAGCCTTTGCCAGCAACAGGGCCAGGGTTTCATCGGATCCCTTTCACATAAAGACTCCGCCTTTACTTGAAAATCTTCTTATAACGCTGCCATGTCTATGCAAAATAATTCAATGGGAGCTATTATCTCTTCACCTATTGTTTATTTACTTTTCCAAAAAAAGGGTTTGCTTAGTATGGTGTTTATGGTAAAAACTCCATTGTCCTGAAGCAATGCGCCATATTGTGCTGTGAGTTAAAATAAGATTGAAGCAGGCAGGGCCCAGCAGAGGAGAACAAACAAACCTCATTAATTGCTTTATGCATGTGTGTATGCGTGTGTTTGTGGGCTGAACAGATGAAGCAAGAGAGGAGATTGGCATTTTTATGGTATCATTCCTTCCCATTGCCACATACTCGAAAATCTCGCCTGAGCTCAGGCCATTTGTAAACAAGAATAAACACACCTACAAATATCCTTGCATTTATCTATCAGTCCATCAATTAACTCATCTGTCTATATCTGGCACTCAGCAAAGCAGCTCCCATTCACTTATGGAGCCCCATATAGATTGCTTGCAAGTGTGGGGGACGCGAAGAGCTGCGGCAGTGGAGGTCCAGCATGACACGCAACACGGCTGTGGGGGCCAGACCAACTCTCCTAATCCCTGCCCAGAGCCACAGTGCAGCAATGCTCACGGTAGATATAAATATAGGTACCGGCTAAGCCCAAGACTGTTGGTGCTCAGTGCAAAACTTCAAACATATCTATTTCATGCAAAAAGCTCCTGAGAGGTGGCCATGGAGAAGCTGGCTGGGGACACCGCAGGTGGCAGCTCTCGCCCGGCTCCTCCACACTGTACGCACAGCGACGGGAAGAGAAGTGCTTGCCCTCCCCGGCTGCTCCGGCGCCCGCCTCCGGATGCGGCAGCCAGCGAAGCCGAGCGGACCCCGGTGCCCTGCTCTCTGCACCCAGCACCCGGTGGCACGAGGGCTCGTGGCCGCCGTCCTGCCGCTGGCACCCTCTCAGCGCAATGCAGCCCACGTACACGACCGCAGACCATCCCACCACCATCGGCGGGGCCATTTTGAGCGGCCAGTGTGTGCACGTGTGCTTTTGTGTGTGTATCCTCCGAAGCTGTACGCGGTCTCGCTGTGCGTTCCTGCTAGGGAAAGATGCATTTTGCAGTGCTCGCAGTGACAGTGTTTGGTAAGCCAGTTCAGTTACCATAGTGCTACGCACTAAAGAAACGTCGACAAATTAGTAAATTATACAATGGTGTTTGCCTAAGAATGTAAGTCAGAGTCAGATGATTCAATGCATTTCAACAGCTCAGCGGAGTTTGGTTAACACACTTCCTCTTTTATAATCTCAGTATTATCCCCATCTGCACTGTCATTTTTCCATATTTCAGTTTCTCTTAACAGGCAGCTTATCAGGTATGTGATCTCTGCTTCAGGCTAAGTCAAGCTGTTTTCCTCTCCTTGCTTGCTTGCTTTCTCTCCTTTTGCTTCTTTCTCTCCCTCTTTCCCTCTTTCTTTCCTTCTTTCCCTCCTTCTTTTTCCTCTCTCTTTCTCTCTCTTTCTTCCTTGCTCTCTCTCTCTTTTACTTGTACTAAGAGGAAATGTACATTATACGTTCAACTTTCCTACAACAAAACTAATTCATCAATAGTGGCCAGCAATCTCTTAATTCTTCTAGAGGTTATCATCTTGTGCATTTTACAGAGTTTTGTTCTGATCTGCCTCACAGCAGAGCTAATTTTAAGTCCAGCTTTGCAACATACTTTAGGAATATCAGATAAAAAGGAAAAACTGGGGACATCAACATCAGCCCCCAATCTCAGGAAACATGGCTTTTAATGTCTACTTTAAAACTGCTCTTCAACCTGCCACGATGCATCAGGAGACCCAGACCACTTCCTCACATCCTATAACAAACTTATGATATGCATTAGAAGTGCAAAAGATAAAATTGTACTGTGACGCAGAAAAGAGGAGGGTAGACGGAAGAGCATTACCGATATTGCATGTCCTTGCAACCACAAGAAGTTCATTAAACAACACTAGCAACATATCCTAGAAAATATGCCATGAAATACACTACAAAAAGCAAAAAAAACAATCTTACAGCTCCTGGCAACACAACCTGAAGGAAAAATTCCTCTCCGACCCCAAATCTGATGAGCAGGCTAACCCAGAGAGCACGCTAGAAAACACTGCCCAGGCAACTGTGACAATCTAATGCTACGAGGACATGTGGGCTGCACACCTTTGTCACCCCTCCAGCTGTGGCACACCAACTGGCCAACGCCCAGTGTTCGAGAGGAAGGCAAATGGGGAAAGCAAGTCGAATCTGCAGCAATGGGGAAAAATCCTTCTTGCCCCAGCTCTCCAGAAAACAGCAGAAGCCTTGATGCATGGGGTTAATATCACACAGTGCAAACAAAAACTGAACCACTCTTTCCAACCTTGCCTTGAAAATACTAATATACTGGAGACCCAACGACTAACTCTACAAACTTAATTTCCTATCTCCAGGAATTCTCTTATTCAGTTGTATAATCTGTTCCATAAGATTATCAAGATCTATCTCAAAACAACTACCCTAATGGAAAGACTATTACACAACTTCAGTCCTTAGATAGTCAGAAGCTTTCTTCTAATTTCCCATCCAAATTTATTCATGACCAACTTATATAATTTGATCTTGTGCTGATACTATTCTTTGACTTAGTTTTTCTGCCTTCTTGCTATTTCGCCCCAACAGTGCGTACAAAGACTCATCGTAACCTGTCCCTTCATTTGTTCAACTGGCCAGAGCTAAACAAATTAAGCTCTTTAATCTCATTTCATAAAATAGATACTCCATTCATGTAATCACTTCACTAGCCCTCCTACTGGTCTAATTTAACATTTTCTTGATCGAGGTGTCTGGAGATATGCACAATACCCCAGGGTGCTTCTCCACGAGTGACACAAAACTCGTACACCAGCACCTTGCACAATGATAAAAGTCACACTTTTCTCTGTATTTTTTTACAGTATTTTCCTTAGAGCAGTCAAGAATGGCAATAGTCTCTTTCATAGCTCCATCCCCGTGATGGCTCAGAGGGATCTTCTGATGAGCCAACATATCCACATCACTCCTTTCGGCACTGACAGTCAATGGGTTCCTGTTTTACAGAAGTTCTTGTTACTGGTCTCAAAGCTCCAAGCTTTGCATGACTTTGCATTCAGCACTACTAAATGTCATTGACAGTGACAATACCTGCAAACTTTGTGCTATCCCACACGACGCATGAGTCCACACTGACTTCTTTCCCATCGGTCAGAGTGGCTGCACTAAACGTGTGCGAGACTGGTCCCAGAGGACCAGCACTAACCTCTCTCCAGCCAGATGACTTTCTTTGAATACAACTGTTGTATCTTTTCCTTAGACCTTTTGCACCTTTCAACTCCTGTCTTGGGCCAGCATCTTCATTTTAAGAAGTGATATCCTATGGGGCATGATATCAAATGCCTGGCTTTAGACGGCTTTAGATGAATTATATTACTCTATAACCCCACCTAAGAAATGTGTTATATAAGAAAGATGTTAGATTAGTCCAGCACAATCCATCTTTGATAAAATCTTGTCATAATTTAACCGGCTTCCTCATTATTTCTATGTATAATTATTCTTTCCTTCAAAATGTGTCATGAGACACTGTGTACTAGTGCATTCAAACCACTAGGCCTATAATTCCCTGCATCACTTTTTTTTTTTTTTGACAGTATAGAGACTTCACTTACAAGATACAAACGCTTCCCCACCTCTGCAGCTGAGAAGTCATGAAAGGTCTTGCTACTAGACTTGTGATAGTAGGTGCCAGTGCTTTCAGTATTTCAGGACCAGGTTATCTGAACTTCTTCATTTGCCTCACTAAGATATTTAAGTTTTGCGCTTTTTTAACACTTTGCTATGAATAGCTTTCAGTCTCTTACAGATTTGTTAGTAACTGTACTGTAGTGCAGATTCTGCAGAAGGTCCTGCTTTCATGGGCAAGTTGTGTCATTACTTAGAGATGCAAGTTCTCCTTTCAGTTTGGGCATGGCTAATTTCAGTTTTGTGTAAATTGACTAACTGCAGGTTTTGGTTAAACCAAAATAAGTTTATTCAAACGCAAATAAGAATGTCCTCTCAAGAGTTCACATCAGGTTAATCAAATCACTTTAAAAATGGACTTAAACTCAATTGGTGTAATCTCTGTGTGGACAAGGCCAAAGCCAATAACAGAATATTCAAGTAGGTCAAATTCTCTCATTAATTGTATACACCTCTACGCAACTTGATCGAATCTCCCGGATCAGAGGCTGAGCAGATGTAGAGCAAGCAAACACCTCTTTGTATAGAAGGCTCATCAGGGCCTATTCACCACTTAAATCTCACTTAAAACCAGGGCTCAAGTGGGACTTTAGTAATAACAAATAGGCTCTGCACAGGGGCGCTTTTCATTCAGGGTAGTGGCCCCAGGGCAAGAAAGTCTCTTCTCCTTGTGGCCCGCGCAGCGGCTGGGTGCTACAGCATCCTTGCACTCACCCAAAGGTAGCAGAGAGGCAAGGGCAAAAGAGCAACGGCCTCAGCAGCAGACGGGGCCAGAGGCAGGCAGGGCCACGCGGGACCTCGGGAAGGGGCTGGAGGAACGTGGGGCAAGGAAAACAAGCACCGGGGAGAGGGGGAGCCTCAGGGGACCCCTCAGCTGCCGCCGGGGAGCCCCAGTGCTCTCGCCAGCCTCGCGTCGAGCCTCGAAGGCATGGCTCTGCTCTCAGGGTAAATTTTGCTCCGTATTACATGGCCACAAGCCAGTAGGTCCTGCCAGCTGCAGCTGTGCAAATGGGTGATGCTTCAGCAGGACTGCGCAGGTCAGACAGGGCAGAACGTGGCCTTAACGAATAAAGATTCACATGAAAGAAGGGTGTTATCCAGGTCATAAAAAATAAATATAGCTTTGTATCCATCTGACTTCCTTATTAGAGAGGTTGGAATGAGTGTGATACAGAGGCGTATCATTTTAATAATACCAACAAAGTCCGGTCCATACTATTTTGATTTTTATTGGTATTATTATTCTGGTTATAGACCTATTATTCCACTAAAAACAACTATTTCATTACAAGCCATGGATTCAGTTGTTGATATACACATTATTCCCCTAATCTTGAAAGAATGAGCTATGCTGGCATTAAAATCTTCCTATCATTACAAGTGAATTTTGGGAGGGTGCATAATTTAGGGCAAAACAATGCAACTTCTGTATATAGACAAGCCCTCGATCCAAACTGTAAAGGCATTTTACCAAATTTCTTGATGCTGCTAACAAGCAGAAGTTGGACTTGACGTCACTATCTCTGAAATTTAATGTTGCTTCCAACACCATGAGACTTCAATTATGAACTACTCACTTGCTAACTTTAATCTTTAACCCTGAGCTACTTTTGAGTGAGTACTTGATGTGTGTCTTAAACCACTGAAGTAATTTAATATAGACATAAACTGAGTGGCTGAAAACCAGGAACCATCACATACCTTATTGCCAAATTTTACTGAAATTTGCAGTTTATTTTAGAAATTTCAAACCAATTTTCCTTTTCCCTCTAGATCAAATAATCCTAACACATAGCTCTAAACGAATAACAGAAACGAGCAATAAGTAATTGATCCTAATTGAATTTACATCTTTCCTATTACATCTTCCAGAAAACTTCTAAAGATTCAGTAGTAAACAGGTTTAGCCCACGACATATGAATGACTCCCATCCACACGAACTTCCATTTCTGGCTTAGCCAGTGAGCCTATTCTCCTCAATAGTACTTGCTACACTTGTTCGAAGTGTGCCTGACCCAGCACCCTGAGTGCTACCCTTATTGTGTAGCAGCGCACAGGCTGCTCTGTTCCTCCGTGATGCATCAGTGACACACTAGTCTACTCTGGATAGTACATTACAGGGAAATTATCTATCTTTCTGAAATACTTCTGCTAGAAAACCAAAAATCCAAATGTATTTTTCTGACTGGATAATTATGGTGAAGCATTGAAGCCGAGGAAGTCCACAAAAATTGCACAAATCCCCAAACAAAACAGTATATTTTGTTGTAGCTTATTCAGTACACGGGGTTCATGCTGTATACTCCCCAAATTATCTAGAATTTTAAATAACATCTGTAGGACCTCTGAAGACTGCAAAGCCTATGTAGCAGAAATGTGCACAGCTGCCTCTTTAGGCAAGTTCCCATTTCAGCACATGAGGGACTGGGAGTAGCAATCCGGCAAAATAAGGACAGGAGAGCACCGTCGTCGTGTTCAGAAATGAAGTGACTCCTGACATTTGCCCATCTATACACCTAGGAGGTCTGGTCTCATTAGGCAAATCAGCAGGTCGGCTTTCACTGCACACGACAATAAACTCGGGCTAATAAATAACCCTGCCCTCCCGGGCTACGCTGCACCCTCGCAAGCGGGCAAAGTATGGGACATTTTAATGGCTTGGAGTTCAGCTACCCAAGCTCCAGGGCTACTCCCTTTCTGAAGAATACGACTTTGATCGGGGACCAGCACCGGCCGCCAACGTGTCAGTTCTGCCCCAAAAAGGGGCTGCCGGACTTCTCAGCAGCCCCTTGCGGAGACCTGCCTGGAGGAGCGTGCAGGGGCCTGGCAGCCATCAGGGACTGGGGGACATTTGGGGACATTTCCAAAGGACAAGTGTCTCTCACGCACACATGACACCTCACATAGGAATCACGCAGGGCTCAGCACGGAAGCCCGCTTCAAACGCCAGCTCCCACAGCCATCAGTCGGCATTTTCTGCCATTAAAGACCAGCGCTTGGCGTTACCATTCACAAATCCGTAGCCGAAATGTTAGGAAGGGCTTTCAAAGCCTTCACAGTTCCCCGCTTGTAACGTAAACAGTTTGTAAAATGAAATGACACAATAACCCTGGTGGGAGGAGTAACTTTCCGACCTGGATGTTAGACTCTATATTTAGGAACGGGACCTCGCCTGGGAGCTGTTGCTCCGTCCTACCTTTCAGACAGCCCCGCTCGCAGGCGGCAGGACACCGCGGAGGGACCAGAGGGCTGCGCCCCGCCGCCCTGCCCCAGCCCCAGCCGAGCGGTGCCCCCGCTCAGCGCCCGGCGCCGCGCTGCCCCGCGGCCGCGCTGCCGGGGCCGCGCCCGCCGCCGGCCCCCCCGGCGCGACGGACCAGCCGCGCTGCAGCCCCGTGTCCATCCTGCAGACACACGTTGCGCCTTAAAAAATCAGGCGACTTCAGCCTTAAGTTGCAGCTGTACATTTTCACCCCCGAAACTTCACCGGGACCTTCAGGAAGGTGCGGGAAGAGCGCGCAGGCTACCGCGCTGCCCCCCGCGCCCGCGGCGGGGGCTCGTCCCGCGGCAGCGCCGGGGCCGGGGCGCCCCGAGCCCGCCGAGCGCACCCGCCGCGGCTGCGGGCAGCCCCCCCGGACCCCCCGCCCCGCTCCGCCGCCGGTACGTACCGTCCGGGAGGATGCGTGTCCCGCAGCCGCCCTCAGTGCCATGCCCAGCCCCGGCGCGGTGCCCTGCCGGCGCCAGGGGCTACCGCCCGCCCCGGGGTGCCGCTGCCCGGAGGAGACATGGCATGGGCGCGGGCGGGGCTGGCCGCGGAGCGGAGGGGGCGCGCAAGGTGGGTCCGGGCTGCCGGCGAGCTGCGGCGGGACTTGTGAAACTCGCCTACTGCGGCGGGCGGTTGTGTAACGCGGCGGCGGGCTGAGCCCGTCCTCCTGGCACTGCACAGGCGCGCTCCCTCCACCCCTCCCCGCTGCCACCGGCAGCCGCAGGCAGCAGGCAACGCGGGGCCGCGCGCATCGCCCCTCCCGCGCAACGCGCGCGCCGCGGGCAGAACGCGGGCAAAACGGGGATGGAACGCGCGCGGAACGCTGGCGGAACGCTGGCGGAAGGCGCACGTAACGCGCGCCCGCCCCATGCGGCAGCGCCCGGAGCGCGGGCAGGGCCGGGGCAGGGCGCGGGGCGCGGCGGTGCCGGCCGCCGGGCGGAGCCGGCCGAAAGTAGGTCACCGCCGCCGCTCCGCGCCCGCGCGGGCGGCCCCGTCGGCGAGCGGCGGCCGCGGCGAGGGGGCGCAGGGCCGCGGCGCCCGGCGGGTCCCGGCCGCCCCCCGGCCCCGTCTGCGCGGCGCCCTGCGAGGGGCTGCGGGCCGGGGCCGCCGGAGCGCCCGCGGGCCTGCTCGCCCGAGCTGAACCCCTGCCAGCTCACATAACCTCCGCGCTCTCTCGACGAGGCACTCGGCACCGATTCCATGCCCGAAACAAGCTGTTCTTTGACGTGATTAGTCATTTCATACTATGAGTCACTGATTTAACATTTGCTGCTTCCTTCCGCATGCGACTTCTTTTTTTCTTCCCTTTCTCTGCCATAATTATTTCCCCTCTCTCCAGGGACGTAGCTGCTTGCCCCTTTCCCCGCTGCGCCCCGCTCAGGTGTCCCGTGTTCCCGGGCGGGTGGGAGCGGGGTTCGCCGCCGGCCTGGGCGCCCTGCCCGGAGCCCCATCGCGGGGCTGGTTTTCACTTGTTCCATTAGGTAATGCTGGGTGCCGGAGATCTGATTTGCGCTCCTCTTGTTTCTGGAAGCGCCGGATCACAGAAGCTTTGGCATCAAGACTGTTTTCTAGCCTGCCCTTTTCGCAGGATGTTGCAGGGAGGGATCAGCTCTAGCCATAAGTGCAGCTGGAAATACTGTTTAGCTGGGAAGGAGCTGGGAAGGAGCTCTCGGTCTCCGAGTCCAGAGCCTGGCACGTGCGGGTGGCGGCATCACACAATCCCTTTCCAAAACGACCACGCTCCATCTTTAACACAGGCTAGATGGTTTTTGCCCCCCCAGCTCCTCTTGGGAAGCTGCTCAGCGCCGGCCCGGCCAAGCCGGGGCAGCGCTGTACCTCATGTGGGACAAACAGGTGGGGCTCTTGCTTTAAAGTCACTCGTGGACCAGGATGCTGAGACGATGCCATGAGTGGAAAAGACAGAGAAAACATTCGGAAATGGTTTAAATAAACAAATCTGGGTTGCGGTGATGGCGCCCAAGTAAGAAGCAGTGAGTGGCGGCATGGGCGCCTCTGCAGGGGCCCGTGCCCGTGGGCCACCGCGGTGAAGCAGACCACAGGGCACAAAATCAGAACCAAGAGGAGTCAGCAGGCAACAGTTTGCTGCAGTGGGTTTTTAATATCAGCCTAATGCCCCTGAGGAAAGGGAAGTTGTTATAATAATAATCCCGAGTAATATCAGCTGCTACTGCTGAAGACAAGTGAAAGGAAACCTCTGCACTCAGCTAACTATCTGGTGGGTGGAAGCAGGGAGTATGTCTCCGTGCGTCCCTCAGTGCTTCTGAAGCACTGTCAATACCACGATCGGAGCCGGAGCACCCCGCGCAGTTGCCCTGCTTGTCCGGACGGCGACACCGGGGCTTGCACCTCCGGCCGGCCAGGCCACACAGTGCAGGCAGAACAGGCACCGCGTCCCTGCCTCCCCTGGAAACCCTTCCTGCCTTCCCCGAAATGCGCGTGGGGTTTCCGGGGGGCAGCGTGGCTGCCCAGAGCATCGGGCCCGCGGGAGACGCGGTCCAGCCCAGGAGGGAGCGCGGCTCCCGCAGGAGCCCGGCAGGGAACGATGTCAGCCTGTCTCTTCGAATACAGAGAGTTCTCAGAAATTTCACGTTCCACTTTAATTGCAGTCACACTGTTTTCTGACTAGAAAGTGTTTTATTTGAAGTGTTTCAGCTCACTCTGCTCTACACCCTGACAGGCAGAGACAAAGCTGTCGTTAGGCTGGGTGAGCGCGAGGGCCGTTCTTCCCGCGGTAGTGCTAACAGAGATTTCATGTAGATGACTTCAATTATCTCATTTAAAAGAACATACTCTCCAGCAAAATCCTTCTCAAAATTAAAAAAGAATTGTGAAGCAGACATTTCTGGCAAGAAAAAAATTCACACATTCCTCAAAAAGCTGTGGGTGTTGGGCAGCTTTTGCTGTACCCTGCAATGTTTGATATATCTTCAGATTTGTTTATATTATTATTTTTTGACAATGCTGTGTTGCAAAGAAGTATCAGTAACAATAAGACCAAGAGAAGATTATTTTTGGCCCAAAAATAAGAATAGCAAAGAATATGGATACATATTTACAGCCTCCCTCTGCCCCGGTCACCAACCAGATTTGTGAATTCAGCAATCTGACAGGGACCATTAAGTTGTTACATAACTAAGAAATAAGGGGATAGCTTGGGCTACATTTTGCAAGATCACAATCTTTCGTCTGGAGTAAAGGGTTCTACAACCTTGCCTTTAAATTACAGACCTTAAGAAGTCATAGCCAGGAAATGTTTGTATTATGCAGTGCTAAACCTCGAACCAGCTCCTGCAGGGAATCGGGCCCCTCAGCCCCACCAAGCTCCCAAGCGTGCACACATACGTTCAAAATTGTGCTCTCGTTTTTTAGAAAACTTTAACTGTGAGGCTTGGGATAATATAAACCAAAAGGAAAGAAAAGCATATAGAAAACAAAGTGTAAAAATACTCTTGCCTTGATCTGAAGAGGCTGGTTTTGTCTGTTTTTCACTGTAACTCTGGGAGGTGGCAGCTAGACCAGAGTTCAAGTGGCTGCGCTCCTTCAGCAATACCCACCGCGGCAGCTCCGGAGAAGTCGCAGGGAAGCGCCTTTCCCGGTGCCGTGCAAGGCAGGTACAATTGTGTTGGCACTGTTGCACAACGCTATTGCCTTGACACGGTGTCACGTAAAGATTTTAAATTGCCTTTTTATTAGTCATCCTCTATTCCTTTTAATTGTGCCTGATAAACAGGGCCATTTTACCTTTGTGTTCCATTGTAGGCACTTACTGTTCATATTTATATCACTAAAGATACTTTCCATCTTTTATTATAGTGGTGGTAGATTTAGAAGAATGAATAAGCATTCGTATGATAGCTGCGTGGTGTTTTAGCAGATCCACTTGCTACATTTTCAGATGTCTACTTTTGAAGTGTTGGGATCTATACAGGTCCTTGATCCTGGCCCTGAAAATGTTTAGGCAGAAGCTTGAGTCAATGCACAGGAACCAGGAAGAAAGGGCAGCATGATTTAAACATGCACCTAATATTTTTCAGGATCAAGTGCAGTAGGTGGGTGCCTAACACCACAGAATTCACTTTGATCTTCTCCGAGGACTGAATTTTCTGCAGATTAAATTCATGCCTCTGAATTATACTATTAGTTATTTAACAAAATCAAAGTTGGAGGATGAATAAATAATTATTGAATTTAATTTAGAGAATATAGTTGAAGTTTCTGGAGTATTTTAGTCACATTTACTTTTAACATGAAATACTGCTGAAGAGTTTGCCTACGTGGAACTTTATCCCTGGACTTCCTTATCTAACAGCGGATGGATAAAGTATGTTTGTGAATTCTAAAGTTTCATTTGAAAACTCCTGGAAATAATGGTACATTTTCCTTTCTGGGGTATGACAACCTTCTCCTCATCCCATTTATCCCCCTCCCTGACACACACATGCAGTGGCAAGGAAGTTCACTGTGGCAGGGAACTACTCTGCCCCCAGTAAGAAAACCTCCAGGAAATTTTTCTCAGTGACTTCTCCAGCACGAGTGGGAGTATTTACCTTTCTGCCGCACTTCTGGGTTGTGCCTTTAGAGCTCAGATTTCTTCATCAAGCGGCACCCTACAATTATTGGAATCCTTCTCCTTCTGGAGATGTGCCTTTTCTCTGGGCTTATTTAATTTTGTCTTCATTTTTCTCCTTTTAAGAACACTCAAAAAATAAAATTCAAGTTTGTACCAGAATCACATGCCAGAAGGTGAATAAAATCCCATTCTCATTTAGGTGCAGAAAAAGGAATGGAAACTCCATTAAAGGCAGAGACAAAACCACATTTACCCCAGTGTGAACAGGATTTCCCCGTTTGTGTAAAATCTTGCATCCTTGTGGGCTGGAAAGAACTACTTTCTGTCCTACATAGCATCTTTGAGCACCACTTTGAATCTTTTTGCAACTGCTTAAAAGGATTAGAAATACAAATGAATTAATCATGATTTAGGACAAAATTCCATGTAAGCTTTTCACGACCAGCTAGAACATTTCCATTCCCATCATCCAGCACCTTACTTTGTAGAAAATGGTTTAAGATGGTTCTTGTAGAGGCAAGATTGGTGCCCAAATTTTGTGGGTATCTAAGACCCTGTATTTTCTTGTGCTGGAGTTCCAGCATGGCCAGCAAACGATCGCTGGGACTGTCTGCAGATATGTGGAATATGTTAGTACTTATTTGAAAAGCTGAGAGGTGCCAAAGTTAGAGATCTGGCCAGGAAAAAGAATAAAAGAACACTTTTAATGTGGCTGATCATACTTTCAGCAATAATTATTATTTTTATAAAGGAAACAATATTCTGTCTTAACTGGAGTAAAATATTTTCTGGTAAGAATCCTGGTGATCTATTATTCTGCCTAACTGACAGAGGCAAAAAGAATGACTTGCATTGCTGCCCAGGCAAAGCCACAGCTACCTCATTCTCTCCTCACCCGTATGTGAGAGCAGCCACTGACTCCAGAGCTCTTTGACTGCATTTTAGTTTGATCCCATAGGATAAAGTACCTATGCATTAACTTTCTTTGATCCTGGGTTCATATCTTTTGGAGACTATGCTGAAGACAAATTCAGGCTGCTGCATTTAAATATGGGGTAAGTGAGCATAGGCAATAATCACCTCTGATTAGTATAATCAGCTACCGACGGGACTCCTGAGTAGAGAATAGTATAGAGAATTAATAATAATTGTGCTAAAGGGCCGAACCCCCCGGTCCCCCCGAATTCAGCAAAGGACAAATGTGCAGAGGGAGCACCACGCAAT
Source organism: Dromaius novaehollandiae (assembly GCF_036370855.1). Lineage (NCBI taxonomy): Eukaryota > Metazoa > Chordata > Aves > Casuariiformes > Dromaiidae > Dromaius > Dromaius novaehollandiae. The sequence goes on from NC_088108.1 coordinate 10,732,135, forward strand.
GGCAACAGCAGCAAGTCTGCGTACGCAGCTGGAGGATCACCCACGTTGTGCACGGCCCAAGCCATGTGAAAGCACAGGGGAAGAACTGATAAGTCAGTGCAGAATTACCATCCATCATCTGGAGAACATCTTTCCAAATAAGTCATAGTTGTTGCTAATTAACACATGAAATCCACAACGATAAACATGGATTTTTTTTCCTGTTAATACTTCTGCTGATGATAAGCTTCGCTCATGTAAGGCAGTAGCATTTTAAAGTTCCTCTCAGTTCCTTGCCCTCTCTTAATTACTTGATCCAATATCTAGCAGCTGGGAATTCTGCAGGTTAATTATTCATTGCATGGAAAAGTTTCCATTTCTCCTCTCTCATCCCTTACCCAGAGCAAATGAGATGTTAATATTTTCATCTGATGGAGTTTTCAACAACATGGGTGAGAACTGCAAGGGCTGAATCCAAGACACGAAGCAATGTGTTCCTGGCCAAACATAATAGAGAGAAAGCTGTCCTTGTTTCTTCCTGAAACATGATCTTTCTCCTATAACTAGGTGTCTGACCAGACTTCTGCATTGCAAATGTGAGCAAAAAAGGAAATGTATGCTGAGGGGGCAGAGCGGTGGGCCGTATTGAGCCAGAGAACAGCTTTAGTTGTCCCCATACCTTCTGATCTGTCCCCCAGTCGCTGCCGGTCGTCTCCTTTGCTCTGCCTGGATTGATCTGCAGCCAGAGGGCTCCCAACTACATTCTAATCTCAGCCAGAAACTGGGTAATTGGAAATGAGTGGCATTAAGATGGCTGTCATCTGCATCCCCAAAATACTGCAGTGCACACTGCCTCGCTAACCCTCCGTGCAGCCGTGCTGATGGAGAGCCCTCCTCCTGCAAAATCACATGCAACAGTGTGCTAAGAAAAGAGAAGCAACTGCCTGATTTTATTCTGTGCAGAAAGTAAACTTTTCCTCTCCAAGGAAAAGTGACCTTCCCAGCACTGCAGCTTGTACAAGAAGCATTAAATTCAAGAATATTGAAGGCTGTGGAAAGACCCAGCAGATCACAGAGAGGACACTTGGTTTTAATCCACTGTGAGAGGACCGTGGGGTTAACAATCCCTCTATCACACACCGATTGGCAAAGATTTCAAAAAAAATACAGATGCATATATCTGTATATACATCTGACATCATGCAAACTCACTCGCCACAAGCAGTTGCATGAACTTAACCACCAAAGAAAGATTAGGCATAGTTTGACAGTCTGCCAGCTTATTAATGTCAAGCGGTGGCTTCTTGAGCACAAGCTGTATCAGTGCTTCTTTAAAAGAATTCAGCAGCCTGATTGCCCCAAGGGACCACTGACAATATAACCCGGCAGCTAGAAAGGACACGAGTCCAGAGCGCAGGGCCCCGGGCGGAGCTCTCCAAACACCTTCCTTAATGATCTTTTAAGATACACACCAAAGAAAACAATGTGTACCCTTGATCCAAAGTACTTTGAAGTTAACAGGGTTCTTGGGTACCTTCCACTGTTTTTCTTCTGCTTTTTAAAAACCACAGAAACCTTCTAAATAAAATGATGAATAGATAAAACAATTCGCCTGATCTTCAATAGAGATTTTACCCTGGGAGCAGGATAGACGCAAAGCATCAGGCATTGCTGATGCTGTGCTGCTGTGGTCATACCTAAATAAAAGCAAGGTACAATGCAAGTCTGTGAGATTTTACCACTGTGTTTAAAAACCTAAATGATACTGAAGTGTGTCAACAAATATACAGAACTGTGTGGGATGTTACTGCATTCTCAGCTCACAGAAATGCACACCATTTTTCTCCTCCATAGAGGAGGTGCTGAACATCATCAGAGAATCAACAATGATCTTATAAACTAGTAGTATGCAACAACTTTCATCTAGCAGCAGTGTTGCAAAAAGTCAGCCCAAATAAATAGAAACAAGCCCCCCACTGACCTGATGAAGTCAGTTCATATTATGCAGCTATAAGGGACTGATTACATTTTCATGAACATAGCGCTTGTTTCTATGGAAAGTGAATATGCAAGACAGTTGGAATTTCCTCATCTAAACAGGAATTTCAAGATCATCAGTTTTGGTCAGGACTTGTGAATGAAGAGTTGGGACTGGAAAGGGCAGTCTGAGGCACATGGATGCCACCCTTCCCATCTGACCCCTAGACTTTCCACCCATCCCTGTCTTAGTGAGAGATCCTCCTAGTTGTGCCCACATCAAGAAAGCCCGTCTGCCTTCTTCCTCCAGGGAAGGGGGCAGGATTCACCTTTTGTGGCCAGCAGAGAGGCGCTTCCCAGCACACCTGGGAGCAGCTGGAGGAGTGCTAGGTGAACTGTTTCACACAGTGGTTCCTGGTTGTTTTTCATTTACCAACTGCTGTCAAATGTCCACATTTCTTGCAGATGCCATACAGCTTTGTATGCAATTTCTTATTCAAACCAGCATACAAGCAATATGGTCTGCACACCAAAGCCTGTGGCTTCTCAGAGCACTGCAAACCACTGCTTGGGAAATGCTTGTTTAGAACAGGTTTCTTTTGGTTACAGCTAAAAAACTGCAATATTGCTTTGGAGTATCACTAATCAAGAGTTGTTGTTGTGCTATAGTGACATCTTTTAGTTTCCCATACTTTTTATCCTCCCCTTCCGGTCCATTTAATACATCTGCCTGCCCTTAACACTGATGGTGGTGCTAGTTTACAGAATAAAAGTCATTTCAAGTATGGAAAAACAACAGAAAGAGACTCCAAAAATGAAAAGTGTTCACTGTTTCCTGTAGAGCTTCAGTCCTTTCACTTGCAGAACTGCAGTTGACCTGCATTAGACAGCAACTGCACAAAGCACTATAAAGCAGCACTCGCTGTGGGTTTGCTGCCCTGTCATTAGCTCCCTCAGTTAATTCAGGCACTGTGCAGTAGTATAGACGTGGCACAGATAGTGTCACTAGCGTAGCAACCAGTGGGTGAATCATAATGAAACTATGAAGAGGAAACATGTCACAAACAGAAGGAATAGCTTGCTTTTCAGTGCAGTGCTTCATCTAAAGAAGAGCGCCCAAGTTAAGGATGCCAATGAGAGAATTAACTTGTGCCCTGGTCACTTAATGCAGCTTTTTATGCGGTTATTTACTGGCTCTGTTGCTATGGGAAATATGAATACTCGCCATGACAACTGCGGCAGAGCGTGGCACCCAGTCTACTTCACACAGTGCATCTTCTCAAGGAAACGCTCCCATTCATACATCCTACAAAATTCTGCATCCTTTAGAGCAAGTCAACGTGGTGCTTTTAGACACAGTGATTAATTCTTCTATATTTTACAGTGATATTGCCTGCTATCTAATATTATTTATTACCCAGTTCTCCCATAGCCCTTCAACATTTGATTGCAAAGCACTTTGCAGAGGTAATCATTACAAAGAAATATTATACCTATTTTACAGATGAGGGATCCAGGCAAAAAAGTTTACATAAGGCCCCACAGCGCAGCAGTGATGGGGCCAGGATTTGAACCCATTTTACTTGGGCCGGTAGGTTAAGGCACCAGGAGCACACCTTACCTGTATTTACCAAAACAAGCTGCTTTTGTGGCTGACAGCGCAATTCGGCAGCAAGCAGGAGTAAAAGGTCCTCTTTGGCTTAGCACACTGCAACAGGCTGGGGGACTGTGTGAACTGCGCAGCCAAAATCTGGCCCACTGAGGCAGAGCAGCTGCTGGGAAAACCCACCGTGTGCTCAGGGAACACATTTGTTTTAAAACGATTTCTGGGGGAAAAAAGGTAAATCCAATTGTGATCAAGAGTTATGAGTAACCAAAACACAAAGAATATGCTCTGATTAAGTATCTAGCTAAGAAAACCATTACCAACCCAGATTATAATCATTCTGGCTATTTACGTCTTAACCTTGCCAAACATGTTTAGAAGTGCATAGTAAGTGACATCTCTGCTTTATTACAATGTTTAGCCTAGAGGCAAACTATCTCTTTTAGTTACTGACATTAACGATGTTGCTTTTGGCATTGGATCTCTTTTCCCACTTTAAAAAACAATATTGACAACTTTTTTCCACTGTTTAATTTGTGCAGTCACAGTAATTAAATATGAATCTTCAAATATTGCTTGACGTATTGCAAATTTATCATCAGTGAAACAGTCTTCTGCACATTTCCATAATTGCTGCTGTTCAGAACAAAATGGTTATGCACTGAAAGACTGACAATTTTCTCCTTTGGTTAAGTTCTCATTTATTTGCCCTCTTGGCAGTGATGTACAGCAGTTTCATTTCATAATTAAATTATTTTCTATTCACATATGGATACAATAGTTTACTTTCTATTTTTTTTTTTAATTTTACATTGTTCTAAAGATGAAGAATGCAATATGTACTGCAAGGAGCCAACGTATCCTTTAACACAATCTTACAAAATGCTATTCACGTGCTGCCTCAGCTGAGTAACAGACAAATACAAAGCATGTAGACATTTCATTTGAATAAGTAGCCCTGATGGCGAGAAAAATAGTTTTGCCTGATTGGCCACTTTAACACACTGCATTTCTGTGGGTGGCAAATTTTGCAAAGAATTAACAGTGACTTCAGGACTTAGTTCAAATCAAAGGGATTTTTTTTTCCATCTCCATGCTATGCTCTTTTACGTGACTGCCCACCATCTCTGCTTGTTTTCTTAGTCAGAAAAGACAAAGATTTAGATTCCCCGGACAGATCAGTTTTCCAGTAAAGATGAAAGGAGATGTAATTTCCTGGACCCTTCAACCCACATTGGCAGAAGCAGCTTGTGTGATTTGCACATCTCAGGAAGTTCAGTAATGCATGCCGGGGAGAAGGGCTCTCCAGCCCTCCACCCAAATAGGCGGCTGACTAAATGCTACCTGCCATTCAACCATGCTGTTACACAAGCTGTTGTAATAGTCTCTGCTTAACTGTTCACACGTTTATATCTGCTCAAAAAACCCTTCTGGCTGTCTTCCCTTCAGCAAATAAATAGATAATTTCTTGTGAGCAAAGTCTTATCAGATTGAAAAAGCCTCTTGAGAACATTTGAGTTATGAGAATTAGTATGAAAAACTGCAAGCAGGTTCATATACTTAGAGCGATAAGAAGTCCCAATGAATTTCTCCACTGAAAACCAGCATTTTATTCTAGAGGCCAAGTTATCACTACTCCCAAATATAGATGAGGAAAGAACAGGCTATTCTTGTTAAAGTCCTTTTTAAAATCCTTAGCCAACACAGCAGTCTGTGTCTCACCAACCCCCTATTTCAGGTTAGCAGCAGCATCGATGGTGCCACGGCTCTTCAGCATGGCTGGTGAATGGTGCCAGCAATGCAGGTGCCTCCAGGGAGAGTGGTGGGGACAAAGGAGAAGAGGGGTTAAAAATATGACCAATAAATTAGGATGGAACAAGGAGTTTTACCCAGTCATGATTAAGCAGCACGAACTTTCAGATGTCTACTCACATGTGTTCGGGACCCTCTGCAGATGCCTGTGGGTGGTGCAACCAACTGCCTGATTCAGCCGGTCCTGTACCTCCTGCCCTCCTGGTCAGCCGACACAGCAGGTTGTCTCACGGGGCTCCTGGCCATGTCTTCTCAGGGGCTGATCACAGCCCCTAGCAGCAGGGAGAGTTTCTCTTAAGTTCACAGAACTCAGATGGGTCCTTTCCTTGGAAAAGCAGCTTTCATCAGAGATTAGTGATCTCCTAAGTCTTTTGTTTAATCTTTAAACTTCAATAGGTGAGTTTAGAGTCACAGTCTGGGGTGGGGTTGGGGAAGCCTCACGGTTCAACAGGATTGCTCTAAAGGAAGAACCTGCAGCCTGGAGCCAACAGAGCAGACCAGGAATTTTCTGCAGGGGGAGGAAGAGGCCATGAGAATATCTGCTGTGACTGAATCCCACATGAGGCTGCATGAGCAGGAGCTTCAGGCTCTTGCACGCAAGCTGGAGCACCTGCTCTGGTACTCGGGGAGCCCAGGAAGGGGGCAAAGAAGGCCAGTCCCCTGGTGCACTGCCTGCTTTTTAAGAAGCAACCCTTAGGAAGTGCAAGAGACCATTTGCTGAGCTTTCTCTGCACAGATTCCTGCTTTGGGAAGATCCTGGTAGTCCCAGAGCACAGTCAGTCTTGCTCCAAGACTGGCTGCACCATAGACGGACCGATCTGTTTGACTTAGTCACTAATTTCCTGCTTGCCATGGGCAAAATCCACTGTCCCTGTTGATTTTTCAGGATCATCAGTTACTTTTGATAGCACTAATCAAAGGCTACTGTGGCCAGAAAGCCAGGAAATGATCTCTGAGCAAGGTGTCCACCTGCTCCCTCTGAGAGGGCACTGGAGATCTCCCAGTTTGCAGCTAGCATTCGGTGTGCATTTCTTTTTCAGGTCTTGCTTGCTGGAGCTGGCTGGAGTGGTTGATCGGCTTACTTACTGTCTTGCCAGGATCAAGGCTGGAATAAGGACAAGCTGGCTGTGACCCAACCCAGATAAGTCCAAGGTTGTGCTGACAGGCTGGGGAAGAGGGAGCTGTGACAAATTCTGTTCTCCACAAGGAAAATTTGCTTTTTATTCAGATTTTTGGACGTGGGGACTTCAGTGGACTGGCTTCTGCCAGATCAATAATAATAAGAAGCAAAGATGGTTGTTCTTTCTTGGCTGCTTTTCTGGATCAGAAGGCGGAGTCCATTCTTTTGAATATGGGCCTTTCATATACCAAGTCATCTCCAGAGTGGACTGGAAATGTTGGGGCCACCCTCATACGTGTGTCTGCACAAGGGGCAATGCAAGCTTTGCTCTGACCAGCCTGAAGCAGCGGTTTGAATGCATGGCTTTGCCTGTTCGCAAACAGCCCATGGAGTTGAGAGATTGCGATAAATGAAAATAAGAGGCAGAAACATTTGCAACCTGTGTGCTGAGTGCTGAAAATTGGGATGTCCACAGGACAGACCCCTCATCCTGAGGCTGACTGGCAGAGCTGAGGCACCTGCGTGCTTCTTTGCCATCTTTCGGAAGAAGCATTTTGCCCTTTACATAGGCTTTCCATTGCTCGCAACTACAAAGGGACTTAATGGCTCTCTATCAGGAAACTTCCTCTTTCGGAGGAATGTAAACAAATGAAAACTTTGATTGATCTAACAGACAAGAATCCAAAGGCCAGGCTAGCGACAAGTACTGAAGTGTTTACAAAGCAGACTGATTGGGTGGGGCTCCCTGTGTACACCGATGGTTTATTTGAGCATGACCTCTAAGACTGACAAGAGTTGCCTTGGAGAGCTTTTTGGAATAATATATATTGTTGACCATTAAAGGTGAGACATTCAACTTTGTAGAAGACTGACACCTTTAAAAAGAGATTATCCCTGAAAAACTAGATCGTATCTTTGTGATTACAAAACTGGTATTGTGTATGCTTCCCAGAGAGAGTGGAAAGGTGTCCCTTCAAGAAGTCACAGGGGAGAGCACAGACGTAGATTTTCTAAAAATCTTCTCAGAACAGTAATAGAAAAGACCTTTGCTCCTGTGTCCTCATCAAATGGGCAAAATTTGGAAGGATAGGAAGCCTTCATGAATATCAGTTCTCTTCTCTAATGAGTGCAGTGGGGATAACAATGTACTAGGAAGAATACATATTCTTTTAGGGTACCCTGCATGCTGGAGCACTGGATTTAAACTTTCAGGGCTGCAGGGCCTGAGTTCTCTTTTTAGACTAGCTTGGAAGGTAAAACCAAGATTTTCAGCCAAGCATATGACTGCATTTTGTGTGCAGTAGCGTACTGATTTACAAATGGGAAAAATTAGAGCCATATCCTTTGATTGAACATAAAGACAACAGAAATCTTCAGGCAGAATTTTCTTCTAAGATCTACCCACGCTGCATACATTGATGTCAAAGAAAGGCATCTTCAACGCAGCTTGTAGAGAGAGCGCAGCATGAAAACAGATGCCCAAAGCACATATCTTAGAAGAATATATTTAGCCTGGAACTGTTTTACACTGAGAAGTGACTGTGCAAAATATAGTTTGGTTGCCAGCATTATTTTAGTAAATAATGAGGAAAATCTTATCCTACTTAGTATAGAAGATAATCAGGTTAAAATGTGTGTGGTGGAAGGAGTAGTTCTGAGTGTGCATTGATAAAAAGTATTACCGTGACATTTAATGCACTCAGGTCCTTAGCTCGCCATTCCAGATTAGAGGGTAGTAAAGGAGCAGCTTTCAATCTTCAGTCATGTTTAGGGAAAGCTGATGTGTTTGAAACTTGTTGAGTCAGTTTATCAAATGGAAATCTGCCAATTTGCAGTGAAAGGTGATACATGCAACTTCACAAGGCTGATTGCTTCATTTGATGGAACTATACAAGCAGGTGGAACATTGAATACAATAGAGAGAGTTCTGGAGATTTTAAAAGACCCATCTGAAGGGGAGAGGGGAGAGAGATCCACTGAGGCTCCTGCCAGACGTACCATCAGACGCACTGGACTTAGTTCAGTGCCTTTAGTGCTGTCATGACATTGGTGCTTGTTCATTAGCATCTTACAGAGTTTACCATTTACACTATTATTATCTATTGCTACAGACATGCCAAACGGTGTTTTGTTCTCACTCTTTATCCTTAAAGAATGAAATTCTAGAGTCTGTTACAGCACTACAAGTTTGAAACGTATGTAATTCTTTGGTAATGAAGGAACATGTTTCAGACACTGTCAAAATTAATCAGTATCCTTCAATCTGGGACACAAAGAATCAACCTAGATTGAGAAGTCTAACGTAGGCAATCTTGAACAGCCTGTTGTTATCTTTCTATAAAAGGACGATCTGAGACCTAAATGCAACAGATGAACAATCACAAAGTACAGAGGATACTATAAAAGAGTAAATATCATATATTCAGGTAAGAGCATGCATTTTCCAGTGATTTGATCCACTCCATTCCAGAATAATACTAATAGATCTCCCCCTGAAGTTGGTATGTAGAAAACACCCCCACAATGTAATTACAACACTAAACATAGAGTTTTCATCTGCAAAAGTATTCAGAATTCAATCCATCATTAAAATTGATATTATAACAACTACTTAGCTATTCTTGTATGGGGAAGCCCTTATTAACACTGATAAAGCATTGTGAAGATGGGAGTCACTATTTTCTAAGAGCTATCAGTGGCCTCAATAAAATGCTCCTCTTGGAGCTCATTGGAAAGAACTTCAATCTTTAGTCCAGAATTATTAGAAATCACATGATCTCTTCTACCATGAAGGCAGGACAGAGAAAAGGCTTCCAGGATGAATTGTGGCAAAATCCAGCAGGCTATTTTCTATGACATTTTACAAGGATATTACTATTATCATTATTATTGTTAATGTGTGTCAGTTATAGATGGATAAAAAACAGTTAAATTCTATTAAAAAGAAAAAAATGGATTTAGGCTTTCACTATTAGTGCAATTACCAAATTGAGCTAAATGACTGCTTTTTGTTCAAACAGTTCATACTTCACAGTTAGTGCGTAGTTATGCTCATTTACTTTATTAGTTTCTTTTTAAGTAGAAATTCAGGAACTTCAATATTCTCCATTCTGAAGCTCAACCCAGTATCCTCAATTCGTATCTGCAGCCCTTTGATGTAAGTGCATTCTTGAATCTCTACTTCACACGAGTATAAAGCTAAAAAGATAATGGCAGTGCTATTGCCCTATGTGCTTCAAACTCTTTGCATTTTATATAACCCAGTAATACAAGTAGGCTTTTCTTCGGCTGATAATAACTCCAGATGTGGCACAGCCATACCTATGACTAACACGCTCAACAATAACATTCATAAAATATATCGGTCAGGAGGGCAATCAAGCACACAGCACTGACCTACATCACCTCTGGATTTCAGCAGCTATGGAACATTGTCATCCACTTGCAATAAAGGCACAAAGATAAAGGAAGATGCTGCCTCCAATACCACAGCTATTTCAACGAACAAAGGAAAGCTGCCTTTGCATTCCAACCTTGGAAGAATGTAGTTAGTGAATAAGAAAAGTTCAGCTGCTGGAAGAGTGTGGATTTTGACTTGTACTTGTTTGTGTCAGCCTCACAGCAACCATGAATGTCCCTTACTCTGTTCTTCGCTTTCATCACTACATTCCACACCACTTTGGTAATGCTTCTGGTTTGCTTATAAAATGTATTTTCAGCACAAACAACAAATTAGAGTTTTAGGTAAAGACACAGGTCCTGTTTCCCCATGACAATAACCGGTGTAGGTCACTTCACACAGAATCTTGGCTCCCATCCTTGGGCCGTGACAGCCCAAATATACTACTAAACAAGGACACACCACTATGGCAAAGCAGAACTGTAGGCATTGGCATAGAAGAAGCATCACTGGACATTTAACAGCTCAAGGGGACCAGGGGAACATCCTTGACTCTGGTAACAACACTGAAATAGAGTGAGGTTTGGCCTGATAAAATGTGCTGGTCTGGTTTGCCTCGCCATTTCTCTAAATATACTATTATACCCAAATGAACTGACAATTATATATTTATCACTCATTACCTGCATTGCTCTAAAGCTGATCCCTGTAGTCATCAGGCAGTAGTATGAGGGGATACTTCAGCCAAATCTGCAACTTTGCTGCTTAATGTCCTTCTTCAAAAACAGGAGCCCGCCTCTGCCACAGATCTTGAAAAAAACAGATCTTTTTCACACTGAAATGACTGGAGCCACATTTCCTTTGCCTTTGCCAGGTCTCTAGGGATCTCCATCCCCACATGCCTGATGAGTCAAGCCAGCTGGAAAATGGTTACGCTTTGCTGGGAAATCCTACCTCCCTGAGCTCCCATGGTGCGAGACGGGTCTGTCCTGGGACCTACTCTGCAACAGGCAGGTATCCCAGGCTGAGGACAGCAGTTCCCTTGCTCCGTAGCCTAAACTGGTTCCCAAACCCAGCATATGCTGTGGTTGACACACAAAGCTGTCATTGACTGTGACACAGCATCTGCTGTATCCAGAGTGACAGGGAAAGCAAACAGTTTGCTTCATGTCAGAAATCCACCTGATTTTGGAGGCATTTGAGCAGCTGTGCAGAACACAGTGTGCTCTGCACAGTGGTTCAGCTCTCTCTGGCCTGCTTGCTGTTCAGGACTGCAGCCAGGGGATATTTTTCATCCAGTGACTGGGTGTGGGCATAGAGGGATTTGTACCGTTTCTTAACCTGTGCCAAAAGGCACTTGAAGAATTTTTATTCGCCCATGTCTGTATCTGGACCAAAACACCGTACTGAAACATCATGGCAAGCGGCTCTAGACAAATCACTAAGTGAGCCATGAAACTGGGCACAATCAAGTGACACACTGATATAGAATATATAACTTGCTGACAGGCAGAACTTCTCTTCCAGGACCAGTTCATCTCCAGGACAAACTCCTCCTCCATGAGGATCCTGCAAACACTTCCACCAGTGGGAAAGAGAAGAAAGAGAAAGAAAGCAAATTTTGGGAAGACAGTGATGATGCATATGGTTAAAGCAATCTGTGGATCATTTCCCACAGAGTGGAAATGAAGTATACAAGGAGCCATAGGAAGTCCACAAAACACCACTGTAACAGTGAAGAAGTTAGAGGAGTCTTTTCCTTCCAATATATCTGCAAAGAGCTTCCTGGTCTATCAGATGACTCTGCTGGGGTTAGTTTTGCATTGGGTATGGCCTCTGGCAAGATGACAGCCTGCCCTTCTCTCCTTAGTCTTCCTGGTGCATTTATTTGACCAGAATCACAGAATCACATAACAGTTGGGGTTGGAAGGGGCCTCTGCAGATCATCTGGTCCAAACCCCCTGCTCAAGCAGGGTCAACCAGAGCTTTAAATCAGAGTTTAATTAAAATGAATACTAGATTGATTCATGGTTGCAATGATGAAGGATGAGAAAGTTGCAAGAAGGACATGCAAAGTAAGGACAACTTCAAGATCCATGAGAGTGCCTCTTATTTTTGCTCTGTCCAAAATTTCTTTTGAAGCTTCCAAACATCCCTGACTTCTCCAGGTTGGAATTTGGAGGTAGGATGGCTTCATAAATGCATTGAGAAATAACACTTAGTAATGGCCAAGCCTGAATCAATGAATCCTCCCAGATTCTTTGAGATATGGCTTGGCCAGAAGAGCCAGAAATTGTGCAATCTCCTGGAAGAGCAGTGGAACATGCCACACGGCTGCAGTACCTCCCAAACACAGCTCAAAGGGAGGTGGCCACTTCGCCTTTTGCAACGTGGAGAAGTGTCCACTCAGAATCAAACAGAAGCTTGCTCTCAGCACTCCAGGAGGCACTGGTTGGAAATGACTCTGTGCAATAGCTTCTGCACAGCTCAGAGATGATTATGGGGTGTGTGGGGGACAGGCCTGGGAATCAGTACAAGTGGACTTGTACCACAAGGGGAGCAAGTTAAACCCAAATGACATCATCACCCCCTCTGTTTCACATGTGTAAATGATACAACAGATGAAAGGCATATTTCCTCTGAGTGTGCAGGTCAGTTTGTTAATCTGTCTGTTAATATTTAAGCACATAAAAATACCCCACTCAAGATGGGTAGGACTGATGAGGGCCCGATTACACTAGACCCTATACACACACAAAAAAATAAAGCTTGACTCCAGGACTGACAGAGATTATGGTTTGAATAATTCATTTAACTACACTGCAGTACAGCTCTCATTGTGGCACGGATTGCAAGTCAAAATTGAGTAACATTTCTGAAGGGCCTTAATGATGGAGGAAATTGAGCTCCTCTCACTTTCTGTAAATCACAAGGGGCTGCATTCACTAGAGGGCAGGGACCTACATGCTTTTGAGGATAGAACCAGGTGTTTTTGGAAATGTCATACATTAATCCTGTACACTGAGATACAGCCAGAGACAGTACTAGCTATGTGGAAAATTATGACTGTGTTGAATAACTGTCTCGCCAACAGTATCTCCCTAAACAGTTATTCAGAAATGCTCTGTTCACACCTATCAGCAACTAATTGCAACATGACTGTAAGATCACCAGGACCATATTGACATGTAAGGAAGTGATTATGAACACAGACCTTCCTAAGAAGCAAGGGCTGTCCCACTTTTCACAATGATGTTGGAGAACAGAAATTTCCGCGGTGCTCTAATGGGCTACAGGGGTGAGCTAACAATAAGCACTCTTTAATTAAGCTCTTTGAGAAAGTCAGGCTCCCACTGGGCTTGTTGCGAGAGCAGCAAAGCTCTTGATTTATAGCAATTCAATGCCCAAGCTTCCTAATACTGATGTAGGACACCAAATCACCAAGACCTCTTCAGTATAATTAAAGGCAGGATGTGCTCCTGGCTGGCTCATAGCGACTCTGAAACGGAATGCAGTCAGGTGTATTCTTGGCATTTGTTCCTCTATTTTATATGGTCTATGTTATATAATAGATTGCATTTGTGATATAAATGCTCAGTTAATTTGAAAGGGGGAAAGAGCAGTGACTGGAAGGTTATTCAGGATCTTCTGAGTTCTGCTCATGCCACAAACTTGCTGCTACGTTTTAAGAAGCCTAAAGCTTCTCTTCTCCTCTGTTAATTTAAGTGAGAAAAATATTTAAACTCACCAGCATGCCGGCGTTAATTAGTTACAGCTTGATTTTCAGAAATGCTAAGCAAATTCCAGCTCATTGCTGGTGCTCCATACCTTTGAAAATCAGACCGTGTGGTGCTATACTTTGTAGTGTTCACGAAGGCTAATATTGTTCCTATATTCTGAATCCATCTTTGTCATCTGACAAAAGCTCCGGCCTTAACACAGCACATAAGATGCCTGAATTAACTCTTGGCTGAACTAGTACTTGAGTACCCAAACACTAATACCCAGCGAAGCTAGCATGGTGTGTGAGCACTGGCCACTGACCAAACATCGCTGCCCCTACTTGGAGGTGCAAGAGATGGTTTTGCCAGTGTCTGCGGCTGGAAGCATCTTTGTGCTAGCAGAGGCATTTTAGAAAGACAGCCTGTCAGGACTTCAAACTGCCCTGTACATGAGGATCTGTCACAAACCCTGATGAACCATAGTGACCTGTGTAACTTCAATCAATTTGGGAATTCTGCTAGCTTTGCCTTCTAGCCGTTGGCTCTCATTATGACTTTATCTGCTAAATAGGAGAACTGCCTACTAATAACTATTCCTTCTTGGGAATATTAGCTCCTTCTAGACTGCAGTCAGGACACCCTAAACCTTTTCTTTGTTAATTCGTGGATGGAAGTCTGGGAGTCCTTCACCAACATACACACTTTCCAATCCCTCCACTGCTTTTAGTCCTCCACAGCCTTTCACTATCGTTCTTGAATTAAAGGAAGGATTGCAGCACTGTTGCCATGAGTGCCAAATACAGAAATAACAAAACTTTATATCCCTGATTGTATTCCTTCTAACAACAGCATTGCGATTATTTACCTGTGACTCTTGATGATAGGCATTGCTTTCAATCCTGCGAGTCCAGCTTTCCACCTTTGTCCTTCTACGCATGACTCTGTATTAGCCCATACTGAAACACACGCTATGTGCTTCTCCCAGGTAGCCATCCCCTTTGTGTTACTCACCAAGGCTAAAACAGGAAGAAAATAACTGCAGAATTTGAATCACCATTATTATTGTTACTTTTTCATCAAAAATGCTATATCAATATTAAAAAAAAAAAACCTAAAGAATTTCAATTTTCTAGTTTACCCCCAAAATACCACAGCAATAAAAAAAGCCAACAACAAAAATATCTAGACACAATTACAATCCTAAAGTTCACGAGTGTGTTGTGGCCAGTAGGGCTGTTCTGTGGGTGAAGTTAATTCCTTTATAGGGGCCAGTCTGAGCCCTTTGTCCCATTCGGTCCTTCAAAATAGGTTCCCCACAGCAGGTAGGTAGCTCTTATGCTCAGGATTGAATTTCACTGTGTGCATATCAGACGAACAGAATTTGGTTCAAAGAAAGGGTTTGAAGGGGAATTTTCTTTCAAGCTGTGTGATGTGCAAAAACACGCAACCCATCAAGAAGAAAGGTATGAAAAAAACAATAGAGAAACCAAAAGTATAAGGGCAGAATAAAGACATCCTTTGGGATAAGGCAATGGAACATGTGTGGGTGGAAAAACACACAGGAGAGATATGGAAAGTATTCAAAGAGAAATTACTGTATGCCCAATGGTTATGTGTGCCATTGAGCTATAAATACTTCAGGACTGGAGACGAGGGTAAAATTTATAGAAAGAAGTGGAAAAAGTCCTGTGATGTAAGGAAAAGTGCTCTAAATTGATAAATTTGAGGTGCAGAATGGAAAAAAAACCCCAAGCAGACCAATTACAGAAATGAAGAGAGGACGTCCAAAGAGATGTTCTCTTCATCCATGTGATGTTTTCTCCGTGTGCATGCTTATTAAAATGTTACCGTCAGCAACGCTGGTGTCCATTTGGAACGAGCGTACTTCAGAAGCAGACCTGACTCGATCCTGTACCGCAACGGGAGCTGAAGACTGGCTAGCAAGGCTGCAGCTGGTTTACCGTGACCCCCAAGAACAACCCCGTCTAAACCTCATTGTTATCTTGCATTTCTCCTGCTGATTGATGAACACCTATTGCCTCTCACACCACCTTAGACTAGAAACTCTTTGGGGTTCTGACTGTTTTTCTATTTTCTGTTTGTACAGCACCAAAGGGCCCCAGTTCCTAAATGTGCTCTGAGACCAAGTAATGCTACAAATGAAAACATTAGCACCAAGACTAGCTGTTACTTCCAATAACGATGTACATTTGTTTCTGCTTGCCCAGAAGCATGCCTCTCTATTGACATTTATAAGCAGTAGATATTTCACATCCCCAGGTGACAGATGCGACTACACAAGTCAAATGTTGCAAATCCTGTAACTACCACTGCACATTTGAGAACCACCTACAAGACCTATGGCCATAGGTGGGAACAACTTCCAGAAAGGGCAGTTGGCTATGTGTTACCTTAAGGAAGTTAGATTCCTGAGGGCAGGATTCATCTCACCTGACTTCAGTTATTTAAAAGCTAAGTGCTTACTCTAAGCTAATTGTTTAAGGTCTTTTCTAAAAGTCCACAGCCCAGAAGATTGCAAGGGCGGGCCCACATCTCACCACCAGCAACCTGTTGGACGCAGCACGGGTGGCTGTCGGGTGACTTAAATCTCATTGCAGGCACTTCTGTTTTCCAAAAGGGTGATTATGCTGTTAGCATAACTTTTGGGGGTGGAGGGGGTTGAGAGGTGAGAAGGAATATTTTAAAAAAAGGGTTGAAGTGCACCTTTAACTCCCTGCTTTGATCCGTCATAAATAGCTGTACACTACAGCTCTGCGAAAGTTCATCCTGAAGGGAGAACACTTCTACCACACTGTCATTTCATGACTGGCAAGTACTTTTGCTCTTTTTTTAACCATATAGCCTCCGCTGCGTGAAATAAACCCTCCGTACACAAGTAATGTGAATCATATCTGCAGTTATAGTCTTTTCCCCTGAGAAGTGGGGACAAGAAAGCTGAGCGTGGTGGCAGGTTCCTGTCGCAGAACCTGCCAGGTCTCTCTTCTGTCCTACTTGCTTTCTCGTAATTACATAAGCAGCATTTGCTTGGCTCTTGCTTTCTCATTTCCTTGCCTTGTTTTCTGATTTTTAGGACACACTTTTACTCGAGTTACACTGATCTCTTTTGAGAGAGAGGATAACATATTTTCTGACTAAAGCCTCTTATCTTTAATAACCTGGCACATTCACTGCCCAAGTCAATAGTTAGACTTGGGAATTCTTTTAATTAGAAAAGCGACCACTCTAATCGATAGCGAAACCCGACAGCCCCCGGTTACAGAGAAGCAGCTACTCAGAAATGTAGACCATCAGCAAGCAACACAGACACCTACAGCAAGCATCATTCTGATTTTTTTTTTCCTTTTCATTCAGCAGTGGAAAATATGTGAACATACTGGAGGCATCTAAACTACCCTATTCTGGCACAGCACAGTCATCTGCAAGGAGTTCTGCTTTAGTTATAGTGGAATAAAACAATGGTAGCACAGCTTATATTCAGGCCTGCTAGATACCACTTTCTGTAATAACATTGGGCATCAGTCAATGTACTCCACAGCAAACTGCTCCCCTCTCCTTCCCATTTAATCGCAGGGCAGGGCGAGGCCGTGGCTGCTTGATGCCGTATCTGCCTTCTCCGGAGCTGGACAGAGAGGAACCAAGGGCCGGGTTGGACGAGGGCAGATGCAGAGCCCAAGGGTGGCAGCTCATGAAATCTCACGGCCAGCCCAACCCCGCACAGCAGCCGCGCGGCATCGCGATGGATTTTCTCTTTAACCAGTGACAGAGCCTGCGTAACATGGAAACTATTTTACCCCATCGGGATTAACCAGGATATTTGTCCTCTCAGCAGGGAATAGGGGAGCAGAAGACCCAGGATGGGGCGAGAAGAGAGCGGAGAGGATGAACCAGGCGGTGGCGAAGGCCAGGCTGCCTGACTCCATCCCCGCATACCTCGCGTGCCGCGATGCGCAGCGTCCCGGCGGCTGCCCCGGGTACCGCGTTTCGCCTGGCCGGCAGCCGCTCAGAGGGGGCGGATGGGCAACGTGGGGCTGGGAGCACCCCGGCGCGTGCCTGCGTGCTGGGCAGAGCTGCGCCGGCGAGCGCCTGGGAGTGCAAAGCGCACAGGGCGATCGGGTTGCACATGACACGTAGCTTTGATACACATTAGGACACCAGAAAAACCTACTTGTCATAGGCTCCTATATAAAAATTTTGGTCTCCCAGCCTTGAACTAAGCAAGTGCCAACTTTGAGACCTGCAAGGCTGAAAACTGCACGATGGGTTTTACCGGAAAGCCTCTGCACAAATAACTTCGGGCTCGTCAGTACCAAATGCCTCTGGTACACAGCCCAGCATGATGGCGCTTCTCTAGTCAAACCGAATGGAAGATGTTAAATCAGATGTTAAAAATTACTATTCAAAAGATATTCTGTGTCATAAATATCTAGACCCTCTGCAGCGCATTCGGTGGCGTGTCAGAAACCCCTTCCTCTTAGCGAGAGGAACAGAAACTGCTTCTCAAGCAAATGAGAACAAGACTTGTGTTTTGTTTTGTTACAAAGAAGAATCAATTGATGATAGCAGACTTTAAAAAAAAAAACTGCTTAATTATAATCTTTCTGGAGCAACCAGGATGGCTTTAGATTATTTTACATAACTGTGTTAAATCCCCCCTGAGAATTATTCACCTCCTACACTCCAGGGTGCCTGAGCTTAAAAGATGGCAAGTTATTTAACAGCTTCTGAGTAGCTCAAAAACGTACCAGGACTTTCTGCAAAAGAACAATTGCTAGTGGGTTTGCTCCATTATCTTCGCAGCCCTTGTACATCAGGCAGTAGATTGCTCTTTGATAATGCATTTTATTTTGAAATATGTTTTGCATCTGTCCTGCTGTGTATCCAAATTGCAAAGAGCTTCAAAAATATATATAATGGCCAAATTTTGCAGTCTCTTTTCAAGCAGTATTTGCAGTAGTAACCTTGCAAAACTCTAGTACTCAGTTTTCACAAAGACAGCATTTTTTGCTTCTATAATTTGGAAAAGGAAGCAACATCTCATTTTCTTGCATTGTCTCCTAGAAAAGGAGAAGCAAACCAACTAGTGAATAGATTAATATTTTTGTAAGGATGTGGAAATGTTATTGGGAAGGAAAAGGCAGCAAAATTTGGCCCTAGTCATGCTTTGTCCTTTTTCCTTCTTGGGTTGTATTTATTCCTTTCAATTTTTGGTGTTTAAGGTGTGTTTTTAATAAGAGCTTTCTATGTTTACCTAACAATAAATTATGAAGAGAAATAATAAAGTGAGGAGATAACAGGATTTTCTTTATTTCTGGTCTTTTTATAAGTCCAGCAACTTCAAACAGAGTTTGCATGCAGACTACAGGAGTTGCAAGAAGCGCCTTTGATTTCACCTGAATCTCTCTCACTGGAGGATGCGCCTCTTCCCTGGGCATTGGTGGCAGAGCGAGACTCCTGTCTTCTCCCCCTTGCCTCCACTGTCTTTTCAGGGTAGTGGCAGGTACTAAGGCAGGCAGGCAAAAAAAGCGAGCAGCTCATGGGCTTTAGGATTGCCTAGATAATATCTTCACTGCCGTAGAGACAACCAACAAGAACACAGGTAACATCTTCATTTTCTTTTCCCTGTTGTGGCCGGCAGCAAAATATGTCATCTGTTAATCAAATTCTCAATGAGCTACACACAGAAAGGAGTGTACCGTGAAGACTGAAGAAGTGCAAAGCCAGAAGCAGCAGCTCTTTCTCAGCTGCTGAAGGTAAAAGCAAACCCAGATATTGCACAGAGCCATACAAGAGAGCTGAAGCCATTCCTGAGCATCACCGTGCCTCCACCAGCACCCTTGGGAATTTGCCTAACGAGGCCGTGGAAGCCTTTTTTATTGTTAGAATTTTTTTAAGTTAATCCAGCCGAGAGTGGGATTAGTGGTGTCACACTGCTGGCAGTGGCAAGCCTCCAGAGAGCTGCCCTCAGAAGAGTCCCTAAACTCTGCTTTAGCTCCCAGCCCTCAGCAGCAGCTGCCTTTCCCTCCGCACACGGACTGGGGAACCACAGTTGTGTCCTCCAGCAAGGGCTTGAGTTTAGGACACCCACGGAGAACTACTTCCTTTTAGTAATAACCATGACACTGTCTTCTTACAACAGTGGGGGAGCTGTAAGATGTGGAATTAGTGCTGCTAGGTTCAGTGTTAAATCTTACATGACAAGCTTTGGAAGAAACCCAGTAGGCTGCAATCCCTCCAGCCAGCCCCTCTCCACCCAGGAAACCACATCTCCAGTTTGCACAGACGAGTCAGTGAAGGACGGCGAGTGGGTAGAAGGAGGCACTTTGTGCAGTCAAGGTTTCCCCTTCTCTCTGCCCTCAGCTGGATTTCCTGTATTCATGGCAGGGCAGAAAGGAAGATACGGCCCCAAGCATGAAGACTATCATTTCTTTGTAACCAGGAAACGAAATGAAAACTTTGGCATCAAAATCAAAATCGAACAGAGGGAGCCTGTAAACTGGTCGCTATGTGAGAAACCAGTCACCTGTGAATAGGGCAGAAAGGAGCATAGACCTCAGTCAACAGTTACGAAGTGGTTGAGAAGGACAGAAGTTCATCAGTTCCCAGGCAAGAACAGAATACATGCTATCAGCATCCTTGATCCACAGATAGGCCCTAATACTTAATGAAAGGGTAGCTGAACCTTAACGCAAATCTAGTCCTATGGGAAACTGCTGGGTCATGTCTGCTGCAGGGAATCCCTCGGCACTGCAGCACTGCAGATCAGCACTGTGCCTCCGTTTACACTTGGCTGAAGCTGTTCAAGAGGATGTGCCAAAACATGAATCTCTAAGCTCAGAAGGGGAGAGGGTACAAGCAGAGTTCACAGGCCTATCAAGCTGATGGAGACACTGCACCACAACAGCTGAGATGCTCCAGAGTCCCTAGAAGAGGGACCCAGCCCAAGTAGTCCTGTGGTGGCCCAGAGGAACTGGCAGGGCTAAAACAGGGACAGTCACTCATGAAAGCTCTTTGCAGAGCTGGAGACGGATAGACTTGTAGAGGTTCAGCAAGAGCAAATGAATCCGAGCTGGGTGTCTCACCTCCATGGAGGAGAACCTCACCATTTGGTAGGGCTGGCTTGCACCTGAGCACCTTTCACTCTACCAGTGCCTCCTGCATAAGGAACATGCTGGTCAGGAGCAGCAACGAACTGCAGGAACAAGGGTGCTCCCAGAAGAACGGTGCTAGGGACCCTACCGGCAGCTCGCTGGGTAACAGTGGGTGGCACCTGGCGCTTTCCCGGGCGAACAGTGTGAGAGCACTGGCCTAGCTCTCGGGTGGGCACCCTCTTTCCAAGCCTGCATTTGGACATGTATCATGATCTTGGAGGCAGGAGACTACAGAAAGGCATGGCCTGACCTGCTCCATGGCCAGGGTCCAGTCCTTTCCTCTCCCTGTGTCCTGACCTAGCCCATCAAACAGGGACACGCAGGCTATGGGCCCCATCTCAGACAGACCTCTAGGTCTTACTGGGCAGGAAAGAGGAACTCTGGTTCCCACTCTCTCTTTCTTTGTCTTTGTAAATGTTTTCTTCTGAAATAACGTAAGCAAACTCATTTAGAAACAAGAAACTCAAGTTGGCTTTCCGAGAACACTTTGGAGAGAGTTCGATTTCATGTTTCTGATTGTGCAAATTTGGACTTAATGACTTCAGCAGAACTATGAATTTGCCCACTATAACTGCTGGCCATTTTTGAATACAAATAGACGATACAACAACTGGTGTTAAATACTTTCAATCCCATTTTAATGGACTTTGTATTTGAGAGCTGGGACAAATGCCCTCATCATCTTCTATTAGTATAAAAAGTACATGACTACCCGGTATTGTTATATGGCACAACTGTCAGGGAGGTACAAACCTCGTCTTAATTGCTGGAAAGAAAGTTAAGAATATCTAGTTGACAAGCTTATCTTATTCACCTTCTGGGTTCACCACTTTTTCAATTCAGGGGAATAAACATACATCATTTATACGTGTAAGTACATTATGTCCTTTCTTCCCCTTAAATAAGTCCCAGTAGGGAGCACTGCAATTGAACTGCCAAAAAGGAAACCTTGGAAAAAGTCAAAACACACGATTTTAAAGCTTGAGCACATTAAAAGTCTACATTGTCTGTGTGACAGATCTATATTTTATAAATCAGGCCTCTAACCAGCTTTTTAAAATATAATGGATCAGTCCCAATTACTACTTGCAGCACAGCGAGCAGGGGGTGGGGGGTATAAGTGGATATTAAAAAAGAACAATTTAAAAAGCAGTCCCAAGCACTAAACTCCCTTCCCCCCCCATGTTAAAAAAAAAAAAGTCCCTCCCTAAAGTGCCTGATTCCATGAGGCTCAGGGAGAAACCTGTAATCAGGGAAGCAATAAAGCATGCGGGCAAATCTTTATGAGATTCTGGAACTTTTCAAAAGGAATTTGGGTGCTATTTGAAACGCAGGGTTCATGTCAGAAGTGTGCAGCCCTGGACAGCGAGCAGCATCTGGTTGAGCAAAGCTTCGCATCTGAAAGGGCGGTGACAGCCCATCTCCCCGCCGGAGAGCAGCAGCAGGCAGGCCAGGAGACAGCGGATCGGAGGCACGTTCCTGGAGCAATCCCACTGACTGTGGGGACACTACTGGACAGCCCAGCTAGAAACCGAGCATGAGCTTGGCAACTACGAACCTCTCCTCCTTGACGTGCTGTAGCGAGGACAATCACGACAGACACAGAGAAAGCCTTGACGGCATCATCTACTGAACTGCAATTCCTCTTGTATGTTTTTATAATAAAGGTGTCTTAAGAAACTTCAGGATTCCTTACCTCAATCCTATTAAACTCCACGCTAAGCTCAGATCCAAAATTTAATGGCAATAAATGCTTCTTGGGTTCCTTTACTGCTGCACTATCAAGCAGGTACCCAACTCTATTTATCTGATATTAAGAGGCTGAAATATAGACTCCACAGCAGGCACTCAATTTGGCATACAGATCATTTAAATAAGTGCCAAGATAAAAGGATTTCCAAGAATATCCTAAAATAATCCCTGGGGAAGCAAATAATCTTCCCTTTTCAAACCGACCCGAGATTACTTCTATAGGAAGGAGCACGGTCTCTTCCTCAGCAGAACCAAATGCTAAACTGCAAAATAAAGTTGAAATGTTCTTGAAGGAGCACACGGGGATTAGCAGAGGGTTAGGCTAAACAAGCACGATTTCCATTGAAAATAAAAGACATTTAAGGTTTATGTAACTTAAACATTGCTGCTGTTCAATGAACTGTAGAAATTAAAGAGTAAAAAAAAAAAAAAAACCCTGCATCAAGCCATCTGTGCCTCCTGTCTGTTCAGCGTGGGTTAGCATCTTAACAAAGAAAGATTAATGTGTGGAAATGGAAAGAACCATACACAGAAAAATGCAAATAAGCAACAGGACTGCAGAGCCCGAGCAAGGGCTGAATTGTAATGTTGAGACAAACAGATACAGCAGCTTTTCCACAGTTTGTTAGGAATTAACCTTCGCATCAACGCAACCTTTTCATTGGTGAGGAGAGAATTAAAGGAAAGAGAGGGAGAGAGCACTGCTCTACAGAGAAGAGTTGCACCTCCCCGGCTACTGATACCCAGGGGCCAGGTTCCTGCCAAAGCTAAGCAGGGCGCAGAAGAAAGTGCAAGGCAGGAAGGGAAACTTCCATTGCCCAGGCCTTGAACCTTTGGAAACGGAAAGGGGAAAACGACCCGCAGGTTCAGCCATGTGCTGCGAGGCAGAAAGCCCCTCCAGGACAGACCCTTGCCAGCATGAAGCTGGTGGGTCTGAGCAAAACACACCTGCCACAGACCCAGTCCTTTCTATATTATATAGAGACAGTTGTTTGTATTAATCATCCCAAACTGACCCCATTATCTAGTCCTAAAGAACCCATTTTTAACAGGTCACATTGTAGAAATAACAAAAGCACATTTTTACTTGAAACCAAAAACAAAACTCCACAAAATCTTTTGGTGGTGTTTCTCACAGAAAAGCAACAAAGCAATCTGCAAGCAGCACCACTGCTCCCTCCCAGTTGTCCCCCTTCCCAGAGGAGCTCTGACCTCAAAAATCCCTGAGGGTTTTGTAATTGATCGGGAGCTGTATTTTCCAGGAGGACACTTCAAAAAACATCTGAAAGCTAACCCTCAGCTAATCCCTTTGCAACAAAAAGATGCCATCTTTCCCTGCTTCTTTTTCCTCTCTGTTGTTTTTCCTCTCTCCCTACTACTTCTTACACTTTACTATACCTCCACATTGTCTGACTCTCCCCCACTCCCCTCCCCGCAGTCACTTCTCAGCGATCGAGCACAAGACGTGGCCCCTCGGTGTTTCTGCCCTCCCTGGGGCAGAGCAGGCCACAAGTTTCTGCAGAAAGAAACGGGTGCGCGAGCCGCACGCCCCCACCTCTGTGCTCAGTACCTCCTGCACGAGCAGGATTGCCGCGCTGATCTCAGACTACAGAAATATCAACAGCCCCTGTCTGGAAAAAGTGATTTTTCCTAAATGCTTCGGCAACCCAAAAGCTTCGGGAGCTGTTATTAATAGGCTGGGATAGCTGGGAGAAAGCACGCTGTATATACCAATGAAAACGTGTCCAAGTACTTTGGAGCCATGGATTTCTATTTTTAGAGAGATGTGGGTAGTTGAGTAACCCATGGCTGTTTGTGTCAGAGACGCAGTGGCAAGTGTCCTGCTTATGGAAAACCCCAAGCCTCAAAGGAGAGAGGAATGAAATAATATCCTATAATGCTGAAACAGAGCCTTTCTGCCTAGGGAAACCCAGAGCGTAATGTAAAATCCCGAAAGACAGACAGCCACACAGGGAAGGCTTCATTGCTACGCGAAGCCCACCCTTGAAGCCAGGGCAGAAGCAGCAGTTACTGAACGGCAAAGAACAGCACTGCCCAATGATTTAGGACAGCAAGTGAGGAACAGCAGCTTTCCCATCAAAACTGCAGTTCAGGTAGGCGGTGTTTAATTACTCACATTAGGATTCGGCCACGGAGCCAGAGTCGCTGCCCCTTGCTCAGGCAGCAAATACTGTGAGCAGTCAGGGCTCCCCAGCCAGGGAAGAGTGCAGCTCCAGCCACCCTGAGCCGTGGCACGTCGCATCCATGGCTCTGCCAAGACTCCAAAAACGGAGCTGGATTCAACGGCTCCGGCTCCATCTTCCCAGAGTCCTGTGGTCTCCCTGGAAAGGCTCCCATCTGAATGCCAGCCCCATTTCTAACCTCTTTATCTCGCAAGACAAAACCGAAAGGGGTGAGAGACAGGAACAGAAAAGGATTACTTTCATACAAAATATAGAAGAAAGCAGTTTTCATCTTAGCACGATTAAGGGAAGAGACTGTTCAGAGTTTGCTGTTCCCTACTCATCTGCAGACAGAAGCGGGTTCAACACACATTCATCATGGACTTGGGCACATCTCAGGTTGAGGTGACTAAATGCAATAGCTAAGTCCTAGCATTGCAGGCCTGGGCTTGGAAAGGCACAAACATCTCTGTGGTGGCAAAGTGCAGCTCTCCCAGCTCCCCAGATCTGCAAGAAGCAAGTCTCTTTTCCATTGCAATTTTTCTCAGAGGTAGGGGGTGGCACACTCCCTTCAGAGTCCTTTAGCAGGTAATTAGGAATAATAGTTGGAAAGATTCAAAACCACCCCTCTAGAAGAGAATAGATCTCTTCACTAACAGTAATAATCGTGAAATGTTTCTCTTTTCTTGCATGTTCCACGCTCTGAGAATGAATCACTGTGCTTTCCCCTGCTCTGACACCAAACAGAATTAGCTGTCCTGGCCATCCCATTCGGGGAAGAGCTGGGCTTCTCTTGCTCCCGCTTCCAAGGGACCCCACTGCAGCCCCTGCTAAGGCCAAGGCACGTATGCTGTTTAATGAGTTTTACACCACAGCCCAGCCAGTTCCCTGCAAGGCCTGAGGTTTGGAAGCACTGGCTTTGGAGGACTACTGGGAAGATGGAGCCAAACTTTGCAATGCCCAGCAAAAGGACGAGTGGCAACAGAAACAAGTTAAAGCTAGGGAAATTCCAACTGCAAATAAAGAAAAGAGGTGGTAGATACTCCTTGTAGAGTCTCAAAACTCAACAGGACAAAGGCCTGAACATCCACCTCTCTGAAGATGGCCCTGTTTCGAGCGGGAGGCTCAGGGCCTCCAGAGATCCCTTCCAACAGAAATTATTTTATGATTCTGTCCCATGACCATAAGACCCAGAAGGAGCTTCCACACATGCACATACTAGTAGGAGGTCCAGCCATGTTCAAACACTTCCAGAGACAGGTTGATTTGCCCATTTTTCAGCAAACTTTCTCAGCCTGGTGCTTCACAGTAGAAAATTAGATAGTCTTAAGCTACAGGCATAAGAATAGTCTACTGCAGGCTCTCAAGACTGTGCTCTCAGTCTGGTATTTAGAAGGTTAACCATTTCCTGCAGTGGCAAAAAAAAGCCTATTCTGGAATTCATTTGCCTTGATCACACTGCAAAACAATTGTATTTTGGTACAACTAAGAGAATGTGGCTAACGTGCAAGTTTGCCTCTGTCCTTTTATTTGATCTGGAGGCATCTTAGCACATTAGAGTATTTGGGGAGCTGTGGAGAGGCAAGCAGTTCAAGAGCTGTTGAGAATCTTCTGATTTGACCTGTGTAGCAGCCCTCATCTCTCTTTAATAAGAGCTGAACATTTTATTAAGGGGGTCCAAGTGGATGCTTGTGATCCTTCTGTGTACAGTACAGGTGCTTATCTTAATGGCATCTCTGCCCATCACTAGCTTAGACTATCTATTAAAGACAAAAATGGAAAAACGTAAGTGGAGCAGTCTTAGAAGTGTCTGTGTGGATGGGTACATAGTGAGCCCAAGAAGAAAGACTGTCTAATTCTGCAGTTCATTCAAAGTGGAGATTCCCATTCTCTTCTCTTCAGGCACTTTCTAAAATTTGAAGTGAAAATATTCAGTGAAGAATTCTCCCTGCAGACATACTAGTTTTATTCTCATTTAAACTTTGCAAACGGCTTCCCGCATCACAAACAGCTAATCCATGCATCAGTTCACTCTCACTTCAAACAACAAGAGAGAACGTGGGTTTAGGGGGACCGATGGCACCTCTGGACTCTGAGGAACAGCAGAGGCAAGTTTTGTTGCCTTCTCCAGGAGCACAGCTCAGCAGTGTTGTCTCAGGTGCCCACAGGGTCAGTTGGTCTGGGCCATGCCATGGTGGTAGGGGCAACAAAGCTGAGGTCTGCCTGGAATCTTTAGATCAGACTCAACTTGGTTTCTTGAAATAGTTTAACTACCTTGAGTGCAGAGCCCAGCTGAGCAGAATTTGCAGAGGTGTCTCAGCACCACACAACTGGAACAGGACTAGTAAGAGATTCAATACAAAGCTTATTAATACAGAGCTAATACAAATCTAATAAGGCACTTCGTGTAGGAGCAATACAGATTTGGCATGGCCAGCACTGAGCTACCAAGCAAGGCTGCACCCAGGCTGATACCTGTAAAAGCTCCTGGGCAACTCTGTAAGCTTTTCTGGGAGCTGAAGGTAAGCCAGGGTTTCTTCATATGAGCACACCACACTGCACATGAGCTCATACATCTTCCTGAACCTGGGAGCTCAGAGCAGGTACATCAGGATGACGCTTAGGGATTACCCTAATTAATTTATTAGAAACTGTTCTTTATAAACTCAGGGAAACTGAATTACCCATTACCTTCCCATGTTTTCACAGGTCCTCCTCAGAAACACAGAAAGAAACCACTTGCCAATTTTAGGGATGTCACACTGTATCATGTAATCCCAGGAAAGGGACAAACTCCCAGCTCACGTCCTGCCTGGCTCTCACAAAGTCAAAGATTCTGGACCAAAACTGTATAACCAGAGATGACAAAAAGGTAACTTCTAAGTAATAATGGAGTTTACCAAGGCACTGTAGGCACTGCTGAACCATGCCCTTAATTGGTGTGAACCACAATGAGCAGTGGTGTACATCAGCCAGCTATTTGGCCCACTGATTCTACTTTGCATTTCCTTCTCACTAGATGAAGGCTGCACGGATGGAAACGCTCTTATTCATCTGAGAGGGGATGTAAGCTCTGAAGCAAAAGAACTCAAAGCTCCCAAAGATACTGCAAAAGGGGAACTGGGTGATCCCCAACCCTGCTACTCCAGTGTGCCATTTGGCAACACAGGAGCCACTGCTGGGAGTACATGCATTATCCAAAACAGAGGAAAGAGGGGCAGTTTCTCTCTCTCTCGCAGTTTTTTCATCTGGAGGAAACCTGGTACTTAGAACTCAAGAGATCAGAATTTCAGAGCTGCCCAGAATCTAAATCCACTGGGGGAAGATTAGAGAGTTGCTTGAAAGAGCAGCAAGTTTTGCTAACGTATTCCAGGCAACTGGTGTGCAAATTGCCCCTCTCTCACTCCTGTTGCCCCTTTCCTCCAAAAACAATGATCTCACCTCCCTCAGTTAAACACTTCACAAGAGGAGTGAGAGGCGTCCTGAAGTGCTCCATGAGAAGGGCCATAGGAGGTGGCTCTCAGGCGGCCTGGTCTTGGGAGGTTGGGCTCAGGACCCTGGGCTGCAAGGAAGGGCAGCCACTTGCCAGCCAAGTGCCATGCATTATTCTTGAGGCTTCCAGCCGGGTGGCTGTAGGTCGCAGAGCTGGGAAACCAACCAGGTTCACTTGATGGCACTTGAACACAAAGATGGGGCTTCCCGGCTTCTGAGAAGCACTGATTCCCCTCCTCTCAAGCAGGGTAAGTAAAAGCACAGGTAAAAAAAAATCAGAGATCTAGGTTCAACTCTGAGGAAATTTAAATTCTGTGTTTAACCATCTGTCAATAAAAATGGTCTTTGCTGTTGTAAAATTCTCTCGAATACAAATATCTGTGTGCAAACATTACCATAGCCTTGTCTTGACGACAGAGAAAGAAATACCTCCTTTCACACAGCCCTTATAAGGGTAGACAGTAACTGTGGAGCCTTTCACACTAACAGGGTGTTCTCAGATGAAAAAAAAAATCCTAAATCGTAACAGGTATAAATGAACAGGAAAAATATATATAATATAAAGCCTCAGCATAATTAATGGAATAAAAACATGTCTGTGTCTGAATGAATTTGTGGCCATAAGTACAGCTTTTCTTCACCCTCTCCCATTTTTCAAATAATTCTTGAAAATAAATATTTTTGTTTCTTTTTTCCATGTCTGAAACAGACAGAAGAAACACATGCATCATTCTTTGCAAGCTATTATTTTTATATTCATAAATAGCTGCTGTATTAACAAGCCAAGAGAACGCAACTGTGTATTCAGTCCCGAAACAAATTTGGTATGAGGAGAGCCAGTGCTGGCTGCTCTCCCTTGGGCCTTGCTCTAACATATTTCAGCTTTGATTTGTAAAACTGTCTTTAGGGATGGAAAATGACACGGCTCCACATCGCTCTGCCGCTTGCCTGTCTATAGATAGCTGACCATGGTGCTAACGAAGGCAAGCGGTAGGAATGGGATTTCCAAAGGACCTCTCTCTGTGCCTCCCACCCTCCCCACCCCGCCAAAACAACTCCAACCTCAAAAGTTTGTGCACTGGTCACTGGGCTGAGTCTCACTTTGCATAGGCTCACTGAACAGACATCAGATAGCAAGAAGTTTTAATTGCTAATGGCCCGGTCTGGATTTCAACGCGTGACACAGAGATAAAGCAGTCTATAACCTATTATCAGTCCCTGGAGCAACGGTTACATCTTATTAAGCGTAAGTAGATTCATGGGTCAGAATCCCATCCACAGAGAGGATATGTATTTTCTTTGACTGGAAACACAGTATTATTAGGACATTCCATTGCCATAATAATGGTTTGCAAGTTCCTAGGCAGAACCCTTATACCATCCTTTGATATCTTTACTTTCATGCTACAACTGTTGAAGTGAGAATACTGGGCTGGAGAGCTTATTTGTGTAGCAGGGATGAAGAACAGAGACAGATTTCTGCTTTTTAATGTTGCTTTCCATCTAAAGAATGGTAAAAGCATTGTTTTTTTTTACCAAGCTTTACTTGGTAAAAGCAGTTACATAGTGCTGTCATCATTGTTTTGCAGATAGAGGAATCAAGGCCAAACACAGCTATAGGTTTTGCATAAGATCATAAAACAAAGCAGTGCAAGGGCAGAACCAGTGCTGAGCACGTGTGACGTGACAGCTCTCCCCAACCAACAGACCATTACTTCCCCTCACTAACCCAGCAACGCTTCGCGCTACGGGGGAAGATGGGACTGAGATGGGTTACGACTGCAAAACACACAAATGACTTGGTGCCCAAACAGACGCAGATACAGATTTTCATCTAGATCAACTTCCAGGCCAAGTTATCATCAATACAATCCCATAAAAGCAAAGACAGCAAGAATTAATTCTGGTTACATTATACGCACACCTCTCCCGAGACCTCGGGACGTTGCGCCAGACTCTCAGCCCATGCAAACCAGCGCAGCGCCTCTGAAGGCTGCGTCTGCTTCTGTCAGCCAAGAATCTGATCCAGCATTTTAACAAAGAATGGGGGACATGGGAGGGGGACAGGATCTGTTCACTTCCTCGATGCGTGCTGTAACACTGTTTCCCGCACAAAACACTCAGCACCTCACAGACCTGGGGTCTTCGGGGTGAGACTGAACATACATCCTCTGGCAGTCACTGAACTGATTGCCAGCAGAGAGGTAACTGTAAGTCAGCAGTGATAACTGGGACCCTGCTGAGCCACAGCCAGTGGGGAACCTTTGCAACTCCGAGTCTTACAAATGACATGCCGTCCAAGAGATGATGCAGTTTGACTTACATTTCATTAAATGGTCAGAAAATGAGCTGGATCTGTACTTTGAAAAATGGAGACCTATAGGTTTATCAGATGGATTATCCACCCCACACTTCTCTGAGCAACATATTCTTCCCCAAGTTGCAGAAAGCCAGATATTTTCAAGTCCTGGGCAAGAAACATGAAGAGGCATGTGAAAATCGTAATGCTGAGGGTGGCCTTCGCAGGCTGCACAGAACATTTCCTGGGTGTGCTGCTGATGCATTGTGATTACTTGCCATTTTAGCTCCGCAAGGAGCATTAAGTGACACTGTTCGTTCTCTGTCCTAGTACATCTGGTCTGGCAGTAGAAAGCTTTCTGTGAACATCTGATTTAAGCAAGAGATTTTTTGCAAGGTACAATCTTCCCTCAAATCCTACTTTTCTTTTTCCTCTTTAATTTCTTTTAGATGAGTTTTCAGAAGCACTGAAAACTCGATGAATCATTTGGCTGAATGGCCCACATAGCTTTGGCAGCAAGCCACTGAACATATTCTGAGGCTTTGCTTCTAGTAATATTTTTTATTGGGAAGATTATTCAACCATTTGAAGCCAGGCAATCCATCCCTTGTGTACCCCACCCTTTGCACACTTAAAAACAAGGGGGAGGACGGAGGTAGGATGGAGCTTTAAAAATTTGGACACAGACACTGATCAACATAAAAACTTGCCTCCAAGATCCTGGAAACTTCCCTTTGGATATAGCATTACATACAAGTGAAAATCTGGGAAAGGCAAGCTATATCCCACTGGTGTTAATGGCTGCTGGATCTGACCTCTATGAAGTGACTGAATTTGCCCTCTGCACTTGCAGGCGAGCCGAGTTTGGCTCCTCTCTGCAGCCAGGGCTCATGCCAGGCCATGGCCGAATCGGTCGCTGCAGCTGCTTCGGCTCCCATCGCGCAGCGCTGGCTCCCGTGGCCAAAAGGGCCTGTCAGCTCACGGCCTGCCGCGACACCCACCCTCTTCAGCACCAACAAGGGACAACCTTGCACAGTGCGTAAGGGACCGTGTGGCCTGATGCGCGGGGCCGGTACCAACCCACCTGCAACGCGAGTCAGCTTTGCCTTTACAACTCACCTGCCCCCGTGTCACAGCGAGCACGCTCGCCTGCCGGGAAGGCTGCCGTAATTGCTTTCCTTTGTGTTCCCCATCAGGATTCCAGCACTTGGCTTGGCACTTTGCTCTCCTCAGGAGCTCCGATCCTGTTGGGAGCTGCCCTCAGCCTGCATGCCTGACTGCATGCAGAGACAAACCTGGCCTTTACAGATGCTTAAAAGGACAGGACTCTGGAGGGAGGAACCAGTTTAGACAAAGCAGCGTAGATGGCTGGTGGCTGTTTCAAATAGAACAGACCCTGAACCAAATCTCCTTCGTGCCAAAACTCAACGTCCTGAGCTAGATTCAAACATATCCCAAAGGACCTTCTCTGACCCATCCCTGGATCCTGGAGCAAATGACTATTTTCCCAGTACTGAATTCTGACTGATGCCACGTCTCTGGACTCTCTGGTGAGTTTGGAAAGCTAAAGGAAAATGTTTGACTTCAAACTAATAATTTTAAAAGAAGGACAGTCTTTTTTCTCTAGCAACTGGATTCCAATTAGCTTTACTTTTTCTTTCCAAAAAGGAAGCCACCATAAAGCAAGCATGCTGCAAACCAATAATCTGATGCAAGCACAGAAGGACAAGTTCAATCAAATACATCTTACTGTTTTAAAGCACTGCTTGCACTCATTTTAGACTCATTTTAGCATGGCAGGTCACAGCAGTATAAACATTGTGGGGGAAAAAAAAGGCCGAGCTGGCAAACAGTCAGAACTTGCTGTTCCTGACCCAGTAACCTACTTTTTGAGCACCACGTAACATGAAAGCCACCCCCAGCTCAGACTCCGACGTCACCTCTTACTTAACTTCTTAGAGGCAAATAGTGGGTCTGGCTGGGAAGAGCTAGATGACATGTGGTCATCATTTACTTCATTCTGGCCACAAAAATCATTTTAGCCTAGACAGAAATAGAACGGGTGGTTTCTAACCTCAAGTCATTCAAAGACACCATCTGAACATGCATGTTCCACGCAACAGAGTTTGGACTTTGGAGTCCTCCACAGAGAGGAACTTGAAGTTTTTCTTATAGCACCAGTGCCACTTTCAGCATCATGACCATGTGTAAAGAAATTGTCTAAGGGAACAGTGCACAAGGTAGAACTGTTTTTTCTCCACAGCTCTGTTTTGACTATTTATACTCCAGCTCTCTTACCCTCACCTGACATGATATTCAGAGATCATACAGCTTCGTCTTTAAAGGTATTGAAGACTGGAGAACCTTGAGGAAGACCTGGACCTCCAAACAGCAAAAGCTGCTCTGTTGCTGGCCCTCCACTCCTGTTCTCCCTTCAACAGGGCAAAGGCAAGAGCCATGAACACCACCAGTCCTTAGCACAGACAGCATCCATCTTCCTTTTCCCTCTTGCTTCCCTCCAGCTTTCTAACCTATCTCAGCTTTCGCGGATCTGAGAAGCAGCCAATCTGATCCTTTGGTAACAACTTTGCCACCTCCATCCAGGTTAATGAAGGATCTTGGGGAAGTGCTAAATATGGGGGAGGAAAAGGCATTCTTTAGGATACATAGGATCATATCCAACAATCCTGCAAGGATTGTCCTTCCTCTGCGACAACTCCTGGAGTGCTGGGAATTCAAACCTGTATCTTAAGTTCTGCATTTTACTACGGCAAAAGCACCATCCCTAGTTGAAGCGTGCCTGGACACTGTCAGTAGTTTGCAGACAAGAAAAGCAGGTAATCTATGGCACTTATCATCCAAAGACAGTCCCACACTTCACACTTGCTAGCCTCAAATGGGTCAGGCAACAAATACCAGGCACAAAGTCAGTATCCCTCTCACAGCTGGGTGGGTCACATTTTCACGTCGTATCCTTAGGAGTTCCAGTGGGGGGGATGGGGGGGGCGGGGGGGATCACAGCAGCTCCTCTCCTTACAAAGCATATGAGATGACAGTTGGGTCACTGGATTGATGCTAAAGCAAAAAGGAGCAAAAAGACTTGAAGTGTATTTCAGCAGCTTACATTTCACGTGAGTTAGCGGAGAGATACTCAAGCAGCCCTTGCAGAGCACGGCAGAGGCCACGAGTGGGGCTATTCAGGAGCCCGGCAAAAAGAGACAGTAGTCACAAGACCTCAGTGAGCTCCATCGTGCCTCGGCACAGTCACTGGCATTTCAGGACAAGAGAGAACTTAACAGGGCCCTAGTTCAGAAAAACACCGTGAACATCTTTAAAGCATTTTGTTTGACTGAAGCCCATGGGAGCTTTTCCATCAGAACCCAGATGGAGATGGACTAGGCACTTGAGTAAAGTTTTCAGATAGTTTTGTATTAGAAATAAAAAGAAGCAAAGAAACAGAGAAAGGTACCAACCCAGTGGTGCTTGAAATTCTGCCTTCCTGAACATCCTGAGAAATCACTATTTAATAGTAACAATTAAGTAGTAAAAGATAAACCAAAAGAGTAAATATACAATTGAAATTTATACACTTTATATTTGTAATTGTATAAATATACAATTTATAAATATACAGTTTTTGAAAAGCTTAATGTTTTACTGCAAAAAATATTGGGAAACAAAATACTGTATTAAGACAGAGTGACAAAAGTTACAGACAGTTCTTTAGGGAAATGATTTTTTATTGAAAATGCCCATTTTTGCACGCAGTTACTTCCTTTGCATCTCTCAGCTGAACACACAGACATATAGAATGGGGAGAGGTGGAAATAAAATAACTTGGTCAAACATTCTAGCTACATGTGTTTAAAAAGTGATTAAAGAATCAAAACAAAATGTCTTCAAGTTATTCAGCCTTCTAGCTGGCTCAAATTGGCGAAGATTTTATTTCTGTTGACTTTTTGACTTTCCTATTGCGGGGCAGAAGGGGAGAGGGCATTAGAATATCTTAAAAATTCTAGTTACATTTTCTTGTGCCATCACAAGTCTTTTTCCACCATCTCTTTTACCAGCAGTTTTAACTTAACCTAAGAGTAAAAACATATGGAAGTATTTCATACTAGCTGGCATAAGCACATCACAAAAGTAAGTGTTCTAATAGACATAAAAAGTCATTTTTTCTTTACTACAATGTCTAATTTAGATCTCTGAAATTGTAAAATTAAAATCTATTGTAATCCATACTTACGCAAAAATGCATTTCTAGCAGATTATAATATCTAACTGCTTATTACACAAAAATCTTGGAATGACTGTATTGTAAAAAAAATAATTGCCTAATTATGAAATCCTGATGATAAAGACACCATTGTCATGAAAACATCTGGGATACCAGTCCCCCAGAATGCATGAAATTTCAATAGGCAGAGAAAAATCAGGAGGCAGATGAAAGAAGAGTTATTAAGAGGTCCAGAGAAAAAACATCACCCACTGCAATTTCTATATCAAAGTGTGGGTGATGACTACAAACAAACCAACCAGTAATAACCTATTCACAGTAGGAGAGCAGCAAACATTTATGTGGAGATGAGGAAAAAATTAGCAAATAATATGCATATTCTTGCATAACCTTGGAAAAAATATACATCTATGCTACCTCTCTATAATTAGGACCTGGAAAAATGTTCATTACATCAGGGTTTTAGAAGACAATTTGGCAATTTGATGCCTTAGAACAATAAAAGACTTGTCCAATTTGAACTGAACAGCAATCAGTAGTATTTCTATAGCATTTAACTCGCACAAAATATCATTTAAATTATATTTGAAGAATAAAAAAGAAATCAAAATGAAGGAGAGGGAAAAGTCAGTTATGTGTAAATAGTAGAAATTTTGAGAAAAGTCAGAGAAGTTTGACTCTTGCATTCGGTTTGGCCTAACCACTCCAATGGGGGTCACCACCAAGAAGAAACCTGCTTCGTGTTGTTAATTTGTTCTAAACGTTACGTGCTTAATGGTGAAGTTAGTGGCTACGCGTATTTTAGCTGCTTATGAAACAATGAAAGCTTTTCTTAGAAAACAAGGAATACAATAACATTGTTATACCAGATCATTATAGGTTATAATGAAAGGACCAAAGGCAGTGGCAAACATTTCTAGGAAAGATAAGCCTTGCATTTGAGCCAGGATACGATCACATTAAAAGGATCTCTAAACTCAAATAAATGCTTTTCTTTTTCTTTTAGGTCTGACCCCAAACCCCAAAGGCACATGCACACACACCTATAATGGCTCTGAGCACTTGGGCAATTCCAGGGAAGCTAATAAGGGCTCATTACTCAGACAGTTAAAAGTTAAACATGTGAAGCATTTGCAGGCTTAACAGCTCCAGTAAAGCTAAATTTCTTCTCTCCATCTAGAGCTCTCACCAATGGCACTGACTTTTCACTATTGTTCAGACTGAATCTTGGGCTTCTAAAACAGAAGCCTCATATGTAAATAATCCTCAGTGTCCCAGAACCAGACTTCATGGATGAGACATCAGAGGATGATGCATCACTGACAGGATAAGGCTCTTTCTTACCAGGGTGATTAGAATGCAGATGGCATCGAAAGCACAGTAGCCTTCTCACATGGTTGCCATCTGTGAGTGTCTGTGAAAGGTTACCTCAGGACTCCCATTATAAAATACTGCCAGCCGAGATTTATAATTCAGTGGACAGCCAAGTTCTCAGCCAAGAAATCCCTCCAAATCAAAACTGTTCAAATGTGGGTATTCTGCTCATGTTGGATATTTTTGATTACTAACATGACAAAATCTGCAAAACAGCTTCAGCCTCTACATGTGAAATGTTTTCCATAAATGGTTCTGCACAACAGTCAAACTGATGGAGTTGATCATCTAATTTGGCCCTGTGTCTGTTTGCTTGTTTGCACTGTGTTCAGATGCTAGGATGAAACTTGCCCCCTGTACAAAGGATCACCACAAGATTTGTGCAGCCCTTAAGTCTCCCCTAAGCCTGATATTTGGGCTTACAGCGAATTTAACAAGCGTGTGGGTTGGCCTGAAGCTTACTGGTGAATACAGTCACACACACTAGGAAAAGCTTTCGTATTTTCTAAAGAAGTGTTACTCTTCTGCTAAGTAAATAAAGATGTGTCTGTTATTTACTTTCTAGCACATATTGCAAGGCTCATGCTAATTAAACTTTTAACACACACAGCAGAATAAATCTGCATTGACATAATGTCAACAAAGTGTATATGAACTCTCCCCCCATGCACTTAGTAAATATTTGCTTGGAAGAAAATACTTCGCTGTGTCCTGGACAAGAGACGAGCCGGTTTGGGCACCGGAGCCAGCAGCCTTCCCTTTGCCCGCATGGATTCTAGGGCTGAAAAGCAGGGATCCATAGATTTAAATTACCTCAAGTGTCAGGCAAAAACATTAGAAAGGAGAAAACTAGGATAAAATTCATACCACAGGCCTGATTCTAGGCTTGCTGTTATGGTGGCCAGTCACAGCTGTGTGGCACAAGATGATCTTGGTACCAGATCAGAGAGACCTAAGGATTTTCCCTGGGTGGTTTGAAGTTTATACCATAGGTGGCATGTCAGTGGTTGGAAGGATGGTCCAAATCCAAAATTGTCTCCAAAGCCCATTGAACATAACATTAATAAGTTCCCTGTCCTTTAGAGAAGTCAGTCCTCTTAAAGGTTGCTGGAGCTCTCAAAATCCAAGCATTAGAAAAGTAGGTATGTTGCAGTCTGTTACTAATTTACCTCTAACTGAATTTCTTAAGTACAGAAACTCTAGATATGGGTAGATTTCTAAAAGATACTTTTTCTTGTCAAAAATCTAGTTATTCCCCCCAAAACACTGTAAGGAACCATAGTCAAACCTTGTTTGACATTTACAGAACACTTTTTTAGATAACTCTATTCTATTAAGGCAATTACAAGCTAAGTGTTAGACTACACAGGGGAGTTAACTCCCTTGTTAATGGCAAAGCTACCTCTGACTTCAGCACATACAGGTTCACGCCTAAAACCCCACAAAATTTCAGTCATGTTAGTTTCTCTTTCATTATTGATATATACACATATGTACTTTATTTACTTTTAAAGTGAATGGAATGATTGTGCAAGGAGTAAAGACATCTGGAAGAGCAGCGTCGTCATCTTTGGAACAGGGTATGAAACACACATTCCCAAAATACGTAAATTAGCCCAGCAAATCAGCACGGCACTTTTGTGACCTTCAATTTACAGAAACTGAGATCCTTTCCTTACAGTCACATCAGCTTTTGACACGTGTCAGTAACTCCCTGGCCAGCTACAACTGGATTCTGACAAATTTCACGGAAACCGCAACTATGCTAACACAGCGTCTTAAACTCCATGTGGACAACCTGACAGAGAACACCCCCCTCCCCCCCCGAAAATTAAGATT
This sequence comes from Dromaius novaehollandiae, assembly GCF_036370855.1. Lineage (NCBI taxonomy): Eukaryota > Metazoa > Chordata > Aves > Casuariiformes > Dromaiidae > Dromaius > Dromaius novaehollandiae. The sequence continues at coordinate 10,770,096 of NC_088108.1, forward strand.
TTAAACTGCCACGTTACTCTCTCTCATGCCTTTCTTTGCAGAAATAGATTATATACCATCATCCTGGCTTGGGGATTTCAGCTTTTTGTTTAAGTTTTCAAGTAATGGTTTTAGGGAAGTGCTTTTAGTTGGTCTTTTGTGATCCACACGGATAAAGGACAAACCTAACAGTGATTGCTTATGGAAATAGTATACTTGATATATCACTGCTGCTCAGGAAAGAAAAGCATTACTATTGATTTCTACGTAAGAATAAGATAAATACAGCTTAAAAGATAGCTATTTACATAAGTTTTGATGACTCACTCAACACAGATATAGAAGCCTTAATGCACTTCTTTCTTCTCCTACACACTGCCGTGTGCTCAGTGCTTTGTCTGGAGCTTTTTCACGACAGAATGTCTAATTGGACTTTTTTCTCCCTTATAAGAACTGTTTCCAGACACCAATACTATTTTCTGTTTCAACAGCACTGTTACCCAGCATATTGTCATTGAGCCACTCACAATGCAAATCCACTGCACCCCACAAAATTTCAGCGCTGGTGAATGCAACATGAATTTCTCATTTTTGAGTTGCAATACAATAGGCTTGTCCATAAAAACAAAAAACAAAAACACAGCCGTCAACTTCCTACATAGCTGAAGCCAGTTCTTCTACTGACTGGATGTTGTTAATTTAGATCTTTATTCAGCAAATGCCTCAGTGAAACTTGAGCTGGTGCTTAGGTTCATCCCTATTCAACAAAGTGCTTGTTATGCAAGTGGAAAGTTCGCTTTAGCTTTTCACAACTTTTGTGTTTTAATAGTTTTCATTCATTAGGCAAAGTTGTAATTATCATCTGTGTTATTTCTAAGGCTCACCTTCCTCAGTCTCATCTTCCTAACCTGAACTTGCTAAGGCTCAATTTCCATTAGCTTCTTTACCAAAAAGCCTTACCAATAGCATCCAACTTAAAAAAAAATCTAAATAAACACCCCCCCAAAAAAAAAAAACAAAAACAAAACACCCCAAAGCAAAATTCAGGGCACAAGCAGAAGTGGGGTGCCTACCTTTCCCATCTGCGACAACAAATTCTGGCTTATGTAAACACAGCCGGGCTTGCAAATGCCTGTGGTAGCTCACGCGCAATCAGTGGTCACTTTAGAATAAGTTCTTTTCTAACAACAACAAAGATTTAGACAGTGGAAATGTTATTTAAAAATACATTCCTCTAACAAAACCCCTGATCCAGGGTAAAGCAGGCCAAGCAACGAACAGCTGGATTTGCAGAACACGCTGTATGTGGCACCAGGAAGCAAAGCCCATGGCTGGATCTCACTTGCACTCACAAGGAATAGCGCTGAACTCCTGGAAAGTGACTTTGCTCAAACTGAAATGCCTGAAAAGGGCCATTTTCCAAGAAATGTTGAATGTTCAGTGTCTGAAATAAATGGACCCATACAAACCTAGACTCACTCCTGCCCAAGATGATCACTAGGGCCTCTTTGCTTTTCTGTGCCACTAATTTTAAATTGTGCCACCTTCCTGCGAGATGAGCTATATTTAGGGATATAATGCCAGCTTTCCAGCCCTGGTAATTTAATTTACTGATGTTCTTTGATGTCTGCACCTTGCTTTTTTTCATTCTGGAGTGCAGCACAGAGTCCTGGATTACTGGGAAAATAATCACTTGCATAGTAAAACATAAGGATCAGGCTCCTTTAAGACTTCAGCAGAACAGCAGTATTTAGAAATAATTTTCAAATACCTACATAGCAAGGGTTTGAGAAAAGGAAGACTCAAAAGCTTTTTTTTTTTTTTTTTTTTTTTTTTTTTTTTTTTTTGGTATGTGTGTAAAGCTTCATAGAGGAAAAAGATGATTTCTGCATTGATTTTTGAGCCATTCCACAGACATGGCAGAACGACATCTTTATGAATTTTACTGTATGCTTTTTTTTCCTTTATGGAAAAGAATTCACTCCATTTAAATCTGCAGGTTTTTAAAGCATTTTCTATAGCTGGTCACAATTTGCATGCATAATTTAAATTAAAAAAAATCCACAGCTTGAATTAAAAAACAACAAACCTTCTTACCTGGAAGAGCTCTGTTTCTACATTGCTTTGGGGAATTTATTCTCAGATCTCTCCCACCAAACCCTTTTAACTCACAGTATTCCTGGCCACTGGCTTTCTTTGAACATGAGTTTTAGGAACAGGGCAGCAAATAGGTACCAAACTTCTCTGAATACAGACCATGAAGGGATTTTAGGGACTGCATCTCTGTCTCTTTTGACCTGTTTTCAGGTCCCACAAACAGGTATACTGATGCTTAACTTTAAATCCAAGCAGTAGCCTCCGCATCAATTGGACAACAAAGGTTTAACCATCATGGTAAGCACGCATCAATCTGACTGTGCACAGCCTAGACCCCTCTAAGAAAGTCCTCTTCTTGGTCATTTCCCAGCACTGTCCACTGGCTTCTCAGCAAGCCCCTCAAGCCCTCAGTAGGTAGACCTCCCAATCTGGAAGGTGGACTAAGTTTGGGAGTGCTTTTTAGGCATAAACCCCTCAAATGGAGCTCTCCAGTGGCAATGCTGCATGCTGCTCCTTGTAGATCTTGTATGTAAAGAGCCATCTAAAAAAGTATTTGAAATCCTAGATTGTCCATTGCCTCCTGCAAATCATTAAAACCCTCCATAAAAACCCAGTGGCTGAAAACTGCAGAGAACACACAAACCAAATATATAATCAGTAAACATTTTTCCCACCTTAAAAATACAGTTACATGGACTCGTGGACACTATTCCAATTAGAAATGTCTTCACCTTTTGGAGGCTAAAAATTATTTCAATAAATTTCTCCTCTTGCAGAGCAAAATAAAAATGCTATTACGGTAATAGACCTGTATTTTTCAACAGCGTCTATATTATAGCTGGCTAAAGCTACCAATGATGAGCTCTCTAGTAAGACGCAACAAACTATTTGAAATTCAGAACAGTGATAATGCACCTTCAGCTCTTCTATGTTTAGCAGTCAGTAACCCAAACACATCCGGAGGCAAACACCAGAGAAGCCTGGGATGTGTTTTTCTAGGGCTCAGCTCTGTGACCCCATTCTCCTGATACTACCACTTTATCCTCATTATAAGACTTCAAGAAAGCATATAAATATCTCATACATTAAAATGCTCTTGACTTTTACAAACAGCCTGATTCAGCAGCCCTCAGTGTGCAGTTCCACGACCAGCTCAAGCTCATCTTGCCATTGAAGAGGCACTTTCTCCATTCCCAGCTTCCCTTGCATAGGCAATCACAGTTGAAAGCTAAAGGTGGAAGATAAAGCTGATCTTTTAAAAAATTTAATTACTTTGCCACAAAAATGCCTGTGCTGATGCAATGGAGATGGCAGGAAGCAGAATACAACAGGACTGCCTTTTTTGGTCTTAGATCATTACTCATGAAATCATATCCTCAGTCACACTAGGCATCATTTACAACGGCCACCAAGGAGTCTCACGAGCTCCCCGATATCTGCAGGAAATAGTACAGATCTCAGTTTTACATCTCAGAAGCGTATGATTGCTCTTGGTTTTAGTGGGCTGATAGCCAGGAACTCCACGCTGAACACCTGTAGCCCGTCACTATGTGATTTTAATAAGGCATTCAAACTATCTCCTATCCTCCCCCCTCCCCCCTTTTTTTAAACTATCATTTAAAACCATTTTCCTGTCCTGTTTTCTTACGCTTTAACTCTGGCATACACTTAGGCACATATCTTCCTTTGACTGTTGTGGGTGTCCTTGTGGGGAGCAGACAAAAGTGCCTCCTGAAGCTCCTTCCAGACATGTTTTCTATGATCTCCCAATTTCTAAATGCACGTTGTGATCGATAGCTTTCAAACACTAAGCACTATCTATTGTCCCAGCTTAATACAGCCCTCCAACCTCATTTAGAGCTTTTCATAAAACTACAGTAAAGACAATATTATTAGCAAACATCCTCTACATGTGGGGCACTGCACAAACAACAGGACAATTTACAGAGAACACAATGAAGATATTCTTAAACTCTATTAAATGCCACAGAGGAAAGGTTGTTAAGAGCAGATATGAAGATCTGCAGAGAGGAAACTACTCACAGCACTCAACACTGAGTTTTATTGTTCCATAAGCCTCAGGCACTATGCCCATATGCTTCAGCATTATCTGAGGAAACTGTATCTATGATTTAATGTTTACATTTATAAACATTTCTGTAGCATAAAGGATCCCAAAGATTAAGGACATGATGCAGAAATGGATGTAAGCAGTTTAACATTAAGCAGCACCTCCATCAATGGAATTATCTATTCACATCTAAGGATCCGCTAAGGGCTTTGGCTAAACGAGGGCCAAAACCAAGAAGATCATTTCTGAAAGTAGGTTGTGTCTTGCAATCAGTGGGTGAAGTGTCAGCTTTAAGAAAAGAGAGAGAGAAACCAGATCATGTCCATTTTCCTATTCCGTAAGTATGAAGGGACAGCCATACCAGAAGTAACAAGAGGGAGGTAGGACCTACAGTTGAACAGCAAGAGATGAAGGAAAGTATAAGCAGTGCCCACACCTTTCTCACTCTCCCAAACCTGTAACAAAGCTATACTGAAGTGCATGGGCTGTACTAGCTCTGGTACAGGTGAAGTTACAGCAGTCTTTCAGCTATGGATTAGCACCTTGCTACACAGGGAATAGAAAGAGATGGCCAAGATCCTCTTTGTGCGCCACTTCCCACAGCTCCCACAGGATGAGAGCTTTCCGAAGAGCCCTATTCTAGCAGCTGACCCCAAGGCATTTGCTTTTTCTATGTAAGGCTCTGTTCCAGCTCCTCAGGTTGTTTGAAAATCACCGTGCTGTGTTTTCAAGCAATGTACAAGGATTCTTTTTTTTTTTTTTTTAAATAAATTCCATGTTGCTTCTGTTCCTCACAAATCCTGCTTCTTAGCTTTGTTTGTGCCTCTGAGATAATGGTTTCCAAGGGACAACTGTGATCTCAAGAAAAGCAGACTCCAAATTTGACTTTGGGTAGGGCCCTAAGGTGGATTAGACTGTCATTTTGTCCACCTCAACTGCATGCTGTAATCAGCTTACCTGCAATATGACAGATTTAGCAAAAGTGACAGTTGCTCGCTGTCCAATATCATTAGGTAGCCCTACCACAGGAGCTCAGACACGGTGCTCCATCTCCTTACAAAAGCAGCTTATTAATAAACATACTGCTGGTAAATTATTTTCCACCAGCTGAAGCAGTACTTTAGGCAGAGGGCTGCCTGATCCACCCACCTATGGAAACTCAAAATCAAATTCTAGCCCAGATGAGAACAGAAAAGCAAGTAAGTTTCAAAGACTAGCATGTCTGAGGGACTGGGCTGGCTAAGCATGGGTGCAAGCCCTGCATTTACCTTTTCTACTTATCCTTTTATACAGCCAAATCATGGAGTCTACAGGGAATGGCAGTCTAATCAAAAGCCTACTGAGGTCAATGAAAACATTGCAATTTATTGGTCTTCCTTAGGATCCACTCCCCAAGGTATCGAATAGCATCAGTACTCCTTCCCTGCTCAGCAGGGCTCTGCACCTTCCTTAACATGCTCAGTGTCACCAGGAAGAACTTGACTACTTTTCTAGGCAAATAAAAAAGGACGCATGCAGGGGAAGATCACCACCTCCTATATAAACATGTTTGTGTTGTAATGTTAAGACAAGCTCAGTAGTAATTAGATATATGTTAACTCCTGCAGCAAAATACTTAAACTAGAAAAAAATTGGCTGAGTAAATCAGAATTAGGCAAATACACCATATTTACTAAAAACTTATTTCTATTTTGAAAGGCATTCAACACAGCTTAATTTAAATTTCCAATATCACTGCTGATGACAAAGGTTAAAAAAATAGCCCCAGTCAGACCTATGGTTCCCCTTCACACACAGCAAGGCAGCAAGACTGCATGTGGCACTGTTCCCTTCCCCTGCTGTACAACTGAAACTGTGCACCTGAGCAGACGTAGCGCTTCTCAGTTAATGCAACCCAAGAGAATAATTTCAAAGGTCTGCATGGTAATTCCAAGATCTAGCAATTCTGCAAATAATTTCTTCAAGTGAAGAAAATGAAGTGTTTTTATTTTAACGTACACCTGTGGGGAAAGAACATCCCACTATCTAACAATGAGCTCTTTCTTGTTTAAAGACATCCTGGGAAATGTTCCAAGAGCTACACTGAAATGGAAGAATGCTCTGTTATTTACTTTAGTTTTTTAAATTAGCACGTTTGAAATCATTCTCCCTCTCTCCCCTCCTCCCCTGCAAAAGAAAAACTTTTTCCAAGGTTGGGGCAGTTCTAATGATGCTTGCTCTGACCCTACTCCCCTCTTCTCAGGGCATGTCCAGAGACTTGAATGTTAAGAGCTTCACTTGCTGATGCTTGGAGCAAAACTCTGCGGCTCAGCCCACCCTGAAAGGTGCAGGGGGTGAACAGTGGCCAAGGAAGAAATGGATTCAGCATAGTCTCATCACAAAGAATTTAAATTGCAAGAACTGGACTGTCAGTCAAACCCAGCTCTGAGCCACTGCCAAGCTCAAGAAAGAAAACACTGTAGGTTTTAAGCCCATTTGAATACCCTGAAAGATTTGTAAGCACCAGAGAGTCATTTTACTGCTAAGTGAATCAAACAGCTTTATCCTGGCAAGACTGTTGGTGGGGGAATAAAAATTTGGTGCTCAGGGCTCCGGCAGCTACCACGAGGTGGCACTTTGCTGATGTGACCGGGGAGGCCTGTGGATGGACGAGAAAATGGGTTAATGTATCCTATGGAGATCAGGGGACCCCTGCCTGCTGCTCTCAAAGCCAGGAGCCAGTTATGCCACTCAGGCTGTCTACTCTAGAGTTAAATTCCTTTTAATGTAGGTGCACACTCAGCTGTCTGCCAGAGAAATACCTCGTCTCTGCCCAAAGCAATGTCAAGTCTGGCTGCTTCTGGAAAGCAATGAGAGGACACCTCAGAGACATGTGGCAGCTCCTACCAGCCCCGGCAGCGCCCCGCAGCACTTCCTGCTCTGCCCAGGGATGTCCCAGGTCTCTGCTGCCACATGCAGTCCAGCCTGCATACCCAACTCGCAGTAGGCTCCTTTCCAGCATGCTTCATCCTCCAAATTTACAAAGCCAACTCCTGCTTCGCGTTGCATCACTGCTTTAGCACACTCACACCTCTGACCTTGCTCCTCTTGCAACCTGCAGGCCGGAGGGGTTGGCCATGCAATGGGCAATGTCTTAAAAGCAAGAAGGGGACTGTGGATGGGAGCAGGGGGGAGGTGGGATACTGCTTCCATTCCTGGACACCAAAGGAACTGTAGAACAGTTAGACAGGGATGCCCTAACGCCCTGCCATGAGAAAGACTCTGATACACTTCTGGCCTAAACACCTCTTACTCGGGCTCACAAAGCCATGCTGGCTCGCGGCAGCCATTCTCTGCCACCCCACTATCCCTTGCCGTGCTCTTGCTACAGCCCAGAGCCCGGCTCCAAGGGTATTAACAAAGAGGAAGAAATACGGGATGCACGTGATACCCAACACGAGAACTGCGCCGGGGCAGGCAGCCACAGAGAGGCCACTTGCTAGGCAGCTCAGCTCAGAGCCCTTCAGCAGCTCAGTGGCATCTGGTTTACCTCCCTAAGCACCTCCTTGAGGGCTTTCCCTGCAGCAAGTCCATGTGTCCTGCCAGGCTGCCAGCACAACTTGGAGGCCATCCCATGTCCTTCAAATGCCGATGCAGGGCAAAGCATGGAGATCCCCCAGCTCACCAGCCTCTTCCCTCTTGCAGGACCTGCATTCAGGAGCAACAGACTTTCACCTGGCTGGGAAGTGCCTCGCACCCATCACCTCTGCAGAGTAGGAGTTCAACTGATTGAGGGCAAAACATAAGCATTTCTGATGCGTTCTTAGCTTTGACAGACTCCCTCATGAGGGAGCCAGCCGGGTCTGTGACACCCTGCCCTCTCACGCTCCCAGCATGTCCCAGTGAGATGAGCCAGACCCCCAGGCCTGCCCGCTGAGGTGCGATGCAACCGGGAAAGCAGGCACAGAGCAGCCACCGGGAATCCTCCTGCCCCCGGGCAGGCAAGAGAGCTACCCCGGCCTGCCTGGTGCCCTGCCCTGCAAGGGAGCTCAGGAAGACGAGGGGGCCACGGTGGGTGGGTAAACACACAGGGCCGGGGGGAACAGCAGAGACAGAGTTGGGGTATGAAAGAGGAAGGTAAGGCAGAGAAGGGGCTTTTGGGGTCAAGCTGGACGTGACAGAGTGCTGTCGTGTGGGCACAGACACCAGCACAGTCCACACAGGCTTTCCCAAAGCTGCAGTGCTGCTGGGACTCCTCTGCACTTGCTCTGGGCACTTATGTTTCAGCTCCCAACAACTTAACTTGTTTTTCCCCAGAGTTTTTCTCTGAACCAAGAGATTCCATTCCCTCATACAACATGCCATTACACTGCTTGTCCCAAAAACTTTTCAAGGACTTTCCTTCATTTACCCTTGCAGCAACAAACGTGCTAACATTTACAGTTCTCAAGTTCAACAAAGAGGCAACAAGATTTAAGAGGGCAGCATGAAGAGCACACAATGAAAAGTGTCAAAGTTTCAACAGGAAACATATAAATACCTCCCATTATCTGAAACACTTCTCTGTACAGTCAAATACTGTGGCTAAGTAGAAAAAACCCTTGACTTTTATCACCGATGCCTTCATTCAAGGCTTTATGGTTATTTATAACCCTGGAATTGGGTTAACACAGCCAAAGTTCCTAGGGTTATTCAAGTATCTGCCACGTACATTTTAATGTTCTCCTAATCTGGATGCTAGATACTGCTTTGATTTATCCTAGAAACATACAAGTCTACAAACTCTCCCCCACAACAGGCAGGTGGTGATATTCCAAAACTCATGCTCCTGTTGCTTTCACATGATCTCTGAAAGATGTGTTCCCTTTTTTTGGCCAGCACCATCATAGCTTTATCTGGGTGTTGGCAAGAGAAATACAACTGTTCACTTCCAGCTCTGGTCCAATTCATCCCAGAACTGACCAAATGCTGTTACCATCTGATGATTACACACAGGGATCTATTCGCTTCCACTTTGTTTTTGTTTTTTTAACACATATCCCTGCCCCAGACACAAACCCCAATAAACAAGCTAAAGGAGACTCTCCACTGGCCTTTAATGGTGTATGGCCTGATGTCCAAACATGTAGCAGACAGTTGTCTCCAGTATGGATGAGAGACAGAGCACTGAACATGCTTCATAACGCAGCAAAGTTGCTTCAAACATTCACTTAAGTTTATAAGTGTCTGGGACAAACCTACCTTTTAGAAAAGCTGGCAAAACTCTGCAGCTGCTTCATCTAGTTTCCTAAGGTGACAGGCTTATGCAATCTTGTGCCCTGTTCCCATCTCCTCAGTTACCTTCAGTTTGTTTGCCACTTTCAGATCAACTTTGACAGAGGTTTCAGAGAGAACTAGGCCCCTACAATTTTATGAAAGCCGGCGTTTGACAACAGTGTTGTGGCCAAGGAAATACATTTGTTGCACATGGGAGAAGAGCTTCTGTAAGTGCTCCAGCTGTCGCTGAACTTCATAATTGGCTTCCTTTGGAATCACGCCCTGACCCAAAATAAAGGGCCAAACTACTCGATTCTGGTGACTGACAGCTGGTGGGAAGCGTGTGCTGAGGGCCAAATCATCTGCCAGCATATGCTGGCACCACCTCCAGTGCTGTGCTAGTTTATCCCAGCTGAACTCCAGCCCTATAAACCTCAAGAGACAGGAAGCCAAATGCCAAAGCTTCAGTCCAAGAAGCATCTCTCCTTGTGCTGTTTTAAAGGAAGTAAAAGAAACCCTGGGGAAACTACCTGCTGGTACCTTTGGTAGGATAGCTGTCAACTAATAAAGCATCACGACAGATGCAAAGCCGTTCAGCATTAGGTACTGCACTGTAATGCAACACTGCAGCTCTGCTCTCTCTCAGAGGAGGTACTATTCTTTCGGCTGCACCAGGGAGAGAGGAGTTCAGTGATACTAAACTATCTCCACACAGATTTTCCTAGAGTCTGTACCTAGGTCAGGAAGACCAAACAGTCCTGATTTCTTTTGATGTAGGCAAGGGTACTCTCCTTCAAGAAGCTAGTTCCTCCTTCGGAAAAGCTCTTGCTCTGGCATCTGGTCACTAGGATTTTTAACCAGGCTAAATTTCCTCCATAAGAAAGATTCAGGAAAGCTGCTAACACAGTCTTATCCAGAAAAGTCAATGACAAAGAACAGTAGCAACATCAGTCTGCTCAGAAAGAAGTTCACAAAAAGAACGACAGTTTAATGGCAGAGCGCAGATAAACTTAGAGCAGTTTAGCCAACAACAGAGACTTACAATTGAATTGCAAATCCCAGCTCCGCAGAATGTTATAATGATACTTTAAATTTTTTATTACTATTTCATAATGGCAATTAAACATAGGCATGCACATAGAGAGAAATCTGTTCTCTATATAGGGTAAGACTTTCACTCTCTGCCAGTCTTGCTTGGGTCACCAGCCCTCAGAGCCCACCAGAGCAGACTGTCATCCTGGCTATGTGCAGGACTTGCACCCCGGAATCAACCGGGATGCTTTGGGCTCAGCTGTGGGGCTGGAAAAGCTACCAAGCCACCAATACCACAGTGACAGTGTATGAAAGACTAGGCAGCTATGTGATTTTTCTATGCCTGTGGTCACTTCTGGGCTTCTACCAGTGGCATGCAGGCCCAACTATGCACACTGCTTGGAGACTTATCAGCATCTGAAGGCCTGACTCCATTGCTCTCTTTCACATGTTTGCAATTCTGGAGAAATCTGTTGGATTGCTGATAGCCACAGTACAAACTGGTCTCAGCCCTGGAAACAGAAAGTAGAGGTTGCTGCCTCTCTAGATGCCCTTCTTGCTGCTTGAGGAGAGTGCAGCATAGCCTTCAAGGTCTTGTTAGCTCTTGGGATCTATATTTAAGTTCCCAGCAGGATTACCCATCACTTCCAATTGTTATAATGATTTTTATGACTAATTATGTGCTTTTACCAGTCTTTGTTTCCTGGCCATTCCTGTGTTGTTTCTATTCAATTACACCCTACCCTAGAAGTAGGGAGAACTAGTGAGGTGGGTTGAACTGGTGCATTTTTCAGTTCAGCTGTGACTGAAGTTGTTCTGGTTCATTTCCAAGTTCAGGATAAAACTGATCCATTGGCTTGCAACTAGCTGAAACTAGCTCATACGGAGAAAGCAAAAGTGGATGAAACAGTTGGAAGAGTTAAAGCCCTTTCTCAGATACCTCCTGGCCCCTTGCCAGGACACAGCACCACTCAGATTCTCAACACTGTATCACTGTTTCTCATTCCTAAATCTGGCATAAATGATGTGTGATAGCCTGAACGGAGCCAGCACTATGCCAGGGAGCAGGCAACAGAGGGCAAGGAGGGGGTTCCCCAGAAAACCCATGTCTGAGCACACATGTCCCTGCAGTGAAGTACCCTAGAGGGATTGCTGGGAAAAAGATGAGATCAACAGGACCTGGTGAGTGTACAAGGGAAAACAGGGGTGAAACATCACATGCTTCTCCATTTCCGGAGAAGAGGAATCAGAAATACACCTGGTCTTCTCCCAGTAGGATGAGTTCAGCTTGAGCTCACCTTATGCACTGTGAAAGACCCTGACCTGAGTGAGACCCTCTGGCAAAGGAGAGGTAGGGAGAGGATGGACAAGAGGGAGTACTTTGGCATTGCACTTCAGCTCCAACAGTCCTTGTGAGGAACAGGTCTAAAAAGATACCATTTTTCAGCTGGACCACTATCGTGGACCAGGAACCTGACCATGTTTCAGTCTGGTTCTGGTTTGGATTTAAATGTCAAAACAAAAGCAAAAAAAGCAAAAAAAGCAAAAAAGCCCACACAACCAGAACAAAAACCCCAACCCCAAACCAGGCTCAATTCTTGTCCAAGGGGGGGAAAAAAAAACCCAAACAATTTGAACTAACTTGCAGTTCAATACCTTGATATAAGCTCTCACCAGTGTGTGCCTGGTCAGTGGTCTGGTCATCTGAATTGCTCTGCTTCTGTTTTTGTCAGTAGGCAACTGTTACTGGGATACAAACCTGCTCCACTAAACCTCTTTCAAATAGACCTCAACCTGCAGATGGAACCATTTGCTCTTTGCCTCTGGCAGTGATTAGCCAAGAACTGGCCATCAAGAGAGAGATGCTCTATATCTAAATACTAATCACATATACAACTTTGTAATCCATTTCTGACTTCGGAAATGAACCCAGCTGGATTCAGAAGAGGATCTAAACCCAGGTTTTAATATGCTCATTGCACTGTGTACATCCTTGTCATTCTGCACTGCTCGTACTTCTTGGTACACCATGATCTCATGAACGTGTTTGGAGTCATAGAAGGATGAATGACACCTTGCCATCCGGTACTGTAATTATCACTCATCTACTGTCCTCCCTGGGGCAGGGAATGATGTAGCCTAAAGCAAGCACATACCTCTGACAGGTGAACGCTTGTAAGCCCCATTCATAACCTCTTAGAATGATCCTTGATAAGCCACCTAGCTCATAGTAGAAGTGTGCTGGCTACGCTAAACACCTTAAAATCTCTTCATAAAATAAAGCTTCTGCCTTTGTAGTCTCTGTGGGTAGGAATGGAGTGACCAGAACGCATTCAACGACCCACCACCCCAGAGGTTCAACATAAAAACTGTTTGGTGACAAGTCCTCATGGAGTTAAATGAGTCTGGAGTGAGAGACAGCCCTCAGGTTACATCCCCGCTGATTACACCCACCTCCTCACACACACACAAGTCGCTTGATCAGACAGGACCTGGCCTGATCTATGTGACCACTAGACCCGAGTTAGGAAAAAGGAGGAGAAAAGATGAAAGAGGAAGTAGGCCCACATATTGTTATTCCACCTGAACATTGTAAAGAACAAATGCAAAAGCCAAAGTGACAGGAATCGTGATATCAAGTAGCTTTTAGATGATAACAAAAAAGCGTTTAAAAGCTGAGCACAAGAGATTCACAGTCCTCGTAGCATGAGAGCCTGTATCTAATACCCAGTGATTTTTCTGCTACACAGTTCATTTTAGGACAACGTTCACCCTTGCAATACCAGTCCTGTAAGCCTGGGGCAGCTCTGAATTTAGGCACCTGACTGTTCAGGAACAAACATTTCTGTTTGTGAATAATTCAGAGGCCCTTGCTTATTTAGGTTCATTTCACTTCCGTGTCTCTTCTCTTTGTTTGCATCCCCCAAAACTTACAGCTAACTGGATTCGTAACTCTGGATACAGGGACCCCTCCCCAGCCTTTCTGTTTTGGTAAGAGGTTCAACAGTTTCATCAGTGACTCGTGCACACTTTGGGCACACACAGAGCAAGCATAACCCCCAAAAGCTCAGGCAGTCTCTCCCTAGGGCATCTTGCTGCAAACTGAGACTGCTTTGTGCTCCTGGAAACGCACATTTGACACAGTAGCTCTGCAAGAGTACATCACACACACAAGCCAGCTACTTTGTCACACTGGCAACAACATCCAGACCTACAGCTGCAATCTTAAATCACAACAGACATGGGTATCCAGCCCTCAGATGCACATGCTGCGCTTACTAGTCAACAAGAACATTTTTCTCTTGGGCGAACACAGAAACATTCCAGCTGAGTTGCAAATAGGCAGAACTTTGCAAGTGCAAATAGCAATAGCAAAACACCAGCAAGTTTTGTTCTAAGTACCTTCAACATCTTGTGATCGTTATCTGTAAAGCATTTCACTGCCTTAGCATATTCTTCTCTCACGAAGCGTTATTACCACTATAAAATTTAATGGAAAGCCACTTAAGCTAAAATACAATATATTCTTAATTATGCATTTCAGACATATACCCTCATCTTACAGGACATGGGGTGTGTGTGTGTGGGGGGGGGGGGAATTACAAACAGGTTATAGAGCTAGTTCACAAAGCATCAATATCCTAAAATAATCTTGTAACAAATGGAGTTTCAGGCAACATGCTAACTATGTAGAGTGACCATGCTTGCACGAAGCAGTACCACTGGCTGCAAATACATTTAAGCCTGTAATTTTCAGCACTTTTTCAGTAATGCAAATACTAACACGTACACACGCAGCACCACCATAACAAGAAACATATTCCTGACTTACCTTTGAATCAGCCAGAAGCACCAAACCCTCTGAAATCTCCTGCAGAAGAGTTGACAGAGTTTTGCCTTATTACTCATAGAGACAGTTATATAACTGGCACCATTTCTGTAGGCAATGAGTATGTACCAATTGCACTTCCACTCAGAGATAATTCTCATTTCCCATCCCACACAGACGCATCTCAGAACAACAGCCACTCCACAGCGACTCGGGGAGGGGCAAGGTGGGCTCGGGGATACTAATGAAAAGAAAAACTAACCGTATCAAAGAAAGTTCAAAAGGTCCCTGACATTTATTAAGAGATATTGCTACTATGAAAAGGACACAGTGCAATAGTATAATGTTCCTTAGCCTGCTGAAAGCAGCTTGGCCTAGATTTTCCTGTACTGTTTGATGTGACCATTCATGCAAACAAGAGTAAAACTTTCTCTTTGCTTTTAATTAAGCACAGAACACTTGGAAAAAGCGACAAATACAAAAGACCTTTCACTGCTGTCATCTGGATCTTCTGGGCTACTGTCGCACTGAGAATATGCAGGAATCAGCCCCATTGATTAAACTATTATTAGCAGCAAACAAACAGATGTGTTCAGTGAAAGACAGGACAAAAAACACGCTCTGCACTTCTGGACTAGATACAGGAAAAGAAGATTATTTTACCAAAGACTCATTTGGTATTTTAGCAGAGGAAAATGGAAACATTCTTTAGCATGATGTGCAAAAGCAAAGAACTCAGCATTTTAATCTGGAGAAATCAAAATAAATAAATAACTTCTATTGTCTTAGCTCTGTTCCCACAGACAAAACCCCATCAGCTTCCCCAAGACAGAGATTGGGTCCTGTACTTGAAATCTCACCTAAAACAAAATGCAGCTTTTAGCTGTTTGGTGGGTACTCATATCCATGAATTATTGGTGGACACAGTACACAGCCCCACAAACATACAAGGCCTGTAGCTTTAGTACAGATATAAAACTCTTATGTAAGCCATAATCCTCTCACAGACTCCTTATTCAGTGATTTTAAGATCCACACCATAGGAGCCTGCTGGCATTCTAATGGGTTTTAACCAGTTTGGAAATGGTGAGATCCCAGTTGCACGGTAATCCCCTCGCTGACACCTGTGGTTATTGCTGTGTATATGCCACAATCTCACAGGTTTTCAAAGTGCGCAGCATTTCTCTAGGCAAATATTTTAGTCCTCTGCAGAACTGGCGCTGTTGCTTTCTATGCTGATTGAATCACTAGGATTAATCTCCTGCAGAGTTCACTGAGGCTAACGATAATCAAGTTAAATTTACACTATATGATCAGAGTTTAATTAGGTACTGTTATACAACTCCTATTAATTACAGTGTTAATACCCTTATGAAATGCAGATGGAAGGGTGGGGCTGTGGTTGGAGGAGGGGGGGCAGCTTGGCTGCTCAGAAGCTTTCAGGAGAAAAGCCACATTAAAATTCTTTGCGAGTACCTTTATTTACCTGCTTGCTTCTGCCAGTGCTCAAGATAAAACAAGCTTAAAAAAATTATAATCCTACAAAATGTAAATTTAGAAGACAAGATTAAAGACCTCCCACATGCTACACTATCACCTTCTGTTTACACCAAGAAGGAAGAATGCCATTCAAAATCCCAAAGAGCCCAAATCATTAGTAACATGCTCTGCCTAAAACCCTACCCAGAAAAGCTCTAGAATGTAGAAGTCATTTAGTCTGTACTGGTATTAACTCAGCTGAGACCAAGGCAGGTCCTCCTAGTATCAAAGAAAGTTTCTCTTTACCTTGCTTGAGTTTACCCCTCCAGATGACCTGTTGGGTCAAGGCAGGGAAGATGCCAGCTTGCTTGAGCTCTGCGTACAAGCACTCACACGCCCTCGGTAAAGTCATCACCTCTGACGTGGACCCCTGGATCCCCAGGTGTCCCCTTGTCTCCGCGCTCCTGCAGTCTTCTCAGTGCTTTTGGAAAACGTTGTGAGGGGAGGCAGCCAACCCTAACTCCTAGGTTAGCTGCTTCTAAAACAGACATTCAAAGACATGGGACAGGGCCGATTGGGTCTTTTAGCTGCAGGCGAGGGCAAGGCTGGATCAGGAGCACAGAGGCAGACTCCAGATTTACAGCGCTTGGTAGCTGCTCCTTTAGGAGGCAGATTGCTCCGTGTGACATTTCACACCAGAGACTAGCTCTTTGTTTTCTGTAAATCTCGCCTGAGGTGTCCCATACAAACAGCAACGCTAGTGCAGCATAGCTTCCGTTTAGCATCTGTTATGTGTGCTGTTGGATGGATTTAGTGAAATTAGTAATAGACGTAATGCTCTATTTCTGTTATTCACATAGTAACACCAAGGGTCTGGCCTTGCACCTGTATGGTCAAAGATGCAGGTGAAGGTCTCATCTACAATAAATAATGGAAATAAGCAACACAAAAGGGGAGGCTTGTTGACAAGAACAGATGCTGTTCTTGAACATATGGACACCTGTACGAGCTTCCTACCTCCTACTCTCCTTTTCAAACTGCTTGCTCAACAAGCATATCCCTGGGGGATAGCCTTGGCACTTTGCCATTGCTGATTATTTAAATCCCTGAAACATAAAAAATGCACTTCTTCCCTCCTGTAGTTTTTCACCCTCTTCAGACAACGGCAAGCTATCAAAGCTAACACATCTCAGCACCCCATCTTTGCATGAAACACAAGTAAAAGAAACAGTATGTTATGGTATAAGTTACTGGTTCCCCTGTCATGCCAGACACATACTCATCTTGGTAAGCTTTGGCTATATACTAAACCTGTCATTTACCAAAATGGTTGGAGCACACTGTTGCTTGGGATCCAGAAGCAAAGAGTCCTGCTAGCAAAAGTTTGCCAATTCCCATCCTACCATCCTTCTCTCACCATCAGAGTTCTACATTTTGTATGAAGGAGTTGTATTGCCTATATGGCAATTCCACAAGTGTCTGTGTGGCCCACATGGAGCCTCCCTCGTCCCCTGAAAGCCTTTCACCCTACAAAAGTAGAATTACACTCTCTCATGCAGGAGTGAATAGAGGCCTGAAGTGGGATGAGATATCCTCCCAGGCACAGCTTGGCCTATACACAGAACAGAGCATTTTGATGAAATAAAACAGCCCCTTGTGACTCTTTAGCAATATTTTAAACACTTTTCATCCATGCCTTCCCTAGTCACTTCAATCCAAATCCAGATATATGAAAGGAATAGGGAACACATTCAGTTAAAAAAAAATCCAAATCCCTCTTTGAGTTCCTTGCTGGACAGCTCTTCTACGGACACACAGAGAAGAAGCATGGGAGAACAGGAAGACAATGCTTTCTGGACAGTTCCCTCCCCTCTGAAGGAAGCCCAAGATGGGCATCAGGCCAGTAGATTTTTCTCATGATTCACAGAAGTCAGGTATGTTCATGCTTTAGAAGATCGTTAGTTTCCCCCTTTCCTAGAAGCCCCTAGTCAGGACTACTGAAGGATCCTTGCTTTTTTTGGAAGCACAGAGCTAGCAGAACATTTTAGTTTCTCTGCTGGTATTGATTAGCCATGAAGGACTGGCTAATCCTCCTTATCACTAATTCCTACAGGGGCTGGGTAGGAAGCCTAGCTGGGACCAGGACACTACCACAAGGGTTGCCTTGGGCATCTCCCTAAATTCATTGCAGCACAGCAGTGTTTATGGAAGGGGAGGCACCAGGCTTTAGCCAAGGACTTCAGCCCTTCGTTTGCTACTGTGACACATTTTGTCCCTCACTGCTGAAAGTAGCACTAGTGACACATTAATGGGAGTACAGCAATGCTCCTGAAACGAAGCTTTGATTTAGGAAGCAAAGCTGCTCAGCCCACTCTGCTCTTGCTGATGTAGTGACCTGGTTTTGTCAAGTCTGTTTTTCTCCCTTTGCCTTTGATGTCATTTTAGAAGGCGAGTCATGAGATTTTCATGGAGGCATTGACTCAAAGTTGGACTAAAACAAAGCCAACCACAATACCATTATAAATGAATGAGGGAGCAATTTCCCCTTAGAAGATTATAATACTATTTAGGGTTCTACTACATTTATTTCTGCAGTTTAGTAATCACTTTCGCACTTCTCATCAGACTATATTCTAATCCATTTATATTTTAAGGCTGTAAAAAGTTACAAGGATTTTCATTCAGCTCACAATAAGATATGCTCATCTGTTACAAGCATTTAAACAGCCCCTGCACTTTGAAGAAAAAAAAAGTTCTCTTTTAGCAAGCACGCATTTACAAATGAATAAGGTAACTAATAACATGCTATATGAAATACCAGCAAACTGGAAGATAAGGACTGTGTAAATTACTTTTCCACTAAATAAGACATTTTTATGCACACAGACACATCTTCCTAATAGTATACTTTAAAATTACTTTTTGAATGGGGAAGGTTTGGAAGTTACAGGGATTGCCTTCTATATTGGGAAAGCTGAAATGCTCATGCTCACTGAAACCAGCTGAAAGCCTTGATGTCTCTCTCTCTCAGGAATGGGAGAAGGTTAAGACCTTTCTTGGCCCATTGGCCATAAAACAATCACAAAGTTTTTTCACTTGCAGTTGTCTTCAAAGAAGATTAAAAAAATCACCTGTCAAACTATGAAGACATTCCTCAGCTATTCATACAGCTATCTAACACTTTTCAGCAGAAGTGTCTCACCTAAGTTTTTGGCTTGGTTTGCCCTACTTCCAATCAAAATCCTAACTGAGGTAGGAAGCCAGGAGCATGAATTCCCACCAGAGCCTGCAGTCTTTGAACCTCAACATATAATTCAACTTCACGTTTCTGCCACAGTGGAATCTCCTCTTTCTTAGGCTGCCCTGCCTGAAGTGTTTTCCCCATTGGAAAACACAAAGCTAAGGGTCTAGTGCTGCTTTCACCTTTTATTCTTACAGATTGTATTTCATAAGGCAGAAGGACACAATGCATTTTGTGTACTGTTTAGCATTCTATGGGATGTAAAGCTTAAACCCGTGCCCTATATGACCAATAAAACAGTTACACCTCTGTAGGTTCTTATAACGAGAACTACGTTGACAGCAATACACTCCCTGTGAAGAGTTCCTGGAAAATAAAGGTGCTGCAAAATCTCCACAAAGACCTTTTAACAGGAGTTTGCAGACAGCCTGGCCACAGCTGGAGTCATGCAGAAAGATGCTGGTAGCTCTGGCCAAGGGTGAGTACAGACATGTCTATGCAGCAGCCTCTGTAATTACAGCCAGTCCCTCCCACCCCAGGGAATGGTGAAGGGAGGAGATAGTTATGTGTAGAGTTTTTATGGAAAATCAATTTCAACCTTCTTCACTTAGTTACGTACCAGTCATCCTGATATCTACAAAACAGCATTAGCAAGACAGGACAGGGTGCAGTGACTGAATAGGAGGGGGGGGGGGGGGGAAATCACCATGTTCAGAGCGTGGATTTCTTTTTGCAAAGTGGCTTCTTTTGCTTTACCTCTCCAGATTTCACTCAAAAGGAGTGCTTGGAAAAACAGGGCTTGCTCTTGTGGAAGTCCTGAATAATTTAGCAGGAAAGAAAGGGCAAAACACTTGTCCCAGATTGAGACTTCATAACCGTCACTGCTTTGGCCTCACAGACCACCTACAGCCAAAGAATGATCAACATCTAGACAAGACCAACTCAGGAGTGTAGCTCTGTTCCAGGTTACACAATATTTATAACGTAAAAGGATCAAAAGTTTACAAATGAATGTAACTGGCATCTTACTCAGCTATTTAATGGAAGTCAAATACCTGTTTGCCCAAGAGTTTGAGGTTAAATGGAAAACCCTAACATCCATCCACAAGCCAGCTTTAAAGGCCAGTTCTCCAAAGTAATCAATTTGTAATGCACCTGGTTCCTCAAACACTCTCTAATCCTGAATGACAGCAGCCTCAAGTACTGCTCCAGTACTGCTCCTGGTGTGAGCTGCTTGTGAACAGCTTTTTGAAGGACAGCAAGTTAGATTCATATACAGGATCTGGCTTCTCTGTCCCGCCAGAACCACCCCACATCAAGGTGCACTAAGAGACTCTGAGAAAGCCTCCAACTCCTGTGCATCCCTACCAGGAATTATTCATTTAACTAGCACTAGTGCCCTCTGAAAGAAGAGATTGCTCCCTTTACTGCACTCAGAATGGAGTTCGGTGTGGACACATGGGGCCACAGTATATTCACTACTTCCTCCACATAAGAAAGGGTTTTCTTTGTGTTTTCAAACAAAGAGACCTCCAGCTCAGATTAACATAACTAGTGTTGGCAAAACACTCTGAAAGTGTAAAGCACTGGAAAAGGACTTGCTAATGATTATAGGTTTCATTAAATGCTGGAACTCCCAGAAGCAGAAAAGGGGTGGGGGGAATCCTTAGAAACACAAGTGAGGAGACTGATTTTTTTCCTAGCTCTGGTGATCTAATGAATTAACACATTAAAACATTAAACTAGGTAATGCAACAGAACAGAGAAGAACCCCTCCACATGTCTCATGCCATCAGGTATCAAAAAGATGATTTAACTCTTTCATACAGCCAAGAACCTGCATATCAACTCACAGGTTTCAGACCCTCCATCTCTGAAGGCAGTGTGCCGGCTCCTGGAGCTATGCCTAAAACATGGCCTAGAGGCAGCTGTAGGTGCACTGGCTTGATTCCTGTGACTGAAGCCAGGCACCAGAGCTGCTGGAGGTGACAGGCTAATACATAGCGAGGCAAGTGATACACAGCAGCCACAAAGAGTTTAAAGGGAATAGTCCTATCTGGGCTGTAACAATATTGTTCTCAGGGTGAGAGAAACTCAAAATGGTCCCACAGCTTTTCTCTTCTACCCATACCAACTTCATTACAAATGGAGAAAAAGCTGCATAAACCAGCACTGAGAAAGTCTGTTCCTGTTTCTTCCTGTTCAATAACCTACGTAGTGTTCTGTGTTTTCCTTCAAGGTCTGCTGTTGTTCCTGGGCTCCCCTTATGTCACCCTACATGCCATACTGCATACCAGGCAGAGTGCCCTAGGCTAAGAGGGGAAGGCTGGTACTGAGGCTGTAAAGAAGTCCTTTCTGCACAGTTAAGGGATTTTAATTCACACCAAAGGACCTGTATCCTAGTGAAGGGCTGACTAGTGGAGCTGATCCATCACAAGAGACGAAAAGATGACGTTAAAATAATGTCACAACTACGTACGTACACAGAAGCTCTAGAGTAGGTAGATCTTGTTGACATCCTGTACGAAGTTCATCCTCAGATGGGCTGCAGGTGGAGCGAGAGTGGCTGATGTTTTCAGAGTCTAAGCAGGGTCCTGTTATCCTTGCTGTAACAGGTAAACACAACTCCCATTTCAGTGTGCTCATAGAAGAGCTGAGACTGCAGCAAAACCAGTCTGTAGTTTGAAGGCAGTTACTGGCTATAATTGGAAGCAGATACCCTTAGAAGGTCCAATGTAGTCACCACATGCTGTTCATCTTCTCCTTGACAAAGGATATTTTTGTATTTAAAAGAAATGTAGAAAAACATCCATCCTCAGTCAAAACAGCGGCTTGGGTACAGATCAAGCACAGACATCAAGAGAGACATCTTGACAGAGACTGATCTCTGTCCACAGAGATGGAGTATCTCCATCTCCCAGGTAATAGCAAAACCAGAGAAATCTGTGTCCTGATGAGTTTTCTGCCTTGCCTTCCCTCCCCACTTGAGCGGTCAGACCAGTGAGCACCAGTAAAGCCAAGTTACATGCCATGGGCTGATCTCCACAATACTATTTCCTACTACACAGCAAGAAACAGAGCCAAGTTCTACCAAAGTGAATCTTTTCTCCCACAACAATAGGAAGAATAGCCTTCTGTGCCTAGAAGCCCAGACACGGGAGGCTCTAGACCAGGGTTTGCCACAAGGGACACTCAGAAGACCTTTGATCATTAACATAAAAACCCAGTGCAAACCCCGTAAGTTGTCAGAGACTCAGATACCTTTTATACAGTGACAGACTTGCACTGATCTAGCTCTCCTTCCCTCTCACCTGTAACTTAGGGTACATCCGCGCTGCAGAGTAGCACGGCCATACTCAGTTTAGCTTTGAACAAGCTTGGCTGCAGTAACACGGGAGTCAGCTCTAACTATGGGTGCATTTTCATGGCGGGGGGGGGGGGGGGGGGCTTCAGCAGCAACACTGTCTTGAAGTCCTGTAACCTCCATTCATTTCTATCCTCCATGTCCCCCTCTTATTAACACCAGCACAACCATTTGCAGGACTGCTTCAGTCAGAATACTAAAGGGTGTTTTTAATGTAGATCACTATAGCATCTTGTACATCCTGGCACGCTCTATCGGCTGCAGGTTTAACATGCCCAGAGACAAAATGTTATAAGTCTGTCTTCTGCTACTTATTTATGCATCAGAGCCACAGACCTTCTGGTATCACCATGAAGAGTTACCAGCACACCAGGCAAGGATCACTGTAAACGTGAGCAATGAGTTAAGCCTAATGCTGTTTTCCTCACTCAGAGAAAGAACTTCACAAAACTCCTTAATACCCAGAGATGCAGTTCTACTGTGGCAAGGAATTTTTCTCTTGTGAACTCAATGTTCAAACAAGCTCCCTGGTGAGGTAAGCACAGGCTGCCTTTTAATATAAACACAAAACTCACATTTAACTTATTAGCTGGGGGAGGAATACAGATGAGGCTTTGCTGAATCTCATGAGTCATCATTTCTGTAGGATAAAAAGCAAGCTTGTCTCAAAAAAAAAAACCCAATTCATTTGCTTCCATTGTGTATTGCAGATAGAAGCACTTTAATAATAAAAAGATTAATAAAAACAGTTCCACCAATTGTTCTAGAAAAAAAAAGAAAGTGAAATGTAGCACTTGGATTATGAAAGAATATTCTTTAAATACAGAAAAGAAAAACTTCAAAATGATGTGTTTTGGGAGAGGAGGAAGAGGGAGACAAATGCAGATTATTGTTTGAGGAAATATATTCAAGCACGATGAAACTGCTTAACTTGGAGCTAAGACTAAGACATGTACATACCCAAAGGCATACATGAAAAATAAAAACTAATATATATATATTAGTTTAATTTCATTACCATTTATTCCCTTCCTTATTTTTCCCCATCAATCTCATGCCAATACTTTCCCCAGGTACCACCACCACGTATATATTCTGGACCCTGACCACAGAACTCATTCCCAGCTCAATTTTGTGCGCAAATGAAGGGGTGGTGGCTTTGAAGTGTGAAGCAGAACAAAAGCACAATGCTAATGCTATTGAAAAAATAATAGAATCACACAGTCAAAGTTAAGTATCATCCTCTGGTGGCGTGCAAATTTCAACTAGTGTATTTCTTTGAAGATGTTACAAGGAACTGGGAGGAAAGTATCAGGGGGGAAAAGGTAAGTTTGAAAGAAACCCAGAGAGGTCTACAGCCAGCCGAACAACAAAGATCTAGCCAGGCAAGGGTTTAGCAGAATACTTAGAAGAACTGGCAGAGAAGGAAACCATGCATTACAGTGTGAGCTGCACAGACTCTGAAGAACACACAAGGCCAAACAAAACTAGATGACATCCCACACATCCACTGATTCAAAGACCCAAGGACCCCAGGAATTTACCATCTACTATCGTAAATACCTCTCTCCTTTCACTTCAGAAATGCTTGCTGTGTTTGTTTCCCAATATCCCTCTAGCCCAACCTGTCCAGTTACACAGTGGCCTCTTTGGGGCAGTGATCAACTCTCATTCATAAAGACCTAGTGCAGAGGAATCCTACTCAAGTCTTTGGATATTGCTGCAATGAATAGCAGCACTTAAGGGCAAACACTACTTGCCATTTCTACTACGACTTCCAGTCATAACTGGAAACTTAGTGGTGCAGTCTCTGGGAAGGTTAGATGTTCTGCTGTAACACAGTGAACCTTGTGGATACTGACATACAAGTAGTATTCCGTGACGTTAATTTTTTTTTGCACAAAAGGGATAAGCAGAGTATTCTAGGGAGGAAAAGAATCATCCACACCCACACCAGTTTTTGAAAGCAATTCTTTTTTGATAAAAACTAAGTAGCTTAAATTGTACCAAGCCTCAAAACCCTAGGTTAACTAGAACTTTTTCCTGAGAAAATATTAGGAATGGCTTATGTTTTTCAAAGACCATTAGAATAAGCGATGGCTTTATACTACTGGTTTTCCCAGGCTAGGAATGCACATGAGAAAATGAAGTGCCATCCAATTCCCCACTATTGATGTATAGCTCTTATTATCCATATCACAGTATTCTTGCTACGCATACTGCCAATATCTTGTTTTCTATATTTCACATTGTCAGCAGACTTGGAATCAACCTTGTTAATTCTGCAAAAGCCAGGATCACAGGCAAGGGAACTTCCCTAACGATGCAAAGCCTCGGCACTTCATCATAGCAGACTGGAATATGCTGGCTTCCACAAATATGGCAATTGGTCTTACTCCTCCATTAATCTGTACAGTAATCTTTGAGGTACAGCAAAGTGCTGGGTTTTAAACTGAAAGAAAACTGCCTCGGCAGAATTCAAGGAGACAAGGCAAACAAAATAAATTACTGAATCTTCCTCACTGGTCAGTCAGTTAACATACTGTATCCCTTTAAGATATGATAACCGAACCTGTTTTGTAATCAGTTAGATTATTGCATTGCTCTGTCTTTAACTGAATAAAACTGTAGCAAATTAGTTCTGGCACGGTACAGAATTACCTGTTTACCTTTTGAACAAAGTCCATAAAAAGCATACATAGAACTTGTTTATCCCATCAAATTGCAATTCAGGCCATGCATTTAGAGAACAGCTGACCTGAGGTAGGAAGTTCACAAGCCACTCAGCTCTGCTTCTAAGTTAATCCCTTGCATAAGCTTGATTTAATGCAAACACAGCTTTTTGGCATCGGCAGGCTTCTTGAAGAGCTGCATCACCCATTTCCCAGGTGCTGTCTAAGATTTCCTTACCAAAAGGCTCAGGGTAGTTTTCTTTAAGAGTGGAGAAGTGAAGACAGACTGGATCACAGTGACAATTCTACTCCGTGGATTTAAATGTTAAATTTTGTAATATGCTAAAGTAAAACTACATTTGAAAGCAGTGTTGAACTGTTCTGCATCCAATAAGCATGACAACACAGCAACATTTTATTATTTTAGAGCTATTAACTACCCCTCCCAAGGCCCATGACAAACATGGCTCACTATAAACTTTTATAAAATGGAAAATTTTGCAGCATTACTTTTTTTATGCCTCAAATTTCAGAGCAGAAAAAACTAACAATCCTGAAAACATATGGGCAGCAAAGCACCATCCCCACCAAGTGGCATATAAACCTCAGCTCTCCCTATAAAGATCAATGTAATCTCAACTGGGGATCACAATAGACGTTACAAAATATTTGCTTGCATCCAAAACCACTTCACAAATTGCTAAGAGAAATGAAGACTGAGAAGTGATACGAAAGAGTCAGGAACTTGCTGCTCCCTGCAAACCTATATTGGGTCAGAAAAATGCCAGTTAAGTATAAATAAGCTGGCTTAACGTGTAACTGGTCTATTATTATTGTGAAAGAGATGCTATTATAATTTCATTTCAAATATAAAAATGAAAAAAGGATCCAGTTTTTACTAAGTAAAACTTAGTATGAAACAGCAGCTATTCAATAATATTTCTAATAATTCTTCTGGAGCCATTAAATACAAAAGCAAGCAGAGAACTCTGCTATTAAACACACAAGTTAGCACAGTCAGTATGATACCCACACAGTAAATCTCAGGGACATTGGGCTGATTCTGTGGACTATGAACTACAGTCACTCCACACTTAAATAGAGCTGTACCTAACACACGCAGCCACCAAAACAGTACAAACACTCAAGTTTTCAGAGTCGCCTTTGGTTTTGTTTTTTTGTCAAGGGTGTACATTTCAGTAGGAGAAAAATTTTTGAAGAAGTAACACAGCCTTATAAAGAAAACTGCTCTATCATGATGCTTCAAATAAAGTCAATTGCTGTAACAATTGTTCTAGGAAAGGGCTTAAATCAGCACAAGGTTTGAGAACAAACTGGGTCCTTCCATTCCCTCCCTCCCTCCACCAGACACAAGACCGCCTACACAAAGATTGGTTCCCTTTAGCTGAGCTGTCTTCATGAACCATTCCAGATGCAGAGCTACACTTTGGTACTTCCATTCTATCTCCAACACCAGGAGAGCCACATCAGTAAGGACAGGTCATACAACCTTAGAAAAACTCTGCATCTTGAAGACAAAAAACAGCGTAGTTATTAAATAGCTCCTCAGTGGTGCCTGCAGCATTGGCCCACACCCACAGCAGTTTTTGCTCAGTTTTGACTGATATAACTATCACTAATAAATCATTCTTCAATTGAAAACAGTTTGATTAATAACACACACCTTGTGCCCTGGGCCATTTACATTAAAACTATTAAACCACACTGTGTCATATACCAGCTAGAAGCATCAAAAGCTTTTCTCCAGTCTATGATTTATTTGTGCTATTGTAAAAGCACATTTGAAACCAAGCACCTGATCACTCCTAGAAATACAGGACAGCCACATGGATTCATCGCAGACAAGGACAAACCAACTAACAGCCCGCAAGCCAAAGGAGGTTCAGCAACATGAGGACAAAACAGCATTAAAAGACAGCCCCAGATATTCAACTCCAGGGGCTCAGTGAGAAGATTCCCATAAATAATGATGTAGCAAGAACCCAAATCTGGGTTTTTTAAGAGATGAAATCCCATGCCTAGAAGAGACCATGCCAAAGCAGCCACTGAAGGAGCGCTGTACCCAACAGCCAAGTCACTGGAGCTGCAGCTACAACACTCAGCACTCGCAGCAGGATCGAGACAGGGATGAGGCATTGCTCCAGCCAGAAAGCAGGGGAGCTAACAAGTTAACTACATGACTGTCCAAGCTTTTCTCCCCTGTCATCCTTTACCACAAAGCTTCCCAGTCAGACCGCTGCCTTCCAGAAATGACAACACCACTGCTTCTATCTGTTTTCCAAATGCAAACTGGGACACCACCATCTTAAAAAGAAGTTGCTTTCTATTAAAATCTGACTTTTGCCAAACTATTATCTTAAATGCCATTTGAATATAAAGTGTAAGCCTCAAGAGTTTACTTCTGTCTTAAACCCTACATCAGCTTTGTTACACAGCACTGCGATTCAGTTCTCCTAGCAAAAAAAGTCAAACTGCATCCCTCCATCTCAAAGACTTGCAGCATATTAGCATCTATCTTCAGATAGGAGAATGACTGCAAGGCCTCAAACTACATAGTATTTCTTTGTTGCAAGCCCCATTCAAGCACAACAGAGCCTCCCCCTGCAAGCAATCAAACAAAAAGCTCTGTTTTGCGTGAACTTGAAACAAGAAGCTTGTGTATCTCGCTTAAAACAACAGTTGATTAGAGCTAAAGAGACCTTAGAGTGGCCGTTGCTTTTTGGTATTTTAAAAAATATTTACACTCCAAAGACTTGACCCTGCTCTAAGAGATGACTCACTAGAGCTAGTAACAATGCCAGTTTGTACATCCGAAAGCAGAATAAATGCGTCCCAGATCATCCACAAAAGGAGAGGCAAAGCTGTCTACCTATGAACAACTTTAATTGAAAGTTAAAAATGGAACTGGCTTGCTATTCTGTATGATTTACATTTAATATTTCAGATCAATGACTCTGCATAATCCCCCAGAGAACAGTGAGATAAACACTTCTGAAGAGAAACATATGGTGCCTAAGTCATCAAACACCGAGCCGCGCCAGCACATTCCAGCTCTCACCCTACCCTATCTCCCCACAAGGCACTCCTTTGCTTTCATAAAACCCTTCCTCCCCTCCCTTCCCATGGGCTGCAGCCTACATAAATTTTAATCATACCCATATTACATTATTTGTAATAATGCATAGCTTAGTTTTCTTCAAAGGCCCTCTCCTTTCCCATCTCTTACTCATTGAGGTATTAACAACGAGCCCCCTGCCTGAAGGCTCGGAGCACGCTCTCCGATCGTGTGGGCCATCAGACAGTTAAGCATAGCGTATCTGGCTGGAATAACTGAGCAGTTGTTTGAAAGCTGTCAAAAGTGCAATAACCTGGAACATGTTACCATTCACCAATGCACTACATGAGAATATACTTTTTCAGCCAGCACTGCATCAACTTTTCCTCCACCATCACAGGGATCTGGCAGAGAAGCCTGCCATCTAGTTTGTTATTCGGCTAGTGCAGCATGACAAAAATCAAACTTTATACCAACTTCACAGTACCAAACAATCATCATTGTGAAGATTACACAGGAGTTTAATTTTCCTAATTTTTTAAGAAAACTGAAAATATTAAAAAAATGTATGTGATAGTTATTTCTAGGCCACCTCTTGCCTAGCAATAAATGGTGGGTAGTATTTTATTTTGTTTTAAATATGTTTTAAAGACTATTTAAAGTTTGCATGCATTAACTGCTAGGTCTGACGACAATCATGTTGTTAACTGGAATTGTTTAACACCACTATTTTCTCTGGAGACTTTCAACTCTGCGTTAGCAGTTAATAGATTAATCAGGTCAGGCATCCTTAAACACAAACCAAAGCTGCTCACCTACACACTTTCACAGGCTGGGTACCTAATACAGGTTTTTTGCAAGCATTTAAAAGCCAGACAGAGAGCTCATAAGTAGTACAGAATAAAATTAAAGTAATTTTGAAAAGTTACTGATTTTCCAGTTCTTAATGCCCCCAATTGCCTTTACTATTTTTAAACTTAGGAAACATTCCAGGGATTTCCCACAACAATCTCAGTCTCAAAATAGTCACTCACTGCTAGATACAATACTTTGACAATTTCGCAGTTTAGCTAAAACAATCTATACAAACAGATGATGGTCTATTTCTAAATGACAGATGATTTTCAAGTATTGAACAGCTTGTGCAGGCAAAGTTTTCCCCACATTTTTCTTGTTAATAACAATTGTCCCAGGTCCATTCATAGTAACAAAATGAACACACACTTGCAGTACCACTTTAAAGTATATCATTATAAAATTTACATTACTATTTTATACAAAAATCAAAGTAACCAGAATATTGATCATTCCATAATTCTATACAGTATTATATGAACTCTAAAACAATCACAGTGGCCATTACACAATAAAAAAAAAGTGTCTGAGAATTAGCTTTGACATGAACAGGGATATCAGACACATGAAAGTAAACACTCAACCTAAAGAGACTGCAATAAAGCTCTAGAAGTATAATTAATTTTAGTATTGACAAGGCACAACAGGAATCCCAGTAGAGTATCTAATTCCATGTACGCTCTACATCATACAGCGGCAGTTTCTGTTCTTTGAGCTCTCTAGTAACGGTGTAATTCCATTGCTTGACTGTTTTAATTGCATCACTTACCTGAGCGATTGTTCCAGCTTCCAAGAATAGACAACACACACCTTCGTGGCTGCCCAGAGACTCATGAGTCACCTTATTTTCTCAGGAAGAACACTGGGGACCAAAGCATTACCTTGAAAGAAAAGATCTTCCTATGGATTGATTAACACTCAGCTCTTGTTACTCCCAATTGATGAGGCATTATAGTGATCAAACATTTCAGATGTTTGTAATTAAACAATTATAACGAGCAATTATTTCCATATCATTCCTAGGAAATGCAATTTTAGTGCATAGGGATTCTGGTATGTGAAACAAATAACATAGATATAGCACAATACCCAGCTACTGAAGCACAAAAGCAGTTTTCCCATTTATATTCCATTATAAATGTAGTAAAAATGCTAGAAAACCATGTTAAAGCTGATCTATTTGTTATAAGCTGTGCCACACATGAGCAGTATTAAAGACATAATTCAAAAATTGTTCAGCACAAGTATTTGTTTACTGGATCTCAGCAGTAGAACTTGTATTGTAGGATAATCCTTTATTAAAAGGCAGTATTTATTATATAATGTACAGTTCATATACTGGAAAACAGAAAAATCTCAATATGACATTATACAAGCTAAATTTGAATTTCGAGTTACTACAAGACCATTCTCCAGTACGCCAGCAGCAACCTAACAACTTCTGGATGAGAAAAGTTAATGTTTCAGAAAGAAAGAGTAAAGATTGCTTTGTATTAGTGCAAAGCTGCAAAGTGGCAATAAGCTTCACTGCTAATGCTTCAGCTGCATTCTAGCGCACCCGGTGGGTGTTTGTGCACACCCCGGATAGGGTGGAAGTGAGCAGAAGGAGCCCTGGGAACACGTTCCTGTAGCTACTGTGAAGGTTAGCTGAATTTTGTCATATTTATGGATAAGTTTTACAAAGGACAAACATAGTACCAAAAACATTCCAAGTCCTATACTAAACAAAAAGCTTGTAGAAAATGCTTAACTAATGTAACAACCTGGAAAACTCAAAAGAACAGAAAGGCTTAAAGGAAAATAGCTTAAAAGCAGTCATCAGCATTAGGGAAATTCTATGCATTGCGAAAACCTTGGGGAAAAAATATTTTCTCTACAGATTAACAAGTTTGCTAACAGCAATGCAACAGTCAAATGAATTTCAGGTTATTATCCTGGGAGATTAAAAAAAATCTCACCATGGTTTTACTACGGAAAGCCCCCATACACAACCAAAACAAACAAACAAACAAGCAAAGTGATCAACATGTTGTATCATTCCACAGCATACAGCTTGCTTTTCTTCATAAATATTATTAAGTTTTCCATAATGTGATAACTCTTGTGTTCTGCTTCGTAAAGGACATTTGCAGACAGCTACATCTTGTCTTCTCCCTCCCAATTATCTAAAAGTAAGAACTTGCATAGAAGTTCAGGAGCAACTACAATTTTAAATATTCATAAAAAAAAAAAAAAAGCTATACCATCTCCTTTCCATCATCAAGATTAACTGTAAAAGAGCAGAAAGATGAGCAAGACAGTAGTATGGCAACCCATCCCAAATGTTGGAAAAGGAAATTAAAGGTTGAATTTTATGCCATAATCAAAAACTACATTTGAAAATGAAAAAACAAAGTTGACATTTCACATTAAAAAGACACCACCTGAGTTTCTAACCAGTTCTATTTTTGCAATGACTTTTAAAACTGGAAATACATTTTTTTTAGAAGACTAATTCCGTCTCATAGGAGACAAAAGTCATCTAGTGTTTTTGACTCAAACAAGCATACTACTACAAATGCACTATAGGGTCACTACACACATCTACCATGCATTACTGTTTAAACAACCTATCCATCTTACATGATTCTCTGTAACTTGAGACTTTTCCCGCAAATGAATTACAGAAGTCAGAAAGCAACATTTTTTTTAGTTTTGATAGAAAAATACCAACAAACTTCAGCAGCTGTTCCTTAGCAAGTTTTTCAGACTTCCTCAACTTGTTTTGGCATTTTTCGGTTTCTATAGTTGAAAAGCCTCTGCACAACATACCACTGTAAAGAGCTGCCTGTTCAGCCACTGCCTTTATTCCACTTCCAACAACAAAAACAAAATTAGACTGTGTATGTATTAGCATATTGATTAGCACAAAACAATGCTCAGTTGGACTGTATGTTCTGAAAATGGGGAAGCTATCCACAGCAAAGAGAAATCATACCCTTCCCATTTGAGTTGGATAGTAAGTTATGTAGCTTTTGTTACTAGTAATTTAGTTACTAAAAAACATAATTTTTGCATCATGTCAATACTATTTCCAAAGACCACCAGAAAAACACTAATGGCAAAAATATCTACATGATTTTTTTTTTTCCCCCTCTGAAATATGCAATTATTTCATTCTAATTTCTGGTGAAGACCTCTTCAGCTCCACCTAGTAGAGGCTGACTAATGTACAACTTTCACCAGCATTAGAGAAAATACTGGCACACGTCTGAGATGAGCATAAGTCTTGTTCTAACCAAAATATATTTAAGGCATTAGCCTCATCTTTGTACACATGTATACTACATTGAAGAATGCTTTTAACTCAATTCACAAAAATTCTATTTACAGTCTGTAGGTTTTTGGAGGATGATGATTTTCATTTTAGTCCTGTTTGCCTTCCCGCCACTGTCGAGTACCTTCATTCCATGCCACATACACAAATAGAGCAAGTACCACATGAACAGTAACTACAGCAACTATGGCAGCATAAAAATAGCTGTCTCTGTTGGACATTCCTAAGGTACCTGAGAAAATAAAACAAAGAATAAAGAATATTAGTTATTAGGAACTCTGAAATATCACATCACAATCATTTCAGACCAAAGTTGTAGTTACTATTGTATCAAAAGACTAAGCTGAGAAAGATGCATAGGAAAGAATTCACAGTGATAATTACACACCTTGGAACTATTTCTAGAATAAAGCAACACTGCAGGTATTCAACATTTAAATACCCTGTTTGTGAAGTTAACAGTTTCCAGTTCTAAATATTCATTTTTTCTTCTATTACCTTTTGGAACCAAATAAACCTCAACATTCTCTTTTCATAACTATGATTCTCTTCATAAGGTAGAAAAACAGAGGGGGAAAATGATTATGCAGTGTGCTTGCCATTATAAAGGATACAATGGTAGAACTACAATTAAACTTAGAGACCCCCTAACTTGCATGCTTAGACCATAACACCATGATTCTTCATCAGTTACTAAAATATTGAGACTTCAGACACCAGAAGCATTTCAAAGTATCACTTATTTTCATTCATTAGTTCCAAAAAACTCCAAAAAAACCTAAACCAATCCTATCATTGCTGGCAGTTCTTGTTAACTGACAAAGCAAAGTTAAGGCTTAGCTTGCCAAATTATGCTATGCCTCAGGTAAAAGAGCCAAAACATTAGAAAGTATCTTGAAAGTTATTTAGCAAGTTTTCAGCTTCAAACTTCAGAACTACATATAGCAGCACACACCAATGGAGAATCATCTTGAAAGACCTTTGAACTTAGTTATAGACTCATGAACTGCTTTTAGCTGCTTGCTTTCTCCCTCTCCCCTCGCTCTTCCTGAAAGAGATGCTTTTTTTCTGCTGTATTAGGAAGTTATTAATGCCTTGCAGAATCAAGGCTAAAATCTGGTTGTTAGCAGTTTAACAGAACCACTCCATATGAGCAGTTTAAAACAAAACGGAAAAAACAAAAGTAATTTTTGAGGAAAACTCTACAAGCAACCACATTCAATGTCTGTAACCAGGCTTATGGCTTAATGTTTTAAAAAAGAAAAAAAATAAACTGGATATATAAAACTGTTCCATCCTGAATACAGGATTAGTTCAAAACGCCTGCAGGAAATACACTCTAATGATTCTGATAAAGGTCTGCTGAAGGGAGGGTGTTACATACTCTGTAGGTAACACGAATGCTGCTTCTGTATACAATACAAATCATTCTATAACACACAACAGTGAATATTAGATAGCACACCACAATGCAGGGAAAGATGTATTGACTATTTATATCACTTTCCAGTTCCAATTACACATTACAGTGCCTTTAGCCTGCAAGAGGAAACAGATTCAAAACAGGAACAAACAAGGAGAAGGACAAAGACACTATTAGAGGCTGCTTTTCCTCTTTTTTAAATAGTATTGCTAATCAGCAGAAACGGAATTACCTTCAAATATATAAGCCTTTGATGAAAAATACAGCCCAATAGGCAATGTGATCATTAAAGCTGTGAAGAACAGAAGTGTTCTTAAAGTTGATGTTAATGAACCCTCATTTCTGAAATAAACAAGAAAAGTTATACATAGAAAGAAGCCACAACATATATCCCTGACATCGGACATCAGCTTGTCCTGATCAGGAAAAATAAGCCAAAATAAGACTTTAAGAATTGGGTGCATTTGTCACTTGGAAGCGATGAAGACTTCAAGTATGCATTTGCTAGGTGGAACTGAAAATGACAATATTCAAAATGATACAACAATTCTGCTAGTTACAGTTCCCTGACAAGATTAATAATGGCATTTAGATTTTTCTCTCCGTTATTTGTCAGTAATATAAAACCCATGTTTTTAATGATGTTTATCAGTATGTTATTACATACCTATTAAATATCTAATATTAGAGACACGTGCAAATCACAGTGTATTGCATCAAATATTTCCAAGTTCCCTATTTTTCTTTCTGGAAAAAGAACTGCAAGTCTAGGAAAATGACAAACACCACAGGCTAGAATAGAGAGAAAAGTACTCAGAACAACTTAACAGTTTAACTGCTGGAAATGGAGTTCCTTTTTATTGCGTATTGTCCCTCTATTCAAAATAATTTTTCAGTTTCCACAGAGAAAGTTGGAATAACTGCAGCAATTGTTAGAATATGGGGCCAATACATAAAAACTTTAGTAGATTTTTTTCCCCTTCATAGGTGAAAACCTAAAAGATGTTGAACCAGACAGCCACACTGAAAGATTATGTACTTGGTAAGGTACTCCCTGGACTTCACCCACTAGAACAGATTTTATTTCTGCACAACACCACATACAGCTTCCATTTGTGTGCTTCTACCAAGTTTTATTCACTCTGCTTGGCTGCCTTCATTATTTTATGCTAAGGTAAACACATAAGCCAAGCAATGCCCTTCTGACTTTCAAAGATTACCAGAGTCAGTGACCTGTGTCCTTAAGACTTTGAAACACAAATATCCTCCAAAAGCAATCCAAGTCAGGATGCAGAATTCTTAAAACCCACAGGCACTTGCACAGTGCTTTTTGCATAAGCAGCCTCAGAATGTTGTAACCATACATATGTGTGCCACAGCACACTGCTCGAAATCACATTTCATCCTTCATGTTTCTTTGGAAAGGTAAGTGGAAATTTAAACAAAAACTGATTCTCATCCCCTGAGAGTTACTAAAAGACGCTGACGTGCATTTGCGCATAGCTTTTACACTAAAGCCAACAGCACTTTTTGCTAATCAGGCTACATTATGTTCTCGCGCGTTTAAGTAGCACAGCAGGTAGCTTAAAAGAGACGTTCAGAACCTTTTCCTTTACTATGATTTGCTTCAAGCTCTGGCCGGGGGAGGGGGGGCGGGCGGCGGCGGCCCGGCCAGGCGCTGGGCAGCCCCACCCGCACAGGTAGGACAAGAACGAGACGTCTTCCGGCCAGCTACCGAGGTGACCCCGCGCCCCCCGGCTCCCGCCGCGGCCCAGGCACGCACCGCCTTGGCGCGCCGCGGGGCCCTGCGCCGCGGAACCGCACAGCGCGGGCTGCGGCCGGCGGGCAGCCTGCCCGCGCCGCTGCCCGCGCCGCGCCGCGCCGCGCCGCTCCCCCAGGCCCCTCGGTCCCCCCCGGCCCCCACCTGAGGTCGAGCGTGGGGGCCGCGTTCAGCGCCGCCTTGTCGTATCGCTCCATTGCCGCCGCGACGCTCTCCCGACGCTTCCGGTCAGCTGACTGCCCGCCCGCTCGTCATGTGACCCCGAGGGGGGGCGGTCCCGGCGTGCGCCGCGGCGCCTCCGCGGTCTCCATGGCGACGGCGGCGGCGCTGCTGCGGCCTGGCCCCGTTGCCGCGGCCTGGCCCCGCGCGGGCCCCGCGGGCGCGGGGCGGCGGCGTCAGCGCGCGGCAGCGAAGCACCGCGAGCCTCAGCCAAGCTTGAATTTGCCAAGTTTACCCAAACTTTACAAAGTTTACCCACGTTTTACAAAGGGTTCCCAGAACGCGGCAGGGTGGTAGTGCAAAATAAAAACTGTCAGTGGTCGAGACACCAATAAACTCGCCAGTGCCAAATACCGCGAACAGACAAATGCAGCCCTGGGCACGGCTGGGGGGACCTGCCGAGCGCCTGTGCCGGCCCGTTGGGGCCGGAGGGCTGTGCAGCTGCGGGGCTCCTGCTCTCCTGCAGCAAGGGTGTTGTTGCCTCCCCGCCCAAGAAATATGAATTTGCACCTCATGTGCTGATCGCTTTAACTGAAACGCCTTCTCCAGGCACAGGTGGAATTTCTGGGCAAAATCAGCGATAGCGCAGCGCCCACAGTAACAAGTAGGGGCTTTACTCTCAGAGATGGGGGTCTGGAGCTGACCGCCCTGCCCCACAGCCCACCAGAGCGCTGGGCGTTTCAGGGGCGAGGCGCTGCCCGGGCTGGTGATTCACGCTCCCGTTGAAGCTACTGCTGTCCTTGCCCACGGACGGGCTTGAATCACTTCCCCGCAGCCGACCGGAGTGTCACAGCCCGGCGGGGCTCGCGGAGGGACCGGTTACTGGTGGCCGGCTCTAGCAGGAAGGCTGCAAGCCGCCAGACAAAAACAACTCCCATTTGTTTGTTAAGATCCATCACAGGTAGCCTAATGACCTAAGATATATGAATAACAAAACAAGGAAACATAGAAGTGGGATAGTCTCACATCATATAAACTTACCATAAAGATGTATTTCAAGTGTTCAAAGGTAGCAAATCCCTCAAGGCTTACCAGTGCAAATCATTCCTTTTTAATGCAAAAGTACTTCATATTTCATTACACTGATTCTTTCAGCCACTAGACTAGTAACAGTCATGCTGAATGATTTCCTGCATGTTTAATTGATTTTCTATCATGAGCACTTAAGGGAAACGCAAGACCCTATTACAAGATTTTTGTGACCGTGAAAAAATAGTTTTTTGTTCACATTTTTGTTTCAGTTATTCTAAAAGATCTGGAACTCAAAAAGTCTTGTCAGTTTGCTTCAGCTTTTATGCTTCAAGTATTCTGAAATTTCAGGCAGACCTCAGACCTGCCTTATCTTGTGGATTATAGAGCTAATATAAATTTGCCCTTAAGCAGAAACTGTGCCACCACACAACTGCTAATTTGGCTGAGATCGAAGGTCCATTTATCCTAAAACATTGTCCTCAGCAATGATCACCAGTGGATGCTTGAAGAATATAAGAAATTGGGCATGTAAAGAGCAATTCCTTCCCTGGGATGTTGTCCCAGCCGCCAGCAATGTGCGCACAGACAGTACTGCCTACTGGTGAAGGGATTCCTGTTTGTCCCAGCGAATGGCAAATGCAATGAAAATGCGTGTTTGGTCTGGTTGCTCTGGCCACACATCTCCAGTGCTTGGAGCTTTTTTGCTGTCTCCCCTGCTTCATTCATGCTGCAGCTGGTCTCTGTGACTTGCCTGGCAGTCTGCCTGTAAAAGATTAACAGTAACGTGTTAATGCATCCTCTTGTTTAACTGCTGAATTCAGTCCATTTGGGCCCTTTTGGAGTAAGGAGATAATTTTGAACTTCAGATTGAGAATGTATCGTGTGAGAATGGAGCACTCTGCAATGTTGTGGGGGGCTGAGCTGCTGCTTTTCCAGGGGTCTTCATTTCGGAAAAGGTGCAGAGCCGGTGTGAAGGTACCTGCTGAAGCAATACCATCTAGTGGCAGCTGGAGAAAAGGAATCCCCACAACAGGAGCACTGCTGGAAAGGTGAGCACTGAAAATAGAATATTCAAAAACAAAACCACCAGCTCGTGAATACATATATATATATATTTTTTTTTTTTTCCTCAAGGGCATATATGAGGTTATACACACACACACACACACATATTTATAGTCAAGGTTTCTTTCCATAGTAATGTATCAAAAAAGGAAGCTATAAAACAGAAGATCAGAAAAGGAGCTGGAGCTGGGAAAGGACCATGGTTACAGGTGCCAAGAATATACTCAGATTGCAAGGCCTGATTTTGCAGAACTGCCAAGTGACCCCAATGGTCTGACTTTCAAAATGAGATTTCCCAGCAACAAACAAGCAGTGCTTTGCATCATCAGCCTTGAAACTGTTAACCACTAGCTTAGAATTAGAATTTGTAAATGTTTTTACGTGGTTAGGGCTGAGCCCCAGAGGAGATGGTATAGCTGAGAGAGCAGCTATGAGATGGGGCCTTTATTTCAAGTCATGGCTTGACACGGTCGGGGGGGAAGATGTATGTTTGTGACTGGATTCACAGTGCAGAGGAACAATTCCTGTGCAAGAGAGCTGGCATTTGTGGGGAGAGATAACATCTTTCCTTACACCAACTTACAGAGCTGAACAAACAAACAGACACTTTTAGGGGCTCTCAGTCTCTTTTGCTGAATAATAAGGACTTCGGTGCTGGAACATTGCCCATTTTTTCTGATGATGTCAGTTGATCTAGTAAGGATGTTACTTCTTCCTACCAAAGCCTTCCTCTTTCATTTTCTTTAAGGGATCATGACTCCAGCAACACTACAAATACTCTTATCTATTTGATGAACCTCTACTCTCGAGGAAGAAAGACATTTCAGAAAAAGTAGTCCAAGAGCCCAACTTATCAGAACAAAGTTCACAGCACATTGCACAGTTCCCCATGAGCACTTGTGGAAGCAGGATCAGAGTAATGTTAATGCTTTGGATTAGTAAAAAAATCATGTATGTAGGCTTTGCAGGGGTATATAGCCCTGTACAATCCTGTTGCCATTATTGCAGGTCCCAGAATGAGTTAGAGCAAAGAGCTAAGACACCCCTACTAGCTAATGGAGCTTAGAAGTCTCCCCATCTAATTGCTGTTGGGGACCAAAAAAGGATGATGCTGTGTAAGACAGCAGAGAATCTCTAAGGCAGAAAGTGATGACGTGGTAACTATGATCTGTGGCCAGAATGTGTGCACATGAGTTGCCAACGATCATGGTGTGCCTTCCTGCCTACATGCCAGCAATCACGGTGTGCCTTCCTGCCCGCCTGCCAGGGATCAGGATGTGCCTTCCTGCCTATCACAAGATGCCGTAACGCAAAAGGAGACACGCAGAAGGAAGAGGGGCTGGGCTTGGTTGCTATATAACCAGCCATTGTTGTCTCAATAAACGAGATCTCTTGCACCATCCTATCTGAGGGCCGTGTCGTCATATGCCACAAATTGCTACCTCCCACTATTACTGCTGTCATTTTGCAAAGAAACCATAGGGCTACTAATGGAGGTGGCTGCCTTTCACATGCATTACGAAATATCCAAGGTGTCCACATGGGAAGAGTGGGAAAGGCTTCATTCCCACAGCAGCTATAAATCAACCCATACTTACCAATTTACAAGTTAAACTCTAGGTATTGAAATTGAGTGAAAAAGGGATAAATCCCCTTTTTCTGTAATCAGAATCTTACATGATATGTACATTCCCCAGGAATTAAACCTGTACGTAACATTTCATACCTCTGCCCAGACAGTGCTGATCACACACTTAATGCTGTGGATTGGTCTTGCAGGTTTGAGGGGGGCTTATATAATAGATATAATTATATAATTATAAAATAATTATATAATAAAACAGAGGCTTATAGACTGTATTTTACCTCACAGCATAAGTGCATCCAGAGTACACCTCTGGGCAGTTATGGTGGCCAGCTGAAAATTTGTTCGTTGACTGTAACTTGATCATGTGTGCGAAAAAAATTTCACATCTGTGTAATTTCACACTAGATCATTAGATAAAAATTCACAGTATTGTTTAGCTGAGACAGACCACAAACCACTCTCCACCCTTGCCAAAAGAGCTCTGTCACAAAGAGGAGATTATTTTTCTGGTTAATGCATCTAATTTCCAAGGAAAAAAAAAAAAAAAAAAAACCTCTTCAGCAAAGGCATTACAATTGGGCTGCCCTAAGTGACCAGGAAAAGCAGCAAAAATTGGAGATGTTTCTGCCTGAACACAGAGGCACTAAACGAAGAGGCCAGCCATCTGAAGTTACCTGGAGTCTCGTGTGTTTACCCTGTTATGTGTTTATCTATGCTGTCTGAATCTCTTAGGGATTTACCTGCCCCTATACTAGAAAACCAGCCAGGCCTGAGGCACAGGCATGAAGTCTTTCTGCAATCATCCATGTTTTATTTATTTGTCGGCTTGCCCACCCCCGGAGGAGATTTGGCCTGTGCCAGCTGGTGCTCTTGCAGGCAATGAGCAGGCACAGTCTGGGCAGTGCTGCTCCGGGACTGCTCCCACCAGGCAATATGGACAGAGCCACATCTTCTTGCAGTGTTCACGAGCGCTGCTGGAAGCAAGACGTTGGCTTGAACAAATACAACTGGGCAGCACCTTGTATCAGCTAAGCAGGTTTCTAGACTGGCCTATCCATTTCTAGCCAGGGAAGAAGGATGTGACCAGGGCTGGTGTGCCTACGGGCAGAGGGGCGAAGGGGGGGGGGGGGGGAACCATTCATCTGAGTAGCAGTGGATTGCATGACAAACGTTAAACATGGTCCTCCACTGCACTACAGCACGTAGTGTTATGGTGTTACTGAATTACTATAGCCCTAAGAGAGAGCGCGCTGAATGGGGGTAACCATCACTCGCTTCTCTCCCAAGTGGAAGGAGGTCAGCTGGCTACACTGGCAGCGGGTACTTCTGGCCAGGATGTAAGAACCACTGCATCTCCAGGGTGGGGAACAGGGATGCAGTCCTTTCCCCCTCAGTACCCACATATATCTTCATCAGTAGTGTCTATTTGACATTGCTCTTACCAAATTGAAAAACTTGGATTAAAAGATACAAACAAACTGGAAAAAGCAGCTGTTTCCTGGACAGTTCTAGGGACACATTTTATAGAGTATAGAATGTGGGTGGGTTTTATGGCTTGAGCAATGTCTGCACATAAAAAAGATGTTATTTTATAGAATGGGAACTGTAAGATTTTATGCCTATTAACGCTGCCCATAGAGCAGTGCTCTGGGATGACGGCCTTTTTGCTTCAAAGGATATCCTCAGCAGCAGCATTACAGTCATGTCTTGTTTACAGGGGAGCACAGAAGAAGTAGGAAGAGTCCATATCCCCAGTAAGCTCTTCAGGAGCACCTGGTATGAACTATTCTCCTTTGGCTTTGAGATTAATATTATTAGTGGAGAATAAAAAGAAAAGCCCTTCATTGTAGCCATACCCTCATGGCTTTCCTTCTGTTGTTGAAGGCTTTTCTGCTGGCATGTAGTCAGGTCAGCCAAGTCCTTATGTTACAGCCTTCTTACCCTAGCATGCGGAGTCAGACGACAACAGCAGGAGGCCATTTGTGTTCTGTCCCCCACGTTCCCCCCACCAACAGGTAGAGAGTCACAGCTCCCCAGCCGCTCCAGGCCTGGGCCGAGGGATCTAGTCCTATTACACTGCCCA
Organism: Dromaius novaehollandiae; assembly: GCF_036370855.1. NCBI lineage: Eukaryota > Metazoa > Chordata > Aves > Casuariiformes > Dromaiidae > Dromaius > Dromaius novaehollandiae. Next base: position 10,811,472 of record NC_088108.1, read on the forward strand.
CATATTATCCTCAAAAAAAATTCAACATACCTGAAAAGCTTGATGATTATAGACGTGACATGACTTCCTGCTGTATGTCTCTAGAACAAGATTTCAGTCTTTGGTGGTAATGAGTGCTCCCTGCTTTAGTTAACTTCCAAGGAGACTAGCGTTACTGACCCTCTCAGATGGGGAGAGACTTATTGCATTGCTTTACCAAATTTTGCACAATAACAGCAGGGTGTTTTGTAGTTCCCACTGGTGAATCAAAAATTACATCTCAATGCTGTGATTGGTCCATCAGAAATGGTTGATGGTGCGAGTGAAAATATAATCATTACCATTATTCATACACATGAACATACCTTCAAACATGGTAGTAACTGTAGTAACATATACTCCACCACTATTATAAGCCAATTTATAGCAGGCCGATGATGGGCTTTCCAGCTTTGCTATCTGTCATTTTAGAGCTCTTACAATTATTGCACATTAGCTGTAAACTCTTCCCCTCTGCAGATCTATGAACCTCACTCTCAAAGGCTACTGTTCTTGGCAGACCGGTAATAATACAATTATGTCTGCTACTACTAATGTTAAGTCCTTAAAAGGACAATACAGGGGTAAAAGTACTTCCAAAGACCATTCCGAGTCAGAATGCCAATTCTCATTTCTGAATATAATCCATTTTATGAAATATAGCCCTCATTTTGGTCAGGAAAATCTCTCAATAAAGTTCCAAACTCCTTCAAAATGATTTAGAAATCACAGATTTCTGGCTCCAACCAGGTCCTGGCATACCTCTTGCCACCTGTTTATGAGCAGAGCTAGGGAGATCTTTGTCCAGGTACTGTGAGCAACTGGCGATATTGCTCCCGAGACTAGAGACCTTTGTGGAAGTCTTCGTGGAGGAGCTGAACCCCAACAGAATTCAGCTAAAGTACTTCTAGGACTCCTGTTCCCACATCTGAGTGCACAGGGTCATACCCTGTGTGTGTGAAGTATGGCAATGAGCAAGTAGGAATGGAGAAGCTAAAGAATTTGTCCAAATCATAAAAAGTGGGCCAGGTAATGGCAGAGGAGGAATGGGAACTTGCATTTCTCAAATCACAGTTGTGTGCACCAAATAGATCTTTCTCCTTTAATAAGAGGGAATCTTCTTGAGTTTTTTTCACTTAAAACTACTGTTTTGATGATTGATATGTCAAAATAAAGCAGCTGGAAGAAATGCACATATTTAGTTATTGTTTGTCCCTGCTTTTTGTTACTGCTGTGGAAGATCATTGTGAAAAGGTGAGATAAAGTTAGGGGCTTTGCATGTTTGTGTGAAGGTGCAAACCTTAGAAGATGGAAAGAAAAGCTGCTGTGGAAAAGGTCATCAGCATATTTGAACCAGAGCTCAATCAAATGAAAATACCAGAGGAGATCTATAAGCCAGCTATGTCCAAGCTGTATCGATAGCCAAACTGAGAAATAAAGATAAAACAGGCAATATGTTCTGTCAGTCTGACCGGGTAAATAAACACTGTCCATAAAAGCACGCTATGTGGATTGCCACATACAAGACAGAATTTGTACTGGCTCCCATGCTCCAGAAAAAAATGCCAGAAATGCAGATATCAGCTTCTCCTAGACACCTCAGAATTTCATTTCTCCATTTCCTAAAATAGCTGGCTTTATGGTGGAAGTACCACCCTCCCCAAAGGAAGGGAAATAGCACCTTCAAATGAGCTGTAGCTGTGCAGTTGTTGCTCAGCATTCCCCTTGGTCCTGTGGTACAGATTGACTTCAGGTGAACCCCAAGATTCACAAGCTAAGAAGAAAGAGGTTGGTTTCTAAAGACAGGAAGATAGATACAAACATATACATACAAATGTACTTTAAACTAGAGATAAGAAAGACAGCAGTTGGGAGTAAATAATATCATTAATTGTCATGATATAATATTAACATGTGAATGCTTTATGCTGGAGGGTTTTAAAATCTGTCCCTTTTTTTGCTGAAGTAGTGCTACCACCAAAGGATTTCCAATGAGCTTCACAACACCACCTGCATGAAAGTTTCCCCCCTCCCTGCTCCCAAGAATTTCCATTTTATTTTCATTGCAACTTATATAGCAAAGTGAGCCCACTTCATCCTGTGTCCTGAAAAGCATTGCAGAGATCCAGCACCCTGCACCAAGGCAACCACAGAATTTATGAAATTTTATAAAATTAACCTTCTTTTTTCCCCCATCCTGTTACATGCCAAATGATTCATCAGTATGACAGTGATATTATTTGCATTTTCCAATAAAACAAATGGTGACATTTTTATAGCAATACAGGATGCCAGCAGTTTAGGATGTAAGCCAGACCTGCTCAACTTAATTAATAAAGTAGCTAAATTTTAACTGGGACTGTGGTTTCAATTCTGTCCTTTGCATGTGGCAGCTTAATCAGTTAATAAAAATCTTCAAGGTCAGCTACATTGACAGGAGTTGTTTGTTCTGATCCAGTTTACCCAAAAAATATTTGAATCCAGTCAGAGCCTCAGTTTGGCTTTCAGATGAATGAATGCGGCTCAAAGGAGGCCACAATAGCCTGTATTTAACTTGCTGAGTAACACAGTTCGTAGTTTCTCCACAAATAAGGACAGATCGTTGCAAGTCCAACTTCTCTTTCCTCCACCTTTCCTGCTAGGCGCAAGGAGGAGCAAGTCACCAGGCAGATGCTGCAGAGTGCATGAACGGCTTGTCATCGCTCGCTTCCCAGGGCTCTCAGGCTAAATGCTTTGTTTTGTCCAAAGCACAGACCGTCACCTTGTTCCTAGGAAAAGGCAAACATAGCAGGTCTCATTCAGCAGTAGCAACTGTATGACTGTAGCCAAATATCTATGGGAAGGTTTGACGCTACACTTTCAATGATTTATAATGTTCCCTAATGGCAAATTTATGACTACATGGCATGGAACACCAAATATACATCAGTTAGGTTGTTAACTGCAGGAAGGATCTGGAGTATGAAAATCTGGAAGATGAAAGGTATTTTGAGGCAGGATTCAAAAAGGTCAGTGAAGGCTTTGGAGAGAGTGTTTGCAGAACTAGCTGTAGATGCTTTTGTAGACCACATGCCTGCCACCTGAACCTGCCAGCTCATTTCAGATCTCTTCCCACATTGCGGGTTGCCAGCTCCCCTCAGCAGTGCTTCGAGGAGCCTTACTGGAGTGCCTCACACCGTGGAGCCTGTGCTGTTCAACCTGGAGGAGGCTATGAGAGCCCAGCTGGAGCAGGCGAGCCAGAAAGATGGGAGAGAGTCACTGCCTTCCCTGGGCATTGGGTTCAAAAATGTTTTTCCAGGACACGTGGAAGACTGGCCTGCTGCTCCTCTGGGAGCTCCCAGAAAGTCAGTCACAGCCTTTAACTCTCATGTGGGAAAATGACTGATGCTCTCAGAGGAATTCAGCATTGAAACCTCACAGATCTTCTGATTTTCTTCAAAGACTAACAAAAAATGGACAAAAAGCTCTAAGCCAGCTACTACGGACTCCTCAATAGCCCGAAAGGATAGATGGGGGGATCCTCTGAGCAGCTCTCTAGCAGGCAGTGGAGGACTCTTGTCCGCAAACCCCTGGGCTGGATGGGGTACAGGGAGATGTGAAGGGGAAAAATACCTCACTTGTTGAGTAGTCCAGTATTTATCAACCTTTCCTTTCAGTATGGTGACTCCCTCCTTTCAGGTGAAGGCTCCTCATCATCTCTGGTCCTCTCAATATCAGCATAAAGACAAATGCAACACTGTCTCTGTGACTGGTCTGCGTGTAGGGACTTGTATGTTTTGAGAAGCTGACAGAGAACAGGAAGCCTTGAAGGACCTTGAGCTGTGGAAGTCTGGGCAAGATTTTCTTTGTTTTCCACTATTGTAACTTTTTCCACTACCTCAGGTTTCATGGCTCTGCCCTGTGACCTCCCTCCCCACACAGGCATGCACTCCCATAACCCATGAGAAACTGAGAAAACACCCCTTTTCCTCTGTCAAGTATTTCTCCAGGATGCCAAAAGAATACTACTCCATCTCCTCCCCCATCCATGACTTAACTGGCTTCATAAGTAGTAGAAGAAGCCACAGAGTAGTTATCCCCTTGGTGCTGTGTGAAATGTCTGTGCTCTAGAATTCCCCTGTGGTAAGAATTAGAGACAATAATTAAAGTTAGGAAATAAAAATATTAGAAAATATAAAATATAAAACGCTTCCAAGAAAAACCACCACACATCAGTTATGTTTTGAGGCTGCAAAGGATGCAGTGAATGGTACATGTCTGAGTACGCGGTGTACAGAACATGGAAATCTGAGCATTAGCTCAGCAGTAGCCCAAGACTAGATGATGGATGCTTCTGTTTCACTGATTGCTGTCAATGATACAGCAATAGCTTTCTAAATAAACAATATTCTCATTTCATTGACACCTCTTCCTTGCAGACACAGTTCTTTGCCTTGCTTGTTACTGTTTCTGCTGAGGTAAGCAGGGATTTCACCTTTGATGGGCATTTCATGAAATCTTGTGTTAAGGCATAGTAACTTACTCTTGCAGAGGAAGGAAGATCTCTTCTGGCCAATTTTCCTTTAGTTTAGAAGGTCCCATTCAAAGCTAATCTGATAAACAGAAGAATGGATACAAGTATGATGTAACTGTGGTTATCAGTAAACTCTGTTAAGGATTAGGGTGTTCCTTTCACTGCTATGAAAAAAATATGATCTTTCCCATGGGAGTATTAACTAGCAAACACGCTGTTGCATTTCAAGGGAAATGTTCCAGCCATCAGAAACACAAACACACCAGATGGTGGTCCAAGGGGAAAGTACTTATTGTCTTAAAACACCTAAAAGCAGTGGAGGGAAAGGTGGAGGGTCACGGGGGAGAAATGGGCGAGAGAAATAGCTGATATTACATTGACATGTGATGCCAAATCTACTGACTAATCACAAAACTGAAACCACTGTTAAACAACCCCGGGGACTGCGGCAGTCTTTAGATTTGTTATTCTTCACTAGAAAGATTGCATAGAGATGGTGAAATTTCTATTTCTGAAAGCTTTCAAGACTTGGCTAGATAAAGCCACATCTGACCTTATGTAGTGCTGAGTAGATTCCTGCTTTGAGCTGGAGGGCAGGCTAGGGACCTCCAGAGGTCCCTTCCAACAAGCATTTCTACAATTCTGTGATTGGCTCAACTCCCAGATTCGGCACTGAAGTTGAGACTTTTGAAACTCTCTGTGACTACAAATAAAAACCCATGTTTTATATATATAAAACCACAGTGTTTGTACAACATACAAAATTACAATGACTGATGGCTCAGTGAGAGACTGCCTAGCTGAGGTGAAGGTTAACTCTGAGCCTTAACTTTTTATGCTTGGAGTCTGACTGCTGTTGATTTTTTTCTGAATATGCATAAGATACAGCCAGCAGATATCCTGCCAGCTGCACCGGGACTGAAGCTGGTTTTCCACTTATTTGAAGGCAACTGATGCTTGATCTTTTGTCAGCCTCTGTAGCAAACCTGGAGCAGAGGGACTTGGCTTGCATTTTGACTTACCCAGCCCTTTCCCTACATTAAACATTCAGACCTTGTATGCTCTTAGTGTACAATAAAGTATGTTCTATAAAGGCACAGGCAAGATGCCACAGGAGACTTTTTTCTTCAGCCCACTATGTCCCAGAACCCAGCGTTGCTTTAGAGAATCATCTGTTCACCTCCACCAATGTGGCCTCCCGGGACATGAGGAACACCAAATTTCACAAGCATCTATAGAACAAGGTCCCCCTTGCAGGACCTCAGCCCAGGTATCCAGGAAAGTATTGCTGCAAACAGCCTGCCTGTTTTGGAGATGACAGGTGAGCACACTACCTATAGAGGATCCCTAGAGAGGATGCAAATTAGGTCCCTGCTCTAATTGCTCTTTAGAGGATTCCTTGCCTATTGCCTCTGTAGCATCTTCCCTATGTACCCAGCACCTCTCTTTGGAGCACCCTTCAGATAAGAAGTCCCAAATATGGTCTCCAACAAGGAGTGTCAATACACTCTTCACAGGAGAGGTCTTACTCATGACTTTAAAAGTACTTAGTTGTCCAAGTAATGCCACTGCCCTCATTAACCCTTTCCAAGTAATCCAATCAAGAAAGTGGTACCAGAGACTTCCTCTGCTACTTTTCAGCATCCTAGAACTTCACTTGAGGAAACTGCAGGTCAATACTGTGTGCAAGAGAAGAGGCTCTGAAAGACAGCAGAGCTTCATTTTGAAACTCAGAAACATGCGGTGGGTAGCTGGATGCTTTGCTTCCAGAGCTTGCCTGTGCCTGTCCTGCATCTCCCTTTAATCAATAACTCTGCTGAGGTAGCTGAGCAGGCAATAGGGATTGAAATGCTGTGAAAATGGTCTTGATTCTGCTTACCAGCTCCTGGATTTCCTAGCGCCTTGGGAGCAGGGGATGGGGGTGAGTTGCATCAGAATGATGCTTAACTCAAGTGATGGAGAGACCTTGGTGAAAAGAGGGGGTACTTCAAAGAGCCTGAGATGATCTGTTCAGATCTGGGCATCTTTTCCAACTTTCAACTGTGTAGAGAGCAAAACAAGCACAAAAATCTATGGCTGGCCAAAACACTGCCCCCCATTTGTGCTTCCCAGGCCTCATTAATTCTAGTGCCAGGGTTGCAATACGTTAAAGAAATAAATTCTTTAACTCCATCTGCCACCAACCAGGGCACTAGGCAGCCCTAGTCCCTGCACAGTCACATCCTGCTCCTACTGCCACAGCCTCCCCCTGTGAAAAGCTCAGCCAAAGGGCAGCGCCCAGACCCCACCACTTGCCTCTGAGAAGCTGTGGATCCCCAAAAGAGAACAGGGCAAATAGCTTTTCTCCTCCAGCTCTGCAGTAATCTGGTTTCTGAGCTCCTCTGGGCAGGCAAGTTCCTCTAGATGGTGCTGCTCAGCAGGGAATGAGCAGCCGCTGCTGGAAACCTGCTCATCTCCTTCCCTTCCCCTCTCAGCTGTGTCAGGAGAGGCTGGGAGCTGCAGGGCATGTGCTTGCCCTCTCCACAGCTTGGAGTTGCAACCAGCGCTTGCTGGTGCCATAGCAGGGCTAGGAAGCCCTTGTATTCAACTTCACTTTACAGCCCTGCAAAATCAAGTTCGGGGTGCTTAAAGGTCAGTTAATTCAGGCAGCCCTCAGGCAAGGAAGGATGGCTGGTTTTGTTCTTTTATTTAATTGCATTTCATTGACAGCAATTCTAAGGCCCCTTCGCGAAGCAAGCTCCAAACTTCCAAAAATGAATTTATTTCATGAGAAAGGGAAATATAGCTAGGTCCTGTGATAAAGAAGTTTATTTCTAAAGAAAAAAAAAAAGAGTTAGCTTAGTCGCAGAATATCTTATAATCCACAATCCACTTTTCATTTACAGAGTCTATAGTTTTATAGTCCATATCTGCTTTGCTCAGCAGTGATCTGTCAGATACCCAAACACAGTCACAAGTCACGCCAGTACTTGTGAAGACCTCGTTGTGGGAAGAACTGCAAGTGCTCAGCGCACGGGCTCTCCCCTGCGCTCGGGATCGCCGAGGCTTTGCACAGTCAGTTCTGCGGCAGGACACGCAGTGCCACCCCACATCATGCCCATGGGTGCTAGCGAAAGGCTGCATGTTGGCTTGGGAAGAGCAGGAGTTGTGTATGCGAATATCCGATGTAGACTTTAGTACAGGTAATTACCGTCTATCTGAATTATCCATGTGTTTTGCTTGGATACAAATACTCTTTAAAAAGGAAGTTAGTGTCATATTGTATAAATTTTAGATTGAGAGCTGGAGACTTTGTCCCGTTATGAAGAACTATTGACATGGCCAGAGTCCGGCCCAAAGGACATGAAAGCAGTGAAAGAACTGCCAGTGCCTTGGATGAATGTTGGCAGCTTACTACGAGCACACCACGAGGGAAACCCGTGCACTGCTTTAGCTGTGGGAAAGCAGCCAGCCTGAAGGTGACAATTTCCCAAGAAAGATCTCATCTCCCTAGAGACAAGGCCAGGTAGAAACATGCTGCTGCTTTGATACACAAAAAGATAATTACAGTTCCTGGAATTGCTCCAGGAAGAGAGCACTGTTAGTTTTCCCCTGTGAAGAAAACAAAACTCACAGGACTGCCTTTTTCTTACCAAATTACATTTAGAAACTCCCCCAAATATGCATTTCTTCACTCTGCATGTCAGATGAGGCTGAATCCACAGAAGAATGCGGAGCCCAAGATTTCTGGATCCAAAATGATGATCTCCAAAGTCTTTTACAGGTGCATCCCCAGGTGCACCTAACCACCTAAACTGCCAAACATCTCTGCCAGGACAAGATACAGCCACAAGCCCAGAAGCATTTCAGGCTTTACTGAGCTGAACCATTGGTACTTAGCTCACACACAAATCCCATCCAGATCCACAGATAAAGTGTTCCTCTGCTTTTCTCACCTACAGGATTTGATTTGGTTGGTATTTTCAGAGCACATAGAAGCTGGAGAAGCAACTATTCTCCCCACCCCATTTACCAAGTTTTGCTGGTTGGAATGGTCATCCCAGGTAGAGGAGGAATAGGTCCTGTTTCTGGAGTACCTGATGAAAGTTCAAATCCACACCTCCCTCTGCCCCTAAACAGCCACGAATAGGTGAGTCTGGGAGGACTACTCATTCATGTATGGAATAATTCAAATTAATTGGGACAGAGAGAGTGAGTCTCTGGGGATTAAAATAACCCAGGGGAGAGAAATTTGAATTTTAGTCTAGAGTGTAGGATCTAGTGCCTATGTAGTAAAAAATCCATATTCACTGATGTTCTAGCTTTCAAATTAATGACTTAATACCTGCAACTGAATGTCATGGGACCTTTTCCTTTCACTGCTTTACTGCATACTTTGTTACCCCCCAGAAAGGAGGGCAGCTTCAAGAGCTGAGAGTGGAAGCATTCTCCTGACTGGGATTTGAAGCCTTTGGGCAACGGAAAATGAGCACAGGATTTGGGGGCTCTGAGATTCGGCTCTAACCACTGAATCACTGGGCAAGGTGTCCCTACAAGGAGGGATGTGGTTTGTTTGTCTGGGAGAGAAGCTGTTTTGGAACAGATTCAGGAGGGCAAACCCTAGACTGAGGAAGGCTTTTCTGGCAGAAAGGTACCCACATGCCAGAAAGAGATGACATTTCCCTACTCAGTTCCTTTTATGTGAGGAAAGATTATTATTGCTGGTAAATGCTATGCTACTTTTCAATTTCTAGCATACCACATAACCACCAAACAAAACTCTAACTAGATGAAAACTTTTTTAAGGAACCAAGATTTATCTTCTAAGGATGAAGGCCTAAATATCACAGGGGATGCAGTGAGAGCCCTCCAAACATTTCCCAGGGAGTCTTGTCAGGCACCAGATGCACGTCAGCTCTTTTCCATAGCTACCTTTGGCGTAAAAGCAGAGCAAATAGTAGCAGTGTTCAAGGAGGACGCTGCACGGCTGGATGGCATCCAGCGGAAGCCACTCCAGAAACTACAAAAAGCAGGATGTTACTGCCTGATGGGTAAGTAGATCAGAGCAGTGAGATAAATGAACTGTTTTCTTTTTTTTTCCTCACTGTATGGTTATTGTGAAATTTTTCATAATCACAAGTAAACAAGGTGATATGGTGCCTCATTCAACACACCATGGTCTGAAAATACCTTGGCTTGCTCCTCTCTTCACACCCAAAGAAACATCATATTCTGCAACTGAGATTTAATTTTGCAGCCTCATATCCCAGTACAAGTCTGGGCTGGTTTTATGAATTCTGATTAGGTTGTGGCCTAATGTGGCAGTGTGATAGAGGCAGACTGAAGGGGAGGAGGCAGGATCTAATAGCACTGGCCCAAGCACTAGGCCAGTAATGAAGAAGGGTTGTTATTGCTCATTTGCATAGCATAAGAATGAGATCCAGACCCAGGCTTCATAAATCCTTCCTCATATGAAATAACAGTTATAGCCATTTCTATAAAAATGTCAAAACCTTTATGTGAAGTAAGTGCTCTTTCACAGCAGAAAATACAATGTAATAAAACAACTCATGTCACTACACGGACTTCTCTGAAGTGCCATGTTGTGGGGAGAGGAGTGCACTCGAGCAGCATGCTCATCCAGAGGCAGCAGGAGATGGCACAGTAACAACATGAGATAAAGTCACAGTGCAAGAACTAAACCAGAGGGCTGACAAGCAGGGTAAATAGAAGCAATGTCCTGGGTGCAGAGCTATTAACAAGGCACACCACTCCTACTGGGTCAATGATGTCTACTCCCAATTTTCACTTGAGGAACTCCAGGCCATGACCCTAGATTTCAAGATAACAGTGAACTCGGAGATAGGGCAACCCCCCAATTCCATGGGCTGTCGATGGCTGAGCAGCAAACACAGCATGGCAGGTTGGGTTGGGCACCAGGCACAACTTGAAGAGGACAGATTCAAGTTTGCAAAGACAACTTGGGCTACTGCACATGGAAAAAAAAAAAAATCACAGCAGCGGTAGTGAACATGGAGCTGGGAGCAACCTGTCTGCAAGGGGACATGAAGGTTTTGCAGGAGCCTTGACCTGCTGCTCCATGCAGGGTTTTCTGTGTGGCTTTGCCACCTTTGATACCTGAAGGGTGGTGAAAACTCATCTTTGATGCGGAGCCCTCTTTGGCTGGTATGTGGTGCTCTGGTCTTCCCAAGCAGATCTAGCCATGGCTTACTCAGGGCAGCTTGGCAGAGCCCAGCAGGGCTGGCTGCACCCTTCAGAGAGTCCCAGGGTTCCCAGGGTGGCCACAAGTGTGCCTGTGAAGGTCTGCCGCTTTCAGTTGTCTCTTTGAGCAGTCTGAGGAGCTGAATGCTCTCTGGGTCAGAAATAAAAATCAATTTCTCTTGAAGATAGATTTATTTTTCATACTTTATGATGTTCAGACTGAGGCATTGTCTTGACCTTTGAAGGGTCATCACACAGTTGCAGGGGTGTGTATGCTATAGGTAGGTATTTTTCAATAAATTAGCTTAGATGCCAGAAGTAGAATAATTGTGCAAGTTCAGTGCTCTGTCTGTGTTAAATTAGCCCCTGATAAGGTATGAACCACTGTGGAGCTCAGTGAGCAACCTGAGGAAACTCAGATTCTTCACACAGCACTGCACTGTGCAATGCTAATGTTTCTCTGATGAGACAGAAAGCAATTGATGCCCAGACCTCACCTGCCCCAGTGTGGGAACTAGCAGCATAAACTCTTTACAATGCCTACCACTCAGCATCAGTATTTGGAAAAGAGGAACCCTACAAGAATGGTACCCAAACAGTAGTGTTACAAATGGGTACCCAGGGAAGTCTATCAGTGGTTTCACCATCTATCCCAGGGGCCTGGAACAGCAGGGAGGAGGAGATGGGCAGACTGAAGCCGCAGACTGATGGCCTGGTCAACCTTTGTGTCCCTCATGGCCTGAGCAGAGCATGATCAGCACCTCCAACTCTGCAGGTTTTTGGTTTACAAAGTCCTTGTGATGTAGCAGAAAGTTTACAGATTGCGGCTTTCCTCATGTTGTTCTTCTAAACAAGAGATGAAAGGCTGGGAGCACGTGATGCTTCTCTCTGTTGTGCTCTTTAGCATAGCTGTGTTTTCACACTGGAGCCCTGTTGGCAGTAACAACCACCTACTCAGCTTGACTTCTACGAGCCCGTGTCTCCAGGAGACCTCCTAAGCTGGGTTTTTAAAAGTAACTCACCTCCACAGTACCATGCTGGTGCTGCAGGGGTGACATGGACCTTGTCCAAAGGGGAGCCAGTCAGCCGGGCCCCAGCAACTCACATCTCACACCTCACAGGGTTTTCAGGATCTGCTCAGTGAAGCCAGGTAGCCCAGAGGGGCTTTAACTTCTGATGGCATTCTGCAGGGCTTGTGTATGGTTGGGGCAATGTGATCAGTTACCTCGTTATTCTTCCTCCTGCTGCCCCCTTCGGATCAAGGTTTCAGTAGGAACAGCCCTCCTGCTTCCGCTTAACCACGTCCTCATCCAACTTCCATCCATTCCAGCTGTGACTAACAGAAGGGACTAAACTCTACCTTTCCAGCAGACCTCATTTTGTGCCACAAAGAAGGAATCAAATCTAAGCTTCTCCCAAATTCAGCAGGCTTTGGAGCAGCCTGGAGAGAGAGTGTGTAAGAGAAGAACCAGATCTGCCCCTTACTGCCAAGATGTCTTTCTAAGCAGCAGTTTGCTGCAGAGTCGGCAGCAGAGTAACCCGTCCTAGAGGAAAAATCTGAGAGGCAGAGAAAAGCACCCTTGAAGTCAAGGTTTAGTTAATAAAAATCTTTTTTTTTTTTTTTTTTTTAAACCAGATTCAAACCCAGGAAAATAAAACAATTTTCATGTTGCAGTTAGAGAACATATACAAGAGCTGAAAAGTAATGAGTGACCACTGCTAAGAACAAATCATTAGAATCCAAATTTTGATCTGGACTCATACTTTAAATACATTTTAATTAAAGAAAATACAGAAATAGAGACTATTTAGTGTTTCTGAAATGCTAATATGGAACATCATTTATGGATGTATAGGAACATACAGTAAAATATATTTGGAGATTGAATTTGCTGCTGATTTATAGTCCTGTGTGCAGAACAAGCCTTGCATCCTTACTGTGCAGCCTCTCCTTAAAGCACTGATCATGCCACAGGACAGTGCCTCAGGCCTGGCTCGTTATAAGGCTTAAACTTAAATTGGGATAAGAGAGACAAGCTTATTGAAAGAGAGGTGGCTAGTAAAGTCCTTTCAGAAACTGCATGTACTAAATTCATGTTCCAGGCAGCTTAGAAAGCATCTACACTCACTCATTTCCAAAATAAAACTGCCATTGTAGGAACATGCATCCTTTTCATCACATCTGAATTTAGGGTTTAGGAATGTGGAAGGGATGAGTTCCAGCTCCACATGCATTGGTGCTGGCAGAGGGAAATTCTGTGTAGCAGATGACCCCATCCTTTCACATGGAGCCGTGCCTTCACAGATGGACTTTTCTCACCCCTTCCTACTTGGAGACTGTGATCATGGCCATGGCCAGAAGTCCCTGCCATCAGTGCCTGGAAGGTACAGTCTGCTCGATTCCAGGCAAGCGCTTGCAGGGCTTTGAAAGAGGAACTGTGCAAAGAAAAGCAGACCTCTTCCTCGCGGGAGGGACCACCAAGTTTTTGAAGTCAAAAAAAGAAAGTGTGGTCAAGGTCAAAGCAGACAAGCAGTTTCCAGAGCGGGAGAGACCATTCGGAGATACTCCCGGCTCAACAAGCAAATTTACGGCTTTAAAGTGTCCACTGGGACTTTAGCCAAACACAAGTACCTGGCCTTTCAGAGGATAAGCAGATTTTCCTTGCCCCTTGGAATGGATCTGTCTCTGCACAATGTTAAACACCTCTGGGCTCATGCGAAGCATTTCAGCTGTCACTGAGCTTGCATCTGTGATCGCTAAAGGCATCAGCACAGCTAAAACCCAAATCAAGCAGAGGAGGAGTTTTCCCCACATCAGACCAACTTTGCTGCATTTCTGCAGCGTGGAAGCACTCTCTAGTTAATGTGTCTGGAGAGAAACATTTCAGAGATATCAGCTTTGCAAGGTGTGCTTTTCCAGTTAGCTTTTTTCTCTGAAACCATATTCTTATACAACCCATGGAATTTCAGGGAAATACAGTAAAAGCATTCATATTCATTAAAAACAATCTTTTATTAGCTTTTTAACAAAGTACTTTTACCAAGGGGAAAAACAGACCACCTACAATTTTAAAAGCCATTTTCTCTACTCCCTTAAGTTATTCTCAGATGTAATAATACTCCAATAACAACAAGATCATCTTACACTTGTATAGCGCCTTTCCTCCTAAAGTGCCTTAAAAGCTATATATACACACAGAATTACTTCAGCATCATTTTCCCATCAGGATTTAGGTATGTCTAGAGAAGCTGACTAGGGCAAACACAATTACTGAACAGGCCCATGGCCGAGACCCACGGCAGGAGAACTGGCCAGATGGAAAATAGGTCGTGAATTTATTTGGAAGTGGGGAGGCTGAATTCCGTTTTCTGACATGCACACGGGACTGTTATTAAGTTCACAAATATTCAAGAGCTACAGGGAATTCAGGCAGGCTGTGTTTCTACAAGGAGGTAAATTCAGTTTCAAGGTTCAGCGCGCTCACTTAAAAATGTCACAGCCACATGACAAAAAGCACCAGCCTGGTACCAGCCCATCCAACTGATTCAAACCTGTTCAAGAATTTCAGAGAGGTGACTTTGTCCCAGAAGGCTTCGCCCCAGATCAGGTATCAGCTGTGCTCCTGCTGACAGCATAAAGCACAAAAGCTAATACACCATTGCATGGCTGAATCTGGATGTTTTGGCAAGTGTGTGGACACTTGACTGTGGAAAACATTTATGTGGCCTGGAGAAATGATATCATGTCAATCCAATATTGATGTATAGGGAGCCATGAACTGCAATTTTCCACTAACGCTGTACACTCTGCTCCCACACACTGGACAGAATACTGCATATTTCTGCATGACTATTTGGCTGGCTTTGGGCAAACTGGGAAATAACAATCTGGAAGCTGACACACTCTCCCTGAATAATGACTTGCTACAAAAAGCTGCGAGTCGAAGTGAAGATTTCAGGCTGTCCCAGAGCTTCAAAAAGCTTCTCTGCACAATTGCATGGCCCCAGCTGGACACAGGGTCTGGATTTGGTTGCAGGATTCTGAACCAGCAGTGTCTCTCCTGCGTTTTGTATGTCCATTGGCCCACAATAAGGCACAGCAGGACTGGAAGAATTCTGACCAAAGATTTATTCCTATTCAGCATTTTAATTAATAATAACACAGTGAAAAACCCTTGAATCTGCACAATAGCCTTTACATGTCATTCTCACCCCCTCCTATCTAGAATCAGCCCTAATTTAATGCAGAAAAGCCTTCCTTACCTCTTGATCTGTAGGGAAGTTAAGGGAGTCTCCCCATTCCTATCAGTGGCCTTTGAATCAGGTCTTCGACACCTAGACTCGCATGGGAGGCCTCAGGAGAGGACACCTCCAGTATGAAGGGCTGCCCAGAATGAAAGGTCCCTCCTCACCTGTGCATCCCCCAGCAGGACTCCATCAGTCCAGCTGTGCAGGATCAGATGAGCCACAGCTGGCCCCAGGTACAGTCCCTACAAGAAGCAATGGCAGAGGCCCAAGGACCAGGGCAAATGTACCATGTTGCTCTCTCTGTCAGTCCAGTAAACCTCCCCTAAGGTGGGTATCTTTGCATTTAATTGATCTGAGTGTGTTTCTTTTTTATGACTTCTATAATCACTTTCTATAGATTTCTGGCATCTGCAAATCCCAGAGCAGTGAGGTCCACAGGTTAACCAGGCAGCACTGCCATCCTCTTCCGCACTCTCTTCTTGAGAGAAAATACTGGGTACTTTAGTGTTTGTTTAGGTTGTAGCCATAAAGGGGCCTTTCCAGGAGCATACAAGCCTCTAACCACCCTGAAGAGCCTTCAGGGTAGTTACTAAATGAGAGACCCTGCCAGCTCTTGGGTCCTTCAGTGCTTCTCCTGAGTTCACATCCAGAAATGGCTCAGCAATCTTCAACTCGAGGTCGTGCATGGAGGCTGAAGAATGTACAGATATACATGGATGTATATCTGGATCTCCGTGATCCCATCACACTGATAAGCAGCATATCTGCTAAAAGAAGAAAAGAAAAAAAGAAGGAGGGTACAGCTGTTGTTACAAGCATTCCAGCTTTCACATACTTATAAGCCACTCTCCTTGAAGGAGGGAGTTACAGTACACAGGGAGAATAAATCATCCCTGGTGTATCTGGGGATGTCCTACACTGCCTCGTCACTCCCGCAGGAAACAGACGTGGAGAAGTGAAAATAAATTGGAAAGATGAGCAATAATTTATTTTCTTGTCTGGAAAAGATAATTTAACTACTCAATTAAATATTGCCTATAGCCATACTAGAGTTCCACATTCCAGCTACAACACAGACAGATCTTGGTCTCTTATTACTGGTCTTCATGCTGTCTGGTACTTAAAAATTCTAGTTTAATTAGATGACACCTCCCACAAATGACAAGTTATTGGCACATGATAATTAAAATAGAATCTAGGAATTTCTGCTGTCCAAGAAACATTCTGTAGGAATCATATACTCTCTTGCAGCAGCATATTCTAGCAGTTGCAGGCAACACTGAATAACTGATGATACATTATTTGTTAATTTGTGTTATTTTGAAAAACAGGAGAAAAACATTGCAATTCTGGCTTTAAGTAAAACAGCCTGGGCTCTTTTCTTTTTCTATAGGTTTCACCTATGATGATCCACAAATCCGACATTTTTAAAATGTATTTTTCATTGATTTCTCTGAGGTGTTTAATCACTGTTGAAATAGAGCAGTTTAATACTGAACTAAGCAGCAAATATCCCCATTATGAGGAGCTTTAATTATGATGGCTGTTATTACACCTAATTATAGCTGTCTTGAAACAATCCAGTTAGTTGGAGAGGTTTGTGTGTGATGTCTGTATGGGCAGTCAAGCCTTTGATACGCTGGAATAAGTTCAATCATTTCCCTGTCAAGCATAACACTGAGTAATTTGGCTAGAGCATTAAAAAGGCGAATGTGTAAAGCAGGATGGCACATCAAACATATGCTTTAAACATTTAACGCAAAACTGCTGTTAAGGAGGTGGGCTCAGCAACCTGCCTTGAGGAGGGCGGGGAGCAGGTACGGAGCAAAACCTGCAAATACTGCTTTGCCCTCACATGTGCCTCCAGCTCTTTACAAGATGGCCACTTCTAGGCATGAGGAAACAATCCCGTATTCCCACCTCTGCTCCCCTCTGGATACGAGCTTGCTCTTAGGGTGGGGGAAGGTTTTGTCAGGGTCGTGCAGGCTATTTTCGGGAGCATCTGGTAAAGCCTCCTATGGCCTTGTCACCCCTCACCACCGGCGCCCGCAGTGCAGCCTCTCTTCCAGCTGTACGTACTTGTAGGAACACCATCCGAGGGCCTGAGATACTTCCAGTCCTGTCCCTGCATCACATGCTGCAGATCACTGTTCACCGGCTCCTGCCCGCGTGACTCGGGGGAGCACAGCCTGGCTCCCCACCGCCCGCAGGTGCCTGCCGACACCTGGTCCCGGGGCGTCCCCAGGCTCTGCCGCAGTCCTGCAGTACCGAAGAGGCCTGCAGTCGCAGCAATGGATGTTTTGTGTACCCCTGCATAGCTCAGAGACAGCATTATTACTTAATAAGCTTTAGAAGGAATATTTTAAAGCAGCTTGCAACAACAGTTACTAAGAGCTGAAATGAAGGAGAGGATTGAGGTTGCAGTTAACAGTAAGGATCATGCAAAGCTGATAGAGCATCTCATCCAGGATGGAGTCATCTCCTTGTGCCCCCTCTTTAAGCTTTCTTAGTTAATATTTCTTTCCTGTTCTTTGCTCTGCACATCCTTGGCTGCCTTAAAACACAGAGCTCTAACAGTCTTACAAACCATGGTGGTGATGGCTTGCAGGAGCTCTTGCACAGTTTAGGTAAAAGGTCTCATGTTGCAATTCTCAGCTGACCAGTATTACAGAAAATCAGCAAAGGGTTGTTCAGACCAAGGCTTTTCTCTTCCCTCCCTTCTCCCCTCCGGTTAACATGGCACAACCTTAGGCTCTCGTGTGATGCCTGGAAGCTGTAATGCAGGAGGCAGCAGGGCTCACGAGCTGTACCGCTGTGGGTATGTCTGGGCTGTAGTCTAAGGATGACTGAAATGCAAACAAAATGATCTAAGTGCAAAATACAAGGAGATCCTCCTCTACGTGACAGCTTCCTATTTGCAATGGTAATACAGATAATATATTCCAGTAAGGCCTTTACACAAGCTATACAAATAGAGGGGGGAAAAAAACCCCGTCATGGTCACAACACAAGAACATTTCCTGCTCTGATTCACTAGTCTTAATGCTGACACATAGCAAGTCTTCTGCACCTTCAGCCCGAAAGCACACTGCAAACACCAAGCTTTAGACATTTCCTTTAGACTAATGTGTATTATTAACCCCTTTTTTGCATACAGGGATCAGGAGGATACAGGTGAAAAATTCTCTTCTCCCATCAGAGAGTGAGCAATAGAAGTCACGAACAAAACTCGGATGACTTGCTGTCCCCCACCTTCCATATGCTTTCACCCATCAATAGTCCACCCTCTGTAGGATGATAAAAAGAGGTGAACAGAATGCTGTCTGGAATATATTTGTATTTATGGACTAGTTCAGTTAGTTCTTCAGTTTGTTTTGTCAGATAATTTTCATCTCTTCACCCCCTATCCACCCTCACCATCTGCCTAAAGCTACCATCTGCTTAAAAGTTTGGGGGAATTCACATGTGATTGAGAATTTTGCACCACAAATACAACTGAACGAGGTGGTTCTTTTTGCATTCACATGTGCCTGGTAAAAACATTTCATGCTTCAGATCCCTGTTGACAAGGCTCCTCAGGAGCGCCGTCACCCTTGCTCAGGTGGAAACTAGATAAACGTCACCTTGTTCAATGATTTGTAGCATTTAACCTTACCCTTGTGCCCAACAACCGTAGCCAGGATAGAAGAGTCCCCTGTCCTAGATACTGTATGAACACAACAGAGAATCAGCATCTCATGTCCTTTATAACTTCCTTCTTCATGAAGGCACTGTAACTTTGGGGAAAATGCAAGGATTTCCATATACAATCTACAAATCTTCTGTGGCCACTGCTTCTGGACACCTTGTGTTACCAAGGCGGTTGGGCTGTCAGTGAACACCCTGAAGCATGAGGACCAGCGTTCTTCATCCCATTTTATCAGAAGTATTGTGACTACACCTGTTTTTCTGTCCAGTTATTTTTTTTGTAATCCTACTAAATCCTCTACCTTAGCAGTATCATTGTTGGGTGCACAGTGTATGGTGACTTCTTTATCTGGTACTACATTTCTAAGTCATAGGATTCAGCTAGGGCCAAAAAGGATGATGGAAGATGAAAAAATATCTGTTTAGATGATTTGAATAATTTTAGTTCGAGTGTCCCAGCTAATACTCACCTCTGCTGCTTGCCTGGTAGTGGCGGTTTATGGAAGAGCCTTTAATAACTCACTCAGCCTTCAAACTTCACTAGAGAAAGGCTGGAGCCTGGTAGCTCCTAGACAAACAACTCTCAGTACCCTCTACATGCACCAGCCCACGCAGGTTTCGTGAAGACAAAGCCAGGAGACTGATTTCCCTCAAAGAGCTTCGTTTGCTCCATAATTAAGACCTTAGAAAAAAATAAATAAAATAAAATAAACCAAAAGATAATTCCTCCGCTGTTAGATTTATAACAGAAGCTCACCACATATAGCAGATCCCTGGGTACATATATACATATACAGATGTTTCAGCCATATGCAACAACATATGGCACACTTCCCACAATAACTGCAGCCTTTTTTTCTGTGTGAGGCTACAAAACCACAAAAACGTAAGCAGGCAGCGTCCCGGCCCGCTCAGGATGGAGGGCACGTCTCCGCTGCCTTCCCTGCCCCTGCCAAACGCGGTCCGCAGCCTCCTCCTCCTCCTCCTGGCCCCGCGGCCCCTGCGCAGCCCAGGCGCTGCAGGACCTCCTTCCCCCGGGCCAGGGCGCGAGCGCAGGCAGGTCGCCTGTCCCACCCAAGGGAGCACGGGGGATTTGGGCGGCACATCTGCGTAAGGTGGCCTCGCCGGCCGGCCCCACACGGGCTCTGCAGCTCCTTCCTCCAGGCTGCGGAGGGCCCCACTGCGAGGAGCCTCCTAACAGTGACGGCATTAGCAAAGGCAACTAGAAATGGGTACCGCGTAGCGCAGTTTAACAGCGCGCTACATCCCAGCGCCTCACGCCTCTGCCGGGAGGTCGACAGCGATAGTTCAGTGCTGTTCAGCCTCTCCTGCTCGGGTCTCTCCCGCTGCGCCCAGGGCTGCCTCACCTGGCGCGGGTCTTGCCAGGCATCACGCCCTTCTGCTTCTATGACTGGTTTTTGCATTTATGAAAGTTATCTGCAGGGCAGAGAGATTTTTCCAGATGCTGGAAGAAAAGTCCCGAGCTCGGATGAAGTTCAGGTCAAGCACTTGAGACTGAAAAAGCCACAGCTGTTAGATGGGCAAAATTTAATTCTTTTTGGTGACAGCGCCGCAAAGAGGGAAGAGAAGCGTTCGGCTACCAACCTGACTCACAGGAAATGTGCAAGCAGACCTAAAGGATATTTTAAGTGTATAAAGCAAAAAGAATATCAGCGTGCTTCACAACAGATGATCATAGAGAGGCGTTTGAAGGCGTTACAGAATTCCCCAAACAGAAAAAAACAGGATTACTGCCGGGGTTTGGGAGGGCGCAGATCAAGGAGATCCACGTGGCTGTGCAGCCGGGCTTTGCAGGAGGGGACTGACGGCCTCGCAGCCGGAAACCCGCGCCAGGGACATCCCAGCTTGCCACAGCAAAGTGGCTTTGCTGGGTCTATCCCTGCCGCAACATCTTTGCAAAACTGTTATCGAACCATTTCGCTTCAGTCAGGTGAAAGTGGATGGTTTCGACTGATGTGACAATCAAAAAGCTGATCCGCTTTTCAACTGAAACCTTTCTGGATGTTTTGATTTGCAAAGCAATCATGATTTTTAACATTTATCCCTCCTCCAGGAAATAAACTCAAACTTTGCCAACTTCCCTGGGGCTTAGAAATTCATTTCCTACTTGTGCTCCACAACTTTGCAATGTCATTGCTTCACTCCACACAAATACAATCTGCCAATTCATTAAACACAAAAATATCATTTACAGTAGGAATATGAACTGGAGCATAAATCCAGCAATAAAAAGCACAGAGAATAAAAATCTCATAAGAATTCAAAGAACTGCTTTATTCACTGCAGAAACAGGGATACTCTACTCACAGACAACTTTCTGTTTCCCAAATGCCTGTCAAAAGCAAGAATTATTCAAATACTGTGGCTTTCTGGAAAGATGCAGCTATTTCAGACCTCTGCTGGAAGTTTACTGCCAGAAATGTCAGTGCTTATTTGTAAGAGAGAATGTTTGTTTTGGAGGAAAAGTCGGAGCTGCAACAATATGAAGGGATAAAACCTATTTATTTGGGGGTTCTGGTTCCAAGTTCCTTGTCTAAATAAGAGACTCTGGATCTCCAAGGAAAGCCTGGTTTAAGCCCTGAACCCTCGCCCACCTCGTCTCTCTGATCCCAGCACGACAAGCAGGCGTGGGTGATGCTGGTGCGAAGCTGCGAATAAGGACTCTGCCCACGCAAGCGCAAAGGCGCCGCAGTTGTGTTCGGTTCAGCCGCTTGCCCTCTGGCTCCGAAGAAACGCGGTCCCAAATGGCCGAAGCCAGCCCAAGCCAGGCGGCTGCAACCCCTTTGCACCGCCCGCTCCCTCGCCCGCCGGCCGGCAGGGCTGCGCCACACGAGCTCCCTTTTCTCTGCTCTTTTTAAGAGCCAACATGAGCTTTGACACCTCGCTCAGTCCTCAAAACGCCCCAACGGGAATACTGGAGCGCTGCGAGTCACAGCACTGCCGGACACACTGAGCACCCGGAGGGAGCACAGCCTGACGCCGGCCCACTGCCCAGCTTAACCTCACCTTGCTCCTCACCTCCCCGCGCCCCACGCCAGCTTGCTTTTAAACACGCCTGGAGACACGCTGCGGAAGTGCTGTCCTCCCTCCTGCTCCTGCAGCGCTCCCGCTGCCGCCCGCACGCCGCTCTCGGCACCGGCGAGAAGCCGCTCGTTCATCGCTGCAGCTCTTCCGCCAGGCTGAACGGCTTCGCGCGCTCGCCAAGACGGCTGCTCTGCTCTTGGCACTGCTTCCCGGCTCATCTCGGCGCCGGCTCGGGAACACCACTGTGTCGCTCAGAGAGGAGAGGCGGCGCTGAGAGCGGCTTTACTACCAACAGGCTGCTTTTTCAGGGCATGCTGGAGTGATGCTCTTGGGGCCTGAAAACACGCTCTTCAAGGAATTTGGCTCAAGGTTATTGTTACCATCAGTCTTGCATAAAACAGGCTGAAGCCGCCACCGTGCCCGGGCAGCTGGGAGCAGTAGGGTGGCAGGGTACAGCTGCCGCCCGCCGGGGCTGCTCCCGCTCCCGCCCGAGCCGCGGGCAGAGCGCGGCCCCCGCCTGCACGGGCACGGCTGAGGGGAGCTGCATTACGCCAAAATAGAAAAGGCGGCACAGTTCACTCCTCCTCTTGGAGTGAACAAAGACCAACCTGCGATGGTCAGACCGGGCCTGGCATTGCCCGCAGAAATAGCTTACCCATGTGCCAAGGGTGGGAACCTGGGTTTGAGTGCTGGGTTAGCCCCCGCTGGGGGAGCACGGCCCCTCACCAAGCGCACGTCCCACCGCAGCATCCCGGGTCCTCTCCTTGTGGGGCTGGGCACACTGCCCCACCGCCCTGTGCCGAGAGAAAATTATTTGCCCTTAGGAGGAACGAACTGTGTGAAGGCATCAGAGGACTGTCAGCACTCGAGTGACTTTGCTTGCACCCTTGCAGCAACACGGGCCTGTCTCAGCCTGAGCGGGAGCCTCCCACACCCCCTCCACCTGGCAGGCGACCCCCAGGCTGAGACTGCTCAGCTCAGGCCAGAGCATTTTGGCGTGGACAGAAAGGGTGAACAGGTGAAAACCACGGGGTAGCGCTGGGAGTCCCCGCGTGGTAAGGACTGGACCTCGCTTCTGTGGGGCCGAACCCCCAGTGCCGCAGGGGGACTGCCGCGCCGCGGGGCCCTTTCAGTGTGCCATTTGGTGGCAGGTTCGCACAGCTGTAGTTGGAGGTTCAAATGCTGCTTGAATGCTTGCTCGCTAGTCCAGGCTGTTATGCATTCTGGTAGCTCAACCCAAAGGAAACGATACAGCATTCACCAGAGCTGCTACCTCTCCGCACACTGAGCAACCCTGTCAAGGGCAAAGGAAAGGCTCTAGTTATCAGGTGGACAATTTCTTTTAAAACAAGAGCAACAGCTCGGTACAAAATACAATAGCATTTCTATCTTTCTGAACACTCCTGGTCTTCTTTCTACTCTTGTGTTGCATGAATCTGACAGCTCAATAGTTCAGTGCATCTGCTGGTAGCGCTACAACTTAGATGGTGCAAAGATGCATTTAGAAATAAAATGGTAGAGACAGCACATTTAAAATCACTGTATGGAACTGGTGAATGCCAGAGCAGGGACAAAGAAAAGAGGCGGTGCAGAGATATCAGCATTACCTGAAAATCTCAGGCACAGCTTCAACAGGGCGAAAGCCTTAGCGAAGGGGCTAAAGAAGCTGTGTCCCCCTCCTGCCGCTCAGCATGGCCCGTGCTGCGCTGCACGTGAGGAGGGTGACACTCCCAAACGTGCACAGCCGGCAGCGCGGTTGTGTCCATCCCAAGGGAGCCCATTCCCCACCACAAAACACCACCCAGGGAGCCGTGCTGGCCTGGGCCGCCTGCCGAAGCAGCAAGCGCCCTGCAGCGCCTCGCGGAGCAGCAATGGGCAGCTAGTTGGAAACAGCCACTGTGTTACCCTCGTCGGGATATCGAGCTGTTTATCCTCTATTTCACTGTAGTCATATCTAATTAAAAATGCCAATATTGACTGTTTAAGCTGTTAGTTATGGCCACGTGTGCTTTGGTGCTTCCCTCGTGGGCTCCAGCTGCCGTGTGCGATGTGCAACCCTCAGTCAGTCCCGCAGAACAGCATGAAGAGGCGCAAGCAAGGCAGAGCTCTACCTGCCTTCTCTTAAAAATAGAAGGACGTTTCCCTGACAAATGTAGCAAATCAGACTTGAAGGTAGGCTAACTTCCCTCTTCCACTTTCCACAGGTCACAGCTCATAGCAAAGCCGCAATAAATGGAAGAAATACTTGGAACACCAGTTTTTAAAAGGTCTACAGGATGAACTAAAACTTTTGTCTGTAGGAGCAGATAATTTTGTATAATGTTTTCTCCCCTATGAGTCCTACCCTGAAGTTCCTCAGAGAAATGACTTTCCAATCAACTATACATGAAGAACATTTCAAAGTGCATTCACAGGCCTTGCCTAGACAAGCACAAGGAAAGAAACTCCTCACATCCACCTGTATAACCTCCTAAAAAAGTGGGCACCACTAGTAAAAGTCAGCATTTCCTCATCAAGGTAAGTGATTCTACACACATTTTTCTTGGAGAATAGAGAAAGAAATCAGAGTACTGCCTTCCAAATGTGGCCTGAACACAATAGACCCGCATTGTATCCTCTACCAAGGCCCCGAGGAAAACATGCATCTCTGGAGGGAGAAATTGGGCTGCTGAGAGACCTGTGCGTCCCTCCAAATCCTCTGCTGGTTGCTGGCTCTGGCTGCTTCAAAGCCAACTGCGTCTTGCTTTATAGGCACAAATGTACAACCTCATTTTCCTCATACAGCCTTCCCCCTTTCTCCACATGTCCAGCTCTGTTGCTAACTTCTCTCCCAAGCCCCATCCCTTCTCTGTACCTCTTACCTTACTAGATCTCAGTAGACAACAAAGTCTGCTCAGCACTGGTATGGCCACAGCAGGAGTACTGGGTCCAGTATCAGAGACTTCATTTCATGAAAGCTTTGAACCAGCTGGAGAGAAGGACAGAAGAGAGCAAGAATGATGAGAAAGACTGGGAGAAAAACAAACCCAGAATATTTTCTCTAGAAATAAGGAGACTGAGGGAATGCAAGTGAAAAGGCTGCTGTGAGGAGGCAGGGAGCCACCCTTCCCCATAGGGAAATGGAGGAGAAGTGAAATATTAATGTGCACCCACGGAGGTTTGGGGTGGGCACTAGGACAAACTCAAGGCAAAGATAGTTGGCACTGGAAAAAAACTGTTCAAAGTGTCTGCAGGATTTCTGTCACTGAAATGTTTATATTAAGGCTGGGCAAATGCCTGATGAAGAGTAGATGTTGAGGAAGGCAGAGGCATCAGGACCAAGGTGTGGTCAAGAGACCCCACTGGTCCTCTCAACTCTATTTACTATGAGACTGTGAAGATTCACTCACTGTCTGGCACATCCTGCAAATCAAATAGATGCCACTAGATGCTCCATTAGATCCAGATGGATGCTCCTAAAATGCCTTCAGGAACCCAGGAGAAGATTCTTGATGAAGAAATAAGGGCAGAAAGCAACCAAATGGGAAGTAGCTAGCTTTACTTCTTGGTTTATTACTTTTTAAACCTAAGTCTGCATGGATAATCAAAAATATTTAGACAGTTGTGCTGACTTGCAGAGGTTAATTATTTTTATTTTTTCAGGGAAACTTTGGCTTTGTATAAGCCATATCAAGAAATGGTATCTCTGGAAGAACCATACTTGATGCCATGTGTTTGTTCAGGCAAGGCCACAGAGTTGCTGCTGCACCTGAGGATACATTGGATGCTTTTGGAAGAGAAAATTCACTTTTGGCAAAGGCACCAGCCAGCTATTACAGCATGGGAACAGCTGCAAATGGCTTAGCTCTCTACTTCAGCTCTCATCCCAATCCTACCTGAACCTCCACGCAACCAATGGTGTGCTCCGGTCCACAGGCCCGAGCTCGCTTTGACCAAGGGATGTGGCATTTTTTTTCCCCAGGAAAGGTGAAGGCTAGCACCAGGCTGCTTGAGAAAGAGCGGAAAAGGATAGCGCCCATGGAGAACAGGGAAAGGCTCTTCTCCAGGGCCTGGAGGAAACAGACTCACTGCAGCTCCTGCAGCAAGTAGCACGGGTGTGCTTCCTCCCCAAGCAAGGGCAAAAAACCTTCAGTACTCCTGAAGAAATATCAACTCTTCTGCTTGCTTCCAGGGATAAAGACCCTGTGAAATTAAGGGTGCCAGCAATACATCCCCACTTGTTTTTTTAAGACTTTCCCCTCCTGATACCAGCCAAATCAGAACATCCTTTCTCAAATCCTGTTTCAGGCCGCTAGGGATTTCCCGCCACTTCTTGCATAGTAAATTCAAGGGAGGCTGGCAGCTCCCAAATTTCTGATTAGCACATCGAGCATGCCCCTCTCTCATTGCTACTCAGATCACGTTCTGGTCTCAAGGAGCTACATTTCAGGATTGTATTGCTTGCTTTTCTCCATTCCAGGTCAGCTATGTTAATTGATTTGTTCCACAACAGCAATGGTAGGCATTTGTTTTTCCTGGCTGGGCTTATTATGCTGCCATCAGTATAAATTTGCTACCTGTGCGCTGCAGGGAGACTCAGAAGGAGGCTTGATGGAGCAGTTTGATAGAAAAGGGCTGCTGCTGAGCCTGTGCCGGTTCCAGATGCAGACACGTACATCTTTCCTAGCACTGCAGCCATGAGCATTTTATGAAACTGTTTACTTTGCTTATGACATAGAATCTTTGCAGTTTATTGTGCTAGATGAAGAATGCCTGCATCTATTAGAAAGCAGGATAAGTAAATAAATAAAAGAATAAAGCACACTTCAGTTTTCTCTCAGGTTCCTCTTGGCCACTTTGTAGCTGCAGTTTTACTAAGCATATGCATTAGATAAAGTCAACTTTACCTCCTTTTGCAGGGACAACTACTGAAAAAAAGAGGAGACAACTTTAGAAGCAAGACTCAGTCCCTGACCCAAGATACAGCCACTCTGAGGGTACCTAACTTGGGATAGACTCCCAGGCCACAAAACCACCAGAGTATGAATCTAAACCCAAAGACTTTCAGTCTGCTGGTGGGCCCTTTGGAGGGAGGCTTTACGAGTACCGCCTTAGCCTTGGCACTCCTGGAAAGCAGGTAGCCTCAACAGATGCCATTTGCCTAGACTCCACCTCCTCTTAGTATAAAACCAAATACCAGCTTCACACTTTTCATCTGCACAGCTTTATCAGTCAAAGACAGTAACAGGAACGGAAACTATCCTCAGCCTGAGGACACTGGGGAAGGAATCCAGATGCTCAGCTAGCCTGAGGCATGCAAAAAAGATATGATCCCTCTGCTGTGAGCAGCCCTACCATCCTTCAACCTGGGAGTCGTCTCTATCACAAAGGTGCAACAGGAAAGTGGTCATGAAGGCACTTGAGAAGCAGAGCTGTGTTTTAAAAGACAGAAGGGGTAAAAGTGGAAAGGACCACAGCAGGCAGCGTGGGCTAGAGCTCCATGCCTCATGTTTTCCAAACAGTGGGTAAAGGACTATGGTTAAGAAGGCTGACCAGTCCAGCAAAAACTGTAGGCCAGAAATAATCATGATAAATAAATCATGAGTAAATCAAATAAATCAACAATCATGACAAAGGAAGCAACAACTGGCAAGAATAGTTCAATGAAAATATGGTGTTGGGGAAAGAGAGGGGAAAGTTGGCTCTACAATCTGTGTTTCAGAAGTTTGACAACTGGACCAGTCATTCTGGAAAAGATTAAAACACCATTAATTGTTATGAGTGTTTCTTTAAAGAAAAGAAGCCTCTTGTGTATTCTTTGCTTAGCTTCAGAGCGAAACCATGTCTGAAGAGCTACAGAAATAAAGGGATTGGAGCATCTAACACACAAGCAGAAGCTGCGCAAGCTGGGACTCTTCAGCCTGGAGAAGGCAGCTCAGGGGGCTACCTACTACTGTGTATAAATACCCAACGGGGCTGTAAAGACGACAGAGCCAGACTCTTCTCAGTGGCATCTAGTGACAGGACAAGAGGGAACAAGCACAAATTGAAATACAGAAAATCCCTTATATATATAAGAATAAACTTTTTCACTGTGAGGGTGCTCAAGCACAGGAGGGGGTTGCCAGAGAGACTGTGGAATTTCCATCCTTGGAGATATTCAAAACACAACAGACACGGCCCTGAGCAACCTGCTCTAGCTGATCCTGCTCAAGCAGGGCTTGGACTAGACAATGCCCAGAGAGTCCTTCCAACCCCAACAAATCTGCAATTCTAAATTAGGTCAGGCACACTCAGCCTAGGAACAACCTCTCTTCTGGTACAGATGTATTGTACTACCTTTCATCTTGAGGGAAGATGGAGAGCACCCTTGGCTCCTGCTTAGGCAAGAAATAAGGTGAATATCCTTCTCAGTGCAGGATATTATTTACATGTGAGAAAAAATGCCACATGGCTCTTGGGCTTACTCTGTACTTCTCATTATGAGATAGAAAGGATTGAGAATAGCCAGCGCAATCAGGGACCCGATCTCTTCAAACAGGAAAGCTCAGACGACTCATCCCCTATTCCTGACACAAACTACTGCTAGCTCTTGGATGGTAAGCGAGATGGGCAGTATATAGCGGGCAACAGCCAGACTGTACACAAAATAAGAGTTGGATTTGATCATGCCAGTTACAAAGATTAGCCTTGCAAAAGCACTTTCCATGACCAGGTCAATCAGGGGCACAGTTCAGGCCTTCCTGCTCCCTCACATCCTCCATCCTCTATCGTCCTGCAAAAGAGGGACCAGCTTTCTTCATGTGCTAGACTAGGTCAGGTGTTCTCTAGCATGGATTTTGGTTTTCATTTGTTCATTTCTCTTTGTGGAGCTAGGGAATGCCTAGAGACAGAGCTGTTTTCTTACTTCCTTTCCTTCTCCCTACTGTATTTTAACACAGTGAAAGCAAAGCACACAAGGGTGAAATCTTCATTCCAGCAGGACAGGAACATGCTGTGCTTCCATGCTTTTTGACAACCTTGACACACCATCAGCATAATCATTCTGTATTTTGTCATTTTAGAGCAAGAATAAGCATGGCAATGACCCCTATTTGATTCTAAATTGTTTTTACTTTGTCAGAACACAGAGATTTAGAAAGATAGTCATCTCATTACTTCTGGATGACAGTCTTGAATTAAATGACAAAATCTCCATGGTCTATCTCTTTGCAACTGAAATTACTCCAGAAACACACAAACAAAGGAAGATAACCAGAAAGGTTTCGGGGGTTGTGCCACTGCCCTCATGGAGAGAAAGAGCCAAATAATTCTTCCCTCCTGAATAGGTAGAGAGAATGTAAAAGCCCGCGCAGCCTGGATGTGCAACGGAGCAGGTATAACCTCTCCCTGGAGCTGTGGCAGCCCATCTGCAGCAATCAGTCTAGCTGTCCTAGGAAGGAGCGTGAAAAGCAAAGCCAAAAAAACAACTGCTCTCTGAGTCTGGTTCCCCTAAAACACTGCTGGACAAATGTGGGTATGTACACTCTGAGCATGACAGTCACCTCTCCCTGCCCCAAGCTGCTTTAATTTGCAGGGGCAAACCTTGCCCTCTCCCCATCACTTAGGTCCACATGGCAGACACTGCTGGCTGAGCTGGTCCAGACAAGCCGTGCTGCTGCTAGAGGTGTGATGGCACACAAGGCCAAAGGGACACCGAGGTGTCTGGAGACCAGAAGCCCCTAAAGTGCCACTAGAAAATAGTAGAACAGAGCAGCTGGTAGAAGCAGCAGATCCTGAAAAGAGCAACTGCAGCCCTGCACAGAGTTAGCAGAGCTTGATGACCATGTGAGCCACAGTCCTCCAGCTGCCACTGCTTGAGTGGAGCTAATTCAGCAACAAGCAGCGGAAAATTGGCTGGGTCCCAAATAGGCTAAATTGTGTAATGGTGCAAGTCAGGCAGTACCAGTGAGGAAGAGGGAGAGGCTGCAAATTAGATTCATGTGGGAACCTGACAGAGGTTAATGCCAATGCTGTGCTTGAACACTTGCTGAAAATCTGTGCATCTCACAAGTTCTCTGGCTTTCCCACAGATCTTTGAGCTGCCCGGTAAACCCAACCCTTCCTGTGCAGAGACAGCACAACACCTCTAACCATGCCACACTTCTAGCAATGCTTACTTATATGAGCTTTTGGTCATTTTCAGTCAAATAATCCCATTTCCTTGTGGTTTCTGTAATGGATCATCACTGAGGACTGTTTGTTTAATCATTTTTATCGGTCAGAAAACGTTACAGGCTCTAGCATATGCTTTTCAAATGTGCAACCCAGCCTGTGTGCACTCCCTCAGGAGAAAAGCATGGTCCATAGCCTTTGCACAGGTTATCACAAGCTCTGGATCCAGCTGACTGCCCACACATCATGTATAGACCATGCCCAGACTCCTGCCTTCCTGCTTAACATATAAGCATGCATCTAACTTAGTGTCAAAGAGTCTCAGCCTGTTATGACCTCTACCAAAAAATGCTGAAATGGAAGATGACAACCAACTAGTGGAAATAACAACTAATCAGCTCCCA
Organism: Dromaius novaehollandiae; assembly: GCF_036370855.1. Lineage (NCBI taxonomy): Eukaryota > Metazoa > Chordata > Aves > Casuariiformes > Dromaiidae > Dromaius > Dromaius novaehollandiae. Next base: position 10,841,721 of record NC_088108.1, read on the forward strand.
AATCTGTACTCTTAGCCTCAAAATGCAAACAAGCACCAGCTGTAACCTCGCCTGACTCAGAGTTCACAGATGTTCAGTGTAACTGCTTTAATACAGATACACACTTCTCTTCATTTTTTCCATCGTAATTACACAGTAATTTGAAAACAATCCAGGCATACTTTATACTTGGTAAAAGTGAGTAATTCTTATTTTCATTAATAAAAGCAGGTATGATATGACTTTTAAGACAGATCCGGTCTCAGTTTAGGGTTTTTCTAATCAGAAAACACGCTATTTCAGTTCTGGATCTGTGCGAAAGCCAGTCTTAGTCCTCTATATTTATGTTCCTTGATTTAGTTCATACTGTTATATATTAATGTAGGCTGCCACTTAACCAAGGCCAAGATTTAAAATGCTATTGTGTTCTCCTTAGGACACTAATTCTTTCTTGAGTGTTCTTGCTAGTACTGCACAAATTGGGCAGTTAATCACTCTTCCAGTAATGGTTCTCGGGGCTCCCAGGGAGTTACCAACATGTTTTTGGTCCTGTGTTTTTTGATGTTTTTAAGGCAATATTGGGATGGGGATATAGCAAAGATAAATGAGGCATCCCAGTTTACTGATGGACCTGTAACTAGAAGGTGAACTATTGAAAACCAACACAGTTAACCCATGGCAGTGACAACCATAACATCTGTTTGAGACCAAGAGCTGACTTACGATATCAGAAAAGGAAGAAATATTCCTCTGAGTAACAGGAACAACACATTGATCTGGATTCTGGAGTTGTCTGAAGAGCTGTAAACCTTATGTTCCAAAAGAAATATCTGCTTCTAATTTCTGGAGCTGAAGAGGTAAAAAGGAGAGTCTTTCTCACTTCATTGTGGAGTTTGGGCAGGGACAGGCTGTAGCAGACAAGAAGGCTCCAGAGCCTTTGTGGTGCAGCTAGTGGCCAGAAACACACTACTTATTCATGTGTTCTGCCATGTTTTGTAGTAGGATAATGAGTATTTACCTGCAGACATACAGATAAACAGAACTATACCCAGCTTTTCTTTGCATCCCTTTATATCAAATATTTCTGGTGCTATACCATCAAATTTTCCCTTTTCTTCCAATTTCCTTAAAAACATAATTGTTTAAACCAGGAAAATGGCTTTATTGATCAGTTAACTTCAGTTAAGTTAAAGTTGAACTTTAAGGTCATGGAGAAATTTCCTGCAGGGCAAACCCAGATAGGATAGGTCAGATTAATAGGTACTTTGGGATAACACCAGATCTCTCCCAGGGACTTGCTGGCTGTCTTTAACTAATGAAGAATGTGGGAGAGACTGTAACTCCCAATGTCACAGTGAGATTGAGGGACCTCAACGTAAATGAGAAATGGGCTCCACTTTCTCCTCTAATACCTACCATATCTTGTTTTATCTTGTTCTGTTGTGTTTTGTTTTATTATCAGTTCCAATTATTCTATTTTAATTTCAACAGTTACATTGCTGACGAGTGAAACAAATGTGAAATTGTCACATTCCATTACGTTGTCAGCAATTTAGCCCTTATTAAAATACGTCTGTGTTGCAAAACCAGGCCAGCATTCAGCCAGTCACTCCTTTAGCTTTCAAAAATGCAACCAAAAAGCTCCCAAACACAGCTGCCCACAGAGAGCACCTTAAAGATCTAATAAGGATGAGCATGACTTCCCTGCCCTACAGCCATCCATTTAGTAGTTGCTGATCTGCAAATAAAATCCATAATGGCTTTTAAACTGTTGCTCAAATTAATGCTTAATTATCTGCCCTCCTTTGGGATGTCAGATAGCCTGTTTGTTTAAATCATTTATTTCAGAATGCTTTAAATGGACTGGCAATCTGGGCTACTGAGGTTAGTGGAAATTTTGATTAAGAAAAGAGTGAGAGCTGAAGATAGATGATCTCTGAATTAAAGATAGCAGGAGTCTTTGGGCCAAGGCACGAATGAACCTTGTAAAGTGTCACTTCAAAATTTAAATATACCAGACAGAAAGGGCTTTTTCTGTGTCTGAGCGTTCAGCCAGGTTGGGGGCTCTTTGCATTTATTCTCCTTTATCTGAAGTTGCTGCTGTTTGCTGCCAGCAGAAGTGAGGGACAGAGGGAGAAGGCAGGAGCACTCAGAGCTGCCCCTGCTGCAGGTGAGGTCAGAGTCAAACCGCACTGGTAATTCGGTCCGGAAAGCCTTGTGTTTGCTGGCTATCTTTCTGTGAGGGGGCTTTGGGAAAGAGATTTGCTCATTTCTGTGCTCTTCCCTGGTAACAGATGAACAGTCTGGCTGGCACAGGAGGCATCACCCCAGAAGGTGTTGAGGGTCTGAACACTGGCCTCCCTGGGGGCTGCCAGGAGCTGCGTTTTGAGGGACCTTACTGTAAAGAGGCGTGGGGCTTGTTTTGGGGACTTCCCTGGTAGGGGAAGAAGCCCTTTGCAACAGGTTGCCCAAGGATAACTAGTTTGCCTGTTTTCATCTTCCCAGACGCTAACCAACTTTGCCATTTTATTAGCTTTTTAAGGTGCTTCTGCTCCCACCTACCCACACCAGCCCTGTTGGAGGTTCCTGCCTGCACAAACAGTTCGTTTGCTGTTTGGCACAGCAAAAGGGGCCAGAGCCCTTGGGAGAGGAGATGCCTCCATGGCTGCTGATCCCCTTGAGGCCCATCAACCTCAGTCCTGCTGGCACAAAGTCCCGGCTTGGGGAGCCCCCGGAGAGCAGGGCCCAGGTCTTCTGGGGAAGCCATCCAACCACTCAGCTGCTCACTTCAGGCACTACAGCAAGAGCTGGGGAAGGGGAAGCTTTCTTTCACCTTCTCACCCTCTGGCTGTCTTTCTGGAAAGCTCCCGGAAGAGCCTTAGCCCTCGGTTAGGGGCGTGAGGGCCTAGCAAGAGGGAAGGCTTTGGGACAACCCCTCTCTCAGCCTTTCCTATGGGCTCCCATGGGCGGGAAACAGTGCTAACCTGATGCATTGAGCACCTTCAACACCATCACTGCAATACTCCTGACTGGTTACCTCCACCTCTTCCATTAATCTAACCCCAAGGTGCTGGGAAGGAGGACATTACATTTTGCACTCACCTCTTTGCTGTTCTCAGTCCTTCTGTTATCCTCATCCTGGGTCATCACCTCCTGATTGAACCAGGGGCTTCCACATTTCACAGCAAATTTATCAACTGCATCCTTTACTGCTTCAGGGAAGTTGTGCCTAGATAATGCATGTCTGGGGCAGAGTCATTTTGAAGAGGAATGTATTCGAGTTCCCAACAGAAATGAAGGCGCTGAAAAACAGTATTAAGCTGCTTGCCTCTAACATCAGTTTCCCCTAGATGTAGTCAAGCTATTGACTTAAAACCTCAATTCCCCTTCATAAGAATAAAGGCATAAATCTGGCTTTGGAAAAGCAGTAAGAAATCTGCATTATTAAGAACTGGCAAAGGGAGTTTGGAGGTGGGAGTTGGAACCAGCACCTGCAATTCAGAAAAACCTGCACTGATGAAAATGGAGAAGAATGAAGTGCAGTAAAGCAAGACAGGAAACAGCCCAGTTGTGAAAGTTTTCATTGGGAAAACCTCAGGCAAACATTATACAGTCTCTGCAAATCTCCAGTGAGAGTCAATGAGGTTCAGACAGCCCGTGAAAAGGCTTCAAGGTGATTACACAGAACTAAAAACAAATATGGAAGACTGAGCGAGCTGAGGAAGGAGACCTCAGATTCCCCAGTGGCAGGGTCTGAACAGGACCCTGCTCTCTTACCCCACTGCTTGCGTGTGGCTTGAATAGTGACTTTGGAGATCTACAAAGCTCTGAGATAATGAAATTTGAATGGCTGCAGGTGACCAAATCTTTATTCTTCCCACCTCTGATGTGTAGGAGGGAAGTTTTAATAGTTGTGGCAGCGTCTAAAATATCTGTATACTAACTTCTGTGATGATTATGTATGCTGGTTACAGAGCCTTTACTCTGTCAATTGTTTAATATAAATCTAAAAAACGTTCCAGGAAGACCCAGTGGAGATGTGTGATTCACACTGCAAAATGAATTTGGGAGTAAGATTTGTTCAAACTAAACACAGAAATAAATTCAGAAAAGTAATCAAAAGCATATTTAGTGGACTCTCAGATGATTAACCAACATGTTCACAGAGCTACACCTGTGTATCAGTCTTTTAACTGGTTCATTAGTTTCTCTTGGCATGAACTAATTTACAAGTCTCCAGCTGACCTTGACATTTGAGAAAAGTGAATTCTGACAATACCTTGATTTATACTTGGAAAAAATTCTTTGATCAGTGTTTCTCCTTGCCAGAGAATTTTTTGAAATGGGGGTTCAAATGTTGTTCTTTGTTTGTTTTTCTCTTGAACTGGAAGTAAAGCATAAAAGCATTACTATCCTCATATAGTGCATGCAGTAATACCAAAATGAATTTTCTATGTATTAAAGAATATTTAATGCAAAGTGACTGATTTTCTCCATTTGCAACAGCTACCTAATTTTGAGTGACTTCATTATGAAACTTCAGTCAGATACAGCACTGAGTAAGGAGCACTGATACTGGATGAATAACTTCCATACTCTTACAAAAAGATTCAAAACTTGTCAAATGTATTAAAGTTTTGACTGTGCCCTGTGCTTTAAAGTTAATGACAAAATATAATATTGGTTATTTTCCTTGTCTGGATGACACTTGCTGATATTCAGGATAGTTTGTGACTGTTACAACTAGACGTGCTACTCAAACTTTATTTTCACCCACAGTGGTAGAAAAAACCCAGAAACTATGAACTCCAGCTCAAACCCAGTTTAATACAGCCTTCTCACCACACTTAACACAGTTGTCTTCTGCAGCCACTCAGCTGGTAAAGCTTAATAGGAATGAATACCACAGCTTGTGCTTCAATCTAGCTTGCACTCAATTCTGCCCTAGATCAAGCCCAGTTTTACAGAACACAGCGCATTAGATTGCCTTGAGTGACATGCAATAACATTCTTCAATGTGACTTAGGGACTTAATGCAGGAACCACGGCCTGCCCTGCCCCTGAAACCAAGTTAGAACTTAGGTGTTTTGCAAAATTAGGACTTAAACCCTACAGCTGTTCAGTTTTTGCTCACACCAGTTCTTATCTGACCTAAATTATTTTGATGATCTTATATTAGTTCAAATTTCTCATAAATATAAATTGTATTAAAAAGCCAAACCTTCCACTGCAGTTAAGGTTCCTAAGTGACAGCACTGTACTCACTCATCATCTGCAAAAAGCCAGGCGTTCATGAGCAAGAAAATTAATAATTAAGAACATAATGAATCATATACTGTCAACTTAATAAACACATTAAAAAGTAGAAAGCATATTTCATCACAATGTAACAACCCAATTACCTCTTTAAGAACAGCTTACAGTTGGAGGTGGGATTATGGCTACTTTGATTTCAGTACTTACATGTCTTTCTTCCAGTAGTGCAACCGCATCATATCTCTACGTGGTTCCTAAGCACGTACACATACAACAATCTCCATGCGCGGGGCAGGCAGCAGAGACCTCGGGCTGCCCGGCAGGGCCAGCGCACCCAGCCAGAGCGCGAGGCCACGGCAGCTCGGGCATGCACGGACCCCGCTTTCCCGGCACAGAGGACTCCGGTTTCCACAGCCGAGCTCCCGCGGCAAAGCCCAGGGCGGCGTGTGTGCACCCACGGCCCGGCCCGCGTGCGGGACTGCTGGATTACGACCTCCGGGGCAGGCCCGGGGGAGCAGCGCTTCCCCGGTCCTTCGGGCACCTGCTCAGTGAGGGGGTCGTGCCGGCACCGCCGGGCAGCGCGTCGCCCTTCCCGCGACGGAGCTGGGTGCTTCCCTCCGCCTCACGGGAGCTCAGGGATCGAGGGGGAGAGCATGGCTGGCTTCTCCTTCGACTTGTGTCACCCAGGGACCGGTGGCAGGGTTCTCATGCCCAGCACCCTGACCTGGCTCTCGCAGGTCTGTCTTTGAATATTTCTGAATACTTGGGGCCAAGGTGGGACATGCAGGAGTGGGCTGGTTTAGGGCACAGAGCACCTTTCCCTGGTGTGCGCGTGGAGAACACAACAACTTTCCTTACCAGGGAAATAAAGGCAGCCTGAAAACAAGCAAAGGATCTGGGACTTGTGCATCACAAGGAGAAGGAGCAATAGTGCAATGAAAAGGCCACCAGGAATTGTTTTGAATTGCTTAGAATTAAAAAGGGCTGCTAGAGCAGCTTCATTTTTTAATTCGAGTCATTCTTGTAATTGAAGATACATAAATTTACCAAGTCAAAGCTTTAAGAAATATCATTGACTAATGTGCTTATTAAGTTTAGCTGAGTTACCTTTTAATTAAATCAGATGACTCCAATAATTTGCTGACAGCAATGAATCAGGAATACATGAAAGCCCTTTCCATTTTGAACACACTCTACAAGTTAAAGGATTGCAACAACACACTCATCTCTAAGGGCAAACAAAAATACCACTGTGAACTATGATATGAACTATTCTGCAGCAAACAAACTGCAAATGTCACACTAGCCTATGCAGGAACAGATTTATGCCTTGGCAAGCTACTTTAGGCAGAAAGAGACTCTCCAGAGTATCTGTGGAGGCCAGTTTTGAATCCCCTGTTGGGATTCACCCTTACTGGCGAGCACTTATGGACACTGCTAGAGCCAGCTGACCTATATGGGCAAAAACGTCCTATAAACTGTTCTTGGTCTCCAGATCAATAACCCAGCTCCTGTTGATCACTATAGGAGCTTGGTGTGGAGGAGCACTGCCGGTGTCTCTGGGGCAAGCTGATTTTCTGCAAGAAGGAAGAATCAAAAACTGTGGGAAATCTCTCCCTGTTCCAAGAGTTAGGTGTATGCAATAGATTTCTTTGAAACTGCCATAATAAATTACAAAGACTACATTCTCATCACACTAATGAAAGGGATTTCCTTTTTGTAATTATGACTTTTGGACAGCTTCATTTTGCCATAACAAATCACTTCAAGGTAGGCAGGGAAGGGAATAACTACTAGATAATTTCTCTCTTTCACAAAACTATTTGGGATAGTTTTGACCAAGAGTTTCCAGTTCAGTATGTGTATAGATTCAGTTTAAACATGTATCATTTGTATATCACACTTGAATACTTACAAGAAGGCTGCCTGCCAAAAAGATTGACTGCTGTAATCACACCAAGCCACCAGGACCATGTTCTCACAAGACCAGTACAACTCCAGTAGAGGCAAGAAAATACAGAAAAATAAATATATGGTGTGAATCGCTTTGCTTCCTCAGTTCTCACCCAGACAACCCCTCTCACCTCCACCTCAAGCATCCTTTGGACAGGAGTCTGGGTCATACATGTGTTCCCTACGTCAGTAGCATATTTTGGAAAACTAGACAAAAGGATAAAAAAACCAAACTTCTGCATGAACTAAATGAGAATCCTGACTGTTTGCACAGAGCAGCCATCCTCAACAGAATCCCCTCTTAATCATCCATCTTTCATAAACCCTTTTCATAAGCAGATGGAAAATGAGAAAAATAGCCAAGTGCTGCTTTGACAACACAAGAGCTTATTAAAAATGAAGGGAAGGCTACAATGTAAAACACCTTGTTAAAAAGAAGGGACAAGTCCTTTTGGGAGGCTGCCACTCTTCCTGATTCTTCAGCATATTTCCTCTTTCAAAAGCAACGCTATCCTAGCAGTCTTCAATAGGACATGGTGAACTGGGATGGCAAAGGGTCATTTGACTGATTGCATAAAAGCAGGAAATCAGTTCGTCATACTCAGTTTAGTACTGTATGGGAAGTTAACTGAATAAATCTCTGAGTAAATTGCAGTCTGACCTAGAAAAGTCCTGATCAAGGGAGCACAGCATCAGTGCGGCGTGAGCAAGTAGGTAGCAGAAGGGATGGGAAGGCCACCAAGTCCTGTCCCCACTGCACGTGACGCTTGGTTGGAGCCTTGCTGAGCCCCATCCCCTTCAGACTGCACCACAGTCACGAACAGCAGCAGTGAAAACATTAATAGAACAGCAGCAGGTTGGAGGAGGACTGCAAAAGCTGGAAAATTGGCCTTTCTACTTGACACTTCTCTACAGCTAGTCTGTGGGCAGCCTGGTTTACTGATATCATCTCTAAAGCATTTTTGAAATGAATCGAAGCAACCTCCCGCAGTTGCTCAGCAGGGCAGGAAGCAGTGTTTCCTTAGCACCCACACATAACTCCATCTCAAGGATGGCTGCCAATCCCAAGCATCTCCCTCACACAACCCCTTCATGCCTAGGATAGCCACAGCAATCCTCGGACTTTCCAAATTCATATCCAACCAAGCACATTTCCACTAGAAAGTGCCAATTTGTTGAAAGGAAAATGTATTTTCCACAATGAATTGTCTAGATAATCAGGGAATCCCAGGCAAGATTTGGGAGCTTGATTTCCTTGCAAGACCTGTGCAATCTCCTGCTGGTTCACCCTGGTCCAGGGCTGCAGGGAACCTACCACTCAAACTCAGCATGGTTGTCCGCAACCACCCCAGGGACGCGGGAGCTCTGGCACGCAGGGCTCCAGGTTAGCCCAGATGGCAAGAGCTGCTCCAGAGCTGCAGGGACACCCAAACTGCCTGGCCCAGCAAAGAGGACCCAGTCTTTCAGCCTTCACTAACACCTAAATTCAGCAATCTTGCCAAGCAATTTGTTGCTTTCCAGCAATTTCAAAGAACATTACTAATTCTGCAAATCTCTGACTTGGAAATCCCTTCTGGTATCCTTTGAACAGGATGAGTTTTCATAGTTTGCCATTTTATCACCTCTTACGCCTCAATTTCTGCTAACTCATGAGTCAGACTATACAATTCCACGTCTGCCTCCCAACGAAGGTCACAGTCCATCAGTTTGGCTGCTTTATCAGGGTTGTTGATTACTGTTATTACTGTGATTCCTCAATCTTTTCACCAGCTGCTTTTCAATAACTTTGATTTCATCTTTTTCTTTCTAGTCTCATAAGCTACCGCAGGTTAAATACGTTCCTATCAAAATTAGGCTACGGATCATTACAGCAGAAGTTATTAGCAGTTATCAGATAATGTACTTGATCAGCTGAACACTGCTTTAACATATGCTTTCCAACAGATCAGTCTCCATAAATTTTCACCACTCCAAATTACAATAACGTTAATTTGGCTTTGAGCCCTGGCTCCCCCCTGGGAGGCAGGATAGTTAAAAGAAGCGTTTGAATGATATATGTGAATTACTGACTCTACCTAAACTTAAAGATGATGTTTTCTAGCTTTCTGGGGGGGGGGGGGGGGTTTGCCATATAAAATAGGGATAAAACCATAAGGCCCATGGTACCCAGTGGGACATTCTAGCAAAGGCACTTAAGCAAATTTTTGTCCTTTCTGCTGGAGAGTCTACAAACCTCAGTCCCTTTCTAAAAGGAAATTACAACTTTTGTATAGCAAATATAGCATTTCCATAGCATTTAGTCCCTTTCTCAACTACTACAGTAATTTCATAAGTGACTTTTTCAAAGTAAGCTTCAATTAAAGGACATTCGGGGCTGTTCCAGAGGCTTTCAACTGGTGCTAATCAGGTGCATATTAGCAAAACAGTCTCTGCTTGCCCCAGAATTACAAGGATCCTTCAAGCTCCAGAGCACAGCAGTCCGGTAGCCGTTCTGGATGCCAGGAACAGTCCTTCCTTGAAGAGCCCTTCCCACAGGATACCCGGAGCACCCCAGCCAGAGGTTGTGCAAATATGTCCAAGCCCGCGTGCAGCTGCTAGGAGCAGGCAGGCCTGCTGCACAGAGCGTGGCGTGGGCCACACAGCGCTGGGCGACGTGGTCACTGCAGGAGTCGCGGGGAAGACTCAGAGCATGAGGAAGACCCTTACATTTCTCTCCAAAATAGAGCATGAGGGAGAGACCTTGTTTATTCAATGCCCGGTTATAATGGTAACATTAGACAACTCTGACTTAATGCTCTCCTAAAAAGAAGGCTGCAAGGTACAGATTGGAGTGAGAAATGGTCTAGGACATTCAGCTGGCTCTTGCTTGAACATCTTGACATTGATCAGAAAGCAGTATTACTTGCTCTCTGGTTACCTTATGAAACTGTTGTTTGAGTTAACAGGAATCTTTGACAGCCAGCCATATCATGCTTCTTCAGGGCCCTGAATATGAAATCAGTCTGTATCACATGGTGTCTTCTTTTGCGTCAAGCATAATCCCAGAAATGCTAAGAATTCCTTCTGCTTTGATTCACTACTTGAAGTTTCCCAAAGAGCGCTTCAGGTCCTATCACTTTCTTGCAGTCATGTAAAAATTATGCCTGAAAAGAGTTTTGAAAAGTGCTGTTTTAATCTCTCTTCTTCTCTCTGGTATTCAGATATACTCACTTTCAAAAGCAACAGCCAGAGTTTAGTCTTAGGATATTATACTACATTTTTCAGAGCTTTCAATTCAGTAAAAACAACCGTAACTTCAAGAATATAGAGACCAATAAATCTGTAAGGAACATATACCACATTATTAATTGCTACATAAAACTCAGATTGCTCTCAAGTTAAGTGAGAGCACCTAAAAGCCTGATGTCCCTATTTGCACCAGCGGAACAAAGCAGAATTACAATTTCCCAGCCGTCCCAAGATACAGAGCAACCAGGGCCAGCGCCTGTCATGCAGCTGTGCTCCCCACGCTCCAGCTGTGGTGGCGCCTCACCCCATAGTCGCCTCCCAGGAGCAGTCACCCAGCAGGAGACACCGTGTGAGCCCAGCTCCTGCAGGCAGTTACAGGCAGCACCACCGGGAACGCATGGGGGACAGTCCCACGCCAAAGGCTAGACTGAGCAGCTGCCTCCTGATAGCTTCAGCCTCGTGGAGAGACATGCCACCGCACAGGAGTCCCACCAGGGCCGGCGCTGAGGAAGGATCTTGACTCTTCCCTCCCTGCAAACTCCTCTTGCAGAGGTCACCGCAGTTTCAGAGGGGCAGCAGCTCCAAAACCCAGGACTTCTCAGCTTTTTATCCCTTCTCCAGCTTGGGAGATCCTAAGTTACCCTGAGCATCTCTCCTAATGTCCTATGCCATAAATGAAAGCGGGGCTGGGAGCTGCAAACTGCTCCTGAACAGAGGGGTCCAGCACCAGGACATAGGTATCAGCAGCTCAAAAAGGGGCTGCAGGGCATGGTGAGGAGGGCACATTTCGGGTCCCCCTTCTCCATACCTGCAGCATGACCAGCTCAGAGAGCACCTGGAGGCCTCCTGCTGTGGCTCAGGTACTCACTATCATACTGTTTGCACTGTTTCAGTTTTATTTCCAAAGTTTGTTCCATCATCTTCTGACTATGAAGCAATCAATTGGATTATTAGGCCTCTTCCAGTCCTCTCCCTGGGCAGTCCTGCTGGCAAGGTGAAAGCAAAGCAACTGGGAGGTTTGGCAGCACAGAGGCAGAGACAAAGGTGAGTCCCAGAGCAGAGGGCTCCTGTTGAAACTGCACCCAAACGCAGCCCTCAACCTTGCAGCAGCTGTGAGGTGGGACTGACCTTTCCAGACACATCCCTGAAGCTATGGAAAAGCAAATTCACACATTAAGGAGTAATCTATAGACAAGTGTATAAAATGTCAGACTCCTTCAAGCCATTTTCACAAAAAAGTGCAAAAGTAAGCTCGTTTCCATAGAACTCCTAAGGCAGTTGTGAATGTTTTATATCTTGATTTTCTTTGTATGCACTTGGTTCAAGAGAAATGGTTTACTATTTAGCAATCCTGCACACAAGATATTTCTTGCTTTAGGATCTATAAACAGATTTCTAGCTCATTGCCTTTTCTATTTTTAATGCAGACAGAATAGGGCTTAAAGTGCAATAAAAAAGATTCAAGTAGTCATCAGGAAAACAACTTTCTAAGGCAAAAAGCAAAGCAGGGAGCAGACTGCCACAGGAGGCCGGGATGCAGCATCCTGGGAGGCTGGTGCGAGGGGGCTCCCCGAGGGGCAGGAAGAGCTCTGCCCCCTGCCCGCAGACGCACTCCTGCTCAGCACCGCACGTCCCGGGAACGCGCACCCGGCCAGCAGACTCCCATCTGCATGTTTGAATTTACTGTAAATATAAAAATGTGGACCCATACGGATGAGCGTTGCTACTTGCCATACTTACCAGTTATTATGAAAACACTAGGAGACAAGATAGGACCTTGTGAAATGCAGACCTGTGACTTTCCTTACCCTGGTTCATTCTTTGGTGCCTTGTCCCATCCCTGCCTCCAGCAGTTCCTAGTGTGACCACAACACTTACCTTAACTGCAGACTTTTTAGTGACTGCTTGCTCACAGCCTCTTCTTCCTCAGCAGTTCACCCTCATCCTCCTTATCACTCACCTGACGTCAGTCTGCATCACACCAGGCTTAAATCGTTAATAAAGTCAACTTCCCACAGGAATCTTCCCATGTTGGCTGAACAGAGAGGGCCTGGGAAGTGGCGGCTCTCTCAGGGAAATGCAGCAGCTTTCAGGAGCTGCTTATGTTCATGTGGAGCAAATCCAAACCAGAGGAAGGCTTAAACTCAGCTCTTCTGTGTCCCAGAGGCTACCAGCTAGAGTGGGACAGTGTTACTGTGTCTCCTGTCCTCCTCCTGCCCCCACTGTTAGGCTTTGATGAAAGAGCATTCTCTAATAGAAAAAGCATGGTGACTCTGTTTTAGCTGAGCTTATCTCTATTCTGGCAAGGAGCCTTCCCATGCACCCCCTGCTCAGGAAACCTTAACCAGTGCATCTGCTGCTCGTTATGAGGGCACAAGAAAAAATCTCAGCTATTCCGTGTTTGTGGTGTGCTTCGTGCGGCTCGAGGGAGCAGCTCTGCCTTCCCCGCATTTCCCAGCTCCCTGTGACTCCAGCTTCCCTCTGCATTTCTCAGAGGTACGGATGCTTCACCGGCCCCATGGGTTGGTTCGAGGTGGCTCCCGCTGCTGCCTGCAGCTCCCGAGGCCAGGGCTGCAGGCGCCGCAGAACAAACTGCAGCTGTGCATCCCAGATCAGGCTCCAAGGGCAGACGCGCCGAGGGTGCGGGCTGGAGCCAGACTGCCCCGCTCCCAGGTCCTTAGCCAGCCCAAGGGTTATTTTGGCAAAGGGAAGCAGAGCCCGGGAGCAGAGTGCCGCGCGGAGCTGGGCCAGAGGTGCTGCCTGGCTGGCAGCGGGAGCACGCATCCAGCAGCCCACAGCTATCCAGAAACAGGCTGCGTCTGCTCCATGCTCCCTTCTGCCCTGACCCTGCGACAGCATTTTGTTAGTCTCCCCAAAAACACATTACCTCCTAATCTTAGGCTACAGCAAATCTCTGAGCAGGTCCTGGCCCCAGCTCTGTTCAAGGTGGAAGCTACCTCACAAGTATAAAAAAGTGGCCAAAAAGTGGCTCTTCTCTACTGCCCCACATCCCAAAAGACCCTTACCTTCTACCAATACATCTTGCTGCTCCGGTAGAGACATGCTAATACCGTTCTGAAACAAAATTAAAATCTGACTTGTTTTCTAACTGCCAAACTAGCTCGTTGTCAGAACTGGTTACTATTTTTCCAGAAAATCTAACCTGTAGTAAGGGCCAATAATGGAAAAAATCAGCACAAACAATCTTCAAGATTATCATCGCATTGACAATTTACCACCTTCAGCTGAAGCATCACCTGGATGTTATAATATGCCCCACAATTCTGCCAAATACGGTCAACTTAACCACTAGGCTTGAGTGGGAAAAGGTTTGGCAGTCATATTAAATTTGATATTATGAAGACTTTCCATATTCTAAAACAGAAGACAGTTGAAAAGATCTGTAAACTCAAAATGTCAAAAAGCCTCTCCCAGCCTAGGGTTGATTCATTCAAAATGAAGCCCTGAAAAATGATTGAACATTTTGATTTTGCCTTTGAAAGTATTCTACTACACAGAAATACTGACACTAAAACACATTTCTTACTCAAAATATCAGAATACAATTATTTTCATGATTTCAAAACACTTCTTTAATTTCAGAAACTATCATTTTTACCTGCACACAGTCTTGATTTTGACAAACTTGGCACTTCCTAACACTCAAATTCTTCTCTAAAATTCTTTATCATTCAGATGTTAATAATCTGGATGGCTCACAAGCCTTGTTTTTAGTTTGCAAAGATTAAACATCCTTCACGTTAATGGATCCTCTAATGTCTTACAGCAATTCATTCATTTTCCTCCCTTAGTGAATAGTATACAGCTCAGAAATCAACACAGCTTGTTAGAAAAAATGACAAAATACCTATTAAATTATCAAGTACATTTCTCATCAGAGCACAGCTATCATTCGCTGTGAAGAAAAACTAGAGCTTAATTGACTTCCTAGTAAAAGCAATGTTTAGACAGATGTTATTAAGAAACATCTGACTTTTATTCCTTAACTTGCCATGTTTAAGTGACAGGGACATTTGGAAAACATGAGTAGGCGAGAGCCGGGGCTGCCTATCTTCATTTGATAGTGGCTGCAGCGAGGGACTGCCAGCTGCTGACCGTGCAGCAGCAGGCTGGCGTCACACGCTGCCAAACAAAATTTTTGTGCCCCAGCAAAACTCTTTAAAACCAGCTTGCCAGCAAGTCACTAATTTTACCAGAGAGCTCTGGGAGGGCTTGCAGTCCTGCCACCGCCAAGGAGCGGGCGAGGCAGAAAGCTGCACGGGGGGCGCGTTGGTTAGCTTTCTCAAAAATGTATTTTCCCCCCCAAAAAATGAGTCTTACAGTCAGCTTTATTGAACATGATTTTTTGAGTACTGACCTGCCAGGCAACAAGTCTCTAACTCAGCCAGCTGAACACCTTGATACCCAGGTCAGAGCAAGACACTCACCTAGCTAGATGCCAGCTTGGATACTCCAAAGCGTTCTCTCGGAGAACCTGCACTTCTCTGAGCCAGCACATGGAAATAGCCTGAAAAATTTCCCCACAAAAGCGTGCTTTGTTGCTGGCTCATCTGAAAGCTCATCCAAAAACTGAAGGCTCTGCAGAGGTAAATTAAGCTTTAAGGCAGGAGAGTTAAAAAGAAATCCCATTATCAAGGTTTCTAAGTTTAAAAGGCCCCTTGTAAAGTTCAATGTTTTAACAGCAAGTATCAATGCTCTTCTCATTAACAGACTTCTGTGGAAGCAAAACAAGTTTGCATCAGTTCTTTCACATTTGATTTTCATTTTTTTTAGCATTTGAATTTTGTAGGTAAAGAAGGTTTGATTTGTGCATTTGAATTATGTAAAAGGTATAAAGAAAAATGCGTCCTTAATAATTTTAGGCTTATGATCTGTGGAAGAGTACAGATGGTAGTGGTCACATCCAGAACTGTGTTTCTATTATTAGAAAATAGAAGATGTTCCTTTCAGTTACACTTCTCTTAATAAGCATTTCAGAGCAGGAAAGATCTCTGACTATACTTAGACAGGTCCTAGGACCTGATGGCACAATAGTACCACCCATGGAGCAACAAGAACATTTCAGGATCACAGACCGTTGTGCCAATTTCCTGCAGCATTTCGCTGCAGAAGCTGCCAGAAGAGCATGTGGGAAATCTAGCCAATTGCTTACAACTGCCTCCACGCAAATCAGAGAGGAAATCCTGTAAATGGGATTTTAAGAGCTGTTAGAGTCAGACTGTGGCTGCCGAAACACTTGTCCGGCAACGTGAACACTTCAGCAAGCATCAGGCCATGCACACAGACTGCAGAGGAACTTCAGCTAGAAGTCAGCAGAGGGAGGAAGGGAACTAGGACAACTGCTCATCTTGCTGCCAACCAGCCAAAGTCTCTTACGATCTACTGAGACGTAGCTCCTGGAGTGGCTCAAGGTAGCAAGGGAGAAAGGACCCTGGAACAGACTCCAAAAATCTTCCTGCCTGACCAACTTCACAGCAACTCTAGCTTTAAGGGAACTACTCTAATGAAAGTCATGCATGGCTTCACAGTACGAAAGCTTGGCTTACCTGACTTTGCAAGACAAGGGTCCAAGACCAGGTTCTTTTTCGGAGTGGATTTGCCTAAGCGTTAAAACAAAGGCAAACAACAAGAAGCACCCCAGTCAGGTCTCATGGGAGGATACCGAGCTCTGTCTGACCATGCTGGGCTGCAGCAGGACGAGGACTGGCTGGTGCAATGCGAGGCTGTCCTTCCTGGAGCAGCAGCAGCAGCAAGCCTGTTGGTTTGGCCTGGGCCTCACTTCGCTGTGGTGGTGCCAAACAGGAATGGTGCCACGTCCTTGGTCTGTTGACATGGAGCAGGTACCATGTGGCAGAAGGCAATGCACAGGCTGCAGCCCTTTAAGAAACCTCTCTCCCTCATCTGCCTGGGCTGTAGTGAAACATTAGAGGAGGCTAAAATACTTGTGCAGAACGCTTGTTGTTAAATCCTTCTCTAAGCTTTGCCCTGTCTACTGACAAAACACAACTTTCAGAGGTCCATCACACGTCACTAGCTGCAGGTCTTGAAATAGAGATTGCAGGGACATGAAATCCAGGCTGTTTTTCTTATTCCAAGACCCAGTGGATAACATCTGCCAAAAATGCTTGTACATTTTCCCTTAAACAGCATCTCTCCCTATCTGTGACAGCAGTAACAAAACACAGGAGAAGCACCATCTGTTCACCTAGGCTAGTATCAGCCACACCACAGCAGTTGCAGCTTTTAATAAATTCATACTACTCATTTCTTCTAGATATTGGGAATGATCTTAAGTACACTTACTACTGAGCGCAGAATTGCTATTCCAGCAGGATTATTATTATTCATGTCACTGCAACAGCCTACCCTTGGTAGTGAACATCATAGGCTGATAAAACAGTTTGCACAGCAGTGTTAAACCAGTCCTGTAATGAATCCTTAGTGCTCTGCTTCCTGCTCCTTGCTCTGCCCCGTGCCCACCTCTGACTCAGGGCAATCAGCAATTTGAGATGTGGCAGAGATGCTCCAGCGATGAGCACCACCACCAGCAGCCAGGAGAGGAGAAGTCCCCTCTAGCAGCTTTCCCTGATCTGTGGATTTACCGTTTGGGTCTCTCACACGCACCTTGCATATCCTCACTTGCTGCAGGCAGCCCTGACTGCCCATCCTTCTCCAGCGCCCACTTCGAATTTTGGCCCCAGTGGAGCTCGGGCCAGCACTCATATTACAGTCCCATTAGACTGTTTTGGAAATGTCAACAAATGGTATACATAAGTGTAGCTATTTTCAAGTGGAAAAAAATAAAGACATATCCCTAAACTGGCAGGCATTGCAGGCTGCATTCAGCCTCACTGGCTATCCAACAAGCACAGCACAAAGGCTCTCCTGGGCCCTTGTCACACCCTGGGATTTATGCTCAGAGTTTGGACTCTAGAGCTGACTAAAGGACAAGAGCTGTTTTAAAGGGACCTTTTTCCTGGCAACAACAGTCTGCCCTAGACAGGGATGTGGGACTGACAACCTTGATAAGCCTTTTCTCCTAAAGGTTGTCTAGAAGCCACTCATCTGAGTTGGGATGCGGTGGCATGGACAACATCGAGGTAGGCTGAGGGTCTGCCACAACCACTATTGGTTGGGGCAAACGAGGAGCACCACAGGACGGTGATTTGAGTCTCAGCACCTAAAGCCAGAAGCTGTTGGGACAGCTGTGCCCTTAGACACTGCTGAGGGCTGGCTATTTTCCTTGCTTTGGTAACAGATGGTACATCAAGCTCTTGAAATAAAGAACATTTTGTTGCCTAAACTGACAACTCTGCCATAAGCCCTTCAGATAAGAAGAAAATACCCACCGAGGGAGCTGTGTTACAAGTATGTTTTTAGAGATGCTGTAGATTACCAGGGAATGGGAAGGCTTTAAGTGGGATCATTTCATTGATTTTAGAAGAGATTGCTGAACAGCTCGCTTTCGCGCTAAGGACACTGAGCAAGAAAGGTTGTACAACACACAGCCGCTAAGAGGGGATGTGTACACCCAACCCGCTCGCTAACAACAGACCCACAAAAGCAGCGTGTGGGCACTGACTCATTACTGTGTTAGTCAATAAACCCCTCTGGGTGAAACTATCTGGATGTTTATTACAAATAATATTTGACAGGATGAAATTAGCACATAGATGCTCTTATGTTGGTTAATGAGGTCTGAAATATAATGCTATAAATCATCAGCAACAGCCATCTGGTGACAGATACATGAAAAGAAGAGCAAGTGATTATAACACAACATTATTGCTGTGATGACAGTTTAAAATAGTAACATACGTTTACACAGCCTACCATTGGGGTAGACTAGGAAACTATCAGTTAGGTACCCTCATGGCAAATTTTCCCTTGTAAGCGGACATCCTGCTAGGTGGCTGGAGTGAAACTCAGGGCCTGCTGAATGGATCAAGACTTTCACCGTATCTACAGGCAGCGCTGTGTGTCCTTGAATCACTCAGGAAGATCTGGCTGATGCAGTCTCTTCCTCCAACAAAGTAATAAAAAGTTGCATCCACTGCATTAGAATGGTTCAAATCTGGATTTACAACATCAAACAAACACCTAAGGAAAGTCTCCAGGTGCTTTCCAACCCTGACTAGGCAAGTGCTGAGGTTATACTGTTACAGAAGTGCCCTACTTTGGTGCCAGTGACAATAAAAGAAAGTGATGACCAGTTTGAAATTGTTGAACAATTATAAAAAATGCTGTATTAATTTGCAGTTTTTATTATCCAATAGAATTTCTCATTCTCATGATTTAGGAGGCAACCAGGCCTTCAAAACATACATTTATTTTTATCCAGCATCTATAGTAAAATACAGCAGGAATGGATAAATTACTTTATTACAACAATTTAGTTACTGTCCAGTTTTTTGTTTTTTTTTTTTTTTTTTTTTTTTTTTTTTTTTTATGTAGGGGATGAAGCTACTTGGAAGATCACAAGTATCAGGGTAAGAGTGTGGGGGAGGCATCACAAAATTCTGTGTACAGATGGATCATGGTTGCAAGCACAACATCTCTGCTAACACTTCTCTTGGTAGCTGGGTTAATTTTATGGACATGCAGATCTTTTGCTTTATTATCCAATTCACAGAACATTTCAGTGCTGGAGAAAAGTGCCATACCTCTATTTATGTGCATGGTGGACACTGTGGGTCATAGCCGACTGCTCTCTACAGCCCCTTCCCCAGTGGAAAGCACTGCAATCTTTTCAGAGAGGGTAAGGAGCATTTCCTGAACTGGCTTCTCACTTACAGAAGTACTTTCCAGAGGAACAGAATATTCTTCCCTGTAAGTTGGTTTCTGGGAGAGGAGTATATTGTAAATGTTTGATATATGACTAACTGCTTTATAAAAACAATGGCCTGAAGTCTATTCTTTTATGCTTACTGCAAGGTCAGTTCACAATATAATAGCCTATGCATTAAATGATCCTATATAACTGAGTTTTAAAATATATACACATCTATGAGCTTTCTCTTTTATTGCATCCTATTTGAATCTGCTTTATATCCATGGTTTTGGCTGCCATTTTAACAATGTTCTTTTGGTTTTCCTACCTGTGCAAATGTGCTGCTAGTAATTCACCTCACCTGTATCATTCTCAAGGTTGTATTATCCTTCACTAGTGAAAGATTAGCAGTGGGGACATTTTTCACAATAGCAACAGCTGTATTTATATGTTCCTTATCATACTAGATTTGTCCTCCGTCCTTTGGAACTTTATTAAGTCATGTCAACCTCCCATTTGGGACCAAACTCTCTAGGTTGGATGATATAACTATTCCCCTTTGAATCAGTCAGAAAATTTAGCTGAATTCATGCGAGTTACTCATGTTCAGCAAGGAAACAACTGGGCCTTAGAAATGTGGAATGAAGAATTATGTCATATAACAGACACTATTCATTTCTAAAAAAAAATTCCACTGATTCATTGCTTGCTCTTAAGATGAAATCATATTTTGCTGTCCTCATAATATGAGAATGAAACAACATTTCAGGTCTCCAAGAGCACTCACATTACAATGAAGCCTGCAAATATTCTTCCTACTCAGTAAACTGGGAGTTAGATGGAACTGCTTGATTTTAGAAGGAAACCAAATGTAACCAGGTATGTAAGAGGCTCTGTTTATACTTTTCTCCGGGGTTTCTTTTTGAATCTATGAGAAACAATTATCAGCTGACTAATACAAAACCAGCTCTTTATACTGTTTTTTCTAGTGTCCAAGCAGGGCATTACCCAGGAAAGTTCACGTTATACAATTTTGGCATCACTGAGCAGTTCTCTGGAGGCACTGAAGAATCCCATGGAAAGAAAAGTAGAAATAGACAAAATTCATCATACTAGAAACTGCAGAGACAGCTCCTACTAAAGACTGTTATTGTTATCAAATTCTCTTACTAATAAAAAGGAGAACCATTCCTCTCTCTATAAGGTACACTCTCTCTTACACATTCCTCACTTCAATGATTTTTGGGAAGATTATTATCTCAATCAGTAACAGAAATGTTCAGAAAAAGCCAATATGAGAACATGGGAATAGTCAGTGGGGACATTAGGAAAAAAGCAGGAAGCTCACTTGACTAACGCTAACAGGTAGTACAAAATTTATAACTGATGCTAGCAGTTTCAGTAGTGCTCAGAGACATTGTATGCTTAAGATCAGCTAGAGTCAATCGCCTATCTTGCAACAACAAGCAAGAAAAACCTGATCAAATCTCTCAAGTAAACTACACAGGAGAATAGAAATCTATAGAGAAAACACGAAGTAATGACAAATGTAAAGCCACCTTTGAACAGCAGAACTCCAGGTGACCGAAGCACTGCGGAAGACCAGGTACCTGAGCCTGGGCTGATGCAGCTCTGCTGTTGCTATTCCCTTTGGCTGAAGCAAGGTAAGGAAATCAGTATGGGAAATGTCTGGCAGAGAAAGTCTCAGTTCTGACAAGTTCATTTGGATAAAACAGGGCACTCAAAGATCTTGGGGACATTAAAAAAAGATCTGATATATAAAATCAGGATGCGTTTGGACCCCATGTGGGATAGTCAAGGAAACATCTTTGAAAGAGCGGGGCAGTCATTCTAAATACGAGGTACAGAACGAAGAACATGATCTAAGGTTAGACACATTTCTTTTATGTCTAGATATCAAACTACTTTGCAAAACACAAACAAGAATAGATTTTGCTCAGTTGCTGGCTCTACTGATATAACCTAGTCACTTCCAACACATTAAAGAGCAGTGATGGCTTTCCTGCTGCAGTTGCTATCCTTTATAGTGGTATTAATATGGCATAAGATTAAACTCCAAGCATTTGTTGCTAGCGGTATTAATACAGCATAAGATTAACCTCCAAACATTCATTACTAGTCTCATAATATGAATAACCCACACATTGTAGTCACCTAGTGGAAAAGATTATGTTTTCAAAAAGGATTTTAAAACAACGCCATATCTCATAGAAATACTTTGGATTTGTAGACTAAGTCATCCTAGTTCTAAAAATCAGCACACCAGTAAAAAGGAACAGCAGTCTTCACCTCATTTATTTTTAGAGATAACTAAAAAAAAAAAGGGAAAACTTTCCTTGATATAAGATCTGGGGAGGAAAAATTATTCAACACTTTCAACATAATAATATTCAAATAAATGTTATTATGTGTGCAGTAAAGCTAACGAACGACAACTACATTTCTAACAAAAGTATATCCTGACTCAGTTGTTACCTCTGTGAGGCCACTATTGCAAAATGCGTCTTGTCCGCCAGTGACGTCCTGTGTGTCAACTGATGTGGGAAGTGCTTGGACATCCCCGATCCCTATCAAAGTACGCAGCTTGATTCCTTCTTCTGTTTGATTCCTTCCTGTAGACTTCATCCCCCAGAACTGACTATCGCTGTTCTGTAAAATCCCTTTCTTTAAGTATGTGATCATCTGACACCATGAGACCTTCAAGCTCACAGTAATTCTTGCAGGGACATTTGCTGCACCTGCTACAGATAAAAAGGCAATATTTAAAGAGTTTTTAAAAACTTAGGATCTCAGCTTTGTGACTTGTTTTCAAATTTCCTTCATAAGTCATGTGTCAAAAAAAAAGCAAACAAACAATGAAAAAGGTATGGAAAATATTATTTCAGTCAGCAGTTAAATGAAGCAATATAACGGAAGATTAATTTCACCTCAGAGTATGCTGACATGAGTACTCATTTCAAAAGATTCAAAAGGCACTGTGCCCCATAAGATGGAGTGTGATTATGAGCTTAGTGGATTGTTTAACTTGATAAAGCACCAGTTTCTAAATAGAAATTGTGATTTAAATATTTAATTGAATTTTGAATGATTTTCCATTTTTTTCTAGGCTACAAACAGATACATAAAATTGTACTTCTCTAAGTACCCAAAAACCTTGTTGCAGAAAACAAAGGAGACAGAAAATTTAGTTAGATTTGGACCTCTCTGAAGTTCAGGCCTTTAGATACCTTTTAGTCAAACTGTCCAGTTCTGGTGCAGAGAACCAGGCAAATCCCAGTGCCTTGTGTAACGCGTGGTGCCAAACAATGAGATCTGCCTGTGCCTTTTGACCCTATAATGTCTTATGCACTTATGTGTGGACAACTAGGGTCTTTTTGATGATACATCCTCAATGCTCCCACAGCACCTAGGCCCACGCTCCAGCGTGGTATCACTGCCACAAGCCAGCGGCCAGCCACGCACGGCCCCTCGCCAGCTCACCACTTTGGCCCAGAGAAACCAGTTGCCCTCCAGGACGGAGGATTTTTGAAGGACCATTTCAGCACAGGCACTAGCGTGTGGCAGGCCACGGGACGTGCCAACGCACCGCATGCTGCCGCATGTACACTCGCTGCACTCGGCAGTGGCCGTTCGCCTCCTGTTACACCTGATGACTCACGCCCCAGCTTCTTGCAGCGCTTCAGTCTGATACTGGGCTTCCATGTTGCTGCCCTCTCCCTTCTGGCTTTACTCTTTTGCCTGTATTTCATGCCCTCCTCATCTCCAGCCCCTTTGTGGTTCTTTCGCATCCCGTGTTTTCTCAGGGGCCACCCATGCTTACCCCAGAACAAGCTCCTTGCCATATTCCTTGCTGCAAACACAGCGCAGTCGCCGAGTGAGATGGCTTCCCTTCTGCCCACATGCAAGTGGAAAAACGTGCCTGTTTCCCTCAAAAGATGTTAAGAACACTTAAATGAGCTAGAAGCAAGATAATAAACAGTCGTGTTTGGATCCAGGCCAAGTTCATCTCCTTGAAAAAGGCATCTGAGTGCCAAAAGGGACATTTCTCACTTAAATCACTCTCTGACTGAGAGTCCTTTGGTAACAAGGCCATCAGAGAGGGGTAAGTGGGGCTTTCTACAGCCCCAGCCTGGGCCTCCCACACCAGACGCACCAGCCTGGCCTGGTCCATTCATCTGGGCAGCCAAGAGTCATTTCTGAAGTTAGATCCTCTCTTTGGGGGTGCAGCTCTCAGTATCACTGGCTTCAAACCAGCAGCAGCAGTTACTGCTTCCAGCTGGGGCCAGCTCCAAAGCAGGTGCTGCCTGCAGAGGACCCTCTGTCACCCCCTCCCTCGCCAGTGCTGCCCCACAGCCAGCCACATGCTCCCATCGCCATCAGGGAAATGAGCAGTGGCTGCAGCTGAGTGAGGAAGAGCAGCTGTCACCCGTGTCACGCCGTGGTCCAGCACCCACAGCAGCACTAATCCCCGCTCCCAGTGGCCTTGTCCCCCGTTTCAGATTTTTTCCTGCTCACGACCAAAACAGGCCAGCTCCAAACCTCTGTCCGTTAGCTAGCAAAATTCAGCAGTGCTGGGAAGCCCCAAGCAGGCTCTGGTCCTACCCAGCATTTTGCAGTTCTGATTGCCATGCTAGCAGCCTCATCTCCCCTGAATCTGCACTACATAGGGTGGAAAACGTGCTCCTCCCCAGCTGTTTCTCCATATTCACTCCTCACTGGAAAGGCAGCTTGTGGCAGGAAGCTGCTGTTGTGGGGCTGGCT
Source organism: Dromaius novaehollandiae (assembly GCF_036370855.1). Lineage (NCBI taxonomy): Eukaryota > Metazoa > Chordata > Aves > Casuariiformes > Dromaiidae > Dromaius > Dromaius novaehollandiae. Next base: position 10,865,710 of record NC_088108.1, read on the forward strand.
CCTTCTCTCTTCCATCAGCAAAAATCAGCTGTGACAAACTTGGCAGCAAGCAAGGGGAGAATGAGATACCATGAAAATTTTGATGTCTCTTTCTGTATTGCAGGATCTGAACATTGTGTTCATACAGACACGCAGAGCCTGCCCTTTAAAATATCCCCCAACTGTATCTGTATGTCACTCTTCCTCACACACGAACAGGCCAAGACACAACTGCAGGCAGTGGAGTTGCTCCAGATTTCTGCTGGTGGGGGGAAAAAAAAAAGTTTTGATGCTCAGCCAAATCCCTGGCACCAGGAGGGATGGGGCTGGAGGCTTTCTGTTTCAGCACAGGCCACAGCAGTGGAAGATCACAAGACACAGCCAAAAGCACAGAGTTTGATTGCTCACAAGCGACTTAGCAGAGGCCAGGTTGTGGCTGTCCCTGACCCTGCAAAGCAGGAAAGAGTTGCTTAACCCTCGCTCGTGGGTCATCTCAGCGAACGCAGCATGGCACTCTGGGAGGGACTGTGCCTCTGCAAGCCCTCCCTTGGCAAACCGCTGCTGCTCAGGCCAGGAGGAGCTACCAGGCCCTTAGCGACATGGTTTCTGTAGCATTTTGGAACTGGCTGTTCACTTCTTCCTTCCAGAAGATGGATGCCTCATGCAACAGGTCGGCACAAGCCTGCTGAATTGAACTTTCATAGTGATGACTGCATGCCAAAAGTTTAAAGGTGAATGAGGAAATTAGTTCAGCTCCCCAAAGAATCCTGTTTAATCAGGGCTTTCCAGAGCAAACATTACTTCTATAAACTTGACAGCTTTAAAGGGTCCAGTTGTCGGTCTTCTCATACTGTGCTTCTTCCCCTATTTCAATAAACAAAACCAGGAGGGGCAGTAGCAGCAAAGAAAAGCAAGAATTCAATACATTAATCAGTTCGTGGCAACTTCGGCCTTCACGTTCGGCCCTGTGGCCACTAAGACAAAAGCCGTTTGCCTGGAGCAGGGAAAAGCTACTCAATAGTAAATGAAGAATGAAGGTTGTGCAGTGCTGTGGGCTCAAAATGGAGAGGTCTTCTCTCTGTGATTTCAGTGAAAGACCACCTGATTGCCAAGCAACCTTCCCAGCTCCAAGATCTGTTTTCCACTATTGGGCCCTTTCGTTGCCAGTGCTGCTGGGCTGCATAAAACCACAGTCCTCCTCTCTAAAAGAGATGGAGAGTTGGAAATTAGACAGGCTCCTACCAGAAGAAAATTAGTATTTATTTCAGGAGGAGAAAGTTTGGCCTTAGTTTTATTTTTATGCTTCTTCCCTTAAAAATCTCCTTGGAAACATGACCTCACCACATAAGAGAGAGGTGACACAGCCTTAAAGCTGTTAAAGGAGATGCTAAAAGGCCTGAAGGAAGAGGAAGGAAGCACTGAAAAGCACAAGCTAAAACTCAGAGGTGGCAAGAAGTTCTGAGAGGGTCCCTGTTTGTAAGAGGCCACTGTGTGACGGGGTCATCTTCACCCAGAGGGCTCACCATGAAGCTTAGCCAACAGACCCTACCCCTCAGTCTGAGGGAGTCATGGTGCAGAGGAGCTGCGGCTCCAGGAAGGTCTGGAGGACACACAGTAGTCCAACAGCTTTGGTGCATTACGTGGCAGGGACACTGTGGGTCACAGACTGTGCTTTCTGAGCAGCAGGCCAACTGCACAGGAAAGCTTCTGATGACTTTAGCTTTGATCCCACACAGGCTGTATCACAAACACAGAGCTGCCCACATTCACAGTGCCACTTGGTTATCCCTAGGAAGGCCTCATCCAAGGACTGGGGTAGGGCGATAGCCCAGTTCCAAAAACCCAAGCAGCTTTTTCCTTTCCTAATATTCCCCCAAACTACCTCTAGCTGTCATCTCCATGTGAGAGAAGAGCTGCTGTCCCTTTCTGACAAGGCCACAGCATTGCACTTGGAAGGACTAAAATGCTTCTGTCACTAGACATTTTATAACCCAATGATACATTGCTCCCTGACTGCCATGCAGCAGGCTGCCGAGACTCCATAGTATGTGCTCAGTGGCATATGTCTGCAGCACTATTTCTTCTGTGGTGGGATCTGAGCAGCTTCTGCTGGCAGGCAGGGGGCTAGAGTGCATTTGGCTCTTCATAGAACTGGGCCCTTGGCAGCCTGGAATAAATTAACATTCAAGCGAGCCTGTTCGGATAAGAGAAAATGCACAAACTCCACATGGCAAGCGATCCCTTTTAAAGCAGCATTATAAGCCTGGCAGACATCCAACTGGCACAGTAGCTCAGAGCAGCAAATATACACCACTTAGCTAGTGATGTGTAAAGGGCACATCTTAACAATTTCCTTCTTGAAGTGTCTTGCGAAATCTTCCAGCTTTGGTTGTATTCATACCAAAATCAGCTGCATTTAATTCAGTGCAGCTATTAGTCCCAGGCTTTAAATAAATCTAACATCTGTGTTACTAGCCAGCAACAACAGTGTGACACTTTCAATTTGGCTGCTTTTTCTCTTCACTTTGGCACAGATGGTTGGTTGTCAAAAAGTCATGGTTTACTTCCTAGGTGATGGGTTTGCATCCTTCATTGTTTCAGTCCTCAGAAGCTCTCTGTGTTTGGAGCTCAAAGCCCCCCTGGCACTCCCACCCATAGCTTAAACTTTCCTTAAAAACATCCTTCTCCATATCAACTTTTACTAATGCCCTCACTACATCAGACTCCAAAGTTGACCAGCAAAGCTGTGCTGCTGCTTTATCCTGTCAGAGGGTATTTGAGCCAAGTGATGGGCAGTTCACAATCCAATTTGATTTTACTTGGACCTGGTGGGAACATGTCTCTCCCCCACTTAGCTTCATGATCACAAAGAGAAGAATCCAGACTGCACTACTTCTTCAAACAGGCTTCCTCAGAGCCCATCCCTCCATTCTTAGATGCCAGAACACTAACCATACTTGCATATTAAGAGAGAAAATATTGTGTTTTGAGTCCCATACAGATTTGACTTACCTCTTATTAAGGAATACCATTTACTTTCAATTCTCAGGCTTAGGCCTTCTGCAAATTCTTCAAAGAGGCATACACACACAGAGCATGGTGAATGCAGGCTTTTCCAGCAGTACGATGCAATGGAAAAAGTATCAAACACAGCATGGCTCCTTTTTCTTTCTCCCCACTGTGATCCCAGCTTCAGTTCTCCCTCTAATACTGTTAAAACATACAGGCATTGCAGCCTGCTCCGGAGGGTAACATATTTGAACTATCTTGATGCTTGTGTTTTCTCAGGAACAAAGACAGTAGGAGATGGATTGCATGGGACACCCAACACAAGTGCTTTTGTGTGTCAGGGCAAAACAGACATGAGACACAAAGGACAGTGTCTGCAGACAACTTTTCCCTATTGTGACAGGGAAAAAAACACTTGACACACTATGCAGGCCACCTCCTTTGTTATGAGCTGATTCATCCTCTTTCCCCAGAGGTTTCGTTTTGCTTTGCACTTTGCACTCCTTCCACTTTTTAGGCCTCTTGGATTTTCACATCTCAAACACAACCAAAAAACCACCAAGGAACCCAACCTCCAGCAACAGCTTTTTTTCTCTGCAAAGAAGTGGTGAAAGGGATTTGAACAAATCCCAAATTTGTTGCTGTCAAAGTAGCACAGACTGCAAGCCCACAAGAGTGTCCTACCATTTGCAGAGGAATGAAAAATACTTCATCTACATGGACAGAGATCTCACTTGCCTGGGCAGGAGTGCGTGTGGCACAATCACATAAGTGTTGGTCGGAAGGTATTTCTGGAGGTCTGACCTTGTGGAGCAAAGCTGATAGAAGTTATCAGCATGATTCAGAAAAGTAATCAGGAGGCAAGGAACTCAAAATGACAAACTCTAAGCACATTCTTCTGTCAGTCAGGTTGCACTTGCCATACTAACCCCATCAACATCATTTTCTGCCAGATAAATTTCTACTTGACATGAGCTAGAGACACAAAACCCGCTCCTCATGTTTTTTGCCACTGTTCCACTTGTTAGGATCTTTTTCCACTTCTGATCTCATTACTTCTCTGCTGAAATGTATTATTTTCTCTTGGCTTGCAGCTATCCTGACTACAGGCAATTTACACAATTAAAAATGAAATGCAAGTGAAAAACCTCAAAACTAACAACATTTGAGGAAATTTGAACAAAAGAAAAAGTGTAATTAAGGAACTACATGCAAACAAGCAGCTTCCACAAGTATCAGAAATTGAGAGAAAATAAAAAAGAAAACATACCTAAGAGAAAAAGATATCTTGTTAACTTACTTAGGACAACGAAAGACACTTTACTTGATAGATATTTAGAGGCCAGCTGAACAGAACAGATTTTGAGACTTTTGAGGACCTAACTCCTAGCACATGAGGTCCATAAGAAATACAGACTTCATGATTTGATGGTGTGAACATAATTTCCACAGTAAGTCTTAAGCCTTGCATGCCGTTCTAAGTCACCAGAGGCCGAGCAGTCGGAGAAGCGAGGCTGCCCTGGGCACCACGTGGAAAAGCGCCCGCACAGCCCTTGTCACGCACCCTCCCCAGGGCACTGTGCCTCACTGTGGCCTCCCAGCATGGCTGGAGAGTGTCTGATGCTTGTCGCAGGCCTGCTTCTGCCCAAAGCTGGCCACAGGGACAGGCTGAGCGAAGTTCAGCACAAAGATTGACATGCTGCCTGTTCTCCCTCTACATAGAGAGACCAATGATGTTTGAATTTCATTAAAGGCACCGAAATCTGTAAGTACCCAATTCTGTAACTACTCTTGCAGGATTAATCCCCCTAGATGCATTCTGGCTCCCTTAGACACTAGTGTTGAGTCCTTTTAGGCAATATCATCCCTGCATGTCCCATTTACTCCATAAGCTGCTGGGTATGTTGAGCTCAAATCCCAACAGGACAACAGATTCAGCTAAGGTTGTAGCTCCTTCTGTGTGTCGTACACAGACCACCCCCAAACAGACTGACAGCAGGCTAATCAGCCACCTGCAGAACTGAGGGATCCTGCCGACCTTTTATTTCTTCCTTGCACAGACTCATCTGCAGCAGGCTCCATCTGAGAGGCCTCCTTCCTGGATCAAAATGAATCCAGCATATGCCAATGCAATTACTGTTTGGACATTTCATTCACAATACTCTATTTACTTCATTTAAAAACCAACAAACAACAACATAAAATAACCTTATTGTGCTGATCTAATTTAACAGGAACGTGATGAGAATTATCAGATTTGCCTGTTTTTGCAGACATTCAAGCTCAGGCACAAAGTTTGTTGTAAGAGTTCTTTTAGGGCTGGATTTACAATGGCAGAGTGGAGGAGATGTGTGGGGTGGTGGTGCTCAGGGAACACCTGGATCTGCCAACATACGCAACCAGTGCAGAAATCACTCTGCCAGGCTCAGGGGAGGGCAGAGCTCCTCAGGAGGGCTGCCAGCACGGCCTGTCCCCCACGCAGCACCACCCCCCCGAGCTGGATGCATACTCCTGCATGTATACTTTGAGGTTGTTTAGTTCAGTGCATCAAAGTAAAAACAGACAAAAAGCATCAAGAAAAGGGAGACAAAATTAGCTAAGATAAAACCTGTCTGATGGGTGCATTATAAATGCCTAAGGATAATGATAGCCAATCCAAAGAACATTTTCAAAGGAGAGTATCTAGGCTTTGATGCCCTTTGGAGTCCAAGGACCTTGGCTTTTCGCTTAAACTCCCTCCACTGTGTTTCATGTTTTCTCAGATGAAAACATAGCACTGGAAAAAACCCTCCAAGTATGCTGCAGATAAAGAGATAGCTTCATCTTCTGCTCAGAGATAAGAACTGCTTTGCCTTTTAAGAGGTCAGAGTAAACAAAAATTAGCAAGCAAGGGAGTCAGAACGCCCAAAGTCTCTTTGCTCGCTGCTTGTCAGTGCTGAACAAATTATATTCAACACAAAAAAAACCACACCAAACCACAACCCCCAGATCACAACAGATATTCAGGCACTCATGCTGCCTTATCTGGCTGCAAGAGGAAGGATAGACAGCAGCAACAGAAGACGAAGTGTACTTTTCCTGAGACCTTTCCCAACAGCTTACAGGCAGCTTGGCGAGAGAAGCGCGTGACCCTGCACCCGTGGAGCACGGCAGGAACACGGGTCTCCTCCCCCAGCCAAGGTGCCGCTGCGTTACTGCTGGGCTAACCGCGTTCACCTCTGGCCGCCCACGGCACAACGATGGGCAAGCAGCAATACAGCAACTCTCTCAAAAACTGCCCACTGAAACGGATGAGAGCTGCCCTAGCTGCCGCTTCCCCAGAGAGGGCAGCTGGATCCCGAATGCCCCGAGCCCACCAGCCCAGCACCCGCGCCGCCCGGCCGGGGGGCTCCGAGCACACAGCACATCACGGGAGGACACAGAGCCCGCGCTGCCTGGGGGTGCGGAAACGCTGCCAGCCTCCAAACCCCGGCAGCTCCGCAGGCAGAAGGGCTATGTTTGTATCAGCGAAGCTCCGCAACGCTCCCATAAAACAATTATGCATTAAACTGGAGGCCACACGGGTGAAATCCCAGGGTGACAGCATGTGAAGGCCAACGGCCAGCATTCAAGCGGGAAAGCAAGGAGCAGACAGTATTTCAGGAAACACTGCACGTACCTGGCCAGAGGCCAGAAACACAGTGACTAAGACACTAATATATCAGCAGCAGACAACTCTGTAATCGGTTTGCAAACAAGCTCATATGTAAACCTAAGGCCACAGAAAAGAGCCTCACAGGGGGTGAAAACCCCAACCACAAATTTTATGGTCATGGTGAGATGTCATTTCCTTAAAAAGGCAGCCATAGGGAGAACAGCAATACTTAGCAGAGTATGAAACAGCTGTGTAAAAGCAGCCATGCTCTTTCTGTCTGGCTCCCAGACGAGCACACTGGGCACCTTCTCAGGCTGCAAGGCCACTTTGGAGACCATGCCTGGTTGTCCCACAGCTCCCCGGAAGATGGGCTTCCTCCTTGCCAAGTGCCAAAATATCAAGGGGGACCTTGCATAGCTGCAGGCTGCTAGAAGAAAAAAAAAAGGTGGTTCCCTGTGAGAGTTCCCAACTACTGCACTCCAAAAATAAACAGTTCCCCCAGGTCTGATAAAAGCCAGTAGCTGTCTTGCAACAGGCCTCAGCCACGTCCATGGGCAGGAGCAGAACAAGACTGACAGACAGGTGGTACTACAGCTTGGTGGTGGGCTTACACCACGCTGCTGAGCTTGCCTGAGATGTTTTCATCTTGGGGCTGTTCCAGGTGAACAAGAGGAAAAATGGGCAAAGTGTGTGCAGCTTCAGTCAGGTGGCTGCCACCACATAGACTTCAGGAAAGTCTGGGCAGTTTAAAACCCACTGAGCATCTTATTGCTCTCAGGTCAACAAATGGCTGCAGCTGAGCTCACCTGCTGGAATGAGATGGAAAGCTGCCAGGCTGCATGCCTGGTCTTCATCCACCAGCTGGATCCACAGACCTTTGCTCCTTTGGGATAGTCACAGCTGGGATTTATGGAGGATTCACATTTCTGAAGTCCAGCATTGACATTTTAGCTTTGTATTTTCCTTATGCTGGTAATATTATGTGCCTTAAGGAAGCACAGATTCTGAGTTTGTCCTATCTCCACACAGTATCTCCATGTGCCTAATAACTGGATCCTGTTTGCAAAACTTAACCATGGCTGGCATCTAAAAGACATTCAATCCCTACTAGTTCTGGGGAAAAAAGGCAGATGGGTGCTATTTTATCAGTGCTGCAGCAAAAAAAAAAAAAAAAAAAAAAAAAAAAAAAAAAAAAAAAGGCTACAAAATAAGCTTAGCCCTGCCTTATCATGGACCGGAGAGTCTACTTTTGTATCTTTAGGCAACTAGATTTCCTTGTTTTTGCTACACTCATATATACTTTGACTTCTTTGTTACTGGATCATTTCTTAAAAGGATATGTCATGCAAGGCTTTTTAGATAAAGAGGCTTTCAATAAAAAGACTGTTTCTAGTCCTGTAACAGATAATATTATTTGAAATAACTCAAAGTCATTAGGGAAGCATTCTCTGTGAGCATTTAATGAACGAGACAAGAAACTATTAGCACAATCATCTGCTATGAGAATTTCACATTTTCTTTTACTAAAGTGCATGAAAAATACATTGACCACAATTATCTGAGGTATTTAAGTGGAGTCTTGCAGCCCTCCCATAATTACCAGACTAGATGACACCATAGTGTCATCTGCCTGCCTAGATGGTGCGACAGGAGGCCCCAGTGAGCTCAACCACGTGCATTTTATAGGGAAATACACAGGAGGGGCTGTTCCACCTGTGACCAGAGAAGGGATACTGTTAATCTGGGGGGCGTCCATGGGACCAGAACCCCAGGGAAGTGCCAGCAGGGTCAAACATGGGGTCAACCAGATGGAAACCAGTGTTGAGCTCCAGCTGAAAGATCAGCTTCACCAGTAACGCATGGCCCGTGTCTTTCCCTGGAAGCCTGGGTGGCCCATCCCCACACTGGTCCGGAAACAGCAGAAGGCTGCCGACCCACGTGGAGGAACAGCGCGCCATCCCCTTCCAGGAGGGCATGCCACCACCAGGCTAGGACAAGGGCAGTGAAGCAAATCTCCCATTCAGCTGTGATACCAGTAACTTGACCCAGTGTAGGTGCTAATCTCTGTAAAACAAATGTTTTCAATGATGAGATCCTGGTCCCAGTCTCTGGAACACAGCTTTCCTTCAACTGGAGCTGCCTCAATGGCAATGTCTCCCTATAGGGCCCAATCTGAGAAAATACTGCCCAGAAAAAAGTGACTTCGTCTTATTTTAGCCAGCAGGATATCACATAGATTTACACACCATCCATAAACAGCTCCCTATAGATTTTAACCTGTGGCTTTTCAGAAAGTAATCTGCACCTAGAACCTCATTTCTATATTCTCTCATTGTCCTACTGTCAGCATTTCCATAAGATTCAAATAAAACTCCAAACACCCTCATCTTCTAGTAATTACCACACAGAAGTATTTATTCCAACTAGCAAACTGGGCACAGCAGCCTGGAGTCCAGTCCTCCCTTAGTGAGTCCCTGCCTCAGTTTCCCTTGACATGAAATGTGATCATGTTTACCTCTCCCAGGAGTGCTATGATGGTTATCGCGGTTATACTGCTGCAGTGAGGAGTCTTGTATTAAAACACTCCACACTTCTGTGCTGCAGTGAAGTCTATAAACCCTGCGATCTGGTGCTGTTTAAAAGACAGAATAGTAAACATACAGGATATTGAGGCTTTTAGCAAGAGTCAAGGAACAAACAGCATCATGCTATGAAATTAAATTGAAATGCAATAAAATCCAAAACAAAGTTCAGGTTGATCTGCATATCTGTCACTTTGCTAACTGAATTACAGCATGTTTAGTTACTGGGGGTTTTTTTTCAACCAGAAAGTAAAAGACAGACTTTTCTGTCTGATATTGCTGAGACCTGGGCATAAGCAGCAGTTTTCTCAGGAAGTGATAGCAGACATGCAGTAGATCTTCTCGAAGACATTGCTTCCTTTCAAAGAGACATCTATATTTTAAGGAGACTTGAAGTTTTAATCAAAGTTCTTTCTTATGTTTGTCAAAAGCGGGAAAAGTGACAATTGCCTGTCGGCTGTTGGCTCGTGCTGAGCCAACTGTTTGAATATTATTCTGGTTGATTAAATTTGCATTGCTAATAGGGAGGAAGCCATATGCCTCTCACACCTGTAGAATACAGCTCTGGGTTTTGAAAGGTTATTAGCACACTATTATATTCTGTCAAGAAAGGACTTTTTTTTTTTTTTTTTTTTTTTTTTTTTGGAGCAGGCATGAAGAGCTCCTGGGGAATGCAGAGGAATGTAGAGGACTGCAGCAGGTCCTCAGCTGCCACTCTCGCCCCTGCACTGTGCACGTCCTCTCCGCTCGCAAATGTGGCCTGCCAAACAAATGGTAACAGCAGGGAAAGGAAGAAATATGCATCTTCCTGGGCAAAAACCCTTCAGCATTAGCAGTGAAATGTCTAGCAGGGCAGCACGAAGTCTCACTTAAAATATAGCATGTGAGAGATTTAAACCCTACAGAATGGTTTGTAAAGATAATGTAATTTCTGCTCTCTCTGGCTTCAGTTGAATTTTAAACAGTCTGGGTAAAAATAAGGGATGTGTTTTTCCTGTTGCCCAATTAAGAATTTTGTCTTCACTAGAGACTGGTGAAATTATTCATTTTCTGCCTTAGGTTATATTCCAAAAATTAAACAGACGCCCCACTTCCCCTAAGACTTTGTAGAGGGATTTTATCCTGATTGAAGCATTAAAAACTAATGCCACACAGACAAGTCCCTCTGGGTTCTACAGAGTGCAGCAACTGCTTGTCTCCTCCAGGTATTTCAATCAGCATTATCTGTAATTAACATTACACTTCTTCACCACTGGCTTTTTCTCAGGAAACTTTCAGCAGTGCTAAATGGGGGCTTGCCCAGCCTGCTCTGAAAACCAGACTCCAGCTCCAGGCAGATCTAGTCTGGTCCTCTTTCTGGCACACAGTGAAGCAAACACTATGTTAAGAAAATTCAGCATACATTTAACTTTCCTGGCTAAAGATCCTGCTCTGCAGAGCCAGACCACCTTTCTCAATACTTGCTCCCACTGCTGTGATATTCATGCTCAGAAACGCCGTTTGCTTTTTCCATTTAAAAGCTAGTGTCTGGTAAGAGGGCAAAGCATCTCAGGAAACCCAGCTGAGCTAACACTGTGTGAGACATACGTGGGCAACAAAGGAATGGCTTTGGTCTGAAGGTGTAAAATCTCAGCCAGGAAATCCATAAAAGCTGAGAGATGTGCAATCAAACAAATCCTAGACAAGCATTACTTCCATTCGTTACCAAGACCCCATCAACACAGCATCAGTATTTAAGAATTTCAATTTTCACATTCCTCTGAATTTCCAGAATTTTAAAGGGCTAATTTATAGCCCTTTATGGACAGCCAGCCACTGATGTTTTTCACAACAATGCCTGAGAAATGGCAAGAAAGAGAGAAACATGAGCTACTGAATATTTGTTCCCAAGCATGTACATGTGTTCTCATTACTCCATGGGTAGCTGTGGTATTAGACAGAGGGACAGATAAGCCTGAGCATGCTTCCCTCGAAGAACCCCAACCCAGCAAGAAATGCCTAGCAAGAAAACATTCAGAGGCCTGACTTCAGCTAAATATTCCACTTCTCAATGGCACTTCCATCTCAGCACACACAAGATATCTTGACAGTTCAGACCAGCTGCACAGCCAGAAGAGGAGGCGGCTCCCAACAGAGCAACCACCACATTTTGTGCAAAAATGTTAGGAAATACCTGCCACAACAATCCCAGGGATGAGTCCAAGCAGCAGCAGCCAGAGCAGGGCTGAAGAGTGCTGGGGTGCAACAGCCAGACTTGCTCTGCCATGCCATGGGACAGCAGGGCATTGGGAAGGAGCCCAGGGAGGCAACAGGACATGGAGAGCAGTGCATGGTGGCTGCAGGTCACACCACTGGCCCAGTGCTATGTGAAAGTCTATGCTTCCCTGTAAATACCTAATGAAAAACTAGGTAGACTACCTACAGAAGGCACTTGGGACCTTTAAAGACACAGAGGAGAGCTGTCCTGTTACCTAGTTATATGAATTAATTCATAAACAGGTGTAAGTAATTGAAACCAGCCCAGAAGGAGCCCAGTTCCTAGCCTAGAGGCTCATAAGGCTTCTGGCTTGAGAAGGAGAAAGTGTTTCAGGGGGCAGCACCAGTGGAGGCAAAGGAAGCTCTTTCCCAGGAAGCAATGAAGGTGCCCCACTGGCTAGCCTGGAGGAGGGCAGAGCTCCGGAGCTGCCCCTTCTGGGGAAAACAGGGCCAGGTGATAATGGAGATCTATTGATACAGCAACCTAGCATTGCCCTCAGACCCACTCGACTGGCTGGCAAGAGACAGCATCTGCTGCATCTGTTTCCAAAACCCTGGGGCCAGTCCCTTTTCAGCTGATCGTCTCAATAGTTCTTAAAAATACATGTAGAAAAGGATGGTTCCTTCCTGTTGTGATGTCTAGAATCACAGGGTACCTTAAATAAAGGACATTTTTCAGAGCTAGCAAGAGCACTGTCATTGCAGTCAATTTGTCAGAGAGTTTTGTTGGGGTTAAATAGCAATTGCCTTTTTTACTGCAAAGTCATTTAGATTTTGATAGAAGTTACTATCAACTTTTTCCCCAGAAATGTCTGCGGTGATAATGGCCAATTTATCAAATATTCTTCAAAAAAAGTTTTATTTCAATTCATTTCTCCAATTATGAGGTGCTTTTTTCCTAAACTGACAAAATATTTTGTTCAGGTATTTCCAAAGCAAAAATATCTGGGATGACAGAAAGGATGGAGGGAGGGAGCATCTGGTTGAAATGAGTCAAAGAATTCAAAGTTTTGACCTAGTGCAAGACAGAAGTTTTCAATACCTCAGAAATACTGGGACAAAAAATGACTAAATGTTCTTCAGAGAGAACGCAGCCTCCTGGACCCAGCAGTCTTCCTCTCTGAGGTGGTCACTCCAGATGAGCGAGGTTATACAAAGGGTCAGGACTGCAGAGATGCAACTCAGACATATTCTGTGTTTGCAGAGTCTCTATCAACCAGGCTCTCTCTCATCCACTCAAACCACCAAGAAGAACTGTGCTTGAGTCCCCACACAGGGTTCTCTATAACATTAGCCCCCTACTTTTCCCAGATTTCAGGAGATTTGGTTATCTGTCCAAGTTTAGGAGAGCCGCCTTCTCTCAGTAATGGACAGCCCACACCAGCAAGTAATATGCATCAGTAACATGGACTGGGCGTGCAGACCACTCTTGTTGTCTTATCCAGAGCTGTCAAGGCAGCTGTACAGTTGGAAATGCAGCTGGCTTAAAAAAAAAAACGAACAGCTGTACTTCACAAGCAAACATGACCATTCACTATGAGAAAGGCACATAAGATGTTTTCTTACTGTAGACATTTTCTAAGCTTCCCCAGTGTTTATTCCTTCCCAGACAGCAAAAAACAAAGGAAAATATCAACTGCCAAGTAATCACAATACTCTAAGTATGATAAAAGTCCTTGGGTAAAGGCGCATGTTACTAATGTAAACCTACAGGACTAACATTGAAACAAAGCTTCAAGGTAATGAAAGATGTACAAGGACTCTAAAATAATTCCCTACAGAATAATAAGACTCCTCACAGGCTTGGTCCTGACAACCGCATCCTGGGGTAGCTCATTAAAAACCACCTATGGTACCGAACACCAAGAGCTCGGGACAGAAGCACAAAGCTCAGTGAACAGAAGATGCTGAAAGGCCCCTTAAGGTGAACTAAGACCACCTAAGGGGCCTGCGATGCAATAGACGGCCCACCCCAGGCCTGCCCCAAGGGTCTGTTAGCCAGGCTCAGACGACCTGACGGGACGGCCAATGAGGTGCATGAGGACTCAGCAGCTCCCCCATGCACCCAGGCAGCCCCCAGCCTCAGAGGAGGCTGAGCAGAGGCACATCCCTGCTGTGTGGGTCAAACACAGGCCAAGGGGCTGCGGCACTGCGGAGGGAGAGGGGAGGCAATGGATCTCTGTGCTCTTCCCCCTGGTCCCAAAGAGACAAAGCAGATGCAGTCTGTTCATCACCAAGCAAAAACCATCCCTGCCATGACGGTGCTAGTAATCCAGCTCTGCCATAAGCCTAAAAAAGCTGTTGGATTCCCATAAAAATCTTTAAAAAGATCCCAGCACGCTTGGCTTAATCACACACATGCCCCTCTAGGAAAATAAGGCAGTCCCTTCTCAGTCATACTGTACAAAGAGCTCAAGGGCATGGGAAGTTTCAACATGCAGATCTCTGCTCTCTATTCTCTAAGTTGGGAAGGTCCTTGAATGCTGTTTAAATTTAATTTATAGACAAGAACCCAAAGTTTCTTAAAAGAGCACATCAATAAATTAGCATCAGTTTTTGCTGCCTTGTCAAGGATTAGCAGTTTTAATCCATTTCGAGCATGAATTGGGAATTAGAAAATAGTGCTGAGATATTAATAACAAGTAGTTCAGTGCGTGCCCTTAATTTGCTTAAATTTAAAGGGCTGGTAGAGGTTTTTATGCAAGGTGGAGAAGGAGCTGAGTGGATAAAATAAAAATGTTCTGATGGCATTATAAACCTACAGCATTCAAGATTATGCTGTTTTCTTACTGGTTTCTGCATCAGACATTCACTCTCTGATCTATTACTAGCTGAGGTGTAAATCAAGAATAATTCACTTTCAATCATTTGAGCAGGATTAACTGCTGTGGACATAAGCACACAACTGGGCTTCAGCAGTAGACTGCATGTTTGACTTCTAACTTTAAGCCAAAGCATCCTAGTTGTTAGGTTAGCCTGCTTCACTGAATTTACCTTGATAAAACAGGCTTCTCATTTTGACTACAAGGACCCGCCTTCTATAGTTAGATCCTTCAGCCCACAGGCTACAAAGTACAGTTCTCCAAAAGAGACTGGATATGGTCTCTCCTTACCGTGGATGGAAAGAAAAAGAAAAAAAGAAAAGAAAAAAGAAGACTTCTACATTTTAACATAACCATTTGTTGTGAAAATAGTTGTCTACATCCACGCAAAGAGTCTTGTTTGGCAGCAGCATGCATTTAAACCTGGATTGTAATCACTAATATATTATTCATGTATTGTTAATGCAGAATGAGTCTGCATAAATTGTGGTATATAAACCACAACAAAAGAGTAAACTACTACATGTGAAGCAACTTAAAGGCAGGAAGGTTGGTCAAGGGTTAACATACTAGCCTTGGGCTTCAAACACCAAGGCTCACATCTCTCCTCTGCTGCAGAAATTCTGCATGCCCACAGATAAGTCCTGCAGGCTCCCTGCAACCCAGTTCTCCACAGGTACAAAGGGACAAGACAGAGAAGACCAAATATGTACACACTCCTCATTCCAGGTTTTTTTTTTTACAAGCTTGGAGTCATTTCCAAAATCATTCTCTAAAAGCAGTCTTGTACCATATTCACTATATGTCATCTTAAAAGTACCCATCTACACACACTGGCTGGGCATAAGCTTTTGAGTCTGCATTAATTCATATTGTCTGTAGGCCAACAGTGAACAAAATTCACGTTTGGTGAATTAACCAACCAACAGCAAACACCACAAGGCCAGGACCCAGAAATCTGCCTGAGATTCTCTGATAAATCCCTCTGCAGCTGATGAAAAGGTTGCTGTCTCCAACTACTCACCTCATCTTTCCATCAGCGGCTGGTCTCCCTTGCAGAACTGGCAGAGTCAAACACATCCCTCTCCTTCAGCTGTCCTACCTCCTGTCCCTCATCATTTGAGGGAAAATGCTGGAAAGTTAACTGCAGCAGCTGAAGTAGAAACACAGTCCATTCCCCCAATTTTGCCTGGCAGGCACAGAGAAGGCAACTGAGAATCATTCTTCAGTAATCAGAGGAAGCCTGTTAGATCCTGTGGGGCAGAGTCTCAGGTTCATCCCATGCAGGTGGCATTCACACACCCTTTTATGCACTGAAGCTCTCCTTCAGATACTCTGTCCTTGCATGTAAGAGCTTCCAACCAAGGTGCCATGCTTCCAAAAGCACCCAGATCATGGAGATAAAGGAGGTCAGACGCACTGAAGAGCTTTTAAATTGATTGTCAGTGCTTCAGGCAGAAAGCTAACGTACCTCAGACAGTTTGGAAAACACCGGCAAGTCCTGCTCCCTACTTAGCACAGCCCCATCTGTCATCAATTTAATGGGTGTTAATGGGCTGGTGCCTTCAAAGCTTTTTAGTCAGCACAGATGTTTGCCCTTTGATAAACCACTTTGATCACTTAAGCTACTAATCATTTTTAATTCACAAAATGTCATACGAATTGTTTGAAATATGCTGCACAATGTGGCATGGTATTGTTGATTACCTCCCCTGAATTTCTGCAAAGCAACTAGCAAAAGTTTGGTCCAAGCACGGAGAAAGAAAATACAATTAATATAACTTAAGTTGCAAGTTAAGGCCCTCCTCCTTCTTCCACATAACAGTAGATGACATTAGGATAAGTTGTGCAAAGAAGTTTAGACAGGACTGGAATATTAGTCATAAATCACAGTGTCTTGACATAACAGCCTCATTTACAACACACATCTCCCATTCTCATGGCCCTTTCCATCACACAGAAAAAAATGAGGAAGTTCTAAGTTGCTCCAAATCCCAGGACAGAATGCAGAACCAAAGCAAACATAGCAGAGACCATGTTCATTAATAATTGCTTTCCAGTGGTAGGAAACAGTCCTCTGTGCTTTTTCTAGACAGAATGACAGTAGAAATCTGATCACATCATACAGTCACTATACATTACATCTAAAATCCAGTCCATCAAAAGTTTCCAAACAATTCAGTGCATTTTCCCTTTTAAAAAATACTCTAGCTTAATCGGAGCCAAATAAGTAGGCTGACAAAAACCAAAGCAAAACACAACAGTTTTGATCTACAAAAATATCGGCAAATTTAAGTAAAAGAGAAATGCATGGTTTCAGACAAAAAGGGAAAGGAAAATAAGTCATCTTGACTTAATCTGGAAGCTTCAATTTCAGGGTGGCTTTTTGCTTTGTAATAAAAAAAAGCCTTTTGGGGGGCTTTAAAAGCACTTCATTTGCTGCAAAATTAATTTTTGAGGGTTTTCATTTCAGCAAGAACACAAAAAAGTATCAGTATCCCTGCAGTTCAGCCACTCATCAGAAAAATAACAACCAATTATTTAGACAACTCTGCTCATAACCTTTGTCATAGGAGGAAGGAGGGCAGAATACCCCAAAGTGCAGCTTGTTCATGATTTTCCTAGCACAAAATTTACTGCCCAGCACAGCGTTCAAGTTCACAACTGGAACTGTGGCATTGAAGAACACACAGGAAGAGTTTTCAAGTTCTCAGCTTTGGGCAACCTCTTTCTTTGCTCATGCTAGCACTGAGCTCTTCAAAAATAACGTAAAGCCCCAGAGTTCAGTCACCGGTGACTTAGCCAAGTTCAGCGTTGGGATGACACTTTTCAGCAGTCACTTCTCTCACCACACACCTTTCAATATCATCTCTCAATAGGGTAGTAACATTTTATTTGAGGAAGATATCCTTATCTTCCTACATTCCTGCAGAAGTGCCTTTCAAAGCACAGCAGGAGATGCTGGTCATGTTGGGTTTACTACAGCCACCATGAAGAGATGCAACTGACCAAAAGAAGGATATAAAGAAGGATGCTTAATGCTATCACCAAGAAGAAACAGTCAGTTCCGGACACGCTTTTTCATAGAAAAGAAATCCTGGCCAAAGCACCATGACTCCGTGGAGCTGGAAAGCATAGCAGGAAGAGTGTCTAGTCTCATGCCTTAGTGCTGAGAGCATCATCTAGCACAGTATGATGAAGTCACCTGTTACCAGACATGTAGGAAGGCTCCCCTGACACATCGTCTTCATCAAAAAGTAGGCAGCTGACCACCTCCAAAGCTCCATCAATAATGCTGGATGTTGGCTGGGAGATGAACCTGCCGTACTGTCAGGGCCAGGTTCCCTCTGAGATGTGCAGGACAGCTGGTTGGTCCCAAACACCAGGAAAGGGTTACGAATAAGCTTTTAAAAGGAAGAAGAGATGGAAAGTTCTTGCCTACCTAGTCAGATCATGTCCTGAATCTTTTACCTGATAACAAATTGTCCTCAAGTGAAACCTTTCTGATAATTTAAACATTTCTTCTGCTAAAATTCAAGCTGCCTAGAAAAGTTTCACATCAACCTCTCCATAATAGTTTTCCCAGGGTAAGTTAAAATTAGACTAAGACAAAGGAAATCACAAAAAACAGTCAGAAATATGGAAAGAAAGTTAAAGATGGCATTTTTCCCCAGTTTAACCTTATTTTGGAAAAGGTTGTAACAGAGTGGAAGTACATCATTCAAAATAGAGATACAGGATTTAATCCCTCCTGATTATAACTGTAAACAATCTGTTTAAACAAAATATGGCTTGACAGTATAACCGTTAGTAGGATATACTTCCTCCATTGCTTTGTAACAGGCCAGATCAGCTTTCTGTATTTCACAGTTGTCGACATTATCGCAGAAGCAATCACGTTCCTGTCCAGTGAGGAAAGATTGATGGGTATCCGTGTTGACAGAGATGCTGATGCCTCTTAGCTTAGGTTTCCAAGGTTATGGTTTGACAGTCAATTAAAAAGTTCTTGCTTCCCTGACAAACTGTTGGTTTTTACTGATTTTTTCCCCTCTCCCATTTCATAAAACACCTTGGCTTTCTCTCCTAGATCACAGGAATTTTATTAGCACCTTGTTATAGCAGCATTCATTCTTCTGCAACATGGGAGGGGGCTTCTTTCCCAAAACAGCAGGCTAAATGAAATTCAGAGAAACTCTTTCAGAAGGGAGGGATAGCACGTGCAAGGCATGCTGAACAAACCCTGCCGGGAGACTCACCCCTCTCATTAGGCTTTTGCAGGTCTCCACTCCTCCAGGAGCTGCAGTGGAGCTGCAGGGGCCCTGGGGTGCCCGCGGGAAGTGAGCTGCCAGAGGCTGGCACAGCAGGCACCTAACCCCAACCACAGGCCCAGGGCGCCAGCCTGCACCTGGGCACCCCTGCACATTTCCTTGGTGGGTGACAGAGGAACACAAACTTCAGTTACTCACACAATTGCAGACAAGCTCTTTGGCTTCCTATTGCCTACACTCCTCTTGCCCAGAAGCAGGCAGGTAAGGTCCATACCACACCCAGAGGCAGAGCGCTGCCCCGTACACTGTCCTGCTGGTCTCTACTGCCCGCACTGGTAGCCCACTGCTACCCTATCAGGATTCGAGAGAGCAACCCTGGACAGCACTGGAGATGGAAAGTTACACATTACCAGCTTCATTCTTCTACCTGTAGATGGCATGGATATACCTTGCTATTTCAAGCTGTTCTCCACCTTAGCTCGCTTGTTTAACAAGCAGCATTCTATAGATCACGACTTGTAAATACAAAGTACAAGCTAGTGGGTGAAATTAACTGTCGTTGAATGATACAAAACAACTACATAGAGTTTTTACTTCAAACGTCAAAGCTTTTAATGGTCTTGAAAGTACTATTCAACCAAGAAACACCTGTAGGGACTACTGTGCTTTGATTTGCAATAGTCTTTATTCAGTAAAGATTTCTCAGGGCAATTGGAGTTGTCCAGAGAAAGAAAAATACACCTCCAAAGAAACAATCCGTAGATAATGTAAATCTCAGTGACATTCAGCTACTTGAGGTGTACAACTAAGCCTGTGAACACCTCTAAGACTTCTTTCAGAGAACAGTGCCATTGAGGCAAGAGGGCTGTTAGGAGACGCAGGCTAGGTCCACAGCCATGCCTGCAGGTCTTAGCACTGGTTCCGCAAATACATTTAACTATCTAAAGGTTCAGAACAGCAGTTAGTCAGAACAAGAGGAAAAGACAAAAACTCTAGTGAGTACGACTGCAAGGGGAATTGGGTGCCTCAGCATTTCTGAAACTCTCAGGAAACATCCCTCCATATTTTGACCACCTAAATACCTTTGTAAATAGGATCCATAGTATCTTAATTTAGGCACTTTCAAAAAGTTTATCCTTAACCATAAAACATTCAGATTTTTTTCATAATTGTGCATTCAAATAAAATAAATGAGAAATTTTCTCTACACAGGAAGCAAGTTTTATTACAGAACTACTCTACTATTTTAATAAAGGGAATCCTCCAAAAGTAACTCTGTCTGCAGGAAGCTGGAGGTCATCTGTAAAACCTTGCCTATTGCAATGCCTCTCTTCTTTACAGAAAAATAGTAAAGAAATAAATTCTGGGCACTCCATTAAGCTGCAGTGTTCAGGAATCATTCCTGCCAAGTCTTTTCACATGGTACCATTAGCATCTACTTGTAATACATCAAATTAAACACATAGGCAGGACTGTGGAGAAGTACAGTCAAAATAATTCATGTGTACAGCTACCCAGGACACTGCCTGAAAGACACAACAGAACTCCTGAATGTCTCTTAATATTTGCCACAGCCATCTCAGTAAGACATCAAAATTTTCCACTATACTTAGAGCACCAGGCAGCTTTGGATCCCTCACTTCTTACTCAGACAAGCAACCTCACCTTCAAGCAACAGCTGTTTGCTGAGAGTATATCCTTATCTTACCCCTCCTTTTCCCTCAGTGCAACTCTGCTAGTTATCACAGAACGTATAAACCACACACCCTTTTGGAAATGAAAAAGAACTTAAAATCCAGGCAGACTTCATACCATGAACACGCCTAAAGTTTGAAGAATTAAGTTAGAGAAGAATAAGCATGAAGTCATGCATACAATAGGGTTCAAGGGTTTACTGTGGGAGAAGAACCACTTTTATTTTATTTTCTGCTTGTTTTTATAGTTAAGATGGACAAAAAAACAATAGATTAAAAATGACACAGAGGATGATATTTTAATAGTGATTTTTATATTTTGAACTTTGAAAACATGTCCACACTCTTCAATCAGTTTGAAGAATACTAATTTCCCCTTTTAGGTGATGGAGAAGTACATAGCCCTTCAGGATTCAAAAACATTCTGATTTACTCTGGAGCATGAACCTCAGTGAAGTGCATTTATCCTTCAGGAAAAATGAAACAAAGCAACTGGAAATGCAATTAGCTTCCTCCTAACGCACAAGAATTTATATAGGCAATTTCCCTGGTTGTGCAGAGATATTACCTGTATTTATTATCATGTACCAGAACTCTACCTTGTTTAAGTTGGACAGTTAAAATTTTCTTTGTTCAGTACTCTATCACGTGGTATCACCTTACTGTAATGTTTCTATTTTAGAGTGCTGCGGCATGTGCTCCTCAGATTGTAATTTGGGCCAAGAGCTGTCTGTTTAATGAAGCGAAAATTAGGAAAGTTCCCATATGTGGCAGAGGAGCAGGCTGGTGGCACATCTCTGTTTAGGCAGAGGCAGGGGGATTGAAAGCACAATCAGACCCCCCTTACAGACCTGTGAACAATGTAGGGCTGTTTCAGCCAAATAACGTGTTTAAGCTCTAATCAGGGTGTTACAGAATAACACTGGTAGTAGTCAACTGGTTCCCTTCAGTCTTGTTTACCTAGACTTAATCTGGATTTAATCAAGTCAAACTGACACTATCTTATAATTTACTATACACAGGGGCTCCATAAACACTTTCAGTTTATGCTGTGCTGTGCAAATTATTAAATGAATATATAAATGGAGATAAGCCTTTCCAAAACACACCAAGCATTGAAAAGAAAAATTAAATTTGAGCTGAGCTCTGTATTTTGGTGCTTGATTTCTCAACTTTAATAGTGAAATAATACATTTTACATTTATATATCATACTCACTATCTAATTCTGTGCCTCCTTAAGATAAGGAATTCCACAAGCTGTTTTCCCCTGCATTCCTTTAGCTGAGAACTAGTTTCTGGCTTTATTTTCAATCCCAGTTGATTAGTGTTTCCACATATCCTCTCCCTCCCCAGCAAAACATCCAAGTAATCCATCTATCTGAAAGGTATTTTTGTTCCATCACCTTCAGTTTCTTACAACCATTTGAATTTTATCAAACTGTTTTGTGAAGTAAATGTGCTTTTCTAGAGGACACAAAGCGATTCAGCTGAAAATATTCAGTCAAAATATCTGCTGATTTATTCGGTAAACTGGAGCCAAAGCCCTCCAGGTATCTTCAGTGGGAATATTTCCCAAGGCTTTGGGGTCTTGCAGCTTTTTCTCCATTGTTCTATAAATTTCTCAACACTGCTGCCAGATTTTGTGCACTACTTAGAGCACACCAGCTAAGTGCTGTTACAAGAAAACCAAGAACCAGCATTACTTATTCTGAAGGTTGAAGGTGCACACAAGGGGCAGAGGCCTCTCACGTTACTTGTGCTAAGCATTCATTTTGATATCGGATCTACTGTAGCTGGAAGCAACATCTCTTCTATCCCTCCAGCATCATCCTAAAGCTTGTATTTTGAATGTATTTGGGCAAGTTGTCCTACCATTCTCCTAGCAGAAATGCAAAAGTTATTCTTTTATTAATGACACTATTTTTAGTAAGGTACACAGGGTCCTTTGGGTTCAGCCATTCTCAAACACTGCACATTCCCTACCATCAATGCTGCTATATTGAAATACCACGAGCACTAAGGGCACAGAAGGTCTTGGCAACTTGGGGTGAGCCCAGCTATAATTTATTTGTTTCCTAGGCACACCCAGTTTCCACGCTTTATGATCTTTATAGCTATATATGCCAGGCTAGCTCAGGGTTTTCGAAAAGCTTGATGAGCATGGCAGAAGGAGCTACTTACCAGAGAACTACAGGATGGAGGTAGTTTGCTCCTACTACCTAATTCCACTGTGCCAATGGCTCTTTACACCACAGAGATGTCCCTCATTAGGTGGGAACCTTAAGCCAGTATCTCAGCCAAAGTAAAGTTGTGGACAACCAACTGGCAGTGTTTGTCTACTCAACCATGAGCTGAGCTGAGATCTTCCCTGATACTAATGGTCTGCAAATCTCCCAAACTCCCCTATTGGCTGCTGGAAGGGGACAACACTAATCTTCAGGGAGACTTTCACAGAAAGTGTCAAACTTGGAATGCAAGCACCCTTATAAAGCTGTCAAAGCTACGGCGGCCCAAAAAAGAGAAATTTAGAAATGTACTTTTAAAAACTACCTAAAAAAGCTGATATTGGCATCAGTCACTCTGAAACCCAAAGTCAAGGGGAATGGCACCTGTGAATTTCATAAGCTGCAGAAGATTTCTCTTGTGCAAGAGTTCGTAGAATAAGGCTCTACTAGCAGAGCCCCTTACTCTGCCTGATTATTTCTGAGTCTCACAGCAGAATAGTTCGGCTGAGAAGAGATATCCACGGGCATCAGTTATTTCCCCTGACATCCATTAATATCCATTGACATTGACTTCTGACAAAACTTGGAACACTTGGGATGTTCCAGAGGACTGGAAAGAAATACCCTATTCCAGAATAAACAGATGGCCAAGAAACCAGAGTCTCATATGAACCCCAAGCAGAATCACAGAAAGGCTAACATGGGAGGCAAACATGAAAGAATTAAAAGAAGATAGCATAACTAAACGCCAAATCAAGATAACTATTTGTTGTGAGAATATCAGTTCTGTCTGGCAAAGATAACTGTGTTGCTACAACACACTTCAGTAAGGTGTTTCACTTATGTGAGTGACCTTACAATTCCTGGTGTTGCGAGACATTACAGCCAAAAGTCAACACTATAGAAAAATCGATGTAGATCAAAGTTGATTAAAAGCCAGTTAACTGATAAATCACAAGAAGCGATCATAACATCATCCATCGTAAACCCTCTTGTACTGCAAGTGAAGTTCAGATAAATTACTCTTGATTTCCCACAGAGATATAGACAATACACAGAGACGGCTACTACCAGCCAGCAGACACCTAGTAGCCTGGTTACATTTGTGAGCCCCAGGGGAAGGCTGTCAACCTCATAACCTGGTC
This sequence comes from Dromaius novaehollandiae, assembly GCF_036370855.1. NCBI lineage: Eukaryota > Metazoa > Chordata > Aves > Casuariiformes > Dromaiidae > Dromaius > Dromaius novaehollandiae. The sequence continues at coordinate 10,889,326 of NC_088108.1, forward strand.
ATAACCTGCCATTTTAACCTCTTCCTGGGTTCTGATAGCCAAACTGTACCTGAATCCTGCAAACACTTTCAGATTAACATCTCTTTATGCATTGACTCTCCTCTTCTTCTGCCTAACTGAAATTCTCATCCAGGCAGGTGCCTCACCTCGATCACTGACACCTTAGCATTGACTTTCCTTCTTGGTTTGGAAAACATGATCTTGCCTCACATGCTTCTGCAGATATGACCACATGAAAATGATCCGATACAGTGATTGCAGTTGTCCTTTCTAGCATGTTATCCCTTGTGTTTGGGAGAAGCTTTTCCTACGCTTCCACAGAACAAACACGTTACCCTCCTTCAGACCCTTTCTTAAAAAAAGCCTTTTCTGCAGGACCACTGAGCATACCAGCTGCCTCCGTGCTGGTGCATATAGACCACAATGGTCACCATACCACCTCCTCCTCCTCCCTTATTTCCTTTTCTTCCTGTCCTAAGTTCACTTCTTTTTCCACTTGGACAGGAAACTTTTTTTTTTTTTTTTTGGGGGGGGGGGGGGGGGGGGTGTTGAAGGCTACCTTTTACCCAGCCATTACTGCACTAAGCACAGTAAGGTCCCAGACCATGGGTAAGGATGCTGAGGGCTACACATACCCCTACTCTAGGGTCTCATTTTCAGATTATAAACTGGGAAGAAACTGATAGGTAATTTCCCAGCCATATCCAGATGGCTGAACTAGAGTTTTCACAGTAATTTCCTGACCCGCTAGTAATGTAATTGTTACTTACCATCAACATAGCAGGAAAAAAGAGCCTGTCCTAACTGACACTACTGCTTCTCATTTGCTGATGGACAGAACCGAACATACCTCATGACTGCCAGAGCTGCATTACATGCCACCCTTCCAGCTTTCAGTAAATACCTTTTAAAGGGTTTATTCCTCCAGCAGAAGTCGTGAGAGATAAGAATTGCCTAGTGCCAGAGCACATCTTCCCTGTAGCATCAAACGCGATGTTTTCTTGACTTTCATTCATCCCACCTGAAGCAACTAGATCTCTTCCTACCTATAGAGCTAACTGGGACATGTAGATACAAACTAGTAAGCAAAGTGCTTCTCCACTGTGTTTATTAGGTTCATCACCTGCCAGTAGATTCCTCTGCTAATCAGTGAAATGCTGTTTTAAATTCTCTCCATGGCTACTTTGTATAGAACCAAATCTGAACAATTCCAGTTTTTAGACTTTACACAACATAAGAACTAAACTGTCTGGGAATTGCAAGTTTCAGAGCATGGGTCAGACTTGCTGCTCACATGCAAGTGTATCAGCACACGGAGAGCAATGGGCAGGATGAGGCAGGGTGGCTGTCTGCAGAGTCTGCTCTGATACCCTTAGGTAGAGCTACAACTCAGATTACAGGATCAAGCCTGTCAAGAACAGATTCAAGCTTTAAAAATACATACAGTTTTATAGAGGGAAAAAATTGGGGGCCAGTAAAGGCCCTGATGTCCTTAAAGATCCTCCTTTCCTAGGACAACCAATCTTTTCCACATTAAAATCAATGGAAGCTGAGAGTAAATTCAAGTAGCCCTCAAGGAAGAACCAATTTCACAAAAAATAAAATTAAAAAAAAAAATCCACTCAGTTGAAGAGAAGCAATTCTATTCCCCAGGCTGGCTGCTCACATCCTTACTCATAACAGGAGAGGGCAAACGTTTTTTTGAAAACACACTGAAATGAAGTAAACCTGCATAGCAGGGAAAGACAACAAGCTGTGTAAATGCAATCCCTGAAACACCAACCAATGCTCCACAGGCAGCTATCTAGATGCAACCTGCATATCTCCTTCATGACAATGTTCCTCTGTCCCTTTTTTCTTTACATCACTGGGCTTTTGAAAGAGATGCCAGGGTAAACCTGCCAGCTCTGCAGCTGCAGAGCTGTACTGCCTTCGGGTTTTGAAGGATACACTTTTTCTGCACAGTCCTGGTGGAAACTAGCCCCACTTTATCTATCAACAGCAAGTAGAGGCAGGATTCAGAGTTACTGTTGTGGAAGAGAGCAAATTCAGTGCATAATTTCAATGGTGTGTGCAGTGGGTTACACAGCCAGTTTCAATTACTGTTAATGGGATTTATGTATCTGTTCTGCTGAGCAAGTTACTGAAAATCTGCACTGCATTCTGATCCCGGAAGATGTTTGTCTTCCCTACACATAGCTTTAAAAAATAGAATAAAATACAATGCAAATAAAATGAGTGATGTATAAATCACCACTTTATTTTTGGACCATTTGCAATGCCTCTGCCTCTACAGAGTTGCGTATTTCCGCTTCAGTATATGTTTCTTCACACTGTAGTTGCAAAGAAGCTATTTGGGGTATAGTTTGTGTATTGGATTTATAGGCTGCCTCTATGAGCAAGTCCCCAAAAGGTATAAATATGCCCCCTTTTAAATCTGTTTAGCTAAACTGCTTTGAGCTCTTGAACAGGCTTTGCCAGTCATCCTCAGGAGCCTGATCTTTCAGTTCTGTTTGAATTAATACTGCCTGATGAATCTCCTCCCTCACCACATGCCCTAGTGATGACTTCTTTCTATAAAAAAGTGGCCAGAATGCACTGATCTTTTTTATACATTCAGACAACTCTTCTTGAAAGCAAACTGTATTCATCAGTGCGCATGGGAATATAATGGCTCTGTCTGCTCTTGCTATATTCCTTCTGAATGTGGGTTATACAGCAAGAAGAGTCAGATGCCTGGGAACAGTAATGTAACACCATCTTAGCTCAGATGGAAAAGGACAATCATTCTGCAGTGTGTGAAGGAAGGAGAAGCCATTATACCACGGAGAAATTAGCCAGCTTTCATAGGCCAAAGCAAATTCTACTCTAGGGAATCACGATCTTCTTGAAACCTGGGGTGCTGGTAAGCCTTACCTGGAAACCCTACAGCTGGAGTTCCTCCCCCCAGGCTTGGCTGGACTCAAGCCTAGGAGGCACTTATTCTCCAGCTGGGGTTTGACTACATCACCTTTGAGGTCTGAATCTCAAACCTCATCCTTCACCTACCCCTGCTCTAGGCTGAGGCCCTGTCTGGCTGCCTGCAGTGGTCTGAACATCTGTCTCAGGAAGGTTGCATCCAGGAGAGAAAGAGGACACTGGTCAGCAAGTTCAAGTCAGCAGCTGGAGAAGCTATGATCTAGTTTCCACCCTAGAATTCCTGTGCCTTCTTACCCCACTCTTTTCATATGAGAAAGTGCTGACAGGAAGCCTCTCACAGTGAAAACCCTCATAACAAAACACACAGCACTACCCCATTTACTGATTTCTACTGACGCTCTAATGATACGGAGCAGCAGGAAGCAGACGACAGAGGCAGCATTGTCAAAGCTGTGATAGCCGAGGGGTGTGAGGAGGCTTTGCAGGGAGATATAACATGCAGGAGCCAGGCTGGATGGCTTACCCATGCCTTGGTCAGGCCCCAAAAGAGTGAATGCGAAGAGAACACAAAAAACCCACTTGACTGGCAGGTGAAAGGGACTGGATCAGACAGGTCAGCACTGCACTGTCATGGATATCTGTAAGTGACTGAATCCTTCCTATTCCAGAAGTATTTGAGTCTCTTTACTTCAGTTATTGAAGGTGTTTTCTCATTCCTTCTGTTGGATTAGTTAAATAGCTCCTCCTGCTCTGTGCAAACGCTCCGCTCCCCACTGCCACAGGTTGCCTCTGCACTTCTTTGCAGCTTGCGAGCTGCAGAAAACAGACATGAGCAATATTTTTGCACCCACTCCTGAAGCATTTAGCTTTATAGCAATATTGTTGTTACAAAGCAGGCTTTATCGCCATACTTTTGCCAGGTCTTGTTCTGCACATCCCTAAGCACAAGCTTTTATCACTCATTAAGAAAAATTCTAAAAAAAAAAAACTTTCATGGATCATGTTATTGAGACAATAGTGGTAAACAGAAAAATCAGCATTGCTAATGGGTTCTTCAGGAATTACTATACTAACTACTGGAAGAAATTTTTGAGACATACCCTTGTTTTTCCCCAGTATTTTCTCTTACACTTATAAACATTTAAGTGAAAACATGACTTCAGCTTTGAGACAGAGCGATTGAAATTCAACAGGTCATGTGTTAAAAGTAGTTTCTGGCAACCATGATTTTATCATCTTCAGTGAACTCTGAGCTGTTGAAGAATTAGCCAAAATGTTCTTAAATCTGCGCAGCTGTGGTTCCTATCAGGACTACAATGACTATGTCTAAAGTACATGACAACTGTAAATGAAGATCATTCAATACATTTTTGTAGGTTTAAATTATAGTAGAGCCTAGGGCTTCCACCCAGGCACATGACAGCACTCAAATACCATACAAAAACATATCAAGACAATCACTCTCCCAGCAACATGAGATTTTTAGTCTTACCAGACATATAGATGTCTCACTCCAATTAACAGGCAATAATCAAAGAAACTGAGAGATACTAAAAATACTGTAATTAAGATTTTTTTTCAGTATATGTCCAGTAAAGTTAAAAAGAAAAATATGGAGGTTGTCAGCTTCCAAGCTATCAGCTGACAGATGAAGTGTCATTCCAGATGAAAGAAGAAAGCTGAAGCCACTGAAGCCATATCAATGAGAAGAAGCTACATTAATTTGTGTGCATGCATGTGCACACGCGTGTTCCATTCACATCAGGCTGAATGTTTCTGCAGCCAGCATCCTGGTGGCCTTCCAGATGGAGCAAATTGTCCTGTTTCCATCGCACAATCCCTCACACCCCACGGCATCTATTAATCTTGGAAAGTTTTACATCTAAAAAAATATTTTGAAACAAATGTTTCCTCTCCCTTACTAATACACACTTGTGCTTAGTTCCTTGATCAACAGAAGAAAAACTTCACAGGACACCAACTTGTTTTAAAATACACTGGTTATGCTTCACAGCTACATGATTTCTGGTACCTCCTGCTTCCTTACTTCTCCAAGGCAATTAGTAACAGCACTTTTCAGTTCTCATGAGCATTCCACTGGATGATCTCAAATGTATTCAGGATTTATTTGAACAACAACAAAATAAACATTGTGCAAAATCAAGTTTAAATTTGTACACAATGAAATGAAATTCTGCCTTCAATGTGAGTTTTTCTCCAATAACTCACTTAAAATATTCCCAAAGTCTTAACTTTAGATTGATACAAAAATATTAATTTTTAATCCACTACTGAAATGGAAAAGGTTTGTTTGCATAATTAACGTCCATGACTTAGGGTGCAACTTCCTCGTGACAAAGATTGACTTGTGTTGACTAAGGACTCATTACCCTGCAAGATGCAACACAAAGAAGGGACTTTCATACCAGCTGCTTTGGAAAACAAGTCTTCCAGCAGTGGTTTGCTCACATCCTTTTTTCCATGTAAAGACAGGGCCTTCAGAGCTTGTTTATAGATGTGAACAGCTAGCAGAAGTACAGGCTTTCCACTGCATAAATCCCTCCAAACTAAGGTTATTGCAGCACTACCTGCAGTGAAGACAGTCAACCCTGAGGAGGAAAAAATGGGCGTAGGTTTTTCCCTGGAAACTACTAGCTCTGCGGGAGTTGGCCCTGGCTGCGGTTAAACATGAAGGGGCCACATGGTTTATGAGAGGCTGCCGCACCTTTGGCAGCCAAGCCACTGGGTGCAGTTGGCAAGCCAAGCACCACTCTGCATGGCTGCAGTCCCTGCTGAGCCTTGCTAGGAGCAGCAAAGGTGCCAAGAGCATGGCAGCGCCTGGAAGCTGCAGCTTAGCCACTTCACACTTGAAAAAAACCAGAAATGACAGAGTGCATCTATATACAGCGAGAGAGAACGCGAGCTAGTGAGGAAAGCCTGAGATCCTGCAGAGAAATATTCCCTCTGCCTGGCCTCAGACAGCCAAGGACCCCTAGGTGAGGCCTGGAATTCAGCTCTGGCTCACGCCAGTGGAAATCCATTCCTTTAATGGGATGAATACTCCTGAATCAGGCAGTATTTGCACTGCACTGCAGCCCCAGCTTCTGCCCAGTCTGTAAAGCAGCCTTGCAGCTTCCCCACTGAGGTGCTGCTAGAGCAGCCACAGCAGCACAGGGCCAGCAGCCGCCGGCTCCTCCAGCGGTTCCCGGCTCACAGCAGAGGTTTGGTGGCGGGTGCACCACACTCTGCCACTTCCACACCCATATATCTAGGCTGGAGCTACTGCCTGCGCCTGCACCCCAGCAGGCCAGGAGGAGCAATTACATCTGAAAGGAGCTTGGGAAAAAAAAAGTCTGTTTAATAACTCTGTGCTGTCAGTGATGTTCAAAAAGATCATGATCTTATTTTACAGTGCTAAGAAACAGTTAAAACCATTAAATGCAACAAGGAAAATAAGAATGTCAACACCTCTGTCTCTTGGATGATTTCCAGACTAGCTCTCTTTATTAAATAAGATACCATGACATGACCACCTGTTTAGCAAAGTGTCTGCAACCCTTTTTTCAACTTTTATATTTCATTTTTCTTAAATTGTTTATATACATGAGAGGGCTCAATCCTAACTGGAGCTTTAGGGCATCCTTGTAATTTTAATAAAAAGGTCAAGCTGAGAAAGGAGTGATGGTGCATTGAAGCAGACAGCCAAGCTCACAACAACGCTGCTTCTGTGCGGGCTACAACGACAGAGGTTGCAAAGGAAGCTCTAGGAATTTTGCTCCAGTATCTGAGTTTGATCATGCTTTAACAAGAAAGAATCTGTGAAGCAGATACTCCAGTAATGAAGTGTGAGGATACATTTGGATTTATGAGTTAGATAAAAAATGGTTACAGGAACAGAGATCTCTAGAAGAATCTCCTATAAGACTGGACTTTCAAATCACAAGTGCGGAAAGGAAAATAGCTTTTAAAAATCACCATCCTCCCTCTCTACTTTGAGTTATGCTACTCAGACACAGGTCTTGCCTTTTCTAGCCAGTTTTGTCACTCTAAGAATACCCTGATCCCTTCAATCTCTTAAAAACACCAAAGTATTTCCACTTAAATGTCACCTAGATTCAACTTACTTTATCAAGACTCAAATATCGCTCCACACCCTACTATGACCACTGCAGATAGAAGCTGCTCCCCTAGCAGCACAGATGGCAGGTAGATCCTCCTCCTGACCACACCAGCTTTGAGTGTCTCAGCAGCCTTGTAATCTACTTCTGGGATCTGTCAGGTGTAAAGAGACTTTTCCAACTTCTTACAAATAGTAATCTACTGTAAATTGGCCTTGGCCTAACAGCAAGAGCAGATCAGTGCTGCTTTAAGGTAGCTGTGAGTTACATCCCAAAATTATTTAACACCCTGTAACAGCTATAGGCAAAGCTGCAGCAGCTTAAATACCAGTTTGGCAAACATGGGGAAACCAAAGAGCCTGGGCTCGCACTTATACTGCAGGTAAAATGCCATTTCTAGGGCAGCCAAAAAAGCAGAAACCTCAGCTTTTGTAATGAGGTTAAGATGAGAAATCTCTTACTCTTGTCTTGTATGTAAGTGTTTTTTGGGCCCCTTGGTGAATTGATTCAGCAGCAAACATGGCAGGGCCTAAAGGAACCCCTTGGCATTCAGCTCAAGCAGTTGAGTTCCCTCTGCAAAGTACAGGGAATAATTAAGCCCCACAAAATGATACCCATGAAAGCCAAAAGCTGAACAAGGAGCCACCGAAGGTGGCAGAAGGAAACACTGAGAAGATCCAGTCTCCAATCCTGTTCCCCTTCAGAATTTCCCAGCCACATTTTGCCATGACAGTGCAGACCCTTCTAGACAGCAAGGTTAAGACAGATGACCTGAGGCTTCCTTTTCTTAGTTATCTTCTACAGACCCTTTAGAAACAGTCCACGGCTCCTTGCAGATCTATGCCTCACAGGTTGCACACCATGGTCTAAGCTTTACCGCAGCCAGCAGGAGAAATGCTGGTCAGTGGATTCACAGACCTCAACCTTCCCATGTCTAACTTTGGAGCAAGCTATTGCAAAATGATACCGGTGGAAGAACTGACACCCTTTTACTATTCAGTAGCTCAGTAATAAAAGCACCATCCAGACTTACATTCATTTCTCTCCTATGGCTAACATAATTTGACTCCTCACCTCCCACAGGAACAGTGTTTTCTAAATATAAAACTCGAAGTGAATCAGAGCAAAAAATAGAGTCTGGAGTTTGTCCTCAGTCATCCCCATGAGGCAATAGAGTTTTTGTCACTTTCTCTTATCATGAAAGTAAAGACATTTTGGGTATTTTGCTTTACTGTATTGTGGGGTTTTGGCATGAGATGACAGGACTCTAACAGGGGCAGTGCAAGGCTTTTCCAGAAGAACAACCCTGGAGTGCCTACCTTAATGTTAGACTTATCTGCCAGAGCCTGTTATGGATCCTTACATTGGGAATTCTACAAGCTACATTCAGCTTTCCCTTCAGCAGCTGATAGAACAGCACAGCAGACAATTTGTGTGACATGGCAAGGGTGTAAAGTGTAGTTAAAGAGTACTTTTCGAGGGGCCATGAGTGATATACTTGGTTATAGCTTCTAACATATGCAAATAGTAACTGATGCATAAGAGAAAACAGATAAACTTGGAGAAGTGCTCAGTGATCACTTCCAGTGATTCCTTCCCTGGAAGGGGAAATCCAGGCATTTTGTTTTCAGAACTGGCTATTTCCCCTGCATCGTCCAGTCCTTGACCAGATAGGAAATGGAAAATCTTCTTCCTTCAGGGGTCTCAGACAGCCCATCAGCATGTGGATCTTAGGAGGTGACTTCAGAAAGAATCTGTGCTTAGACCAGACAAAAGAAACTACTGATACTTTCAGTATCTCCTCCAAAACTAGCTCACATCAGAGAATCAACATCATGGCATATTCTCAAGACTGTACAGTTTGCTTGCCAAGAATAACACTTATAAACCAATGGGCAATAGTGTCTCCAAAGGTTTTACACATCTGCAGCACAGGCCATCTTTCCATGGCAGTATATGCAAACCCAAGACCATATATTTGAAAAAGCACTACTGAAAGGCATCTAGCTTCACTTCTGAGATGACCAGAGCCAGGAGTCCTACTCTGGTCATTAATGGGTGGAAGAAGGTGATTCAGACAAGAGCAACAAGAAACAAGAAGGCTGAAGGGAATGACTCAAACTAGGCTGGGAAATGCTCGCAGAGAGTGTGGTTTAGGAATGATACAGACATGTGATAGCAAGGAATAGGAGAGAGAAGAGTACGCAGAGGGACTGCACCCTGAGCATTAGAGGACCCAGTTCTCTCACCGGCTTTCCCCTATACCTGTTCTGTAACTACATGCATGCTGTTTTACTTCTCTATGCTTCCATTTGCTGTGTGTATTCAAATGATGAACTACCAAAGAATTTTTCTTGTAGTTCCAGATAGATCTTAACACAGTGACTGTAACCAAGACCTTTGGCCTCTGATGCAGTACAATTGCTAATGCACTAACAAGGAAAAGGACATAATTAAAATATGCACTGAAGCACATGACTAATATAGCAAAAAGGTAACTATTCATCCTGCAACTGCACTAACAAGTAGCATAAGAACAGTCAAGCTGAGAGCAGCAGTGCTTGGGAGAGTAAGAGAAAAAGAAAAGATCAGTGCAACTCAGCAAGAAGTCTAAGGCAAAACCCAGAAACGTAATGGATATAAAAGGATATAACCATACCAATATAATGTGTATAAACATACCAACTTCCAGGTCAGCCGATACATCACTGACAAAAAGAAAACAAGCAAATGAGTCACATAACAAGGAAAAAAAAATCAAGATAAAATTCAACCTTCTGCTCAGAGCAGCCAAAGAGAAAGGACACGTTGCCTGCGGTCAGCACCTTACCAGCTTCCCTTGCCCCACTCCTTGCTACACCTCTCCCTGTCTATACAGACACAGCAGATGTCACAGGAGACATTTCCTGCCCATCATCACACAGCTCAGGGCACTGGGGCTTCAGTCCCAGCACTGATTCACTGACTATCTTTACTGCTTCCGCTGCACCTCATTTTACCTAGAGAAGAAAAGAGTTCCTAATAATCATATCCTTGCATCTTAAAGCAGCTGTGAAGGATCAACTCTTCAGGATACTGGCAGACATACAAAAGGCCACAGGATTTTACCAGTAGATAGAAAGATAAGACTTTCATTCAGCTGTTTTAACAGCCACATTTCTCTGGGGTCTGCCTGAGGCTCATACATAGCCTGTGCTGACCACAGATGCTTCTGAGGCCCCGTACGGTGCAGCTCTTACACACCCCACCGGGAGCGATTCTGCTTGGATAATAGCTAACAAAAGGAAGGAGAGCAGGAGTCTGGCCTGCAGGACTTACCCATGTTGTTATCATGTGGAAGGAAGAACTAAGCCTTGCTCTCCTGGATGCACAATAGAGCCTGCAAAATCAGCTGCAAAAAGGATAGCAGAAAGGGTAGAGGAGTAGGTCTTTGCACTTGTAGCTAGAACTTTTCTACCATAAAGGTGTGAGAAATACCTAATACTGTCTTAAAAAAAAAAAAAAAAAAAAAAAAAAAAAAAAAAAAAAAAAAAAAAAAAAAAGCTTACTGATGTCACATTTGAGAAGAGAACCACACTTATTCATTCACAGCTATTCCTGGTCCCATTTCTTGCCAACTATCAGTCTACCCAAAAGGGCAAAGAGACATGGCACAGACAAGGTAAATACCACAGCCAAACATCATGGTCTGCAGGACTTGCTACACATAATACTCCCCGTGCTTCTTTTACAGGCCTTACTGAATGAAAAACATTACTGTATCCCAGTCTTATGTAATGAGTTTGCTTTTAAGTTATAGTTCATGCTTCATACAGAAAATAGACATTTTAGTGATGTTGTAAAGCCAAAACAGTAACCAAAGTCTCCTTACTTGCTATTCCCAGCAAGAAACAATTGCAAATTCAGGAGTGATTTCAACTCACAGCCTGTCATTCTTGACTAGGAGAGAGTAACTGCTACTGATCTCTTAAGGATGGAGGATAATCAGCATCCATCTTCAGCTGTCCCTTTGAGACATGCAGCGCCTGACAAAAAATACAATGATATCATTGATGGCCCTATCTCTAGGACAGAGAAAACCCACAAAGAAAAGATTGTGTGCTATCACACAACCAGTTGTTAAGTGTCTCTTTTGGCAAAATGTACAAATTGGAGGAATTAATAACACTTCTCTTTCCCCTGTGGTGTCTGTTCATGGCAGTATCATGTCTTCAAAGCTAGCAAAGCCTGAGCCATATCCCACAGCAAGAGCTTGGGACACCACCTGACTTTCCCTTCTGCAAACCTCCTCTGGGCTGGAGGAGGTTTGTGCTGAGGAAGGGATGGCTGCTGGAAATGATGGCTACTGGCCACACGTGATAAGTGTTGCAGCAAAAGGAGGCTGCTGAAGTCTTTCAAGCTGCCTTCAGTTAATGTGACAAGAGCAGTTCCCAGTCGTCTGTGGAGTTCAGACTCAGAGGCAGAGCATGCTGCAGGAAACAAGCAGCCAGCGGAGATGAGGGGAAACCAGAGCATTAGGGGTGCTAACGCTGATGAAATTGGAACAACTGAAGTCAGGACTGTGCCCTATATCTGCTGGGTCAGTCTTGCTGCAGGGACAGCTTGTGGGTCCCTTCCCACCCCCCCACTGTGACAGTCCCAGCCTGGCCTCAGTAACACCCCTCTTAAAAATTGGCACAAAAATTCCTGCTACTAATACTGAAATACGCACCAGAGCACCCCCCGCTCTTGCCCGAAGTGTCACAGCAGTCTCAGGACCTCCCCTGACGGCATTGCCTTCGGATTCAGTGGCTTCGTTTGGGTCAGCAGATGCCTGCTGCTCTGGCCCGCTCCCCAGCAGTTCACATGCCCCACCAACCCCAAATTCAGCCCTATGCTCCTACAGCTTCCAGAAGGGCACAGCAAGCGCAGGTGTCTATGGTATTTTAGGATTAGTTTGGGGGGGATGGGGCACTGTCAGGTTTTTGATTTTATTAGTTTTCTACAGGCATTAGAGATTTCTTCAATCTAAAGCAGATGCTGTGCAGATCAGCTTCAGGAGGCCTTAGTTCAACTCACAGATGTCCTTTAGGTCATAGAAATCAGTTTAAAAATCAGAGAAAAAAGAAAAAAAAGACCTGCTGTCTTCCAGCATCTAAATGGGGCATACCCAAACACTCACAGCAAAATTGAACATACCCTCCATGCACTGTGAAACGATAAATCCCTTTATTGGCACAAATTACCAAACGGATTGCTTGCACACAGATTAATGCAACAGCATGAATCCTCTGCATGAATGCAGAGCAGGGAAAGCAGGAGGAGTGAATTTATTTGCTCAGATGCTTCTGATACTTATTTATCAATCACAGAAGAAAAAGTAATTCATGAGTTTAATTCCAAAAATATCTTTGTACAGAGAACAGAGAGCTGTGAAAATTACCCAAATTAAAGAGGAAGGGAAGCAGGTTTCCATATATGAAAGCCCAAAGCTTTTGCCATCTGACTGGTGTCAGTGCTCCTCAATATCATGCCTGAACCCAGAGCTAGGAAAGTTCTTTCTCCATGCAGAAGGATTTCCTAACCTGGCTCACTTGAGCAGCACGTAACAGTAATGAAAAGAGCATGACGGAGAGAGGAGATTTGCTTCATGTAGTACATCATTTATCTTCTGGAAATAGCCTTGGCAAATTCTTTCCATTTCCATTTTTAATTCAGCACCAAATATGGTAAATTAAAGAGAGGCTACAAAACCTTTCTTATGGCAGGGAAGATGAAGAAACAGCTCCTCCATATTTTTAGTTAATTGTGCATTGAATAATGACAGCCAATAGTTCATAAGCCCTATTCCACACGCCTTAGACAGGTCCTTCCTCGCTGCCTGGGATCTGTCGTAGGCATCCTCTTGTGACCAAAACTCAGTCCACACATTTGACAACTGTCCTCAAAAATGAAATTGTCACTGAGAAAATAAACACAAACTGTGCTAAACTAAAACAGCAGCACTTCCTCCTTCTGTTTTTCTCTTTAATTTTCCTGAGCTCTGCTATCCCCGAAATCTTTTACTAATGAAATTACTTGAGCAAGTTTCTCAGGAGACAATAGGCATCACAATCTCATTTGGTGTAAGGGAATTCTTTTAAGCCAAACTGACTCTCCTGCATTAAAACAGAGATCTTCTGCTAAATACCGTGTCTCACCCAAAGAAGAGAAATAAATCCAATAAAAAACAGTGATATATTTACCAAGGAACTAGAGGGCAAAAATAATTGAAATGATCTGTTCCTAAATATATTCTAATGTTGGGAAAACAGAGTCTTTGCTTCCATTTCTGATGATTTTTTTGTTGTTTTTTCCTCTCTCAGTCCACAGTTCCTTTAGGGACTGGTTTAGTCTGTGATGGGAAAAATGAGTGGCCACTGTGGGAGTGCTGAACACACGGGTGCTCCTGCCCAGCCCTTCGTTCGCATGGGAAGAGACTCTTCCCAACCAGAGGATGAAGAAGGCCCTATGGCAGCATTAGGCCGGTAACGGGGAAAGGCCACGACTACCAGACAGTGCTCCCCCGTCTCTCTACGCACGAGCGACAGGTAGCCAGGTCCCAGGCTGGGCTGACCAGCGGTGGTGTGTCAGGAGAGAGGGTCTGAGTGCAGCGTCCCAGGGGCTCTCATACTGCCGGCATGGGAGATGCCAACATCCTTTCCTCCCCACGCCACCCAGCCCAAAGCAGGAGCCCTAAAGCTGCAGCTCACCAAGCACGGAGACATCTACGGCCTCATCCCAATGCAGGTGCCAGCCTCAGGGCGCTTCCATTTCTGTGCCTTTGTTTGAAGCATTGTCAGCTCCAAAGGGGCCCAAACGCAAAGAACTAGTGCCCCAAAACAGGCTGAGAGCATGAGATCTGCTGCTCCCCCCCATGGCATGGAGGTACACCCCAGTCATCTGGCAGGGAGCAGGGGCTCATACAGGCATGCAAAGGATACAGACTCTCCTGAAGTGACGCAGTGGAGCTGGGGCACACCCAGGCAAACAGTGCGAGACTGGCAGCACAGCTAGCAGCACTGGGACTATCCCTGTCTCGTCACAGGGCTCTGGAGCAGGGATCAGTGCATCCATCACCTACAGGCACAGCACCTTAGGGGCTGCTGGGTAAGACTCTCCCTTATGCTCATGCTGTAAGCTAGCGAGTTTGCCACAGCTGATGAATCTCCTGTAGGCATCCTGATCTTACTGAGCAGGGACTGGTGATCAACAGTCACCAGCCTTTGAAAACCAACACCAGGCATGGAGGCCTTAGGTGCCTTGCACACAGGTGCTAGAGCACTTTGCACTGCTCTGCAGCTGTCACAGCACTCCTCATCCATTTGCATTTGCTATATGCCAGCCTATCTGCTCTGAGCTTTATTTTTCTTCCTTGATCTCTTCTTTGGAGACCAACAAACAGCAAGGTAAACTATACTGGATGTTCATCAGATCTTGTGAGGATCACTTCTAAAAGCACTTGAACCAGAAGTTTTCGCACTGCCCGTCTCATCTTGCTGGACACAGGAGACCTCCAGCTGACACTGGGAGCCCCTTTGGCAGCTATTGAACCCACTTTGCCTTCCAGCCAGTGGCTCAGAGACCACACAACTGGCTGCAGGGGACATGTCCAAGCCTCAGTGAGGCTGGAGTTGCATTGCCATTTCTATGACCCATTTTTCCTCCCAGTTTGATGCTGATAACTCACTGCTTCAGTTTTCTGAACACAATGATAGTAGTAATTATAAAAAACAAAAAAAGCAGTGATCAGCAAAAAATATTCCCGCCATCCACTTGAATATTTTTTTTCAGTTATGCATGGGACTACAGACTGTTTGTTTTGTATTTTTGCTACAGACATTTTGTTTGAGCCATGAAAGTGGCTCTACTTAGAAAAAAGAAAATATTATCTATGGGAAGTATTGCTGCCAAATGCAAAAAAGATTCTTCCCAAGTAACTTCAGAAGAGTTGGGTTCAGCCAACAGGGCACTATTTGAGCAAGTTTTCTTTTAAATAATTTAAAAAGTAACAACACCATAAAAGGACTACTTGACACAGTCCAAGCAAGTGGATTTCATTCAGGACTTGAATATAAAATTGGGTGGAAAACTTGAAAGGGAAAGTTAGAAATTACTTACAGTATTTACAATTATTTTGTTAAATAACTAAGTTACACATGTAGCACCAATGCCCCCATGTTGATTTGCAACAAAAGTTGGGGGGCCACCTACTTATGAGAGCATCCAACCACACACACTGATTCCAACCAGTGAAATACTTCAGGGGATTGGTACTAAATGAAAATGGGAGAAGAAGAGGAGGGAAAACAACAGTAGCGGAAGAGAAAGTAGCAAGGAGGAAAAGAAAGGGGGAACGAAGAAAAGCAAGAGCCCTTTCCTAGCCTTAGCCTCAGACCACAGCCCTATGTCCAAACACTGCTCAATATGGAAACCAAAAAGAAAACTGCATCTTGAAACCTAGCGTAATTTTCCAAGGGGTTTGTTAACCTACAGGGCAAGGACATTCACACCTGGGAACAGCAGCTGCTCCCAGAGAGAAAGGAGAAGCAAGTCAGTAAGTACACATGCTTCCAAGAAGGCAGGTGTCTGAAAAGCTTGTTCAGAGTCCAAACCCAAGCCAGAGCTGACAGCCCTGGCTAAGGGCTTTCCTTGAGTGTTCGGGATGAATACATGAAATAGCACCTTCCCCATTTTCTGCCCTTTCTCAGGAGCAAAGGGGAAGAAACAGCAAGTTTGACCACAGCATCCCAGCATCTCCAGGTCCTGCTTAACCGGGCAGCGTACTGCCCTATGGCTGCCCTTTCCTGGCTACGTGCACCTGGAGAGCCACCCAGCCCAGATGGAGACCGATAGGCACTGGGGCAGGAATGAGCAACACAAGGGATCGATGGCAGATGAACTCTGCTGCATCCCTGCAGAGGGTTTTGAGATTGGTTTCAGCAGACCTAGGCTACTGCCACTGCTAAAAGAGGTATCCTTGCATTTTGCCCCAAGGTCCCAGTCCACATCCCTGTCACTTTTTGCACCAGCACTAGCCTTGCTGAAAACTAGACTGATGAACAAAACGGTTAGTTTAAAGCAGATGCAATGAGGCAAGGGGAAACCACACCTTTAGACAGCAGTATGGACTCTAATGGACAAAAGCTAGTCACAAATCCATACCAAGTATTGTTTAGCACAGTGCCAGGCTCAGTACAGCTTTTGGGTTGGTGTGTGGCCAGCTTAGGTTGCAGGCAAGGCAAACTTGTGTTTGCAGAAGATGAAACAGGCTTGTATAATTCTAAATCTCAAAGGTGGGACATTCCCCAAGCACCAACTTAAGAAATCACATACAGGTGTTTTCCCCAACCTAAAATGGTAATTAAAACAGCATAAACATTAGGCTGAAAAAATCAAGCACAGCAGATCTCAGCTGAGACACTACAAGTTGAAAATGCTTGAAGCACACCAGGATATGGGTTTAACAGAGTTTGTCACATAGCACTAATTTCAGTGGGGTAGGGGATCGGCATAATAAGCTGCAGGAGATGGAGCATCCCTAGAGTCCCCCTGCGTCCATTACTTGCTGGGTTCTCCCATCCGAGCTGCCTTACTTCATCTGAGTAATAGACACATGAATCTTTCATTTGCTGTTTTTTTGACAAACCTCTGACAACCAGATGCCTGCAAGCAGAGAGCAAGCCCAGGCTTTGGAGCTGAGGCAAGCCGGCAGCATGGGAAACTGGCAGCTTGACCGTATCAGCAAGAGCCATATGTTATTCTTACCCAAACTCAGCCGGTTCAGGGCCTTTCAACATCACAAGGGCCTTATCTGCATTCTTGGAGAAAACAAAATAATGTGCTAGCCTTGGCCAACAATTTCACCAAGGAGCTTTAATAAAATCTCACAGAAAACCATTTAATTCATGTTATTTTGATATACACCACAATGTTATCAGCTGAGAACCACCCTCCAGGGACAGGCTGCCAGCAGATGTACTCGTGCTGCTGCAGTAATGCCCCAACAAAAGCGTGCCGATAGCACACCCTAATCCCACAATGGATAAGGACAAATTATCACACAGTTGTCACGATATAAGAGCCCAGGGACCTTGTAACAGCACACAAACTGCAGCAGCTTGAAAATAATCTTTGGAATAATGCTGAAGCAGAGTTAATTAGCCAGAAGGAAAGCAATCAATTAAGAAAACCAAAATACAAACTAACAAAGTTAACTCAAATGCCTCAAAGAGCAACAAGGTACAGGGAAAAAAAAGTGTAAAAAGCAGGAGATATTTAGCTTTGTCTCCCAAGTCCAATAGTTTGCTAAGTAATTTAAGAGGTACTCCTTCAGCTTCTGCATAGCAAAAATAATGGACAGGGAGATGATGTGTACCCATACAAATATCTACTTTTTCTCCCAGACTTCACATCGGAAATGTGACTCCAGCTGGAAAGTGAACTCGGCTACAAAGACAAAGTGAAAGAGGCTGGCTTGGCCCAGGCCCCACCTGGGAGAAACAGCCACAAGGGAAATGATTAAGATGCAGCAGAACTGATGAAGAGTAAAGTACTGTTTTAATGTACAATTTTTGTTCTGTTGCACTTTTTTTGTTTGTTTCTAAGTAGATCATTTCTACTTCAACAAATGTACCTATAAAATTGACTTCTAGGGTCTGTCTAGACTCAAACATTTCTAGCTTGTTTTACAGCCAGATCTGCTTAGCTGATTTCAGAACTGGTTAGAGTTATCATATGGACTTCAGGTAGTTCAAAACAAGCAGGCAAATTTTTACTCCACTAAGTTCAAGGTAACTTTGAAAAGTAGATTAAAGCTAATAAAATAAAAATGTTCAGGTTGTCCATAGTCCTATAAACACAGGTTAGCGCTATAGTTTTAGTATGAACTTAGATAACAAGTTTGAGCCATGTAGCAGATTCCTGGCAGCCAGGGGAAATCCATGTAGGTCAGATGTCAAATAAGCAGGTGATTTCCTTTTACGTTTTATCTGCAACTGCACTGGCATCGCATTTCCAAAACACAAAGCAAAAAAAATAAAGCAGTTTCCTATTTCATGTTATTTATTTAAAAAGTAATAACCACAGCAGAAATTACTAAAAGGTAATTCTAACTGCTGGAAGGCAGACAGCAGCATCTGACTACATTGACTACTTATTGTCATGCAACAGGCTGGTTAACAATATACCAATCATTTTGAAGTAACGGATTTTCCCATCCTGTGAGATTTTAAAGTTTTTCTTAGTTTGGAAAGAAGAGCAAGAATATCATAAACACTGACAACATTTTTAAACTGAAAATCCAAATTAAGTTTGATTCATTTCAGTCCAAATATTTTATTCCCACAGTTCCAAACAGAATATTTAAAATTCTTTCCACTATTTTACCTAGTTGAGCCGAGCTCCAAGTTGAGCTCTAATAAGGTCATTTTTCTCTGTGTGTGTCATACCTTCATTCCACAGCCTTGCTGTACAGCTCACTTTTCCAGGTGCAGTGTCAGCTTAGGCCTTAGCCATGCCAGCCACTCAGTCCACTAATTTAGAAGCTCTGGTTTTAGGCTAACCGCATGTTATTTGGTACCTATTTGATAGCAACCACCACGGCAATTGAGAGCATTTGTCACATCCAGACCCATTCCAGCACTCCAGCACTCTCACCCCATCTAGACATGGCTTCCCACTTCTGTCAGTATGTCTGGCAGAGAAACAAGATATGCCTGTCACAGAGTATCTTTAAAGCAATTAAAAAATGGGGGAAGTGGACTGCCTGAGCATGTTTCCTCTTTTACATTTTGTTTGATAGTGGATTCAATTTGTCTCTGCAACTACAAATTTAAAAAGGCACTAAGGTGCCCAAATCCAGTCTTAAAGCTCTGCCTATTATTAATATTGTTCTGTCATCTGTTGAGTGACCAGGGACCACTGATCCTTTACGTAACACGGTAGCGCTGGCCAGTGGCATGCGCTTTGCCACCAGGACAGGTTATGGAAGCAGGTCTAGTCTCTGGAGTAGAAGTGTTGCTCCAAGAAATGGCCCCAAGGTATAGTCTAAAAGCCAGAAATTAGAAGTACCTGTTAACCCCACCTCTTTCTCTTCATCAAAATCACAGCCTTATGTGGGTGCATATAACTAATTTCAGATTGTAAGAATGCAAGTGGAACATGCAACTTAAAATGCAGCTCGAACTCACTTGTTTTCACATAACCTGCTTTTTACTTATTAATCATTGCCTGATTCCCTGTCTTAGGGTCTGCCCTTCTTGACTCTAAATTTCCTGGCTGTTGCCAGTTTATTTAATGTCAAGGGTGAAGGGGCACAAAGCCCACTCTAACAAATACACTATGAAATTAATTTTTTTTTTGGCTAAACTTAAGTGTTTATTTTTTAAGCATCCCCTCTTCCCCAGAGCCTGTGTTGTTTTTGCATTTCTAAATCCTAATTCTGGTTCAAAAAGTTAGGAGAGCAGTTTATTTGTTTTTATTTTGCTTAAATGGATGTAGAATTCATTAAAATAATCGAGATAAGCAATAGGCTATCACTAAGTAGTAAAGAAAAGTTTTCTTGCTGTTTCCAAGAGTTTCTCACTATAATCCTTCAAAATTTTGAAAAAAATCAGCAAGAAATCTTCACATCAATTTGAGTGTTATATCTCAGAAGTCTGGCCATGATAGTACTGAAAAGTAGCAAATCACTTGACAGTACTCCATTACTCCATATTTTTTAAACCATCATTAAAACAAGTCATAGCTGAAGCATAATTTGTGATAAATATCCCTAAGTATTCATGAATATGCCTAACTTCTCACAGAACCCAAGAGGACATCAGGGTCTGCATAAACACTTTTCTGAGGTGAGATTACCAGCTTGCTTACAGTACAGGGTGTGTTTATGCATTTTGCTAAATCTGAGGCTTGAGAGCCATGTTCTAGGACACCATGTATTGTTACTGTTCATACAGTCCCAGGTTCAGCACGCATCCCTGGTGCTATGCAGAAATCCACACACACAGTCTCTGAAAGAGACTTCCTCTGCATTTGTCGTCAGTGGAATATTCAAGTCCATCAGGGCTGACTGCAAGTCACAGCTAAGAAGTCAGATCCTGCAGAAGATGCAGATACAACAGGGCAGGAAGAGTCAGAATCTCCAGTTGCTGGATGTGGGGTGTCAAACATCTAGTGCTGAGACTTCCCATGAAAATTCAGGCATGTATGAGCCACCTAATGTAGAGTGGGTCTGAGCTTTGAGACTCCTGGTCTGTCACCACTCCAAAGAGTAAATAGATTACCAAGGTGCAGGTATAGAGATACACTGCCTCCAAGTGAGCTGATTGTCACAGAGGCTAGAGCTAAAGAAGCAGAAGTTGAGAACAAGTCTAATCTAAACGTCAACACAATTTCTCCTCGTAGTAGTTGTGCCCAAGCAGAGCAAAAAGCACCGAGATATCTGATCAGGTGCTTCCATGCAAAATAAGGTGGAAAATAGTCCCAAGTCACTATATGGTTTTTGTAATCACAAGGTGGCTTGCTGACAAGTTCATGAAGGACACCAAGCTAGATGTTGAACCTAGAGGAAGCCATGCAGTGCTCTGAACCATTGGGGGGGCGGGGGGGGGAAGAAGGGGGGTCACTGACACTGTGGTCAGCCATAATGAGGATAAGCTTGCACATATAGCTGTAAATCTCCAATGGGTGGTCAGGCATGACATTTTGGTAGCATTACGCATCAGAACTATGCAAACTGAACGGGACCACAAGCCACGCACGTTCAAGGAATAATGCCAAAAATATAGACCTGTGGCACCAAGGGGTGGCACTGCCTGTGTGTGTGGGACAGTCCTATCCTCACTTAGACAGGACAATTATCCAGTAGATGTAGAGAGACTGAAGTCCCAGCCAGGGCTGCAGCCTCTTCAGCCTGAGTCCAGGCCTCATCTGCATACCCAGCCATGGGGCTGGCAGACAGCTCCTGCTTTGCATCCGCACTCAGAGTGCAACAGTGATCTGATTGCTGTTACCAGCACAAGTCCCAGTAGGAGGAAAGCAGCCACACACCTCAGGGTGGTTATTAGCCCTGCACATTGCACTCACAGGCAGATGAGTACAGCTGAGCTGCTGGAGCAAAGAGCTTGGCTACTGTCAGCTGCTTCCAAAACAGCTGCAGATTTTAGCAGGGCTATGGAAGTCACAGCAATAACTTTGCTATACAGGCTTGGCTGACCTGCTGCCTTTACTCCTACACTTTTAACTCCAATAACCCTAAAAAAGCTTTTCATTGATCTTATCAAAAGTGCTGGCTCATCCAAATGCCCTGGTACCCTCTGGCCATTCACTGAAGCAATTTTCTGTACAGTCCTGTCTGTTGCTGAAAACAAAGTGAATAACTTGTTGGAAAGTAAAGACAGAGCATGTGAACCTAAAGGAAATGTCATATTCTGAACTGTGTAGTGTAGTTCAGCCTGTTTATAATCTTCTGTATGCTCTATAAATCCTATTAAACATCAGAGAATCCAGACCCACATTCATCCTCAGGACTCAAATCTACATGAAAACAGATTTCACTGATTCCACTGCCCCAAACTGTCAATAAAACAGTGGTTACTTACTGAACATGACTTTGTGGCATTTAGAGAGTTACAATTCCACAGCAAACAGAAGAGGCAGAAGCCATGCAAGTACTACACAGAGTAGAAACATACATTCAGCTTTTTACCGAGACTTTATACATTTCAGCCCAATTGATCCCACTCGGATGCAGACAAGGTGCTTTCAGATCAAGCTGCTCTTGCCTTATAGTGTAGCAGCCCACTTCCACATACAGATCACTGCTGGTGAACTAAAGGGACTTCTTAAATTCTTTCTCACACAATCCCACATGACAATCGGTTACAGCAGTCTCGAATGTTTAAAAAAAAAAGCCAAACATTTTTTGTTACGTAAGCTACACTCATTAAGGATATAGTCCAGAAAGCCATTTACAGTTGTGCTAAACAGTATGCTCTCAATTCTAAAGATATCATTTGAAGTCACAGACAACTTCAGCATTTGCAAGTAAGCAGAAGTTTTTCTGAAACGCTTCTTGTGGTTCATTATTCACTGGGCTGAAGATCTAGGGGAGACAGACTACAGAGGGACATTGGTTCCCACAGCTTGTGATCAAGACCCCCAAGACTCCTACAAGCTAAGCAGTAAATGGAACTTTAACTTGGGGGCCTCTGACAAAGGCCTAGAGGTCCTGCTAGACACACAGCTACAAGAAACCTGAGGATGCTGCAAATTTCTAAGCTCATTGAGGTGTAGGACATCACAAAGAATCATCACAGCCTGAGCTTGACCCCAGAATCCTGAAGCAAACTTTGTGCAGGTGTCAGCCTGCTCCAGTCACATCAAAGCTGATCCCAAAGACACCTTCCCCCCCCCCCCCCCCCCATTCACAGTCTAAGCACTAGCAGAAAAGAGCATCACCTTGTATCAAAAAATGAGAACTAGGATGACCTTAGGAAAAATCCTCTTTTTGAAAGGCAATTACTGATTCACTCAGGAAGGAGCAGACCAGGTAAAACTACCAATTGTCACCACCACAGAACAGCTGCTCATTTGAAATCTGCAGAAATCTTTTGCGTTATCACCTGCACCTGGGCAATATTCCTCAGGAGACACCAAGCCCTCTCCAAGCCTTGTAATTCCAATAAAATTGTGGAACAGTTCACTCCATCAGGACAGAGCTTGTTCTTGTGTTTGATGACAACGATTGATTTAACTGAGCAAGTATCTTTTTTCCCTAATTTCGTCAATTTTGCTCTTTCCTCTGGGATTTATTGGTAGACCACACACTTGTAAGTGATAAACAATTTTCCATTAACAGACAAAAGGCTGCTGTTGGCTTGTTTTCTGTACAGTTTTTTTTCTCCTTTTTAAAAAAAACTGAATAGCTGATGCTACTCATCTCAGATCCAGTTCTTATTTTGCACAAGCCTGCTTTTCTCCTTCTTAACACCAAGCATTACACATGCTGCATATTAAATCCCAGAAGACTTCACTCCCTGATCATCTAGGGTCTTGCATTGGTTCCGATCTCCTACACATCTGAGACGGTCATATTTCAGGCCAAGTTCAGATTTCTAAAGGGTGTGAAACACCTCAAATCAAATGGGACAGAGGTACTTAAAGACTCCTCACCTAGAATCTGTGAGGGGAAGTATTTGAAGACTTCCCACTTAGAATCAGGGAAGGTAGACCATCGTGGGGAAGCAGATGGCCTAGGAGGACACTTCATGCTATTCAAATGTAAGGATACAGTCTTCAAAGCTGTTCAGCCTTTCAGACATCCCCTCATTTCAGTCATTCAGAACAGGGCATTGCAAGGGGACCTGCTGGCCCAGTTTTGCAAAACAGACTTTTCTGAGTTAATTCAAGACTGTTCCTCAAGCAAGCTGATAAGTTCCACTTTTATAGCATTTAAATGTCCCAAGCCTCTTCAGAAGCACATTAAACGAACAGCTTCGTTATGCTACACAGGCTGTTAAAGCTCTCCTCTAAAAATGCAGTGCATTTTACCAGCAGTCCAGTGTTTTATAATCATATAAAACTAAGCTTTTCTTTAACAAAGCAGCTTCAAACTCCTGTTCCACAGCCAACTCATGCAGCCATCTGCATTACTTCCTCATCTTATAAAAAGAGGTCCTGGCTGCAGGGCATATAAAACAGGGCCTTCCTCTGCACTTCAGTTTTTCCCTGTGTTTTACTGGAGTCTGAAACAGGGTTCAAAGCATTCAAAATCATCCTTTCACTACTGGAGAAAGGTGAGAATGCTATCAGTCAAGATGAGGCCCACCAGCAGACACTCCACCCCCAGAGACTTGCTTCATCATAACTGGTAGAAATCTACTTTGAGCAGGAATTAATAAGAATCAAGACAGACAGAAGGAAAGCCAGTTGAGGCTATTTTGGTTTACATAATTCACCTAAATATCAGCCTTCCCTTTATCATATCCCCTAGTCAAGGCAAAAACCTTGCCAGGCTCACTTCCATGGAATAACTGTAGTATTCCAAGGCACTGGGCAGCAGATTACCTAGCAGCAGAGCAGATACCTAAAGTTTGGGCATTCAAGCAGTCCTCCCTCTTTCTCAAGTACTTCCGATACTGAAAAAATAACCATGGTCCTTATGGTGTTCTCAAAATCTTCATTTCCTTATTAGCCAGTCCATTTGTTGTCTGGATTGGATTTAGCCTCTGATTAACTGCATTGAGTATTTCCCTGATGACTTCAGCAGATGCAAATACAGCTTCTTACTGGCAAAAGACTTCAGCTTTGAGTTGCAGAGTAACCGCTAGTCCTAATACAGTTGTAGGTGCTCCAAAATTTGCTGTCTCAAAACCTAACAGTCATTAACTTGATAACACTCACTGTAGTTACAGACCAGCTGATATCACTCCCTGCAGGTTATGCATTTTAACTCTAAATATAAGTGTAACCAGCCATGTGGATTCAAACATCCAAATTTTTCCAAATCTGTAGCCCAAACAGGCTGAGTCCATTTTTAAATGAGCATGCTTGCTCCTTCCTTTCTCTTTTCAGCATCAGTTACACACTCTGCACACCAGAACTTAAGATCACAAGTTTAAGTAAATGTTATTCTATGTAACTGAAACTATTACAGTAACCCACTTTATTTATTCTTCCCAAACATCCCTTTTATAATATGCTTCAATAAAAAGGATCTGCAAACCTGACAGGAAAAGAAAGACATACCCAGCTCTGCCAGGAAATTCCGCAACTGCTACACCTTGGAAAGCTACATGTGTGTCTAGGACACCCACTACACATACCCATAACATGTCTTTTAAGCATTACAGGCCACTTTCAAGCTGGTATTGAAAAATCTTTAAACATTCTGGATTAAAGGAAAACTAGGGGTTTTCTGAAGACCCAAAGGGCTGTAGAGTACTTTAGTTCAAACAGAAACAGAATGTGGTGGCTCATTCCAAAGTATCAAAGCTACTTATTGACTTATCTCCTTACTAGCTGGTAGAATTCATGAATATTCAGAGCTATTAGATATTATGTTCTCAGGGCAGAAATATCCTATCTTTTATAAATTATACATGGACTCTTTGCAGACAACTGAGAAAGCCAATTAGCCAAGCTGAATTTGCATATCAGTCAAGGAGAAATTGTCCCTTATTCAGCTGCCATGCAAAAAGCATCTCAGATTCCAAACAATACTCCCCCCACAGTTACCCCAGACTTGATCTCAATCTAGTACATGATCTAGACCTTTCCAGCAACCTGGAACCCAATCTAGAACTCTTCTAGATGTCTATTTGTGGGAACCCAGCACCCATCTGAGCCGCATGAAGCTCAAGTCACAAGCACAGCCTTCACCCCAGTTTCAGAGAACAGGAATTTGGCTGCAGAGCAGAAGGATTTGTGGCTGGCCCTGCAAAGACTCCCCTAGGTGCCTGGTCTTACACATGAAACAGAAATATTGTAGGCACACCAGGGCTCCTCCAGGCCCTCTGGTCCATGCAGACTCTGCAAGGTGAGCCTATAGAGAACCACAGAGGGACTTAGCAATTCCCAACCACACCTACTGGATGTCCCCGAGTTCACAGTAGAGGGAGGTAGAAGAACAGCCATAGAAAGCACTACAGCTTCAGCGTCGGATCAGGAGGTTAGCAGTCACAAGAGTAATCATAAAAATACCTAGAACATCCCAGTCAGGTCAGCAGAGCTGACCAAGACTGGGCTGAACGCCATCTGTACAGCCCCTTCCCAGCATTCACACACACTCACTTTAACCTTGGCTTCATACTCCATTTGCTGCAATGAATTGCCATGCAGGCAGTTGTTCATCCTTCTTCCCTGCACCACAGTTCATATCACTCTTCAGTGTCCACAGGCAGGATCACTACTGGCCACTCTTTATACATGGAGATTGTTCCTACTCTTTGGCTTCAGGAGATAGGAGCTGGACTCCAGACCAAGGAGTGCATTCCAGCCTAGTCTTGATATACAGTGGGTATTAAAAGCACTGCTATTCTCTGTCCATTTCTTCTCATAGTTACTATGCTTTCATTCAGCCCACATTTATCTGCACTTTGTGATTTATCTCACCACATTTGGATCCCAGGCGTTGTGATCCCAGCCTGTGTGTCCCAATTCTTTTACTACTATAACTCACTCTTTCCCCCTCATCATATCTCACCAGTTAGGAGCTAGGACCAGGTTCTGAATTGTATTTACCAGCTCAGCAACCAGCTCATATAGTTGCTTCACGTGGGCTGACATGATGCTATATTTAGGGCACGTCCCTATCTTATTTTTATAACTGCTTTTAATGATTCATCATGGGGAAATTAGCAGTCCTACACCACCATGGAAATGGAGACAAGCATACTTTCAGGAAAACTGCCAACACCCTCTCTCTCCAAGAAGCATTGTAATTGGCACCAACAATTGTGCTCATGCTGATCCATGCTCTTTTACACTTCATGCCTGTATTTAAGTGCAAGAAGGCATAGAAACAGTACAGAAGAGGCATGTGACTATGTGAAACCCATATGGGAAAGTGTTGGTTCCTTCCTTCTCTAACATCAGCCTGTATTTATTGCAGTGTCTGTTTACAGCTCATGGTTTATACAAACTCAGCAAAGCAGGTATTTGCAGTCAACTAGGAGCACACAAATGGTCAGTTGCTAAGTCTCAGCTGATGGGCCATAACATCCGCTTACATTCTGACACCATACTTTAAACTATGGCAGCCAAACCTGGGGCCAGAGGCAGATGTCTATTCAAGCAATCATACCACCAGGAGACAGCAGTCCTTTGCAGGAGACCAGAAAACCCAGCCTTTGTCCCCTCCCCAAGCACAGCTAGGTCTGGGACACTATGTCTGCCCATAGCGTTAGGGTCAGTCCATTGCAGCAGTAAAAGTTTGTTTCCTGGAACATACTGTCCTTCCTCCACAGCTCTTTGACAAAGCTGAAGATGCAGGCACCATGAATCTGTGCTATTTTAAGATTTTAGTGAGATGTTTTTTCTTAAGGAAGAGATTGTGTTAAAAAAATCCAAACATCAAACAAAACAAATTTATTAATACTGATAGGTGATTGTATTCATAATCCTTAGAATCACTTTTGATAGCAAAAAGACATTTTGCAAGCAAATAGCCCATTTTGCAGTCCAGTGAGTTTTACTGTTTTTCAAAAGAAAAAAATGCACTGAAATGTAAAGCTGCAGTTTAAGAGCTGTCTGTCCTGCGTACCCAGTAAACAATAAAGATGAAATTTCACATGTGGCTTGATTAAATGCATATTTAAGGATTACAACTATTGCAATCTGTTGAATATATAAAACTTTTTCTGTTAAATGCACTTGGGCTGTACCTCTGCATTCCCTCGTGCGCTGACAGGCTGGATGCTAGGACAAGACACCAGAGAGCTGCTTCTCTCACCTGCTCTGTAAGCTTGGATATACCTTCTCTAGGCTGCATTTCCCATTCTCCCTGTCCTCTCCCAGCCATGTTACATGTCCTCTGAGAACAGCTGCCAGCTTGGGGGCCATGGCCAGACACATCTAGCCTGTGAATCCCACTGGGGTCACTGCATAACTCAGTGCAGAGAGCACGGCCTGAGAGTCCTAGCTACAAAGCGTTCCCCCAAAGACATGCTCTAACTGGGCTGAAGCCCTACAAAGAGAAGCCCAAAGGCATTGCATAGTTTCTCCTCTGCATCTCAGAAAAACAAAGCAGGACTTTCCTGAGCATTATCAGCTTTGGGCTAGCTCACAGGACACCCTGAACCTGGCCAGGAGGGAAGCCTATCTATGTCAAGGTCACCTCAGGACTCCACATGGAAGGATCCCACTAAAAAACACCCAGAAAAGGATCAAGATCAGCCAAACCTTCTGAGGTTTGGACTGCTGAGCCAGAAAAAGGCTCCGTACAGCCAAAATCCCACCAGGTGCCCCATATGGGCCAAGGCAGAAGTAGGGGCTGTAGCAGCTGCGAGACTGCCAGCTGTCCTAAGCAATAGCCTTGCCAAAGTAAGCAGAGTGTTTCCTCTGAAATAAGAGCTCCTAGACAGACCTATGTCGGGGAGATAAGAAAGGAGACAGGGCTGCCAGGTCCCAAGCAATTCCCAAACACCACCATACACTCTTGGCTGTCTCCTGAGGAAATGGGAGCTGAATGCATTCAGCATTTTGCATTAACTCATTAATTTGCAGGACAGCAGCTGAGGCCATGAGCTACCAGCATGCCAACCTGCACCATCCCACCACAGCCTCTCTGGCTACCAGACTACACCAGGGAGTATTACACAAAGGCCTGCAGCACCTTGAACCACTCTCACACGACAAGTGTTAAACTGGACAGCCCCAAGGGCAATTACTGAGTTGGCAATTGCTGAAGGTGCTGGGAGACAAAGATGGGAAGACAGATGGTGCTGCCCACTGAAAAGAGGCTGTCTGCACCTCTGCCAGCCAGAGCAGACCCTGAGTTAAGTCAGAATACAGGCTCATCAAATTAATTCTGCTTAGTCACAAAGATAATTTATTGCAGAAAAAGTACAAAGTAGGTACTGAGGGGTTCAAGATGAAAGTCCAGCAAGATCTATTCTGCTTACCAACAGAGACTTGTCCAGGATTTGCTTTTCCTCAAAGAGCAAGTTGTTTATCCTGAGATGGCTAACAAAGCACTCCCAAGCCTTCCCCAGCAGAGCAGCGGGCGCAGGCTACTCTGGGTACCCCGCCAGGGGCCAGGAGGGGATTGCTCCAGTTGGTGCTGTGCAAGGTGTATAATCACCTGTGGCAGTGGGGTCACACCAGCATGCGAGCAGCACAGCTTGTACCACGCACAGCTCTCCTTTTCATCCCAGCGTTGGAGACAATTACACTCCACCTATCCCTGTACAGTTAATCTTGTTAACCTGTTCTGCAAGATTAGAATCAAATTCAACAGCTTTACTGCAAGACTGATGACAGACAGCACTCCCATATAGAGTAGAGCAAGGAAACTGCTTCTTCCCAAAACACTTGTTTCCTTCTCCCCACCCCCCCTCAAGTGCTTTAAAAGTTAGAGTGAAAGGATTTAATCTCCTTGAGCATGAACACTCCAAAAATATTTGAGCTTGGAGCATGCTTTGCTATCTCACAGCCTTTCCAGCTACTTCACCCTGCATTAATAGTTGTACTATGTAACTGGAGAGCCATTCCACAGGCAGAGATCAGTGTCAGAAGCCTGAGGCTGAGACTATGCTACAAGCTGCAGAAAGAGCTAGCTCAGACAACAGGGACTGTATCCAAATACAGATCCTTACCTCACTAATGATGCTAATAATAATAAGCAGACACAGACAATTAGCAGCCATGAAAGAGCTCTGGGGTTTCATTCAGTCCTTACAAAGTAAAGATTCCTACAGCCAGAAGCAAATAAGTAGAATCTTAAAAACAGCTGAAGCAATTCAACAACTTCTGCATGCAGAAGTTACGAATAAAATCCTGCCATAAGTCAGGCTGTTGCAAGGGCTCCCACAGCCCTTTGGTTGTGTCAATCATCTGACCGCCTTCAATGAGAATGTTTTTATGAGTGAGGACTTTTGGCAGAAGTAAAGTTTGAACAACGAAGTACTTGCACATAATGACAGATTCATGGAATAATATGATTATTTATACACACTGGCATGGGACCACTAAGCTTCCCATATAATTACGTACTGTGTTTGGACATGTAGTTTATCTCAGATGCTTTTATTTGGGTAGTTTTGTGGCTCATGGAGGCAATCAAACACCAGACCACACTTTGCCCTCAGTTTTATACTGGTGCTGATTCAGCATAGCTCCCACATGTCGCAGTTTCTGCGGAACTATGCCAAGGCAGCGGTGGCAGATTTCATCCCACTTAACACAAGGTGGTAAAGGTATGCTACCCTCACCCCAAGCTTTACTGGCCAGATCTCTAGTACCCACACCTCTTTGCCTCCCTTCACCTTTGTGTGAAGCCAGCGGTTTTATTCATCCTGCTGACATCCCAAAATGACTCGGCCAAGGCCCCTGATTTTGAGCTCTGCTCCCAGAACTCATGGCCTGGTACATGCACTTCAGGGGGCACAGGCTTGGCAATACAGGCTGCTGGACAAAATACTGAAGCCAAAAGTAAGACCAGAGTATTTTCTACAGGTTTTTACATACATGGCACAAACAGGCTATTTTGGTACCAAAGCAGTACTTCCAAGTCCAAGACAGTGTCACAAGTGCACTACCTTATGGACAGTATCTTGTGGCAACCCAGGCCTGCAGAGCACATGTCAGCAGAGGAACAAGCAGGTAAATACACAGCTTTTCTTCAGCTGTCAGATCTCTTGTTCCCAGCTGCTACAACATGCCACAGGAAGATAAAATATTTTGCTGTCGTTACTCACAGGAATCTTTCTTAATCACCACTGGCAAAGGAACGGATCCAAAAAATCTTGCATGTAGTTAGTGTGGAACACAAGTGTTTCAGGGAAAAAAAGAACAGGTATCTCATGGGGTAACAGACATGAACAGACACAACATGGGAAACATGCAGACCTCCTATACAAGAAAAACAGTTTGGGAGAGGCATCACCCATAGTGAGGTAAGAAATCTTACCTATTCATTTATGGTATTACTGAGTTTTCTGTTAATTGAAGTATTTTTCTTCATAGAACAGATCAGCAGAAAAATATTCTTTCTAACCACTTGTGTGCAGGACAGACTCTCTGGTTAATACACTTTGGACTGCTCCCTGTGCATTTTACTAATGCCACCCCACTGCAGATGAAGGCAAAGCTGCAGTTCATGTAGACACATCCAAATTAGATCAGCACTGTTTACAGTGACAATACAGGGCACTGGGGAACTCATGTCAACACTTAGTTTAATGCTACACCTACATGTGCTGCAGCATAACACATCCTCCATGTGAATGAGGAAAGATCTGTGCCCTTCCAGAGCTGAACCGTGAACTCAGGAGTTCAGAGCGCTAGCAAAAAGTTCTCCTAGGGAAGACTGCTTTCTAACAGCATTTACCCTTTTCTTAAACAAACACAAACAATGAGCAGGCCCAGAGAAAGAATTCCAGGCATGGCTGTGCTAGTTTGCTCAGTTTTGCTCTTTGGGAGTGGGCACAAGTCTCCCACAGCAGCTGTGATCTTAGTTCAGACTCAACTCTCCCTCGCTCAGCTTCTTCTGACTTTGACAGGTTCAACAACCAGCTACAGCTCCCCGAGCTATCAGTGATGTTCATCGCGCTTCCCTCATTTCCTAAGCTTCTAAGTAGAAGGCAACAGGCAGTAAAAACAAACAAAAACACAACTGTAAGACTTCAGAATACAAACAGTACATAAATTCAAATAGGAATTCACAAGCTGTGCAAAAACAGATCTCCTGCACCATTACTTACCAGTGAGAAATAAAAAAGAAAATAAATTTTTTTTGGCTTTTTGTTCTAAGGTGAAATGTGGTTCTTTTGTTTTATATTTCACTCCCAAAATACCTGAGAACACTCCCAGCAGACGAATCTAGATTCCCAGGTAGCTCTAAGATTTGCTGTTACTTACTTGGGTTTTGATGCTTGATGAAGTCTGTGCACATGGCTAGCGCTGTACTCAGACTGCCAGCAGCAATGGCTTAAAAGACTTAGGGAATTCACAGCTTGCCCCACCATATAACAGAAGCATCACACCTTCCCAATTATGCCTACAGTCTTGCACAATCAATACTAATTATTTCCACCCTGTCACTCCACTAGTGATGAGTAAAATGATGATGATAATGATGGGGTAATAGAAATATTCATTCTATGCACATCAGAAATCTGAATTCATTCATGTGCTTTGGAGGTATTAGATGTGCTCTGAAACCAGAAAGATTCAGATCAGAGTACAGAATAGCCATGCGAACAGTTTAGACCATAACCCCTAAAAGTTAATTAAAATGTCAAGTCAAGTGCTTCCAAATCAGTGCTTCTCAAAACACAAAAAAGCACGCCACATTTTTCAAAGGCACTCTTATCCACAAAAACTTGACTGCATCAGTAACATGAAGACATCTATGCAGCGCAGTATGCTAAGGCAATAGTAAACCTCCATTTGATTGGGGAATTTCAAATGAGAATTTCTGGACACTCCCATCTTCTTTCCCTCTCTAGCTTTTGGCTAGTCTGAATGCGACAGCTTAGGAATTTGGTCAATTTGCCATTCCTTGAGGCAGAGAACGGTAAACGATCACAGGCTCAGCTTCATTTAGCGCTAAATGCTTGACAATGGCTTGGGAGCACTGGACCCTGTACAATCGGCTCTGAGATTGGCCTTGCCACTTACAAGTTTCTTCTACATAACTTGGCACACTCGGCATCACCCTATCACCCAGCTCTAGAGGACAGGACTGCTTTTCCTACTAGAGGATGGCATTGGGGAGATGCTGGTTTACTGGGGACCTTGACCTGTTCTTCGGGCACCAGAGGCCAAGGCACTACCCAAACTCGATGCATCCTGTGCAGGGCAGGACAGATGTGCAGGCAGGCACACTGCTGTGGGCCATACATGTAGGAGTGCTGACTGTCCAGGGATCCGTGTCCAAATCCCTGCCTCAAACACGCAGCCTGCTTCTCTTTTCCACCAAGAAAAAAAAAAAAAAAAACAGAAAAAAAAATAGAGCAGATCACCTCTCCCTTTCTCTTTTCCTCTCCTGTCCCATTAGAGGGCAGCACAAGGGGGTGAGACCAGATGCACACTGTCCTGTAGCCTGTGCTGCTGGCTGATAGGACCATGGCTGTACCTGTTGCAAAGTCAGGCTTAAGACTTGCACCACCAAGCGTCCATACTGGTACTGTTCCAACTTGCTTCCTAGAGAAGCCTAATACTAGGATACGGTGATACTAAGCATCAGCAGGGAAAGGAGCAAGCGCACCGGGGAAAAACACAGCACGCAGAACCACCAACACTGCTTTAGAGGCCAGCTGCTCTCACTCTTAGTAGGGCTTGAGAGGGCCTGAAGAGAACCTGCACACAGATGTTTTATATACTGACTCTGAATTCTGTACAGTATCAGATACATTCTATAGCTGATCTGTCAGTCCCTGAGGAAAGATAAATCAGGATCAAGTGGGCCTAACTGTGGAGACCAGGATTCTCAAGAGTCTCAGATGGGTGGAAATATTGTTACTCTGCTCCCATGGCAATGCATTTTTTTTTTTTATCATGATTACACTAGAGAGATCAAGGCATCAGTATGAATGCAGATCAGAAGGCAAGATCTTTGTATATGCAAGCTAACATGCAAAGAGTGCACCAGAAGCATAGGAAGATGATGGTAATTTGTATCAATAAGATTTCAGAATTCTTTACCTGTTTCAGTGATACAAAGGACAGTAGGTATTAGAACACCTTTGGCTGACATTTCTGATCTATTTGTACCAGGCAGCATTAATAATGTAGATGCCACCTCTTATCAGTGTTGTGTTGCATTTTGCAAGTCTTAATTTTGCCCAACTAAAACAACACAAAGCAGCCCAGTTCTGGAAGTGAGCTTTGCAGGACTTCCTTGTGAGGCCCTTACGATGCTCTGCAGAGCTAAAGCATTCACTTTTCTGCTTCTGCTGAAGGTTAGTTGGCCATTAAAAGCTAATAGGCAATTTCTCACACACACAGATGAAACATTTGCTTCAAATCATGCAGAAAGGCTGTGTGTGGCCCAGCTCAGATTTCACCTCAGCTCTTCACCTCTTCAGAGAAGGATTTAGAAGGGAAAAGGAGAAGAACTGTAAAGTGCTGAATATCGTACGTGCCAGTTGAAAGTGTGCAATTTAAACAATTTTTTAACGTCATAGCCACTATCCAGCAAGTGTTTTCCATGCACGTAGTCTGCTCACCTCCCTCTCCCAAGATGTGAAAAGGATGTACATCATGGGATGGATAACAGCCCCCAGCGTATGAATGCTTCTTAGACTGAACCCTACACTATGAGGGTGAAGCAGAACACACCAAGCAAAGTAATTTATAACATTTTGAATGTAGCAATCTCCATCCTGGAAAGGAAATTTCCTCATGGAGAGGTCAAGTGTTTCATACTAACCAGCCAGAAGCCTGCTAGTACACAAAGCAGCCCTGCAGGCACTTTGTTTTCTTCCACCTCCTCAGGTCATGGCTGAGTGCATTTTTGGTCTATGCAAGAACTGACTGCTCAGCAGATTAAGGGAATAATGAGAACAGCTGGAGTCTCCAGCACTCCCTCCTATTATTCCTCAGATACCTCCTGTTGCTGTTAAGCTTAGCCTGAAGTGTTCCCTACTGCCTCAATTCCAGGTTCACACACACAACTGACAATAATGGATGAGTTTTGATGTGATCACTGCAAATAGCTCAAGGAGGAGAGCTGCAAGCACAGTTTCAACAGAGATCAAATCTCTCATCATGCCAAGAGGAGGAGGGTCTGAGCTATATTAGGAAAGGGAGGAAAGGAATAGCCTTCCTTTCCTCACAGCCTCTAAAAACAGGTTGATTTAGGATGGAGCAGAAGAGCAGCAGCTAGGGTGAACCAGCTTCCATTGTGACACTCCAGTTGGGGGCCAGAAAGCCACATCCAGGACCAGCCTTTCTACACCAGGCCCAAGGAGGGCCAGGAGCAACATGCAGTCCCGGCTATGCTCCAGAAGCAGGACGCTCAACACACCAGCCCAGCAGCATCGCCCATGGCATGCAGCCCACTGCCACACACAGTGCATGGCAACCACAGCTCCTCCACAGCAGCCAGGGACTGCCTCAGAGTCATGGATGCCATGTTATGGGTGAGGACACTTCACCCATCACAGTCCTTTCCCAGTTATATCCTGGCTCCAGCAGCCAGTCTTCCCTTGCCCCTGTGACCCTGCCCTAACAATCCCCCAAGGAGCTGAGCAGCATTTCTGCCAGTCTCTTCCATGGCCTGAAGGCTGTCATTGCTGGGGGAATGACATTGAGACACAGCCTTGTCTCAGGGAACATGTGGCTTGTGGCAGGGGTGTAGAGCTAGCAGCATCCCATCACTGCAAAGGATGTTAAGCTATGTTTAACTGAGTAAGCATAGAGTGGTGGCATGCACAGTGGATTATTTCTTTTCTGAAGAATGAAATAATTTGCAGATGGACCCAGAGGGTAGCACATGGAGCACTATGCTCTGGGATTTGCACTGTGGATAGCAGAAGCCATATGCAGGTACCACGAACCCCAGGACACTGCGTACTGCAAAACCCTCCTCCAGCACCTCTCCAAGCCCATGACACGGGGAAGAATTTCAGCTGGCCTTTGAGTACCAGCACTGTCTCGGATCATCTGTGCTCTGTCAACCAAGTGCTACACCCAAAGACTGGACTAGTTTTGCTGCGACTTGAAACCAACCCTTCCCCAGCAACATCTCTGCTCTGCCAGAACCCCGCTGAAGACAGTAGAGGGTTTATCTTTACACCAGGGGAGCTCTTATGTCAACTTGCCTGGCTCACAGTTGGAGACCAGGGTAGCTGCGAGCCATTTCTGCCAATTTCTGCTCATGATCCAATTTACAGCAATGAATATCCAAGCCCTGGATGTTTACAAAAAAACCCTCAAACATATTCACACCCTCTCCTGCCGAAGCAGGGTGCAAGTCATGGCAGACAGGCCAAAGCCTGCTACAATCAGCAAGGTGTGCTGAACAGACTTCACAGCTTTACCCATGGAGGCTGCTTATTATGTCTGCACAATGTCTAATAGGCAGCCGGAAAGGTTAGGAGTGCTGACACAGACTCAACCTATCTAATCATTATCTGCTATTGCTGTTGCTGTGAAAAAAAATCAGCCACTGAATGAACTCACACTGGACCATTTCCTTTACCAGGCAGATTGTCTGGCAAACACATGGCAGCTCACCCACTTAAGATCAGCTGCACACAAACAAGCTGGAGCCACCTCTCTAACCTCCCACCCCACTTGAGTACCAGCAGGCTTCACAAACTGAACTGCTGTGTTAAGCTGCAGCTGGGCAAGGGGGTTAATGTGTGATCCATCAAAAGCTCTCTGACAAGGATCTCAGAAGTGCTCCTTGCACTGGGGCAAAGAATAAGCTAAGTAATGCCAAAAGCATACACAGTAAAAACAGCTCACAGACATTTTACACCTTTAACACAAAAGTACAACAGGGAGCATTTATATGCTTTGGGAGACTCACTAGCTCCAGAGAGGGTTGCATGGGCTAAGGCAACTCTTTAACTTCATTTTTAACTTTGGTGGAGATCTTGTTGTCTACTGCATGAGGGCAGGGCAGCTCTCAGTCAGAGATCATGCCCTGGAGTGGAGACCAGAAAACGGACTGCCTGACACACTGCAGCAAGAACAGGGCAATGCAGAACTGCAGCATGAATGTTAAGAGCAGCAGTGTGCTTGCTGGATAAAAAGCAAGACTAGAAGGGCAACAGGCTCCCGGAAGAAAGGATAAATCGGGTACAAAAGAAACATGCCAAAAAAGCCACCCCAAAGTCACTCACTCATTACTGTTATTACTTTTTTTCACTCCATAAAAAACAGATTTTGCACATGTCTAGTTAAATCTAAAAAACAACCAACGAACTGTTGCATTCAGAAAGTCTTCCTTTAGAACAGCATCTAAGCAAAGAAATATTCCTCTTGCAGGATTAAAGGGGAATTCAGGAACAACAGGCTGAAGGCCTGTCCAGACTTACTCTTGACAACACAATACAGTACTCTAAATCCCCTCCATCGGTATCCCATCCTCTAAAAGCAGGCAAGCTGTTGCTCCTACTTGCAGACCCTGGTTATTCATATGATTAGATCACTTAAACTAATTTCCAGTTTTAATATACTCATAGGCAGATTTTCCCTCCTCATTTGTTCTTATTTTATCATTGGCCCTTTGCTAAGGGAGCTTACTGGCAGGTACTATTGTGGTCAAATCCTTTGTTAGCTCATGTTTTGACAGTTTAACCAAGTCACTCTTCACTGGATCCCAGCTCTCTCTTCCTCCTCTTACCGAGAGTCCCCCTCTGCACCTCTTTCAAGTCAAGTTCAATGTTAGTGCTCAGTGTCACTATTTTCACACGGACAGGGTTTAAACTGCTTCCTTATTCTCTACTCAGGGACTGGCAGTTGGAGCAGCTATCTGGCTGAACAGTCCAGGACCTCATTTCCTCCTTTTCTTTCTTCCTGCACAGCATTTGTCTTCATAATACCAAAAATATGAACTAAGCTGCTCACCTCTGACAGACAGCAACCAGCCAAAATAATGAATTCATTACACGAACAGCAGCAGCTGCAATGAAATTCTTCCACTATCTACATACACATCTACTGTCAGTGCCATGAATCCATGTTTGTGTTGGAAAAAGTAATGAAGCACTGTCTGGAGAAGTGTTGTTACAAGATAAGTGCACCTCAGAGTGCAAAGATACATTTTAAGAGTCAAAAAACACATGCAATGATGCATTTGCCCTAGGGAAAAAAAGCAAGACTGAAATGCTCAGCTCCATCCAACAGCAAGGGGAGAGAGCACCAAACTCCAAAGGGTTTATTGCTAGATCTGTGCAGTCAGCTGCACTGCGCAGGTTGCACATCTGAAAACACTTCTGAAAGCAAAGGCAGGATTTTGGTGAGATAAGAGGAAGGGTTTCTGTGATGTCATATCAGGTCACAGCATGAAGTGCAGTGCTGTGAACACAACACCAACAAATAAAGCCTCTGTGGGGGCCAACAGAGCTTCTCAAGTTGAATACCACAGGCAGTCTGTGGTCTTCCCATCACAGGGGGATACAGTAGAAGGAGAAAAGGTTGCCCTAAGAGAAGGGCATCACAGATGATCAAAGCTAAGGAACATTTCTGTATGAAAAATGACTAGACTGTCACCATCAATATGAAAGTAAATTTTCTTTAACTCTTTGTAAGTCTGCTAAAGAGATGAACATAATACATGTACTGTCCCCTCCCTTATTCCCAAGCCTTTCTTGAAACTTTTCTCTGAAGACTTAATACAGACAAGATTTCAGCT
This sequence comes from Dromaius novaehollandiae, assembly GCF_036370855.1. Lineage (NCBI taxonomy): Eukaryota > Metazoa > Chordata > Aves > Casuariiformes > Dromaiidae > Dromaius > Dromaius novaehollandiae. The sequence goes on from NC_088108.1 coordinate 10,927,414, forward strand.
AAGAACAAAGTCAGTCAAATCTGTCTGACAGCTAGGAAGAAAGCCTACAAACATATCCAGGGAGCACGATACCCTGAACCCTGCACATAGACACATAGTTGTCCATTTCTGAACCATGCATGCCCCAAAATGAAACAGAAGCTTTCAGAGAAGTGCCAGACTTCACTATACAAAAATCAGTTGAAGTCACACAGTTCAGACAAATATGGGTTTATTTCTCAATGCTACACACAAACTCAGACACTAAATGAGAACCAGAAGAAATTAATAGTCTATTGGTAAAGGATACTGCTGAGCACATTAAATCCACATGCCTGTGGTTACTGGATGATTTGGCAAAACACATCCAATGAAATACTGGTCTGTGTGCCCAGCTAGGTCTGGCTTTCAAGATATATTTAACCAAGATAAGTAAACAGATCAACATCCATCAGCAAACCCTATGCTGCAGTCTCAGATAGGGAACCAGCACTCCCCACATCTTCTCCCTCTCCCTTTTGCTTCCTACCAAAACTCAGTTTATTGCCTCTCCCCTCTCAGCAGAGGAAAAAGATTTATGCAAGACTCAAACAGGCTTGTGTCAAATCCAAAGCACTAAACATACAGGAGGGCGCTTTACCTATAACAATGCAAATTATATCAGCTGTAAGCCATAAAAATAAGCTCATTTCAAACAACGGTAATTTAACAGAGTTATTCCAAGGAGAACTAGTGGCTATATTTGTTTTCTCTTCAATATTGCAATAGCAAACCATGCATGAAGTTTATTAAGCCATGCTAATTGTCTTTCTGTTCTAGTACATTTTAGCCATATGGAGAATCTGGCAGAAGCTGAAAAGACAAAATTGTTATTTGGGGAAAAAATATCCTGAAAAGCTTCAACTGTTTCAGATGTTGATTCCTTCAACAATGTGAATAATACATAATCAAAATGTCAGCAAGGAAGCGTTACATCTCTGAATCCATCAGAGAAAGGTAATTTACAAACCCTGAGGAGATGCACGTACTGAAAACAACTTACTTAATGCAAAACATTTGCCATTAGCCTGAAGAGTTCATATTCATTAATTAGAAGGGATCACACAACTTAGGGTTAGGCATGTGCAATTCAATTAAGTGCCAAGCACCAACAGGAGTTGAGGATACTCTATACCTTTTAGAGCTGGGTGCCTGCTGGCAGATCCCATGAAAATGGGGTGCAAAGGCTATGAAGCTAAGGAGGTTGTGTGCAGGGCGGTACAATAACCAGCCTTCCACAATTCCTGCTCAAGAACGACCCTAGGCTTCAACCATCTGAGTCCTCAAAGTGTTACACAATGCTCAAGATGGCAAATCTTACCCAGGAAGAACAAATGACTAAATTGGATACAGCACCCATCCAGAAGCATGGGCAACTACCTAGCAATGCAGGCTGCCTAATGGGATATGAGGCCTTCAAAACAACACTGCTGAATTACTTCAGGCCAATGGAGGAAAGTCAGTGGCATTCATCTCCCACATAGATGTTGAAGCCAACTACAAGTCTTAATACAGTATCCAGGGGTGACATACTGACCCTGCAGAAGTCACCAGCAAACTCTTGCCTCCATTGCAGCTAGGGTCAGTGTCACAGAAAACTCCCTATCAGAACAGTCAATTCTCCAAGTCAAGGGCTGGAGCCATTAAATATTTGGGAAGATACCAGGGTCATGCTCAGATTTTTAGTCCTTTATTTCCAGACACAGTTTATTAACTGGCTACAGTGGCAACACAAAGCAAGGGCTATTTCTCAGGGCATACACACTTCCCAGCCCAGAAACCTCTGCTGTCTGCCCTTTCCTCTTTGGAAAGGGCCCATCTCTTCCTTTTACAGAGGAGCTGGACCATGGAAAAAGTAGGAATCAACACTTGGTTGTGCAGCTTCAGAGCAGAAAGGCAGGTTTGTCTTTCTCAAATCCAGCCCTAGCAGCTTGACATTTCATCTCACCAGCATTATCCTTCCTTGAGGAGCTAGCTGGATCTTCCTGTGACACTAGTAGCACTGTGCCAAGGGAAGTTGCTCCAGGAAAAGCACTAGTTCCCCTGCTGTGCATGCCTTCTTCCTCAAGTCATCCATGACCAAACACAGGCTGCCAGCACAACTTACAGAACACAGCCCCTGCCCTGTCCATGCTGGCTGACAGACCCTGAACATGCTAGCTCACAAAACACGGACAAATAATGGGATGCCCAAAGGAGAATCGTGGGAATTTCTCAGTTTAGTTTTGACTAGTTCCAAATCTAGTTTTCACTGTGACCACAGGAAAAGCCCCAGAAGGCATACAGCCCCTTCGGGGAGACGAACCCTGCCCAGTGTGTCAGGTACTAAATACAAGAGAAATGATTCAAAGGGAAGATGACTGAAGTTGCACTTACTGATAGAATTGCCATGAATGAGCTATTTGAAAAGCTTATGTGCAAAAACACAGGCCTGGGAAAAACTTTCCCAGTGTAGAGAACCCCTAAATGTGACTTGCAAGTGATGTTTCAGGTGGTAAATGGTTTTCAGCTGGTAAATTCTCATTCAGCTATTATTTACAAAGGAAGTCTTGGAATTACAGTAGTAGTCAAAGGCTGACACTTTATTAAACTTCATCACTACAATCTTTGTTAAACTTTTTAAATCCTTTCAGCTGTGTAACGAACAAGTATCACTACACAAGATTAAGACTTCACAACCACTTGCTTGCCTTTCTCAATTATTTTTGATTTAAGCATCTAATTTTTATTTCATTGAGAAATGAGACAATGTCAATAAATTAGTTCCAAGAAGCATTTTATGTGCTGTGAATTTTTTCCATTCTCAACACTTTGTTCCTGTGCTGCTGTAACTCATACCACCATTTGAAACAGTGACTTTCTGTAAGGTTAGCCATAAAACAAGTCACTACTGATAGCCTTATAATATAATCCTGCTATTTAGGAAAAAGGCAATTTTATTAGTTCCTTTCATCCTAAAGGATAAAGTGTAGCGACTTGCTGATGAGAAGGAAGATACATGAGCAAGAAATCCTGACATATAGGATACAGTTAATATGAGTAATATGGTAGATTTTTATTCCTGAATATTTAAAATACTGCTTACAGATTAACAGAATTTACAATAGCCATGACTCCCAGTTTTTTCCTTTCTTTGCTCTGATCAGCCTAACGTCAACATAAATCCTGTTATATATTTCTTCATAACCCCTGGATCACATAAGGTGAATATATAAAGAACAAATGAATATGTTCAAAATATCCTAAAGCAAACTGTCATCTAGAAGGACTTGAGAAAGAAATCCACATGCAGACAATGTCACACCAACTGTTTTAACTTTCTTCAAGAAAATGATAAGAGTCTCAGAATCAGAGTAGGCAATATTTATGCCTTCATCTAGATTACACAAGTGGATGCTTTTGAACTAGAACCACAGCCCGGCCAGCCTGTAGCGCTGCAGTCGTCCTGCCTGATCCCATGAGACTCTGGAGGAAAAGTGGCTGCTTTTCTGCAAATGTACTGCGCTTCCAGCTCAGAGCCTCTGCTGGAATTCATACCGGTTCAGACTCCATTCAAGTGCAATCCCAGGGAAGGATTTGACCCGGACCCCAAGCACAGCTGCCCATCCCATGCAGGCATGGTAAGCAGACACGGTGCTGTTCTTGGCAGCCTCTACAGGAAAGATAGGAGACAGCCAAGAAACAAGATGTGACTCACCCCAAAACTCGTAAAACATTGCTTTCTAAATCACTGCAAATTCCCTCCTCTTCCTTTGAGGTCTCCTTCTGCTGTTCCCAGACCTGTAGCCCATGGCCCACATCTTGCTTACAGAGCATTGCAAATGAGAAGGAAAGGGCAGGCAAGGCATTTGCACACGCCTCTGCACAGACAGCTCTTCCACAAGCACATCCCACTCCAGAGCCTTCTGCTTGGCTGCTGGCAGTGCACTCCCTTGTAAGGTGGGGCAGGAAAGCCTTGAAAAGTGACTTGCTGCAGTTTACTTTAAACTTAATCTCTGCAAGCTAAAGCAAAACAGGTCTGCTTTACACCCAGAGTCTTCACACTTGGTCTACCATAAATTGCACTAGACTAAAAATATAAAAGTACTACAGCAATTTGGCATTATACTCTGGCATCAGTAGTTTTTTGCAAACATTCATCTAGAAAATGAGAAACCACGTACATTAAGGATCAAGTCTTTGGTCATTTCTTATGATTTACATGAATTGTCTTATGACAGAATAAAGGTTTCAACTGACTTTGGACATTGAAAATTCATGACATGCTGCTGGACTAAGCACAGTTGGTCCTGAATATAATTACACTCTAAAGAAGTTCAGAAACCCATGTTTCTGCTGTCTAATCAAGCTTCCTTCCAAATGGAAACTGCTCAAGGCAATTCTCCTTCTATGTAGCTTGAGTGATTCTTATGAAAACCAGATGGCATGAACCATCTCCCAGGAAAAGGCCGCATTTGTTATGCAGTGAGAATGATAGAGGGCAAACAAAACCTCTGCCTGTGCCTGCCAGATCTTCCCCATGTCAAAATAAACCCTCCATTTTGCCTGCTGAAAACCATCAGAGGAAAAAAAACATCAGTACTTGTCATATAGGCTCTCTTGCTTAAGCTATGCTGGAAGCTCCCACAATTTATTTCTTCAGTCATGTAGTAGAGGAATGAGATTGAAGCTGCAGTGATGAAACTATAACCTTCATGCCAGAACTGTTTATTGCAATGAACTTGTTTTCAGCATTGCTTTTTCTGCAGCACTTGAACACAGAACAGGCAGGCCCTAAGCCTGGATGGAGGCAAGCCCTGCTCCATTCCAACAGCTTTATGAAATATACAGGATTGATTTACTCATCCAAGAACTTGACAGGTGCTTGCCAATGAGGGGAGCACAGCCTCACTCTTGAGGTACCTCAGTTACCATATTACAGCCATAGAAAGATAGCAAGACCAAGTTTTGCAAGGCCCCAGAAAGAGCCAGCTTCATAGCTGACCTCAGCAGAGGTTTCCCAGTTCCCTGTCCTGTTCTTTAGCCTCCCCCAGACTGAGCTAACTCACCAAGAAAGAATCCCAGCGTTTACAAGGGGGAAGTATTTCCAGCCCAAACCACCAAACATCCACAATAGATGCCTGCACAGGCTCCTGCTATTTTGTCTGATTTCAGCTTACTGTATTCATTTTCCTGCTCTTCCTTATTTATGCCATTCCCCAAGTCCACCTGTTCCCTCTAGGTCTTCACTGCTATTGCAGGACAGTTTAACAGCAGAAACCCCCTTTCAGTACTTCACATACAGGTCAGGTGGCACCCTGCACCTCCATCAGCCCCCTGCAAGGCTGATCAATGCCTGCATATTAGGCAACGTGTTGCCACTTCACCTTCCTCTGGCTTGCACAGAGCAACTAGTGCAACTGCGGGCAGATATAGCTGCTGCAGGAATGAGCAGCAGTAACCTCTCTCAGCTCCAATTTGGTGTGCACAATTTTGGCAGCACAGACACTGCACACCCTCCTGCTCTCTGGCCCCTGGACTTCAGCTACCAGCTCCTTGACCTGACCCAGGCCCCTGCCTGCTTTGCCTTCAGGCACCCCTCCTGTTGGCATCTCAGCCCTCCCCATGCCTGTGGCCCTCAGCATGCCAGCCCCCAGAACACAACACCCTCCTTGCCATCTCCCCACCGGCTCAAGCAAAAGTCTTGACTTGGGCAATTTCACTTTATTATTGGCAATTGACATAACTTTTGATTACTGATTTGAGTATTGAGAAAAAAACCAAACAATTAAACAGCAAAACACCTTCCCCCCACCCCTTTCCCTAGGCTCAATGTCCATCCAACAGCCTTCCCCCATTTCCTAGTCACCCCCCACCATGATCTCCCCACAGGTTAAGAATCACCTCCTTCAGCAAGGGGATGGGTGGCGCAGGAGGTGGCAGTCAGCACAGAAGGGCCTCCGCCTCCCATGTGCTTTTCTACTGCTGCTCTGTATGGGCCCCCCATGGGCTGCACCTCCTGCGCCTTCTTTTTGCGCCTCCCCACTCAAGTCTTTCCCGTCATGCGTCCTCCCATGGCACCTCCCACCCCCAGCACCCCCCTGAGCAGGGCCCTCCTGCACAGGGGGCCGTTTCAGCCCTTGCAGACCGGCTGGAACCGGCCGTGACCAGTGCAGGGCAGTTCATGGCCTCCTCCCGCACAGCGCTCTGTGCCCAGTACACGCACCGAGGCAAGGGGCACTCCTTTCCTTCTGCCTTCTGCTTTAGCCCAGAAGTAACACGTTCAAGTGGAGGCTGGGTTTACAGCACTGGGTTTTGCAGGTGGCTAAGGTGAGTCCTAATGAGGGAGAAAGGAGTATTTTTTGCATTGAACAGCAGATCACCAAAAAAGCAATTACTGAACATGCTGTCTTCTGAAGATTAAAAGTGTTTTAAAAATAATGAATACACCTGGGTTTGTGCATTCAATTGAGTCTTAAAAGTCTGTGAATCTGAATTAGCCTCATTCTCTCAGGAAGAAATGTTTATAAATGCAGTTTGTACTTTCCTAGAGACTTAATCTGTCACCTACAGTGTTATGAACCAATTCCAGGGGCTGTGCACACAAAAGGCTGCAAAAGTCAGGGTGAAGCATCTTTTCAGTGCCTTATTTCTGGTTGATTGCCCCTGGAAACACAGAAAGCAAAGAGAATAGAGGGGGGAAAAAAAGCAAGAAAATTATCATATGCCCATTCTGTTAGTTGAAGACATCAGCATCTCCTAACCTCTACAATTTTCATTGCCATTTGCATTGTAATTAATTTTGCATGGTTAATTGCATGACCAATGAGGTAGAGAACTACATAATGTCCAGACTGCCAGAGACAGTAACCCAGTGTTTATCTGAGAACATAGGTGAATCTTTTTTCAGCACTTACTAGCACCCGAATAAAACCTAGAGACATGCTGTATTTGATGCAGAATCATGCACAAGAGAACAAAGAAATACCTCCCAGCTAGAGGGACACTGTATCCTGCACACACAGCACTTCCATACATCTTATTCCATGTCCTTAATAGGCATTTCTTCCTAAAGAGACATGCACATCACAAGTCACCCTGTGTTGTCAAACCTTCCAGCCCACATTCCAGTTCTCTGCTAATACCTCATCATGTGGTCCAGTGTTTAGGGTGCCACAAACTCCAGAGTTAGGGCATTAGCTATTTACTCTTACAGACTATAGAGGTTACCCTCGCTCTTTCTGCACCTCAGTTCCCCTTCTGCAAACCAGGTGACATGTTTTCCTTACCTTACCTTATGCATCAAAGGTCACAAAACACTGATATGGTGGCCATGGACCACACAAACATCCCCAAGGGGTTTCTTTGCTTACTTCTGTTTCATGGTCTCTGTACATCATATATTTGGTTTCCCTGCACATTAGCTGTGTGGCTCAGTTCTGCCAGCCCTGGCCCCTGCAAGCAGCACCTCTCTCCCTCAGTATTCCCTCACTCAGAAGCAGAGAAGCAGAACCACCCAGACTACACACAGGGGCACAATGTCACAAACACACTGGGGTTTTACCCTTCTCCCTGCTCTTACTTCCACTGATGTTGACACAGAAGATGGAAGGAAGTTCAATCCTCCAATCTGAATGTGCTCACACTAAAGAGGACCAAGAACCAATTTTACAGACATAGTTGATGAAATCTACAGTAATTCTCATTTCCTGGGGAAATTTCACTGAACAGTCTTAGCCCCTAAGAAAGTCACATTTCTGAGGAGATAAGTTTTTATCCAGGACAGTTTTTCCTGAGACAGAGGGATGTAGCTGTCACTGCCATCCATGCTTTGAGCTTTATATAGTCTTTTTAGTATACTGGGGTCAGGCCAAGCAACTTGAAAACAAAGACTGTGGACCCTAGGAAGTTCCTCATCCACTAGAAAAAGCCCAGTCCTACACCCAAGGCTGTTTCCAAGCCTCCTATCAGGGCATTGTTTCTTAGCTCAAACTTGAAAATTTGCAGAGAAACAAAGTTGTTGCTTTTCTGTCCAACCCCATCCAAAATCACCTTCTCTGCCCCAGACCTTACCACAGCTGAGCTTTTCCAGCTTTTCTAATCACCTGAGCACTCACCAAATGGGGTCTCAGAAGAGGTAAGACAGGCCCACAGCACTCAGAGGGAGTCCTTGGCCATATTTTGCCATTTCAGGGAAAGCTGGTGGAGGGAGCAGAGTGTACTTGTGATAATCTATGCTCCAGAAAAAACTAGCATTACATGAAGGTTTACTTCTGTGGCCTTGCAGGGTGTTGACAACTGAAGAGCAAAGCCAAGCCCTGTATGCCAAGATGTGGTCACCAAGCCAGGTGGGGCTGGCAGGAAGCACTACCCCAACCCAACCCTTCAGGAGGTTCGTGTCAGCAGGGAATCCAAGAGTGCCTGGATACAACCAGTTGGTTGCAGGATGGTTGAACCTATGAGCACTTGAAACAATTGTGATAGTCCCAGATGTCACCTTTTGAGAGCAATGACAGCTTTATATGTAATCAGCGATGCAAATGTTTTAGGAAATTGATTTTGCTGAAGGGAAGAGCTTCAGGCAAGTTAGGAGGGGTCCTGGTGACAGAGGGCACTGATAGAGCTGCCTGGGGGAAACTCTGCAGTCCTTGGCTTGACTTGGGGAGTTTCCATATACGTGAACTCTAGCAACACCAAATGCAGAACTCTATAGGAAACCAGACAGGACAGAGAAAAGATTACTGAACTGTTCAGTGGCTAAAGTTTTCTGCACTTTCCTTTGATAGGTTTGGATGCTGAGCTCTATTGTTTTTTGTTTGTGGTGGCATTTAAAAAAAAAGAGCAGTGAAGACGGAAGCATCAACTGACCAGTCACAATACACAGCTCCCAGAATTACTGTGGGGTACGTAGATGGAGGACTCCAACTTCAAGAGACCTTGAAAATGATGCAGAGAACCAACATTAACAAACTTACAAAATCTACCCACTCAGTGCTCAGATAGACCCTATTCTCTAAAGTGACTGCACCTAAAAGGTCTGAAAAACACTCATTTCTTCTGGGAAAGCAGAGATATGCTAGTCTCCCTGTGCTCCTAGAACAGCTTTCCCCAGTGAAAGAGTTTCTAATTCAAGAACTTTGTTTCTTCATCCCACAAGCCCATGTACTGTACTGTAGACATTTAATGTTGGAAACCTCCCTGTACTGTACTTACCTACAGGGACAATTCTCTAGGTTATGGCAAAGGGAGCACAGTGCAGCATCCACAACTGTGTCCATGTGGCTGGGTATACAAACATATACGTTCCTCGCTCTTGCTTATTGCTAAATACAATTTAAGTGAGGAAGCCCTTTGTTTTGAGGATGGTCCACAAGCTACTTTCCTTTGTGGTTATGCTATATTAGTTCTATGCTTCGCTTTGGGCCAGACACAAATCAAGTTACCCCACATAAGCTGAGCTGTGGTAACCACATATGTGTTCCTCTTAGCTGGGAAGTTTTTAAGTGAAGTCTTAATTTGTGTTGCATAGGCTTCCTCACAAAGCCAACCAAGGATCACATAGGGAAGCTGTGGCAAAACTAAAAACTAGTGCCAGATCTCCTTCCTCTCACTCCAGGGCTTTTAGCTACAAGGCCATCTGGTAAGCAGGACAGAGCAAATTTTAACTTGCATTCACAACACAAACATGGTTGAAAACTAGATTAGAGTCCATTTGTGTTCACTGGACATGTACCAATCACTAAATTGGATTGATCTACATGAAGTAATCTTTAGCTCCATCAGTGCTGGTCTCTGATTGAGCCCTAGGAAAGACCTGTTAGAGCCAAATGGGAGAAAATTGAATCAAGCTTTGATTGTTTCCTTAAAACTTTTCAATCAACTGAGTGGGAGACTGAGCATCCAACTCCTTCCGGTGGAGAAGCTGCAGAGAATTAATTTGCAGAAAGTTTGTCCAAAATTTTGAACCATGATAGAAACAAGATGCTGATAACCTCATTAATCCAACCAACCAACTTCTACCAAATCTTACCCATAACTGCATTTCAGCAGAACAGGGATCCTTCTTTAATCAGTCGCAAAACAAAACTCCCTGCACATTTCAGAAAACAACTCTTACATGTTTCCAAAGGCCTCAGACCCACAGAATTTCCCTTGCACTCTTCCATCCATGTGTTTTTCTTAGTCTCCACACACAAGTTTGTTAGCAAGGCAGGTTTCAGATTCCAGATCTTGAAAACACTGGGATCCTTATCCAAGACCAAGGCAAGATTTGCCAGGGTCATGAATGCTGCTGGCCAAAAAGAGGCAAAGCTGTACCAGTGCCATTGCTTACTATGAGCAGGTAAAACCTGTCATTAGCTGTCCGTAACAGCCCCTATGCTTGTTCCTGACTGTTTAGGGTTGAGATCAGGGCAAATTCCAAAGAACTGGTTAAGAGGAGAACTAGCATGGTCCCCCTCTTCCCAAATATACAGCCAGGAGACTTCTTTCCCCACTCTCTCAACTTGGTTCCTCCACCACTATGAAGCCAGGTCCACACTAAGGGGTGAAGGCATCTACCAGCCTCAGAAAACCCAGAAAAGAGTCTCCACAGAGTTTTCCCAAGAGTTAAACCTTTTAAATCAAAAGCATAATTATCATTGGGGGGGGGGGGGGGGGGGGGAGAGGGAAATATCACCAAAACCAAGACTTTCTCACTCATGTAGTAGATCATGCTCCTAATGGCACCAAAAACTACAGAGGGACATCTACAGCCAAAATGCCTATGCCTTGTTTAGAAATAGCTGGGAAGAGTCTTATGCAGATTTCCTCATGCAGACTTAATTAGCTGAGACACATGATGTATAAATATGTGGTATCATATTCATATGTTGGGCTGCTTCCACTGGTGGAGCTTGTTCATTCAGATACAATCCACGTCTCCACACTGTGACCGCTGACATAACCAGGCCCAGGGCTCTTCCAAGGATGCTGGGGAACAGTGTGAATGCACTCTCAAACCTGTCCCCAGGAGTTCAGAGGAAGGTTGGGTGTTGGCTCAGGAGTCTGGATCAGGGCAGAGCGCTCAAACTGTGCATGACCTTGCACAACTTGTTCAGCTGTCTTCTCTGTGATCCCAGAGGAGAGAGGAGAATTTTTACACTACTCTCTTCAGATAAATTGAGTGTCTGACATGGTTCCAAATATGCAATGGGCTGTCCTACATGGCATTTACATTGCAAGCCCTGCTCTTGCTATTCTCCTTATGAGAGAGTTCAGTCTATACTCACACACAGCTCATTGCTCCTAAAAGGGAGACTGTTCCACAGAAAGACCTTCAAAATTCCAGGCAAGAGAGGAAAAAAAAGGTATTGCATGTTTGTAACACTCAAATGTGGAGCTGGCTGGAATGACATTTACCCCCCACCCCCAATCAGTGGAAATGTCTGTTTGTGCTGAGAGTTTCTATGAAGAAAGAAAAAAACCCACTTTCCTGATGTTTAAACTCCTTTTAGAAGGATCAAGGGAAAAAATAACTACACAGCATGAGAATGTGTCATTTCTGATTTACAATAACCTCATTTTTGAATCGCCATCATTTCTAAATCAGATATCCATGAACCAGCTGTGCAGCATGCAAGTAAACATGAAATGTATTGCTTTACTGAGCAATTCAGGGGTTAAGTATAATGGGTCAATGTGGCCTTCATTTAGACACAGCTTTTGAGCTTACATTAATAATATTTCTCAAAAATATTATGTTGACTATTTCCACTTTTTACTGACTCTCAGCCATATCTCTATTTTTCAACTGCTTTCTTCCTTGTTACTGCCCCATTTCCTTCCTAAGTTTTCAACTAAATCCAAGTGATTGACGTAACTCAAGGATTCAAAGGGCAAAACAAAACCCACCCTTGATCTTGGTCCAGAAGTCTTTAAAACCTAAACTGAGGTCAAGTTGTCAGGGTTGCCTGACTAGCCACTGGATATTCCTGCAGTATGGTCCTGTGTGCTGAATAGCTCAGGAAGAGAAATGCTCCATTTCTTAGACCACAAATGGTTCTACTACAATACTGTAAGACCTCATCAGCTGCCAAAACCAATAGCTAAACAAGGTTTTTAGCTACTATTTTAGCACTATTTAGCTAACAATCTAATACAGTGAATTTGGATTTATCTTGTATAACATTTGTAGAGATGAGCAAAAAACCAGGATCTTAAATCCATCTCTCTGCACTTCAGTATGAATTGACCTTAAAGTTTCAAGCTCTATTTCCAGATAATTGTCCTTTCCTTTAAAAGAAAAGGAAAGGAGAAAAAAAAAAGAAAGAATCACCAATTTGACATTTGAGAGGTGATCAGCACTCTAAAGCTGTAATCTAAACAGATGCCAGATTTTAAAAGTTCAAATACTGGTGGTCTCTGTGTCCTCTTGTTTTGAGCTTTCAATATCTACCTTCAGAAAGACAGATCTCTCATATTAATATTCACATTCAAAGTAGAATATTGTTATTTTAACTGAAGCTTTCATTCCATAACTGTTATCTACTGGGAAAAACATTAGAGAGCAAGAAAAGCAGTAAGCTGGTGTTAAGACTGAATCAGAAATTTTGTTATTGAATAGTAGTTAGAAAATAATGGCATCCATCCCACATTATAACTATATCTCCACCCACACGCAGAAGATATCACTTTACCAGATTTTAATTATACTGGTTATTAGCAGGTTTACATATGCAAAGCTGTTTATAAAGTGATGATTCACAACAGAAGCATTTCAGCAGTCTCAGGATCTCCAAAACTGCTTGCAAACCACTGAAACCTGCAACAACATTTTCTGTCTTAATCTGCCGTTCTTTGCTTCATTACCTTTAGTAATTGAATGCAACACCAGCAGAAACATTAACCTTGAGAACTGCAAAAAGTGGAAATCTGGGCATGTATGTGGCCAGTTTAGTTGCATCTTTCTTGATGCAACTGTTAAATAAGCTAGTGATCCCCACCAGTTTGGTGTTACTGGCAGATAATGCTGGCTAGATATTAGAAAAGACCTTTTCTACTTCTAGTGGGTGAATTCCCTGCTTCACCTGAACATGAGCCAATGTGCCAGTACCTTTGGCTAAAAAGAGACATGACAGTAGCTATGCTAAGCTCTTCTCAGCAGAAAGGAGAACTTTGGGATGTGTATGAAGTTTTCATGGACATCAATAATTCAAGGTTTCCATGGATTAGGAAACTGAGCCCTAAAGAAAAGTGATCTCATCCAGAAGTCCATGAAGAACAAGGGACAGTTCCCCTATGGTCTGTCTGAGGAGCATCTCTCAGTTATGTTAGCTTGTACCTTAGTGAGGCTTCCTAAACTAAGATATTGAAAGCTCTGTTAACTGGCCACATTACAGCCCCATGGGATGTTTGCCACTATTCATTCACCAGTCAGTCAGCAAATGCAGCTTCAGACATGTCTGTCTGCATCTTAATGTGGTTTTTTAACTGGACTGCACTACTACAATAGGCCTAAAATACCAGAAGAAAAACTGTTTTTGTCTTTCAGGACAAAGCAGTGTCTTCACTGAGCCCAGCCACTGGCTCCAGCACTCAAGGCAGCTAAGAGGAATCTAGGCCTCTTGGCAACCTACAATGCCCTCAGCTACAAAGCCTTCTTTGCATTAAAGCTCCCTCTCACTGCTGAGTGCTGTTATTCAGTTATTTAGGAGTAGACTGCAACCCCAGAAAAAGCTGCACCTTTGCCCCAATTTAGCTATCACCAGCTTACAAGCCATTACCATGATCAACATCTAGTTTTTTAAGAGTGCTATGTTTTTGGTGCAATAGCATTCAGCTGCCTGCATGTCCCAAGCTGGGCTGGAGGCTCAGTTTGGCTGGGGCAAGCAGGCTGTTGGAATAACAGCCAGACTTGGAAAGGCACTGGAACAGCCTGCCTCCAGGGAAGCTGCTTTTTCTGCCTCTGACATTGCTCTACCTTGCTTGGGTTAGGAGGCAGCATCTGCCTCCTTCAAGCCATGCTGACCTCCCTGCCCATGACTCTGATCATGTGCTTGCCTGGGTCAGACAAATCCCAATCTGTGTTGCATGTGGAAAGCCAGGCCCTACAGAATCCCTTGTCCCTTACTCCAGCTCCAAGCCAGATGATACTGAAAGAGCAGAATATCTCAATCAGGGTAATTTTTACCCAAGATTTCACTTTTACTCAAAACAGATTTCTTGTCAGTTGGTTTTAATGTGATTTTAATTGCTGTTACAAGTGGCTTGCTGCCAAAAGAGTTTAAAATGCTCACACACCATTGCTGTGACTGGAAAAAATTCAAAATGAAATCTGGAAGTGCCCAGAGAATTCCTTCAGCTCAGTCCACGTGTTCATACTTTTCAAAACTGAGTGAAGTGGCAAGGTTTTGTCATTACCAGAAAGAGGTTTTCCATTAAATGAGAACCAGTGATCACAGATGGAGATATATCTCCATACACACATACATATACACATTCTGGAGATTTTCATTAACATTGAGGGAAATGGTATGTGAGAAAAATCTACTGATCTTAATTTGTCTCTTGCATTGGAAAACTGTTATTCAGGCACCAAGGGACAGCTGCCCATTTCACAAGCTTGAGAAAGTTCATTTTTCCAGTGCTTTTCTCTGTCAGATTTGACCTCTCTACCCATCCTTTAAATCTATCCCTATAGTAGAAATAGAGCATCCAGTTCCCCCACCATCCACAAACTTCTGGCACTGCTGAACTGCAGAACATGTTTTGTTCCAGCCCTCAAAACTAATCTGCTTAAGAGCAAAGTTTTATTTCAAATGGCAAAAATTAAGAAAAACCCCTAAGCAGCAAAAACGGGACAGAAGAGCATATAGATTTCATAGTACTGGTTATCATAGAAATGTGTAGACTGCCTGCAGGTGCTTAGATAGTTGCTGCTCCTTATATGAATTATCTAGAGCCATATGACACTATACAGCAACAGCTGTTGTTGCAGTCAGGCTATAAATGAATCACAGTTTTCAGGGAGAAGTAATTTGTGGTGTTAGACTATCTGATATATCTGGAGGACAGATGTTATCAGATCCTATTTAATAAAAGTTACTAATCTCTGCACAAACCATAGAAACACATAACACCATTATTTTTGCTTCTGTTCTATATATTCTCATGACAGCATTGGTTTTGGTCCCAATCCAGAAGCTTTCTTACTCATTTGTCAGACAAGATGTCCATTGAGGCTAACGAGAGTTTTTACTAGAGCAAACATTTCTAGTCTCACATGGGGAGAAATGTAGTCAAATGTGTTGGACTGCAGGCAAGCAGAAATCCTTCCCTGCCACTTGATGCAAAACTAAGAAAGCACCTGGTGGTTCAGAGCTAACTTGCAACTGAACAGAAACCAGCACTTGGAAGAAGGCGCTTTGCCCAAAAGGAAAACTGCAACTGCAGTTCATTTACCTGAACAGGACCAGGAGTTTCTCTGCTTCTCTTACCGCAGAGATTCAACCATGCTTTGTACTGGAGTACGCATCTGCCCAGCATTGCTTTGTGTCACACAGCTGCTCAAGCGCTCATGCACTGAGCAGCCTTATAACATGCCACTGTAGCCAGCTGAGCTGTCACATATGCAGACAGGCTGCAGGAACAGGCAGGATTTGCTGCCGGTAAACATCAGCCATCACCATACCATGGCTGTCATCAGACCAACAGCTCTGCCAGCCTCCACTGACCTCTCCTGCTGGATCATGGAAAGGGGCAAGAAGGGCTGCCTGGTTCTGCTGCCTTTTCCTCCCCATCAGGAAGTTGCTCTTCCCTTTCCCCAAATCCCTATCTTTCTCACCCACACCACCCTACTGCATTTCTTTTGAACTTTGCCTGCATTTCAGATCCATAGGGGGACTGGTCAGCTGCCTGCTACCTGTCTCCAAAGCATTGCTTGAGGAAAAGAAGTTCCTATCACTCATCAGAAGCATCATCCTTTATCTCTGCTCTCACCCTCCCTTCACATACAGAAAAAGACCATTCCTTGGCCCCAAAGTGCTGCCTCCAACTTCAATGCAAACAGCCATGCCAGACCTTTCAAGAGCTTTTTGCAGCCCCAGTCTCCCTCAGAATGCTGTTCTGAGCTCCAACTTGATTTGTCTTTGACTTCACCTTGTGAAATAGCTATCTCCCCCCAACTCGCCGATCCTACAGGGACAGAAAGGTCCTGGCCAGAAAGAAGCAGGAGCAGCCCAGAGTGGCTTCACTTACAGCTTCTCAATACATCTGTTATACTGCCTATGATCCCCCTAAAAAAAAAAAAAAGTCCAAATAGCAAGTGGCATTTACACTTGGGATTAAGCCAGCTTCCTAGTGGTTAAAGACAGCTACCTTTTTAGCATGATTTTCTGATTGCTTCTCAGTTCTGTATTTACTGGTCTAATCTCCTGTTGCTGCTGTAGCAGTTTGCCTGGTATGAATATAGACCATGTGGAAGGTACTTACAGAGCCATTGATATGCTAATGTATGTTCTAGGGTTCAGAGTCATTTGCTTTTCCTCCTACTGCCTAGTGCCTCTTACAGAGGCATGTTATCCCATGAGGCTCAGTTGTAGCCTTATGGTTATGCTCTAAGGGATGTCTTCTTAAGCATCTAGCCATTTCTTCCTAAAGTCCACTGCTACATCAAGAGCTAAGATGTGGAGTCATGTCAGCCGACTTTAGATACCTTAAAGGAATGTGCCTCACTTAAGTTCTGGAAGTGAGCATTTCTTCAGCTGAGTGTAAGGTTCACTTCAGCTGCATTATGCTCATAACACATACATTTGATGTCTGAAGATGAGCACATCTGGCCCTGACCCTACTTTGGTAAGATCCGTAGCACTGTAACTTCAGAGAGGCAATCTGGTTCAATGGATTTAGCCCATGATGGAGAGCAAGAAATGACTGAGCTCACTGAAAACTGGGAGTCTGGTGCAGTCCTCCAGGCTGAAGGAAGCCTGTAGACATCATCTAGTCCATCCCCCAAACCAGCAACATCTAAATTTTTCCTGACACAAATCAGTCTCATCTCATCTTTCAACCCTCAGTCATGGGCATGTGACAGGCACCACCAAGACTTCTCTCTGGCCCTCTCAATTTGAGCAACACAACCAGACAGGCCTTTATCCCAGGCGGAGGGCTTCCTCTGTGCGACTCTGAAATGGGGAGTTGATTTAGACAGAGACAGGACTTCAGATTTTACTGCCCCCAGTATCTCCTACTGACTCACTGCAGGCAGCTTCCTGATCACAACTTTGCCTTTTGAGGTTGCCATTTTGATACACCTAACTTTCCCCATGCTTCAATGCAGCACATTTCACTCAGTTCCAGACCTAAATTTTCAGCACTGCAACTGGCACCAGCCTAGTCCAGCTCTGCATCCCTTGTTTGTAAATCGCAGATATCCTGTGCATATCCAAGAAGCTCAAACACCAAAGAACTGGGAGCCATTAAATACCTTTGGTAGATGGCCACAAGTTGCCCTCCAAGTCTCATCCAAATGGGATCATACCAGCCTGCTTCCTTGGACTGTCATGAAGCTTCTCTCATTAAAGTACTGTGTGCTCTGAAGTACTTTTTTTTACAAGTGCTTTACTCTTAGCCAAGAACCATAAGTTCTGTTTAAAGAAGTTAAGAATTGTTTGAAGGGTTAGGTGTTTGAAGCTCAGTTTTTGAGCTACAGAGGGGCAACCTATCTTAGCCACCATTGTAAAGTTTTTGTAATAAAACTAGAAGCATTTGGGGGGAGTTTATTTTAAGCCATAAAAAGACAAAAAGAAAACCAAAAAAAGCGATGAGCTTTTCCAAATACTCCATTATGCCAATACAACAACAGGGGTTTGAAGGAAGCAGGAGGCAATGGCTTTCCCAGCAGCCATCGTTTCCCAGTTTTCTTCCCAAGCTAATGGTACTGGAAAGAGTAAGAAAACATTCTCCAGGGACTGTTCCATCACTCAGCAACTCTCCCAGGCACCAAAGCTGACATGGCAGTGGGTCCCAAAGGTGACTTAAAGAGTGACGGTTATGAGAAAGAACGAGGCGTTTGGAGGGAAATTGAAGTGTCTTTCCAAAGGATGGGAAAGAAGAAATATAAATAGGTATCATTAGTAGTAGTTGCATTACCACAGTGCATATGTCTGTATGCAATCAAAGGGAAAAGAAGGTGGAAATAATCATACCACATATACCCTGATCATATGTTAAAAGAACATATTTAATGTATCCTCATTTATAAAAGCAGATGTATGCTATGGTTACTTTGAATGCACATAATCAGTCTATCCAAAAAGGAAATAATTTTAACATCTGCATGCTTTACCATCAAGTAAATCTATCCAGCAAGTTGGACATACTCACATACACCTCACCAAGGAAGCATTCACTACTCAGTGGCCAATTCCTCAGCAGTGTGCCATTAGCACAACACCAGGGCACACTGGAAATAATGCGGTTCTGCAATAGAAGACTATTACATAAACTTAGTTTTTCAGTTTCTCCAGTTAGATGTCTGTACCATCTTCTGCCTCTCAGAGAGGGAGAAAGTAGTAATTATTAGCCAGCTGAACTCCCTGTTACACAAAGAGGACTCCCACACTGCTGTCAGCTATGACAATTAATATCCTGAGAGCAGCACTTGTTTTATTCTGTTGCCAAACAAGAACTCAGACTCTCTGGCTTCACTGGTCTTCCTCTACTGACAGGGCAATGCCCATGTAATGTTTAGATTACAAAATAAGACCCCTACCAGGGAACTACTTTGGAGCAATCCCTGCAGCTCTTTGGAAGAGATGATGCTTACAAGTCTCCACTCCTTCATGTTGAATCTGGACAGATCAGCTTGTGGGATCAGGTCTGGCCAATGTCAATCTGCAAACAAATATCTCAACTCATCTCTTCCCATGTGCAGCATGGCAGCTTTGAAACCAAGGTACAAGGGGCTACAGCCAGCAGCATAAATGGAAAAGCCACTTCAAAGCCCCAAGCGCACCATCTTTGCCATTCTTTCATGGTTACTTCTGCCAGCCTCTAGCCACTGTGCGCTGAGCTGCTCTTTTGTAGGTCTGCACACAACACTCCTTGTACAGTCCCTGCAGGTCTCAGCATCTCACAGCTCTGCCACTTTCACAGTAGCAGCATGAAAACACAGGCCAATGGCATAGAGATGAAAGGAGTCCCTCAGATTTGATGTTTCATTTTTAACACATTTCCGCTTGAGCTGGACACAAAAATATCCTGCCTTGTCTAGTTGGAACTGAGCACCTGCCTCAAGACAGCAGGATGTGCCTTTGAATTACTGTCATTCCACCACAGGGTACAGCTCTGCTCTCTGAAGTCATGGGAGAGCTGCCTTCAGCCTGAAGAAACAGCAAAAGGAGAACAGGGTCTTCACTCTGTTTCAGTCAACTTCAACAGGGGCAGGGGTTTTTGTTTGTTTGTATTTAAACTAGTCAGTTTTTTTCCTGCAATTGCAACAAATGACATCAGTTTGACTTGTCAGTTTTAATAAGCATTCACATTATGCTCTTCTCCAAAGAGGTTCTGTTTTGACAAGCACAGGGCAGGAAAAACCCTCTAATGTACAGCTCAAACCTGGAGTATAGAATGTCAACATGAAATGCAAAGCTAATTAAGACAGCTTCACAAGAGATCACAGAGCTTCCCACAGACACCAATGACATGTTTTAGACAAGCATTCTGTACATTTGTATATACACAAACACATGCAAACAGTATGGGATTCACAAAATGAAAAGTGGCATCAATTATTATTAGCAATGGAACAGAGCCCAAGACCCGCAGCTAAGTTCAAGCCTAATAACACTAGATATTGTTGCAAAAAAAAAAATAAAGAATCAATCCCTCCTTCAAATAGTTAAAACAGACACTCAAGATAAAGAGGTGAAGAAAGCAAGATTATTATCAGTTAATGAATGGAAAAATGACACAAAAGCACAGATTCTCCAAAGCACATTTGGTTCCTAACTCCTGCTGTAGTCAATCAGTATTACATACTGATATACCTCCTCCAAGGACACCAATGGAAAGATACAAAAAAAATTTTTTTTTCCAATTTACTAGACTTCATTTCCATTGACTCTGAAGCAAATAGTGCTCTGTTCTTTTTCTCTTTAACTCATCTTACTTGGCCAGACTTACAGCAGAAGGCTGCAGCCAGGGCAATATATATGCAAATGCAAAGGTGATTTTTGTTTAGTGTTTAGAAAACAACATGCATTAGCACATGTCATCCAGCACTTCTGAGCTGCTAACATCACCTGTAACATCACGTAGCACCATTATAAGCACAATTTGCACAGCTCAAGGAGCACACCTTGAAGTTTGAGCTTTTGAGGCACACTCAGGCTCTTCACAGGACTTCTCAAACCCTTGTGAGAAAGCTCTCAGTTCTTAGCAGGAAAAAGCCCAAAAGGTAGGGTCCACATCCAGTCCTAAAGCAATATTCAAGACTGAAGCTGGGTTTGGATTGTTTTTCCACTGACCACAGTTTAAATGACACTTGCTCTTTTACAGTGGGTGAAATGCACACAGGACAGCTCTGTACAACAAAAAACATGGCCACATCCCTAATAGAATGTATTGCCCCTTGCATCCCTCACCCCTGCCCAAAAGCAGGAAGAGATGCTGTTCCAAGCAAGGCTTCCCGCAGCTGCAGATAGAGCCACACATTCCACAAAGGCTTCATTTTCACTTATTTGATACTTCTGGCATTGCCCAGCTTGGAAACAGCACCTTGCAGCATTAGTCAGGGCAGGAATAGGGATATACATAGCAGCTTTCTTGAAATACAGCAGGGAGCTAAACATATTGGAGGTGGGAAAAGCTATTTAGGATGAACACCACTGCTGGAAGAAAAAACATTGGCATGAACAGCAACGTCAAAACAATAACATTGATGTAAGTTTCCATTTAGACTGGAAACTAACAGAGGCACTAGAACAGCTTTCTAAGAGCTGAAAAGGGGGGAAAAAAATCCTTTATGGTCTTAAAACAGAGTTTGTTCTGCTCAGGAAAGAGATTGATGTGACTGGCTGTGACTGGGGGTGGTGGGGAGACACAGGCAGGATTCTCCACACCCAGAGGGGTCCCTTGTAGCATCAGGTTCCTCCCTGCTAACATCAATTACTTCTGTTTGCCATATGCATGAATTTAAGAGAGAGGAGGGGGTGTTTTTTTTTGGGGGGGGGGGAGGAAGAATGAATATTTTTAAAGAATTCATCAGTTTATCAGGAATTTATTCAAATAATGTTATTTACTTGATTTACGGGCAAGCTAAGAGACTCAAGGTTTACAATAGAAGTGCTAACTAGCCTGCGATTACAGTGGTAGGAACACCACAGCTCTAAATCTAAGCTGAACCATGGCATGAAGGGGAGATTTTAAAAGGAGGGTTTATTTTGTGTTTGGTTTTGGTTTTTTGAATAGCTGTGGCCTCACCAAAATCAGATAGGCCAAAAATTTGAAAAGAATTAAATTTATTTTAAGTGCTTTCCTTAATACAGCAGAGAAGGAAAGAGGACAGACAAGGAAGGTCTCACTCCCTCAGAAAAAATAGAAGCATTTGGGTTGGTAGCAAGACTGGAATGTTTTAGCAGAAGAGACAGTGTTTTCATGCATCTTCCTCCTCTACCACAACCTCTCCCCTCAAAATCCGAGCTCCATTAGGATGACACCATGCCGGGGAACCCATACTTATGCCATTGCAGGGTGCAGAGGCTGAACAAATCCATCAGTGAAAGCATTCTGCCTACGAGGATGGATTCTCAAACCAAGGTTTATGCCTCCTGCCTGTAGTGAGATGCTCTTTCCCTTTATCTAAATTTGAATGTGGTGCTCACCAACAGAGGAATCCAGCCTACTCCAAGGATTTAAATCTGTCCTTTCTAGAGGTGGAATAAACTGCTTAAATTCAAATACAGACTTATAAGTTGGAACAAATTGGAGATAATATGGGGGCACAGCCATAGCATCCACCACCATCTCCTCTATCAACTGGATTGTACAACTTTCCAAGGTTAGATCACAGGATTAACAAGACAAGATTTCCAAATAACATGCTCCTGGACCTGTATTTCAACAAAGTTCCCCTCTGGGCACCTACATCGTTTGCAGGTGTGGATGAAGTGGGTGCAGGGCTTAGCCACAAAGAGGGGGGATCCGCTCCAGCTTCCTGCCAAGTCAACAAAACTTCACGCTGTCAGGGAGCATCATGTTTCAAGGGCTCTAGGTCCCATGCCAGCATGTCATATATAACGAGAGGAATTCCCACCAACTACAATGAAGGTCAAGGACAACATGGTCCTATCAACTGTGTTTTTAGCTCTAAGTGTGCAGAACAGCTTCTTGTGAATCAAGTCCATACTATCAGTCTACAGGTCTGTTGCCAGAGTTAAGTCTTTCCCTGAATCAAGACAGAATAAAGAAGCCTTAAAAATCTCACCAGGCTCACATAAATGCTTCCTCTTCACCATGAAATATTTATGTTAATATACAGCATGAATAATTAAGCTCTTGATTTCTTTGAAGAATCTAACCTTATTGAATGTTACAGGACATAACACTTAGGTTATTTGGATAGTAGAGGCAATAACAAATGTTTTGCTTCTTAACCCTGTCTAATAGGCAGCCTTAAGAAAGCCAAAGTACAATAATTGCTCTAATGGCAGTTTGCCCAAGCTAAGTTTTAATGAAATTATAATAAGGAAAAGAGCCTTTTGGGTTGTTTGCTTGTTTTGAGATTGATTCATCAAAAAAAAAAAAAAAAAAAAAAAGAATTTCTCCTCTCCTCAGTGCAAATACCCTGCTCAGCTTTTCTTAAGCTTTCTTGCACTTGGCTTTGCTAGATATAATCAATGAGGGGGGAAGGGGACACAAGGGAAGACCATGGGCAGGAATCTTAGCATGTTTCTTATTTTCCTCCAGATTCCCGAATCCCAGTTTCCTACCACTAGACTCCCAGGCCTATTTTTCCTGACAAGAACAAACCTAAAAATAAACATCAAATGAGCACTGCCCTGGGCTTGGCTAGCTACCCGAATCCCTTCTGCAGACTTTCCCAAGCAGCACTCTGTATGCTGCCAGGGACGCGGTTGCAGAAATGGCCAAGTGGATTTGATGGTGCTCCCTGACACAAGTGACTGCAGAGCTCTGGACTGACTGGCTGACCACACAGATCTCGTGACCAGACAGTCTTCAGAGCAATAGCTGTTCAGCTTTGCAGAGTTAATTAGCGCAACTTTTTCCCTGTCAACTTCTTTCCTCCACTGTTAACTGAATAGCAGGTATAAAATGGAATACTTTTATTTCATTTAGTTTAACAGCTGGATTTAACTATCTTGCCATCAAAAGTTGAATAAAAAGCAATTACACTTCTATTTCCAGGAAAAAAGGATAACTCCACATTAACTATTATTCTTTACTGATAACAACAATATTCTGACATCTCAGCTAGAACCAAAGGCAATGCCTGTCTGGCCCAAAGGCAATGCACTAACTGAAGAGAGCCTCATATCCAGCCTAGCATAGTGCTGAGGTGGGACACAGGCCTCAACTCCCATGTTTCTCAGGACTCCTGCCTAATCTCTTGGGAATATATCCTTTTAGGATCATATTCTGAGCACTGAAGTCCCCCATGTCCCAGTGACAGGGCAGCGGAGAGAGGCTGGCATCTAAGACACACTGCAGGGAACCAAGGAAGTCACCAAACATGTTTGCCTAAACCATGCTCTAATAAACACCAGGCAAAGGGACTTACATGGCATTTCAGACAGCTGACTATGGTCCTAAAAAACAATTAAAATGTTTAAGAAAGGATGGTTATAGATGCTCTAGGTATCTTTCTGAATAGTGGAAAAACAGCAAATAATGTAATTGCATATTTCATTTCACAGTGGCTGTGCTCCTGGCTGTAAAACATCTACCCTTGATGGGGCCCATCTCATCTACACAAAATCCATCCAGAGTGAGTTACAAGCAGTAGAGACTTGGTTTAGCTGATGAACCGAAGCAGTGGATTACATTCTACAACTGTAATTGTGACAAGTGATAAAATATTATTCTTGAGCACAGGTTGTTATGCTTCAGTTTCAAAAAGTTCTCACTCTAGCTTAAAATACATAGTTTCTACATGAGTGTTTCACTCACTAGTTCACACACAGTCCTGGTGTAACTCTTCAAAACCAAAGACTTTAGCAGCAACTACAATATTATGTATGTATGTATAAATTAATGCAGTTCTTCCAATTTCTTTCTCTTGTTCACCCCACTGGGGGGATGGAGAAAAAGAACAAAACACCCACAGCTCTACTGTTTTCTGCCTATTACGCTTACAGTAGGAGTTTAATCCACAAATATATATGCATGACCCAAGCTCCTGAAGGCGAATTATTCAATGTGGCCAAACAGTATCACAGGAAATTCTATAATCTTTCACTGCTGCTAATCATTTTCAGTGAGAAGTTAGACTCATTTAAGATATCAAGACAACTGCATATACCAGAAGTAGACAGCACACATTAGTATGAACACCAAATAAGCCAGAATAAAGTCATTCCTATGAGTGTACTAAAACAACTCAGCAAATATCATGCAGGAAATTATAAACTAGCTTGTCTGGACTCCAATACACTACTGATAATTACACACTTCATATGGCACACAGATCTAGTCTCAGTCTGCTTCCCCACTTTTCATTAATCTCTCAACACTTGTTACATTATTTGGCAAAGTGATCCTACTCCCTTTGGGGCTGAGCAGAACACAGGCCCCATTTGGGTACTGGAGATGTGTCTGGCTGTGGTGTTCAGCATCAAAATGTCCTACCAGGATAACTAGTCCCTGCTGGTAACAAAAGAACAAATTATTCTTCTTCTCCCAAGTGAACCCATATCCAACCTACACATGAAGTACTGATACCATACTGCACACCATCCAGCCTTCCACACACTAAGTTCAGGGGAAGTCATGAGCAAGACCACCAGGTTTCAGAATTCAGGTGGCCCTCTTTCTTTGCTGTCAGTGGTTTTCTGCCACATGGGGTCTTGTGTTTCTGCTCCCTAGTGTAAGGGCACATCAGTGGAAAAAAGCTGATGATCACAGTAGTGCACTAAGCTGTTTCTCAGTGTCTAGTTCTGGGTTTTGTCCCATGCCATTAATACAAAGGCATCTGCAAAGTCTTATTTCAGTTGGCTCATTCAAGCTTCTATACTTGAGGGAAAGTGTTCACCTTTGTATTTTCATTTCAAAGGTCCTACTGCAGCAAGGTTAATGAAGAGAAAAAAATTACAGCAGATTAAGGCATAATCATTTGTGTAGTTCCCTTAATTATATTGCAGAATACTGAGGATAGAACAACTAATGTTTATCTAATTGCACCTCTCCACCAAAAGAGAAAACTGCAGCACACCCTGTTTCAAGATCATAAAACAAATGAGAAATAGAGACAAGAACAATAGCAAGATCTCCTGACTTAATACCTCTTCTCTGGTGCCCTGCTTTAACTACTGACAGTATCCACTCTTCAAGCTGCTACAAAACACAGAAAACCAAAATTAGTGTCAACTACTAACTAAAAAGCACTGAGAACAGAGGCTAGAAAAAGGGATGCTTTCAGCATCAATCATATAAAGGAAGCACAGTTTAAATCACTGTGTTTGATATGTACAATTTGTATTGTACAAAATATGTACAATATATATAGACTTGTGCACAGGAATAGGCAAGAAGAGCTGGATAACTTTGTAAGAACTACAGCAAATACTGACTTAAATATTCAAATAGCATCTTTGATCTCAGCTTTGTTGCTGAGCTATTTATCAACCTAATGTTCCTGTGAAGTAAAATCTACTAGATATATCATTAAAGTATTTAGTGATCAGAACAAGATAGTAACATAACGCACTAAATGCCAAAATACTCAGAAATGCTATCTGCTGCTATCCCCTTTATAGTTACTTAAGTGTTTTAATGAAATTCCATCTGGCAGCAATGTGAAAATATGGATGGATTTATGCATAACATAGAAATAGTCCATTTAATTAGCAGCTGAAAGGTTTAATGGCTAATATTAATTTCACTGTTTAACAGAGCCAAATCTCTCTCAGCTGAAAGCTCTGAATTCAGGCAGCTGTGCCTGGGATTTCATTTGACCTGAAAAGCTTAAACAATGCTGAACTTCAGATGCAGCTACACAGTAAGGAAGTCAGAACTATGACGGAGTCAGATGCATTTTCAGACTGAAACACCTTTAGAAATTGCTATAAAAAGGCCATCCCATGTCCATCCCAGCCTGTAACAAGTATTGGATGCAGCAGTCACAGATTACAACACAGTTTCCAAGGTGAAATTTATTTCTTACTCGAAAGGCTGACTACCATACTCCCTGAAGCATGAAGGCTGAGAGATCACGTAATTACCGTCCTAGCCATTATCACTGACTATGCTATTCTAGTCCAGCTCTGCATCTCCTAAAAGGGGTCACTTGTACATAACAGTAATGCTTCAAATGACACAGTAGCACCGACATGCTCCAAGGCAATCAACTCATTACCAGCATTCACAAGGTGCCTCCCAGAACAGGACTGTAAGGAGAGTCCTTATCTTTCCAAAATTTTAGCAACACAGAACAGGGCAGGCAGAAGTCTGGCATTTGGAGAGACATTTGCTGTCAGCCTGAGTACCCACAGTCACAAATACAGTTTTTTCTTCTAGGAATAAAGCCTACCAGAATCCCTCCAGTTTACAGGAAGGATCAGCAAGGGAGAAGCATCCCCATTTTCAGGCTTTTCCTGAGCAGGGCTTTCGAAGCTGCCCATCGCTGCTGCAGAGCTGGACTTGCACTGAGCTGCCAGCAGGACTTGCTTTGTTTTTCATGCTCATACAAACTTCACTTTCCAAACACTCTGAGAACAGGAAACCTTCACTTGCCTGTACTGCCAACACCCTGAATTCTCTTTTTCTGCACAGTCCTAAGAACGTACCAAAACCAAAAGTTCTCATCTCTGAAAATGCAAAGGAGAAGTAGCACCTATATGGCAGCTAATGCAAAGCTCATTTTACACTCTCCAGTCACTAACCTGCAAAGCATAAACCCTGCACTCCCCAAATTCATTACATGGTTCCTCAGTAAACATAAGACCAGTTCTTCTCTACATGAAGAAAAAAAGACTTTTTGTTGCATGCAACATATTGATTTTCAATTGCTGAAGTGTAAGTGAAACTAACACCTCACCTCTAACTGCCCTGCATGTGCTTTTACATTACAGAGCAGTTTAAGGCAGTAAACAGTCCAAAAAAGGGGCAAGTAACTGACAAGTTACTACTGACAGCAGAAAAATATTAGCAGCACCTGCTGCATTTTCCATTTGCTCTGAAGCATGCTGAAAAAAAATCAGAACTTTATAAAGTCAATACTTTGAAGTTTATGACCATCATTGGTTTCTTCCTGGAAAACAGTGCTTTCATGTGTGCATTTCTATACAAGAGAACAGTATAAATAGGATCTGTTCTGGAAGATACAGAGGGCTTCAGTATAATGTGCAGCCTTTTCTCTTCACCTGTCTATTCCTCTATTTTGATGTTCACCTGCAGGCAAGAGATCGCTGACCAGGACTCCTAAAAATGAGCCTTCTCAGGTCTTTCGAAGATGGGGGAAGCAAACAATGGAGAAGTTAAGGGAGAGGTTAGCTTCTGGTCTAGGATATCACAGGAGAAAAATATGGAAGAAAGTGGCCTTAAGCTTTGCAGTGATGGGCTGCTTCTGGCTCTGCCACTGTTTGAGACATGGCTTTGCTAATGAGCAACCCAAGATGGGTTTAACCTGGCTCACCACCTAAATATTTATTCTGCTTCTCACATGGCCAAGGTACAGCAGTACCAGAATCTGAGCCTGCCTGCACACGCAGCGCAGCAAGAGCAGCGGCAGCAGGGCTCCCTGCCACTTACAGCATCTAACACCCAATTCCCAGCTCAGCCAAAACTACCAGTCAGATTGACCCCTGCATTAATCAGTTCATTCAAATCCATGCCTAAAAGTAGGAACAAGATCCCCATTCTCCACAAGGAGATGTAGAAAAATACTGTTGTTAGAACAAGCTTGAACACAGATCACAAGAATAAGCAGACAGGCAATTACTGTATGAGAAGAGATTTAGAAAGAAGCTGTGTTATGTCCATGGCCCATTTTGCAATGCAAGAAAAGAGATTTTATTCTGTACATTACATTTTGTTCTTAAACATCCAATGTCTCTACTGCAATCCTTCACTAGAGTGTTAAGACTGCCACAAAAAATAGAAATTAAAAATAAATAACAAGGCCAAGTTTAAGGAAGGAAAGACCATTAGTATAAAATGGAACAAACCAGCTCTCCTGAGACCAAATTTCCCTAAAGGTTTCAACTGGGGCGTCAGCAGTATATCACTGCCACAGGAGAGTAACAGAGACAGATTTTGCCAAAGAAAGAAGCCTCCACTGCAACCTCAACTTGTGCATTGCTACCAACAGGACAAGGAAAAACATTTGCTATTGGAATGGACCTCTTCTGCTTTCTACAGAAGACAGCTGTTTACCAAGACACACTTGGATTTTTTTTTTTTTTTTTAATCAATAAGAACTGGGCAGCACAAGAGAGCAGGCTCAAGCACTTACCAAGAAAGGGAGGATGTCAGTCGGACAATCCCACTGCAGACACACTTGGGGACCAGACAGCACCTCTCCCCCTCCTCTCCTACAGGCAGGCTGTCGACCACAATCATCTGCGCCACCAGAGGCAGCATGCCCATCCCAGGCCACATCCTGAGACCGCAATAAAGCTTCCCACTATATCGCCAGGACACAGCATGAACACTCCCATGAGGCAAATGCAGCACTGGGGTTGTGTCTCACACCTCCTGCTCAGCCCAAACCCTGAGCTAGACCAGCACCAGCCCTTGTGCGAGGAGGCACCTGGAACATTTCTCCATAACCAGCCTTCCATCATAGCAGGAGCAATGCAGGGGGACACAGCCCCAGCACTGCAACAGCACCCAGTGCCTCTAGCCACCCATGCTCCCATGCCAGCTGTGACATCCCCAGGTGCCACCCACTCCCTCAGGATGGGAAGCAGCCCCAGGGCTGGCAGACCAGCCTGGCTCAGTACCATACTGGGATCACTCCCCCCTACCTGAGCAGCATTTCTCCCACAGCTGGACAGGCTTAGCCTTACTGCTCTCCCACTCTTGGCTGCAAGTCTCTTAGAGTCATTTTGCACAGCACAGGACCTCTCCCAGGCACCCTCTACACTCAACTAGGGAGCAGCAGCCTTTCCCCCAGGGAGATTTAAGCTCATGGCTATGAGTGGCACCGCCCCTGCCCAGGTGAAGCCCATCAGCTGGCCACTCTGGACCTCGGCAGCTGTGTGCCGAGCACCTGCATTCCCCTCCTACCCGACACTGCTTCAGGGAGCTGGTCTAGGTGCTCTGAGGACACTGCCAAACCCAAATTGTCTTTCAGCAGGGTTTGATAAAAGCCAGTTCATTTCATTTACAACTAAATCACTGGTGGGATGAAAGAGGGGAAATATTTTCTTGAAATCTAGCTAAGAATTACTAAAGTCCCCCAATTTCCTTGAAGAAGTTAACTCCCCACTTTGATCCCATCAAGCTCTGCTGCACCTGAGTTGCTGAGGCCTGTCTCCCATTCCAGCAGACTTGCTAGCCTCAGCAGTGAACTGCCGAAAGCCAGCGCGAGCCCTAACACAGTGCAGGTCCAACCTAAAACACAAATCCATGTGGTGCTGTGCTTGCCCCGGAGCTCCTGAAACTCACTCCTCAACCCACTTCCTCTTGCCAGAGAAGCTCAGAGGACATTGCTAGCCCCAGCCAGACCTGGCGGCGCGGCGGGGTGCCGGGATGCTGCAAGAAGATGCCCTGGGCCTCGCTTCATCCTCTGGCAGCCACCGCCTCTGCCCTGGCACCGAACCCTGTCCGTCACCCATCCATCAGGTGGCTCCTGGGCAAAGACAGAGGCACCGGAAAAATCAGGGAGCACAGAGGAGAGGGTTAGAAAGCACAGTGTCTTCTGAAGTGGAAAGCAATGACTGTCCCTGAGAAAGGGTAAGAGTTATACCTAGATGCATGGAAGCCCACAGAAAAAAATACAAGCTTGTGTTCAAATTGAGAGACAGCGTGTTGTAGTATTTCAAAAGCACAAGAAAGGGAAATGCTCATTGCTATTGCATTTCTCTTAACACTCATAAAGAAAAAAACCCAAATCTTACCAAACTTTCATATTAACTACCAGTACAACTGTGCCTCTAATATTTTCAGAAATTCATTATTTTTTTTGTGGTTTTCGTTAGTTTTTATTTTATGCTTGTTCTTCATGATCATGCATGCACTTTTTATTGTATTTTACTATTTACAACTTCTGTTTATTCAAATTGATTTTAATGAAAAAATCTTTTCATTTAATATTTCCTCTAAATAAGCCTTAAATTGGTAAGCCATGGAATTGTTTTTGAAAGTTGAGAAAATCTCCCAGGATGTTGTAGCTCAGCGTGGAAGCTGTAAGCTCAAGGCAAGGCGGGATGGGAAGTGCCCTCAGCTGTTTCCCTCTGCTCATGCGACAGACGTGTCTGCAGTCAGAAACCGCTCCCTGCAAGAGAGCAGTCACTTTGGCACTCCAGCGGTGTGGCCCTCTGCCATAAAACTCTCTGGGTCATGTTTTATATTAACAGGTTCATTAACTTCATCATCCTGGCTAGATCCTGGTTGGAGCAAGTACAATTCCTCCAAATATTCCTCTCTTATTTCCACCACAGGTGTCATTTTTTAATTTCTTTCCTACAAATTGCTTTGCTTCCTTCCTCTTTTTTTTTTTTTTAATTGCAAAATAGCTGCCATTTTCACCCCAGAGACAGCTGTATTTTGGTGCCACATTAATACTGCTATCCTATACACTTACCAAAAACACTGGAAACCTACCTCAAGACCAAGCAACCTGCTTATAATATAGAAAACAATACATTTTGCAGCCTACTTCCAGGGATATTTGGAAGTTTTGTTCACAGCAGAGAAGCATAATACAGAAGGAAGGACATCAAGATTCATTAAATGTTTTACCTATACAATATTCTACATGTGGAAAATATGATGTGCTTCAATAGGAAAGATTTATAATATGGTTTGATGGCTCAGCCTATTTCAGAGGCAATCTAAGAAAGCAGTGAATGTAGTCCTTCCCACTAATCTAAAAGACATTAAAGTTTCCCTGGACTCTTAGAAGTTATTATTTGAGTTAAAAACCTTATCAGGAAACCATGCTTGGGAAATCACATAGAAACATATTTCAATTAATGGTTCAGAACCACTCTTTCTGCTTTGGAAACTGACCCCATGCAGTAAATTCTATCTCTGCTGTACAGTGCATTACTTCTAGCATATGAATAATGGATATTATAAACAAGCGTAACAGAATGAAAATTCAGTTAACACTATTATGGAGCTTCCATTCAGAAATGTAGTTCATGAGTGATTCAAATTTTATGGCTCTTACCACCAATAACTAAATTTGCATATCTCATCACAGAACTCTTGCAAGAACCCATTCTGCATTTCTGATCTCAGGGCTTTTATGGTAAGAAATATTGCATTAGGCAGAGTTAATTTACATTTTTCCAATAAAATTCTAAATGCATGTGCAGGTACTCTTTATAAACTGGCTTCATGTTATAAATTATAAGCTTCAAAGCAAATACATTAGCACAAATATTGATTTCTAAATAGTCACCGTGAGTGAGATTTTATGCTTGCTGTTGAATTATAGCAACTCTGTCCTCTAGAGCTGTAGCTTATCTCCCAGCTACTATACTTCATGGCAAGTAAGTAAATAAATAACATTGTCTCACTTCTGACAGTTCAATTCACTCAATTCCACGTGGCTGTAGTAGCAGGTATGAGTCAGTGCAAAAATTCTCCAAGATCACTACTCTGACAGACGTTTTTGGATCTGCAGCTATCATAAAGACTGTTTTCAGCATGTCACATCACTGAGCATTGCAGGATTCCTAATAGAAGCAGCAGATGAAACAAAGTACAGTGCCCCTTGCAAAAAACTTGCACAACCTTACAATCAACACCATGCTGCCTTGCATCAATAACTTACCTTCTTTATGTCTTTTCCCTACATCCAACCTTTTCCAGGATGAGGTAGGAATTAAACTCTTACAACACAATTACTCATAGGAGCTTTGTACATTTCAGTTGTTGTGTTTCTATGTTTATTTTAAAGCATTTTTTAATTTTACAAGTCCACGTTTCTTCTTTGTGGGCTTGAGGCAATGCAATGAACAAGATGTTATACGCTGCATCTGTTAGAGTAAGATAAGCAGGTACCAATAAGATGCAAGCACTCCTTGCTTTTCATGTGATAGTTTTCACGTTTATTTTTATGCTGCAATGAAGCACTGCTTTTCTTTCATAGGAAGAGAGGACAACAGCTATTTTTGTGTTGCTTCCCAGGAAGTGTAACAACATCTTTAGCTTTCAAGAGTGACCACTGAGAACCCCACTGTAGTGCCACTAACGCCGGGAGGAAATGCAGTAGTCGCTGCGTTTCAAATGAATGTTGGACACGACTAAACTATGGAAGAAATTTTAATGAAATAAAAGACAGTATTTCTTGGCAGACAGTTTAATAGAAGTTAATAACTAAGATGTCAGATTTCTTTCAAGCAGAAAGATCTGCTCCCCTGATAAATAATTTACTAGTTTAGGACATGTTCATGCTGTTCTTAACTATACATAACTCTCTTTTAAGACCTTACTGATGATTTAGTAACTCTAGCCTACTTTCACTTGCAGAAGTATTTTTAATATTCATTTACAGAACATAATAAAAATTGGTAACAATCCCAAATTTGAAATATTAGCTCATAAGCAGCACAACTGATGCTGTCTGCATTTTAAAATAAAAAAAAGCAGCCATACCAGTATTTTTGCAGAACCTCTGCTGGAAGAGGGCAAGAAATGACTGATAAAAACGGGTGCAAGTAGCATCCCATGAGCTGATGGCTAAATAACACGGACACATGAAAGGCAAAGAGAGCCCTGAAGGGCTCACACAGCAGAGACCAACTGCAGTTTGGAGAAAGTTTCTTCCCCAACGAATAAGCCTGTAGTGCATACAGGTGACTGGCTCAAAGGTGGACACGAGAAAAAAACATGAATCTGAAGTGACATCCCAGATGCACTGGGTGTTTCTGTTCCCATGCAGCTAAGGTACGCATGAATTCAATCTCTATTTTTAACCAATTCTATTTATCAATTCTATCCGCTTTGCGGTATTCACCAAAACCCAAGCTGCTGTTTCACATATTTATTTAAAAAAATTAATTTCAGAGGGAAAAAAAACAGTAAGCAGTCCAATGGCAGATTTATTACAGTTCTGGCAGATAAAAGGAATGAATCTACCTTATGAACAAAAAATAGCCATAGAGAAGTATACTGAAAAATTCTTAATCAAATGATAAACTGGAAACAGCATATGCAATACATATTTATATATAAATATACTGGTTACATTCTTCTTAAATAGATTATACAACATTCATTAGCATTAACCAAAAGTATTTCTTCGTGGCAAGAGATTCATCTTCCTTTATGGCAATACAGTCTCTCTGTAAGTTAATATCCACTATAACAATTTTAGGATTTTGGGCTAGAATCAGTATTCAACACCACCAGGTTAAATCCAGAGCGAGTGATTTAAAACTGGTTTATAAGAGATATCAGTGCTACTTCCAAGACTTAAGGTCAGATCTGCAACAGGTAGAATTGGCAGAGCGCTGGTCAGGCTGTGGGATCTCCTTCAAAACTCAAATGTAGATTAAAGCTGGATTCCCATGGGGAAAAACACTGACTCAGCTCAGGATCCCCAGTTTAAGACACACTTCTCTTTTTCTGTAAACAAATGTTAACAAAATAAACTCTCTGTACCCTGTTAACCATTTCTTAACATAAAAACAGGGAGTTACTTGGGATAGTCTTAAGAGAATTCAGTACAAAATCACACTAGTCTAAGCACCATCAGTATCAAAGTGCTAGCAAATGGCACAGTGTTTTCTGTTTGAAGCCAAATTCCCTGCTTTTTGTGTTTCATATTGCAAATCTCAGCTCCAGCGGAACTTCGCTCAGGACTCCAACCATGACAGCTAAATCATCCAAGCTCCGTGTTTGCTCTCAGGCAGCCTTATCTTCCACTGAGATGCCCAAAGTGCTTCTCAACTGGCTGCTCTACAACAAGCTTGCTGTGTTGTTAGAGAGCCTGGAGCCAGTCGCAGGACCCATCCCACCCCTCAGACCAGCGGCAGTGTCTGCACTTGCAGGGAGCTGCTTGGCTCCCCACTCTGGTTCAGCAGATACTTAGCGTGTCCCCTGCAAAGATCTCGGCACAATCCAGGCTCAGACCCCATAGCAGAAGACGAGCAAATCCCCCATCACATTGCACAGTCCAATTCAGCAGTGACTCTCCCTGACCCTTCAAGGGGATGCCCTATCACGCTCCCATAGCACAGGCCTCTGCGGCTGCTCCTGTTCCCACCGGGCTCTAGCAGAGACTCCCATAATTTGCCTGTTTGGGACCTCTTTGGCTTACTCAGTTTGGTTCAAATGCTGACTGGCTGTTACTTTGGAGTCTGAGTAAGAAATAGTGCAAATTCAAGCTTAAAGACAAGAAAAAAAGACCACATTACCTTCATTGAACACTCAGTTAAAAAGACAGGATCCATGAGATGAAACCCCAGTCGTGGGGGAATTTGAGACATTTGGCAAATCTGTAAAGGATTCTTCATGATTGTCTTCAAGGAGCATACTCGGTTTGGCTTGGTGCTAGACACTTAAAATTATTTGCTAATGTGATACCAACTAACAGCATTGTGGCTAATTGCAAACTAGTCTGAACACTAGTCACAGCACATAAGGACACCTCCCTGGCACTACTAAAAAAAAAACTCTCTGCAGTTATGGATTCCTTAGTGCTTTTTATATCCAAGTTTGACTTGAAATGTTTTTTGTTTACTCAGAATGGTGTGAATTCATCCAGATTGGTTTTGCTGGAAGGGAAGCGGACCATATTATTTGTGAGGGTCAAGATACCTTTATTTGGCCATGCTCAGGCAGATTAAGAGGCCAAAACAGAACTCAGTTTGATTCCTATTATGGCATGCTGGCTGCAGTACATTTTAAAACAATAATCATTGAAGTGGCTGAGATGTTCAAGCTTGAAAATGTGCAGTAACAAAGTGCCAGGGCGCCCTGTAAATAGAGAGACCCACATGCATTGCAGTAACCTGTGCCACGTGGCAGCACGTACACTGTAACACGCATTGAAGCAATATGCCACACAATATTTCTTGGACCAATCAATAAAGGAGCTTACTTTCTCTCAACTCCTTTTCCCCCAGAATTCAGCAGAAGCAACATGTGTAGCGTAGCTCCTGCTGCTCCCCCCGAGGCTGGCCAAGCACCTTGCCATGCCAGCATTGAGCCAGTTTTGCTGACTTAACATAGAGTTGCACTAGGGGAGTTTTGTCTCTTGATTTAAGGGGTCTGCTTCAAAGCAGGGTATACTCACTTAAAACCATAAGTAAATGAATTCACAATGAAGCTAAGGAAAAAAAAAGTTACAAACAGCAACACCTCCACCCCATTCAAGAAACAGCCTTATCTCTGCCCACGTGCTTACGTTCCTAACATGACACTGGCCTACCCAGCACTTCCAGACACTGTTTGCAATAACAAAGATAACAAAGTTCAGGCTTTAACTGAGAACTGATGTGTGGATATGCTCAGGTGGTTTTCCTCACCCAACTCCATGAATTAATTACAGTTTTGTACAGGAGTAAAATGGAAAAAAACCTCTACACTTTTTTTCCCTCCATCGAATTCATGCTATGTGGTAGACAAAAGGAAAGTTGTTTGGAATGAACACTTCCTTCCCCTCATGCCTTTGTCTGCAAGTGTAAATATTATTGGAATTTAGTTTTCCTCTGTTCATTTATTAAAAGACTGCATCTACATTAAACAGATGGGCCTTTGCTATGTTTATCTTTTTTTATGATGTTCATGTAGCAGGGACTTCTGAAAGATGTTTGGAATGAATGCTAGCCATTACAGGATACTAAATTAGAATCAGGCTCCAAGTATCTTTCTGTGATTCGATTATGTCATGTGTTGTACTCTTATTCATGGCCTGGGAAGGAGAGTGCAAGGCTACTTAATATCTGTATAGATTCAATTAAAATGAGTGCATCAGACACTCACTAGGTCTGGCTTTTGCCTGCCTCACATCTAGCACAGGCTAGCTATTAAGCCTTAATAGAAAAAGTGAAAAAAAAAAAAAAAGTAAAAAGAAAACAAACACACACAGTGGAAGTCATCATGCCCATATAGATGCCTGCTGACTAATATTGTTACTAACCGATCCGAAAAGGTACAAAGTCATGCAGTTTACACTTTGATCCCTATAGTTTGGGTTATGTTAATGCTAAACAAGGAGAATTCAGAGGGAGGGCAGAAAGGTCTGTCTATAATACATGGTGATTTTGCCTGCTCTTATAGCTTGCATTTCGAGCATTACTGAATTTCTCCATGCACTCTGAATGCTTCTCTTTCAGAGGGTATTGGCATGCTTGTGGCGAAAGCAACCAAACCAAATAGGCACATGGTGAAAGACAGCATAGGAAAAAATAAAGATAAAGGTTAGCTGTTTCCATTCTGCAAATCTCTTCTCAGAGCCTTAAAGTCATGGTGATAAGCAGAGTATAAAAAGATAGCAGACTCCTTTCCTTGTATGAGAAGTTGTTGGCAGTTTGGGGCCCAGCAAAATCAGCTGTGAAACGCACACATAGAAAGGCTCTTTATATTACATATACAACTGTAACCCAGAATAAATAGCACTGTTCTGATTTATAAAGGTATTTCAGCTTGATTGTTGTTGTTTGTTATGGCTGGAGATGGCTTGCTTTTCATCCCTTCTGTCCCACCCTTCGACACATCAATGAACAGCAACCTTGGAGTCCGGAGCGTCAGTAGTATCCTTTTGTACTCCTTTCGGAAATTCTGGTTGAGAAGCCCATAGATCACGGCATTGAGGCAGCTGTTAAAATAGGCCATAAAATAGCTCAGAACAAAAAGCCATTCTGGAATGTGTGGCTGTACTTTTGAAGGACTAATCGAAA
Source organism: Dromaius novaehollandiae (assembly GCF_036370855.1). Taxonomy (NCBI): domain Eukaryota; kingdom Metazoa; phylum Chordata; class Aves; order Casuariiformes; family Dromaiidae; genus Dromaius; species Dromaius novaehollandiae. The sequence goes on from NC_088108.1 coordinate 10,964,649, forward strand.
CAGCAAGGCCAATAAAGTTTAACGGTCCCCAGCACACAGCAAAAAGGACAAAAACCACAAACATAGTCAAAAAATTCCGGATGTCAGCTGCTCTGAGCTTCTGCTTGCAGTCTTGTCTCACCCGGTGTTTGACTTGAATCACCAAAATCCAGATCCTTAAATAGCAAAACGTCACGATGGACAATGGGACAATGAAATGAACCACCACCACCGTGATGGTGTATGATGTACTCACTGTCTGGGCAAAGGTACAGGAGTAAATCCGGGGGTCATACTGCAAGGAGCCAACAAAGAAATTTGGCACAATTGCCACCACCGTCAGGATCCAAGTCAGACACAGATAGCAGCAGGTGTTCTTCAGGTTGAAGAGCTTATCGTACCGTAGGCTGTGGCAGATGTAGCAGTAGCGGTTGATTGCGATTGCAGTGATGTTGAAAATGGACCCGATGACACTTAAGCCCATCAGGAACCCACTAATCTGGCAATGAACATTTCCCATTGTCCATCCATTATGGAAAATGGCACTCAAGATCAGAGGATATGGATACACCGCAACTACAAGGTCTGCGACTGACAAACTGACGACAAAGATATTGCCTACAAAAAAGGAGAAGAGACCATGACAGGTTAGCGTAGGTCTGGACAGACAGCTTCCAACTCAGAACTCCTGTGCAGGCCTTACTCTGCTCAGAGGCTCTGTTCTACCCTCCACTGGGAGTGGGAAACCCTAGGAAAAAAGACCTTGCTGTGCTAGTGACAGCAAAGGAAAGTAACTAGGCATCATTAACCTGGATATTCTTTCTTAAAAAATTCTTAACTGGTAGCTTATCCTTAACTCAGCTATAGCCCTGAATCAGGTTCCTAAGTTGCTATGAGTTGTGTAAGAGTGAATGATTTCACTTTCCCTGTTATGCAGCCAGCGCTACTGTAGTTACCAGACAGCCACACAGTATTTGCTGTCCTGCATGGAACTTTATTCCTTTAAATACGACATAGGACACAATACTTTCTACAACATCATATAGCAACACTGTACATAAGTGCTGTCCATCTGGGGCAGGTTAAGTTTTTAGTGGTTTATTATTGCACTGGCAGCAGTTGCATGGGACAGATCCTTTTTGCTCTCCTGAATAGCCACACCTTCACCAGACTTTTGCAGTGCTTATGCAAAGGAGCCACAGTGCAGCCAGCCTGTGTGCGCTTATCTTATTCAGTGTGTTTTCCTAATCCTTTAGTATCAAAGTGGATGTCCAATGCAATATGAAAGGTCAATCACTTCTACACTGTCTGGGCCTGGGCAGGGAATATGATTAGTAAGCTGCTGTCAGCTATTTCTGTAGAGTATATGTTGCAGGCTGCCCATTTAGGCTTTAAAAAGAAGAGACTTGAGAGTTTGTGCAGATATGAAATAATTTAAGCCTTGCTGGATTGGAAATGGCACATTTTATAGAGCAGTAACTGTCAATTACACTGCTTGGAGTAAAAGCGGAGCGACCTCCAATGAGCTTGGCAACCAGTGATTTTCTACAGCGGTTTCCAAATGCTGGGGGGTTGCAAAGCTTAAAAGCACTGCCTGCAGAAGCAAGCAACATCTCCACACCGTTGAGAGGTGTGAAATGAACTCTTCTGGTGTTGGAAATTGTTCCTGGATAATATACATAAATAATCCTCCAAAAGGGATCAAAAGCCAGGCCCCTAGCCAGACAGCAGTCAGCTATTTAGAATAATGTCTTGCTCCCTCTCTCTCCCCTGTTGATTCCAGATTATTTTCCTGTTTTTTGGCAGAGTAGAGATGCAAATGGTGCCTCCATTCCTGAGTCCTCCTGCACTCCTCTCTGCTACACCTCCCAGCTCCTCCCTGCACAGACATGGTAATTAGTGGCACATGGGAGCCAGGCACCCACGGATCCACTTAGCCTGGATGATCTTGTCCCTTAGGACTACTAAGGCACAACTGGTATTGCCCTCCATACCAAGACTGCTCTGAGTGAAAATGTGAAAACCAGAGGCCCCACAGTGATCTCTTCTTTTATTGCAGAAATTTCTATCCATCTGCTCCAAGGACATACTGAACATGCAACAAAGAGAGCAGAGGCTACTCCAAGCAACAGATCCAAGGCAAACAGTCTGGCTTTTGCCAGGGGAAACATGACGGACACATACGTCTTCACTGGTGGGAACTCTGCATTTTCCAGCATCTGAACAACTTCCCATGCAACACACTCCCACCAGTTACATCAGCTCTTTGGAACAGGACCTGCCAGTTTGCTACACCTGTAAAGGACTCAGGAGACCTAATATGAAGAAGCCAAGGAGATGGCAAAAGTGGCCAGAAGCTATTCCTCCACACTGCTCCTGAGCAACCACAGTTATTGCTCATTTTCTGAATCTGGTGTATCTTTTGGCAGGGAAAAAAATCTTCTGCTCAGTTTGCCAAACAGAGAAGTACATTAAAAAATGGGATTTCAGGTCTTTGGGGAGCTACACACATCAGGCATAACGACAGGTCCAGTTACAATGTTGAATGGGATATTTGTCAGAATTTAGCGTTCTGGTGAACAAATTGTCACTTCAAGAGGAACTGAGCAATACAGTTAGAGGACAGTACACTGGAAAGAAAGTGGCTGTTCCTCCTGTCTCCAGTACCTCCATGTATGTCTGCAGTATCAGGAAGGAGATATGATGAGAGTACCTGTAGAGGACACGCTTAACATATTTAACCATGTGCTGCAGTCAACATCCCAGCCCACTGATCAAAACTGTATGATCTCTTCAAACCCTCATGCCCTGCTATCAGAAAACACTAAAAAGAGGTCTGTTTCTGAGATATCCATGATGAGACTCTCTGAGATCTAAGTTCATCCAGGTCACTGGCTTCGGTATTTGGAAAATATGCCCAAGGGTTGTCAGAAATCATGGACACAGTCGACTCATTGCTGTTTGTTCCCCCAAAAAACTGTCAGGACAAGTCAACAGTTCATATCAGGACTTAGAGGCAGCACAGTCTACTTCACGCTGATTGGAAAACAATCTGGACTCAAGAATAGGCCATGGCAGCATAGAGCTGAGACAGGTGACATGAGGCATCATTTTAAAAGAAATATTAGCGGAGGTCATGTGAAGTGCTGAAATCTTTGACCCAGGATGCTCCTCCCCTGCTGCACTCTTTTCCTGACAATTATTTCCAAACCTACAGTCTTTTTTTGGCTTCAAGATGCTGTAGTCATCTCCATGGCTTTAAAGTGAAATACTGTTAGTTCTCTAAACAAAAAACAGTCTCAAGCAGTTCCTAGCCCAAAGTAATCTTTCTAATCTCATCACCTCTGTGCAATGCCAGACACTTCAGGTCTAACTACGTTCTCTCTTGCTTTGTCAGTTTTTCTAATGTGACATACAGCTGCCCACTGAAACTTTCCCTGCAAGACTAAGTAGGGGTATATATATCACATATGCAGGTTTTCCACAGCATACTTCTGTGGATGTTGAGCATCAGTGCTGCTTTTTTGTGGATTTCGTACCTTATTTAGATCTTTTTAAAATGCAGTCATTAAACCTGGTCCCCATATAATTAATTCTATTTATGTCTGCCATCAAGGGCAGAACCGCTTGTGCCCTGGCTTAGCACTCAGCACAGGTGCATCACGGAAAGACTGCTCTTCTGCAGCAAAATTTTTATTCCTCTGATCAAAAAGATGCCACTTCACCAAAAAGCAAAATGTCTCCCCAACACCAGACAGAATTCCCTTTAGGAAGTTTTTTCAAGTACAAATTTAAAAAAAAAATTTTTCAAGACAGCAGAACACAGAAAGGTATCAACAGCCCAACTTATGAGGATGCTTGAGACAGACTCTACTGATGGGAGCACAATTTTCCCTCTTCCATCGGACCTGTTCCACTTTGTATACACATTTATATATTCAGCAGATTAGAGAGCAAACCTCTACATTTGCTGGGGATGAAAGCCACATTCAACACCCAGTTCTGCATCAGGCAAAGCAGAACCAAGCTGTTTGGATATCCCCTACTTAAGCCGACACATCAGTGGACTTAATCCAAAGCTTAGTAAAATCATAGGGAAAATTATTAGCCTGACATCACTGCTAGCTGCTGCCAATCTCTGTAAAGCTTTCCTCACTAATTCAGGTAGTTGTGAGGAAGTAAAGTAATAAGAAAAAAATCTATAAAAATCTAATATTCCCAGAATGGACTTAGTAGTTTGGATTCAATATAAGAGCACGATACTGCACGATACATCATTCCCCATGTCACTGTATGTTGCTACAGCAGGGAGAAAATGGGATGGCTTTATTAAGACAGTAATTAATAATATCCTCTTTTTACTTGGAGAGCAAACCTGCTGTCCTCTGCTCTGTGCTTGTTCTCTGCAATCTTGGCCCCCCTACCAGCTAGAAGGCCTGCTGCCCCAAGGCAGGGCGTCGGGCTCCTGCAGATGAGGTCAGAAAGGTTAACCCCGCGCTACTTCATAGAAACAAGCCCAACTCCCATCTTACTTGGGAAGGTGCTCAACTTTGTATTTTTCTCCTGGTGGAGTGAACATGAAGGCCAGTTCTGAAAATTAATGAATTTTTAAAGACTAAGTACTAGAAAGAGGGGGTGCATTGCACAGCTCCAGAGCAAAACGGGCCCTTCAAAACACAGAAACTGGCTGCTCGCTGATTATTTTACAAAGAGTAAACTTTTGGTAAACACTAGCCTCTCCAGTAACAGGCTGATTTTCAAAACTGCTTCAGCCTTGCAAATTGAAAATGCTCTCGAACCCCCCAGAGGTGCTTTAAAAACTGACTGCGACAACACGCCCACATTCATGCTGGGCACACAGGGAGCAGGCCCCAAAATGTCGGCTACAGGGCAGCCGCACGCCAACGAAGCTGCCCAGAGGAGCCAGAAGCAGCGACGCAGGTAGGAAACGGGCCCTTCCCCGGCCGCTCACACATCCGTCCCTCCCTAAGGCCAAAGGCTCGTTTCCTCGACTTTCGGTAGGATAAGATGAGACACTTGCTCCTCAGAATATCACAGATGGGCAAGAACGGGGAAGCGTCTGATTTGTGGGTTTTGAAGAAGGGAAACAGCAGTTTCCTGCTAATGGTCTTTCACATGTCACTACTGAATCTTTTTACATTTTTCCACAAACAATATAGAACAAAGGAGTCCTGCCCACAAATAATACCAACCAACTACTCAAAGTTAAAATTATCTGGTTCTGTGACACTATTTTCAGATGTATCTTTTTTTCTTTGACAACTCCTGACTAATTTTTCATTAGCTTTCACAACGTTCCCCACATTTTTAACTTCTCTTTGGTATAAATGTTTGTATTTCACTGACCTCTATTTCCCAGTCATTGATCTGTGCACAAAGAAGCACAAAGGGTGGAGAAAGGCAAGTATTAGCAAGCCTAACAGTAATACAGACTTGACCACTTTTTCTGAGAAACTTCACATCTTTTTACATGCCAGAAGTCTAACACCCAACTGTTAACAGTTTGGATTATAGAGGTATGACACACTGAACAGTATAATCCATACATATTTGTAAAAGCCCCCCCCCCCCCAAAAAAAACACCCTGAAGCCCAACAGCCATGCAGGTTATAAGCGCGTGCAAGTAATACAATGCAAGGTTTAGCCCAGACCATCTTCTCCTAGCACTCCTGCCTTTAAGCTCCCTTGCTTCATCCTATACTGCTATAATCCTGTTTCTGCTCAGCCCAACAGCCTGTTCTTGTATTTCAGTAGCTCCCTAGCCCTGCCTCTCATTTCACCTGGGTTACCTGACAACACCGGTTATCCGAGGACTTCTTTTCAAGTCCCAGCGCTAGGTTCCACACACGCAAAACTACCTCAAGGAGTTCAGCAAATCAGTGGACCCCACAGGTGGAGGCTTCCCCGGCAGTCTGCCCCAACACCGCCCGACTTCCACACAAATGCACATCATTCTTCTGCAGAGGTTAACTGAGCAATGCTATACAAATACAGGGGTCACTGGCTTTGCTTGCCTCACGGGACGGTTACAAATCCCATGGTACCCAAGCTCCAGCAGCTGAGACCTCAGCCACAGCAGTCACGGGCTGTCCTTCAGGACACACGGCTGTGTTTCAGGTATCCTGAATCTAGAAGTTGGGGCAAAAAAGAAAAAAATTAGGAGGTGAAACATTTTTCTGAAAATTGGCATTATTATAATACATACCCCAAAAGTCCAAACAAAGCATCCAAAAGCCCTGTTCTCCATTATCCAAAGAAAGCTCTCCTGCACTCCTCGTTGATGTGTTACCGAACTGTGCTTGCTTCAGGTTAACAAGATATAGGTGTGCAATGTAGCCTGAAGTCAATGCTGTTATCTGTAAACTCAGCACTGAAACAGAAGTGCCTGAGTGCTAGGAATTACACCAAAGGAAAGCAGAGTTTTGTGGGTAACTCCGGCGGCTGCTCCCAGTCAGCCCTCCATGGGCACTGCGCAGTATGCAGAGAGCCTGGGAGCAGCTTCCCGACCAGCAGCACGCCGCGCCGCGCCACATTTGGAGCATACGACAGCAGGTACGCCAGCCTCGAGCCTGGCAGACGAGGAGCTGACCCGTGAGCAAGACGGATGTCAGCGTGGTCACCTCTGTCCTGACCTGCTCCCACTAGGGAGAGCGCAGCCAGAATGACTCCCTGCTGTATTCCAGCAGGGATAAAAGCGTATGTCAAGAAAACACAAAAAGACACAAGTTAGCTTAATGCTAAAAATTTACTGTGTGACTGATATGTTTGCAGTGATGCTTTATTATTTATGGAGTATAATAAAAAGCATCTTAAACATTAAGTTTCTTCTCTCAGGTTTTAGGGAAAACTAGACAGGCTCAGGTCCAGAAGGAGATAAACTGGGATTAAAACTGACACCAGCATCAAAGAGGGATATATATAATAAGGCTCGGTAAACAAATTAACAGGCCATGACTGTAAAGCAAGCCTCTGATGACCACTTAGCATAAACAAATACTCTCTATTTAACCTTCCAAAGCTTATGTTCACTGCAAAACAGAAACAAAATGTACTGTTTGCCCTAAGAAAAGAGATAAAGTCATAAAAGCTTTATTCAGTATGCAACAAGACTCTTTATTAGCTTTGAAAGCCTCCTTTTCATGTTTGTTTTTAGCTGCCATTAGCCATGAGTTTGCTCATATTTCACTAACCTCCACTCTGCAGACTTGAAGTACATGCTTAGCCCTACAAATTAAATGGCAGTTCATAGCACACATCTTCAGAACAGCTTTGTTCTCCTTTTTACAATATAAAGATACCACTGAGCATTTGTAGTCATTTTGATCATATACTGCTGTATTTTGGGCTGGCAATAATACCATAATGTGAAGAGTTCCTGATCCCGCAGGCCTCACTCCGACAGGCATTTCTTACATCGCCAACTCCAGAGGATCACCCCTGGGAAGAAAGCATTTGCCCGGTCAAAGAGCATTAAGAATGATGCTTCTATAAGGGGCTATGATCAATGTCATTGCTCCATGCAAGCTCTTGGCTTCCAGGGCACTTACCCTGTGAACACAGTATATGCAGGCAACAAAACAACAAATAAAAAATCTCTGTCTGTTAATTATTGGCTCTTTTCAGCATTCTCATGAGCACTGATACATCTGATGTGCCAGGGTGAGAGCCCAGCATGTACTCGCCCATTGTGACGACAGAAAATGTTTGATAAGGGAGCACAAGCAAAAATCAGAGAAACTTTCCTGGAGATCTAGACAAAGGAAAAAAATATCTGTTGTTTACTTTGTTAATCCACAAGTACTGACTGAAGATTTTATTTGTGAATTTAGCAAGTCTGTTCAAAAAAAGGAATGAACAAGAGAAAGAAGAAAGCAATCAATCAATTATCTAATATTATTCCATCAGGATCCAGAGTGGGATAAAGCGTAGTTTCATGTAACTAAACAGACAATGCAGTTGGGCTGCCAGCTGTTCTCAAATTCTGACTGCGCTGCATAAAACGATACAGAGGGTAATGAACACACAGGAAAGAGGAGGTATCATCAGTCTACAGCATCCTTAGAATATAAGGATGAGAACACGGAAATACCTCATTTAAGGACATGCTGAAGGTGCTTCTAGACAAAAGCTTAACACTCTGGGATAATTCCATTTTTTCTGGGCAAAAAGTCCTCTGAGATCTCCTAGGGCAACCAGGAAGCCAGTGAATGTCCAAGATGTTCCTTCCTGCGTACGCTTTGGGACACTGCCTGTTTCAAAGCACCCCCCGCCTCTCTGGCAAAGTATCTAGGGATGGCAGAGTGGAGCCATTACGTTTATCTGTACATATCAGAGCACACATGAGCACAGAAACAAACTCTACCAGCCCACATAACTGCAAGACCACTATTTATAAACTGTTTTGTAAAGTGCTCTGAAATAGGAAAAGCCCTGTATAAATATAAGTGTGAGTTATTATCAGCATCCATTGAACTGACAAACCAGAATCCATCCTCTCCCGGTCCCCGACAGCTGCACTGCCATCATTTGCCATCTGTTAGTATTCGGAAATAAAATCTGTGAACTTTGGTTTAATAGACTTAATAATGCTCTTTTGCTGTGGCTGCTGGTTAAAGTGCATTTCTGGTCTGAAAAGCAGCTACGTGCAAGCAGCAGATTCCTACTCAGCTGGCATGCAGAGCACAGAGTCAGATCTGAATTCACAGCTGATTTTAGCGATAAAAATAATATTTGACTGTTCTGGTGAGCCCTGCGGAATCAGCACAGCTGAAAGCCAGGAAGCTGGCTTCTGCTCCTTCTTCTGCTTCAGTAATGCTGTTTGTTTGCTAAACCCCAGTGACAGCCCATCACCACACCCACGGAAACCCAGTGCGAAGAATGATGTTACCCAGTTGCAACGCACAGCTTGTTTTGGCCTCCAGGCCCTGCAGTACTAGGCATGAGTCTCTCTCAGGTCCAGGTTGTTTGCATGGTGGGTGGTTAGGGATGGGAGGCAAACTTTTTTTTCTTGTAACTCTTTCAAATTGTATATGGAAATGATCAAGCTATTAGAAAAATTACCACAGAAAAATGTGTCTTTCAGTGAAGGACATTTAGCCTTTAACTGATTCTGGACAAAATCTTGTCTTGTCCATACATTACGGACATCACACTTTAAAATGCAGCATCCCACCTGCTGGTTAAGACTGGTTAAGGACAGATCAAAGAAATTGGGTGTGCAAAGATGTGCAGGCCATGGGATACGTCCTTCTGTGCTTGCTGAGAAGAGATGGAGACTCAAAGTAACCAACTTTCTTAGGAAGGCTCACAGGCACTTTTCATAAGGCTCACTTGTGCACACATATGGGTTCGCTTTTGGGCTGCATTAGATACTGCAATATCAAATTCAAATGCCCTTTTTAAAATACACTGCAATGTCCGTTTAGAGAATCAGACTTGCAACATAGTAGTATCATAGAGCACCCAACTACAGGAAACAGCAAGCTGAGTTTAGACCATAGAGAAAGAGCATTTGTCTTACAGGACACAGATTAACTCTACACAAAATGCTGTCCTGAATCCAGACCTCACTCTCTTATGGAGCCACAGGGCAGACATCTAACACTTCAAGTATTCCAACTAAAACGGCATCAGTATGGTCTCTAACACCGAGTCCAACGAGATTGAAAGACTACCATAAAAATCAGTCTGTTGCCAGATTAAGATAGAGAGCATTTTTAGACAAAAAAGTAATCAACATATGAAATAACTGAACCTAAATCACTAATTAGAAGAATAGCAGAAGAGCTCAAGTTAACAGAAAATAGTTAAGCTAGGTACACACACTAAGCCAGAGCACCTGGAATTATGCGTCCTCAGCACAGATATGCTGAGATTTGAGAAGGGCTCATACGGCCAAAGAAAGCTTGTCCATTTTTCTGATTCTCAGTTGACCTAATGAAAACAATTTCCTCTTCCTGCAAATCTTGTTTCTTCAGGAACTTCATGAATTCTAGTTCTTCTCTGCCAAGACAGAATATTCTGTGTCATACAGACTATTTAGCTGAAAATCTTTTGGGGTCTATTTTGGAGATTGCAAACAAATGCTATTCCTTGAATCAGAATCTGATCTCATGTAGGCAGGGCAAATCCCAAACAAACCCAGTGAAAATGGGCTTGCGAATCTGTTAACTCTGCAAGTTCTCTTTAAAAGCATGAAACTGAAACTGTACAGGACTGAACTTTCCTTACAGTTTTACATGGAAATCTTAGGTTTATTAATTAAGAAAAAGCAGGCCTCAAAGCCCCAAGAAAGGGGAATGGAGAGATGCAGGGAAGAGAGCTGTCATGCAAGATGCACAACTTGCAGGGGGAAAGGAGACCTGCTCACAGGCATATGCATACCGCAGCCTATCATATTACAGCCGCATTAATTTGCCTTAGCTGTTAAATCTGTCTTCACTGTAATTATACAGCATCCTCCTCCTTTTGCTATAAACAATGTGTTATGCAAGCATACTGTAAATGTGCTTAGCAAGAGATGGAGGGAGGACAGGCCTGTTTCTTTCCATCTTGACTTGTCCTCCAGTGCTTCCTGATGGTCTCATGACTTCCTGCTTGAGGCTTCCTGCCTGACACACAAACTAGCCACCTCAGCATGCCAGGGCCTGATGGGTCAAATGCTGGATGCCTTCCTAAACCAGAACTGGCCTTTTAAAGACCCTCCCCGATCTGGGTTTGGGGTGAGATATGCAGTGGCCAAGCGAAAACCTCACTGTTCATGTCTTGTGGGCAGGGGCCAGCATGCTCAAGTCAGCAGAGCTGTGCTCACAGGAGGGCTGTTCTCAGGGGAATCTCTGGGAGCACCGCTCCTCGCTATTTTTTTTCCAACTTATTTTCTATTTCCCCACCAGTGTAAATGCTTTCCAGACTGCTAAGCTCTGGAAGCTGCTGAGCCCTCTGTGCGAAGCAGAGGCTGCAACACAGCCTCTTAACCTTTAACACTTCAGATATGTTGACACTGCTTTACAGTGGCTGACTTTGGACTTTGATTTCTCCTTCGCCTCTGGAGAGGCACACAGCTCTCACTGACATGGCTGGGGAGTACTTTAATGGAGAAAAAAAATGCAGAGAATGTATATTTTGAGAAAGGCTGAGCAGTCCCCTACATAGCCTGCCTCATTTTTGCCTTTGTCGTGGAGTAAGGCTGGCCCAACAAAACAGGGATGGAAGGAAAGGCTGAAGGAGGCACTAGCAGAAGGGAAAAGCAGCAAGGACTTGTAACAGGGGAAATGAGATGAAATTAAGGCCTGTTAAAGAGTGGAGGGAGAATTTGATTCTACACAAGAAAGACGAGTGGGATCACCAGGCACCTCACCGAACTGAGAATGTTAAAGGGGAAAATGTAGGAAGGAAAAGGAGTTGCAAGGGAAAATAGCTGTCAAAAGAGGAGAAAGAGCAGGAATACAGCAAGCTACAGAACTGAGTTTGCACCAAGCAGGCTTTTCTTTGCTTTCTAATTAAAAGGTAAATACCTACCAAATACATTCTCCACCTGCAGCCATCACCCTTGCGTCTTCCCCTTTTTACCCTCTACAGGACCCCATGGAAGAAAAGAAACTTGCACTGTCTGTCTCCTGGTTCAAAGTGGGGATGCCTGCACCTGTCTCTGTAGAAATGCCCTGAAACGGGAATCTTATAAAATAAGTAATTTTGTAAGATAGCACCAGAGTTCAGGATAACGCAGCACCAAAGGAAAGGATAACATCCAGCTCAGGAAATCTTGAAAGAATTTGCTTACACTTAAAGCACAGAACTATATTATTGGTCTCATTAAAACGCTATGTAGAAGACAACTGAATTTCTCAAGACAGATCCTCTCAGGTAAAAGGATGAGACAAATTCATAGGAGTTATACTGAAACACTAACAACAAATATCACTGAAAAACCTTCACCAATAAGTGTTTATTAAAACTAATTGATAAAATCACCTTCAGTGTCTAACTTTTATGAACAATTTCAGAGCCAAATGCATCCATTACAGAGTCCTCCATATGCACCAATAGTATGCCAAGTAGACAGAAAATGAAAGTCTAAACATATTATTATCTATGCTGAGAGCTGTACACACAGGGAACTTTAGTTTTACAGACATTAAAACAAGACTGAAAAAACAGCACTGTTAAGAAAAACATAGGTTATAAAAAATGCCTAAAACCAGAAACAGACTACAACTCAAAAGCCCATAATCTCTCAAGGTCTTTCAGACACCAAAGGAGCCATACACCAGTTTTGAAGCCAGAATCTCTCTTTACTCCAAGAGTGCTCACCTTACTTAAGGAAAGGCAGCAGGCATACTCTTTAGGTCAACTCCTCGCATGTTTGAGCGGCACACATTTTTGGAAGAACAAGTCCTATCTGACCAAAATAGATTCAACTGGAATATTTTTGGAAACTTAAGTGAAGCACCCAACTTTCATATGGAATCACTGGACGACAATAAATATATTTTCTTTTGAAAAACCATGAAGCTAGAGTACCTCCACTGAAGCTAGGGGAGTCAACTCCAACATACAACAGCATAATCAAAATTACAATCCAAGATAACAGACTTCAGTGTTGGATATTAGTCTCCGTACAATACAAGGCAACATCATGCAACTTTAATGCTTACGCATTTCAAATACTGAAATGCTCGTGGATCTGATTTACCTCAAAATATTTCCAAGTATGCCAGAGGAAGTGGGAAAGCTTTGAAATGAGCTCCTTTCCTTAAATACTACACCTGACATTATCCTCTCCATCTGGTATGCTTGAGTTTATTGAGCACACACTTCCGACAACACAACCAAACCACCCACCAAGCTGAGCACATAACCAGATTTCTTGTAAATGGTCCTTTTTCCCATCGCTCCAACAAACCAGTTCCTTTCTGCTCATCTTTTCAGCACTGAAAACAGAGGGTCTGCTAGTAAACACTGACCTGAACAGTGGCTGGCTAAGAGAAAGCTCGGGGTCTGCTGCAGGAGCAGGTGGTAATCAGGCAGGAAATCCAATCTGCTCTGCACAGCAGCGACCACCACAATTTGGAAAAAGAAATATTACTGGCATTCCACTTGTCTACAAGGTGATGCTTAGATTCAAGATAACTTTTCACCCAAAATCTGGAAGGAACGAGACTACTGTGTCTGTGTTGTAGGCTACAGTAGTTTACAGTATGGTACTGGTACATCTTGTAATGCTGTACTGCAATTGACTGTTTTTCTCTTCTGATGACCTTAATATATTTTTTTCAAATATTTGTTAGCCAATGTTATAAAAGCAGATTATACCAGGAAAACATGGAGTAGATTGAGGCCACAATCCCTTCCAGGCCAGAGTTTTCTCTCCTGTGCCCTCACACCAGACCTGAGAGAGAACAGGGTACTGCCACAGCACCCACATGCGCCGAGGGTGAGGGCTGGGAGGGATCATGAGAGATCAGACAGCAGCTTATCTAGTGGGCAGCTAATCACATTCCTGTGAATAATCAGTCCTCCAAACCCAGCATCCAGCCCCATGACAAGGAAAACGGTCAAGCTACCTGAATTACTATTAATTCAGCTTTCACAATCTGTTAAGGTGAGGAGTCATTTTCCACACATTACAGATGAAGGAAGAAAGAGTTTCAAGGTGAGTGACTTAGTGCCGGCTATACGAACTGTAAAGAGAAGTACTGCATGTAAGCAGCAGACTAGAAAGTGAAAAGAAATCTATATCCTGGACCTTCTAGTCCTATAACAACTATTCACTAATCCCATTGGAAATGGGGAGTTCCTCTCACCTGGGAACACTTCAGAGACGGAAACAATTGCACTGGCCAAAGTCCAACACAAACAAGTTAATTCAATAATAATAATAATAATAGTGAAAAAAACTTCCTCAAAAACAAAACAATGCATGCCCCCAAAAGACCTTTTTAATTTTCCCAGAAATGAGTCCAGAAGACTAAATTTCCCAGGACAGCAGCAAAATCTTTGCTTCAAATATTCTGCAGAGCTTACAGGACTCATTTCAAGTCTGGGTACAGGACAGGCAACAGGGAAATATTAACGTTCTGAGAAACTGGGATTAGGGAATGTGTTGCTGGAGGACATCTGCTTCTGGATTGTTTTTCCTAATGACTTAGGAAATTCAAACATCTTTCAGGTGCAATGTGTGTGGACATTAAAAGAAAAAAACATTTTTTACACTAAGAGGTCTACGCTAAACACGTCCTGACATGAGTCCATGTGAACAAACCATGCACAATAGGTGTGCTTTAACAGTGATCTCAGTAGGAAAAGTAATGATGGCTAATATCCAGTGGGCCAGAATGACAGTAAGATTTCATGGGGCTGTGACACCGGAGGAAGCTCTTGAAGTAACTAGCAATACCTGTAGGCAGAAATACACACAATAAATGGGAGCTCTTGCATATGTGGCACATACACTGAAAGCGGCTACTAACTAGTGTGTTGGCAGCATGGTGTAGTCAGTTAATCCCTAGGAATCAAAAGACCTGGGTGAAGCAACCGTGTGACCTTGGGCAAAACACCTACCAGTGTCTCCTTGCATCCTGGCCTTTGTCTTTACCTCCTTAGGACAATAGATACCTTTACTATTCACAACTTCCAGCACAAGAGCATCACTGGATTCTGCTGTTACACAAACATCATGCTGCTCTCAGCAAGAAACATCAGAAAGATGCTGAAAAAAAAGCCATCCATATGAGCCAAAGTAATTCTGAGGTGCTTAGCTCAATTGCCTAATCCTGAAATACCTCCCAGTCCTACTTTCTAGCTTGTAATGGTGGGGGCAGGCCTACTTTTAGAGTTGTGTAATCACCATGAAGTGATGGTGCTTTTAAGTGTTTCCTTAAACTTTTCCTCCTTTTCCCTTTGTATGTCTATTGAACTTCTCTCAGCAAGAAATAAATCACAGGGATTTCTTCTCTCTGAAACTTCTGAGCAACCATGGCAAGACACTTCAAAGTGGTAACGTGCAACTTTAGCCATATGACTCCCATTATGGAGGCTTAGAGAGAGGGCTATACACAGCTCTTTAAATGCTAACCCCTTTTGGACCTCTAAAGCCAGTTAGCGATTGGTAAGGGAGATTTTGCTTCCTCCCTTCAGCATTTTTATGACTAGACTGTATGAATAAGAAAGTGAACAGAGAAAACAGGGCTGGAATGGACCCTGGAAGGTCAGCCAACCATCTCCTCAGGCACAGCCTCTCCCACTAAAAACTACTGGCAAAAGGGAGTATTTGTAGATGAAGGGCATTCCCCTTACTCATAAATTCATGCAGCCGTCCATCTCGCTTGCTACAAAAAGAGGTTTTAAACAGATGTGCTGGTTGAGCGAGCTTAGAAACAAAGCAATAGATCAACACCACCTTAAGTCAGTGTGTGAACTCCCCCCGGAGCGAAGGATGATGCAGGGAGGAAGAGCTGCTGCCTTCTCACACAGGAGCTACTGCAGCCTGCAAATTGCTACAAGTTTTAAAGGACATACTTAAACTTCTCACCCCCTCTGAAGATGAGAAAAATGGTCACGATTCCTAAGGTTTTTAATGAAAAATCTCACTTACTTTATGTAATTTCTGAACAGCCCTCTACCCCACTCATAGTCTGTCTTTATCCAACAACAGCTGTTTTTGAAGAGCTGTCACTCACAAAGCATGGTAAGATACTACCTTCTGCCTTCCAGTCCCTTCAGAACCATTTGTAACCCTCCACTTCATCTCTTTACTAGGATTCAGTGATATTTTTCCTTCGATTACTGAAATCCCATGTTGTAGTCTGTCCTCAGTGAAGTATTTTTGTTTACAAACAAATTCTAAAGCAATAGCATATTTAAGGAGTTACATCACAATAGTTCCTAGTAAGAGGTCCTTGCATTCAAATGCAAACACAGACATCATA
This sequence comes from Dromaius novaehollandiae, assembly GCF_036370855.1. Taxonomy (NCBI): domain Eukaryota; kingdom Metazoa; phylum Chordata; class Aves; order Casuariiformes; family Dromaiidae; genus Dromaius; species Dromaius novaehollandiae. The sequence goes on from NC_088108.1 coordinate 10,980,575, forward strand.
TAGCACATTGACCCTGAAACCTTAAGGGCACTTGCAATATGACATATCATTAAAAAGGCCTGAGAGGGGTTGTTATGACAGGTTCAGAAAGGACTGGTGTTTCTCATCCACAGCAGGAGTTACAACACAAGGCAGGCAACAAAAACTGACAGCATGTTGCCCACCTCATTCTTCTAAGAGCCCAAAAAGCAAACTGTTGGAAACACAGACAGGACAGGCAGATCTAAGGAGAGCTTAATGTGCACTGCAAAGAGCTTTGCAGAAATTCTGTCAAAAAATGGCTTGGCACATTGCCGGAAACCGAAGAGAGCTTTGCACATTAATGAGAAGCTGAGTGGAGTCCAGGAAACGCTCTCTGCTTTCTCAATGGAGCAGCACAGAATGATAAGGTGTGCGCTTCCCTGCCAGGCACACAGCTGCACCAATAACACCGGATTGCACATCCATTTAGGCTGCTCAGGAAACACCTCTGAGAGCAAGGAGGTCACCTTCAGTCAGGCAGGATCTTGCTCACCTACTACGTGAAGTTCTCAACAGACTTAGATAGGTCAGCCCAGGATCTATATATATTTAAGGAATCCAGGGAGTGATCTGTAACATCAGAGCTAGAAGGAACCAGGGACCAGCTTTACTAGCAGATTTATGCAAAATGACGGAGCACAGCTGCAGAGAGAGTGCTGCACTTGCAGCGAGCTCAAGCTCGAATGACCCACGTGCACGCGCAGGACCGCTGGGGAACGTGTGCTCCAGCTGTCGTGCTTCCCCTGCGCGGCACCCAAGTCCCGCCGGGAGGGCCAGCGGCATGATCCCGCAGGGCGGACGTGCCACGGGGTGTGGGCTCACGCCTGCTGACTCAGCAGACAGCGCGCGTTCAGTCGGGAGCACATGCGGGACGCGTAGTTTAACTGCTAATTGAGACAAGGCAGTTGCGAAGGGCCAAACAAGGGAGGAGGCCTGCTTTGGGCTCCCTCAGGGGTCTGAAGTTTTTCCCAAATTCAGCTACATAGCACATCCTTTAAAAGGAGAGCAATGGCTTTTTCTTGTGTTGGCAACAAAGGAGAAGCTCTCACGCTAACACTGCCTTCTGAAACTAACCATCCTTTTATCACTTATTGGGGAATGAAACTGTAACAAGGCGGATTTATATCAAATGACAAACAGCAGCTGTGGGGAAAAGAAAAAAGTGTTGCACTTCATTAGAACTCTGTACGACTCTGACAGCCTAAAACACACCGCTAAAGTGGCAAATGTAGGCAAAAAGACAAGACAGAATACACAGCAGCTGTTATACCAAATGGGAACTTGTTAAAATTAAGGGCTATTTTCCCCCTTTCATATTTAGTTTCAAAACACCATGTAAAGAAATTCAATCTCTCATAAAGACAGCCTGAGTCATTAGTGCAGAAGTAACACAAGACCCTTGTAAAGATTTCAGATTAAAGGGTAACCATTAATACCCACGTAGTTCCTAAAACCCTATGAATATGTTAATCTGGTATTGACTGGAACCCTCCAAAGCCATAAATCCTTCTAGACTGATTTTCACCCTCATTGACTTGGTTTTACAATACTCCTTATAAACATGCAAGTATCCAGCGTGATAGAAAGGATACTCATGAGCCTTCAGCATCAGCGACAATGCAGTCCTGGGCCAGGCTGCATGTTTCCTAATTCCCAGGTAGGTCACGGTCTTACCTGCCCGGAGTATCAGTGCTCCTGAATTCTCTGCACTGGAGACACCAAGCACTGGTCTGACCTATGAAGGGTGCTGGAATTACTAGGAAGGAAAAGGAGAGACCACCACCTGCAGAATTTACATCTGGAGTTCATTTTGTGAAGGTACCACAAAGCCACAGAGAAAAACTCGCAAGTGAAAAGAAATTTGTCCTGCAAGCCGAGCTATAGCTTTGATTGGAGGATGCAATTTCCAGAGGTGACAGGAGCATTCTGCTTCAGTCAGATCCAAAATGAATATAGAAAAACCAAAGGAGTTAAATACCTCATCTGCTAACCATTCTCAGATTATCCCACAGTTTGAGGATGCAATGCTGACAGTTTTAGTTGTGCATTTCTTTAGAGATCAAAAGGTAAGGTCATTAGGTAATTCTGTATTTAGTTACTCAGAGCTAGTCTCATCTTGGAGCACTGACTATAGAGTCAAACAAGAGACCCACTCTGGTTTTGAGCAGGGGCTTTTCCAATTAATTGCTGTGTAGCCCTGAGCAAACCACTGCCTCTGCATGTTTTAGCTTCCTACTCTGCAAACAGAAGATATGCCTTCCTTGCATTCACTGATGTTTGACAGTACAAGGACGTCATTCAGTGGAAGGCAGAACAGAAATAGCAATTAAAATACTCTGATGGGCTCACCTTTTAGCCCTCAGGCAGTTCTCCTGAACTGAACGCTTCATAGTGAACAGCCCTGTGCAGAGCAGTCTCAGGAACCCATAATACACAAGAACAATGGAAAAAAGCAGGACAGAAAACAGGGAGAAGCACAGCCCTATTTACCTCTCCTGACACTTCTCTGAATCCTCTAAAGTAAGAGGGGCTTAGAAGAAAGATGCTGAAATTGCAGAATATACAACTGTAAATTCAGTAGTCAACACTCTTCCCACTACAGTTGACTGAGTTCATTTTGCTGCCAGAGGTGCTGTAGCTTGAGCTGCTTTCACTGAAAAACAACGACAGAACTAGTTGGGGTTACCAAACATATTGGTAACCAATTCCAGATTCAAAAGAATAGAGGGCTGAATTAGGAGAAGCTTTGACTAACTCCTAACTTGGACTTTTGCCTCCAGCATAATCCGGTAATTTTCACTGGACTCAGAAATCTTTCACTTTCTAAGCTGGATGCAATTGAATAATTGAATAAGGTCACGGTCCAGTACTGGCTGGCAACACTTCTGTGCTTGCTGTCTGTGTCAGTTTGCAAAGTGCCTAAAGATCTCTTCAAGAGAAACCCCACCAGCTGATTTCTAAGGGATAACTGGAAAGGTCCATTGTAACTCGCACTGCACAACAACAAACACACTGTTGTCACTCTGGCACAGCACAGAAGTTGTCCACGGCCTTGCAGGTCAGCGTCTCAGAAAGCAATGGTGCAGCTCATGGGCAAACTGTGAGGGTTGCTTGTTTAATTTACACCTGTTTTTGAAACAGAGGTAGTCATACAGAGCCTGCAGACAATTCTCTCTTTGTAACTGGAGTCAAAGCAAATTCTTCGTTCCCAGAAAGCTCAGCCCCAGGAACCAAGATCCAGGCTTGGTTTCTACTCAAGGCTCTTGCTGCTTGCATGGCTCTCAGTGGGTCTCGCTTAACAAAAAGCTCACAGAAACCTCTTGTCATCCCAAAACTGAACGCCTGCTCACGTGTCAGGGAAAAGAGCTTTGAGGTATACATATAACAGCATGTCTTTGTGATCCTGGCCAAAGCAACAGCAGTACGTAATAGCCAAGCAGGCTGAAGCAGCTAAAACCACCAGCGACTGTACAATATGGTGCTACATTGCTGCAACAGAGTCAGGAAAGAAATGCTAAAAGGACATTAAAGAGCAAAAGCAATGAAATTTTCATCAAAAGGACAAAATGCCCCCTATGCCTCCTGACACATACACGCAACATGGCGCGCTGCAAGATCCTGTTCCCTGGGTCCAGCACGGGAACACTGCAGCACACGTGCAGAGATGCAAAGTGATGTTGCTCAGTGGAAGTGACACCTAATGAACTGAAGGATCTGGGAAGACGCCTTTACACTGACGGTGGCTAGAGCAGTGCTACAGACCTAGATGTGTTCTTTGACGGGAACACACTATTCTGTTTACTCCACTTCATTGTTATTTTTTTGCATTCTTTTTTGTTTGATCAGCACTTTCTGCACAACTCCCAGATGGACTGGTAATTATGGAACACAGGGCACTGTGCATCATTGTTATGGTAAATGCTAGTGGTTTCTCAGCCTAACTGCCCGGAAGACAGACACAGATTGAATAATACGGTGTGGCTGCTTTTGGATAATGGCAACATTTAGAACAATGTCAGCTTCCAGCAAGTCAATTACTGTAATCATAGAATCACATAAAACAGGTTGAACAGATGTGGAGAGGTCATCTAATCCATTTTCTTCTTCCTCAGGAGACAGGGAAAATATCAAGAGCAAAGATGCTTGCCTTGGAGACACCAGGCACCAACCAACTGTTCCTACCAGGCTCACAGAGTTAAACCATCCTGAACCAGTTGAACTGTTCAGTCAACTCCCTTGATTCTCCTCAAAAAGGCCTTGTATCAAGGCAGACATACAAAGCTACTGCTACATCACTAGTATATAAACTGTGAATTACAGATATTCTCAACACACGAAGATGGATTTCACAGTAAAAGGACCTACCAACAAAGGATGGATGTGAATACACTCTTCTGTCATATGCATACACCTCAGAATATCAGTGCTGCTTATCTCCTTTCTTAAGCCCAGCTTCCTAGAGGAACAAAGTGTGTCTGATCACCCTCTGCCTGCCTTTATCAAGAAACTTTTGTTCCTGATGGTAAGTTCATTCCCATTTCATAGAAAAGGAGATGACTCAAAGAAAGGGTTGGGGGGGGGGGGAGTTTCTGCACATTTAATGAAAACTGATCCCCAGTACAGGAGGGATACTATGAGTGGAAAAAAAAAAAAAAAGTGTATAGTGAGTTCAACTTTTCCTAGACACCTGGGAATTTGCATGCTACAAAAGCCTAGACTACAGGATAAGTTTCAGTAAAGCTCACACTTAGACAGCAGAGAACCTATCTATAGGAAAACAGGCTTCATTTTGATGCTCAAGGAGCAACTTTTTTCATAAAAATGATGTTAAAGACCAGGAAAACCAAAGGTAACATCACAGTATTGTTCAGAAGTTGCTGCTGGCTTTAAAGTCAAACTAACTCATCCTCAATGTCTCAGCCTAGAAGAGGAAAACTGAGTATCTCATCAGGGGCAAGGAGTTATTAACATATGCCTCCTCTGAGAATCCAAAAAAGTAAAACCTGCCATAAACACCCCAGTGGTGGAAAGAGTTTCAGTCAGCACTTAGACTTCAACTGGTATTAGGGACTCTGGCTACAAGGCTCCAATCTGCAGGAAACTAAAATGAGGAATAATAATACTTGTGAGACAAATACAAGCAGGGCAATCAGGAACAGTTCTTCTAAACAGCACATTCAAAGCTGGCACTGAATAATAACAGACACACATACTTGCAGAATAGAGGCACCTTCTCTGTTACAGGCAAGCTGTGCAGTAGCCTACAATGATTATGATTTTACATTCCCAGAAATGCAGTCTCATAAGTTTTCAAGGAACTAGCCCCTTTGCAGAAGAAACAGTTGCCATAACAATACTAAAACTAAACTAGCTCAGCTTAAAAAATGTTAAGAGGGCAATAAATCTAGTTTTCAGTGGAGCAACCGCCATATAGTGCTGCAACAGAGCACAGAGATTATAGTTTACCTGAAGTGCCACCCAAGAAAACAGGCAAGACAAAGAGGCTGAAAGGGTGTTAACCAAGACAGATAAATCAGTTCACTAATGGATTTGATATTGACTTAATCTTCTTATTTGGCAATGCCCCCAAAAGCCTGTTCTTTCTGCCTTCCCTTACCTAAATGAAATTAACCTCTTCCAGAAAATTAAGAACAATTTATCAGGCCACTGAAGGCAGACTGCTTTTTGGATCTGGATCTGTGTTATTCCATCCATGAAAGAGGAGAAACTTCAGCGATTTAAAAAACTGAAAATGGGAGGACTGGCAAAGCGTTGCATCTTGAGTCTCACAGCTCTTTTCTCACGTGCTTTCTGGCTGCTTGGCACACTCTAGTACATAGGTTGTACAAACAACCTTTTGTTCTAAACAAGAGTGTTTGGCTCCTGCTAACACAATTTATTCATCAGTACTTCAGAAAATGTAACTCCCAGTGAATCAACCAATCAAGCAGAAATTTCTGAATGAACAAAGTAGGATCAAAATATTTCACTGTGATTTCAAGCCTTTTTACTTTCTTGATAAAACTGAAGGGTTTGTTCTTTTACAACAAAGTTTTAGATTAAAACTTTTACTTTTAAAGATGCCCAAACTGCTTTTTTATTCTTCTTCATAATACAAAAAAATTTCACTTTGTAAAACTAATCCAGAAAATAGATGACTTAGGTTTCTACTGAAAAACATTACCATGTTGTGCTCATTTGAGGCTGGGCAGTCCTGCCATTGCCCACTCCCTGGAAGAAAATGGATTCATCTCAACATTTGAGAAGTCTCATAGATTTGAAACACAAGTGAAAACCTAAGAGTTAAAACTAAAGACCACATTTTCTTCAAGTATTAACTGGCTATATTCCGAAATGAAGACTGAGAAAAAACTTGGCTAAAAGATTTGTCTGGAGCCAGAACGCTCTGTCAAGAATTAAATCCCCTCAGTCAAAATGGCAATTTTTTCCTATCTTTCTTCTCAACCTGGGAGCTTTGCCTACTGGAAATAACAGAAATAAGCAGCTCTAAGTAAAACATTTAATGTTGTTTATTTTTTCTTTCTTGTGAGATGAAGTTGGGGAGAAGGAAACACACGTGCAAGAATAGTAACAAGAAGGCATAAGGGTTTTAATTGAGAAAAAGCCTGAGGAAAATGCTACTGATACGATCTTCTATGCATCTACTGCAAGACAACTCTGAGTGGCTTTCTTACTCTCTTAGAGTACCCATGGATGCAAACCCATAAAGTCTGATCTTACAGAGGAAAGCAATGGAGCAGACCAGTGTCACGTCCCTTTCCTACCATACTGCCTTCCCCACTGCACAGACAGCAGGACAACGCACACCTTAACCTGAGGTTGCGATCAACGAGAAAAATCAGAAGCAAGAGCAGCACTTGCAGGACAATCCTTAGAACTGCTGCTATGTCATTTTAAATTTTAAAAGCCATCCTCAAAGACGTTCTGGGATGGGAGTGATGGCAGGAACGCAGCGCTGCCGTCCTCCTCAGGCTGCTCTAGTCCGCGGAGCTGGAAGAATGAAGCTGCTACTCCATTTCTCTCCCCAGGGTTTGCATATAGGATTGGGCAGAAAGAACAGCAAAAGCCAGGAACTAGGCTGTGACTGAGGAAGGGAAGAATGAGACAGAAAAGCTGCTTTCTAGGTCCCAAGGGCATGGTTCAGTTTCTCCTTTGGGATGTACTGGAGGGGTGACACAGGAGGAACTGAGCAGGAGGAAACTCTTTGAAGAAGGGGAGTACAGAGCTGCCACAGCTTTCCTCCTGCGCTCAGCAAAGGACACCAGTCCACCAAAGCTGGGAAGGAATGAGAAAATCTCTGCCTACTGCCTGACCACCTCCCACTGTGGCTAGAAGTCAGGCCGAAGCTATGCGGTGGGAGTCCTGGTGAAGTTTGAGTGGTCAGGGCACCGCGCTCTCACTGTAAGGCCCCAGAAAGATGATGTTTGGATTATCCATGTTACGGAGTTTGTTGTAAAGGAACACAAAGCTGGCACTTCTCTGTGTTATGAAGAGCAGCTATCACCTGAAAAGTGGAAATGCATCTGGACGGTAATGGTTCTACTGACATTATTTCAAAGACAGGGAAGGAAAGCCCTACTTCAGTGTGTATGAAAGACTTTTGATTATTTATAGGGTTCTTTCCGTGGATTTGTGTCTTATGTTTACACCAGTATTTGTAACTGCTGTAAGAGTCACACAAATATTGAGGAGATACAAATTCAAGAGCTTAAAAAATGATGTACTTATAATTATGATTAACATCTGTTACAAAAGCATCCAAGAGATCGACCAATCCCTAATTCAGGGCAAAATGGAATTCAGAATTTACAAACATCCTGGAGACTGGAAACTATTTGGAAATGGGAATGGCATTTTGGAAACGAGAATTACATAATGGAAAATATATTTCATCACCCACATGACATCCAAGACAAAACTAGATCTTGGATAAAGTCCAGATTAGAAGCCACAAAATTCTGTTTTGTAGGTCATGGGGTATGCAATCATTTAGATAGTTACACAGATTTTGATTCTGGCATATGATATCTTCCAAATGATTACCTACCTCCACTCATTTGCCAGAGAAACACAGTCACAGAGGTCTTAACAGGAGGACAGCACACAATTGCATCCAGAAATAAAAAAACAAAAAACAAATACACTTTATCTTCACAAGAGATCGTTGAGACACTGAAAGAATGTGGAAAACTGGAAATAGCATCCATGCTGAGAGCATAAACAGGAGTCCTGTTATAAGATCTGTAAATCTACATTCCACAATCTAGAGAATCTTTCATTTTCTTACTGTTCTTCTCTTCTCATTTCCATCCCACCCCTTGGTGCTTTCTTCTATTTTTTCAGCAAGGGACAAAGAAGAATAAGTGTTGTGGCATACATGATACTTTTGTAGTCCAAACCCCCAACTTGACTTGGTACTTCCTTTCTCAGTACTAACAAGTTTCAAGGTAAACCCACTCCTTGCATTTTTTTTTCTTTTTTTCTTTGGTAAGTGGGACATTCCTGACAAGCTGTGAGGCCTGATCCTGGGCACAGAAGTGAGTACAAATGCTCTCGCTGCTTCTGTGGTAATAAGATCAGGAGCATCACTTTAAAAAATTGTTTTGAAGGACATGTTTAACAAGGTGGAGTATTCTGAGGCAGCATCATAAATCAAGCTCTGATTTCTAATGCTTTTCTGTTCTTCAAACTCTACCTCATCCCAAGGCATGAACTGTCCTGTTTCCAAGTTTTAGGAGCAAGGAGATAAAGAGCATCAAACACCAGACTTGCTCATAAATTAACTTTAAATTCTCTCTCCCTTTAAAATTTCCTCCCTGGGTTGGGAATATATTTGTGGATGAAGGGATGAATTCAAATAATAGTTTCCAATATAATAAATAACAGGCTTTTGCAGAAATGACCTATAGCCCTAAGGCAAAGTGTTGCAATATAAGCTATCTTGGACACACTGCAGAATGCTTGCATTTTGCTTGTTTTTCTTTTGTTTCAGTTTTCCGTGCTTTCAGCTTTTTATATAAATAATATCTAAGACTTTTTGAGTGCCCCTGAAAGCAAAAAGTGTTCAAAAAGCCAAGTAAATAAGAGCTGAATTTACCACATAGAATTATTCCACAGAGGCCTGTTAAGGTAATGCTGTCTCACACCTCATGGAGACTAAAGGGTTCATAAACGGTCTCAAGATGACAACAGCCATATCAAAGCAGACCTGCGGGTCATCTAGTACCTTGTCCTGTTGCTGATAATTGTCAGAAGCAGCTGCCTCCAGAAAAGTTCAAGAAAATGCATACTGGGCAACAGTGAGATAAAGTGCCTTAAGGGAGCGCTCCTCCCTGACACGCAGCCAACCACACTACAGTCATACACAGCATTAATACAACACAGCAGCTATTTATTGAGTGAGCTCATTTTTAAACACTACTAAAATGACCATATAAATAGAAAACCTTACGAGACTGTTGATGCACAAAGCTTTCATTTAACAGGTTATTTAAACCTAACCGGAACAGAAGGCACGAAAGCAAGCAGTGGTTAATCCTCGGCAGGGCAGTAGATGCTGTGCCCAGTACAACACGACACTATAGAAGCCAAGGCTCTCACGGTGGCCAGAAAACAGTTAGGATGTTTTCATGGAAAGCACACACTTGCAAATCTGACAAGTCTTCGCCATGCTCCTGCAAGATACACCTGCCTTATTTAAGTACCTAACTTCCCAGTTAGCTCAGAGATCCCCAAGGAAGTCCATAACCATGCTTCCCGAGTGAGAACCGCGTAGGGTATGAGGCTCCCACAGGTTAAAAAACGTACCACCTGTACTTGAAGACAGCCTCGTCACCCAACCCAGATACACTTCTTGTCTAAAGTAAGTAAGGTACGCACAAGTTACAGAACAATCCAAGCTGTATTCAGGAGAAGGCCATTTCACGAGAAAGAAAGGCCACCTCTGTCAAATCTCCTCCCACAGGTGGGCTCTCCACCTCTGAGACACGGCTGCCTGCAGGCTAAGGAAGCCGAGAGCCAGTGGGCAGAGCTGGATGCTGAATACGCAGCGATCCAGACCCTATTCCCAACTGCACGGAGCTGGTTGGAACATGTGTTTTGCATGGAAGTGCTTTCTATCAAGTGAAGAAAATTCAGAATCTTCATGGGAAATATGCTGACATCTTGACAGAATTTTCAGTGGCAAATCACTAAATCAATTAGCTTGACAGGTAAATGTGCTTCAACTTATCTCAACTTACATATATGCAAACATTCTGTTTTATTTTATATACACATTTACATGTTTTCATGTTTCAGCAGTAACAAACTGTTTTCATGAGCTGAAATCAAAATTTTTTCAGTCTGCAGGAAATTTTGCCTTTTTGCTCCAATTCAGAACAACAAAAAAGGAAACCTGGACATTGCAGTTTCCCATGGAACAGAAATTAGAGTCAATCCCATTCTCTTCCTAAAACAAAGTAAAACTTGCAATCTTTCTCTGGCTTTCCCCATAGAGTAAAGTGGAGTAATCTCACACAATGACACGTCCTGTACAATTGGTATGGAGAAATTAGAGGCTTACATCTGCAGAAGTATAAATCCTGCATTGCTAGGGTTTCCCTGGCTGCAAGGGAAAGAAACATTGCCTCCTGGTGATTAAGAATGTAATTATTATTATTATTTCTGAAGCACTTTGAATTACATGGTACATTTTCTTTAAATGGGCACTAACACTAGCACAAGCTGATTTGAACCAATGATTTATTCACAGTTTAATAACCCTGTTTGTTATTGAATCTGCTGTTATGCGCAGCACATTTTGCTCAGTATATTGTATTGCTGGCTGGTTGCTACAAACAGTCAATTTAAATTTAGAGAGAGGCTTTGGAAAAGTTTTACTCCGAACAGACATATGAATTAGTCCACTGACTACACTGGTCAGCAACTACCGATTTGTTCTAAATTCTTAAGATTTATGTGTGCGTTAGGATCTCAAGAAGAGGCTCTTTTTTCATCAAAGCTTAGATGTAAAGAAGAATGCCAAGAACTATTGCCTTGGCTTTATGCAAACTTGTACAACAGTGCATTGCTGTTTCACTTGCTGTATTTTGCAGCCCAAATCCTATTACTGTTAAAGTTCATATTCATACAAAGGTTTCTACTCAGACCAATTCTAATATCGAATCATTGGTGAATCAGGAGGCGGTCTGCCAAACAGCACTGCGAAACTCCAAAATTTCTGCAAATAAAATCAGCATCAGACTTCCTCCATGGTGACAATTAAGAAAATACCTCCCGCCTTGCCTTTTAGCCTGCAGTGTTTCCTCCACTTTCTGGACTGCAAAGACTATGAAGTCAAAAAGCCTGGCAACGCTTTGTTGCAAGTAAAGTCTTAAACAAGAATAGCCACACAAGAAAGAGAAAAAATAATCTTTACAAGTTTGCCAAATACACTTCTGACAAGAAATGATACATTTATTAACTGCTGTATAATTGCAATGTACTTTTCTCAGTGAAGCTCCCCAAAAGTTTTTGCTTGAAGATGTTCGATGGTGAGCAAAAACAGACTACGCCATCTGTGATGTACATGGCTATAAAACCAATTCCTCTTGGGTTACTTCACCTTTGAATTTTTAAAGATCAATCCCATGAACCAAGTTCAGTTGTTTTGTTCTCAGCAGTTGCTACAGCCCTTTATAAGGGGCACACACTAGTCCTTCTCCTAGAGATAAATATTTCCATATTGCACTTTCTTAATCTGTCATCATTTTCAAGGTGACAGTTCATATTTGGCTCTTTGGAGAAGGAAACATTCCTGAAAGGAACATCATAACTGGGAACGTGTAAAGTTGGCAAGAGTAATACATGCTCCCTATTACACTCCTTTTATCTACTCAGACCAGGAAATTAGACCATGTGTAAGTATGAGGTGTTGCCTGATTTATAGCCTGCTCTACACCACTCTGCAAGACAGCGAGTCACATTTGTGAGGAGTTTATACAAAATGCTACCCTTTGATTATTTTGCTTTGCTGATTAGATGAGAAATAAGGTTCTGAAGGACTGGGGCACTAGAGTCAACAACTACATGGCTTTTCATAGTTTTTCCTGCTCTGTGTTCAGGGTTGCTTTCTGAATTGTGTAATAAATTAGATATAAATCAAAAATTCAATTAGGTAAATACGTGAGCTAGGTTGATGCACCTCTGTCCCATAGATGCAATCAATTTTTTTTCTTTAACCACCACATTTCAAGAGAACATCTGGATAGCAATCAGTATGGAAAAAGCCCGCTGTTCAGATGAAACACCCTAGCTGCATGTGCCTGCACAAGCCAGGCTGCAGGCTTGCCCCTGTTCTCCCAGAACAGTGGTGTAGACCATGCATCTCCCTTCAGTCCCTTTAGCCCTTAAGGAAACAGTTAATACAAATCCCTGGGCTGCCAGAGTCACTAATAAAATGACTTTTATAGAAGTTGTAGCTTTTGTAAAGATTGCAAAGCTCAAGTCACTCATGTTTGGTATATTAGTGCCCAGGCAAAGCAATACAGGACCTCGCTGTGCTAGGCACTGCTCTGACACAACAGACCATGGTCCCAGCTTACAGTCCAAGCAGGCAAGATGAGCAAAGGGGCAGCGAGAGGATGCAACAAAAATATGTCCACATTATACCCTTCCAGCCACTTAAACTCTTCCGGCACAGCTTTGCCAAAGAGATGTCACAGAGCTGCACCACAGATCAGACACAAATCTTTCCTTCAAGTTCCATGTCGAGGTTGTCTCGTGCTACCTTGAATTTTAGCTGTCTTCTTACTTCACAAGATACTCCCCAGACAACTTTAGGCAAATGCTATTAATCAGTGAAGGAGTTAAGACAGCATGATTATGAGGAACACAGGAAAATGAAAGAGTCATCAGGAACAGACCTAATGTATTAGTAGGCACCAATGCTCTTAATTTAGAGAGTTAATATATTTAGACTAAGAGTAAATGTTTGAAAACTAGGGAATTATTAGAATAATGAATTCTAAAGCACTCACTGATAGAGAATGTAGGAAGAATTGTGTCCTGTCTTACTGAAGTTGAGAGTTTTGGAATGTCGTTAGCTTTCCATGGCTTGGAAAAGCATTTAAAAGCAAATGTAATTTTAAAAGGGGGGAGAAGGAGTAGGGCAGAGAAATTAATATAATGCAAGATAAAGCTATAGCTCCACAGGCAATGGATCAATAGGTATCATACATCCTACTGCTAACCCTACTCAAGAAGCAGCAACTTTAGTCCTGATGCATGTGTTGAAATTCTGCCCTACAAGCCATTTCTGATAGGTGAGCTCAGAAGCAAACCTGAAGATGGGACACACACACACACGCATATATCTTGGCTTCTTCCAGACACTGCAGCTCTACAGCCCCTTGCCTCAGACAGAGGAAGCAGCATCTAGCGGGTCTAGAGTCTGTTCATCCAGCAGCAGCCCCCCTAAAAACAATGTTCCTGTTACAGGAGCTTCCCCCACACTAAAGAAATCACATCTTCTATCTTATTCCTAAATGCAAAGGATAAGAATAATATAAGAAGTCCATGACACCGCTTGTCCCTGCACTGCACCGCACCTGGCATCCTACCCGAGGAGGCAAGGGAAGCCTGGCCTCCCTTCGAGCAGCCCTGAAGATCCAATAGCAGTGATGCATGCTGCTCCGCTCCTTCCCTCACCTCAGTCAGAAAGTTATATAAATAAAAAAAATCATTGCGCAAAACCTGGATTGGGGTCATCTGGACCTATTGCAGCAAGATCAGCTGGTTCTGCCCCGGGGCTGTGTTACATGTGCCCTCCACCCTCATCCCAGCCGCATACAGTATGACACGGTAATGAGTAAATATGCCCAGAGTTATCTGGGCATGCTGCTCACATTCGTGCTCCCACCACAGCACGCACGACCCAAGCTGCACGGTCTAAAGCCAGGACAGGAGCAGGTCCACAGGCTCCAGCCAGCACCACACTGCTGCGTCCCCAGCCATGCTTAAGACACCTCCTACGAATCACCTCAAAGAGCAAACGTTTCAAACACCAGGATATTCTCCATGAAAAAGGTACTCTTCTATTTCACAGTTCTCTCTGTTCTCTGATCCACAGTGCTATAGAGATGAATATCTCAAAATGCAACTTCATTTATCCACACTGGGCATTTCACTGCTTCAGTATCACAACGTAAGCAATCAGACAACTTCGAGACTATTAAAAATACACTGTCAGTTTGTCATTGTGCACAGTATTGTACTCTCTCACTCAGGCACTTTATGACTACTCTTGCCCTGAAAAACTAAAAACCATTTTTGACAAATAAATAATCACAAAAATCACAGAGCGAGGGGAGGTATATGAAAGGGGCAGTATTTAACTGAAAGGTAGTTTCAGCTCTTTTGTAACTGATCTACATTTCAGCTTCATGCCACCCTTTTTCCAACTTTGCAGTGAATTTCCACTCAAACTTCACCTGTTGCTACTCCTGTGCCACTTCAAGGACATTCCAACAGACAGCTCGCCTGCTGCAAAGTGGGCAGCTGTAATAAGGACAAAAAGTGCCAAATCAGAAGTCTTTTGTGCTGCATCTTTTTAAGATGATCGTGAAGTACCTATCTTCCCATTAGAGCAGAGACGTTCAAGCATTTTGAGCTCTGGGATACCCAGGAGAGACAGTCATTCCCTCCTGGCACTAATCATCCATTTTCTTCTGTTCTCCTCCTCCTCGAGGAATGCACAAAGCAGCAGGAGAACAGGACAGGAGCTTGATAGACTATACGCACACATCTCACACGTGGCGGCAGTCCCTGCACGCAGCAGGCTGCCTTGCTTAAGAAGCCTCCACGGAGAGCTTCCCACCCAGGCCAGTGAGGGCTCCTCACTGCAAGGGCCAGGGCAGACGGTATGGCAGAGACACCTCCCCAGTGGGAGAGAGATGTCCTGGGACCAACCCTTGGAATAGCTCCCACAGGGTGTTACTATGACAATTACATTGTTGTTGGAATTGCAATGCCAGTGCTCTGGGGAGGCATGGACTTTCTGGTGGGGCACCATCCCTCTGAGAGACAACTCCCGTGATGGTGTTCACTTAGAGAAGGCAGCAGGGTGGGGGAAACTTCAGAAACAGGAGGATGATGCTAGAAGTATTTACTCAAATGCCCCCCAGCTCCCAGTTGGCACTTGGTCCCGGTTCAGGCACCAGTTCCAGGACTTACCAATTATCATGACCTATGGGAAACCTTCTGTTCCTCCAGCACAAACAGGAACACATTTATGTTCTGCTAGTGGGGTTATATCCAGGCTGGCGGAACAAAAGCAGCTGTGCCACCAAATTACTTACAATGCTTAGTGTGCTGCCAATTCAAATCCCACCCAATTACTTTAAAAAGATCCAGTGCATCTTGAAAAGCCAGCTCTGAGGAAAGTCCAAGACCTAAAACAAACCAATCAAGCACACAGAACAAAAAAGTGACCCTGGGCTTCCAAAGATAGAACTGCGATACGCTGCCAAGCGCCTGTCCATCCTGGCACCTTCATCCATGGAGCCAGGAATTATTCAAATGTATTTAGATACAGCACATTCCCCCTCTGATCCCGCCTGGTTTCCCCAGGGAAAGAGCAGTCAGAGCAGTATTAGAGAAGCAAGTGTTCATGGAAGGACTTGCACAAAGTTAATGTTTCACAGCAACCAGCTTATCTTTCTCTTCTTCTACTAGGAAAGCTATATACGTGTATGAGGCCAGGACTGCTCCTGGAACATGAGTGCTTTCCCTGGGTTACACAGAAAGCTGACCAGCTATTCCCCAGCGCTTTAAAACGGACCTGTCTTAGATGCCCATGCTAGAAAGCAAAACCAGGCAAAGATTTGCTCAGTAATTCCTCTTCATTCACATGCAATATCCTTCCACCCCAGTTTGGTGGTGTTTTACCACAGGTAAGGATGGCTTGTGGCTAAGACCTTGGCCCCACAACTTGCCAGTTTTGCCGTTAGGACCTTGGGCTCAGTCGCTCCCAATTTCTGAAAACAAAGCAGCATGGGGTATCGCCCAAGTCCTGTGAGTCCTGTGAGCACAGGACCACAGTGCACAGCAACTTGCATATAGTTTTGCAGCACAACTGCCCTCCTCTTAACACCAGAGTAACATAGGTGCCAACCACCTATCTGCCAATTCTTTAGGCTCTGCAAGCACAAACCACCAAACCTCATCAGCAAGATACAGGTGCATGTTCACATGCATATCAAACCATGGAATAATATCTGCTTCGGTGTGTCCATTGTAAAGTAGCATCTAACCTAAATCAGACAGTAAGAGCACAGAGGCCTGACACATTCAGGCTACCCATGAGGGAGGTAGGGTGGTGATGGCGAGCAGTGCAGCAGCAGGCTCACGGGAGAAGTTTTTGCTCAGGCTTTAGGAACACTGTAAGAGTCGGAGAAAGGGGATCACAGTTTGCCACCTCAGTCACCTCCTCATAATATAGTTTTGTTGATTGCCAGGAATCCAAACTCACTTAAAAAGAGGAGAGAGGGAAAGAAAAGGGTTGGCTACAAACCAGGATCACATTCCAGGAAAAAGTATCAGAGTTTGATCATTTGTTTTCATTCCACGTGGGAGAAAAACTGGGTATCTTTTGAAATTTGTTGCAAATGGGCAAAAGAATCACTTTCAACAGTGAGAAAAAAATTGTGAAAGACTAGTTCATAAGTGCAGTGGAAATAGTTCTGCAGCGGCAATTGATTTTACAAGGTTAATGATCTATCAGAAGAAATCCAGTCTGTTCTGAGAAGAATTTGTCTTTAAAAAACAAGAGAATTCCAGTCAAATTGCCAGTGAGGAAGGACAGGCACTGCCAAGGGAAGGCTGAAATAGTCCAGCACTTTGTAAGCCCTGTTTGTTGCTTGCCCATTGCTCCGTTTCCATTTCTGTATGATTTACTCCAAAGCATATTTGTTATTTTAAAGACTCCGCAGAGAAGGCTGTGACTGTGCTAAGGCATGAAAAGCTGGTGTTCATCCAGTGGTTATTTCTTGTTCCCAAACTAATTTTAAAGGCTTTGTTTAGACTAGGATTTAGCAAGACTTTAATTAACAGCTTCCAAGGGTACACCCAGACTAGGAAAGAGAGCACAGGCTTGTCTCATTAGCAAATTAGCCTACTGTCCTAATCAGGCAGGGCAAGCCACAGTTTACTGCCTCATTGCCTTACACAACAAACCTAGTTTTCCCACCTACGTGCTCCCGCAACCCAGTTCACAACTCTGTCTTGACTTTTAGAAGGACTTAGCTAGGTTATGGTAGACAACATCATCTCACTTTTCAGTGTGAATCTTGACCAGGCCAGGGAAACTTTGTTCACGACAGGTCCTCCTGAAAGCCAAGCACTCTGAAATCTCCAGGGAGGTCCTGGTCTCTAGGAATAGGCTGCCCAGCATCTGACAGAATGACATCGGTACAGTGCATGTACTCAGGGATAAACCAGATGGTCTCACAAGTTCTCTCTTTCTTGATGACAACAAACCTGGTGTACCCCTGAAGGGCCAGGAAATCAGAACGTATGTCCAGATATTCTGCCTGCGCCTCACCTGGGTGAGAAGCACCCTGAAAGACAGCACCTTGCAAGGCAGGGTGCTCTGCAGGGGCACGGCTGACGCATGCAGACAGGCACTGCCTGGCTGCCGGTCCACCCAGTGCATCGCAGCAGCAAACACATACAATCGCCTACAGAAGACGCGAGCTTACCTGTCGGCTAGAGCAGCACAGGGCTGCGTATCCCACTGCTCCCATTCGCTCTTACTGCCAGCCACCATAGCTCACGGCAATGCGACTGCCTTCTTGAAAGCAGAGATGAGCATTACAGCCTCCCACAGAAATGAAAAGTCCTGCCTCTCTCTATCACATCTGCCTTTCTCTGTAAGTGCCACATCGTTCTTCCGCCTTCATAACACATACTCCCATGGACCTGCATGGGAAAGGAACTGAGCGTGGAATCAATACAGTAACATCTCATTGTTTTTGCATCTTTCAGCTATGCCTATTTTGAAGGGTTTTTTTTTTTTTAGAAGGTTTCCAACTTAACCTGATTAGTTTTGCCTCATCAGTTTTGCTTAGGAAAAAAAAAATGTTTAAGACATTAGACCTAAGACATAAAATCAGATCTACACTTCCCAGATTTATGGCTGGTCTAACATTCAAATTTTAGATATTGTAGAATATGTTTATTTTATTTCTAGTCTATCCTTTGAAAAGCCAAGATATAATCTCTGACTATGTATACGTGCACATATACATATTTATATATCTCCACATAAAAAGGAACAGTATACTTCACACTCACTTAATTTCTCCTTGTAAAATAGAGCACTGAGAAATTCAGTATTTTGGGAGAGGTAAAAAGAAGAAGATAGGCAGAACTAGTGATGGAAAAACCATGGACAGCTAAATTTTTAACTTCTCTTCAGCTTTTCTGCTGCTGTTTATGGAGATGCAGAGATCACACTGGTCATTTATAAGTTATTTGTCTGTTCTGAGGTTTGCATGATTACATTTTCAGGCAATTATTAATAGATTCTGTTAGTGTGAGAGTTAACTAACCTCTCTCACAAGTCAGAAGAGTAATGTGAGAGGAGAGTGCAAGAGGCAGTGATAGAGAGTGTGAGAGAAAAGCAAGAATCTCAATTTTGTCAACCATGCCAGCCCACTCTAAACACTACTGGAAGCTTCTTGTTGGGATATTTTATGTTGTCATGACTTGCCTCAAGTCTCTGTACCAGGAACCGGAAAGGGTAATTGCAGTGCCTGAGATAAAATTAACATGCCTTAAGCCCAAGTCCGTATGGCACAGTTGGCCAGGTTCTTTCTGAATTTCAGCTCTGATCTCCCAGACCACACAGAAAGGCCAAAGACCTGGCTTGGAGGTGCTTATGGGCTGGGCTACTTCCCTTGGCTGGAGAATGAATCACTTGGGTTGGGTTTGCTTTTACTTGGGCTGACACCTGTCAACTTTGCAGAGAAGACATAACTCCAGCATCAACGGGCTTCCACTGCCTTCCCAGCTTCTCCTACAGTTGAGGCAAACTGAAAAAATGTTCTGCAGTATCTCAAAATAAAGGAGGAGGCGGGAGGACCTTGATCTATCTGCTTAAGTGCAGAGACTAAAGAACGTACTAAACTGGAAAAGGCTAGCTGTAGAGTGAGGCTAACCCAGAAACTCAGCCCTAGCACTGGTCTCCCAGGTGACTCTCGAGCAATGTCAACGCAGAGATCTGACCCAGGAAAGTTTGTTGGAAAGCTGCAGGTAGCAAACCACAATGCACAACCCCCTCACTGCAGCTCATCACACTGAGCCTGACCAAAGCTAACAACAGGGGCTATTGTTCTCTCTCCCTGTCTATTTAAAAGAGCAATGATTTGCATGAATGAGGATTGGCTTTGGAGTATGTGCTTGGCAACTCCAGCAGATAAGCAGCCAGTGTTTCCACAGAATACCATAGGGTTCTGAAAGAAATATATTTAAATTAGTTTAGCAATATTATTAAATCCAAGAGTGGATATTTTTAATATGATAAAATCCATTTTCCTAGGAACCAGCCAAGAATAGCATTAGATTTCACTTGGAAACAGTGTGGGGGAAGCGCCACTGCTCTGCCATCACAGCCTTATTGCTGCGGCCAAGGACACAGAGCAGAAGCCTCGCACAACACCTCTCCCAGCGTCCCCAGCCCTTCCCTCATCCGCTGTTGTGCCTCAAAAGACAGCTCCCCAGCAGCTCCTCCCTTGCCTGCTACATGGGTGAGCCTGAATCCCACCCGCCAACACTGGGGTGACTCTGCTCTCCTCTAAAGGATGGGAACCCTCCATCGGCCATAAGGATGCCCGAAAGCTGAGCACTAATAAACACATTGGGAGGGCAAATTCACAGCGATAAAAAGGCTAGGCAGGGGTATCTCAGCAGCCTAGAGATGGGACTTGGGGCCAATGAAGGAGAAGTGGAAGGACAGCAAGATTTGGATTGACTCTGCCATAGGAAGTGTTCAGCAGATACAAGCAGAGAACAAATATGTGCGTTGGGTAAATACAAATGAACCAGCCCTGAAAACAGATAATCTCCTCATGGCCTCCAGCACTTCCACCCTAAAATTCCCATTGCCAAACCCATTCCCATGCACCAGGACCCCAATTCTTCACTCTCTCTCATCTTCCCTGTGTACTGCACACCCCATAAATCCTACGCCATGTCTCCATGCAGGTCCCAGTGCCGGCTCAAGCTGCTGCCTGAGCAGCAAAGGCCACACATAAGCAAACGCCCAGAGATACAGAAATAAGCTACTGTCCCCTAGCCACTCCATAGTATGTGCCCAGGAGAGGCTCTTCTCACCCCACAGAGCACATAAAAGCAATTCAGTTGCCTTGCACAAGTCATAGGAAAATCCTGGACTACCTGGAGAATATCTAAGCAGCTATTTTATTCCCTTCTCTAAATCCCTCTGCTGTGAATCTTTCCACAAAGTAGAACAGAGCTAAAACCACAAGTGAGCCATGTGCCACCCATCTACGTCTGTGTGGGTGGCCAGAACACCATGGGAAGCCCCGCACCTTGCAGAAGCCATGCTGCAGGCACTCTCCGGGGGGGCTCTTCCCTCCCTTCTGTCTGTCAGGCAATATTTCCCTTCTGGGAGTAAATGCCTGGACTCCAACTGCTAATGCATTCAAATGTAACTGTGCGTATGGATTTTACTCACCCCATTAAGATTCAATCTGCTCTAATTTATACTGCAGTATCTGCAGAAATAAAATCCACACCTAAGCTCTGAAGGCTACACTTAGGGCCAGGAGTAAGGTGAAATACATTAGACTCCATTTAACTTGCAGCTCATACAGGCTCTGTGCCTGCTCATCACCTACCACAAGGCCAGGTAAGTTCTTCCCCAAAGACACTAGGGTCTCTTGACCCCACCTACATCCACCTTCAAATATGAATGTCTGCAACACACACAGCTGCCACTTCTCTCTACTTTATATTTCAGCACTGGAAAGAGGAAGCTTCCTATTGCCTGCTCTCGATCAACCCCCTCATTTTGGCTCTCGTTAGCGCATCCCTCCATCCCTCCTCCTGCTGTAGCCGGCTTCCCATCACCCCCATCAGGATTCCCACTTTTCCCCTTTGGTTTCTGCTCATCCTCCTGCCCAGACCCTGTTGAACCCTTCTGCCTAGCTCTTTTTATCAAGGCTCATGAGCCACAACTATGATACATTCCTCAGCATCTCCAGAGTCCAGCTTGGCCTTGCCTGAAAGTCACCCAGGACCCTACTTAGGCCAACAAGAGCAGCACCTAAGTTGAAGGACAACCAGGAATTCAGAGCATGTAGGATCCTGGGCTGCCAGACTTCAGTCCACTGCAGTCACTGCACGGCTGTCAATATGACATCTGAGGGCGATGCCACAGATTGTTTTATGAACTAAAATCTGATGTTTCCCAATCAAAGATTTTGAATGGGACATCTCAGAGGGCAGTGACCCATTGGTCAAAAACAGACTTCCAAGTTTCACGAATGGGAATGGTTAAACATGAGAAAGCTATGCCATTGGCTTCCCTGTATTTCTTCCACAAAGAGCAATGCCATTATACAGGGAATGCTGGGGGACAGGAGTGTCCTGGGTCTTTGGCACTGCCCTCTCCTTGCCAACCTGCCTGAAAGAATGGTGCTGTCCTCCTCCGCCCCTACTCTCTGCCACAGCACAGACTTGGAAGGGATGAAACATCACCCATCCTGTGCAAAGAAAAGCAAAACTAGCCAACCTATAGAAAAGAGGAGCCCTTTGTGCAAGGGACAGGACAGAGCAACACTTTTCGGTCAGGGTCAGTGTGGAAAAAACCTGGAAACTCTGGATTTTTTCCAGTGTTCAGGGGAAGGGAGAACAAACCCAAACTTCTACCAGGACACAAGGTCACACAGTGTCCTGGCCCAGCTTTAACCAGGACAAAACTCTCTCAAAAAGATGCAAAGAAAAACAACCTCTGAATTACCTTCCCTTTTATTTATAGGCCATCAGGTGATGGGTTGTCTTTTAAGCCTTACAATTAATCACTCTGCCAATCATCCAGGCAGCAGTTACTTTGAGCGTGCATGTCCACCTTCTCTCTTTCCAAAACACATCCCAGCTTCTGCTGAACAACTGTCAGCAGGATAATTATTTGCTATTACCTAAGCCACTATTTGGCCCTCTGAATCCTTCAGCAGCATCAAGGCCTGGGCCAGTAATGCTCTTTGGGAGTGAAAGGCCTTTGCTAGAGGCAAAGAGGGGAAGAGGGGTTGGAAAGAATTAGAGAGGAAGAAAGGGAGACGAGCGCCAGGCTGAGGCTGGCTTGCCTGTTCCTGTTGCGAGGTGCACAGGGTGCTCCTCCCAGGGATGCAGGGTATTATTTTGCCTAGTACAAGGAAAATGCAGCTGCATTCTCCTGTTGCACGGAGACTGGGCCTCAGCCAGCAGAGTATTTTGTGGAAGAGCACAGCTTTATACCAGCACTCCACTGAGAAAGAGTGAGCTATTGCCAAAATACAGCACCTTCACAAGGGCCCACTCACATTCACAAAGGAGCAAGGCACATCGTGCTCCCGTGCTAGTGTGGCTTAGAGCCCACGCGGAGCAAGCTGGTGTTCACCAGCACCTGCCCATGTAGTCCTGCTCTCCAACTATGTCAAAAGGCCTGTACTTTCCCGCAAAAGAAGAAATATGTGACAATCATCCACAATCAGCCATGAGGAAACATGCTGCCTCTGCTGCCTTGCAGATTACAAAGCATAGCACAGTGAGTTGTAGAGTTCCTAGGAGATGTACATGAGTCTGCGGCAGATTTTCCTAATCAGATAAATTGTATCTTAAATAACTTGAGGGTAATTTTAAATAATTTTGAGGGTAACTGTAAAGAGACTTGCACCAATACATAACAAAGTCTCTGTTCCTTGATTCTGAAATGCTAGAATTACTGCTTCTGGTGGAAAGCTGATTCATTTCCCCCAAATCATGTATTTATTAAGATACAATCTCCAACTTAGCCACATACCATTTTTCCATGAACTTTCTGTTACACCCAAAACCCAGGCTGAGCATGGCTCACTTAGTGAGCACAACTGATGGTATTTTATCTCTATTCGCCATCTGCACGCACTACGTAATGTACTCTGCCGGGTCCAAATCCTACTCCAAATAAAAAAGATCATCTTGAAAACCAATGTGTCACAGGAGGGACGAGTGGAAACTTCTTCTGGAAGTTTAGGGAAGTTTCACAAAGGGGTTCCTGAGATCCAGCACTCCTAAAAATAGTCCCTTTTATATATGAGCTGTAAGGTTCTTTTTTATTTTTTTTTCTTCAAAAATAGCAAAAAAAAATTGAAGGCTTTGACCTCATAAAGTTTATGACATGGAACTCCCTTGGGATCTCCTATTGAACTGTACAAAGGACCAATTTAGAAATATTTCTGAAGCTACTGCACTCCAGAAAGGCTTATAAACAGCTCACATCTGTGAGACCTATCATTTCTTCCTGCAGCTCTCCACGAGCAGTGCAAGCACTCCCCGAGCACAGCCCTCACAGCGAGGCACAAGGCTGCAAGCCCCACTCACTCTCTGAACAGGACGACAAGCCCAAGTCTTCTCCTTGGTACTCAGGGCACATTGCTGCTCCCAGCGCATTTTACAACCCAGGAGAATCCCAGTGCAATCCTGTGCGGATGAGATGTGCAAGAAAGCGCCAGGTTGGGAACCTGACCTGAAACAACACAGAGACTGGAGCACATGAACGTGGCTGCTGCGTTAGTGTCAGAGATCTCTCCAAACCAGTCCGAGCCCAGGACTGCGCCCTGTGGCTGCGGCACAAAGAAAAGTGCCGTTGCAGCACTCACGGTATCTCTTCCTCTAGGCCCTGCTATGCAGATCACCTTCTAGGAAAAAAATACATCTTCTTTCTCTCTCCTTCCTTGCCGTCGTTGATGGTCCTTGGCAAAACGGGAGAACAAATTCAGCCGGGGGACACAGCAGGGAAAGAGAGCCCTGGGACTCAGCTGAAGTATGTCCCCAGCTCTCCCTGTTAATGCTCCCACTCCTGTCCCTACTGACTCTGTTAGGGTTACCTGCAGCAGTAAACCAGACTGAGACCGTTCCTCACACTGCACTGCTACTACACTTAAAGTTCACACTTTAATCCAAATTAATTTCCTCGTGGGGCCATGGTTTTTTCCTCACGTTACTTCCTCTTCTCTCACCTCCCCAGACAAACAGCCCTGTTCCAGCGTCTGCCTGCGCCATGGAGAGGAGCCTGCTCTGATGCACAGCCCTGCTCACGCCCCGAGGAGCAGTCTGCCAAGCGACCCCAGCTAATCGCTCCTGCCCTGTGGTACGGCAGCACAGGACCCAGCGACACCGCTGGGGTGCTCGCCGCGGGCTGCCCCAGCAGAACGAGCCGCAGCACGCGGGCATTGCTCCTCACGCCTCCGTTTGACAGCACTGCTCTCCAGCATCACTCCAGAGCGTTTTGCAGCCTACAGCAAGGCAGGAAGCATCTCGCTCCACCCAGGTAGAGTTCAGACACTTGTAAAGAAAAAGGGAAACCCAGGAGCCCAGGGGACCGTGTGGACAGGCACGTGCCTGCTTCTAGACTGAAAGAAGATGTGGAGGAAGGATCTTTACCTAACAGGAAGAAATCCAAAACTTCCAGCCAACATGCTACAGTTACAGAAATACTTGGCCGAAGAATACCAGCAGAGACTGCTACATTTCCATGGCACAGACACAGGACAACAAGCCCATCAGCCACTGGGCGACCACGACACAGAGAGAACAACCCGTCCCTGCCAGCAAGTCCGCTCCATCTGCTCCCGAGCCCGCACGAGCACTCAGGTATACCCCATCTACTCCACTGACAGGCCATTCTCTGCAGCTTCACTGTGCCACGGAGAAGCAGAACGATACACCCCACAAAATCACCATGCCACCAGACCTGTTTGAAGCAGCCCTAACACTACTGTTAACTTTTCCAAGGTTGACAGCACAGGGAGCATCACCGGCAGTCAGCTTGATATGACAAATTCATCACTGGCTTGTCGAGCGAGTCAATAAGGAAGTTAAAAGCAAATGTTGTCACGGATTATTCCAACAGCAGTGTACAAACAATAGCAAGGCCCTTTTTCAGCAGCTCGCCCACTGATGGCACAAGATCCCCATTTAAGAGGAACGGGGTGCCGACGTGACGTTTCTACATAAGAGGACCCAGCGCCCTGGGAACTGGTGTGCATCTCCAGAAGCCCCTCGAGCCCCAATAACCCACAAACTCCTCCGCTCGGCATCGCAAGCGACCGAGCTGCTCCCCTCTGTACGCACACGGCTGCCTCTCTCCCTCCTCCACCCCAGGGCAGGGCTCCCCAGGATTCGTGCCAAAAGGGACAAACTGTTCCCTGGACAAACAGCACAGTTCTCACCTCGAGTCCAACAGAGAGCCAAGGTACCTGCTCTAGGGTCCCTAGCATTTCAGAGGGTCAGAAGCTGGATAAATCAAAAGCACTGGTGGGAGCTCGCTACAGACAAATGAATCAGCAGAGCAGATGAGCAGTTCCTCAGACATCTATCTGCAATGGAGAGAAAGCAATGATGTAATTTCAGTCTTGTGACATATGGCAGGGGGTTCGCGTTGCTAACCAAAAAAAAAAAAACCTCAAAACACCTACATATGGTAGATAGCTTCCTAAGATACGAACCAAGGAAATCCCGTAATAGCTGGAAGAAAACCAATCTCAGTTCTCAACAGCATCTGAGATAGGAAAACAGAACCTGGTCTAATGTAACACTTGAAAAGGTCAAAGGTCAATTTCCTAAAACTGGAAACAATTGGGCACAAAAATAACTGAGAGAAACCACCTAAAATATATATATATATATGCATATATATAAAATATATATATATACACACACATATATATATATAAAAATATAAAGTAACAGTGCTGATTCTGGTTTAAAGATACTTCAGAGGCCTGAAAACAAAAGCAGTACTATACTCAAAAAAAGTTTACTTTGTTTATGAAAAGAACTGTTTAAGACAGGAGCCTAAAGAAGAGTTTAAGAAACAAATACATATCTGTAACAAATTTTAAAAAAACCATTAAAGTTAGTAGCTGGAAATCAACATACTTTATAAAGAAAGCTAAAAGATATCACAAAACTAATGGCAATAGGTATGTCAGAAAAGAACAACAGTCTGTTGATACAACAGGCTTGATGCTAAAAAACTAAAGTGAAATTATCCATGTTGATAAAGAAGATGTAGAAATGATAAGCATTTCTTATCTTTCCAGATAAGGATGACTTATTTATGTCTCAGCTATAACAAAATTCTCTGAATTCCAGAAGCCAGTCAGAAGGATATTCAACACCATCTATTAAACATTTCTTTACATCTGTGAGACCATAAAACTAACACCTAATACTGCATAGTACTGAATCCCTAACGTTGATTTTTTTTTTTTTTTTGAACATGTCGCAGGACAGTCAGGAAGTTCCAGAGATCTTGGAACAATAAATAAAAAACTCAGCTCAAACAAACAAAATCTTAGCGTCGTGCCAATATTTTAGCAGGGTAAACGGACTGACCTGGGAACTACATGCTGATTACCCTGACTCTGGTCCCAGGCAGAGTCATGGAAAGGCCAAAGCAAGCAACAAAGGATTAAAAGATGGAAACACAATTAGCGCTAGTCAACAGACTTTTATGGTAGAAGGACTTGTCAAATTAATCTGGTATTTCCTCCGAGATTACACATTTGGTTGACAAAGGTAACCATGTTGACATAATACACGTAGACTTCTGTGTGACATTTGACTTTGGCCAGCATGACAGTCTGACAATAAAAACCCCAGCACTATACAAACATTGGTGTAGTCCATATCAAGTGGATAAAAAACTGGTTGAGCCTGGTGACCTAATTATAGTTATACTTGCGCTGACTGCCCCCGCTGAGGTTTCAGCTCCCTGAAGAGAGACAACGTTCCTGCCAGGGACCAGGACCCACAAATCAGAAAGATGGCAGAAATAGTTAGAGAAAAAGCCAAAAAACTTTTTTCAGCTGAAAAATGGAGAAGGGCAATACAGTGCCCATAACACAGACAACACAGAGACCCAGCCACGAGGTCGCCTTGTGCTGTTCCCTTGGACAAGAGAGGAGGGCTGGCACTGCACCCCGAGATGACACCTCCACTGCAGCTACAGCGCTGGGCCCATCCTACAGCATTTCCCAGCTTCAGCCCCTTGCTAAGGACCTGCTTGCTGCATCAGCAGTCGCAAAGCTGGGAATGCAAATCATCCAGGAACCGAGCAAAGGTTGAGTACAAGGGAGCAAAGTCCTCCCAAGACCTTCCCTCCTCTTCTCCTCCATCTGTAATCTGCTCCGGGACATTCACACTGAGGAGCAAAGCATCTAAAATAGGCAGCAACCAGATCTCAGACCACCCTGTGTGTGTTTGCCCAAAGGCTGCAAAGGGCTACCCACACCCACCAAGAGCATTTACGAATGAGAGCAGGGGTAATATTGGACTGCTGCACCCAATCTTGAGGATGGAAACCAGGCAATGTGTGAAGACCAGTCACTCTCTCTCCACCCCTCAGCCTCCTCTGTCCTAAGCTACCACCACCAGACTTGCAGGCAACAGCGACGGAGAGAGCCTGTTCCTCTTCCTCCTTGCTGTTTGCTATTTCGTGCCCTCCATATATCAGTGACGTGGTGTTACACAGCAATAGCGTGGAGGAGAAAAGCCTCCAGCCCCTGCGGAGCTGGGTTTTCCCATCAGCAGTACCTCTGCTATAGGTAAAGGGCACTTCTGGATTGGGAAGTTTACAGACAACAGCAAACACCAGCAAGTGGAAGGGGACTCTCATCTCAGTAAGACTGATGATCGCCAAGTCCTGGCCACGCTGTTGCAGAAACCACGCTCCGTAATTCTTTTCAGAAACTATCCAGAAGTTGTAGAGATGGTTTCTGCCCCATTATTCCCCCTAGAGAGACATTTCAGGACTATCTTTCTGTTTGAACAGTCAGGAACCTTCCTCCAATTTCTAATATAACTTCCGTCATTTATGCCTAATTTTACCTTTTCACTTTTCCCTCCCTTATACACTTCCTTCTCTCCCTGCAGATATATTTGCACACAGTAGCCACATTTCATCTCAGACTCCATTTTGCTGGGCCAAACAGGACGATTTTCTCTAGTTTCCCATCCTAACAGCAGCTCTCCATTCCCTTGGCAATCCTAGATACCATTCGCTGAACCTGCTCCAGCCTGAGATGAGCCTGTAATACTATTCATTTCCATACAATTTCTACCACAGAGCAGAGTAAATCTTTGTCCTGTGTTCAGAAATATGTTATACTGAAACAAGAGAAGTCACTGCACATGTACAAAGGTCACTTTCCCATCAAGAATGTTTCATCCACACAGACCCTATCTTTTACCAGAAATTCCTGTTTGCCCAGTGCCTACCATATCTTAGGCAAGAGGACCATATTTATACATGTAAGAATTTGCAAGATCAGGCTATGAAATTGTACCTCAATTCAGCATGGAGATTTTGGGGGATAAAGACAAGATGGGGGCCTGCGCCCTTAATTTTAAAAGCAAATAAATAAATAAAAGCTTCTACAATGAACAAACAAAAACCTTTATGCCATGGTGACTTGAATCCTGCCTTAGTAAAAAAAGGCTTTGCCAAAGCAAAAGTAAACTCTGGTTTTGAGAACACCTGCAAAACAAGAAACATAGAAGCCTTCATCATTCACAGGTTCATGCTCTTCCTAGGTAGCCACACTACCGGTACAACCCCACATCCCACTTTGGTGTGGGCCTGACAGAGATCTCATCACATCCCAGGAGCCAAGTGGCACGCATTAATACATGCCTGAGACAGAGCAAGTGCAGCTATCGGCAAGCCCTGGGCCTGACCTTTCATCCTTCTGTATGTGAAACTCCAGGCAGCGTTACAGCAAGATGTGGGTTTTCAAGAAATGCACATTTTGGCTGTACGCCCTTTGTTTTCAGAAAGTTCAAAAGAGCTAGAAAAGTGTATTTCCAGGGCCTTTGCCCAAAGAACAGACTGATTTATTTAAAAGTCTGACTGTTTATTAGTGCAGATTTTCACATTTGTGAAGCTAGCAGGAACCACAAATGAGAAGCTGTAAACGGAGATATGCCAGCAACTTTTAGTCTGTCGTGATTTTGTGCTTGCCATATAATACATCATTCACTCGTATTATTTCCTACATAGGATCTTAAGTCGCGCTCAGCACTCTGAGTACCTTCCAGTAACAACACAGCAAACATGCACACCCATCTGATATATGTAACTCCCCTCCAGAGGGGAGAAGTGGAACACAGCGATTTCTCTTGGAAAGTCTTAAAGATCAGGTGTTCGCTTTTAAACTAATGTGTTCACCACTGCATACTTGAAGTGTGAGCAAGGTGGCCAGGTTTGTGAAGACTCTCAGCGCCTAGAAAGCTCAGCCCTTCTCATCTGCCCCCCCTAAAGAGACACAGACATCTCTTCTGGCAGAGGAGCAGTTATTCCCCCTGCCCTTCATCCTCAGCCTTTTAAACATCCAGCACCATGAGCATATGGACCCAAGCCTGGAACTTCACTGGAAACTCTCTGATTGAATATACAGGCAACTCCAAGCATCCAGCTGTCCGGTTACCCACCCCTCCCAAGGGTTAACGGCTTTTGGCCATTTACACCATATTGCTGTTGCCTGCCAGAGAAACTTTGAAGGTCTGAGTAACTGACTCCAGGTCACTCTTTGCCAGAATGGGAAGGAGCCTACTGGAGATAACAGAAGCATTATTCATGGATGCTGCTATATGAAAGCTTAATGTCAGCAGTGCTCCAGCACGACTGACCCAATGACCAATTGCGGATGTGAATCTTCCAACAACGAGAAAGCCCTGGGGCTTTGCATGAAGCCAGATTTCCTCTGTCCACAGGCATCATATCTTTCTGTTCATTCAGCTCCAGGCACTGTTCTTCGTCCATGAGCCAATATGCTCCAGGCACTTGGCCACCTCAGTGGAGATGCCCCTCACAAGACAAGGAGCGCAGGCCCCTGGCGAGACCCTGCTGCCAGCCACACACATACTCTCTCCCCGTTTTAGCCACAGGCTGTGCACAGATACTGAAGCGTGCCAAGTACTGCAGAGAGGTCCAGGAGGCTGCGACCAAAAGTCCCATCCCAAAGAGGGAGGTTACCTGCCAGAGCCATCGAGGCAGTGCTAGTTTCATGTCTCAGCCTGAATCCAGCTTATCCTGCAATACAGTTTTAGCTCTAGGTGACGACCTTGTAACCGGGCTCTCGTTGCCTCCCTACACGCTTGCTGCAGAAATGGATGGCTTGGCACTTCCAGGATTTGGCAAGAACTGACACATCCATAACGGGTGTCTTTTCTATTTATTGGACTGGCTTAGCATATGTTTGAACAAGAGTAGGAAATTGTTTGTCTAAAGGACGTCTAACTGGCTGTTGGACTCCGGATAAGCATCCTTGTTTGCGGGCTTGTTCGCCTGCCAGGAGGAGCACAAATGGAGCTGAGACCCCTTGACTTCTTGTTCTGCATTCAGGAAGGCAGACAGTCTGCTTGCTTGCCAACATGGACAGATGCAGGATGTTGTTTGAACATCCTAAACACACATGATCTTTTCAGCAAAATAAGATGACAGTGATTAGATCCTGGTTAGACATTTTAACTTAATGAATACGGGACCATCATCATCAGTCTGAAAGCCTCACTTTCCTGATCTTGACCCCTCTACTGACTCTGCAAACATACTGCCAACTTAGGCTGTTGACTGAGGGAAGAACAGCGCTCAGGCCAGTGAATCGGGACAGGTCTCTTGATACCTATCACTGCTTCGAAGCACGTACCTACGAATTCTCCACTGGTCACGCTCTGAATTCTGTGTACAACAGGAGTCACTTCGTCGGTTAACAAAGATTTCATTTGCATTGGTTTTACTAGCACATCCCAATGGCTTGTATTTAGAGCAGACAACAAGCTACTGAGAATCATTAAGATTTTGACAATATCTCTGTTATCACTTAGAGGGAAAGAAAGTTATTCATTTACACTTTTGCTTTAATTTTAACTCGAGCTACCTAGGAGACATTCTTAAGACATGAAATGCATTCAAGCAATTAACAGTGTGAAAGGTGATAAAAGCAGCTAAATAGTTTCAGATCTACTTGCTGCACTACCCAGCCAGATGACATAAATCATTACTTATCCTTTTTTTGTTTTATATCTTAGTAAGTTTTTTTATTTTTCCTTTCCAGCACCACTGATTATAAGCTCACAATGCTCACATTTTAAAACAAAGCCACTTAAGATAATTGCAAATACCTTTCTCAACTAAATTTAAGTTCTCATAAACCCAGTATAATATTTTCATGTCCTGTGGATACTATCGGCCACATCTCATGTATCAGTTAAAACAGAGTAACTCACTGGACTAGGTCACTGCGTCCAGCACCTGCCCTAGCCAGTAGCCACATTATACAGTTCCATTAATAAAGTAATCAAATGTTAAAGTCCGTAGGGCATTGTCCCGCTATTCTTACCCATGGGATACTTTTACTGGACTCCATTGAGTTATTCCGCGTTTACAGAAGAATAAGAGAGAGATGAGGGTCTCCCCTTTGTATTGCAGACTATAAATAGTGGAAACATTTCACCCCAAGCTGTACAACTAAAGTTTGTTTTACCTCTTTTGCTGTAAAAGCAGATGCCGGTATAGTCACTAACAAAAAGTACTCTGTGGCGCCTTTTCGGCAGCACTACACAGACTACCTGAAACTCCGTACAGAACAGCGTTTCTTGCTAAAACAGCAGAACACAGAAGGCAGAAAAAGGGCACTCTCAAAATACATAGCCTTCTTAAAAATAGTTACTATTAGTATCAGTATTATAATTTTCCTAGCTTAACTCATGAGGGAAGTCATTCTGTACAGCCCCACGTCAGGTTTTCAAAGCGCCTACAGAAGGGGTTGGGAAGCCTTCGCTGTCTGCTTTCAGTTTGTCACCTACAGCACAGCAGCTTTAAGCTGAAAACGCCAAACTGATGCAAGGACACAAAAGCAAGTGCTCGGCGCTGTAGGAGGCTCTTCTCAAGAGTAGGAATCACCTCCTGCACCTGACTCTCACCATCCTCCTAGCTCCTGCTCTCCTCGCTCTTTCCCGGCAAGCGTCTCACTGAAATTAATGAGAGTTTTACCTGAGTTGGGACTCGAGGACTGGCTCCTGCATTTGCAGCTGTCTCTGGGAGACAAAAAGTTCGGAGAAGTTGGAGGACAAGGGAGCGACACGGGCAACAGCGAGTCCGCGGCGCGGCCGGGCGGGAGGGAGGGAGGGAGACGCGGGCGCCCCGCGACCCGCCGCCGCCGCGCCGGGGCCGAGCGCGGGAAGCTGCCGCCGGCCCCCCCGCCCGCGGCACTCACCGGCGTTGCGGAGCTTCTTGTTCCTCAGCACGGAGAGGATGACCAGCACGTTGCCCAGGATGTCCCCCACGATGGTGACGATGAGCACGGCGGCCAGCGCCGTGGCGGCCCGCGCCGCCGGCCCGGCCCCCAGCCGGCAGCCCGCGCAGCTCCCGTTGCTGCCCGGCCGCTCCATGCGCGCCTCGGCTCGGCTCGGCTCGGCTCGGCTCGGCTCTGCCCGCCCGGCCCGGCCCGGCCGGCCCGCCGCCGCCGCGGCCCCTCCTCCCGCCCCGACGGGGAGCCCCGGCCCCGCCGCCGCGCAGCCCCCGCGCCGCCACCGCGCTCCTCCCCGCCGAGCCGAGCCGAGCCGAGCCGCGCCGCGCCGGCCCCGGGGCGCCGCCGCCGCCCGCAGCCCTGCCCCGGGCCCGGGGGGGCGGCGGGGCCGGGGGCGCGGGGCAGCCCGGCCCGGCGCGGCGCGGGCGGCGCCTCCGCAGCGCTGTGTCATGGCGCCACCGCGCGGCGGAGGCGGGCGGCGGCGGCGGGAGGGGCCGGCGGGGCGCGGAGCCGCGTGGAGCCGCTCCTCCCGCGCGCACGGGTGCGCGGTGTGCATGAGGCATAGAGTGCGCGACGCACACTGCGGCTGTTGGCAGTGTGGCGGGGGTGGGCGCTGTGCGTGGCGTACGTAGCACGCACGGTGAGCAGGCGTGCGGGAGGAGCTGACGTGCGGATCTGCATGGTGTGCAGCGCACGCGATGTAGGTGTGCAGGTGTGCATGGTGCTGTACAGGCCCAGGCCGCTGGAGAAGACGTGCCCGGCCCTAGAGCCTGCTGCTCACTTGCACGACGAGAGAAGGCGGCTTGGAAGCCCCTCCAGCGCCCCAGCGCAGGGGTGGCCCCGTGGCCGGGCCTGCCAGCCCTGCGCGTAGCCCCCGCCGGCCCAGCAGAGCCGTCCTGCCGCCCCAGCCACGCGGGAAGCGAGCGGGCCGGCCCTGCCGGGCCCCGCGTAGCACCGGCCGCAGGTAGCAGTCAGCTGTCTCTCTACACCCCCCGGTGTAGCTAACAGCCCTTTCGGCGGCGCTGGCTGCGGCGGCTCTCGGCCGGCGCCCCCGCACGGAGCCGCCGCGGCCCCCGCGGGAAGGGGAGCTCCGGCGGGAAACGCTGCCGGGGCTGCTGCGGCTCCCCAGCAGGAGCTGTTCCTCGCTGCGGTCAGTCGTTCCCGCACCGCCGCCGCCGGGGAGCCGTTACCTGCCGCAGCTCTACTCCTGCCAGACCGGTTAAAACACTTAACGGCCCCGCGGCCGGAGGGTTTTACAGCACCGTCCGCCTGCTTGGCACCAACACCTCGTGCCCCAGCGAGCTCTGGTAACAGCTTCCCCGCCGCAACACCTCCCCGCGCGTGGCCGGCACGCTGCCGATGCTGGGCCATCGGGCACCCGAGACAAAGCCTTCCTCGAGCAGTTATTTCAGAGCAGAGCAGGCAGCTTTTGTTTTAACTCTATTGACTAATTCGGAGACGTTTGATGCAGAACGCCAGGCCCAAACTCCCAACCCAAACACGCCCTGGCAGGGTGACCCTGGCGGGTGGCAGGGCGGTGCCCGGGGCTGGCCAGGAGGCCCGGCGGGTCGGAGGGCCCAAAGCAGCCCGGGGAGCCGGGCAGCACCCGCAGCAGCACTGAGCTGCATGCCGCCCTGTGTTCCCTCTCGCTCCAAACCCAACCACCACCTTCACAGACTCCTGGTGAGTCCGGCTCGGCGGTGGGGCGGCCGGGGCCACGGGTACGCGCCCCTTGCCTGGTGTCCCGACCTTTCGGCACCTTTTGCTTTGATGCAGTTCTGATTCGGCTGATTGCTTTAGCCGCCTTCGGGTGTGCTTTAAATGTGGGTAGCTTGGACGTGACTGCAGGGGTTGGACTCCATATGCTTTAGGAAAACAGATGTCTCGGGCTCGCTGGTAGAAGTGTGTTTTCAAACTAACGAAGGCGGTGGCTGATGCTAGGGAGAAAAGCTGCCTCTCTACGTGCCGCGGTAAAGACGTGTGCAGTATTACCCTTTCTCCTCTGGCTGGGGGCTGCCAGAAGACCCAGAAAACCCTGCGGCCAAGATGGTCACCCCCTGCTAGGGCCTGCGCGGGTGGGCGGCCGTGCTGGCAGGGGCCCCAGCGGCGCGGAGCGCGGGGTGGGCAGGGTCCCCGGGAAAGCCAGGAGTCCCGGCTCCTGCACCGGGTGAGCGGCCTCGGCCCCTCCGCATCCGCAAACCCTTCCAGCGCCAGGCAGCAACCTCTTCTCCCATCGCTCCTGTTGGGGTGTGTGGGGGAGAAATGCCTTCCAGGCCAAGGCACCGCCAAACAGAGACTGGCCGGTTCATCCATGGTGTCAGGGCCATCTCTGCGCTGCCGGGGGCGGGGGGGGGGGGGGGGGGGGGGGGAAGCACGCACCACACCGCACAGCAGAGCACACCAGGGTGGCTGCAGCTGGTGCCACCCCCCAGCTCTGCTACGAGCACCAAAGCCGCCCAGCAAAGCTCTGCACCTGACTGATGCTTAAAAATACTGCTCGCATTACTGCTCCTGTAGAGTGGCGGGAGGCAGAGGGGGCCACTTCTGATAAAAGTGCTGCGGCCAGGAAAACACAAAAGGGCTTTCCATCTGGTGACGACTTCTGCTCATGGATTTTCACCCATAATGTATATCTGCAAAAAGCAGCCTTCTTCCACCGCCTGGCGAGCCTGCCCTAGCTGGGCAGGTCTGCATGGCTCTGCAGGCATGTGTGCATCTGCACCGCTGTATCAGCTAATCTCTCGTAAGACACTTCCGAGAAATTATGATAGATGGAGTGAACAACCATTTTCATCACTGGAGTGATTTAGATGAATAGTTTTCAGGCCATTTCCTCCCACCTTCCTGCTAAATGGACTCTTCACTGCTTCAACTGGGAAAAGGCTAGCGCTCTAGGAAGCGATGGCAAGGAAAAAAAAAGAAGGTGGATGTATCAATAGGACCTTTTTAATTATGCTTTATGGGAGCCTCTGACGTAAATCATACTGAAATAAAAATATCCACAATGTGTTAGGAGAATTTAGGCTCATTTGACTGCACAAAAGTCACGGGTGTGATCACAAGAGACAGCAGCTGAATCAGGGTCAGGATCCAGGAGCATCTTTGTACCTCAGCCGCAGTCAGGCTCCGCACACAGGCACACAGACACGAGCCAGGCGAAGGTGACCAGTGCGATACCTTCAAACACAGTAAACATGTTCCAAATTCTCCTTTTGAAAAAGCTTAATAACTTTGATAACAGTGAGAATAAAGGGGCGGCGCCTACTGCTGCAAAGGATTTTAGGCAACATTTTCCCCTGTCAGCGAGCGGCACCAGTAAGGAGATGCATGTTCCCAAAGTTACCCCTATTTTTGGTGCTGGCTCACACCCCTTAAGGATGCCATGCTTCCCAGGAGGGAAGGGAGCCCCGCTGGCAGTGTGCTCGGCTGTCCAGCCAGCTCGTGCACGTGAGGGGAACGAGCTGTCCCCCCCCCGGCCAAGCCGCACGTGCGCATCGCAGCGGCAGCGCGCGGGAACCGCTCATCCCTCGCCGTGCGGGTGAGACACCTCCACTCCCAGCCCTGCCCACCGAAGCACTCAGCTTCAGTAGAGTTAATCCAGGTATATTGTAACAAATGAAAGCTCGCATAATTGAAAAATAGCTGAGGCATTAATCTTCCTTCTCGGTACCTTGAGTCCTTTTTAAAAAGATTATTTTGTCTTCAGAGACAGCTTTAATGCTACTTAATGAATCGCTTATAAATGAAGGAATTTTTTTTCTCCTACACAGGGACAGGCTAACTGCTACGCTGATTTTGTCAATGTAGAAGAGACAATTAAGTTTTATCAAGTACACAAAGATAATAATTGCTCTCCGCAAATACCACCATAGTGACTTCGGCGTACTTAAGGCCAATTTATCTTGTCCTTTTGCCTGAGCCTGCTTAGCGGCAGCAACACATCCGTTTCCTTTGGCTGGATCTGGGGAACACTTGGTGCTTACCACGCTCCCTTACCACCACCCAGGACCCCCTAGGTTAGCACCCAGTGAGGAACACCAGGCTGGGAAAGTCTGAATCCAAACCGGAGCTCATCCCAAGATATTTGGGTGTCCGGTTTCAGAGGAGGGAAGCGCCGTGAGAGAGGATGAGAGAAGTGAGAAACAGGGACATCAGGAAACCTCCCCCTTAAACTCTAAGGCGAGTTTCTTGGTTGCAGAAAGGGTCTGGGCAAGTTGTCTCTGCAGCTGTACCTCCTGCCCTGGAAAACGACACCAGGCAGGACCACAGGGCAGGGCAGCTGTCTGCAGAAAGCATCCCAGCAAGCTGCAGAGGTAATCCTGCTGCACCAAGACGCTATTCCTAATCTCACGCAGAGGACCCGCACCATACACCCTCGGCCGTCGCCCTTTCCCATGCTCCCGCCTGCTCCGAGCCCTGGAGCCATGCGCACAGTGCAAAGATGCTGCGTGAGGCTCGGTTCCTCCCCCCCACCACACCAGGGGTGCTGAGTATTCATATTTATTCCCAGCGAGAACAGCAGGCAATAAAAGTTGTAATTTCTCCACAAGTGGGGCTTTTGACTCCAACAGTGGCCTTTTGAGCAGGCACAGAAGCAGATGCAGAATGGGGCTCATAAATCATTTTGCAGCCTCTTTTGTTCCATGCTCCCGCATGGTGCAGTTCTGCGTTGCACGACCAGCGCAGCGGCTCCTAGCCCCTGCGGCTCTCCAAAGCTCAGGGATGGCTTTGCCTCCCCGCAGGGCATCCCCCCATGTGGCACGGCAGGTTTTACACAGCCCCCAGCATCAGATCTTCACCGCCACAGCTCAACCGGGCACGTCTCACCGCCCTGCCCATGCACCAGGAGACATGGAGAGCCCCAGCCTCGTAGCCCCATATTTCTCCTCGCTCCATCATTTTGCTGTGCTGGGAGCACATTCCCCAAACAAGTCACAGCGCGCTCCCATCTCTGCATTTTCCAGGACGGACCCCTGGGAAACTACGCACGCCCCAGTGCGGGGCCACGGCGCAGGCTGTCTCCCCGCCAGCGCGGCCGCCCTCGGGCCCACGGCAGAGGGAATCACGGTTACTCGCCCACAGTTCTCTAGGCAAAGATTTACAGCACCATTTCTCCTCCCCCAGGCTTTTTTCCAGTGCGTTCGGGCTGCGTAGCTGTTTATCGCAGGGCAGCACAGTCACACAGCACGTGGCGAGAGAGAAGCCCAGCCTTGGGAAGAGCCACTAGTTGCGCCTGTGATAAACAGACAACTAAAGCCAGCTGCTCTGAACCGCCGTCACAGAGGAGAGAGCAGCAAACAAATGGAGCTATTTATGCCCTCGTGCTCGCAGAGAAACTCAAGACAAACCCGGACCCTCGTGCTCAGCCACTTCCCCTTTCTCAGCTGAAGTACCAGCCTCACACAGGGCGGGCAGCCCGCTCTCCCAGAATAGGCTTTTTTGTTAATCACTAAAAAAGCCCTACACACAGGCCTGTTCATTCAGCTCAACAGCTTACTGCTAAAATCTCAATAAAAAGGGGAAGAAGGAAAACTTTGTTTTCCTTCTGCACTTTGAATATTAAATGACGTTGTCAGCGTTGCCTTGGGACGAAACATCAAACCGCTTCCTCGCTCAGAGACGCGTGTGATTTGAGAAGAATGACTTTGAGGCTGACTTGCTGTTTCAAAGCTCCGATTTTTTTCATCTCAGACTGGAGGACACAACATGAATGAAAGGGGAATTAGCCTGGTTACAAACAAACAAGCAGGGTGACCTAGATTCCCTCGGCAGCTCCCGAGGAAGTGACGGCAAAAGTTTAAAACCTGCCGTTCGGGGCTCCGGGCTGTGGCACATTTGGGTCAAAGTTTGCTGCAATCAGCTTGCGCCTTCCAAAAAGGCTTTTTCTAACGGGAAGGTTTGTACGGCAGCGGCTGAATTATGCATGTGATTTGTACGGGCTCTTCTAGCAAATAACGCAAGCGCTTTCAACACATGTGAAGCTAAGCATCCGTACTCACCTGAATTCAAAGCACCGGCTCCCTTCCACCTAGGAAATACAGAGGGGATGTTTTATTTTTATACGGTGTTTTAAGGGATCACATGGTCTCGTGACTGTAGAAATCTAGTTCTGTTTTTTCTACTTTGTAGCTAAAGCTCCATAAAAAGAATTGGGTGCAAGCATATATGCCCATGTAAAGCAACATCCCACGTTATGACGACTGTAAAACTGCAGGTCTCCAGTTGCTAAAGTGAAACATGTTTTCTAAATGACCTTATTGACTCCCTCCTCCTGAAAAAAAATCCCGAACCGCAGAGCCTTGCTCCCAGTGAAAGCAATTTGGTTGCTCTGCACAATTGACTGGGCTGTTCTGATGATAGATGATCAATAGACGCACGACTCTGCCCAAGTCATGATCACACTGAAGGAAAAAGATATAAATAATCAGGCTGGTGGGGCTTCTTGCAGCGAGCCGGGAGCTCCGGCGCCTTCGCGCTGCTCGCTGCCGATGCTGCCTCCCGTCAAGGCCTCCAGACTGGCCCGTCCATGCTCACAAGAGAAACTCAGGCAAGGCCAAAGCTGTTTTACCCCATTGCATTAAGCCAGGAAGATTGAACTGACTTATTTTGTGGTTAGCAACTCCAAAGAAAGCTGAAGTGCTCTAATTTTTGAGTAAGAAAATAGTTTTCCTCCTAAATCGCCCAACAATGGAAGAGTTGCTAGAGGTGCTGCTAGTTCAGTGCTCGTCAGCAGGGCCATGAATCCAACCGAAAAGGAAGGAGAGCTGCTGCACGGCAGCCTCCCCGGGGAGCAAGGACAGGCCCTATCTCTCTGCAGGATCGGCCTTTAATTAGAGCAAAAGACAAATCTCTCCACTTCTTCCCGATGCATCCATGGAGCACGTGTTTAGCAGCAGAGGCCGAACCCAAGGGGACCTGCGGGGTGGGTGGCTGGAGCCGGCCAGGAGCACCCGCAGGGCTCTTCCCTGAAGGAGGGAGCCCGCCTGGGTGGTTGGGAGAAAAAGAGAGCGCTTAGCACTTAACCCCATTCGGGTTCCTCATCTAGTCACTTTTCTCTCAGAAAACAAGACGCTTCTGCTCTTACCCTCCTGACCGCCAGTTTTCCTTCAGCTGCCACCTTTCCCACCTCTTTTTGGCCTGGACCTGTCGTGCCTGAATCCTGCTGCTCCCACCAGCCAGACCCTGCTCCAGCGGGATGCGGAGCAGGGCACACCGGCATCCCAGGGGCTCTACAGCCCCTCACCTCCATCTTCACCCCCTGCTTCTCCTGGGCCCAATCCCCCTCTGGGATCAGCCAGAGGAGTCAGGCCCATCTTTTGGGCATACCGGGCTCTTACTCAGTTTAGGGAGGTCTGCATGCAGGACACATTTCTGTCAGAGCTCGAAGGGGCTAGTGCAGAGGCCAGCGGAGCTTTCCTGCCTTGCTGGTGGAGCGAGCCCTCCCAGGGCACCACCACGCCCTGCCCTGCCACAGTTTTAGGAAGCGGCAGTCTGGAGAAGCAGAGCGGAGTTGTGAAACGTGGAAGGAGTGATACAGGCGTGGGTATGGATCTCATTTTAGCTCCAAATCCACCTTTCAGATTTGACCTGGAAGGGCTGACTCCACCTGGAGCCGGGGGTGCTTGCCTGAGCGAGGACTGCAGGGGAGGCCCCGCGTCCCTCCCCCAGGCACTTGTTCTCCTGCTGGGTCTTTTAGCAGCTAAAGGCTCAGTTCAGCTCTTAGTGACTCTTAGAGGTTTACTGTCTGGATTTTTGCTCTGCTCCCAACCAGCACCCATAAAATGTCAAGAAAGCAAGACCTAAACTCATATCCTGGATGTGCTTCAACTCTAGTAAAAAGTAGTATTTCTCTCTTCACAGGGAGGTGAGAATGGCAGACCCCAGCAGCAATAGCTTCCCCACCAAGCGAGCCTGCAGGGAAACCTCTCTGCTGATGAAAGCTGCCCAAGGAGAAAGTCCCTGGGGAGGCTAAAAACCTACGGCCCCTTCCCGTTAGCCTGGCCAGAGCTGCTGCTACAGTTGGCACAGGACAGGGAAGCTGCTGAGATGCCCCGGGCACTTTGCCCTCCCCGTTTCGCCCACCCTGATTTGTATCACAGTTCACCTGGATCACACGCACACACTTGCAAATGTTATTCCAGGACCACCTGTCCTGCCCGGTGTTAAAGCTTAGCTACTTTTACCAGGGCGTGAGCCTAGCAGTGCCGCGGTGGCTGATCCGCCTGCAGCCCCCTGGGCTGGCTGGTTTACCTGGCCGCAGGCACCTTTATTGCAGGGGAAACTCACAGTTTATGCCACTTGCCGGCCAAATTCACTCCTTTTCTGTTGGCCTCTGATTTCCAAAGCGAAGACTGGGATTGCCATGGTTTTTTTTTGTGCAAGGGAGAAAAGTAAATGTCCTAAGAAAGAAGATAAAATGGAGACTTTCTTTGCTTAAGCAGACCCCCCTCATTGGCCGACACACCTGTGAGGAGCCCTGGACCTGGGGAAGGCCAGAACTGCAGCAGTTCGCCGATGCTCCAACAGCTCGGCAGCCCAGGGGCTGCTCAGCTGTGGCTCCCGCAGACTTTACACACACACACACGCGCGCGACCAGGCACCGCTCTCCCTGAGCCACCGCTGCTCACCCAGCACAGGAAGATGGTGTCAACACACTTTGCTCAGGACATCGAGCTCTTCGTTACGCACTGAGCAGCACCTCTGCACTTGCAGTAATAGGGGCCCAGTTATCCACAGCCATTAGCGAGATCCTGTTTTGCTTCATCCTTATTATGGGAAATAGCAAGCTCAGATCCAGCAGTCAGTGGAAAGGTTTCCTCTTATGAGACGCAGTGCTTTTTCCTGTCGATGACGAGAGGAGAGCTCTGCAGCCCTGCACAAATTGCTCTGTGAAAGCATACATAGGAGTACATGGAGCTGATTGCGTCCTTAGTGGCAGACTTGCTTAAAAACAGCTGATGGAAATGCAGAGGTCAAGAGAAATAAATAGTGTAGCGCGTGATGGTGATCATCACTGACACAGCAGCACTGAGGGGCAGGAGGAGAGGAGCGCCCACGCCGTAGCCTGCCCTGGCAGAAGCGCGGCCGTTCACAGCCACGTCCCGGAGCCCTGGAAGCAACAGGAGACATTAACGGAGTGGTTACAGCAAGCTGATGCCAAAGCCATGATTTTTTCCCCCATGTGAAGAGAGTAGCTGTAATCAGGCTATTGCTTTGTTGCCTATTAGCAATACGTACCCCTTCAAATATTTCCACAGAAGCAGATAAACACACAGGTTTTTCCACCTCCTGCACTGCCCTGGTCCTGGCCACCAAAGGGACTTTGCCAAAGTCACCACCCCCGACAGCCACAGGCTCCTAACTGGATTCATTGCTGTGGCAGAGAAGGGGTTTACGCTGCAAGAGCTGGAGCCTCCTAGGAGCCAGACTGCATCTGGGAAACTCAGCACTGGTTGGGAAAAGGAAAATGACTCCCATCTCCCAGTGCACTCCCACCAAAGGCCTTGATTTCAGCAGATACTTCAGCGCACGCCCAGCTTGCCGCAAAGAGCTGTGGTATTCTGAAGCGGTGAGTGAGCACAAATCAGGGGCTGAGTTTATACACCAAAGCTTTAATACAGCAACTGGTAAACAAGCACATACGAGCAAGCATCTCTGTGCAAGCATGAAGTGCGCTGGGGATTTCACACCGCCAACAGCAGCTCCCTCACCTAACAAGACAAGTGTGTTTAAATCTCAGCTGACCATCGTAAGAACTGTCTCCTGACATTTCCCCGTTCCAAAGAAGAGGATGAGAAAGCACTTGCCTATTTTAACCATCCTTCTTGGAGCTGTTGCCTTCCGTCCTTGGCCCTGCAGACCATGGCACAGGGTCGACTGCTCAGCCCTTTCCCTGCCGGACTTGCTGGCTCCTCCCAGGCTTGGAACCTGGTCACTGAAGGAGCAGATCCACAGCCCACAACCCCAGTCCAACTGCTGGATCCTGCCAACAGGGCAAATCCATGGCCCTGGGAGCTTCCTTTTGTGGAAGAAGGTCGTGATGTCTCTCTTGTCTTTAGTTCAGTCCCTGTTCAGTGAGTGAAGGGACTCTTCACAAAAGAGAGATTTCCAGTCTATTTATGAACAGGTTGAGTGCCTGTCTTAATTTTTGCTTAGTTCTAACTACATTTTTGCTTGATGGGCTCATGAATGTATGCTAAACTTCAATATATTCCCTATCAGGTGGTCTGATTTTCACCTGTCACTCTTAACTTCAGCTGGCTATGTTCTTCAAACCATTTGCTGTAAGGTCCATACCAACATCCCATTTACATGTGATGAGTTTCATTCATTCACATGGTGTGTGTTGCTATCTCTTCAGTAGCTCCATGAAGAACTCTTCCTCTACAGTCCGTTACATATGCACGCTTAATTCCTTTAGCATTTTTGCAGGCTCTGCAAAATGGTATTGATTTGTGCCAATAGAGTAGTTCTGTCCAACAAAGAGACGGTGTTTTTGCCTGTATTGGCTTCCACTCCAGCCTCTTTTTGAATGCTGACCCTGCTACGTTTTGCTGATACCTTCTTCAGATTTCAGCTTTTGCTCTCCCCACAGACTCACTGGAGAGTGTGGTTTGCTCACCCACCTCAACCAGGCTGTCTTATTTTCCTTCTAGGATCTGCAGGCAGAGCTACTGGTGATTAATTTCTGTTTATTTGATACTGCTAAGTTAGAGGCATCACAAATCAGCAGCCTGGCAAATTCACAATCCTTTTTGGCTTCCACGGCAGGCTCTGCCAGCAGACGTTTTCAGTTTTGGTTCTCAGATCTCCATTACAGTCTGGTCTCAAAACAGCAAATCCATCAGCCCTCCAACTGTGTATGTTAAACTCAGCAGTCTCAAATCTGTTATCAACGATCCATAAGTTTCCCCCACTTTCCCTGAGAAGTGGGTATCCCCCAGACATTTCACTCATTCCAGGAGAGCGATATTCTTCAGGTATCTTTACCACAGTTTGATGCCCAATTTTCTCCTTGTACCTGATTGTAGGTAAGCAAAAGATAGTTCCTCTGATCTAGCAACGTTAAAAATCTTCTTTATCAGTAACTCCACTTACCTTCATGACAGCATGAAAACTGTGTTTGAATTTCTTCTGCTTTCTTGGAGAATTTAAGCAACACCGAATTCTAATGCCTTTTGTCCCCCTGCTGCCTGCACTTCCATTCCCTCGGTACTAGGTACTCTTCTCTTTCTACAGACATTGCTAGTCTCAGGTTTTATGCAAACATTGACAAGTGAGAGCTGTGGTTTACAACTAACATGAAATTTTACTTAAAGTTGACTATTAACTTAAGAGGAAAGAGACAGAAAGAAGAAGAAAAAGGGAATTGCATAACTCAGGCTCACTCCTTTTGCCTGCAGTCCAGCTAGAGAAAGCATGTTTGGAGCTTTAAAGTCAGTTATGGAGTTTAGCAAGCTTGTGTACATTTAAAACAAAATGCAGAT
Source organism: Dromaius novaehollandiae (assembly GCF_036370855.1). Lineage (NCBI taxonomy): Eukaryota > Metazoa > Chordata > Aves > Casuariiformes > Dromaiidae > Dromaius > Dromaius novaehollandiae. The sequence goes on from NC_088108.1 coordinate 11,024,658, forward strand.
TTAACATACAGATAGAGAACTTTAAATATAAATTTGACAATGAAAAAAGCTGTCAGAGATATTTAGGGTTTTTTAATATATGTTATACATATATATATACACACACACACATATATAACTGATAAATCATATCTATATGCAATGTGAGCTGTTGCTATGGTAATGTTAATTTTATATTCCTTACATTAAGAAGATTGTAAGTTGTTTGGCACAGAGACTGTCTTCCTGTTATAGTATGTGCTGCGTTAAACACAGTGGGACTCTGATCTCTGCCTCGTGGAGCTATTGAAACAGGAATAACTACTTACAATAATATCACCATCATTATACAGTGACCTTGAATGCAGTTTCTTTTTAAAAAAAAAAAAAAAAAAAGAAAAAGAGAGAAAAGGAGAAAGGAAGAAAGAGGCAGATGGGAAAAGAAACTGCCCCTGCATGCTAGCAGGAGGGGAGCAGTGTCGGGAAGCGGAGCTGGGGCCCACTTCAGATTTCATTTTACACTGATGTGAATCAGAAGCCACTCTACCGCTGCCAGCAAAGGTACCCAGGTACCAAAAAGGCTGAAAAGCAAAGCTGGGCTCCATCTCTGCGAGCGCACTGCCGCAGCTGTAGCGAGAGGCTCTCCATCTGCTTCACCAACGCCCGATGTCCCCAATGGGACATCCCAGGATGGGGGACTTTGGGCTTCTGCAGAGGACTAGCACAGGAGGGAGCACAGCTCCTTCCCACAGGGCTGGAAGAGGACTGGTGGGATTTGCTCTTTTCTTTCGCTCAGGGGGAAAGCCTGGAAACGAATTTCCTCAGGCTTTCCAGAGCCACAGGAGAAGCTCTCAGGAGATGGTCAAAGTTGGTCTCCAGAGCCGCCCAGCTGGTGCCTCTAAGGAAAGTCCTGGTGCTGTTGTATCACAAAAGCTGCAGAAAAAATACAGTTAGGGACAGAAGTTGTGGAACTAAGGGCGCTATCGAGGCTGGAGTTATGCTGGAGAGGACAGGGAAGCGAGCCCTGATCGGCGTGGTAATGCTATCACGGGGTTGGGCATGCTGCCTGCCAGCCCAGCAGCGGGGACCATCCACGGTGCGGGCAGCTCCAAGCTCTGCTGGGACCTGCAAAGCCAGCGAGAAAACCCCGGTGAGTCCTTCACAAATGCAGGCCAGGAAAGATCACATCTCTGCATGCTGAATGTGCATCCACTGGGCAGTTCTGGAGACCAGCTTTGACAATCTCCTGAAAGGTGCCACAAAGGCAGAGAAACCCCCAGGAGCAGAAGTATTGGAGTTACCACAACCATGAGCGTGAGGGAAGGGATGCAGCTCCAGGAAAGGGGCAGTCTGAAGGGCCGAGTCCCTCCGCTCTGTGGCAGCTAGAAATGCAAAAGTGTATTAGTGCCAACGTCATTAAGACAGAGGGTATCAGTGCCAACCTCCGGCACTGCGGTGCCGTGCAGGAGAAGGCATACCTGGTCCTCTCCCCTGCGGAGAGGGCGCCGGGGCATCACACAGGGGTTTATTCACCTCCGAGAGCCGGTGGGACCTGAGCCCCTTCCTTGCACAAGGAGAGATGATGAGCCGAGAGCCTGTGATGGCAATGGGAATGGCTGGAGTCTGGGATCTGTAAAATTTGTGGACGTGTCTTATGCCCTGCAGAGGAAAGCGCTGCCTTGGGTTTCTGGCGCAAAAACCCTCACCTGAGATCAGCTGTCTGGGGCGTTTGTTTTCTCCAGATTGATGATGTTTACAACTCCAGGCGTCTTTTCATTCATTTATGATCTCTGGCCGCGAGCAGGTCTCTTTGGGACATTGAGTGACAAGTATTGTTATGGTGCCAAGGAGATGGGCCTCTCAACTGCCTGTGGCAGGCAGATCACTGTGAAATCATGATTTATCTGGAGTTAAATTAAGTTATGTCTCTCTTCCCTGCCTGCCCTGGCAGTGGCTCTACACGGGTACGCTGTATTTCTTCCTCTAAAAAGGAAAACACGGGGCCATTCACCAATGGCGAGAGATTAGGAAGTGCCCCAAATGCAGACTCCAAGACAAAGCTCATTTGAGCGCAATTGAGGTGTGGAGCTGACAAGTGACAAACGGCAGAAGCTGAGTTCGCTCAATTTTGGCTTACGCAATTGTTTGGGGAATCATGGGAAGGAAAAACAGGTGAATTATTGTCAGCTCCAGACTTAAACAAATAGAGACTTCAAACAAAATTGCATTGCTTAGACATTCAAATGGGGAAATATTTACCTCACCTGCAGAAATAAATGTTATAGTTTACGAGGCATATAAAGCCTTTTATGCTGAAAATCGCCCTCTGGATGAGGACAGGCCTGTTCCTCTCTGCGGTCTCGCGCCACTCCATTCACTCGCGGCGCGAAGCGGTGAGCCAGGGCCTCGCTCTCCGGATGGGCTACGAGGGAAGGAGCCCCGCCACGGGACCTGCCCGAAGCCGCGCTGCCTCAGCACCGCGTCTCTGCCCCCGTGGGGGGCTCGGCGGCAGCGGACGGGGAAACACTCATTCGCGTGATCCGCCCGGACCTTGGCGCCACCAGCTCAGCAACGCGCAATGCACGGCACAGGCTTCCCCCGCCTTTTGGAAAAGGTGCCGTGACCGAGCAGCCCCTGCCTCCGGGGAGCACCCTCCCTCTGGCACGGATGCTTTCCGAGGGAAGAAGCCTCATTTTTCACCCATCACATTAGGGGCGGGATGGATGGCCACATGGCGCAACCTTGATAGCCGAGAAACTCAGCGTGTGCAAGTGTGAGTCTTAAATGGCTCTTTGCATGGAAGACTAGCGTGCAGGGTAATGCCTTCGCGATACGGCACCAGCGAACAGATTCATGTGTAGAAACGGAGATCTTGCCCCAAGCGACGATACGGGAGCTCCACAGGTCTACAAACCGCCGCTTCTCCCCATGAACACTCCCTGCGTCTCTGCTCCGCAAGCGTCGCTTACTCTGCTGCACGGCCGCGTGCCCTCTGGGTCGTCCAGAGGCAGTAGCAGCCGATACGCAGAAACAGTGCCGGGCTGCCAAAACCAAACCATGAGGTCCCCGGTGGCATCGGCAGGGCCAAGCCTACCTTATCTGCCCTCCACCTCCTCCAGCCCCTCCGAGCTTGGGCATTAGAGCGGAGAGCGCGATACGAAGAGACACGAAGGGGGAACAAGGTGGCACTGGTGCCTGCCACAGGCTGCCGCAGCCCGCCGCCTGCCCCGAGGCCCTTCGCCGCCGTCGCCCCTGGCCAGCGTTTAGCCAGCCGGCAGGCCAAGGGCTGCGGGAGCGCGCGGCCCGCCAGCCTCCGCACCCAGCGCCGGGCTGCACAGCCGCACGCAGCACCGGTGTGCAGTGCGTGGCGGCTGCCTGAAGATGGCAAGCCAACACTGCGGTTTATAATACGTGCGAATAGCCGAGCTGGAGGAAGAGGGGGCTCCCTACAAATAAGAGGGCTATATTTTCTTCGCAGGCCATGTAATGCCAGAGCAGAATTTAAATTGCGGTGTTTATCAAACGGGTCTGAGCCTTTTTTTCTTTCTTCCGTTCTCTGTTAAACACTGCCTGTCTTGCAGAATTTCGATGATTCTCTCTCTCTCTCTTTTTTTTTTTTTTTTTTTTTTTTTTTTTTTTTTTTTTTTTTTGCCTTGCTCCTGGTACTGCACCAGACCTCAAACCCAAATGCAAAGTGCAAGGAAGAAATTGCAATGCATCCATTGGCACCAGGGAGCCATACAGCTAGTCTGTGCCGGTAATAATTTATCCTAAGCCTTCTAGTGGCATTTTATGTCTTTTTGCTGTAGTGCTATTACAGCTTTGATTACTCCATTTTTATGTTTGTCAGCACAGCATATGGGCAAGATAATTTGTATTCAAAGTATTAAACTGGTAATGTAAATTATTAAAGACCCAATTCATAAAAGCATTACACACCATATGCAGATTCCTTCCCCTGAACTCTCTCCCCTCCTTCTCCACCCATTTTGCAGACCCGACTCACAGCAATTTGAGCAGAATCGGGACTGCCTGCAGCCCAGCCACCATCCCGCATGCTTCCCACGGCCGGCTGCCGCCTCCCTGCCCACAAGTGAGGCTGGGATCCCCTCGACCGGTCTGGACAGATGTGGGATGAGGATTTAGCACCTTCCCCTTCCTGCCCGCGCCACCCCGCTCTGTCCCGTGCATGACCCAGTTACCCCCACACGCCTGCCACCGGTCAGCCCAGCTCAGCATAGCATCTTTGAAGAGATGATAAGCAAGAAACGGGTTTTCCCATTTTTCCCCTCTTACCCTCATTTGCCTATTGATCCCCCCTCTGCAGGGTATCAGTCTTCCAGTGCAGGTGCCAGGCCCGCCGCGCCATTCCTGCCCGGCCTCCCACCTCGGGCCCGTGGGCGCACGAGGCCAGCAGCCCACCCTTTGCTCCGCTCTTCAGACCCCACGCAAGCGCGAGCTGTCGGCCGGCACCAGACCTCTGCAGGGCCACTTCTCCCGGACACGCTGGGATCTTGAGGGGAATTCAGCAGTGGCTCGGGAGGGACAGGGGCAAAACCTGCCCATCCTGCGGGGAAATTTGGCTTTTCAGCTGTAACCCCTGCAATAACGGGCAGCTAATTTCCATAGCTGTTTACCAGACCACATACAGTACCATCATGTTGAGCAGATGCTGTCTTCTGTTTTTCTCATTACCAAGATTTACTGTCTTATAAGCTTATTATTGACTGAGGCTTTAGCCTTTCCTTGGGGTTGAGGACAAGGGAGATGCAAACTCTCGGCAGCGCCTGCCTGCAGCAGCACACCCCCTGCAAAGCCTCGGGGCCGAACCGGTGCCCCAGGCTGCCTCCTCTGAGCCCCGCTTCAGCAGTCCCGTCCGCAGCCCGGCCGGGCACCCGGTCCCTCCCGCCAGGGCGTCCTCCCAAGGCGGCCGAGGACTGGCGGGGCAAGCCCGGGGCGCCGGCTGGCCGCTCGTGCCGCGCTGGGCTGGCGGTGCTGCTGAAAGACACCTTCCAACAGAGCAAGAACTGGGGCTCTGATGCTTAACTTCACTTATTCTGCTTGAAGTCGTGCACGCCTGATAACCTAGGCTCCTTCCACAGCACGTGAGCTGCGCCGGCGCTGACTGGAGAGGTCATTAGGAGCATTGTCCTCTCAGACAACAGGCACTGCAAATAGCAGCCTGCAGCCGGCCCGGCACTTCACACGGGTGCATACGTACGTACGTACACAGTCACCGGGATCGCTGAAGATACATGGCCGGGGGGTTATCGTGCCATTCAACTCTCTTCTGTTGCCTGTGGAATCAGGGAGAGACCTCGGAAACCATCAGGAGGAAAGACCTCCTTGTTCCGTGACTGCGAGCTGGATCTCTGTCTCCTGGCATTAAGGTCACAGGCGTCACCAGGGTTGCTCTTCCAGGGGGAGGGAGGGAGGGTTGAAGCAAAATAAGTCCGGGGGGATCTCTGCTGGTAGGGATGAAGCCACAGGCATCCAGCAGCACTGAGAGGTCAGAACTGGGCCCACCGCGTCCCCCCACCCTCGGACCTGCCCTGGTAGCTGCCCTGCTCCTGCCGTGGGGAAGGGCCCCACACAGGAGCAGAGCCTGGCCGCCACACACAGCTGCATGAAGGAAAGAGAGCCCACAGCGCTGGTGGCACCAGGGCTGGGGGACCCAGGACAGCATTTGGGATGGCTTTGGGCCCTGGGAGCCCAATAGCTCAGCAACCCCTCAGGATGCCTTCAAGGACAGCCCGCCCACCCCTTGGCGCATGGCAAGGCTCAGCTTGGCGCTGGTTCATGCTGTTGGCACAACCTCATCCTAACCCCCCGCTCCTGAGGAGGGGGTACTCGCCCCTCCGGCCGCAGGAGGCAGGGGAGGATTTTATACCACCATGAGGCTTACCAAGCCTTGGCACCCAGCCCCTCCAGCAGGCCCATGGGTGCCCTCGGGAAGTCACGCCTCTTCTCCATGCCTCCGCTTCTCCATCCGTAAATTGACGCTAACTGCATGAATCACCTCGCTGCTCTCTAGTACGCTGGTACCAAGCAAAGGAGCGGATTTATTTATTCATCCACGTACTACCTGTCATGCATAAATTGCTCTCATCATCATCTCTCTCTAAGCTCACACAGAGAAATTATAAAGACACCATGTTTCATACCCAGTAAGACACAAAGTCACCCTAAAATTAAAGGGCTCCAGGTGCCCATGGGAATGCAGCCATGCGCCCTGGTCAGGCCTTGAACAGGGACACATGGCTCTGCCACCGACCAAGCCGAGGTCCTCTGCCACCAACATGGAAAAAAAGGTCAGCATCTTCTGAGAGCATCCAGGCGAAGTCAGGTGAGAGCACTCCTGCTGGTCCCGCTACCGGACTGGAGCACAAAGAGAGCCAGAGGGCCTGGACAACATCACAGGCATTCAGTTCAGGCTGAGCTCACACAGCCCACGGAGCAGCAAAGAAATTTGCTCTTTCCATGGGGACAGCGGTAAGGCAAGGCACCAAGCCACAGCTGGCCAGTGCTGGCATCCGCAAGCGTCTTCAAGCAGGTTGTGCTCTGACGAGATTCATACCTGCAAGGGGCAGGTCACAACCTCCTTGCCAAGCTGAAGTCCAAGCAAAAGCCAACCGCCACCGTCACGACACCAGGAGCAGCGACAGGCCAGCGAGGAGCTCGGCTCGCAAAAGCCTTATTAACACCCGGCGGACCGGGAAGAGCTTCGCTCTTGCTTCTCCCGCCTCACGCTCACACCAGGGCTTGTTGGGACAATCCTGATTTCTCCCCGGCTTTCTGTTACTCATGCTTCAGATTCACTCCTGGCTCTTCCCCTTACCAACGTCTGAGGGCAGTTGTGTCAGGTACAGCAACTCTACAACCAACTCGTTTAAATTATCCAAGTTATAAACTGGATTTTGGTAAATGCATAAAGAATCTTGGATGAATTCTTCAGGCCCTCCAGCCTGCAGTGACTTGCACAGAAGACCTCTTTCTCCCCCCCATATGTTTCCTGCCGATGTATTTCCACCCAGTTTCCCCGGCAAAATGAGACAGACAGTTTTGCCAAAAACCGACAGTAAAACACGGTACCACGACGGGAGCCGCTGGCCATCGACACTGGACTGAAAGCTTGCTGGTCTGTGGTGGTGCGGGCAGGGCCAGCGGGTAAAGCCAGGGACACCCCCCACAGAGCAGTACAGCAGGCACCGGCCGCACCTCGCAAACGGCTTTCACTCACAAATTCAGCTAGTCATATTTAGCAGTAATATTTATGCTATTAAAGAGCAGGCGTTAGGCAAATGAATGCATGTGTATTTTCAAGCGTAACCAGGATTTTCACCCAGAATCGCTCGGCTCCCCCGCGGAGCTGCTCCTGGGCAGGACGCTCGTTTGCCGACCTGTGGAATGGGCTGATCGGGGAAGGGTGACAGGCGCCCGGCGCTCCCACGGGGTCAGGCAGAGCATCGCTCGCCCCAGCGGTGGCACGGCCCCCATGTGCCCCTGCCAGCTATCCGGCGGGGCATGTTCGACAGCGGCTGTGCTTTAAGCGGCCCCGGCGCATGCCCACAACAGGCTCCCTTCTCAGTCCCGCTTCCAATTTCCCGGGGGCTGAATTTCCAGTAGCACCTGGCATATACCTGTTGGCCATCGCCGTCCAGCCACGGCTTTGCAGCAACATTTGGGTGCTAGCGGATAAATCCAGGGACAGCTCTGCAAGCCTACAGCCAGGCCCAGCTACGTTTTGGCATGTTATGACTACAGCCAAAGTTAAAGCTGCCAAAAGCAGGGTGTCCAGAAAAAGGACAGAAACACGAACAAGCAAAGCACTGGAGATGAAGGATGATGACTGAGAAATGGTGCGCACGCGGAGAGGCACAAAATGACTGTTAAAAAAAATTATTTGGCTATTTTTGTGCACAACATATTTGGAATTCCTCTTTCAATATTTTGTTTTCAAAAAGGTAAAAATATTTTCAACTCATATTTCATCATAAAATGGAAAGAAAAAAAAAGAAAAAAAGCCCTCAGCCATCTGTCCCCAGGCAATGCTCATTGCTCTGTGCTTAGCGCCGCAGTCCGCCGTCCTCCTCTCCCTCCGGGATGCCACAGGATGGGGACGGGTCCGACGCGGCTCTGACCCACCAGTGCCTGGAGCAGCCTGCAAACCACACAGCTTTGTCCAGCTACAGGAGCGGCTCAAAAAGACTGGTTTGGGTTTCTCTGTTTTCTTAGTCGTTTGCGTTCTTAACACACTTTGCAAACCACAAATTAACACACGTGCTGGCAGCAGCCCTGCTCCCGTAGCCGGTCCACGGCGCTGGCTACGTGGCGCGAGCCAGGGCCAGGCACCGCCGCCTGCTCCGAGGGACGAGAAACGGCAGCCGTGATGGGCAGAAGCCGAGGGGAACCCACACGTGTCGCGCTTCCCCGTGCATCTGCAAATCAAGGGCTGCGGGAAGCAGTGCTTTGTGCAAGCCAGGGTCATAAAACCTGAGCGGATTCCTTAAGCTTTCAGGGGGTGGGTTTGTAGCGCTTTGATTGTGCTCGTAATTGGTTTTTCATTAAAGGCACAGAGCGTTGGTAGAGAGGGTGGGGTGCTCCATAAATAAAAACAGTAATTGTTATTTCAGAATATATCCACAGAGAGCAACCGCGATCCCATCACGCTGCTCATTTTTTGGTGAGTATAACCCATATAACGAATGCAAAAAACACCCCAACAGACCAGCTAAACAGCAGGCTTCCAGATGTCCACACAGCTCTCCCATCTCAGACTCTTAATCCTCTACTTTGTCTGAGCTCTAGCTGATTTCTGATGCATTCAGATTATCCAGACAGCATAACTGCTAGTGAACATCTCAATATTTTCCCCCTTCCATCTCATGTTTCACCTTGAAGGAGAAGCACTTTACTGGGCCCAGAGCCTTCTTTATCAAGCCAATTAGTTTAACACAAAAGCAGTGAACAGGACCCAGCAAAGCTCAATGGCCTGTAAAATCCCCAATATTTCGAGATGGGCGGAGGCCAAATATGACTGTTTTAAAAAAAGAAAAGAGAAAAGAGTGAGTAACCAGAGGACTGGCCTTCCCAGCTCCGTTAAAAAGAGAGCTCGGCAAGCACGGCTGACATGCAAACCACTTAATGCATCGTAAAGGAAAGTTTACAAACAGAGCAGCTATAATTCCTCGTATAACGTTGGAGAACCAACGTTTGCAAGGAACAAAAGGAAATGATTAACAGGGGAAATATGCATAGTACAAAAAAGACTTTTTAGTCCAAAAAGGGATGTCCATATTTAGAAACACTCGATTCCTGTTGTCAGGGCCCTGCTTTTTCCTGAATGCATTTCTCCCCCTGAAAGAAAGAAGTCACAGAGGGAGTTTGTGCATGGCTGTGTCACATGCACACAGAGACCACTTCTGTGCCTCAAGGATCAAGACAGAAACACAGAGATTCCAGAGAAGAATAATATATATATCATCCTCATCACATTTCTCCTAGGAGACGCATCCGAGCCACCAGCTCCTCCAGCGGACCCACCTCTCCCTGCAGGTCCCTGAGACCTCGCGCAGGGAAGCACCGGGGCAGGCCAGGGCTGGCCAAGGTCTGAGCTTCCCCACTGGACGCTGCCTCCAGCTCCCGCGAGGTGGGAACACATATGAAAGCGCTTCCCATCCACACACTCGTTCACACCTCACCTCACCCCACAGCGGCTAAGTCTTATTCCCTGCCACAAGAAGATGCTACCAGCCCACTCCAACACACACACTGAAGAAACCATCAAGACTGTATTTAGGTCAGTGAGAGCAGCACCTTCAGACCTGTTTAAGGGGCCAAAATCATCTCCCTGCGAGACTGGAGCACAAGCGACGGTGAGCATTTTTGAGGCCATCAGTTCCCTTGCACCTACACTAGCTACCGAATCTCCTTTCCCAGGGACAGCTATGACACAGAGCACCATATGGTCCCCAAGAGGGAGATGCTGCATGCTGGGGCCACCCCGCCACCAGCCGCGTGCTGCAGACGCAGAGGCTGAGCCGGCCCCGACGCACCTCTGCTCGCGTTTCCCATATCCGTCACAACCACCCAGCTCCACGGGCGCTGGCCCATTCAGCACCACCAATGGTTAGAGCGTCAGATTAGCCTCCGTCCTTGCCTCAACACTGCTTGGTGCAAAATCTCACACTAAGGGCACCCTTAGCTAATGTAAAATGGCACTGAGCAACAGCTGATATCAACCAAAAATCCTCCCTAGACCACCCAACTGGCCGAAAAACACAGATCGATCCGTCCCCAAAGTCAGCGAGGAAAACAAGCCCCCGGCAAGGCGCGTGAACGGGCCTGCTCGCCCCCGGGGTGGGCGGCACAGGGCACACCGTGCAGCACCACGCACCCCGCTGCACGCAGGGCAGCGTGCCGACCGGGAACGCCGCGGGAAGAACCAGAGAACCAGAAAGAAGGAAAAGAAACAGACAGAAGAAATGTTTTTTAAAGTTAAAAGATCTGTGAAACGGCACCTGAAAATAACCTTTGTGGAGGCATTTACTTGGAGGGGTGGCAAGGGAAGAGAGAGAAAGGGGTTTTGGGAGGTTTCTTTCCACTTATAAAGATCAGTCTGACCTGGCTTTGAAGAGTTGTGTTTTCAGGATCTTTCCTTCCAGTAAGTTAGGACTGTCAAGTCATAGCTTTCCTGGGTTTGCAGGAGAATTTCCTGGTGGTCTCTATAGATGGGCAATCAAGCTTTCCTCGGGCAGCCGAAGGGCTGAGCCTTTAGCAGAGCCACCTTCGGCTTTCTGCCCCAGCAGACGTGAGGAGGGGCCTCCATGAGCATCCCTGCAGGCACCTGGGCTCAGCTCTGTGACCCGGCCGCAGGGGACCCCGCGATAAGCCACCGCTCCCGACTTGTGGCGACGGCGGCATTTGCAGCAGCACACAACACCGCGGGCTGAGCACTGGCTGCCAGGGTTCACCCCAGCTCCACCACAGCACCACTCTGCACCACCTGCTACTTTTTCCCCCAGTTCTTCCAACGTCCTCATTTCCCCCCATGGTTTACCCCAGAAGGTTTCTGCTGAGACTGTTCTTATTGGAGAGGTGCAATAGGAATCATGGAAAACAAAAAAAAGCAAAACCCTCACACATTCAAAAGAATCAAAGGCCTTCTGCAAGTTGCCCTCAAAGTTCAAAAGTCCAGATCTGGTCTATCCTTCTTTGTTAGATGACTCTCCGGGGTAGGAAATGACTGAAGAAGGAAATATGAACAGCAGTGAGGAGCAAGAGATCTTTAATTAGACAGTTTAATGCTGTTTTGTCATTTTTTATTCCAATTGCAGACAAGCCCTTGGAAGGCAGACTTCTCTTTAAGACTTTTACTGGCACCTTCATCTCTGAGCTTGGTCTGCAAAAGCTCCCAGCAGCTTGCAAATATTAAGTTACTACACGAGGCAATGAAATAAGCCGACTGAAGACCCAGCACATGTTTCCTTTTGCTCTCCCTGCCACAGGGGAGCGACCTTTGGCAGCAGCCAGGGCACACAGCTGCAGGTAGTAGTATCTTAAACAACTGCAGAAGCAGAGCCCAAAAAAGATCCCCAGTTCAACCTCTAAAGATAAAGAGAACAAAACCTGACCAACATATTTTTTTCCCTCAGAAGTTCTCTAATAGTTCATAAAGAAAACCAGGGACCAAATTGCCCCAGCTCCTAGCTTTCTCAAGCCTCTTTTGCAAGACCATGAATTATTGGTGGTACGTCCCAGGTAACACATAATGAAAGAACAATTGCATGATAACTACCGGGAGGCAAAAGATGTTTGTCTCATGCTATCCCCCAAATCATTTCAACCTTCTCCTTGTATGAATTTTCTAAACTAACATAAAGCAAATCTTAAGTTTCACAGAAAAGCAGTTAAAAACACTTACAAAAGTGGTAAGCTCTTATAAAAAGGACAGACAATGTTTGATCAATATTATAAAAGAGCCTTTTTCCAACTTGAAATACTTGATGAAGCTTTATGAGGGGAGGGGCTGGGAAGAAATAGCTACTTTCTAACTCAAGATCCTCCCCAAGTGCCCCCTTACAGAGGATCTCATCAACAAGAGCCCGCGGAGGCGTGCAGCACCCGGGCTCAGAAGTCACCAGCAAATGCATTCAAAACTCCCAGTCCCACAGCAAGGCTGAGCTGCTAATTGGGATTTTTCTGGCAGGTGGATTCAGTCAGCAAAGCAAAGTCCCGCATGTCAGGGGACACAGTTACAAGGCAGGCGTCCCCTTACCCCCATTAACGCAGCTCCATCTCTCAGCACCAACAAAACAGGGATTTGCCCAGCTCATTTACTTATATCACAGCTTCCAAAGGTCTCAACACCACCACGGCACTAGGATTTCTAGCCCCAATGACATCCAGGCTCTGTAGTCCCAGTCAGACCACTTACCCTCTCAACGCAAAGAATAACCCTGATTTAGCTATTTCCTAGGGGTTTCCATGAGGCCATGCCATCTCCAGGAACAAGGCAAGGAGGTACTCACCAGCCAGGGAGACGTGGTGGTCAGCTGCAGGCACCTCCAGCAGGGCTGGTGCCCCTTCCTTGTGCCTGATTTAAAGACCCAGGTGCAGAAGAGCACTTGGGGAAAAGCTTTCAGGAGCAGATGACTCCAAACAAGGTCGTTAGCACAGGCTAGGAAGCCACCCCTCATCAGCATCATGCTTTACCCTGTAGGCACCAGGCCTATCAGGAGGGTTAGATGTTTGCAGAGCACTTTGGACACAGATCACCAAATGCAGACCACGTGAGGGTAGGAGTGTGCTGAGCACCAAACCAGAGCCCCAGATGGGAAAAAAGGATGAAGACGTTTCCCAGGGCCTGGAAACCCCAGCCAGGCATGCTGGCTATTTAGCCCCCTCTATGGCGCAAGCTGAAATATGTTCAAAGAATAATTGTTCGGTAACAGGGGCTCCAGAACACTCTCTTTTACAGGGCAGCTGCCACTCACAATTCAATTTATTGTATTAAAATCTGCTGCAGCTCTAGAGGAAAGAAACAAGTATGTCACTTGCTAGTCACCAAAGTTCACCCACTACCTTATAGAGGAGAGCTGCTTTGGGTTCAGACTCATAAAAGTGAGTGCGGAGCTTGCCAGAAATCGAATTCCAGTGTAATCTCAAGGCCATAAATGCAGAGTGTCCAGGCTCCAGCACCAAAGCTGGCCAGAAGCTCCCACCCGGCTGCTTCTCTTTGTCCGAGCTGCTCTCAGAAAAGGAAGGCTTACTTCTGTTTTTTTTTTTTTTTTTTTTTCAGGGAAAACAGGATTGTTTCTCCATCCCACAAATAGCACCATGGAAGGACAGCCCGAGTGAGCAGAGGGAAAGCATTAGGGATGTCTGCCAGCATTTGGCTGGAGATTGGAAGGAAAAAGCCTTTCACCTGCCACCTCGCAAGACACAGCCAACAGAAACCCTCACACCTAGCTGCTATTTCAACAGGGTTTATCAGGAGTAAATAAAACTATCTAAAAATTAGCTGTTCAAAGGGAGCAGATACAAGAAGCATACCCGTAGTAAGATCCCCCAAGCAGACTCTCACCTTCCTATGGAGCTCTGTTAGAGCTGAAGTTGTTTGCTACTAATTGATTCAATATGCATTTGGACTAGGATTTTTAATTAATTTTATTACAGAAAAATTAATGCACTGCTTCCCCACAGATGCATTAGGATACTGACACAAGCAGCAGAAACATCCCTGCAGCACGGCTTTGGTTGTGGCTGTTTGCGGAGAGTCACCCTCCACATCAGCAGCAGGGCTCACCGCTCTAGGCTGAGACCTTCCATTCGGCTCACCCTAAGTGTTTATTACATTTCAAACGAAATTGGAAATGTATGGGCTGCAGGAGAGCATGACTCCCCTACCTCCCCATGTCTCGCTACTACATTTTGGGGCTTATTTTTGGAAGCGGCGGGCTCTGGCCCTGCACCAGAGCAGAGCCGCTCTGCAGCCCGGTTCACCCCATCGCCTGCCCCTTCAATTTAATTTCAGGAGGAGGCAGTGTGTTTTGGTAGCGACCGTGTTCTCAAGATTATAGTCTTGAGTGTAAACTGCTACAACCGTGGAGAGACCACCCCAAGCTGGGCAGCACCGCTGGGCATACAGCGCCTGTGGGACAATTTCAGCACCAGCAGCCGGTCTCCTCAAGCAGAGCCCCACGGCAGGTGCCTCTCTACCCCAGAGCTGCTGGTGGGTTTTAACCACTGAAGGGTAGGCACAGCCTCTTCTTTTTAAACTGAGATTAAAATGCTGGCAGGCTTGCCTCACTTCAGCAGGGATGAGGAGCGTACCAAGTCACACTCCACGTTTTGGGAACAAGAGCAGCCTCGCGCTCAGCTACACCAGATCCATGCAAGGGATCATCTCTTCCCTCCACTCCCCCTTCCCTTCTCCCCCCCCACCTATTTTATCATTACCCTTCTCTATACATGACAGGTAATAAAATACATATTTATGCTGCTTGGCTTTAGAGTAAAGTCAAACTGTAAGTTTTTGCTGTATAGCAGCCCAAAGCAAAAATGTCTGCTTTGAAACACCACAGGCATTTCAAAGCACAGAAAAAGACCATTTGGAGGGTGTTCTATCAAGAAGGAGAGCCATCTGAAATTAGGCAAGTCCCAGTATTTGGGAATCACATCTTTGAACGTGAATCATGTGTTATTTATACGCATTCACACTACACTATTTATCAATGACAGTGCATTGGGGGAAGCATCATCACATCTGCAATATCCAAATTTCAGTCCCCAGAGTCCTGCACTAACATTTTATTGAACTGTATCCCCGAGGCACGCCATATTTTAGGAATTTGCAGAGCAGGAATAGGTAGTGTACTGCAAGGTCCAAGACCTTAATCAAGCCCTGCAACTCGATAGATTTCCAATACAATGAAGACAAAGAGGTGTCAGCTCTAGTTCTCATGTGTTAATACTATCAATAGGGGCTCAGCTCACTAGCAGTTAATTCAAAGCCAAGCTCGATTTGCACAGCAGTGATCTACACTAATTCCCATATGTGGCTAAGGGGAGATTTTGCCAACTAGACAATAGAAACAGTATTATAGCGCCTGAAATGATGCCATTGCATTTCTCCTTCTCCGTTCCATCACTTCCCCACCAGATTTCCACTTGCTGGCAGCTCCAACCATCTTTTCCCCTTGCATTGGAAGAGACATGGAAAGAGCAGGGAATACAAGAGCACCTATTTCTTTTCCAGATGCAGCTTTATTTGGGCTTTTAAATGTGACTTCCCATAAGATAGGAGCCAATTTAACACTTTTTTTGTATTAAAGACATGAACAATTGCCATGGTTAAGCCAATATAGAAATATTTAAGTGATCCAACTGAAACAGCCCTTAAAAAAAAAAAAACAAGTTTGCCACATGTTGCTACATTCTGTAAGAGCTCATTAGCTTGCCTCATCCAATATAGAGCTTGGTTTGTTTCTGCTTTCAGGTTCTAACCATCTCAACATTAGACTGGCATCAGTTCTGCCAAGATACCAAAGCTGTTGAGAAGCCACAGGAAGGCAGAAACACTACCCAACTAAGCAATGAAGCTATGCTTTATCCACAGTAGAAGTGCTTTTCCTGCCTATAAAGTTGGCCCTCATTGGTCTGCAATCTGGCTCCAAGGAAGGGATGGCAGCAGCCTGTACCCATGCAGTTTGCGCCAGCGAGTCACCCTGTCCTCTGAAGTGAGCTGCTCGTGGCAGTCAGCATCATCAGCCTGCTCTTAATGCAAGTACCTTCACATACACCCATCTCCTCCTAGCTGCAGCACCAACATGGATGGCTAACTATGGCCACAGCAAGGAAGGAGTACCCGTGTGGCAAGCGGTGCTAGTTTTCAGAAGCCATGCAGTTTCAGGGCCAAGGAAAGCACAGTCAGATCACTAGCTGGAGATCAGGTATTACCTCTCCCTTGTAAGAGCTGCCAAACCCCAGCTTGGGGCTGGGGAGGCAGCAGCAAGTCAGCGACCGCAACACAGCCAGATGATCACTATGCCATGACAGAGACCTGCCCTTGCTCCCCAACCCACCTCGTAGAGCCCAATTCAGATTTAAACTGGCATCATTAGAGAAAGGACACATAGTAAGTACCTGTGCCACACTCCTAGTTCAGCAGAGAGTTAGACTAGGCGCCTTTCTCCTGCCATGAATTAAGATGCTAGAAAAAAACACAAGTCTGAAACAGTTTAACACAGGACAAAAAAGGCACATTTTAATATGTACAGCAATGCATTTGGGCTATAAATTTACCCAACACAACTGGAAAAAAAAAAATCCAAACTATGCTTTTATATTTATTCCATGGTGTCAGCCTCATTCCTAGCCACCTACCTTTCTCTGCATCTCTGAATGCTGCTATATACACACACAAACAAACAATTACGTCATGAATGTTCATTTAGGCTCCCAAGTTCAAGTAATAAAGTTCAAACTTGCATAGCATCTTATGCCACTCAGCCATAAACAGTTACGATTGCATATTAGCTGGAGCAGCCATCTCTTTCAATTCAGCCAGTTGTGGCTGGCCACCATTTATTTTATTATTTTTTAATCCTTGAGTCAGAATGTTTCCTAAGTCACCAGCCCTGAGGGATGCCACAGACTTCAAAATGAACCTCTTGCTGTTGTTAAGATCCTCTTAAACCAGAAATTTAGAATGTTGTCAAGAACAGTTTTAAAAATGTAATACTGTTTATTTTGCTTCAAAAACATTTCAGCATTCTAAACATACAAAAAAAACAGAACGTTGCAAATTTGTTTAAGTACAGAGTGTTTTTGAACTTCAGTTGCTGCACTGGCTCTTCACTTAGTTGACGATGAAGAGATGTCTACAGTTTCAGTTTAAAAACTACCGCACTTAACTAAAAAAATCCATACACTTCTCATGCCAGCTGAACCCCCTTCCACAACTAAGAATGGCAGCAGAATGCTATTTCACTATATACAGAAAGACAACTTTAAGCTAAATGGACGCCCACTGTAGTGTAAATAGATCTACCCTCACAGTGCATGCTTTGGGCCATGGCACCCCGTGGAACGTACAGCCTTTCCAAGTAATCACTGCTCCTCTAAGGCATCATAACTCTAAGCATGTACCACAAGAATCTGTCTAGTTTTTACAAACTATAGATATGTACAGTTTATAACCCAGGATTTTCTAGCCAATAACCATATAGTAACACCACCTTACAAATTAAAAAAATGCTTGAAACATTTTTAAATGCTTTGTTACACCAACAGCAAAGTGCACAGAGTTAGGAGAACACTAGAGCGCCTTTTCATTTTAAAAATGTTTGGAAATATGTACAACTTTGATACAGTTTCAGGGTGCTCACTACACCCATGGCCACTTCATGTAAACCAGTTACAATTTCTAGAGCACTTTTAGAAACTACAACGCGATCGGAATCCAAATTTTTTTTTTTTTTAATTAAGCCTAATAAGGGCAAGAGACACCATCTCAAATAAGAGGTGCTTCATTTATGGTGTTTCCCCTACTCTATGGTATTCACATGGAGACAAGTATTGTACAGTTTTATTCATCATCATCATCTTCATCCTCCTCTTCTTCATCCTCCTCCTCCTCTTCATCTTCTTCCTCTACCTTTTTCCGAGCAGCTTTGGTTGCTGCTCCCTTTGCGCCATCAAACTTTCCTTTAGACTTGTAGTCTGCAACATCCTGCAAAGTCAAGGGGATGTCTTAATTTGCTCTAAGCAGCAAACACAAAGCATTTGTACAGCAGTGGGCGTTAAGTGTAAAGGTACTGGCTTTCCATAGCTACATCCCCTAAAGGGAAGGCAGCCAGTGTTACAATATACAGGTTTGCAGACACCCAAGAATACTCAATTGCCTCTACACTATCTTTGAATCCTGTGTTCAGTTATTTCTTTGAGAAGGAGAAGAAAGAGAACCCACTTCTTAGAAGTTTCTAGCTAATAGGATAAAGCTTTTTAAAAGCACAGCACACTTTGCTGGAGCAGCCCAGACAGCCACTGTTGCACATCATTTGGACAAAGTTCTCCTTCCTCTTTGAAATGTACCTGCAGGTCTCTAACCTACCCTGTCCCAACATACGTCCAGCCGTAACAGAGTTTAGCTATGTAGCACGCAGTGTCTTTAGTAAATGTCTACCCACCAACAGCCATAAATGGGAGAGATGCTCATTACACTGGGGCCACCTCAGCTTGGTCTATTTTACAGAAGCACATTAACACAAGAACCAGTACAGAAAAGAGACAAGTAATAACAAGCCTTACCTTCTCGTACTTCTCCTTCAGCTTAGCTGCCTTATTATTATAAGGCTGCTTTTCACCATCGCTGAGGTTGTTCCACATTTCACCAAGTTTCTTTGCTACATCCCCAATAGATATGCCAGGGTTTGTGGATTTGATCTTGGGGCGGAACTCCGAACAGAACAGGAAGAAGCCGGACCTGGGAGAGGAGCATCGCAGGACAGTGAGCATTGCAGAAACGCACCCAGCACAGTGGGGCTGAGGCAGCCGCCAGCCCCTTCCACCATCCCGCACCCACCAGATTCACACGTATGCTCGCACTCAGAGGAAGAACGCTTCCCCAAGCATTTGGTTTTCACTGAGGACCAGACTTGCAGGCCCTCCTCCCCCCCAACACTGCTGTTTTTGTTGTCTACCCCCCAAATTTGATTTGCTTAAAATACATGAGTCTCACTGCAAGCCTGCCATTTCCATGTCTTTCATCATCATGAGTTTAAGAGTCCTAAGAACTGAACAATTTCTAATAGCGCTCTGCATGCTCAAGATTACAAGCTGCCTAGAAAGCCTACAAAATGATTCTAACAAGCTATGAATATTATCAATATTCCTATACAACAGTATGCTCAACTGACTTCTCTTATGAAAATCTAAGAGCTAGGCCACAGAGCTTGAAGATATGCCAAAATATCATTTGTGCATTTAATTCCAAAGTTACTTACGGTGGTCGTTTTGGGGCATTGGGGTCCTTCTTCTTCTTGCCACCCTTAGCAGGTCCATAGTCCTTCATTTCTCTATCATATCGTACCTTATCAGCCTTTGCCATTTCATCAAATTTAGCCTTCTCCTTGCTTGACATGGTCTAAAACAACAAAACAAGACATGAAGCCACATGATTACCCCATTGTTCAATAGCCAGCAAACTTTAAATACACAAACCAACACACACCAACTTGATGTGGGGATTTTTTTTAAGAATTGGTTGGTTTTCTAAGCAGACCTCCTTGGGGAGGAAGCTTCTACACCAGGGACTGCAGCTACAACTGGTATATTCAGCATAAGGGAAACAGCTGGTATGGCACAAGCACACCCAAAGTCCTTCTTGGGAGGACAGGCCTAAGGGGAGGCAGCACTCATTGAGCTACTCATTAAGAGCATTATGTAGGAACAGGAAGACTGAGGCTTAGAGGAAGCACCTTAATGGACAAATACACAGTTATTACAGGAGTCAGCAACATCAGGCTGATGGCTAGACCTCTTTGCCAAGAATGGCACGTTGACTGAAAGAGCACTGACTCCCTCCATGCTGAAATACAGGTACATTAAGTTACAGAGACCATAACAAGTTATCACTTCAGGAAGTCACAAATTATAGTACCTTCCACCTCTCTGAGCACTTCTTGGAAAACTCTGCAAAGTTGACTGGAACCTCTGGGTTCTTTTTCTTATGTTCCTCACGGCAGGTCTGCACAAAGAAGGCATAGGCAGACATCTTGCCCTTGGGCTTCTTCGGATCACCTTTAGCCATCTTGACTCTGGGGGGGGGGGGGGGGGGGGGAAGGGAGGGATGACAAAAAAAAATAGTGTATGTGTGCATGTATGTGTATGTATAGAAAAAAAAAGTGACAGACACAATCTGCCATCAGTCATACAACCCCCTTCTTTCCCCCTAGCACCCCCTACTACGGAGAGTTAAATTATTCTTCCTTGAGATTTGGGTTGCAGGCTTAAGCCAAGTGAAACTGGTCATGGGATTTAAGTTTTACATTGATATATTTACATCATGTCCAAAGACTGGAGACAGGCTATTAAAAACACATACTCATGCCCATTAAGTGTTATATATGAACTAATATAAGATATCTGTTTTGGTTGGCTACCACAGTGGGGCTCGAGCAGCGTGCACAGTGCCAGCCCATGACTTATCCCTTTAGTGGCTGGAGTTCACATGTTAGCAGCTGCTCTGCAGGCAGGAAGGCCGGGCCGCTCATCCCCCTGTATACGCACAGCAACGGTTACACACTGAAGGCGTGCAACCACGGGCTAGGTCCCACCGCAGCGGGACCCGCAAACCCCGCCGAGCGGGGCCCCGGTCCGAGGTGCAGCGGTCAGCGCGAGGGATGCAATCAGCAAGTCACTGCGAGGAAGATGCTAACTTTTGGGCTGCCCCGTTTTTTTTTTCCCCTCCCCTTCCCTTCCCCACATTATTTTTCCTCCCCAGGCCCCACAGCGATATTTATTTACAGCTTTTCCACGCGCTGGGAAAATTAATTTTTTTATTATTAACCCGCGCCGCTGCCGCCCGCACGTGCGGGCAGAGCGGCTCGGAGCCGCCCGGCCCTGCCGGGGGCCGCTTCCCACGGCGCCGCGGCCCGGCAAGCGCCAGGGGCCCGCGACCGGCCCCGGCCCGGCAAAGTTGGGGCGCCGCGCGGCTCCGCTCCGCTCCGCGCCGCTCCGGCCTCCCGCCATCTTCTGCGCCGCCAAGGTCACGGCGGCGGTGGGGCTGCGCGGGCAGCGCGGCGGCCGGGCGGCTCGGCGCGGCGCGGGCAGGCGGAGGCAGAGCGCAGGCCGGCCGAGGCGCCGATAACTCATCTTCCATTTTGTGGAACGCCTCCTCATGAAAGAAAGTGCCCCTGAAATGGGCCCCGGCGGCGGGCCGGGGGGCGCGGGGGGCGGCGCGGCGGGGCGGGGGGCCGGCGGCGGCGGCGCGGGCGCGGCGGCGGCGCGGGTGCCGCGGCGGCCGGGGAGCCGCGCGGGCCGCGCTCCGCGCCCGCAGCCGGCGCCGCTCGCTAAGATGGCTCCTCCCGGCCGCCGCCGCCGCGCCGCGCCGAACAAAGCCGCGCGCCCCCCCGGCCGCGCTCCCCCCGCGCCGCCGCCCCCGGCCCCGGCCCCGCCGCCCCCGCCGCCGGCAGCCGCCCCGTGGGGGCCCCGGGGGGGCGCGGGGGCCGCCGGGGCTGGGCCGCGGTGCGGGGAGAAGCGCCCCCCCCCCCGGTGCCTGCCTAGCGCAATACTCCGTGTAACAAAGACTCCCGTGCAGCCATTATCGCCGCGGCTGCGCTCGCCCGCGCCGCCGGGAAAAAAAGTGCAAAAGCCCCCCAAACGGCCCCCCGGCGCCTCGCCGAGGTCGCGGGGCGGTGGGGAGAGACGAGCCGGGGCGAAAGCGAAAGGTTTGAGCCCTCCGCGGGGCGCCGGGGGGGAGATTTCCCCCGCCGCGACCCCCCTCCCCATCGCTATGCTGCTTACACGTCTTTCTTCCCTCCGCCGGGCTCTCCAGCGCCAGCCATGTTAATGCCCACAGCACAGGCACCGCCGCGCGAGCAAGAGCCGATTCGCGGCCCCGCCGCGGGCGCAGCCGGCCGAAACGCACCTCGGCGGCCGGGGGAAGAGCGGCCGGGGCGGAGGCGAAGGCAGCGGGGCAGTTTGGAGGCGGCCAGCGCGAATAAAAAACTGTTTCGCCGGGACGCGCGGGCGCAGCGCGCAGGGTTTATCCCTGTCAGATGCTAAAGCGACAGCCATATTAATGCAGAATAAACAGCAGACACAGCATTGCGCACGGCCGGCAACTTTCGCACCGCCGCCAGCCCCGCGGAGCCCACCCGGCCGAGGGGGCAGATAAAACCCGAGGGCGCCGCGCGTTTTGCCGTGCGGCATTAGGAGGCGACGGAGAAAAATCGCTGCCCGCGCGGGGAGGAGAGGAGTTACTGCCCGTGCAGCCGCCGCACCAGCCATGTTACTCCCGGCGGCGGGCAGAAAGCGGGGTGCGCGGGGGCACGGAGCCCCGCGGCGCCGCGAGGGCGGACGGGGGCCGGGGGCTGCGCCCCGCGCCGCGGCTCGCCCCGCATCCCGCCGGCGCGGCCGGGCCGCCGGCCGCTCCCAGCGCCCGGTCCGGCACCGCTTATCCCCATGCGAGGCGGAAAAGTTTTGGGGGAAATTTTTTTTAATTAAAAAAAAAAAAAAACTCGGAGGAAGGAAGCAGCGCGGGGGGAGGAAAAAAAAAAAAAAAAAAAAAAGCCCACCCGCGGGAGCGGCGCCGAGGGCCGCGGGGGCAGGGCGGGGCGGCGGCGGGGCGGGCAGGGGGCAGCCGCCCCCCGAGAGCGGCGGCGGGGCTGAACGTACCTGTATTGTTCGCGGCAGTGTGGACAGGAGCGGAGCGCAGGGCACGACGCGGGGCTCGGCGCGGCGCGGCTCAGCCTCGCGTTGGCTGCCTACGAGAGCGGCCTGATTGGCTGCGGGACTCTGCCGTTTAAAACAACCTCCTCGCCCGCTCATTGGCGCGCCGCCTCATGAATATTAAGCGCCGCCACGCGCCGGTTGGCCGGCGCGGGTGAGGTCATTCATTCAAAACGAACGCCCGCCGGGGAAAGGGGAGCTCGGCGGCGCGCGCCGGGGAAAAAGTTGGCGCGCGGCGCGGGGGGGGCCGGGAGCGCGCGCCGCTGCGCGCCCCGCGGAGCCCCGCGCAGCCCCCGCCCGCCCCCGCCGAGCCGGAGCGCTCCGGACGCTCGCCGAGAAACTTTCCTCGCCACGTGGTTGCAGCCGCGCCGGGAGGCCGGGTCGCCGCGGAGTGGATCGGGGCCGCTGCGCGGGGTGCAGCGGGAGGGCACCCGCGGGGCCGCTGCTCGCAGCGGGGGTGACTCGCGGTCCCGCAGCGCGGGCGCTGCTTCCCGGGGGCCGCGCCGGGGAAACGCGGGAGCACCCTGGGGAGCACCCAGGCCGGGGCGGAGCGCAGCGTCCCCGGGGGACGGGGTGGGACCCCCCGCCCGCAGCAGTCCCTTCTTTGTGATTTCTGCCCTAAAGCCACAGGGGCTTGAGTCCACTTCCCACGGCACTCCGCAAAGGCAGCTGCTACGGGGCATAACAGGGACGGAACTGCGCCCCAAACAAACTTCGGTGACAGCCACGACACGTTAGAAAAAGGAACTACAGAGGAAGAAAAAAATACGGGGGGGAGGGGGCAGGGGAATCACAGAGCTTCACCCACTCATTCATCAAATAAATACCCAACACAATTAACTGCAGTTACTATTTCTAAGCTCTTTCCACAATTTGCTCGCTATCAACATTCTGGGATTCGGCTGTTGTTATAAGGAGGCAGGTTGTATTTGAGGAAATCTGTAAACCTCCACTTCTGGCTGACACAAACCCGGCGCAGCGCCGGGGCAGAGGGGACCAGTGTCTTTTGACTCTTCCGAAAGAGCCACTTCCTATAGGGCAGGTGCCAAATGGTTAAACTGGTATTAGCGGCTGACCACAATTGTTGGTTGGCTCAGAAAAAAGAGCTGTTATTTTAAGGCTGGAGCGGTAAGACTCAGAAACCACGGCATGCTGCTATGGGCTGGGCATAACTGCCGTCCTTCTTTTAAGATAGCCAGAAGAAACAGTTGCCCTCTTTAAGAAATAGATAACAGACAGCAGCCTCCACCCTGGGCTGAGACGCTGACAGGCAGCGGGGGCTACCGGGTGTTGCGCTGTGGAAGTGCATATGATCACCACAATATATGGTCACAGGTTGCCTTTGCCAGAAGAGATCAAACCAAAGTGACTGGTGAGACATAGCGGAGCGCCAGCCTCCCGTCGACAGGTTCATGGGGAAATTTAGCTAAACAGGCAGAATTTCACTGATGATTTTGGCCAAAGCTCTGCTTCAATTTCTCCCTTAGGGTAGCACATCTACTCTGCTGGTCTAGGACAAGCCCAGATCCGTTTGTCATCCATACACAGAACCACCAAGGTTCATGGAGACTTTACACCCATGTCCTTGGGCTTTCCAAAGCATATACGATAAAACTGCTCCTACTAGCCACTCGCCCTATTTCTATGCTCTAAAACCAAAAGCACAAAACAAGGGGTTCATTCATAAACATTAATGAGGCTACCTGAGGGACTGCATTCTGTAGCATCATCATAAAATAAGACAAGAAACACCACTGCATGATAATCCCTTTGTAGCTGACAAACATCCCTTTTACCTATTTTTAGGGATACTTTAAAGTGTTTCAAACTAGTTGAATAATTAAGGCTTTTTTTCTTGGCTCTGGAGTTGCACAAATTTTGCTCTGAAACACTTTCTCCCTTGAACCACAATCTCACCCTAAAGAGCACAAGGAGGTTGGAGCGTTACAAAGGCAGGGGGAGGCAGCCTGGAGGAACTGGCTATTGAGGCGCTTGCTTAGGACAGATGCCTGACAGCAAACAAGCAATCCTACCATTCATCTCCAGAGCATCCCTCCCGCTTCTCATAGGCCAAGGGAAACACTACCCAAGATGCTTGTTCTAGGAACGCCAAGAAAGTTTTGACAGCTGGTCAAGGGGCAAAGAAGATATTTTGGTAGCTGAGAGACAGCTGGGTTGAAAGTTTTGTCCTAGCCCTCACAGCATGGTTTTGAAAGCAAAGTGGAGGACTGGGAAACAAACGGGTGACCATAACCCCCGTAGGGGAAGTTTATACTCACCTCCTGAAAGTCCACTGCTGAAACGAATTCTCCTCCAGTGCCCGCTGCCCTGCACAGGTTCTGACCTTGCACCCGGTGCCCCGGGTCTGAGCACTTTCCCGTGGTGCCCCAAGGAAAAATCTTGGTAGGCTGGATGAGTGAATCTGACCTTTCGCTGCAACCTCTTGCAGGCCACACGGTCCCACCGTGCTCCGGCCTTCACCCAACCCCTCTGGGAGCTCACTAGCCTAACAAAAACAACCAAGCAACCAACCAAACCAAACCCATACCCCCCAAAAAGAAATTCAAGAAATTCAACCTTTTTTTTTTTTTCCAGGTTAGTTTTCTGTTGGATTAGTGATCTGAACCAGCATACCAAGGGGTCAGATGAGTGCCAGAGCCAAGGCAAAGGAAGATGCAGAGGGTACAGCCAGGAGCAGGGAGCACTACCCATTTCAGTGGCAGCAAGTCAAAATACCAGCTCTGCTATCTTGCTGAACTGCATCTTAGAAAACATACATGTCTTGATTGAGGAGAGGAAAAGGGTTTATTCTGTGTCTCCTAAGGAGAAGTGTGGTTTTGGTAAGTTTTACTTTTTTTTTTTTTTAATAATACAGATTACTATGTATTTATGCTATAGGAGGCATGAGAAGAAAATCAAAACGAAAAGAAACTTCAGGACACCTTCTTCTTGGCACGGAAGGCAGTGATGTTTGCAGCAATCCCAGGAGAGCTCAATGCACAGTCTTGCACCCACCCTTCAGAAAGCTCTAACCTGACCCCCACCCTGACTGCTGCAGGCAGAGCTGATAAACAAGCACATGCTGGGTTTTAAGCAACTGCCTGCATCCTACAGCAAAGCTCAGGCCAAGCACTACCTTCAATATAAGGACTGAGACATAAAAGTTGATTCAAGATCCCGTAGCAAGCAGGCAGCTTCAACATACTTGCAGTAGCTTGTTGCTGAGATTCACAGCAACTTTCTGCCCTGCTGGAGCTGGCAAGCACTGAAGGCTTCCTGCCCATGTAGATCATGTTGGTGCTGTCCAAGAAGTGAGAGAGGTGCAAACAGCAGAAGCCAAGTCATTACCTGCCAAGATGGGATGACATCTCATTATCCGCGAGAGACAATTAAAACAGGGAGACTGCCGTGAAAGAGGTTGGGGTCACCAAGGAGTGACCTTCAGCAGATCAATTGATTACCTTGAAAGTACACTTTCAATTCAGGAAAGTCAACTACAGTTACGAAGTGAAATGCTTTTTTCTGCTCCCCAGAACTGAGTGAGTTAAACTGTTCTTCAGCCAATGGCCAGATCTCATCTGAACACTAGCCATAGCTCGGTGGGGATGGCCTTACCACAGCTCCATCTATCTTTCTGCACTTGTGTCAGACTGCTAGCAAAATAAGGCCAATCATGTATTTAAGCTGTTCAGACAGCAGAAATGATAAAAAGGACCATAGCAATATTTGATTTTTGTGAAACTAGTAGTGAAGAAACTTCATCTACTCCACCACTGATCAGCTTCATGTTTCCTGGAAGGACTCAAACCATTCTAACAATGTACCTCGACCATCCCCTTCCCACTGGTGCAACCATGCATGCCTCAGAGAGATTCTGAAGGAAAACAATTGAGTGTAAGAGATTATTTTCTCAGGGCCGTTAACAAATATCCCATTTCGAACCCAGACTGTGCTGATGTAGAAAGTCAGCCTGACATTAACTTGTACTTGTCCTCTGGCTTCTTTTGCTAGGCATTTGCTCAGCACTAGGCGCGATTTCAGCCAAACAGTTGATTTGAATTGATGCTGTGTCCTTAGTGGGTTTGTTCAACATTGGTCAGAACGCAGCATGCTTGTTGTGCAGGCTGTCTTGAGCACAGGCAGCATCAGTTAGTAATAGCCAGGAAGAGGCTGGCGTGAACTCACGCACTGAAATTTCCAAGCATCTCAGTGAATTAGAAGTTCAGAGGAACCACAGGAAAATGACTAGAGCCTTTCATTCAGCGATATCCCCCAAATGAGCTGCTGTGGTTCGAAAAGCTTCCCAAATGTACATGATCATTTCCAAGAGGAATACAAAGAGGTACCGGGGTCCCATTTTGGAGGGGCAGCTCACAGGCACAACGCATTGCCAAAGCAGTTTGCCATAGTGAGCAGTCTCTCGGGGTCAGATTTGGCAGCATCAGTGGGAATAGCCAGGAAAGTCCTTCTGGTTTCAGCACTCCATCAGCACAGACTGGGAATTGCGGTATTACACCCATCAGCCTTTATTTTCCAGCGCTGTTATGTGAGTTTCCACCTTTCTATCCTTCAGCTGATGCAAGTATCAGAAAGCCAATAAAATCTGGGCAAATAATTGCAATGAGGTATTGGGTACTAACACAGCATCAGTCCTTTTGTCCTTTATGCAGTTTTTGAATATGTCAAGCCCATGACTTCGTGGTTGAATTAGGAATGCTAGTGTTACAGTGCTCCTGCCCACTGCACTGAGGAATCTCTTCAAGGCAAGGAGTATAGGAGGCATCAAGAAATCTTACCAGAAAGCCTGGACCCATCTACCTGCTGTCCTCCTTAGCTAAGAAGCAATTTTCTGAGGCCCTGTAGATGACAGAATGCACTGGGTGATACAAAAACCAGAAGTTTCCTGAGAAGATGCATGCTTGCTGTTCGCAGGGTGAGGAAGTTCACAAAAATATTTCTGATCAATATTCAGTTCTATCAGGTAAGCAACTCAATTCCTGTGAAATGTTTATTCAAGCAACCTGGACAACCAGCATCAGCACACAGAAGATGTGCTCAAGGTCCCAGTGGAAACACTGGAGAAGGGGCTACCCATCTCTGTCGTGAGGGTTTCGCTACACTGCGGGTACCGGCAAAAGGGTTCTTCCCACCAGCGGCATTCTCACCCTGAGGCTTGGTCCGCACCGGGGCCGAATGGTCCGTTGACAGTGGAATTCCAGCACACCAGATCTGAAAAATCATTCAAGCGTAGGTGGCTATCCCAGCATATCGTAACATGTTCCCTATAGCGGCGTACCAAAAACATCCTGCTCTCATCAAAGCAAAGTTACTCCATTGTGGTTGGTAAGCTGCAGTTCAGGCAGTATAATTACAACTATATTTGACGCTTCCACCTCTGTCTGGATCACATCTCTTCACAACCCTTGCCCACTGGCAAAATTCTCTAGCGAAGACTTGACCTGAATGAAAAGGCTGATATAAATACATCTGTAGGGTTCTGCCAGTGATCAGAAATAAGGGCGGGGGGGAAAACCCTCTTAGCAATCTAACAAAGCCAAGAAACCTTTTTAAGCAAGACCAGCCTATCAGAATGACAGAGCTGACTTTTAAGGTTGGTTGGACAATAGCAACAAGAAAAGTGTTAAATGACCTGTTCGTCTCAACGGCATATTCATTAGGCTAGTTAGGGGGCTATTTCAAAAGCCTTCAGCTTGGAACTAGCTTCTCCCACCACTGACCTTCTGTGTTAGCCTGCAATAGAGACGAAGAGTCTCAGTTAACCCTTTTCTAACTGCTATGGTCCAAAGCTGTTTGCAGAGGTTTGCTTTACAAGTACGAGAACTCTTTTTTTAAATCAAGAGTTTGGATTCAGTAAAAACAAGTAAGAATCCCCTCCTAGTTCATGTGAAACCCTCCTGTTCTTACAACACATGGAAACTCCACACGTGGATTCTCTAATGCCCACGGTCTAAGACTGAATTCCAAGTTCTGTAGCTATAGTAGAATATTTATAATTGCTCACTGGGATCTCAGCCAGTGAGAGTATTTCCTCTTTAACCTATTAAACAAAAAGAGTTATCTTAAATACGTGCTGAAAATAGAAAATAAAATTAGCAGTGGTGTTTAAGGAGCTTGCCAGCATGCAAGTTCAGAGAGACAGAGGTTAAACTGATCCCAATTCAACTATGGGAAACCTAACATTCCAAGGATCTAAATATCAGTCCAGCCGAACAGATGACCCCCCAAAATGGGGTGGCACAGCCTGCTGTCCTGTATAGTCACATCCCATTACACTGCACCCCTGCAGGCATAGGGTACACTCCCCGCTGCACTCACAGAAATAATTACTGTCAAATGTACTTCATGGGCATGGAGGTGAGAAACACGAGTTAAAATAACTGCTACTCCTACTAGGTGGCAATTCAAAACCTCCTTGTGGCAGAAACACAGGCAAGATAAACAGAAACTCACAGTTACCTTCACAGGTGGGCTCACCCTCCTTCTTGTCACGTTGCCCTTACTCTTCTTGGCCTTTTCTTTCTCTTGCTCTCCCTTCTCCCCCCTCCTATTTTTGCTTTCTTTCACACCTCAGACACGGCTCTTTCCCAACACACACTGCCAAGCTGCCCAGGGGGTGGCAAGAGGGCAGTCTGTCCCTGCAGACCTGCTCCAAAAGATAAGCCACCGCAGTGTAGCACCTCCTGTTTTACCAGACTCCTGGAATTTGCATGCCCCCTGCATACTGCCTCCTTACAGTCCCTGCTCGTCTCTGCTCCCTTCATCTAACGTGTGCTTCCTGCCACAACACACTTTCTTCGGACGTCTCCTTCCATGCTCAGCTACCACAGGACCATATGCTTCCATGTATCTTCTTTTTGAAGAGAGACTATCTAAAACCTTACAACCCCAAGCAACTTGGCAGTGTAAATGAGCAGGATTCAACTTCAGAAGGGCATTTCTGTTTCAGTTTTGCGTACAAAGAACCACACAGAAAAAGAACAGCATGTCATAAACACTAAAAGCACTGCTATAAAGAAAAAGCATTTACCTACATACCCACCAACAGTAGAAGAAGGAAAACAGGACAGCTAGAAATAATCTCTACAAGTTTCCCATAGGCTTCAGAGGAGATGAAGTCTAGATGCAATTTTTAAAGGAGAAGATTGTAAGTGTTTTCCTTGCACTTTAATTCGCAAGTAATCAAGACCACATTCAGTGCAACACAAGTTCTTGCAATCATGCTGTGACAGCAGACCAAGAAACTCTATTAGGAATCCAATGCAATTACAACTCAACAGCAGTCCAGCAAAGGACTAGATGTAAAGGGAGACATGAGCCCACATTAGAAAGAAGCTGGTGATGATATGGCTAAGGCTTAGTTAAGAAAACACTCAAGTGACACTAACAGAAGCAATCAGATGGGTTGGTGCTGGGGCAGAAATGCTGCTGTTGCATATTTAGTTCCCAGTCCTGAAATACTGTTATAGTCAGAGATGCTTTCTGATCATCACATAACCGTTCTCCCAGTCATGAATTCTACCACCACCACCACCCCCAGCAATATCTGGACAAAAGTGTATATCCTTTTCTCTTAGGCCATTCTACCACTGTGCACACTTCAAAAGAGGAGTGGGGCAGTACACTGCATCTGGGGCAATTAAACCATTCAGGTTCAAATGTATGAAAGAAGAGACTGTTCTTCAAGAAGCATAATCCTGGTGCTGCATTATGTCACGATACATTTTTGAATGAAGTTTTGGGTCAGGCCACAGATGTAAACAGTTTGCAATGTAACTACCTGTCTCCAGAGGCCCGTGTCACTGCTGAGGTAAGGAGTGATGTACAGAGTTCTCAGCTAGGAAGGAGGAGGAACAAGTTTTCTCTGTCAGAATCATCAACCAAGAGCTCAGTCTCTTCCCTGGCTGGTCAGACTCCTGGACTTACCTGCTGTTGGATTACGTAGCGCAGACCAGCTGTTCTGACCGGCATTTTAAGTTGGTTGAAGATCTAGGTGTAAGAAAACAGGAGGCTCTTGGGTGATTTCAACATGGTGAGGCAATGTGCTAGTATCACAACAGAGCTTTAAGAAAGGCTAAAACTGTAGTTGTCAGAAGGGACATAAATAGCATGGGTCCTTCAAAGGAGGAGACTAAAGCAGTTTTTCTTGACCTGTGACCAACACAACACTGCTGGGACATAAGATATCTAAAACTGATGGAAAGCTAGAAAATGAATATGTTCCCCATATGCACATATCCTCACCAAAAGCAAGGAAAAAATGCAAATAAAAGTAATAGAGCTTTACAATTTAGCAAAATGTTTAATTAGTTGTAAATAAAACCCACCAGCACAAGACAACTCCTGGATTGTCTTCAGAGGGGTAGGTGGACCTTCAGTTAAAATGAGAACTAGAAACACTGGCTTAGGAAACCCCTCAAAGTCCCTTAAACCTTTTGTCCTCCATGACCTCTCTGTCACCTATATGTTTTTTTTCTTCTCATAAATCTGTTCAGAAAATACTGTTTCCTTTTTGGTATCAGTTTGGTACTATCATTTCACCATAGCAACAGACAGAAAACAGCAGCTCAAACAACTGGAAATTGTTGGATGATTCAGGTAGGCTCTCCTATGATGGTAGGCTTGAGTGACTGTGCTTTTGAAAAATTGATCAGTTGCATAATTCTAGATTTAACTCTGCTTAAAGAGAATACACACAATTAACTAAATGCCACCAATTAAACTAGCACGAAGTCAGGAAGATGTTCAGTAACTGCACTTCGTATGTAGCTACACTAATCAAGGTATGGCAGCAACTCCTGCAGACATACCAAGCTACCTTTAAAGTAGCTACCTCAGGTCCTGGAGATGCACATGCACCACAAAACCCACTGGAAAAGCTGGGTTAATCCCAGGCAGTTCTCTTTCACAAACCTCTGTGCCGGCACAGGCCATGCTGCTAGCAGTGCCCGAGCTACCGGTGGGTGGGGGGAAAATGTTGTGAAACCCCGAACATCCACGTCATTTCCAAGCAATGCCCAGCAATGAGAACGGATTTGAGCTAAGATACCAGAACATGAATCGAAGAGGATGAGCCTAAATCCTTCTGCTATACTCTGGAGGTATTACACTCAGACAGCAAGCAAACAGGGAAGTAAAAAGTCAACAGGATGATGAAGCAATGAAGGAGAGGAAGCAGGATGTCGCAAGGCATGGTTGGGGCTTATATGTATATCTTTACATTATTGAAAAGCATGTATTTCCTCCAACACGTGTTAGGTAGAGTCATAGACTGTGGCAATGTATCAAACTCAGCCTCCTACCACAGCATGCTTACATCTATCCTTGATGATGTAAGAAGAAAAAATTTATTTGGGGGAAAATAATAAAGGATGTAGATTTCTGCCAAGTGCTCCTGAAGAATTCTTACTTTACATTTGTTGAACATCTGTTTTGTTAACATATTTGACGAATTCCTGCTCTGCATGGGAGTATAGAAACACTACAATGAGTGAATAACATATGTTTACAGTAAAAGCATTTCTAAAATGATAATTTGTGTGCGTGCATATTCCTTAGAGACACCTATATGTATATATACACACTATGTGAATCATCTTAAAATTAAAGGAAGGTGAACTTCCTGAAAAATTCACAAATATTTCAATTTTATTTTAGATTTGTTAACCTATTTCAAGTGTGCAACATATTTTCTATTGAAACCAAGGGTGTGTATTGTATGCCTATCAAAGATCCCACTGACCTCTATACAAATTTTTTTGATTACTGCTTCTCATATCAGAAAAACCTGACAAAATTCCCCCAATATCTCAGTTTTGTCCTTTTCCCAAATAAAAGCAGATGTCTTTCAAAGAAAAATACCTTCAATCATACAAGAGGGACAAACATACTGAAAGGATTTTATATACATATAAATGTAAATGTATATATTATATATATATATATATATATATATATATATATATGAAGATATAAAAATCAAAAACCTACCAAACTTCCTTCTCCTTTTTGTCAGAGACAGCACATTTTCAGGGCACCAGCAGCAGCCCAGTATATTTGGTATTTAAAAATATCCAAATAGCTTAGACCTTGTTGTTCTTTAATTTATAAACTAGTGTCAAAATCCTGACCTCAGGTTACAAAACCTTGCCGAATTCAGTGAAGTTCCACAGATGACACTCAGGAAAGAATTCAAATTTGTATTACTTCAGTCACAGTATATTGGTTGGTGGGAGACAGTTTCTTCCCACCATCACATAAACTGGTGAGACAAAAAACTAGGAACTAAAAATGCCTTTCAGAATCCCATTTTCCTGGGAAAAGTGTAGTTATATAGAAATGGCAAAGTTATTGGGTCTCACTGTGAAAATGGCAGGTGGGGTCTCTGGTTCATTTGGCATTCCTTTTCTGTCTTTCCATCAGCTCATTTGTTTTCCATGTGGCTGCTTGTACATATACAATTGTCTCTAGTTATCATATGCTGAACATTGTTGTTGTGCACTCAGATTTATTCCCAGCATGAAAATTATTTGGAAATGGGTGGAATGAGGGGGAGAAACACAACCATCACGTGAGGCGTTCTCACAGCAGAGCGCTCGAGAGCTTCCTTTCAGATTTGCCTTCCCTGCCAAGAAGAGGCATTATTAGAGTGAGAGCCAAGGTGTGTGTGTTACCACAGGAGAATCATACGGGAGGCAAAATCAAAATCTCAGTCACAGGCAAAACTCAAGGCAGTGTAGGGACATATACACAGCACTGCTCTCGCCTGCCTACCTCCCAGAAAAAGCTGCGATGCCTGCTCCTTACTGGGGTAATATCGTAACAAACAATACCTGAAGTGTTGTAGCTAAAAACTTGCACGGAGAAGCCTCCCAGCACCGCTTTTTCAGCGCTGTGGAGCCTTGGGCTTTGTTGAGACAAGTAAAGCAGAGACTTTATGGTGCACGGTTAGCTCGTGCACCAAGCCCAAGCTATACTCTATTCAGAAGGAAAGTTTTCAGCTAAATAAGTTAAGGGGGGATCAGCAGTAGCAGCCATAGTACATCCCCAAATAAATAGCTGAGAGTCGGACCTCCTGCGCTGGACGCAGCCGTCCTGTCCCCTTGCCAGAGCTGCTGCTTCCTCAGTTCAGCCCAGGTGACTCCTCCCTCACCAGCTCCAGCGCGCACAGCCTGGGTTGGGCACGGGCACACCAACACTGCTCAGCTGAGGGCAGTGACTGTGGCCACCTCCCCCAGGGGAAGCAACAAGCAGCTGGAAGAGGTCACCCCTTTCACTGGTGCAGCTGGAAGGAAATGATGGCTCTGTCTAATCTGAAGCTAACAGAAGGCCTTTTCTGGCAGTATGGCCATTCTTAGACAGGTCTCTACCAGTAGATCCCATTAAATAAAGGACACAACCTTCCAGTATCCTAAACCAGGGTAACCACATTGGCAGAAGTTTGCAGGGCAGCTCGGGCGTTAGCGTGACTTGCACCCTGTGTTACGGCCTCTGAGTTGCCAGCTCCACAAAAGCCTGCTGAACACGGGGCTAACACCTCCCTCGGCTGAGGATCCAGCTTGCTCTCGATGGCAGTGCAAGGACAACACCACTATGTCTGCGCAGATCCAAATAAAAATCAGGCAGGACTCCACACACGGACAACACTGGTTTTCCACTATATTTCTGTACGGCAGACTGTGCTCAGCTTCCTCCACTCTCAGCTACTCAGCATTACTTGTCTGTTGTAGTAATTTGGGTTGACAATGCTCACTACTACTTACCCTCTTAGAATAATCACACCCTTACAGTACCTCTCACAGCCTAATGTTTTACAATGAAATCTGAGAAGGTCTGAATAGTCCTAATAGCAGTTCGGCAACGGCACTCTCACAATTATTATATAAAAGGTAAGTGTGCTCCTACCAGCTCTCCATTTAAATTTATAGTGATTGGTTCCATACAGCAACCCGGTAAACAAAAAAATCCCACAGTCTTCATTTAAGAGGTTTACAGTAAATAAAAAAATGCCAAGAGTTGTGTGTTGGCCCCCAATGTGTCAGCTCGCTGCGCAGGAAGGGGATTCGGGCTCCCTTTGCTGGGCACGCATAAAATGCAGGGTGATATACTGCTCCGTTCAATGCGGAGTGCAACTGCAGCGCAAGCAAGAGCAACTTACACTGCTGGTCTTAAGGAAACCTGAGCAAGCCCAGGCTGGTGTGGCCGAGACAGAAATCACACACACTCCTCTGCAGCCTGCTTTCCCAATAACGCTCCAGCATATTTTCAGGATTTGACAATGCACCATTTCCCAGGTACAAGGCAGCATGGAGCTGAATCCCTGATTAATTTGGTACCCAGAGCTATGCACTGTGTAGAACAAAGACTGCCAACTCTGTCAGATGTGGCAAGTATTGTATGAATTATTTTTTCTTTTTTTAAAAGGAGCACAGACCTTGAGAAGGTTTTTAAACTATCTCTAGAGACTAAAGGCCATTCTGTTATTCTGAATTCAGTCTGCAGGAAAGATAGGTTTTCACTCATGAGCTTTTCATTTCAGTAGCTGACGTGTAAAATCAGAAAATACACCTTGGGTCTGATCCTACTCTTACTGAAGTCAAAGGCCAAGAATCTATGCAAGTTAGTGGGAAGAAAGGTGCAATTCTGCTACACAAAGCAAAATGTCTGGCGAATACTCAGGCCTATCCTGCTGCAAAGTTCATTAGTCCTGCATGAAAACACCAAAAGTGCTTGCTCCTCAATGACCTTCCTGGCTCCCCACCACACCGAGTGCCTGCAGGTCCCCCCTCTGCCCTCACTACGACACCCCACACCACAGCCTTGGTGGGAAGGAGAGCCAGTCCAAACCACCCATCTGGAAGGCTTTGGAAGTACTGTTCGGTCAGAACCATCCACAGCTGCTCCCTCTGGACCAGGACCTGCAGATGAGTCAGTCACCACAGGAACTGGGGATCTGAGGCCTACATTGCCTTTACATCGCCTCCACCCTTTTTCGGCATGAGCCTGCAACATCTATTCCCTGTGAGGAAGGAGGAAGAACAGGTGGATCCTTCAGTTTTTTGCATGAACACACCTTGTCAAGCTGTTTCTCCAATGGCACTCAGCACCCTAGCAGCGCTACAGCACCCTGACAGAGCACTTCGCAACGGGCTCCACGGCTGCTGGACGGGCTGTCTCAGAAACTGCCCCTGCGCGGAGCCGGGCTAGCCGGGACCCCGCTCAGCAGAGCCCTCGGCCCATGTGGAAGCTCAGAAGCAGGTGAGCAGATGGTGGGATCAGCCAAGGGGAACTTGTTTGTTGTCATCGGGGAAGACAGTTCTCCCCCCGAGATATCCTGTGCTGTCGCAGAGCAGCACATGGGCCAACAAGGACTGGCTCAGTGACAAGGAGCTGGAGGTGAGTTGAGAAGTTGGTAATTACTGGCTGCAAGAGAGAACCAGTGTGTCTCAGATCCGAGGGAGCTCTTTTTTTCTACCAGTTTAGCAATGGCTACCTTCACAATGGCTCTGAGATGGGGCAACCAGGAAGGCTAGGAGAGCCGTCATCCACCCAGGACCACATCCTCCAGCCTGGCGGAGTTACTGCAGTACCCCCGAGGCTCTGGGGCAGCCCCCTCCAGCCTCCGCCTGACAGAGGGGCACAATCAATGCACACAACCGAATGCAATCGCATTTGTGTGGGATCAACCATCCCAGTCAAAAGCATGTGCCCTAACAAGGAGGACTCTCCCCTGCTTTTCCCTTGCATTCCTCCCCATCTGCTCCCCCATTAAAATAAATAAATCAATGCATTGCTGGCTGAGCCTCAGCCCTGCACAGCCCACACCGCTTACAGGCCCCTGCTGCTTTGCCGCGAGGCCTCTCTCCCACCAGAGCCGTTCAGTGCAGCACTGCCTCCCTGTACCCTGGCCTCAGCCTCAGGACCCAACGGGGCAAGGTTTGACTGATGGCTTGGGGAGGCTGAAAGGTACTGAAGCCAATGTAGAAAACATGGATTCTGCTAGCTGGTGCAGCCTTTCCCCTCACACCCATACAGGAGATATTTCCATGCCTGTTCTCAAATTTGTTGGGCTTTCACAGCAAAAAATGACTGTGTTTTTATGGGGGGAGTGGGGGGGGGGGGGAGAATCGCCAGTCCTGCAACATCCACTGTTGATCCGAGCCCCTGGCATCTATCTGGCAATCACTTAATTAACATATTTCAAGACCCATCCCACAGTTAAAGAAATTCTCTTCCTTGAAGGAGATACAAAGCAGAACCAGCCAGTTTGCATCTCTCAAGCCACACTGAGGGGTCAGTGGTGGATCTGAGTGCAGAAATGGGTCTGTAAAACTGCACTTGTAAAGCCATCTGTGCAAGAAGTTATAGTACCTCCCTTCCCCCACTTACAGTATCTCTAACATCAGGGGCTTTACACTCCGGTGGCACGCTCCCAATATGCCTTGCACATCTGCTGAACTAAGGTAAAACTGGACACTGCAGAGAGGTGATTTATATCACCAGGGTAAGGCGCTGCTAGAGAGGTCCCTCCCTGTTGCAGGAGGGACACGCACTCACTTGTTCTCTTTCTTTCCTTATGCATCCTGCCCTTAAGATCAATGCGTATTTTGAGAGAGGAAGCCTGTGATGAGAATGTCTCTGTTCCTTTCTCAGCATCCAGAAATCCCAAGATTTGTGGCTACTGTGCTACTCTGCAAAGACACCAGGCTGAAGAAAGGCCCAGGCAACCTCGAGTCCATGCTGCAGTCCCTATAGCCTGTTTATCCCAGGACCTCAGTGCTTTGGCAACAATGCAGGCAGCTTTACCCTTCACAAGTGCTAACTGGATGCTAGAAGAGCTCCACCAGAGCTAGCCAGCTAGCTTGGCTGCAAGAAGAATTAACTCAGTGGAGGAAGGCAAAGCAATAAAAGGCTTTCCTTTCTCTGTTTGTCAGGCAACAGGTCACACATAGTTGCAGACAGATCCCAAAGCCTGTCTCTACTCTCACATTTCCTCTCTTCCTTTCCCTGACGCTTTCCTGACACATCTTCTTGTGCACTTTGCTCAGCTTTCTAAGTAACACTCCTCTCTGCTTGTTCTCCTTCCCACTCCTTGTCACTGGAGTCCTGCTGCTGTCATCACACTCCCATCAGACTTCTCCTTTCAACTGTGCGTTTCCACACTGTCTCTCCCAACTGTCACATAAGCTTCTGGTTCAAACATCTGTTCCTCCCCCTTCCTGGGAAGTTACTCCAAAACATTCTGCTTTCTGTCTGAATGGCAGGAAAGATATATTTGGTTGTACACGTGGCACTACACAACCATCCATGCTGTGGAGTGAAAGCCTTCTCTCTTGTGATTTGATCACACCAATTCCCAGGGCTATAGGCTTAGTCCCTCCCTAATCTGCCAGAATGATGAGTGAGAAGCATGTTTCCTGCATCCTACAGCCCAGCTGGTAAGGGCTATCAGCCTCTGCTGTGCAGGAAAGCAAAGGAGAGGGAAACCTGCTATCACTCACAGAAAGAAGGTCCCCATTATAATTTTCTGTAATGGGGTAAATGGATCCCCCTGTGCAGAATGACTCAATGACGGCATGTGGAGGCCAAGCATTTCACAGTGCCAAGAAGGCACTGGCCATTTGTAAGAACAACATGACTATCCAGAGTGCAATAGCTAACATCAACCAGCGTTCTCAAAGGGCTTGTGCCGTTGTGTGGTGAGGCTAAGGCCAGTGTTTAACACAGACATAGGGGTTACCCCAGGCAACAGTATGATTTGCAGGACAGATTTGCCAAGCAACCCAGTGCTCAGAGGCAGAACACATTTCAAGACATCTGCAGGAGGCCACGGCAGCCCTGACACCTGCATGCCCAGCTCTTCTAGCCGCCGCAGAAGGGCCCAGCCTCACTGACGCCTTGGGGAGGGAGTGGGAGTGATCACAATGGAAGAACAAGCACTCTCCAGGTCCTATCCCTGTTCTGTCCCCCTGCAGTGGCTGGAGGTGAGGCAGTTGTACAGTAGCAGGATGCCTCAGCAGTGTTATTTTGTCTCCATCCTTGAATAAGCAGAATTCCAAAATATAGTCCTGCATGAAACTTCAGGGTAGAAAATAGCATTCCAGTCCTTGGGTCTGTCCACCTTTCTCCAAAGCATTTGGTGTCACTCAGCAGAGGCAAAGGCTGGAGCTGCAAGAGGTCTCCAGTACACTTCATCTCGTGATCCTCTGCTTCAAGACATATGGAGAGTTGCAAGCCCACACTATACATCTACCATCACACCACCTTGGGCTCCTTTGATACCACAGGTTCAGCCATTTACCAGGCACATCATACACGGCTGTGCGGGGCTGCTCCATATCTGTGGCAAGCACCTGAACAAGCAGTGCAGCTGATCACAAACCATTTGAATTATGTAGGTGAAGTGGTCTGTTCCTCCATCACTGACATTCCCTCCTTTAATAGAGAAGATCAGTCTTCCATGGCCTTCAAGCACATCCCCAAATCAGGCACCAAAACTTAAAGAAGGTTCAGGGGTCTTTT
Source organism: Dromaius novaehollandiae (assembly GCF_036370855.1). Classification (NCBI taxonomy): domain Eukaryota; kingdom Metazoa; phylum Chordata; class Aves; order Casuariiformes; family Dromaiidae; genus Dromaius; species Dromaius novaehollandiae. Next base: position 11,063,631 of record NC_088108.1, read on the forward strand.
GTTGCTAGCAATGATGGCGAGTTCTGCCAGTGGTTGCAACCATAGTGAAGAAACTGAAATGTAGTTTCTTTTCTATTCCCCTTTCAGCTGCTTAAAAGTTTCTCAAACAGATTCCTATTCAGGGTGAAATGTTCAGTGCTTGGTCTCAGCTCAGAGACAATTTCTTTTATTTCCCCCTGCAGGAACTGTGAGCAAAATACTAAATGCAGTTGATTTGGAGTTTGGGGAGTGTGAGCAATCAGATATTTCCCCCTTGTTCCCTCTGATACCATATGTTCCAATTGAAAATTTTACACTTTGCATACTGGTAACTCATAAATGGTGGAGATGATAGACTTCAAATGTTCTCATTGAAAGGCAGAAAACAAACCCAGACTTAACAAAATAATTGGTTCAATACCGTTAAGATGAGTTTAAAGAATTCTGATAAGGCTTTTCCTTTCCCTGGTGTCCCAGGAGGGACAAGTGTACACTTTTTATTTTAATCCATGTGCTATAATTTTAAGGATAGCTGACACAAGGTGGTCTTTGTTAAGATGTATCTATTTGCTTTGAAATTCAAAGAAGTTCAATGCTTGCAGAGAGCCCAAAAATGCAGACCTCATATTATTCAAGTAACTTTTGAGCTCTCCTGTCAAAACCATCAGAAGTATGTAAGCTGAACAGCTCCAATTCAATGCATTTTTGTGCTGGTTTGTACACTCCACAGTGGGACTTTATTCCCCTCAACTCCAAGCTCACTTAAAACTAAAGGTAAAGAACCCCAGTGTTCTTGCAATGGTGTATTTTAGAAAACCATCCTTCCAGAAGCACTTGCATCCTAATCATCTATACCCACAAGGTCAGCTAGGTCACTTTTTTTTTTTTTTTTTTTTACTTCCAAGTCCCTTGTTGAGAGCAGACATCCTTGCAGATTCCATGCAAACTTTGGATATGTGTTCAGACTGCTTCTGGATTCAACATTTCTCCCATCTGAGGTACTAACCAGGGAAATTTTGTAATGACAGGCCAGCGCTTGGAACTGGCAGTTTTGTTCAGACCTTCTTTGGCAAATCCAAAGGTACTATCGCTTATACTCCAAATGTTATATATACACGTCATATATATATATACATATATAAAAATACACACACATATATATATGTTATAAGACACAGCATATATGAACTTTCAGCACAGGTACTTCCTCATCACAAGCGCTTAATCATTATTAAATTTATGTATGCACAAAGACAATTACATATATAATCAATTCCAGGGGTAGGTTTACCAAAGGGATGTAGGAATACAATATCCCTCCCCCTGCTTCTCCTGTTACCACTGCATGGTGCAGATGCCCTTTTGCACGTGGCTGGGGAATTACTGAATGCCTGCCCAGCCCACCTTGCTTCCCCCACACCATCCAGGGTCCTGTCTGCAGCCGAGAGAGTCACCATTGACAGCTCATGTGTATTTAACAAGGCAGGCAACAGATCACCACCAAAACAGACTAGCATACCGTGGCATAATAAAACAGTATACAGAATTGATCTATTTGGGCAAGGAAGTTTCATAATCTGAAACTCACCAAATGTAAGAGCTGGGACATCATCAGGGAAGCAGGTGATGGCTCTCTTCCAATCCCACTGACCGAAGTGGCCCAGCAGCCACCAGGAAGACGCCTGGAAGAGATGAAACCCCTTTGGCAAGCAGCTTCCAGCCTGTTCTCTGTCTCCCCAGCATCTAGCACAAACTGGCTTCACATCTAGAGCTCCTGAGCATTTTGATCACTCAGGTAGTTGTGTGCCTTAATGATTCATGATTGTTACTCAAGTCCCACCTGCAAGCAGCAAAGTCAGTACTTTGGCTATGCTAATAATACATTGGCTACTAATGCTATGGGATAGCTGTGGGTTTACTTCCCATATCTCCTGGATACCCTTCATTACACCAGCCTCACAGCATGGTAATGCTATCGAGTGCTATGGAAATAATCTTGATTTATGGCAGTGGGAGGGAGAGAATAGTCAAGCCCTGTGTCTTCACCTTCTGAGCTACTGGTCCTGCTCTCATCTTCCTCATACTTTGAAGCTCTTCATTCCAGTCAAGTTGGTAGAATTACTTTGCTTCTGCATCCTTAAGCACCAGTCATTCTTTGCTGTAATTCCTTGCAGCAATTTCTGGAAAGGTGTTTTTCCCCTTCCACTCCCCACAATAAATGAGTTTGTCACTTGAAATATACTGCCAATGTGTTACATGTCCCACAGTGTTTGTGGTTATATCAGAAGTGCTTGTTTATAGCACCATAATTCAGCGATATCTTGATTACAGGAGAGATGCTGTTGTAACTCACTGTTGCTACAGAGAATATTATTTTTCTTTACCTTTAATATAAAGCGTTGATTTTTAGTCAATACACTGAAAGAAAAAAGTGCAGTTGTTGCCCTAGTAACCAGCTGCCTTGTAAATGATAAGATGTTAGGAGCACAAGGTGTTAATTGTTCCAAGTGCTGCTTGTGGTCAGGGCTAGAATGGGAGAGATCATGAGAAACATCTGGGAAGATAAAGTCGGCTAGTCTTTGCTTGGCGAGAGCCTAGACAACAGCTAGTAGGAGAGATGAGGCCAAGAGAAGTAACACTGCCACCAGAGGAGCAAAACGAACACAACTGCGGCCATGTGTGAAAGCATTCCTGAGCAAAGCCTCCGAGAGCACCACACGCTGCTGGGAGCCTGACCGGCTTCACCAGATGCGCTCCGAATTCAGCACTTCCACCAGATGTAGCAGCTTTTCCTACAGCTACTCATTCCCTCCTCCTGACCAGACTGCTCTCCATTTCCCCTCCTGCTCTGTGTCTGGGCTTTCGTTGTGCTGCACCTCCAGAGGCTCCTTCCCAGGTGTTACTCAGCACAAACTACGAAGGCCTGCCCTGTGCAAGGCACCGCTGCACCTCTGCGCAGCAGTTCCTCCGCAGGGGCAGGCCACGGGGTAGCACCCTCGCAGTCACATACCTGTGTTGCAAAACAACTTCATCGCCCTGCTGAGCATGCAACACCTCCCTCACTGCTCCTGCCGCCCGCTCATCCCGGCAGTGCTGTCGGCTGAGAAGTTGGAGCAGTTAATTACCCAGAGGGCAGACTGAACTGCACAAAGCATCTGTGTTTCTACCCCAGCCTCCTGCGAGACACAGCCCCTCAACTCTGCACGCTGGGGAAGCAGCACCAGAAGGGCTCCTTCTGCAAGGGGCCTCTAAGGAAGAAAGACTGCATGAGGGCTTCTCTCCCCTATCTCTCCTCTCTCCAAAGCGAGAGCAAGCTGGCTAGACAACAGCCTCATGCTCTGCAGCATCTGCCATCTCTCCCTTCCCTCCCCCCGCCCCCCACCAGCCCTGCAAACTGGAGAGCAAACACAAATTCTGCTACATCTGCAGGAAAGTTTTCTATTTCAGCCCTTTTTATCCATTTACCTGCTCTGGATGCCCACTGAACCTGCCAGGATCTGCATTCCCCTAGGAAATAAAGACAAGCAGCATGGAAAAAGCAGCATATTTATAGGCTAAGCCCCTCCCATGGGCAGGGTTATGCTAACCAGGGAACCTATGTCCCAGTGTGTTACATGGGTTACATATACTTGGTAGTAACATATGGTGAGGAGGGCTCCAGGCCAACGTCTCGCATTCAGCACGCTGCAGCCTTCCCTGGCACGTGTCGCAAGGAGCAGTTTCAAGATACAGTGCTCAAGGACAGAGGGTCAGGGCTAAGTTTCCGCTTTGCCCTGGAGTGGAAAAGGGACGAGACAACAGGGCTGGTGCCTCCTTTGGGCTCCAGTTTCCAGGGATATATTTTAGATGTCTCATTAACTTGTTGGATTCTTCCCCCCCCCCCCCCCCCATTATTTTTGTCTAGTAACTCTGGCTACTCACACTTGGTAATAAAGCTATATATCACAGTGAGCCACACCACCAAGCCCTATATGCAATTTAGTGACACTTCATCACACTGGTGATGAAGACGTGTCTAGCTGCACAATCTTAATATAAAATTAGAGGCTTGTTTTATTTCTTTTGCTCCCCCTGGTACAGTTCCTTGTGATAATGCAGCCATTTCAGTTTCTGAACACAGTCTAATGCAGACCTCTGCCACTGGCCAGGGGCTGGGATTTTTGCCATGCATCCTTTACACTAAGAAAACACACTTTGAGCAAATAAAGCTGAGAAACTGTGAATTCTTCCATGCGGAGAGCATCCGAGCAGCACTTTGCATAGCAGAACCACATTTAAACTGTGGTCTCTGGGTAAGACTGAAAAATAAAGATGAATGAGTTTGGTTGGGTACTTAGATAATAAAATTGAAGGCTCTGGAGTATAGCCCAAGAATATAATGCAGTATATGTGAACTGGCCAGTGTGCTCCCTTTCTTACTGCTGCCAGCACAGTCTTAACCTATCAAGGAGATCTGCTCTTTGCATGGAGTCCAAACAGAGCAAAGCACCCGAGTGCCACGGCACCCAGATAGCACGTGGAAATCAGGAGACACAGGATCAATCCCACCTTTGGCAGTCTCCCAAGAAGCTGCTTCTGTTGCCTCTGTGCAAGCTGGGGCTGCAGAGAGGCATTGCAGGACTTGGGGTGGAGCTGCCTCCCCTAGCAATACCGCTCGCTCCTCACGACAGGTGGAATAGACCTTATTCCACGGAGGACCTTACCAGAGACTCTGTGCTCGGTAGGGGCACAAGGCAGAGCTGTTTCGCGATCGACCGTGCAAGGTGTTTAGGGACAGCTTGGGGGCTCCACAAGGCTGATTTGGGTACAGTGCACATCCTTCCCTGGGTGGGTGTGCGGCAGGAAAGGTCCAGCCCCTAACCTCTGCCTCAGGCCCTACCAGGGTAAAGTTGGCTTGGGCTCAGGGAAATGTTCGGACAGAGCCAGAGCTAACCCTCACACCTCCCTCCCCATGCAAGTGAATACTAACGTAGCTGCATACAGGGTGGCTCCTAAGGGTGGAAAGGGCAGTGCAGTCAATCTGAAAGGAAAACTGACGCTGCTTTTGCTTTTCTACATTCAATTCTCAAATTGCTGCAGAATAGAAAAGCAAAGTAGAGGCAAGTTCTCTGTGACTTGGGAAATCCTTCAAAAATAAAGCAAACCCTTTTGAAAGCCAGACTTTGTCAGCTGCCCTATTTTTAGGATCAACTCCTACAGGTCCTTCCTTGAATGATAGCAGTTTTGCCTCAGCAATGACTAGGGACTGCAGGATTTAGGCTTTTAATAAAGCAATTGTGTAATTAAAAATAAATGGGTCTCTAGTGTCACTATTTAAAAAAAAACTTAGATCAAATAAGACATTTCTTTCTTTTTGGTTTAGTCTGCTTGGATCACGCAGAGCTTTAATGACGCAGTCACAAATGTTGTGTTTAAAAGGCCTCTTAGTTGCTGAGAGAAGCCCCAGGAGAGGGCTATTAACTGGCCAAATTAGGCTATTTATTTTTGAGAGTTTTGCAAGTTTGAAAAAGAGAGGCACATTTTCACTTAGGAGAGTGATATTTCAAATAGGTCACAGGAAACTCTGGCAGGCAAGGAGCAAAGCAGAGCGTCAGTAGGAAAACATTAACCAGAGACATTTTGCAAGTGCAAGTCAATGTTTGGGTTCCTAATGGCTTCTGAAGTCCATTCAAAAATCTTTCACTGGATGTAAAATAGGGGCAAGACATCGCAGCTGTGCAGAAGCCCTGGTCTAATCCTGAAAGCCCATAAAACAGCTGGGCTGTGCCTGTGGGTGCAGCTGTGAGAGCACCCAGGGTTGTCAGCATGGTAGACAAGTTTGGCAGCAGAGTGTTTGAAGAATTTGGACTCTTCCTGTTGGTTAGGAGATATCTGGTGCTTACACAGAAAGCTGGTCAGTTATGAAATTTCATTGTACCTTTCTCTCCCCCAGCTTTGACTTTAATTCTTCAGAGAATCAATGAGCTTAATTTTACTCTCACATAATCACAGCCCAGAGCAAATCAGGAGTGACTTCACTTAAGTGCACAGAGAAAACAGCACCATTTTGGGCCTGAGAATCAGGCCCAATACTTTTCACATGCACAAGGTTGGTTTGAAAAGGTTACTCCACACCACCTCAACAGAAGTGGCATGTGTTTGCCTATTTCTTCCTTTTCTCATTTGAAAATAAAATAAATTGAGGCCTACTCAGGAGTGATTCAAGTGACGTTACCTCCAAGGGACTGGCCCATCTCCCATTGACTTCAGCAACTCTGGATGAAGAGGCTCAGCAGCTGATGGAGTCAGCTGGAGTTGGTGCTGTCCCTGCACAGAGCAAGGACTGCAGCTCCTAGAACTGCTGTTGCACAAACAACAAGAACACCATTGCATTTACATATGATGGAAAGGCTTTGCAGGATCATGAGCAAAATAAGAAAATAAAAGATATAATAAAATAAAAGCCGTGTTCCTAGAAAGTACCATCAAATGGATTCCTTGTGATGGATCATAAAATTCCCACTAGTTGGGTGTAGCAATAAAACAAACTGAAGTTAAAGTAAACATACACCTGTTGGAACAATCTTTGTTTTCCTCTGTGTAAATCTGTTGGAGATGTTACCAACTATTTAGGGTGCTGGGGACTGGCATGTCTGAGGCTGGGAAGCTCTCAGATCCTTGTTGTTCATCATATCAGGGCTTCAGTCAAGGCGTAACAAACCTCTGTTAAAACACCTTTCAGTGACTGCAGCGCGGCTGGCTGTTAGCAACCGCGTTCTGCTCCTTGAACCAGGTACGCACGTGCAGTTGTAAGCGCTTTGTGTCCGGCGTGTCCGCAGGATTCCAGGTTCTTACAGCACAGACCGAACAGTGTTTTATTGGATCAGAACGAGGGAGCTGGCATGGGAGCAAAGGGAGCTGAAAGGGAAACAGTGCACAATTTCACTGAAAACCTTGTCAGTAAATATACAAAACATCAAACAGATCTGACCCCAAGCTTCAGTCTTCCAGCAATTGCTGTACTCTGTCCTAACATAAAACCACCCATCCCACCCCCATTCCACCATATAAAACCCAATCAAAACCAGGAGGGATTTCTGGCAGCATGAAGCCACAGGCCTGACTGCGAACATCACTGTACCCTCAGCAAGAGAAAAACAGGGGTAGAGAGAGGCCCTTCAGCTGCACCAAGAAACCCCCCTGCTGCGACCTGTGTCATGGGCAACGTGTGACGGGGCAGCCGCTAGAGACCTCATTTTGCAGAGGCGAGGGGGGAATTTATAGGGATGGGGGAAAGGACAAACGCAGTGCTCGTCCCTTCAGCATGAAAGGAGTTATAAATATTATGTGATACTTGCCTCCAAAAACCCCGGACAACCTCTGCCCCGACTCACACCCCAAATTGTCCATTTGGACTTTACTGAAGCTATTCAGGTTGCAAGTCACTGCAGCTGGCTCAATTGTTTGTTACTGCCGTTGAAAATACCTGAGCAAAAGCAGTTCTTTTCCGGAAGATATTGAGACGGGTTCTCCGTCTCAGACAAACTTGCTGAAGCTCCAGTTTCACTCATCGCCGTATGCCAATCGCACAGCGCTGTTCTCCTGATGGACCTTGGGTCTGCTCCAGTGCGGTAATTCCTCCAGATCTACTCTGTGTGCTATCTTAACCCTGTAATATTTATTTAGCAGATAAAACTTTGATGCTGCTGTTGTAGAAATAGTTTGCAATACATTAACAAAACCATAATATTAGTTAAAAGCATTCCTCATGTGCCCTCAAATGTTTGGCAAATGAGAAGTATCAGATGCCAAAGGTCACAAAATAAACGGTGTCCTCATGAGAAGTTAACTGTTACATAAAGAAAAAGAACAGGGATGATCTCGGGGTATCATAAACCTTTCATCCAGGACCCAGTGATGAGATAACTCCTTAAAAATCATGGCACGCGGTGTATATCATCTGCAAGGCTACCACTTAAAACAGCTAAACAGGGGCCCAAGCCTGCCAAGGCGCACAGGAGGACTCATCCCTTCCCCACAGACCAGCACAGAGCAAACTCTGTCTTAGGGCAGCACAAGGCTAAAGCAGGTTTCTGGTCAGCGCCCCTGCGTAAGAGGAAGGGCAGGCATCGTTTTCATGGTTCCCACAACTGCTCGGTGGATTTCAGTCCCTCGTGGGAGCCCACGAAGACTCGACTTGCCGCAGCACCTCTGCGAGCGTCACAGCACAACCTACCATGCTGCTCTCACGTCAGCAGATCGATTTTGCTCATGTCAGGTGAACAGGTACTGAGCAGCAGGTCTGCTATGCCAGAACAACAGAGTAAGCTTTTGAACTGGTCTCTTCCGTAACTGGGGTTTTTTTTAATCCCCGGTGGCAGGGGAGCGCCAGCCACGTAGCTAACCACAGCACAGAGTGACTTTCGGGAAGACCCGCGGGAGCTGTGTCGCCCTGGTTCTCCTCTGAGGGAGCGCGTGGGCCAGGCGACCCCGCAGCAGGGCGGCCCCAGGCCCGGGCCCGCCGGCGGGCTCTGCCGCTGCCCTCCGAGCGCCAAGACGTGAACTCGGGGCCGCATGGGGCGGCTCTGCTGGCGACACTGCAGCAAAGAAACCTCTCTGGCCTGTTTTCTTTTTGTCTCTGTTTCTCCATTCAGGAAAAAGCTTCTGTCACAACAGCTGCTGATTCATTTTCTGACTTGGTGCCGAGCGTGCCAGACATAACATTCGTTTGCTGCCAAAGTGGTAAAAACAATGACTTACCAGCTCATTTTTCTTCAGTTGATTAGGGTTGAGGGGGGGAGGGGAGAAAGGAACTTTAATTAAAAGTAGATAAGGAGGAGAATAAATCCACTGCGATGCAAAGAGGCGCGCTCCGTAAGGCAGGAGAGGGGAGAGCGGGCAGGCAGTGAGCTAACACCCGCCACCAAACCAGACCAAGTGGCACGGGCCTGTGGCTGACGTGAGGGGCTCCGCGGCCGTTTGCTGCCCCTCACCAACTTGTCCTTTCTCTCTAGACTTTCCACCTTTGCAATGTCAACAGGGTCCCAGACCGGTAATTCCCAAACCGGACGGGAGGCCTTCCTCGCAGAGAGAGGCTGCCCAAAGGCAGCTTTGATGAGGGCATACCAGGCTTTGATCCTTCCTGTCTGCCCTTCCTTACCTCTTTGCTTCCTTCTTTCTGGGATGAAGGAGTCTCACCCTGGATATTTGTTCACTTCTTAAAATATCCATGAATGATCTGCCCAGTGCATAGACCCTGCCCCTATACTGGACCTATCTGTTGGAGATGCTGCTGACAGTAGTGGCCCAACTGAGATTTAGGGTTGCCTGTTAGAGTCAGGTAGACGTTAGAGACCAAAGGGCCAAGTCTGGACTTGATGAGCGAAGCCTGAGCCGTTAGACTCTCCAATATTTTTCTCACTAGTTGGCAGGGTGCTTCAGACACACGGGAGTGAAGCTGATCCATACTCCCTGACCTCAGTCATATCCCTTAGGTCATGTTTACAAATAGCTCACCAGGTCACTAACTGGTGGCAAACATCCAAGTGAAGCTTAGGTGCCATGAAAACAACAGCACATGTAGGCTGCCTGGAGCCTCATCCCACTGCTGTTCAGCAGCAAATTAATTTCCTAACAGACTGGCCTAGCTGCAGCCAGCACAGAGCAACAGCACCCTGGCATAGTTCTGCTGACTAAGATCGATGGAGAGCCATATTAACTTACATATTTAGCTTCTCTAATCTTTCTATTAGGAGTTAGTACATCACGTAGTACAATGAAGTGCTGATCCCTCACCTGAAGGCTTTGGCTCCACTGTTGGTCAGACAATGGCCAAACCAAGCAGCTGTCCTCCCCTAAGTGATTTATTCCTGTGGTTTTGGCATCAGCTCTTTTTCAGAAAGGAATGGGAGTCAACCTGAGCAAGGAAATTGTACAAGAATCATGGTAACCAGTACTGGTGTGAGGACTGGTTTTGGAAGATCCATCTAAAGCCATTATCCAAATGCTACTATTATCATCAAGCCCAATGATAAAGAAGAGGCCAAATCTTTCAGCACACTAAAGGCTCTAGGGGAGATTCTTAAGGCAGCTAAAGAACAGACGTTCCACAGGTCTCTGGCTAACTATGTGGTGAGATAATACAATTCAAATGGAAAGACTTATCAAGGACTACTTACCTAATGCCCAGTAACCAGTCCAGATATACAAGGAGGAAATGCCTTACCTTTATACTTAGGAGGCTATTGCATGCTTTGATTTAGATGCTTGTTTGCTCTCTTTACTTAAGGGGAATACAGAGAAAGGCTATTTGGGAATGCAAAACCCAACATCAAGAAGTCATTCTTGTTCACTAGAGAAAATGAAATAGACACTAGAGAATCTCTTAAGTGGGAATGCAGACTTTTCAGGAGTACCCAATAAGGCACCTAGTTACCACTGACAAGCTATTGAAAATGGCTGTCCAGCTCCTTGGAGTATTTTTGGAAATACATCTCATTATGTCAACTTCTCTTCAGAACCTGCAGGGAATATTTTAGCTGCCATCCGCTCACGGTACTCTGAAGAAGAGATTTAAAAGATCTCTGAGGCTCACTGTTCTTCTCTCTGCTACACAACTTAACAACTTTTTGCTTGACTTGACCTACCCACATCATTTTGTGAGGGCTTGTACACACTGTCTCTTGGCTGACGTTACTAAATCACTTTGCTATAGCAAAATGCTAGCATTTTAAGAAAATCTCCAACTGAACCAACTGTATTATGAGAACACCCACCAAGAAAGGTTTCTCCCTCCCGTTACCTTTCGCTGATTCAGATCCTACAGGATGTAATGCTGCACTGCAGAGCAATGCTCATGCTGTGAATCAATGCATCGGACCGTCCAGAGACACCCTGCTCTCATTGGCTTCAGTCGGACCTGTAGTTTCTCAGCACCTGTGGAAATTAAGCCTAGAAGATAGCACATTAAATTGTATTGCTATATAAGGACCTTCATTTCCAGGCTTTTATCTGCAGGAAAGATATTGCCATTCTATACACTAGACCTGTTTTTGTAATACTATGGTTCATCAGAAGTTTTTATGTTAATACCAAATCAGAAATAATACACATGTGATTCATAATAATCTAACTGAATGGCTGCACTGAATGTATTGTAAGAAATTCTGGTTAGGAAAGAAACTCATTAAAGAAATAGTGACTACTATTATCCCACTGCATATATTGTTCTACTGGAAAGTTTCCTTGAGTAGTTTCTTTAATTAGCAATTTGATATTTTGAAGTAGTGTGATCTCCGCCACACACAATTTGTAGAACAGACTTGGCTGGCAATACAGAGGAAAACAAGCAATCTTCTCAGAGTTTGCATCTCTAGGGCATATCTTGTCATTTTCTAGCTATTCAGCTGCTGTATATATGTCTATAACATGGTGACACTGTTCTTGTGGGATTTTGTTTTTTAAAAGTTACACAGATAAACAGCTTCTTTTTTTTTTTTTTTTTTTTTTTTTTTACTGGAATAGAATATATTATCCTTTTCTGAGAAAATCCACATTAAAATATTTGCATAACTTTGGGCTATTTCAAATCAAAGGTGTTTGACCCCAGCTGTATTATAGTGAATGAATCATTTATGTAGGCGCTCATTGCGCAGAACGTATGGTATTTTATCTTTGCTGGTTTTCTGCCAAATACAGTCTGTAACAATTTTTCCCCTTTGCCACATTTGCTGCTTGATATCCTTTAAAATATACCAACTCCAAGTGTGAGAAAGCATAACAGACTATGGGCCTGCTCTGGCTGAGAGCTCTCTGTACGCGTACTCCTGTGCTGGCACTAAGGCTCCATTGCTTTTGGAGAACATCCACTCCAGATCTGGGATCTCCTTGTGCTGAACACTTTGAATTAATGTTAATTTACGCTTCACTTATATCTGCAGAGAACTGCAAAAGCCAAGGAATGAGCAGAGAAACAGGGATCCTATTTCTCTACAAAACAGGAGCTCCCCCAAAGCAGGGCTACAAACTTCCCTTACCTCGAACATCCCCAGCTCCGAACCTGCAGCGAATACCTCAAAGAAGGGAGGGTATTTCTGACATAACTCTGCTCCACTAGGACTTTCCTCCAGGTATAACTTCAGAGGGTATTTTGGCAAGACATATGTCCACCCACGAGACCAGGGAGCAAGATTATTTCATTAAGCCATTGAGGCATTGCATGGCCAAAGCCTTCAGCCACTGTTACACTGGGTTCGATTTGAAACGGTTTAAGCAAGAGGTCAAACATTCTCACCACTGATCTCCCAGGGGAGAAGAGATAAGGTGGAATGCAGAGATTTCCACACTGCCACACGAGTAGATAAGGTCTGAACGAGCAGCCTCATCCGTAAGCTGCTCCTCTAAGCTCTTTTTATAGCTCACATTGGAAACCCTCATACTTCTCCACACTGAATCACATAATTATGGTTTCCACAAGAAATTCAGAGCAGGATCTCCTCCCACAAAATTTCCTCTTACCTGCACTCTTTTCATCACCAAAGATGACTGTTTGTCAGCAGCACCTCTACCGCTGAGAGAATCCACACGCAGCTCAATTTAGCAGACAGCGCAGGCAAAAATATTCCCCCACATGCAAGCTTTAAAACGCTCTCCTGCGAGCATGTGTGGCACGAAGAGCTCCATTAGGAACTGCCCATTCGGGACATACTTCCAGTCTTGGTGTGTTCTCTGTGTTAAGCAAGGAATTGCTTTTAAAAGAGACAACCTACTTCATCAGAAAGTTACCTACAGGTTTCCCAGGAAAGGCTTGCTTAGATGGTGATATTACAGATGGGATGCAACCCCATTAATCTTTGCTGTCCCAGCTTCCTCATGCCTGAGCTATTCTCCATCATAGGAGGCTCCCTCCTTGTTACACCCTTCCTCCCACACAGAGCAGAAATGTAATAGCCCAGCTCAGCCTGACCCTGGGTAAACAGTGAATACAGGCAAGGCACAGCTCTGAAGCCACCGATTAATTAGTCTTTCAAAAGCAGATCGTTTCTGATGCAAAATGCTTGCTCCCATCAAATCAGCAAACTGGTGCTTACAAACGGCTCCACAAGAAGCCCTTACCTGCAAGAGTGACTCAAGAATTCGCATCAACACATATGCCTATGTATTAGGCAGAGCTGAAAACACCACTATAATTACAGTTCACTATTGTATAACCCTGGTTTTGGTTGCCCATAACTTCTTTTGTAATTAATTGTCTGGGCTGAAAATTTCTCCAGCTGGGCTTGGCCTCAGGCTAAACATGTTCATTTCAGCTGAAAAGGCTCAAGTCTTTCCAAGAATATGCTTAAGGAAAAAGAATCTCTCTTGCCCCTGTTAAAAGGATCCTTCTTGTCGCTTATCAAAATGCTCTCACATCTCCATACTTTTTAAGACAGTACCTTGAAATATTGGCAGGACCCCACCGCTGTCAGATAAACATCTTTTCACATTCCCAGGGAAAAAAAATTTTTTTTTTTTTTGGTATACATATCTGCTGGTGACACACACACAGCAGAGATCCAATAGGCAAAGCCACTTTGTCCGACTGTCCTGGGTGCTGAGCAAGCTCTGAGCCCTGCAGTGCCAGGCACACTGTTGGGCAACACGTATGCCGCCTGTGAGTGTCCAAGGATGCTCCTATGGCTGCAGAGTTTGGTAGGGCTTTCTCTGTCAATGCTCCCTCCAGTTGCTGGGTGTCCGTACTACCCAACCAGAAGAGAGCTAGGAAATGATTGCAGCTGAACTCTCAGCATATATCCCTCTTGAACAAAAGAAGAGAGAAAGCTGGCTGAACTTTCATGTAAGGAGGACGAGGCATGGAGGATGCTGGGGCAGTGCGATGGTAACAGCAACACTCTTGCAGAGAGAATATAAAGAGAAAGGAAAGTCTCTTCATTAACACACATGAATCCTGCACTGAACTCTATCTGTCCCTTCCCGGCATTCCTCTATGATGTATGGGCCACTTAGCCCAAGACTTTCACTAATGCACATTCCCTTCCTCTGAACATCCCCCTTCATCTTTAAGGGTCTCATGTGAGCAGCTGCTAAGTACCAAAGTCACTCACAGCTGAGCTTTGAGCTGCAGCATCAAACATCCTGCTACAGGCTCTGGGAGGGCCAGTGGTACAGACCCCAAGGGCCATGCTCTCCTCCTGCCCCTCTCCCCCAGGGAAAGTGAGAACACAGATGCACCGTCTCAGGGGCCACAGGGGAAGTAGCCACAGAAAAAGCCCGTGATCAAATTCTGCCTCCAGATCAAGGTTTGAATTGCAGGCAATGAGGCTGACCCTGGGCGTGCGCAGGACAGTGACAACAACGCAAAATATTCAAGAGCTGTTCAGTAAATAGCTGCTGTCTATTCTGGTTCTTCAATGAGGCCGAGGTGGAGAAAATCAGTACATGATCACATACTAGAAAGAGCACAGCACAACACAAAGGGTCTGAATGGACGAGCAACCTTAATCTAACATTTCCTTTTTTGGAATATTTGGCCTTGCAACCTTATAACAGACTAAGGATTTTGGTTACAGCATTTTGGAGTGCATATGCACCAAGTGACTTGGAGTCACGCTCGCAACCTACGTGTCACTACAGAGGAGAATGAACTCCAGAAACAGGGAATGGGAGTCCTGACAAATCTGAAAGAAAGGCCACAAGCTACTTTATTTTAATAAATACCAATCCAATAGAGTTCAGAGTTGTAACTAAGAAACAGGAAAGCTCAACACTCAACTGCCTAAGAACTAATTTGAAAAGCAAAATGGGCCCACTCTAATGCAGAAATTAAAACACTTAGAAACAGTTCTTACTACTCTGTGAACATGAGTCAGTACAAGTGAAAATGGTGCACAGATGGGCCAGCACAGAAGCAACAGAAGTGCCGTGATATTTACAAGGGGGAAAAAAAAATCTTCCCTTACAAGTGTAAATATACCAGAGAAATCATCCGCTTGCAGTACAAACCAGGGCTTTGATGCAGCAAACACTCCCACCAGGGATAGCGCTGGCTCCGATGGGAGTAGTAGGCATGGTAGACGTTGCATCTGGAAGGCAGTAGGCTCACAGAACCGAGCTTTCCTAAGGAGTCACAACACACAAAAACATGCCAGATGAGCTGTCCTATTTTATAGCCTTTCTGCAACCAAGAGCAAGGGGCCGAGCACTGTCTGAGGCCGCACAGAGACATTAAGAAGAGAAGAGCTGTCCAAGCCCATGCTCACTACACCTAGCAACAGCAACGTGAGAGTCCAGCAAGCCAGGGCTCAACATACACCCAAGCCATATGTCTGAGGTCAGCACAGACCACATTTCCTCGTGCCACCAGCAATGCAACAGCTTAAAGACACATGAATGGAAGCCTGTGGCGTTCTGCATGCAGTTAAGCAGGTGGCACTTTGGAGTCCGCCAGCCTCTCAGAGTAGCGATAACACATGGGGTGTTTTCTGCAGCCTCTCCCACATCGCCCCATCACTGCAAGCTGGTCAGCTCATGGGGCTGCCGCAAGGCCAAATTCTCCAGGCAAATCACATTTCTTCCCACTCATCTTCCCCTCACCTGCAAAACAGCAGGAACAATATTTACACTTCTGCAGTTAGCTCAAGATTGGGGAGTGAAAACCTAATTATCATCAGTATTATTCCCCAAGGAACACATCATGGCCTGGCCATGGCAGAAACAGTAACTGAGTCCAAATAGCAGGCTAAGTTCCCACAGCAGAGCTGCAGGAGATAGCAACATACTTCACCCCAACGGTAAAAAGGCCTGACAGCTTTGAACAGGGTAGAAACAGCTTCCCAGCCACTGAGGAACTTGCCTACAGTGAATTCTCATAGAATTTCATAATTGATTTCCAAGCGGGCAAACCAAACTCCTTCCTAATTTATCTGCTATGCAACACTGACTCTGCAGTGTTACACACACTTATGGTCTAATACGAAGACCATTTTTTAAACAATAAAATCAACTTTCAGAACCTCTCGGCTCCCCTGGGCCCTTCTGACAACTTTTGTGGGTTCACACTACATTGTCTCACTCCCTAAGAGGTCTTTTTTTTTTTCCTGGTGTTGTGTGAAAGACCAGAGCCCAGCAGGAGAAATTAATTAACTGAGCAGACAGCAATTCTGCCATCAAATGAACAAAATGAAAGAGTAACAGACACTTACACTTATAGTCACCCCTAAGTGTTTCACATGACAACAGTAGGGAAAACATAGTCCAGACTGTTGTTTTAATGTTGATAATATTCCAAAATCTGCAGCGCTAACTAATTTCTCAGTGGAAATGAAACCTTTGACATCACGGGGAGTTCTGTCTGGGCATGGAATGTGGTTGCTGTATTACTGCCTAGCAATAAGAGTCTATTTTCACAGTAATCTCTTTAGTGCAAAGATCAGGCCTCCCTATGGCTGCCTATAGCACCTGACGCCGCAGGGATCTGCTCACATTTGAGGTCCGCAGGACCTGACAACACACAGACAGTGAAACTAAGGTCGGATGGGGTGAATGCGTGTAGGTGTCTGCTGCCGACATCCAGGCTGGTGTTGGGGATATTCCACCTTCACCGGCTGCACGGTCCATACGTTGCAACCAACTTACAGCAGCCAAAGGCCTGTCCAAGGCGTCAGAGGGCTCTGCTGGGCAGGGTTTGCTCTCTTCTGCTGGGCAGGTTCGCTCTTTTCACTCGCACCTGTGTTATTAATGCACACACACTGCTCTTCTGCAGCCCAGGACTCAGGTCTGTTGAATTCCCCTTAAAAAACACCGAGATGTTAAAAAACATGGGGGAGGGGGATAAAAGCATTACAATCACAGCAACAGTAGTGGGGAAAGGAAAAGAGTTAAAATTAAGACAGGAAAAAATTCAAAGCATTACAAGCGTAAAACAGAATCACTTCAAGCATATGTCAAAATAGTGTCAGATCTTTCCCTGTTCATTAAGTGAGCACTTAAACACCCACCAGCTCCTTGTTTTCCTAGCCCTGGAGCTTTGCTGCGCCTGGAGATCCACCCTGCAGTGTCACTTGCAGGAACAGCTAGGTTTGCAGGCAGATAAAGCACTTGGGGTGAAGCTTGAGCACTGACTAGCGTTATCACTGGTTCCACCAGTAGGGATCAGAGTACATACCGCACGCTGCCGCTTGCAGGACAACAGCCAGCTCCACGCAAAAAACAAGCAAAAGACACGGGGAAATCGCCTGAGTCTTACGGATTTCCCCATTTTCCAGTCCTATACCATAGCATTTAATATATGTTCCCAGGGTTTGACAAAAAAAAAAAAAGACTCCCATAGAACTAAGTTAAAAACATCAAACTCCTGTCTAACTAATAGGGCATATATTACAAGTGGCGAGCTCGAATGGTCCGGACCAGGGACAGCTACATGCTGCCTGAGAAGCATCCAGCTCCTCTGTTTGTTTTTTTAACTCTCTCACCTTTACAGGAGAGTCAAAGCAAGAGTACCAGACACACGATCACTTTTCCACAGGGTTTTGAACCTGTTACAAAAATTAATATAAAATCACTGCCCAGTTACAAAATTTTATAGCAGGTTTTAAAAAAGTGATTTAAGAAGAATCTCAAACTCTTTTGGATTATATAAGCATTAGTTTTCCTCTTTTTTATATAATTTCTATTACTTTTCATGGAACTTTGCCATTACATGTAGAAAGATCAGTAAACAAGCAAAACCTTATTTACAGAAGAGGGATAACATTGTACAAGAGTTCATATTAGACTGAGACCACAGTAATTTCCTAGAACTGTATTTAGATGAAAGAGTCTGGGTTTTTTAGTGGTTTTGGCCTCAAAACCCTTCCCAAGGGACATGTACAATTTAGCTGTGTTAAAAGTCTCCTTTAGATTCAGGAGCCAAGAAGATACAGTCATCTCTTTTTGCTAAGGGCCAGTGTCCAGGTTTTGGCGACAAAACCACTTTCCTCCCAAGCGGTGTCAGCCCTGAGTCATATCTGCTCGCCACCGGCGCCCACTCTGCCATCATACTAATGCAGCCGCAGAGGTCACTGCTGTCCCGCGCAGGGGAGAGAACAAGCAGGCACCTTGGTTGCCGGACGCTACCAATTCCTCAAATTTCCATGCTTCTCAGCCTGAATAAGGCCTCATTATGCACCGTTTTATTGCTGCAAGTAACACTGCACACTCTCAGCAACAGGAACAAAGATTTTGGTGAAAGCAAGTTTATTTGTTTGAGAGGGGTTTTTTTTTCCTCCCCTTAAAAATAATTCTCCCTGTTACTAACTATGAACATTCCTCTCCAGTCCTCAGGCAGCCAAAACACACATTAGGTCTTTTCGAAAAACTAAGTTGTGTGCAGTGAAGTTATTAACTGCTGGGAGAGGCAGGAAAGTTCTTTTACAGCTGTTCATTGATGCAGTGAAAGTCACCTCACACTCCTTCGCCCTTTCTGGATCCTGCAGACTTCTGGAGTAGTCCGAGAAAAAATAGAAACCTCGGCCAAAGTAGTTACACTGCTTCTTTAGACGTGTTTTCTTTGGGTTCAGACCTCAGCCTCTCAGCCAGCAATTTTTGTCCCTAGTGGAAAATTAAAAAAATGAGAACACCAGGTTTTTCTGCTTTTCAGGAATCTAGGGAACAAACATGAGTTTCTAATGCATTTGCAAAAGACATGAATTCACCCCTATGCCCCAGTGCCCTTTGGGATCACAGCTATTTTGAGAAAATAAGGTCCTGAACCGCCTTGTCCGCACGCAGGGTGCCAAGGCAGCACGCTCTGGTGGCACCAGCGCCGGGCCCACGGCACTGCAGACCCGTGGCCGGCACCGGGCCCCACACTTGCCAGCTGCCTCGGCTCCCGGAAACATCCCGTGCAGGCACCTTGGACTGTGTCGGCTACTCTGGTTTCCAACAGGTGCACGTTAAGACCTGTTTGAAGCAATTGGCTAATGTCCCAGTGCAGACAAGGCCAGAATTAATTTTCTCCAGTTAATTTATGAGTCCACATTTTTATTCTAATACTGCATACTGATGCTTGGGGACCAGCAGGTGCACTTAATCAGTACATAAACCACAGCCCATCAGTGCTGTCCCTGCTCAGTCCTGCTCCCTCTAGCACGAGCACGCCATCCCTCACCCCAAAGCCACCACTTAGGTTTCATTCCTCTTCACCTCTGAAACGGCACAGACAGGTGATGAAGAGCCTGGCACTCACCTTGACCCAGACTCGAAGCTTCATCAGACTTTCTCAGCAGGAACAGTCAGGCTTGAAATGAGAGGTAATGCTTGGCAGGTGCTCCCACGAGACCGGCCAAAAATAAATGCACTCGCCAGTTAATTTCCACCCTTGTACTACTAACATTTCTCCTTTAAGAGCACAGCTAAAGCATTTGATTTATGCAAGGTGAGGAGGCTCTTTATTTGTTTGCAGAAGCAGTACCAGGCGGAGCACACAACAGGGAATAGCCATACTAATTTTAAGCACCTGCACAGCATGCCCATGCTCCCCACACAGACAAGGGATCTTTTAGGGTGTGATTCAGAGCACTGTAATTAGGAACCTGCCTCTCACCATTGATTATAGCGGAGTCTAGACATGTAATTTAGGAGAGAAATTACATACTTAAAATTAGATGGTGCAAATATCTCCCAGTCCATCAGTTCTGGAACGGACTGAGCGGAGGCAGCGAGCAGTCACAAGGAACGCCGTTGTGGGGAGCAGCGCTGGGTGCCCGGCGAGCAGCGGCACCAGCCTGTTTGCTACGAGCAGCCCTGCTCGGCCGCGTCCTCCTCCGCCGGCCGAGCCGCTGCAGGCAGTGATGGTGCTCGGCGAGCCGCACCGAACCCAGCCTCATGGCCAGGGTGGGAAGCAAAGACCTCCACCTCCTTCCTCGGGGCAGCTACAACATTTGTGAGCCAGCAGCCAGGCAGGGCGGTCTTGCAGTTGCAGCTCTGGCGCAGGAGCGGTGCAGGCAGGATGGGGATCCACCACGAGTGACTTACCCCAGCTGCCTGGCCTGCAACGCAGCAGTAATGGTGAGGTGATGAGCGCCTGTGACCACGAGGTTCCTGGAGCTGTGTCGGCCAAGGGCTATTTGTAGCCTTGCCCTCTCATAGCACTGCTTTTTTTTTCTTTCTTTTTTTTTTTTAAAGGAACCACTTGAATCATAACTCCAAGAATCAAGACTTCAAAAAACAAAGTATCTAGAAAATCTGACCAGATGCACTCCAGCTTCACAAGGGAATTAAAAAGACCCCCAAATTAGCCTATTTCTATTAAAAAAACATTGTTGTATTTGGAAATAGGGCTGTAAAACAACAGTATCTCGGGCTGGAGATGGACACAAATGGACTGTGATTCAGCCTCTGAAATCACTCATTTCAAATCGCTCATATAGTATGCTCATTTTCCATTACAGACAACTGTAGCAAGGCTATGCATTGCTACACGACAGCTCATTCTGCTTTTAAAACAGCGGCACTTCAGTAGCAGGTAAATTGATGCTTTTTATGTATCCATCACTTATCAAGGATAATTGATTAGTGCCTGCAAGGAGCACTGAGATCTAACGGATTAAATGTTCTGCGACCGCTAAATTATTTGAATAGATTTAGGAAGAAAAGGATTCTGAACCAGATTTGTGTTTGACCCAACATTATCTTCCTTGATCAGTGTTTCTCCTTCCCTTTAAACATTTTTTCCCTCGGAGAGACAAAAGCACGCCAAGCACAAGGAGCAGATTTTCCAAGGCAGCAGGAAGAGTTAAGCGCGATACCTGTCAAAACACGCCGGGGAGCGGGTGTGCTTTCCCACGGAAAGTTTCTCTTCGACGCTGTGCATTGCCCTGTTCAGCGGCTTTAATGTCTCGCGACCGCTCCCCAGGGCCGCCGCAGAGGCCCCAGCCCCCGCTCCGCGGCGAGCCCCGGCGCACAGCGCTGCACTGCTGGGCGGCGCCGCGGGGCCGCAACGCCGGCCGCCTCCGGCCGCAGCACCGGGAGCCCCGGGCGCCGCTGCCCGCCCGGACGCAGCCCCGGCTCACGCGGGCAGGGCTCCGGGCGCCGGGCGGGCCGGTCCCCAGCCGCAGCCGGCCGGGCGCAGCCTCCTCTGCAGCTGCGCTGCGCCCCGCGCACGGCCCCGGGCTGCCGGGAAGCGGGCGGTCGCGTAACGCGCTGCCGGCTTGCGGGTTTCGGCCAGCTCGGCGGTTGCGACGCGTCCCCGGCTCCTCCTGTCCTGCACTGCTCGGGCTTCGGAGCGCCGCGCTGCCCGGCGTTGCTGCCAATTAAACGCTACGTTCATGCACTTGGTCGTAATTATGGATCAACTCGCAGACGCGGGTGCAAACCCCGGGCTCGGGCGGACCGGCACGCGGTGCACCGCCGGGGCTTGCATCAGCTGCTGCGCTGCCGCTCCGCGCCGCCGGCTTGCTAGAGCCCGTCTAACTCCGATATAACAGCCGCTTACCCTCCTCCTCCCC
This sequence comes from Dromaius novaehollandiae, assembly GCF_036370855.1. Taxonomy (NCBI): domain Eukaryota; kingdom Metazoa; phylum Chordata; class Aves; order Casuariiformes; family Dromaiidae; genus Dromaius; species Dromaius novaehollandiae. The sequence goes on from NC_088108.1 coordinate 11,085,071, forward strand.
CCCCCCCCCCCCCCGGCAACCACCAGCGGCCTAGAAAGCCGCTGAAATGCAAATAGCTCGCGGAGAGGTTATTGGGGAACCGGACTGGGACGGTAGGAAACGTTGCCTGCTGGTTTCCTGCAGTTCGACTCGAGTGGGATTGTGATCCCGAGTTTTTCTTCACATAAGGAGGAGGAGAGGCAACACCGCGAGCGCACAGGCGGCCTCACACGGCAGCTGGACGCCACGTTAGCGTCTCGGTAACCTGGCGTCCTCGCTGCTCCCGTCCCCGGCGGCAGCGGCCATGGGAAGAGTTGCGGTGGAGGAGCCTGCCCCTGTGACGCCCCCGAGCCCTGCGCGACGCCGACCCCCTGCCGCCCCTCCAGCAGGTTTTACAGGCCTCCCCGGCAGGAAGGCTCGCGCCAGGCCAGGCGCCGCCAGCTGCAATCTTCTGCTTAGCCGCAGGGCAGATCAGCAGCAGAGCACCCAGCACCCACGTCTGCGAGCCCTGACGCTTTTAAAGAGCACCGTGACTCCTGCTGCACGGCCCCTCTGCTCCCTCTCCGCAGGCGAGGCTGCTCCCCGGGGAGGTGGTGCTCGCAGCACGGACGAGGCACGCGGTGAGGAGGTCCCGGCCGCCGCCCCACCACCGGCTGCAGCAGCCGGGTACCGGGACAAGCCGGACATCCTCCTTCCCCACTAAGACTTCAGGAATTCCTCCTAAATCCAGGCTGCATCTTCATCCTCCTTTCTCTAGTGAAACTACCTACAAATAACAGCGAAGAAGATGCTGGCCATATTATTAAGCATTCCCCCCCCCTTCCCAGTTCAGCGGGGATGTAGAGGGGAGGCACAGGGCACTGAGAAGGGGCAGCTCCTCTGGCTCGGCGTGGAGGGTCTAGGGCAGCCTGCGCCTACTCGGAGCAGAGCCAAACTCTTCTTGGCAGTGGCGTGCAAGGCGACAGGGTGCGATGGCCAAAGAAACGGTTTGGGAGGGCCGGGCTGGACACGGGCCATCTCCCCCACGGGGAGGCAGCGCAGCACTGCCGCAGGTCACCGGGCGAGGTGGCGGAGGCCCGTTGTCCCCGGAGGGTGTCAGCTCTCCGCCCGACAGAGCCCCGGCTGAGGTGACCCGGTGCCGGTGCGCTCCGCTGCGAGGGGCGTTTGGCCCAGAGACCTCCAGAGGTCGCTTCCAGCCAACATTTCCACGGCTCGCTCATCTCTGTACCCAAACCTGGCACCGAAGGGTTAAACCCCAGCACGGCCCTGCGGCAGAGCCCCCGCTGGGGAGCGGCGTCGGGGTGCGGGGGCGCGGGGCAGGGCTCCTGGGGGGCCGGGCCCCCACGCTGGGCCCCCACGCTGGGCCCCCACGCTGGGCCCAGACAGGGCTCGGCCAGGGGCCGGCGCAGGCTTGGGGCCTCCCCTCGGGCCTTCCCGGCGCCCGCTCTGGCTCACGCCGCGGGGCCCGGCGGGGGCACCCACGGAGGCAGCAGCCCCGACGCCGGCTGCGCGCCCCGGGGGCGGCGGGGGCGGCCGGGAGCGCTGCCGCGGGCAGGAGGCGCCGCCGCCCGGGGTCCCGGGGGCGGGGGGGGAGGTGGCGCGTCCCGCCCCGTCCCGCCCCGTCGGAGGCGGGCGGCTGCGCCCGCGGCAGACGCGCAGCCCCGCCGCGACATGGCCGGCCGCCGCCTCCTGGGGCTCCTCGCCGCCGCCGCCGCGCTGCTGGGCGCAGGTAAGGCGGCACCGCGGGGGCGGCCGGGGGCGGCCGCGGCGCTCCGCGCGGGCGGGGGCGGCCGCCGCGGCTCTGCGCGCGGAGCCGCCGCCGCCCGGGCCCGGCCCGGTCCGGCCCGGTCGCCCCGTCGCGGGGAAGGGGCCGGCGGCGGCGCAGCGCCCCTCGCCGCCCCCTTCCGCCGGCCCGCGCCGCGGCACCGTCCCCGGGGGGGCGCAGCCCGGGGGACTCCGCGGGAGGAGGGACCGGGGGCTGCACCCCGCCGAGGGGGTCTCCGGGAGGAGATCGGGGGGGGTGCACCCCACCCGGGGGTCCCTGGGAGGAGATCGGGGGGGGTGCACCCCCTGAGGGGGTCCCTGGGAGGAGATCGGGGGGGATGCACCCCCTGAGGGGGTCCCTGGGAGGAGATCGGGGGGGGTGCACCCCACCCGGGGGTCCCTGGGAGGAGATCGGGGGGGATGCAGCCCACCCGAGGGTCCCCATGAGGAGACTGGGGGGGATGCACCCCCTCAGGGGGTCCCCGGGAGGAGATCGGGGGGGATGCACCCCCGGGGGGCTGCCCGGGAGGAGGTACCAGGGGGATGCATCTCCCCGATGGGGTCCCCGGGAGGCACTACCCTGCAGGGAGGATGCAGCCCCCGGGGACTCCCCAGCGGGGACACCCCCAGCGGGATGCACCCCCAGAAGCAGTCTGCCTGGCCAGGACACCCCCCGGAGGAGGCCCCCCCGCGGGGTCACCCTGGGGGATGCCCCCCCCCCCGGGGTCACTCTGCAGTCCCGCCTGGCGCTGGAGCCCGCAGGCACCGGGACGCTTGCCAGGGCACGGCCTGCCCGGAGCCTCCCCTCTGCCATCCCTTCCCCTGCCCCGGGGCGAGGGCCGCGGGGGGCCGCGGGGGGCCGGGGCACGGGCCCCTGCGCCCCCCCCTCCCCCGCCGGGGCTGGCCCCCTCCCGCGCAGGTGTCCGCCAGCGGCGCCAGCTCCACGCCTGTCATTAGATGGCAAGGCGTGATGGTGTAGCATCTCGTAATGCAGCATATGCCTCTCTGGGAGAAAATGGCACAGCGCTGCTGAAATAACAGTGAATCGCGCTGGAGGTATAAGGGTTCCCCGCAGCACGTGCCTGAAATAATCCAGAACAGAGGCAGCAGGAGAGTTGTCATAAAAGGAGCTTGGTTTTGGTTTTGTTGCTTTGCGTACAGGGCTGCTGGATTCGTGGATGCTCAGTACGACCCAGATTGCTTGGGCCATAGTTTTAGGCGGGCTCCCTTTCAGTCGTGCTGCTATCTCTGCACGTCAGAATGGCCTAACCCAGAAATCTGTCCCAGCTGCACAGGAGCTAATAGGATGGAAAAAAACAAGGTTTTTGTGTCTCTTTTTTTTTTTTTTTTTTGGATATAAAATCAATGCAAACCTTATCACTTGCAACTCTTGCCTTTGTTTCCTTTTTTTAGAAAAAATGTGCTCTTAAGAATCTGTTTCCTTTTTTAAGGAAAAAAAGGGTACTCTTAAAGGCTGTACAGACAAAATCGATGGCAATTATGTAAAAGGCCATGGAAAAATGTGCTAAACAAATCGGTATTATTAGGTAGGAGGCACCCATCAAACACAGATCTGACTGAGACTCTCGGCATCAACACGCAGACAAAAGGGGGCTAAGGGGGGTGTTTGTGGTCGGAAGGGACGGGGCTCACCGTGAATCAGCCTGGGACTGCCCGCCATCCGCGGGAGGTGCTTACCTGCTTGTGCATCACGAAGAGTAGTGGTACGACATCAAGTTGCTTATGCTCGCTGTTTTAATCTCTGCGTTTTAAATTGATGGACGTGAATTTTGACAGACTGAGCTAAGAGATTGGGTATAAAGACCTGGGTTTAGATGAAAATGAAAGAAATACTGATTAGTCAGCAGCAAAGCTGTTTGCATTTGGTGTTGGCTTTCACACAGACAAAGACAAATGCTGCTCTGTCTCATTATTTAAACACTGGACTGCAGTGGACAGATTTTAAACATTCTTTGCTATATTTGCATCAAAAGCAATGTCATCAAAATGATCATAAATTGCTCCTGCCCGTGCGAGGCTTCACAGGTAATTGCACAACGTTCAGTTCAGCTGCTTTCCGTTGCCTCTCCGGGGGGATAGCCGTACGAAGGCGAGTGGGCCCTGCGCCCACAAGCTGCCCTGCGCGGAGCCCACGCCGGGGGCTGCTGCCGGCCGTGGCTTCGCCTCCCCAGTTGCCCGGGCCTCCTGCTGCCTGCGCGGGGGCTGCGAGCGGCACCGGCCACCGCGGCACGCGGGGCCCTCGCTCACGGAGGACGGACGGACGGACGGGGCTCTGCGCTCGCGGGCGCCTTGCTCAGAGCTGGGTCTGCTGCTGCAGGGACCGCGGCTTCTGGCGCTGAATAGCTTGTGACCAGCTCCGGTCTTCTAGTGCTGACAACAGCCATTCAGATAGGATGAACAAGGCCCCGAAGGAGATTAGCTTTAAAAACTGACATTTGCAAAGTAATAAAAACCAGATTTCTTCATTGACTGTATTCCTCCAGCTTCTTCCTTCTTGCCCTCAAGCACTTCTTCCAGCGCGTGCTGACAGCTGGTCCCCAGGAGCCCTGTCCGTCTTTTACAGGCTCCAAAGTTTACCGAGAGCAGAGGAGGGCGAACTAGACTACAAAATCCGTGTTTAGCATGATCAGCCGTGAGCACGTGAACAGTACGCGTCTCGGCTGTGGCTGCCCGCTAAAGTAGACACAGAAAGGCCTCATGTCTTAATTGAAAAAATATGGTAGGTTTTTGGTTTCTCGTAGGTCGAATCCCATGCATTTCCCTTCACGTGGGACTGTGCACTTCAGCGCCAGCTGGGTTGTCCCAACATCCATGTGTGCTCATCGGGGGGGTTCAAAATGCAAGACAGGCTGGTCTGCCTGTGTCTTCACAACCGTGCTGTTTCTGAAGCACCGGCACGCGTGTAGGGGGGCAGAAAGCTCTTACAGCTGAGGAGCAGGGGTAGGAGACACAAGACGTGCATTTGTGCCCTTGCTTTGTTAAAACACGGCTGGTGGTTCAGGTCTCCAAGGGCTGCCCGTGCCCTTCGTCCCTGCCCCACGTGGCATGGCTGTGTGCAGTGCCTGGGCGGACGGGTGGCTTTCAAACCTGCCGCGCTCCGTCCTCGCTCGCCGGGCACTCGGCTGCGTGTGTTCACAGAGGTGCTGGAAATTGTATTGCCCACAGAGTACCAAGGGATTGCACAGTGCCGCTGAAATCCAGCCTACCCTCACCCTGCAGCGCGGGGGCAGGAGTGCTGGAGCTGAGGCTCTGCAGGAAACCCGGAGGCTCTGCAGGAAACCTGGAGGCTCTGCAAAGCCCTTTCGTTCGAGGAGGAGCTGCGGCCGGATGCCAGCTTTGCCTCAGAGCCCAAGATCAGCTAGTGATCTTTCTAAATGCACAGATTGGTGGCTTTTTTAGAAAGAAGTAAATAGTTACGTTTGAGTCAGCCAGGGCTAGCCAAATGTTTGTCCAAAACGATAAGGAAAACGTTCAAACAAGGAGCTTTCCACTGTTTCTTGTCTCTCCGTGTCTCTCTGTCTCCCCTAAGAAGAGCGAGAGCGGCGCTCGGGGTGCGTGCGGCTCCACGGCAGTTCTGCCCGAGGGCACGGTCGCTGCTGCTGCGGCACCGCCGGGGTCCCCCCCAGCCCCGCCGGAGGGGCATGCCCTCATTTATCCTCTGGATCCTCTCAGAAAAACCAGAAGAAAAACTTCCATGCTTACAAGCCAGTAGTGCAAATACCTCCAAAGTTGCCGTGTCAGCAGTGACACACGCAACTTTTCGTATCATCATCCCGTACCTTAATAGATGGCATCTCAGAGATCACCTCTCCTCTCAAGTGTGACTACAATATCCCGCCAGCAATTACAATAATTACTTAAATGTGAAAGTAATATTAGACAGTATAATTAGCTATTTATAACTGTTGCACAGATGGCTGCAGTCACTGCAGGCAGCTCCTCTCCATGCGCGCGTGCAGCAGTGGCCAATCAAGAGAGCAGATAGGGGAGGAAGGCGCCAGCCCCTCTCCAGATGTTCGCGCAGGTGTGGGGGCTCCCCCCGCCCCCGGGCAGCCAGGCAAGGCAGCTGGCGGAGAGGGCGGTGCCGCATCCGCACGGGTGCCCTGCCAGGATCGCCTCCCGCGCTCGTGTCGGCAGAGCTGCAAGCGGCGGCGTTCGCAGCGGAAGCAGAGACCTTCACTGGGCATTATTGTCGAGACAGAACTAGGTAGCAGCACTGCTGAAAACATTCACATTTGGTAAAAGTCTTAGTTATAGTACATTATTATGTTATTAAATTTATAATTACTAGGTATCACTAGCAAGTCAAAGTAATATATTTAAAGAATAATTTTTACTTTGATAGTGTCTTTAGTATATATGATGAAGTGGGAGAAGCTAAATTGGGTTTCTTACATACTATCTCTGATCTTTGAAAAAATATGCATTAATTAAATGTGCCATGCCTGGATATTTATATACAGAGCTTTGGAAATAATTAATTTCCATAGGTAGGTATGCTTCTGTTTCAGAACTTCCTCTTCCCCTAGCCTCATGATCCTTAGGCTTGGAAATGGCCATTTACCTGTTTGGTTGTGGGGTTTTTTCAGTACAAAAATGTAGGGTTTTTTTCCTGTATCTGTTGCAACCATTTCAGCCCTTAAAGCATATAAAACAGAACTGTCTATTGATCTCCAGTGTTGACTAGAATAAACTTTTAGGGCTGCTCATCTTAAAAACAAATTTGTTTCTCCTTAGAAAAATATCTCCTGAAGGTTTATGGCATTAGCTTTACAGCTGACTAAAGGAAAAACTGGGTTTTATTAGGCAATGCTTCTGAAGCCAATTTAATAATAAAACATATGTTTAATAAGCTACATAACACTGATGGCAAAGAGAAAACCTTTGCAATAATTCCTTTGTAACCTGTTTGACTGATATAATTCACAACTGGTGAAAGAACTTGAATACAACAAAATCAGAAGATGAATGTTGCATATCAAAAAGCAAAACATGAAAGGACTTTTTTTGAAAAGGGAACTTCAAAGTTGGGGATCCAGATGCTGGATTTACTAGCTGTGATTTGGGATGCAAGCACGAGAACGTGTTTGCTGAGCGAACAACACTCTTGAGGAGAAAACAGAGAGGCCCAGTGAGGAAGGCGTGGGAAGCCTTGCCAAGGAGAGGCGGGCACTCTGTGAACACTGGCACTGATTTCACCGGAGCTGCGTAGGGCCAGATTTGGCCTAGGTCTAATGCAAGCTTAGCTTACAGGTGCTCTATGGATGAAGTTTGTGCTAATGCTTTTACAGCATTGTCTTGTAATCACTGGGAAATCCTTTTTCATTGCTTTCCAGAACAGTCTGGAAAACAAAATTATTGTACTAGGAGTATTGGGGTGACAGTCTATGAATACTGTCGAGGTGAGATTTGTGGAGAGAGAGATAATATCTTTTGAAAGACTGATGCGAGTAAGGTGAGACGCAGCATTGCCAGGTATCGCACAAAATGAGCCCGTTTTGATCTGCCGTCCTCGCCATGCCTCCCCCCAAGCATTTCCCTATGGAGGAGCAGAGCCCCTTAGACACGTTCCTCCAGGGGCTGCAAGGCAATGTATGGACTTGCTCCCACCAGCTGCTTTCCATAGGCCCATGGCAGGATCCCGGGCGTCCACAGCCGCGGGTGGAAAACCTCAGCGGTTCCCCTCCTGCTCGGCCGGGAGCGGTGCCGTGGCGGCATGACAGGTTATGCTTGGAAAAGCCAAAGGAAGGAGAAGAGAGGCATCTGCAAGATGTTGGACGGGGCGGGGAGCAGGGAGAGGATGGTGCTGGGAATGCGTTGTTGGGCGTCTTGGCGCGAGGCGGGCTGCGCCGAGCAGCTGGGATGGGGAATCCTTGCCAGCGAACAAGGTGCTGGGAAAAAAGAGTTGCTCAGCATTTTGCACACGCTTTGAAATGCAGCTTTTGCTGAGAAGCTTGTCAGAGAAACTTGTCAAAGTTGGAAGATGGTGGTGCAAAACCGCTTCAGAAGGGCGCGTTGGTGGTTGCGTGCTCGGCAATGACTGTGGCCCGGGCCGCGGCAGGGGAGCCGCAGGGAGACGCGCAGGAGCGGCTTCTGGCTGCAGCCACGGACAGCGCGGTGGGTGCCCAGGCTGCAGAAGGCAGCTGCGTTTCAGATGTCGCCCCGTGACCGCGACGTGCCGCCTCCCTGCTCTGGGTGCTGGCACCCCGAGCTCACGCAGGCGCAGCGATCGGTACCCGCCACTCGCGTGCGGGGCGCCGCCGTACACCTTCAAACCGCGCGTGCAAAGCGCTCGGGGCAGCAAGCTGCGCCCACGCGCCCACGCGTCCCCCGCGCCCACACATCCCGCACGCTCTCCGGAGCATCGGTCCCTCTATCACCATCACTGAGCTCTCAATTTTCCCTACAACTCTCCTTCCTATCTTAAATAGCACAGCCTAACAGGAGCAGCACATCCCAAGTGATGAACCAGCGTTTTTACCCTGCAATTCCCGATTTACCTACTTTTAACTACAGCATCTTCTCTTGATCTTTATCTGATGAGGGAAAGCTCTTTCCGCTGGGAATCGGGTGATAAGCATTTCCTCCCCCCCCCCCAGCGCGCTCTGGACTCCCGCATCACTGGCGCTGCTGTCAGCCGCTCTGTGCCGGGTTAGGAACAAAACACATCCATGTCACAGTTTGTTGCCTAGTTTATAAACAGTTGTGTTTGGCCCTAGGCGATTTCATAGTCATTACTTAACGTATAAGCACAAACCAGGTGGCTAATCTGTATGTTAACCATACCTGGTAATGATGCTGTGTAATTACGTTGCTTGGACAGCACACGGAAAATGTGAAAACACCCAAGTGTTCAGCCCTGCACATAAAGTCAGAGTAAGGAAAAAGAACTTTTCATGTCTTCTCACCTTCGCTAAAGATGGCAAACTGCCTTTCCCCCGTGCTGCTGAGGAGCTGCAGGCTGGCTTGGGCCACCGGCCAGGGCTCCGGAGGAGCCTCAGGAGAGCATCCGCGTTGCCTGGGGCAGCATGCACAGGAGCGGGGGGGAACGAGCCCACGGCCTGGACACTGGGGTGACGTTCTGGGGTCTTCAGCAACTTGAGAAAGTCACTTGTAACCACTGCCTAGCCTGTTTGGTGAGGCTGGGGTTAGTTTCCCCTGCTGAAGGTTGGGGAATAAAAAAATGATGCCTTTGACACCTCCTTCCCCTTTTTAGGTACAATAAATTGTTCTTTCTTTAAAAAAAAGCAAAAGAGTGAAAATAAGATGCAGCTTTCTTTCCCTTCTGTTGTGCTTCTGAATTATTGGGGGCTACCTGTCGCATGTCCCAGCGGCTCGGAGAGGCTCTGAGATCTCCTTGCCAGGGTCAGAGGCAGATTGACCAGAGAGACTTAAACAGGCTTCAGCTCTCCCTGGCACAGTGTACTGACACCAGACCTGGGGATGCAGTAATCCGCACGCTTTCCCCATCTTGATCATAGGTACGTCTGGGCCTGGACTCGGGCGCTCTTCAAAAAGCAAAGAACCTTAAATATTTGTGCTTAGAAACCTCCAGCCTTTTGCTCCGCATGCAGTTCATCTAGAGACTAATTGAAAGCAGCTTTCAGAAGAGGTGAAATGCTGCAGCAAAGACCTCTTTTTGACATAAATCTCAAAGAACAATTATCTTATTAAAGTTGCTTAGAAAATTTGTCACCCACTTTAAGTGTGGAGATGTCAGAGAGCCTTAGAAATCTTGAAAGCTTTGAATGTTGATACAAAAGAAAGTCATTTTGATTGGCACCTTGTTTTGTCTGAACAGGGGTGCTTAATTTCAGATCAATTTGGGGTGGGGGTGGGTGCAAACAGACCTAAGGAAACTTTCTGTTTCACATGGGCTCCAGAGAAAAGATTGTGCTGAATCGAAGAAAATTACACCTGGGGAGTAGGAGTAGAAGGAGAGGCAAGTCAGGCCTGTGGCTCCAAGTCATCCGGTAGGAAACCCCAAGGCAGACCTGGGCTTTCCTGGCTCCCGGGAACGTTACCTTGGCAGGGCTTGGCTTTTTGTTCTCAGCTGCTGGGGGTTGCTGCTACCATCCAGAGGGCCTTTCTGCCTGGAGATACTGTCCTCCTGACACGGGGAAGCCATGCGCCAATTTGTGCTCGCTTGGAGAGCGGGGCCATCAGGCTGGCCAGGGTGAGAAGAGCTGTGGACCTCCAGGGCTGGCGTGTCCTGCGGAGCTGAGGTGGTCCCATCCAGCCTGATGGTCTGCCCACCGCCCGGGCCAAGGCGTCACGCGGCTGATCAGACCCTCGGCTGGTCCCATGCCCTGCTGGCTGCTCTCGATGGTGCAGTTCATGGCTCATGACTCTGCGTGTTCACGTTCACCTTGGGGCCACCCCCCCGCCTGAAGCACCGCGCAGGGTAGCAGTCAGACGACAGGCGGTGCCGAGGGACCTGCGCAGTGCCGTGAGCGCCGAGGCCGTTGCACGGCTCGGCCAGCCGTGGGAGAATACGGTCCCCAAGGCGTCGGAGACCCGTGCCGCCTTGCTGCGGTTTGTAGCGAGCGCTGTCACATCGAGCGGCCGAAGCCAACGTGACGTGACACGTGGAGCCGGCTTTTCGCTCCCCTCCTTCCACCTTGCAAGTGGCTCTGGGTCGGGTGCCCACCAGAAGCAGCTGCTGCACAGTGGCCCGAGGGCGCTCACTGCCTCCCCTCCGGGATCGGACGTGTTTGCGAGGGCAGCGGCGTGGTGGCACAGGGCCAGCTGGCGCTTCGAGCCCCCTCCCGCGCTTGGGCTTGCTGGGTCACCATGCTGACACTGGCACTGCAGAGCGGCAAAACAAGCGGAAACGCACCGTCTCCCACCAGGAGCAAATTCGCATCTGCAGGTTTCGGTCCCAAAGCTGAAGGATAAAAAACCATTTGCCACGCTGATACATCCTCTGCGTCGGCAGACGCATGTTGGTTTTAAAAGCAAAATGAGTTGGCAGGTAGGCTCAGTGCCCAGAGGGACCAAGCTATTCAGCTAATTTCCTCTCTCCTAATTTTTTTAATAAAATTTGGAATATAGTAGTGTCTGTATTTTTTAATCAGGAGGTCTGAGAGCAGATAAAAGAGAAATGTTGGGAAGGAGGAGAAAGTTGAAGCAAGAATTTAGCACAGACAAACATGTCTGGCTTTGCGGGGGCTTTCTGTCCCTCCAGGGACCGTTTGGCTGATCCCCAGGGATTTGGGGTTTTTGGAGGTGAATGCGGGGCTGCCTCGCTCCAGCAGGCTGGTCACATCGCTCTGACTCCTGTAGGCGCAGCTGGGAAATGTCAGCTGTCATCGCTTCTTGAGCTGCCGAGTTGAGGGGAACAGCAACCTGATGGGAAAATTGATCTTCTGGCAGGCGAGCTCAGAGCAGGTGTGCTTTCACATGTTGATGTTGCACGTGAAAATTTGGGCGGGAGAGGCCAGCACCTTTCCTGAACGCTCAACTTTCGGAATTTCCTTGTGCTATCCGTGCGGGCCCCGCAGCTGCACTGCCTTTCCTGCGAGCCCATCACTGGATGCAGCTGCTGGGCTGAGGTCTGTACAGGCAAGTGCCTGTCCCCCGGGGTTTTAAATCTTTATGTGAATGAGCGAGGAAGACACTGCTAGATGGCAGTGGCTGAGAAACTCCTCCCCATGGTCCTTTCTGTCTGCTCTCTGGCGAGGGACCTGCTGGCAGCTCGCAGCGCTCCCCCGGTGCTCTGGTGCAGCCCTCAGCGACCCTTCAGCGTGGTGCAAGGCAGAGGGACAGTGGTCTGTGCTGCGAGGCCTCACCCACAAGCATCCCTGGAGCATTCACCAGGTGGTGGGGAAATTCACAGTGAGGACTTGCTTTTGCCTGGTCACTGGGAGGCTGTTTCTTCTAGCATTACTGGTGCTAAGATGTCCGCGGAGAGAAAGCCTAGAGTCCACCAAATGAAGCTCGGTTTTGTTGGTCTTGTTTGCCCTGTGTCAGCACCCACCTACTCTTGCTGGTTGCTAAGTGCCTCAAGTGCTGCCACAGCTTGACCACTGTGTGCACGGTGCATGCTCTGTCACGTCCAGTGACGGTGACACCCCAGCGCAGGAGCTACAACCGGAGTCCTAGGAGCTGTGTCAGTCAACGTGGTGAGGTCGGGGTAGCTCTCTGGGGACCTGTGCAGGAGTGTGCCCTGCAGGTTTCTCGACAGGGAGGTTCCTTGCCCATGTGCTGGTGTGCTTCTTGGGAGAGGAGGTGGTTCCCATCTTCTTGTTGCTCCAGTTGAGGCTCTGTCGTGCCTAGGGCCATAGGAGATAGGCTGCATGAGGGGGTGAAGCTCAGTTTCCCTTGTGATGTTGTGATTAGCAGCAGAGAGGATAAGCCCAAATAGAAATTACTGTCCTGGAGGCAATAATCTGACCAGATACAACTGCTGGGAGCCTCTGAGGGAGGTGCGGGGCAGAAGGAACAGTGCCAAGGCAGCGTGGGGTGCTCTGCACGCACCGCCAGGCCCTTGGGGGCAGCTGGGCATCACCCAGAGCAGCTGCTGGGCTGCTCTGACATGCTGGAGCATAAAGGCTCCTCGTGCGCGTCTGGCTCAAGGAAAGGCACAACCAGTCCAGCAGAGGGAAGTCAGAGTCAAGAACTGAGCCCAGACTGACTCCTGCAGAGGAGGCTGCTACATGTTGGGAAAGTCCGGGTGGATTGCTCCTCAGTAAGCCACCGTGATCCCCCGGTGCGAGGCTCGGACGTTCAACTGAGGTCTGAACACGGCACAGTCAGGAGATGATGAGATGTCACGGGCCCTGCTCGCTGGGAGGACCCAGCCCCAAGTGCACAAGTTTGGATAGCGCCGTTGCTCCAACGGGTGGAGAGGAGCCTGGGTCCCTGGCGGGCAGTCCTTGCTGTAATTTTCTCTGCATAAAACACCCCTTGGCTACTGGATGCATAAAAGAAGTTTCATCCCATGTTGGTGCTCTAGCGCCGATGCCATTTCAGCTACGTACTGTGCTTCTCCGGAGCTAGGGACGAAGAACAGTCAGAAAAAAAAATAAATTATTCCTAGTAAGCCCTGAAATCAAATTACAATGGACATCCTGTCGTGCAGCTGCCCCAGCATACAAAAATACAGGACTATTCTGTGGCTTAAACTCCAAGTGGACCCGGGTGCCTTGCTCTGAACAGATGAGCCGCTGCTGGCCGAGGGCTGCCCGGCCCGCGCCGATGCCGTCCCGTCGCAGGGTGGGCGTCTGCCGCGGTCCCGTCTCTCGCTCCGCGGCTCCGGCAGCCCAAGGAGAGGGCGCCAGGCACCCCGGCAAAACGCGGGGTTTGCTGGACCGCATGCTTCTGGTGCTGCGGCCGCGGCGGCCGGCATGCCGGGGTGCCTGCGGGTCAGCGCGTCCACACGCAGGGGAGCTGCGCGGGTCACTGCAACGAGCTGTCGCTTTGCTGACTTTAGCAGAGGTTTTTAAGCATTTCTCTTAATAGGTTTCAAACAGAACCACCATTAGTCCCTCCACAAAGAGAAAGTCTTCATTATGCAAATTCTCATCTTAAAGCTTTATTCATGTGCTTCCTGGCAGGCTTTCCTTTAATCTCAAGAGCAAGATTGCTTGGAATTACCATATACCCGTGTTAATTGCATAAAAAAGTACAGCAGAGGTTGTTTTTGCCATAATCAAGAGTGATTTTGATTAGTACTTCTGGAAATCAAAATGTTTTACTGAAAATGGAGAATGAGGACAGCAGCAGTGCGCAGTCCCCTGCAAGAAGACCCCGCAAGGTGCCCAGGGACGAGGGCAGGCGGCTGCATCCTGCTGCGCTCAGCCGTATTGCGAGCTGGCCTGGGCTGATGCGTGCGGCAGCGCAAGCCCACCGGGCGCGCTGGGGGCAGTGGCACTGCCATGCGTTTCTTCCCTGCTTTGCTTCCAGGCAGACCTCTCCTTGCACAGGAGGAGGATGGGGTCCCGCTCTCCCCACGCGGGCGCAGCAGCCTCCCATCGTTTCTTTCCCAGAATATATTACATCCTGCACTCCCCGGCAGCTTGCGGAAATCGGTGGCTGGATTCTGCCACAACAGCGTTGGCGCCTCTTTGGAGAGGAGCTCAGCTCCTCTGAGGTTGTCCTTCCTGCAAGCCTGGCCTAGCAGCGCCACTCGCCGAGCTGCCCTGCTGCCCGAAGGTGATGTCCCGGCTCCAGGAGACCTGCCATCTCTGCGTGGGTAGCACTGTGCTCCGCTCTCGGGAGGCAGCGAGCGCTGGGCACTCCGGCAGGATAAGGTCGCCTTGCGCAGGTGCAGCAAGCACCAGAGAAGCACGGAGCGACTGTGCCACGCGGGCACAGCTCCTGCACGAGGAGCCGCTGGCCCCGCCGAGGGACAGACCTGCTCTCTCAGCCCAGCTGCTCCTTTTTGTTACGCTTTTCTTTACGTACAGACTCCAACTCGGCAGGCGCAGGCAGGTGCGAGTGCGGACGCTGGCATCTGTGCAAGCCGCCCAGGCCAAGGGCAGCAGAGCTGCCCCTGATGGCAGCACCCTCCTCGCTAAAGCAGATGGGCCCAGGAGCCCTGAGAGCTATGTTTTTGGTTAATTTGGAAGCAACACCGCTGTGGACGGGGAGCACAGCCGGAGGAAGCCCGCCAGCGGCAAGCGCGCCACACTAAATTGAGAGGTTGGTTGCGGGGGAGATGCTGGTGCTTTCACTGCTGCTTGGCACAAGCTTTGCCCCTTCCCTCCTGCCCGCTGACTGCCGCGTTACACCTCAGTTAGGTGCATAAAGTCCAGCAGTGTGAATTACTCTCACCTGCCCCAGTGTCTGCTTTGCATTCTCCCTTAATCTCTTGGGCTGTCAATCTAGTACCTTCACAAGCTCTAAATTCCCAAGAAAGCTAAACACATACATATTTGCATAGAGAGATATGTAGGCTTGCACTAAAGATGGAATACATCTCTCTCCTAATATTGCATACGGCCTAACAATGTACTAGGTGTGAATTACGATACTATAATTCAAGCTTTGTCAAACAGCAAGGCTTAATTAGAATATATATATAATTGTAAAAACTAAAAAGCTGACGAGTACAATTGCACATTTGAGCTGCCTGCTACAGAAAATAATGAGGAAAGAATACATTAAGGCACAAAAAAAACTCTTCTACCTTCAAAGAGCAGTTAGCTCTGATTAAAAATATCCCTAGCAAAGCAAGGGAATTTGCAGAGAAGCCTTGAATCTACAGCGCTGCCTCTGCCATAACTCTCACCTCCCTGTTTTATAGCCTCCATCAGGGCAGCTGCAGGCTTGGCTGCAGCTCTCCCCCCTCGACTCGCAGAGCGGTGGAATTTGGGGGATTAATGTTACACAGCACCATGTGTCCTGGCTCAGTTTCTTTAGATTGCTGCTTTAAAGAAAAATACGGAAAAATGCATCCTGTTTGCCTCTTTCTCTCCTCCACCATAAATCCTACGGCCTCCTGGGCGCTCCAGCGTCAGCTGAATGTACAGCCTGTGGAAAACAGCCTTGATGCAGTGCCACAGAGTGCGGGAGCGCTTCGCGCAGCTCACGGCTTCCTCCCGCATGGAGACCGTCGTGCGGAGCAAGGTCTGAGTGCGTCCCGTGCACGTTTCCAGCCGGAGCGGAGCACCGGCTCCGGCTGCTGGCCTGACCGACCACACGTCTCTGAGGTTGCCCGTTGCCCCTCTCGGCCAAGAGCGGAGGGTAAGGCTCCTCCACCACCTGCCAGCTCCCCGGTGTACTTCAGACCCACAGGCTACAGAGTCTGCTATTTACTTGTTTGGTTATGCGAGTTGTTGGCCAGAGCCCCCGTGCCCAGCTCTGCAGGAACGGTACAAAAGCAGCGCATCCCAGACAGGCCAACGTGCAGGCCTTAGCGTCTAGCGCTTTCCTGGAGGAAGGGCTGAGATGGAGGACGAGCAGCTCTGCAGGAGCTAGAATACATCAAATACTGGGTTTCCATAGTCCCCACCTAACGTTAGACAACTCGGGTTTGTCTCTGTTGGTCTTTAAATGAACAAATAAGTGAGAAGTCAGCACTGTCCAGCACCTTCTAAAGGAAACGCCTCATTGGGTTTGCCTTCGGTGGAGCAGAGGAGCACAGAAACCCCAAAGCCTCCTCTGGATGTCAGCAGCCACTTCCCTGGCGGCTTCAGAAGAAAGGCCATGAGGCCAGGTCCCCATCCTTGTCTTTCCTATCACAAGGCCTGTGCTGAGGATAAATGTCCTGTCCACAGGAACAAGCAGTGCTCGGTCAGCACTGATGACTTGCTTCACTTTTCGGTGGGCCCTTAGTGCTGTGGTTTCAGTGCAAACATCCAGAGACAAGAATCCTTCCAAGAACTTGATGCAAGGACACAGGTAGAAAGGAAACCCAAACCTTTGTCTAGCAATAAACCCCATTAAAGGTCTGGTACTACTCACCAATACTGAATAATCGATGAAGAATGTTTTCCTGAGCCTTTCATATATCAGTGGTTTTACAGTCCTCTAAGAGGTTGTAGGCAGCTTGGGTCTATCCTGGGGGGGAATGAAGCGTGAACACCTGCGCTAACTTGGATGTTTAGCATGCGTTAAAGACAGATGCTTTTAAGCTTACTGACAGGCTGTGTTGTGGGCTATAATATGCAGACATGGGCCTTAGCTTTGCTCAGAGGGTATGCACGAGCCGTAATACAAGGATACTCTGGGCTATATACGGCTTATCAGAGGATGGGCTTTGGCAGCCCGGGCAGACTGACGCCCCGGTGGTTAGCGAGGCGGAGGCACCGCGGCGCCTGGAGGCAGTGATGTGCCGTGACACAGAGCGGGGAGCAGATCGGGGCTGCCGAATGCCGACCCCCTGCTATGAATGCCGGACAGCACTGCCTCCCCTGCAAGTGTGCTTACGAGGCAGACCGGCACACCAAGTATGCTGTTTGGATTTTAAGCTTCTGGTTGTGAAGCGCCAAGTTCACTGCTGCTTAATAATTTAGTAAAAGAGTGAGGAGAGGAGCGTTCAGCTCTCCTGTCAGAGCGAGCATGCGAGCTGCGTGCCTTTGATGGGAGCGCTTGGTTATTGATCCATAAAAGGTGTAATATCTCTATAACACTCTCTGCGTGAAATAAAGATGTTGTCAGCTTCAATTAACTAGCAATCTATTATTAATCCTTGCCAACACCTCGGGAATTCCTTGGTTTAAATTGCCCTGGAAATTGCTCTCTCTCGGTTTGCCGTGGGTAACAGTAAGAAAGCCCCGTGAAACGCGTTGTGCCAACTGCTGTAATTCGTAGGTAAGGTTTTAGCGGGGAATTAAGTGTTTCAGCACTTTTCCTCATCTTCATGGAAACCTGGCCTGAGACAGAGGACAACCTGACCCAAAGAGCAGCCTGACTTTGCGTTTGGCATTGAGCAGCCTCAGCGCAAGACAAGGCTGAGACCCTGCTGTATTGTCCACTGGCCTCCCTTTACACCTACCCACATTCCTCCCGTCTCCAAAAGCTCACCCGGGAGGTGCCTCCCTCCCTCCCTCCCGCGAGCCGGGCCGAAGTGCGGCACCGGGTGCCGCGTGGCTGCTGCTCGGTGCTGGCCCCCCAGGACTGCCCGTGCTGCTCAGGACACGCTTGCTGCCCTGCGCCTGCTCGCAGGCCGCCCTGCATTTGGAGGGACGTTTGGAAGAGGCAGGCTCGTCTTCCTCCCGGCACCTGCCCCAGGCCACCGCTGAGCCGGGAACCCCGCGCAGCGTGCCGCGCACTGCCGGGCAGCACGGGGAAGGGCTTCGGCGCCTGCCGCCATCCCCTTTGCACCGCGCCACTGCTGAGCCGCGGCAGGAAGTCCGAGGCGGGCGGAAAGCCCGGGACTGTCGGGGTTTGCGAGCCCAGCGGTGCCAGCGACAGCTGCCACCGTGCTTCGGAAAGCAAACCACATACACGTGTTGCCGCAGTCCAGCCCGGCCGCATGGCAGAAAGCCCCCACCTCCCTCCGGCAGCATTTCAGCAACGGTGTCACCCTCTGCAGAGGGTAAAACACAGCACGGGCCTGCTAATTGCATAACCTGGGTTTACAGCAAATCAGCACCCTAAACATCTATTTAAGCACTGCGAACAGAAAGAGGGAGAAGAGCGGGAAGGGAAGGCTCTCAGCATACAAATGCGAGTGTTGGTATTACCACCATAGTCCTCCTGCCGGGTAATGTTGCACTTGCTGCAAACCGCAGAGCCAGGAGGAACCGAAACGGAGCAGAGCGATGTCGCGTTCCCCTGAGCAGGAGTCACAGCGCTTCTCCCCCCGACCCCCAGCACGCCAGAGGCAGGCAGCAGTTTTCCCCTGCTGCCTTTTTTTTAAACACAGTTTAAAGTGGAAAACTGAGAACGACAGAGCCTCACCGATTCCCGCAAGCTGAATAAAGGCTGAGGAAAAAGCAGCCTTGCTGGGCAGGGGCGCCAGCGCCGGGCGCTGCCGGAGCAAGAGCCGGTCCCGCCTCACACTGCAGCCTTTTCACTAGTGATAACGCCCCAGAGGGAAATATTCTAGCAAAGGCAGGGCAAGGAGCAGGGTCCCGTGCAGGGGAAGGTTGGGATGCCAAGCGTTACTTGTTGCACTAGGTCTCTAATCCAGGGGCTCGTCGCTACATCTTGCTTCACGAATTTAGTGTGGTGACTGGCTCCACCTGCAACGGGGCACTTGCCTTCCGCCACTGATTTCCCTGGGCTCACGCAGGGAAGTGTTTGAATCCTTCATCTCAGTGAGAAACTCGGCTGTGAGCTGGTGCCTCTCTTGCACAGGCACACGTGCACCCGCAGCTCAACGCCGTGCACCACACCGTGCGAGAGCGGAGCACCCGGGAACTCCGAACCACGGACCCAGCATTTAAACCATTCCCATGTTTGCCAAGCTTACGTTTTAGCAGACAGTAAATGAAACACGGTGTGATGTGCAAATACCTGAAGCCAGAGCTGAATGTGTTGCAATACCTCGTGACCACTCTCTGTAGAAGTTTTTCGCTGAAATGCTGATACCTGCTTTCCGATGGACTAGTGCCTTTTCACTGTTATTGTCCTTGTCAGTAAAGCTCTAAATTTATTCATGAAGCAAGCTGGAGCTCAGGTGGCAATAGCTAAATCCATTTAGCAGTAGGAATAAGAGGAAAGCCATTTTAATGTTCTCTTGCAGTGCTGCAGTACTTAGCAAACCCAAAGGACATTAATTACTCAGCATGCTCTGAGATGTAAAAGCATGAATTTATCAAGACAAATATATTCAGAACTAGGGTAAGTCAACAGTAATTAACATGATGCAAAAAAAGTCAGGGAAAGGGAGGATTAGATGGTCCTATCGCATTAGAACACCACATAGTTTGGAGTCATCCCTGGGATATTACGAAGTGATTGGAGTTGTTGTAAGGCATCTTTAACGATAAATTTGCCGTCAGTTTGTCAGGTGTATTCCTTGGCTCGGGGTATGTTCCTAGTTTATATTACCAAGATAGTGATTCAGGCAGTATCTGAAATATTAAGTTGTGTGTTTGCCAGCCAGCTTCAGAATTTTAATATGAAATCTTTGATGCTGGAATGCACTTTGAAAGAAGAGGTGCGTGGGGTTTTGTTGCTTTTCACTGAATTTGTCTATGCTGTTCCAATATTTTCACGGTGTTTAGCAAACATATAATCGTGAGCACAGACACAGATGAGTGGCAGCTAGAGAGATGAATTGGTAGCTCTGCTTGACAAATTTAAGTGTAGCATGTGTTTTTATACCACATCCATTAGGGCAGACAAATGGAAAATCCAGAGATGACTGCTCTGCAATTTAACAGTCATAGCGTTCTGAGAAAGCTGATGTCTTCGTCAGCACTGATGATGGGTCAGGCTTAGAAAAAAGCAAAAAAAAACCCTCTACAAACTAAAGCAAATTGAGCAAACAAGTCTAGCCATGCTGTATTTAAGGGTAATTTACTTTGTGTGGAGCAAGTAAAACCTATGCTGTTTCTTTATCTCCAGGCCACGGGGATGACCTAGGTGACTTTAATCTAGAAGATGCTCTGTATGGCCTCACCACCAAACGACGTAAGTCAAATTTATTTATTCTTTTAAAGAGGAGAAAACCAACAGTAATTAAGAGATGTAATTATTCTTTGGGATCGTATGCAAACGGAGGGTGGCAGAGGGTTACAAGATACCTCATCGTCTCTACCGGGACAGACTCGGTTTCCATACTTGCCACAGCTAGAATTAGCAACATTCCCCTAGAAGTTACTTGCTAACACGTTAACTTTGTTTTGTGATTTTAGCCGGCACATTGCAGAGGTATAGTGTTATTTTGACATCACGACGGCACTGAACACTGCTCAGGGGGCTCTCGACCGCTTGCACGCATCAGTAACATCAAGTAACACGTATTCTCGGCTTTGCCTGGAGGTTAACGCATACCGTTTCTCTTCCGGCTGGCGAGGGCGGGCTGGGGGCTGTTCGCAGGATTTGTGCACCACGTCGCAGCTGTCCTCTCCCTGCTGCCAGGCGCGGGGGCCGCTCCGTCACGGAGCCCGGCCGTGCCCGCCTCCCGTGCGCATCCCCAGGCCGCCCCGTGCGGCAGCCTCTGCAGGCACCGTGACTCGCCCAGCAGCCGCCCGTTCCCGGCACCAGTGATCCGCCGTGCACGGAAGGAAGCCTGCACAGGGAAAGCACCTTCCTTTTGCAGATCAAGTTTCTCTCGCGCTCCCAAATCCCCTCAGGAGAGGCGCTGAGCTGTCAGCCCCACTGCAACCGGGGAAGATCAAACCGCACTCGGCCATCGCTTTCATTTGCTTATTTTCAAATGTAACCTGCCAGTTAAAGGAAACCCATTTCCAATGGGGATACCTTGTTTCTGGCACTGGCATTTAATGTTTGGCTCCGAAAGATGCAGTTTTATGTAAATCAAGGTCAGGCTGTGTCACTGAGGGAGTAAAGGCACCTCTTGGAGCTCGGCCCCAGGCCTGTCTAAAGCAGTGCCAAGGGCAGGGGTCCTATCGGTCTTACACCGCCCTGGTTGTATTAAATTCAGTGCAGCGGTTCTCAGTTTACACTGAAAATGAGATAGTCTAACTGACAGTTTTTTACTGTGGATTACTGCACCAGAGCAGCTGACAGGATGAGAAACGTGCCTCTCCCACCCCTCGGAGTACCCGCAGCACTTCTCCTCTGAACGCTGATGTCTCCTTTCAGAAACTGAGTTCAAAACGTATCTGCATCTAGTCATTTAACCAGCTTGAATTTCTGGTTGTGGCCATGGAGACACTGCAGTGGAGGGGATTGCGTGTCATGCTGACTTTATCAGTGATACGTCACGTGCATTTCTTAGAGCTTCGAAACACCAGGCCAAAGCTACAGGTGATGTGCTTAAGCACCCTGACATTGCCAAGACACTGCAGTTCTACCCCAGTGGAGGATTTGGCCTGGCAGGTTGTAAACCAGGCTCCTTTTTCACCAGTAAGTTGCACAGACCCTACCTAGAAGTGCCGCGTTACGGCAGCCCCCAGCCCGAGCTGTGTCCAGGACAGAGTGCCCAGTGCACCGAGCCCAGAAAACGTCCCACCACCAGCACTGCCCCAGCTGTCACAGCCACAGCCCCCAGCCACCGTCCCTCCCGTCACACACACCTCCATGCTGGCATGGCCCGGGCGAGCCATCCCCACACCCTAAGAGCAGTGCCCAGGCGTGCAGGGAGCTCTGCAAACAGCTCCACGTCAGTGAATGCTGTAATGTGGTCTTGAAACCTCTTGCTCTGCCGTCTAACGTCATAGAGACATTTGTGCTACATTACATTGGAATTTCATGGGATAAAAAATCAAGTTTTTCACTTCAGACCTTCCATGACATGCCAGGGTTAAAGACATCCTCATAGGAGGAAGGTGATAGATAGATCATGAGGTGTTAGACTTGGTCACTGCTCTCTCGGATGCTGACCTAGGACTGAATATTGCAAGTCCTTTGATTACAGTGCCTGGGGAGATTGGTTTGAAATGTGTAACCACCACTTCCGAACCCGGAGAAGCTGAAGCTTCTCCAGGCTGCAGTCCCGGCAGCACGGGAGGGGAAAGGCAATGCTTTCCTCATGGCCTCACTTGAACGGTATACCCATCGCCAGACTTGGTTGTATCAATACCAGAATAAAAGCAAATGAAGGATCTGGAGACCAGTCATGTCAAGTCCCACCAATACAGTGGAAATGAAGCACTCCAGTATTCAGAGACACCAATGGAAATTAATGAGAATAGAGCAGCCACAATTCTTGCTCATTATTTATTCATATACTTAGTAATGCCATCCACTATTAATAGAGAGTGGTTTACAGCGGAAAAAAAAAAAAAAACCACCATGGCAGATCGTAGCTTGCTTTAGCACAGGAACGGCCACAGGAGCTGGGATCCCAGCATCAGGATGTCACCGAGATTCCTCCCTGAGGGGAACCCCAGTACCTCCTGCAGCACAGGAAATTATCGGTCACTTAAGCAAGGGACTAGGCAGGGGACACCGAAACGTTGTGTTATTTTGTAGGCCCTGCTGCACAGCAGCTATCCTGTGCTGCATGCAGCCATCTTCCAGAGTCTCAACCTTGGCTCCTGCTGCAGCTTTCAGCGGGGGGATCCTCTGCATCGCAAGGTTCATGGCCACGTGGGCCAAGGCTCTTTACCACTTATTTTCAAACTGAATCAACAGCTTCATGGGTGCTACCCCTGACTAACATTTTTCCCCCTCTGTTTTACGGCAGCAACTCCCAAGGCGCCCCCGAAGCCGGCAGGAGGGAGAGGTGAGGTGTGCTTATCTGCCTACTGTTGCGTGAAATGCCGGGTTTGCTTCTGCGCGGGTCCGAGCACTGCGAGCTGCCCTGCTACTACGCGCACAAGTAGTGGAGCTGCTACATGAGCAGTGGCAGCAAGTAATAGACCTTCAGCCCTGCCCCGGCTCACGGGGGATCCTCGTCACGGGACAGCTTTTCATGCCGAGCGAGAGGGCTCGCTAACTCCGCGTGTCGTTCCCGCACGATGCCTATGCAAAGCAATCCTCCGGAAGGGCCCTCGATCCCGAAAACGGTCAATGTCGATAGGCCTCGGTGCCTCCCAAGAGCAACACGGCCCACACACCAAAAGCTCTGCACGCCTGGTGAGATCGGCAGCTAACGATGCCTATCGATAGGCATCGATACACATCGGCATCGATATTATCGATGACGATGGGTATCGATGCCTATCGATAGGTGCGGAATTGGACAGGCTTCGATGCCCCTCAATATCGAGAGGTACCGATGGCGAGACGCCTCGCATGCCTAACAAGAACAGGATCGGCCCCGGCCCAAAAGCTAACATGCCCGTCGAGATCAACACCTATCGATAGGCTCCGATAGTTATGCACGCCTCTCGATATCGATGCCTGCCCCTGGCTACGGAGCTGTCGAGAGCAACAGCTTTTCATGCCGAGCGAGAGGGCTCGCTATCTCCGCGTGTCGTTCCCGCGCGATGCCTATGCAAAGCAATCCTCCGGAAGGGCCCTCGATCCCGAAAACGGTCAATGTCGATAGGCCTCGGTGCCTCCCAAGAGCAACACGGCCCACACACCAAAAGCTCTGCACGCCTCGCGAGATCGGCAGCTAACAATGCCTATCGTTAGGTCACGGCTGAATTTTGCACACTTTGCCATATCTTAATGGAAGAGACACAAATCACCGCTCAGCTCTACAAGGGTTTTTATGTCTCACAGCATGGCACCTACTAGCTTTCTTTCCAGGAAAGCGCTCAGAGGATATTTTTTTTCTTTCTTTTTCTACAAGATGTCCCTGACTTTAACTGAATGCTCCAGTTTGGTGAAATTTTCCTGTGTAGAGAAAAATGTTTCCCCAACTATCCGTGCCTGTCCGAGCTTGCTAGATCCACAGCATCTGCCCAGACACTTTGAGGAAGCGTGCTTATACTCATGCTGACATCGAAGTTTCATTGCTGGCAACTCCTCTAGCTCACTTCTGGCCAAACATACCTACTTAAATATAGAGCAGTCACAAGAGCTGTGGCTTGCTCAGCCCTGCAAAAGCAAGAACCTGAAATAAACAGAAGAGAGCTCAGAAGTGTACTAGCTTGCTAGTATATTAAAATCTCAGCATGAATTTAATAGAGCGAAAGCAAGTCTGACTGTCTAACGCCTTGGCCAGTGTAGTCTTTGCTAAGGACAAGGAAAGACAGAGCTCTATAGAAGCTGCTGCCCATAGTGGTGTCTGCGCTCAGAGCACCGAGGTGGGGCATGATCCAGAGGTCACCATCAGACCGAGGTGGTGCACAGCACTAGGTACTCGCAGGTACCGGGGATCTCGTGTAACCAGCGGGATTCCCAGGGACAGCAGGAACCAGCAGAGCCAGATCTATGGCATCTTCCTCTCATTCCCAGCAGAGACATGGTCGGTCCATGCTTCAAACCGCACAGGGTGTTTCTGCAGCCCTTTCTCCCAGAGACTAAGCTGGGGTCAGGCCAGATGAACTGAGCCATCAGGTAACTACTAAAGGAGCCTTCCTTGTTTCCACCCCTGTCCAGCTCTTCATCAGCAACATCACTTTTCACTAGTCAAACCATTAAACCAGGAGGTGCAAGGCCCGCAGACCCGAACCACTTCGTTGCTGAGCCAGTGAATCGCAGAATTAAGGCATTAGCAGAGTTCAGCGCATCCTCCAGCTGCCATGCAAAGGGGAAGTTTGCAGCACATCCATACCAGAGAACCGGCAGATCTGCTCACACAGAAAGTGAGAGGAAGAAAATTCAGTATCTGTCGCTGCAGGGAGACCCTCTAAAGGGCCTATCTAGATAACTCGTTACACTGTCTACCCGTGAGCTTTGCACGGGAATTGACCTGAACCAGAGCCCAGCCCTCCCTTTGGCAGCCAGGATGCGTGGCACGCTCCTGCGAGTCAGCGTGCTGTGCGTGGAGCTGCAAAGTTGCTGAAATTTGGCTGTGCATCTGAACACGCCCTTAGTGCTTGGACCTGGCTTTTCACCACTCAATTTTAACGCTGAAGCAGGAGGTGCCGTGGGAGTGGAGCCGCTCGGCCGCGGTGGGTTGGGGTCGCCCTCGGCGGCGCAGCCCGTCCCTCTCCGGCTGCTGGGCGGCTGTGGCCGACCACGCTCCCCGCGTCAGCGCTGCAGCTGAGTGCCAGAAGCACACGCAGGGCTTCGTCGCTTGGATCACGTCCCAAATGAGAGGTCATTTGATTCAATCAGCTCTCCCCAGGAAGTTTAAACGTGCCAAGGCTGAGACTTCATTTGAGGTAGTTTCTTCTTCCCTGGAGCATATTTTTCAGATGACTGACGGCACCGACGGGCTCCTGCAGCTCTCCGGTCCCCGTGTCCGGCTCAGTCAGTGCTGGGGTCTCCCCGCGCCTCCTGCCTGCTCTTTTTGGTGCAGGACTGTGCGCCCGTGGCAGCCAGGGAGGCGAGCAGCACCCCACAGATGGGCTCCATCTCCGCAGCCCGCTCTCGTTAGCGGCCGCTGCCTTTTGGAAGATGTGCCAGCAAGCAGCCTGCTGCGACGCCATCGCTTCTCCCCCAAAAGTGGCGCTTTCCCCCGCTGTCTGCCCCACGCCGCAGTCCCTCCCGCTCCGACCACGGCTGCATCCCTTCCCGTCATCGTGCCCGTCAAGGGCACCGAAGCCTCTCCGCCACGGGAGCTAGGGACTTCTTCGGCCCCACAAAGGAAGGGGAAAAAGCGTTTCTGACTCGGAGCACGGCGGCTCCGAGCCGGGGCATGCCTCTGCCGGGAGGCAGCACGACAAGGCTGGCCCCTGCTCTGCGGCGGCGGCATCGCAGACGTGCCGCCCAGCCCCGAGCAGCGCGGGGCACGCAGACAGCGCAGGGCAGCGGGGCTGCAGCCCCGATGGGGAGTTACATCACGGTCAGTCTCATCTGCAAGCTCTGTCACGGAGCCGCGCCGGGCCGTCGGGCGCGATGGGCTGCTGCACACGAGTCGTGGCTTCCCGTGCGGCAGGAGCAGAGAGCCCGTCCTGGGGTCGCGACCAGCCTGCGGCTCCAGGCCAGGCCAGGTGCTCAGAGCCCTCGCGGAGCTGCCGGCGGGGCGGCCCGTGCTGTTTGCTCAGATGATGCTGGTTTTAACGCTCGCTCCTCTCCTGCTGCAGAGTTGGATTTGGCCGATTACTTCGACGCCCCACTGGAGACGACGACCAAACCGGCGAAGCCGACTGCTAAGCCCTACCCCAAGAAGCCAGGTAGGGGGCCGCGCTGGGGCGGGGAGGCGGCAGGCCCCGGGGGGGAGGCGCTCCCAGGGGACCGCAGCGGCTCTGCCCGCGGCTGAGGCAGCCGTCCTGGTGACGGGGAGCCGGGACTGGGTGCTGGCAGGCGGGCTCCGGCGAGTTCTGGTGATTTAAGAGGTTACCGCCTCCAGCCGTTCCGCTCTCTTAGCGGAGCTGGCAGACACTCAAGGCTGCCGCCTCTGCTTGTGCGGCAAGAAGTTGGGCGCTTAGCTTAAAGCAGTGATTTCTAACCAGAACGGAGCCTTTCCGGGTTACTAGGTGGGATATTTAGCTGTGCAGAGCATCAAACCCTTGCACATCTTTCCAGCGGGGCACGGCCCTGCTCCCGCTCGCTGCAGGGGGAAGGAGCTGCCCAGCGGCATCACGCTGCATTTTGGCTGTGCCGGTTCCAGGTCGTCCCAGTCTAAAATTCAAGCAGCGTTTTGTTGTTAGCTGGTTCCCCCACCCAGCTCCCGTTGGATCCAAAGTGCACATTCGACTGATTCTGTTCTCTTCTCCCCCTGCTTCAGACAACAGCCTGTGGGACGTCGTCCGCACCACCACAACCAAGCAGCCAAAAACGACGAGGGCCCCCCCCAGGCACAAGCCAGGTGAGCGACCGGGGCCCAGGAGCTGCTGCACCCCGGACCGCGCTGCTGCCCGTCTGGGCAGAGCTTGGGGAAGGGGCACTGCTCCTCCCCCGCTCTCGCGCTTAGAAATCAGTCTCGTACCAGAATGAACTCATTGAGAAGCCAGAGAGAGTTGAGAAACGTGGGTTGGCTCGGCTCCATTGTTTTTAGCTCCCATTTAGCGAGAGCAGTAAAAAGCAGCTCCACTAGCGCCGAGCTCAGCATACCAACTGTGCGATTCCCAGCAAAAAACACCACCAAGCAATCGAGAAGCAGCCTATCCCAATCAGAGCGCCAGCACTGCCAAAAACACTCCCTGTCCCTTTAAGGCATCCTCCCCCCGGCCTCCCGCGCGGGGCACTTAGTGCTGCCTGCTTCACTCTGACCTTTTCCATCCTGCTTGATTTATGTGATTGCCTGGCGCTTGATCCGCTACGTGAGACAATTTCTGCAGGAAGAACATGACATTTATCACAACAGCAGCACGAGAGCCCCGAACGGAACGAGTTTGGAACAACTCCCGCATCCTGGTGGCGAGGCCGGGAAATACTCGTATCAGTGCCCTCACCTCTTTCATTGACACTTTTCCCTGGCAAAGTCAGGTGTTTCCTTGATTAAGCAAGTTTGCCAGAATCAGGAAGCTTCCTGACCCACGGCCAGGACGTTAACCAGCACGTTATTTTACAGCAAAGGATCCCATGGATTTCGACTTGGCCGATGCCATTGACCAGAATGATGGGAAAGGCAAGGAGAGGCCCAACGTACAGCCCGGTGAAGGTAGGGCGCCCTGCCCTCGCCCCCTTCCCTGCTCGGGACCGAAATCCGATGCTGGCGGCGCTTCCCGTCGGGGCGCAGAGGATCCCCCCAGCCCCTGTGCGCCTGGAGCAGCCAACTCGTGGCGTAACGCGCGCTGGGGGCCGAGCAGCTGCTTTTCCATCCTTAAAACACTCGAGGGAATGACTCGTGCATCTGCAGCGATCACTCCCCTGAGCGCTGGAGCTAGAAAACAGACTTGGCGCAGCTAGTTTAGGGGTGCTGAGATGGCCGCACACCCTGCTCATGTGCAATTAATAACCTGGTATTTTATTAGATTGTCTCAGCCAGGTGACTTGTCTGCGCTTGGATAGTTTGGGCCTACTGATGTTTCAGGCTTCCGCGGGAAAGCCGTAAGCGTTGGGCTGCGGGAAGGGGGCACCAGCCCCAAATGCTGCGGTCGGCATGCTCGCCCCCACCTCGCGAGCCAGCAGGCAGGCTTCAGCAGTGCCCGCACGAGGCTCCACGCATGGCACAGCCAGCTGTGAACCCTTGCGGAGCTCCGTACCAACCTAGCTTTGTTCCTCTTTTTCTTAAAAAACAGCATTTTCTGACGACGACCTGGCTGGGGTGGTGGATGGAGGCTACAGCCCCGACAAGAAGGGTAGGTGCTTGGTCCGCGTGCCCCTGGGGCCCCCAGGGGGGTGGGACGTTGGCAGACCCACGGGACCGTGCGAGGTGGCTCCCCTGTCCCCCATCACGGTGGGGAGGCCCCAAAACGCCACCGCGGCAGGCATTGGCGAGAGGACCACTGGGGACGCTCCTCCATCCCCAGCAGGCACCGCAGGACAGGGACCTGCAGGCTGAGGACGCTGTGGGGCCTGGCACGGCGATGCACAACGCAGCCCCCCCCCAAGGCGCGTTGCCGTCCCTCTCCAGGAGCAGGTCTGGCCTTGCCGCAGCCCCTGACAGCCTTCAGCACAGAGAGCAGGCACCAAGGCCACATGTTTGGAAAAAAAACGGATCAGCTAGAAAATAAAACCAGAAAACCCCATTTGTTCGCTTAACTGCGGGACATTCGTCCGTGTTAGCAGTCGCTTTTCAAGCAGAAGTCACCATACCCGCTAACGCCTGTAAAGCACAGCAGGGCACTTGCCCCCCAGGAGGGACGACACGCGCAGCCGGAGGGGTCCTCCGACAGCGGCCGGCTTCCAACAGGGCCGGGAGGACGAGTCATTTCCAGGCCACAGCTCACGTCAGCGGGTCGAGATGCTCGCTTCAGTCTCCCAGCAGCGCCGCAGCCCGGCTTTCAGGGCGGCGGGTCCCACACCCCACCTCGGTTGACACCGACCACCCCAAAGACTGACACCTGTCCCCACGCGCAGCGACGCGCCCAGAGCCTTTGGCCGCTTCTCGCGATCTGACCACCCGTGCCGAGAGACAAGCGGGGAAACAACCACAATCGTGCAAGACCCTGCGTCTGCGAGGATCCTCAACATGAAATATTAAAAGCAGGCAACTTAGAGAGACGAGCGCTGCAAGCCCAATCAGTGGCTAATGAATCACCGTGCTGAGGACAGCCCACACTGGAGACGTTAACACAACGCCGACCTCCTGCCATAAATTCAGGATTTAAGTGACTTGTTGAGAGCTACAGCTTTCAGCAGGAACTATTTTTCCTTCCCAACTCAGTTTCTTCAAGGAAGGTGATTTTAAAAACAGACTTCATGCTAAGTCACGGCTGCGCAGCATGGCAGAGCTTCGCCAGCTGTTCCCCTGGGCAAGGGCATGTGTGCCATGCCAGTCTGCACAACATTTCGTTTACCTGCTCGACACGCTGAGCGCGGCACAGAAAGGAGGCGGATTGCTCTGCAATTCGGGGAGCTCCCCGCTGCAAGGGCTTCCCCGAAGGTTTCCAGCATGTGCAGTAACGGACGAGGCCATCGCCACGCCTCGCCGCGGAGCCAGGAGGAAGGGCCGTCCCCGCCGTCCCCCCCAGCCCCGGCCACCGGCCCAGCCGGGAGCGGGCACCCGCACACGCCTCGGTTAACGCCGTGTTGTTACATTCCCGTATAGCTATTGCGGGCTGCGCGTCCCCCCTCCGACAGCAGCCCGTGCAGCCCACGACGCCCCTCGGACGGCGCTCGGCGCCGGGCCCGGGGCAGGGGAGGCGGCCGGGCCGGGCCGGTGCCTGACGCGCGTCTCTTGCAGGGGCCGGCGGCGACGCCCAGGGCGGCCACGACACAGGTAGGCGGCGCGGCGGCTCCGCGGGGGCGGCGGGGGAGCGGGGCCGCCCCCCTCCCCTGCGCTTCCCTCCGCTCTGCTTCGCCCGCAGGCAGCGTCGCGGAGACGGGGACGATCGCCGGCATAGCCAGCGCCCTCGCCATGGCGCTCATCGGCGCCGTCTCCAGCTACATCTCCTACCAGCAGAAGAAGTTCTGCTTCAGCATCCAACGTGAGCGGCCTTCGCCGGGGGTGGGGGGAGGAAGGGAGCAGGGGGACCCTGCCACCCCCCGCGGGGTGCCGGGGCGGCGCGGCGCGCACGCACCCCGACAGCCGCTTTCGCTCTGGCCCGGCGGCCTGGTGTAGCGCTGGGCTCCGACCGCAGACGCCGCCGACGGGGCGCGGACGGAGGGGCGCTCGCTTCCCCGCCGCGCTGGCCGCGAGCTGCCAAGTCCCCGCGGGCTTCGCCCCGCCGCCCCCGCCCGCCGTTTCACGAGGACGCGAAACCCACGGCTCTGCACAGGATAAAAATTAAGGCAAAACCCAAACATCTCAGTGAGATAAAAACTCACCAGTAGCAGAGAGGGAGCGCGGCAGGCCCGGCGGGCAGCGGCGGCGCGGGCAGGCGACGCCCCGAGCGCGGTGCGGGTCTTGTCCCCGGGCAGCGGCCGTCGTGCGGGGCCGCCCCGCGGCGGAGCTCGGCTCGGACCGGCCGCCGCCGGGACACGCGGCTCCCACGGGCGCGGGGCGGCCCCCGCCCGGGCTGCGGGTGCCCCGAGGGCCGCAGGTGCCCGCGTAGCTGGGCCGCGGGGCGGCAGGTGCGGAAAGGCCCGTGCAAATTAATGGCATGAAATGTCTGGAGAGGCGCCTCCGCCCTGGGGGAGGGGTGCTCGGGGGCTGGAAACTTGGGCTGGAATGGTGTTATTTTCCCAGTTGTGCCTGAAACAAACAGGAGCATTCTGGTAAATGAGATCAGCAGGAAAAGTCAAATGAATGTGATAGAATGAAACACCCTTGTATATATCCCCCCACTTAAATGATATTTTGGCAAGAATAAATAATTAAAAAAAAAAGAGTAAGGGCTTTGATGAGGGGAAAGCTGAGAGACACAAAGCCCCAGAAAGGCGGCAGGAAATTAAAGTTAATTATAAAGGAGGATTAATTTAAGCCATCAGACATGGCATGCTGGGCTAATGTCAGGCCTTAGATGCATTGCAATGCATGACAGAAATCTAAGAGCCATCAGCCCCTGCAGAAGTGGCTTTTTATTGAAAAACAGAAATTGCATTTGGTGTTATCCCAGCAAAACACATGTCTTGGGGGAGGCAGTGGTGCTGTGTGAGGACCACTTGCTGGAAGCGCAGGGGAGCCGGTTGGGCCGTTTTTTCCGTGGCCGTCCTTCCACAGTGGTGAGTTTGCTAGCTCTCTTCCCATTTCTGATCCTCGTTTGACTGCAGCAATTCCTGGTTCTTCTGGAAGTTGCAGACAAGGCCACTTCTGCTTTGTATCCTGCTCTGCTTCCCAGCACCCACTTCCCCCATGCCCTAGCTTTGATTTGGCCAGTGGGCAGATGCTCTAGCCCGAGCTGGGGAATCCCGTCGCACCTCGCAGGCCGGGACGGTTCGGCCGCCCAGGGACGGTGGGGCCGGGGTTGCGCTCCCGCATGCGTCGCCGGTGCCGGAGTGGGCTGGCCACCCGCTGAGGCCCCCAAGTGTGGGGCCAGAGCCTGCGAGAGTGCTTGTGGGTTCGGTAGCTTGTGGGCACTGAGGGTTTGGCCACCCCTGGTCAACGCAGCGTCCCGTCGGCCCTCGCTGCCTCCACTTCCAGCCTGGCCTGCCATGCGCCTAAAAGGACGTGCGGATTCCTGCCCCTTGGCCTTGATTGCACTTGTTGCAAACATTGGAAACTTCTTTGCATTTAAATAACAGACTTACTCAGGCTTTGCCACCCCACTGGGATTCTGCTTCATCAACACAGCCCTGCTCTTAGCTGCTTCTTACAGCTATGCGTAATTTAGCTTTTAATGAGAAATATACCATATATCTATGCTTCGAAGCAGCCCCTCTGCCCAGCAGTCCCATCCAGACAGCGCACCTATTCCGCGCAGCTCCAGCTACCCGAGCCTGCTTACTACAGTAATTAGCCTCGCTGCCTTGCGTGATGAAGCAAGAGAATCAGAAAAAAAGGATGCTGCTAGAAGCTGTGCCTTGTGAGCAAGCCTCTGTGGTCACTTCAAAATCCAGCAATGCTTTCTCAGCATTGTGTGTGGCTTACTGATGTTTCTGTACTGTTGCTAATATAGAGGAGTTTGCAAAAAAGGCATCTTAGCTTTTACAGAAGATAGGGCCATTACTAGAATTTTTCAGGCATCAAAGCAAACCATTTTTTTGGAGGGCTTTCTGCCCTCCCATCTCACTCTTTATTGTTACTTCCCAGAGGGACTTAATGCGGAATATGTGAAAGGAGAAAACATGGAAGCGGTTGTGAGCGAAGAACCTCAAGGTGAGAGCTTTGCATCCCCTAACCTTTATGCCTCTGGCCACAAAAGCAGCTTTACTGAAGGACTTTCTTAAATTCACTCACGCTTTACTGAGCTGCAGCATCTCTTTGATGGAGACACCACTTAGGTTTGGCTGCAGCTTTTTGTGAAACTTCCACTGCAATGTTTTTCCCCCCTTACTGTACACAAAGAAAAGTTCTGCATTAAGAGACCAAGGATCTAATTCTGCAAACAGTGGCAGTTAGTATTTAGCTGTCATGTTTTCAGCCATCAAAAGTGTGTTATACAGGAAAAGCATGATCCTTCTTTCAGTGACAGATAATCAAGGCTGATGTAAAGGCTTTTCTAAAGTCACATACAACTTCCCAGCATTAGGCACCCACCACTTGCAGTTTAGCTCCATTGTACACTATTGTATTCACGATCCTTTTTTTCCTCCCCTAGTTAAATATTCAGTACTGGAAACACAGTCAGCAGAACCACCAAAACAAGACAGCGCGAAGCTCTGAAGCATGACCCGGCGCTAGAAGGACATCAGTCAGCAGCAAACATGGAGATCTTACATGCTTGTAATTTAGCTTTTTATTTAATTTGAATCCAAAGCTATTTAATGTGTACTTAGGCTTGAACTGGCTTCTTACTGCTATAGGCTTTAGGGTTAGAACAGTAATATGTGTTTATTTTTTGTAAAGACTTCTGTGTTTACATTGAAGTAATATTGTAGGTATGATTTCAAGTTGTATGCAAAACAACCCAAGGTGCTTCAACAGTGTTTAACTATCAGTTAAGGGACAAGGTCTTTTCCAAGGAACAGAACAACTTACAGGTGTGAGGACAGTGAAGTGCCTGTAAATAGCAATCCAAAGCAAACCATGCAAAACCCTTTGTAAAGCACTTCCAGTCGACTCCAGCCGTCTGCTCCAGGCACGTAACTTCCAATGGCAGTGATGAACAGCGCACATTTGCTGAGGGCAGATTGTGCTCCTTAAAGTAGCTACACCTAAAAATAAAGTGCCTATGGGTAGGTCCTCAGGTAGGGCCTCAGGCTGAGACAGGTGACACCCTGCTTTTTATTCGAGGAGTGGAGGATGCTCACAACCACACAGCACTGGGCTTCTAACCAAATAAAAGGACCTGATTTTCATCCCAAACCATAAATACAGGTAATAGCAGTGTATGCAGTGTTCATTTTTGGCAAATACCATTTGAAGGCATAGCTATGCCAGAGGTCAGATTGGAGTCGAAGTTACAAAGTGATGTCATCAGTGAGATACTTCTATTGTCACTGAAATGAAATGAAAACTGTGTTTGTTTGTATGCTTCCAAGGACAGATTCAGATCTCATTCGTACCAGAGAAAATTACAGATTTAACCCAAAAGAAAATAAAGAGCACATCAGTTGAGACCTGTAACACTCACTGCCACAAGAGAAGTCAACCTCGGCAAGATACAGTCCCCCCACCCCCTCCTGCAAGCCTTCACACAACTCTCAAGAACACTCACTGTCACCTTAGGCAGAAAAGGGAGATAAAGCTTTGTCCTTTGGGACACCAGCTAACCTTTAGAAAAGGCAGAATTTCCTAAGAGGAGGGATTTTCCATCTCTGTCCTCTGTGGGGTTCCTCCAGTGGCCCGGGAAGCCTGCGGCCGTGAGCGTTGTCAGCAGGACACTGCGCCGTTGCGGGGAGAGCCTGCCGGCCCCGGGCCGGTGTTCCCACGCTCCTGCTCAATGTCACGGTTCCGACACTACGACCTGACCTTTGCTGCAAGAATCGCGCTTATACTTTTAATCCCTCCCCGTCTCTTTTTTATTGATGCTAAAATGCAGACACTGCTACTTACCAATACATTTTCCCAAAACAGCGAATGCTTAAAAAATGCTTTAGAGTAAGGGAAAATTCACTTTACCTAGTGTAAGAGGTATTCTGTGTTTATATATAAACCTGAAATGTCTGCATTTTTGTAGTGTTTTGCAAAAACATGTATTGCGTGAATGTGGATAAAAAGTGTTTTCCGTCTGATGTACAAATTCACAGCTTTCACGTAGACATGACTTACACAAGGCCTTGCCAATAGGTGAATAAGCCTAGGAGCATTTCTGTCTAACAGCTCAATTTGAGAGGAAATTGCCTTGTAACATTACAAGTATTTTGCAATAGCTGCACGATCCTTTAAGTTGTTTCTCACACTTGCATTTTCAAAGCCTTACACTAGCTCTGACAGAACAACTACAGCATTTTATAACAGAGACAAGTTCTAAGGATATATGGTGCCTCTCATGCCTTTGGAACACTTGGGCCAATACTGCTATTAATTACTGCTACTTTATGAATGGATTTGGATTAGAAAACAAAACACTTACCTACTGGTTTCTCTGAGACTGGAAGCAGAAGAAATAGATATGGAATACAGAATACATGTTTGCTTACTCCTAGAGTAGGATTTTTACGCAGGAGGAGATGTGGGTTGTAGAATTCTGATCACCACGTGTAAGAGCTCAGATGCCGATGAAGCACCTGGGTCTGGGTAACTACATCTCCAAACACTGTAGCCTGTTCTTCTTTCTTAGCCAAACATATTTGATGGCTGTGGCATGAAAACATTTTTAGAAAATAATTGTAGATAAAACGTTAAAACATGGCATTGATAAACACTAGGAGTCATATTCCCTGGGTAGATCAAGTGAACATAATTCCATTTCTCTTTTTGCTGCTGAGAGAATGTTTTTTGCAGATGCAGATCATCAATTTTGTTGCATTTGTTGCTGCACAGTGCACTCCCTGCTTGTCTAGTGGACAGTGCAGTGAAGTGTTCAGGATTGCTCAAGTCTACAGCACTTACCCCTCCTGTGGGAAAGGGTTAAACTAGAATGTATGAGAAGCATGCATGTAATTCACAATATTGCTGTTTTTCAAAAAAGAGGAAAAAAAGCCAGTTTCACTGAGAAAAATACCAGTTTTTAGAATTCAGAAGTAGACTGCACTGAAGTTGCTCCTTTCCCCAAGGCCTTTTCTATGACTTTGGTGAATACTTATGCCTTAATGTAATTTCTAGGTATAGCGTAAGGAAAAATGTAAATGCCCAGTGAAAGGGAGCACTTTCAAGATTTCCTTCTCCAAGATTTCTAACAGGAAAATATTGACAAATACTGCAGTAAAGAAGTTAAACTCAGTCTTCTCTTCAAAACAACTGGGCAACTTAAGGCTTCATGTCCTAAATGTTAGTTAAGGCTCAATTGCTTTTTTATTGCAGTTTATTTCCTTCTCTGTCTGAACTGTCTGCTCAGTGTCTGAAAAATGGGTTTATACTTCACACCATCTGTATTTCAGGCATTATAGCAACTGGTTCATTTGTATTTTCCTAGTAATGATGCAAGTTCTGAGAAAACTGATACAGCATTCACCTCTCTAACCTTCATTTAATTAGTATTTCTTATCTTTAAATCCAGATATGGATTTTTAAAAAATCTTGCACTTATATTCTGTACACATGGTGTGAGCTTTCTCATCCTGTATAAAAAAAAGACAATAAAACACTGGAAAACTAGGATTTTTTTCATTAGTCCAAAAGTACAGATACAGCTGTCCTGAGAGTTTACGTACCACCTGTTCTGTGGCTCTTTCTTATAACATGCCTCACTTCTTCAGATTAACTAACGCTATTTCTAATGAAAAAAATTCAGAAACAGGTTTCTCCATTATATAGAAAACAGAGAATTGATAAGCACTTAACCAGCTCTTTTGCTGTTGTTTATTAGATGAATTACTCACATTTTCCTCTGGCCATACTGTAGCAGTTTCTTCATTTCAGAATACTGTGACATTAGATTCTTCATTTCAGAATATTGCGACATTAACTTCAGATTTTTGGTGGGCACTACAAGTTTAGCCATTTTCATGCAACCCCATTAAGGAACCCTTACAAGTGCTGTACTATCAGTCTTAACTACTCATTTATTGTCATAAAAATGGAGTTAGTCCGTGAGACCATTTCAAATTCTGAAAAATTAAAATGTGTAGACAGGCTTGGCCCTTAAAATTTGCCTCTATAACAGATGAGCTTCAGGAACAAATGAAGTTCAGAAACAATGGCACTGCTAAATTAAAGAATTACATCTTTACAGTGAAATCTTCATTTAAAAGCAAGACATTGTTTATTAATGCAGAAGTGATCTATACCAAATGAAGGTTTAATATTATGCTGTGAAAAGACAGATTCGTTTTGCTAATGTGCATGCAAGGATCATGGGGGTAAAAATCAGAATTTGACTACCATTGAAAAACAACAAATAAAACAGACTTGACTAGTAAGACATTTTAGGTTTGTTTGTTTGCTTTTGGTGGGCGGGGGTACTGCATTTTGGAAGTAAATTACAAAAGGGTGGAGCAGGTCATTGTATACATAAAAACCTCTAAAATGCACTAAAACCTTCATATAAAAAAAACAAGCTGTGGACTTTGTGAGAAAAAAAGTATCATTGTGAAAACCTTCATTTAATGGTAAAAACAAAGTACACATACACACACACTCAAGTCACTAAGCAACTACAATCTATGTATTACCCTACATCCCTATCTACACTCAGTGTGGCTATTTTTTGGTCCATTTCACTGCCAAGGGTTTTCTGCAGGTTTTCTTTGTATTTTCATGTCCAGTGGATGAATTTCCCATGCAGTGTAAACCAAGTTTTTGGCCTTAGCTCCTGCAGAGCTTAGTCTCAACCCTCAAAGTGTTTTATATATCAAACTACTTAGTTCTGACTCATATTTCTCGTAGAAATAAAATTCTTTCTTCCCAGCCGCCCAAGATCTGGTAGTCAGATCTCTGATATGATATCCACTTACCTGAGATGTCATCTGTCAGCAAATGGGCATTCTTTTCTTTGCATTTTAACATAAGAATAAAGTTTGCCTTGCCTGGGGAAAAATGCCACATTGCCCATTTTACTTTACCCTCTGCTCTGGGACTCAATCCACATGAATGGGATATTTTGATCCCTTATTTCCAGCTCTTGGAGAACCAGCCATTCTTGGAATTATTAAATACAGCATATGAATTAGCACAGCTTTTCTTGAAAAAAAGAAAAATTAAACATTTCCTGTTTAAAGCTTTAAGCCCTTGAGAGGAAGGCTGCCTAAGTAATTATATGGGAGGGAGGGGAAGGAACAAAAGCAGGCAGATAAGACTGTTTATCAGCTTTAAAAGCCTTCTTCCATTTCTATTAAACAACAAAAAAAACCCCTTTTATCTGCAAAGGAGGAAAAAGTGTAATTCAGCTTTGAAACATGACTAAATGGCAATGCCTCTGATGCTGATTCAATCAACTTACTTTACAAGCAAAAAATGGTTTCATTAGTTACCAAAGCTTCAGACCATCCTGGGATCCTGGTCAAGTTGCTCCCCCTCTCACGTATCATTTACAATACGCATTCTACAGGTCAAATTTAGCTGCTTGCTGTCTGTGCACATTCCCTTGACCCTCATTAGAGTCAAAACAAAAAAACAAAGCAAAAGGAGATCCAGCTATTCAATTAAAAGTTAATAGTTCTGTTCAAGGTACATCAGACAGGGGATAGGGTTCTGTTCTCTCAACCACTTCAATCCTGTCTTATTAAAAAAAAAGTGACGCAATTAATTTTTAAATCAGTATGATAAAAATCTGAGTATCAGGAAGCAGACCGAGTACAAAGAGAGCATATTAGTCATCTCTTCTGGACAGAACTATACGTTAACTAGCACATATAAGAGCTATACAATATCTTTGAAAGTTACCATGCTAAATATATAAAAAAATCCACTATGCTTGTAAATATTATAGTAAGACACCCCCCCCCCCCATCCTACCCCTTCACATC
This sequence comes from Dromaius novaehollandiae, assembly GCF_036370855.1. Taxonomy (NCBI): domain Eukaryota; kingdom Metazoa; phylum Chordata; class Aves; order Casuariiformes; family Dromaiidae; genus Dromaius; species Dromaius novaehollandiae. Next base: position 11,123,021 of record NC_088108.1, read on the forward strand.
AGAGAAGGATTCGTGAGCGATGTTGGAGCTTGTGGATACACAGGCAGTCAGTCAAAATAAGCAGTATTTTTCTTTGCAAAATTGAATCCTCAGATATTAGCTCTAGGAATCTTAAGTTTTTTAAATATCGGAGTGCCCAAGCTAATCCAGTCATCCCTTTCCCATAATTATGGAGGATATGTTGTAATTATTAGCACTAATAAAGAGAAAAAAACTTCAAATGACATTCTTCAGCACTGCATTTTAGAGATAATGTGCTTTACTTCAACATACAGTTAAAATGTCAAGGAAATCTGAAGTGTGGAAGAGTTTCATTCAATACCATCAGCTCAACATATTTTGGCCATGTAAAATTCACTGCTGGCATACTGTTTAACAGATTTTTTTTTTTTTTAAACAGAAAACATCTTTCATCTATTTATTAAAAGCTTGACGTTGATGAAAGTTGCACCATCGCAAGCTTTCCTTAAGCTTTATTCTTGCAGGTGAATATCTATTACAAAATGCAATTATTTAACTATAATAAAAAAAGACATATTGAAATACTGTGCACTGGTAACTTACAGCTAATGGTAAACTTACAGGACTGGATACAGCATTTCTGCCTTTCCACTTGACAGTTGTAAAAGTGCTTAGCAGCTCACCTTACTCATTAACTATATACCAGTTATATGAATGCAGAAAATCAGGCTAGCGCACAGCTCTATCTCATATTAAGAACAAATGGGCAGTAATAAATGACTGCTCGCAGACAGTAAGAACCACATCAGCATACAGAACCAATTGATTCTTAAGAATGGGACTTAATTCCTGCCAGCAAAACTTGGAGCAATACAAGAGCAAGTCAAAAAGCAGAGCTGCAGTATTTAAATGGCCTAAGGAGAAGAACCAGATTCTCAAGAAACACAGAAGAAAACAAAGGGAAATTTTAAGCATGCATCACTTCCAAGCCTTCCAAGAAGGCAACTGAATAATGTTTTAAAAGGTTGGACGTTACTCAGAACAGTGATCTAATTTCTCTGATATTAATATATTTCAAGGAGTTGAAAGAAAGTAGAGGACGTGTATTTTGTATGAAAATACAGATTAAGTTACTCACTTTACAGAAAAATGCTGGCAGCAATTTACAAAACAAAAAGCCATCAGGCTTTATTTCAAGAAAACCAATTAAGATTATATTATTTAAAAACTTTGTCAAACAAAGTCATTACAAGTTAAGGTCTTCAAAAGAGTCTGGATAGGCAGGATCCATTTTCTGAACTTACAGCCTAAAAACATGGAAGTATGCATATGTTTAACATCACATACACATGTACATAAATGGACACAGCACTGCATTTTATGTGTACACTTTAAAACAAAACATGCTTAGCAAAATGTGGAGCTATACAGACTATACAATTTACACAGCTGGGTGTCATTCCAACCCAAAATATTACCATTTGCTAGAAAACAAGCTTTACTTTGTACAAGACCTTGACATGATTAAGTTTACCCCTTACTCAGGAGGCTGAAACTGAACAATAAGCTGAACAGTCAAAAGACTTTATTTAAACTTGTACAAAAGGCATTAAAAAAACTAAAATTCATGCTTTACCAAATATATTACATCATACAAGTCAGTGTGATGGAGTTGACAAATCCCGTTTAACGTCATCCACTTTTAATGGCATATTTAGTCAAAACATAAAACTGACTTCACTGGAAAATATTTGATTTAAAATCAATTTCCAAGTGCATCAATTACAAAAAAAAAAAAAAAAAAAAAAAAAAAAAAGGGGGGGTACTGAGTGAAATAAAGAGCTCCCATTCAGAAGAACGTTCAGTGTTCTGCTTAAGTGTAAGCACCACGTGGCATTTCATCTGAGTCTCTCAACCAGGCATGGTACCCTAGATAGCATGAGAGGAAGTCCCCGGTCTGTCTAACAGATGGATTCCTTTCTAGGATAGTTAAATTGTTAGTTGCTCAAAACACTGTTAATTTCACAATTGGTGATTTAACTAGTCAAAACACACGTGGGAACTGCCAACAGGAAAATACATCACATCTACTGAAGCTCTTTTTGGCCTCATCATGATAACACCAGACACAGTAAGGCATGTAGATCATAGCAATTGTAAGTCACAGTTCTCATGGGATGGGAAAAACAATCCACCCTCCTCTCTGTATTACCTGACATAAATTATTTGACATGGCTTTTGCTATACATCACACAGAGGTGTGCACTGGTGTGGCTGAATGGGAAGGAGAAGAACCTCTATCAGAGGAGGAGGAAATAGAGCGGGTAGCAGCCTCCCGCTGCAAATCTTCAACTTTCTTCTGAAGTTCAGTCCGGATGGCGAGCAGTTCTTTAAGATTTTGATGGATTGGAACCTGTCAGAAGAAGAAAGAAAAGGCTACTTTGACCGTAATGAGTTATCTTCTTAAGTAACAGTTCTGCTGTTTTCTTCAGAAACACAAGAAATCCAACACCTGTGAATTTCGTTACATCAGTATTCAGGGAGAACATTTCTTTAGTCATCTGAAAGTTCAGCAAACTTTCTAACACCACAGTTGGCAGAAAAGCTACTCAAAAGACTGTGCAAATTGATGGGATACCAAGTTATTCCAATAAATGTACTGCTATCCCTTGCTATCAGAACCACTTTCAGTTGAATTTAAAATGTCTTCCCTAGGAATTTTTCCCTCCTGCCTGTTGGGAGAGAATTTGTTATGTAAAAAGAGTTTACAGAGCTGGCATTCAGCATTTTGATCCGGGCAATGAGAAAGGTAACATCATTCAGTTTAATCTCTATGGATTTAGCCTGAGGAGCTCCCGTCTAGGCAAATTTTAGAAATACAGCTACAGAGGTTATGGTCAGATCTGGTAGTGCAATCTCTATTAGACTTCCTTCTTAATGCACTGGCCTATACAATCGCCAATGAACAGCGAGGAGACTGTTCCCTCCAACTGTTTTAGATGCGTGTGGAGCATGCTGATACATTTCTCACGAGGCACCTCTCCAAGACCCTTCCAGCTTGGGATTTGGAGTCAGGCTTTGTCAGTGGCGAAAGTGTAGCAGTCAAGTGCATTGTGCTTGTGGGGACCACCCAGATACACACTCCAAGCAACCTTTTGCAGAAGTGGATCCTACAGGTTTCTGCCTCTGTTTCAGCGAGTGGCCTGAAAAACACCAGTGCCTTTGGCCAAGGCTCTTTATTAGAGTTCTAAAGGGCGTTTCTCACTCTCACCTGGAGTGTTCAACTGTATCAAGCCAAAGGAAGACCCAACTCATTGTTTTTCACAGCTGGATCTGTTATCTCAGAGATGCACAGAGACCTCTCCTTCTTCCAAATGCCAGGGAACAGCCAAAAGAATTTACTTTATTCTTCAAACTCTGAATTGTTTACAGCTTTTGGGAAGAGTAAGATGGGTAAAGAATTTAACTGGTCTGGCAAGACAGTCGTGGAGAATTGCAGAAATGGGAAACCTAAGGGTTGCTAGACACAAAGTTATTTATACCTTGCACCTCTGGAATGCCAGGCTCAAGAGAATTGCACTTACCCATCATCGCTTCCTACTGCTCAAAAATGATTACAGGGCTGGCCTGCACATCTAAGCATGAAATTCTTACATGGTGCTATGTGGAGAAGATACCAAGAAACAGAAAGGGTTTCTTCTTGCCATCAATGCACAACTGAGTCACAATTTAGCTTTTTGTGAATTCAGACTTTCTACAGAAAGTTCAAAAATCCATGCACCAGACTTTGACATTTTCAAAATCTAACACTTGTGTTTCTGAAATAGAAAAATCCCATTTTGTTTCTAAATTTACTTGAATTTTAACTTGAAAGAATAAAATAGTACCAGTTTATTTAGGTGAAGTAAAACATTTTTGGACCCTGTACTTTTTTCTAGTTTTGTGGTTTAGCCCATGAACAGAAACTTCAGTCCATTCATAGAGCTCTACCTCCAGTACCCTGGGAGTCATCAATTCATCAGGCACACCACCTATGGCACTTTTAAAAGCGTAACTTTATGTCTTCAGAAGAACAATCACTGCACACCACTATGTTATCACTGCATACCATTATGCATGACCCTGGAGTCCTGCCTTTGCCCTGGAATGAATCCTTTCTCCTCCTGCAATCTTATTCTGTATGCATCATACAAAGTTTTTTGCAAGTGAGGCCACAAGACCAAAGAAAACTGCCTCCTCCACTAATCAAACACAAACCACCTCCTACAGAAAGTTGATCTTATTTTCCAGAGGGGGTCTACAGAAAATATATACAACTATGAACATATCAAAACCGAGCTCAGTGATGAAGTTTCTCCAAGATGCTGTAATGTATACTATGGAGAATTCAAATTTCAGTGAAGATCAAGATTTTCTTCTGGAATTAGCACTATCCATCCTCTTCCTCCCCCCCTCATCCCCCTTTCCACAAGTAAAGATCCCCTCCTCCTACACTCCCACTGCAGAGTTCTTCTTTATGAAGACATTTTCCTGGAACACTAAGGTCTATAACAGAATGATTTAGCCATTGGTATCATTAGTCACGCAAGCCTTGGATCACAGGAGATTTGTACACCTGATTTCTGAACAGCTTAATCATCATTCAGCGTAACAGGCCAATTTCTCTTAGACACCTTTCAACAATATATTGTCCACTGTGTTCCACTGCACACTACTCAAACACTTGTGAAAAGCAGCATCATACAATTGGCTTTTGGGGAATGCACTACTGCGTAAAAGATGCTGCAGAACCAGCATGCTGTGTATAGTGCTTAAAGAAGGAAGAGAGAGGCTGCACTCCTGTAATTCCCGCAGGACTGAACTCAGGAAACCACACGTTCAAAATTTTGATGAAAGTGCTGTTCTCCCAATCCTTCTGTCTCAAAGAACAGAACCACTTTAGAATAAATTATCTAAGACACAGTAATGACATTTACGAAGGGGGTGCATATTCGTGTCACACAAAAAATTAAGGTTGAAAAATAAACAACATTTATTTTATAAATTAAAATAAAGTTTCCTAATGGATGTCCTATACTTTCATCTTATGTCAAGAAATATATTTATTTCTGCAGCACCCTAATGAGGTACAGAAGCAGTAAGACTCCACTTTTACAGACAGGGAACTGAAGCAAGCACCTCCTAATTTTGGACACCTTGGATCTCAAACTGTTTCAACAGAGAGCTTAAGAATTCTGCAATTCAGCCTCCAGGGTATCAAGCAGGACACCCACTAAACAAGGAGCACACACAGCGTGACCTGCCTTATAATGGAGGAATCTTGTGGAAAAGGCACAGAGAAAAGTCCATTTCTCTAGAGCAGCATTCTGCTCTCCTACCCACAGGACAATCCTTTCTTTTTCTGCAGTCTTGCCCCCTGCAACCTACTGCTTCCAAATTTGGCTTGAAATGAGGTTTCGATTCTACAGACCACAGCATTCTTCAGGACTCAGTCTAGATCACCCCGCAAAAAGCCACCTCATCAATGAGTAAGATGGGCTCTGCAGAAAATAATGCACTATTGGGATTTAATAATATATAGCAACTATATCAAGAGACAAACTGATTTCTATCATTTCCTATTTTTCAAGTGCTTAACTTTGCAACTTCAATTATGCTGTTATTACGGTCTGTATGAAACTTACAGGACTTATTTTCTCACATTATATTCCAAGGGCTGAACTGAAACCGAAGACCTCCAACACTTGGAGCATTATTCACTCCTAGTTCCTATTCCTAGGTCACAGCTCTCTCAGACTCCTTATCAGATCCCACTCTCCTTTTCCAACCCCACTTACTCTCGTTCCTTGAGAATTCACTGACATTGCTCCATCCTCAGCCCTCCAAAACAGATGAATTTCTTCCAGGATGTGAACAGGCACATTTCTGAAAGGTGATTTCTCTCACTAAAATTTCAAGTCCACCCCAGAAATGGAATACTAACAAAAAACAACCAGCACCTCCCCAACAAAGAAATCAACAATATCAATATTTTGATATGGGAAAACATTTTTCTTAGTCCAACTCCCATAATCATCTGAGCCTTTCTGGACGAAGTTTTACAAAAGCAATTCAGACGCACACACTTGGTGACTCAATACAAATCCCTAAAGTCTAGCAAAGTTATAAGCAACGGAACACAGGCTTTTTATATAATGGAAGAAAATCATCATCTTTTAAAAGTCTGTGCTAGATGTAAACACTGCAAAACAGTTCTACACAAATATCATCATGCCATTTTATATGGTAGTGCAAACATCAATGATTTTCTATGGTTAAGTTTTTCAAAGGAAAAGATTCTTTGCTGCTTGACATTTAACACAGCATCATGTGCACACATAGGTATCATGTGGATAAACAATGGTATAAAAACGATGATTTGCAAAAATAGATTTCACACACTAGACTTCAGGTACATTCTTTACTGTCCTGAAATAACATGTCAAATTCACTCTAGAGAAATCTTTAGCATTTTTAGAATATTTCTAAACAGCTAACAATATCTGTTTATTAGTGATACAAGAACTATATACTTGTGGTATAAGACAAAGCTGATATAGACAGCTGAAAGATGTAAAAATATAAGTTCTTATAAAAAACTAAAAGCAGCATGGCACAAGGAGCTGCACTTTTCCCCATATATCTTAAATTCTTCCACTGTCATTTCCCTTTTTTGAGAAAGGCAGTGAATTCAAACATGAAAGAATGAAATGAAAAATAATGGTGCTAGAGGGAAAAGGGGGAAAAAACAGAATAAATCCTCAATCTCAAGTCATACGTAATTTTTTGGAATGAAACAGTTAAAGAGAACCAACTAAAACTAGAATCATGCAGCTTCCCACTATCTTGGAGGGGGGCAGGAGGATTAAGAGGATGAAGCATCTTTAAATGAAACCTGTCACAAAAATGATGAAAATTAGAAGTCCTTCACATCTGCATTTCCTGAAGACCCAGTGTTTCTCATACCATCCTGTGCAAATTCTTACAGGTAACTGTCCACAACTTCATCACTTCACACGACTATATTTCAGTGTGCAATTCCTCCCTCAAAAAAAGCCTTCTTCAGAATGGGTCCAAAAATCTTCACCATACCACCTGTCATGGCTTGCTGTAAACTAAATACCCCTTTATTTTGCCTCTGTTTTGGATAGAATGAACTGAAAGAATGAAACATTCTATAAGGAATACCAAGTCTGGGAAAAGATCTGGTTACCACCTTAACACTAGCAGTGTATACTTAGGCAACACAAATAGTATCTCCATGGCAAACTTTTATTACAGTCTTGTTAGGAAATCATATAATTGATTTGACTGAGATGAATTTGTTCGAGTCTAACAGCAGATGTACTGTTTTCTGCTCTGTCATCCTGCCTCTCAAGTTAGGGAGCAGAAGCTCAAAAGACGACACTGGACCCACGACCCAGTCACATTCAAGCCATCTTCTTTGCCGCTTCACTCCATTGTCCGGAGGCTGGATTTTGAGAAGGGCATGCATCCTTGCCTTTGTAATACCAGCTTCCAGCACATCACCTTAGTCATGCTGCTAGGCAACACTGGACCGCTAGGGCCAGTTTCCAATCATTTCTGTTTTGTACTCCAGGAGAAAGAAAATAGCTACTTCTGGTACACAAGAAGGGACTACACAGATGAAAACTAAGGCAAAAGTGCATTTAATTTTTTGTTAGGGTTTTATCTATCCTAACAGTTTCACAAACATTTGTAATTGTACTACTATAATTCAAAAATTGATTAGGTTATTTTTCATTAGATCTTCAAGATGTTTTTAACATGTTGTTTAAATTACTACCTCAGAATATCTTGAAGTGCTGAAAACTAATCAAATTCCTTTCCATTATTTCTCCATTATTAGCCTTTATCCTTCTGCTTTACTTTTTGCTAAAATATTTTAGCAATTGCTAAATTTGCTAAAATATTTTAGCAAAAAGTAAAACAGAAAGATAAAGGTTAATATACTTTAACAGATTTTGATGGGTCAACCTGATTTAAAAAAAAATCTTTCATTTGACTATTTATAAGACAGAAAAGCAGATTTCTCTAAAAACATAAAACTTACTAAAATATATTAGAAGTTGATAAATCTAAAACGAAGCTGTCCATTACACCTAACATAGCTAGAAACACAATCCAAGCAGGGATCTGACTGAGGAGTTTGCTAGCAGTGCTAAGTAGCAGGGCCTGGATACGGAAAGATAAGGGCCTGGATCCTTGGAAAGTCTGACATTGCTCCAGGCATTAACCAAAATGCTGACTTTCTAAAAGCCAGTGAAGAATTTAGCTCCAAAGCTTTGAGAAGACTTTTGGGTGTGGGTTTTTTGTTCTTCCCCCTTGTAATTGCTACTGTAATATTCACTCAGGAACTAAGAACAGTGCTCTTCACCATGAGATTGTTGTTCCCCTCCTCAACTGATATTTAACCTTTCCCCGCCACCTGCTCAAACTCTGTGCACCCACTCCTTTCATTTGTCCTGAGCAATAGCCTTTCTGCTATTGCTTATAATAGACCTTACAGACTTATTCCAGTTCTCCATGCCTCTACTAAGTTTTTGGTATTTTAAGCTCCCACCAAGATTTATAGCCCCTTCCCACTCAAATTCCTATTTTTAATCCATTATCTCTTTCTCACTGAGTTATCTTACGCTTTTTTTTTTTTTTTTGTAACAAATGAACCTTATTAGGCAGATATTTGGCCAAGTATCTAGAGTTTCCTACTTTTCCAGGAATTCATATCCCCTGAACTCCAACATTCCTTAAGCACCCAGTCCAGCTTTCCTGCATCAAGCCATGCATAAGCTTAGGACATGACCCCCCTCACACAATATTAACTCCTATCTACGTTCGAACTCCTGTATTTCTTCCCTGCTACTGCTTCTTCTCCCTTCCCTTCCTAATCTACAAAATTGCCAGTTGCCCTTGCTTGCTTCCCTCTGTCAAAGTCCTCATGCATGAGCAATCTCCTTCCCCTGTAAGAGTGGATATAATTCTCCCATTGTTGCAGTACTGTCAGTATTTGGAAAAAGCAAGAAACAGAAAAAAACCATGAAAAGTCCAGCAAGGCAATGCCAAAATAACTGAGCCAAGTAAAGAGTCTTCATTCAGAGAGAACCAATTGTAGGTTCCCTCCAATATATATTATATTACAATATTAACCAGTTAAAAATGGATGGGTTTTTATTTTCCACGTTAGCTAGCTTTACTGTCTGTTTCATTCAAAAGCAGGTACTTACTTCTCCTACGTTTAAGATATGAGGCACCTACTGGCTATGATAAGCTGAAAAATGCATAGAAAGCTACTAAAGAAACATTTTTTTATTGTTTAAAATACCATTGATATGAAACCATTTTTTAACGGAATTATCCACATGCAAAAGCAGAACCTAGTGTCCTGAATACACTGTAACTATCAGAAGCTGTTGCTTCACAGTTATAATAAATTATGCCTGGAGGGTGAAGACTTGGGGAAAGAGAAAGGTTTTGTGTGGTTTTTTTTTTGTTTGTTTCTCTTTTTACACACACACAAACTACAATTATACCATGCAATATACACACTATAGCATATATTAAAAAAAAAAAAAAACAAAACAACTATCTAGACATAAGACAGCTCCAGTTCCTAAAAAAATTCAAACCTTCCTCTTCACAGAATTACTAGCGTTCACTTTCAATATTGATTTCCAGGTTTTCCTACCCAAGTAATCCTTCAAGATCCTGAAGTGCTTTTGGATAATAAAATTTATCCATATAAATTGTGGTATCAACACAGGGATAAATATAAAAGAAATTGTAATAGCTACTCACTGACAGTACTGCCAATTCTTAACTAGATGGATATCTGTGTACTGTACCAGCTCAAGGACAGTCATTGACATGAGAATTGTTCAACAGTGCATTTCATCTTGTTCAAAAGGTATACTTCACTTTTTTTAGCAACAGAGAAAAAAGGCTGCAGAGCAAAATGATTATTTTAAATTCATTGCTTAAGACGGTCAATTTTTTTTTAATCTACTCTTTTTATTGCAAAAACAACAATATCTTTCGCTTGAGCTTTTTGTTCCTCTTAATAAAGAGCTGGAAGTCTGATAGAGTTGCTTCTAAAACAGAGTTAACAGTATAGAAGTCAATCTTAAGTTATGAAAACAGCAATTTTCAATAATAATCAATACTCCTCCACTTCTTTAGAGGTGTTCTCCTGGGAGACCAACCAAAATACCAAGGGCTCTCTGGAAGAGCAATGACTGGTAAACAGAAATTATGAATCCTCCAAATTTTGCAAACAGAACAGATTTACAGGATCAGGAAACTCTGCATGCGCTACAAGCTAGTGCCATTAATTGTTAAAGTCTACAGTCCGTTTAGACTGGTATTTAGACATCTCATATATTGTGGGGGGGGAGGCAGGGACTCAAGACCATGGCTCATGTTCACACAATGCCCAAAATTTCAAGAGCCATATGATCCCTTTGTCCTGCCACACAACAGTATTAAATCAAATGTATTAACTGAAAATATTACAACTAATGCCAACACGCTCAGAGAGGGAAATGCAGGACAACTTGACTAAAGGCAGGTATAACCGTATTATGGACACGCCACAGACCAGGCAGTGAGTCACGTTCTGTTACGTGCAGAATAAAGCACATCAGTAATTGTGTTCTCTCATTTATTCGCAGTTACTTTTCCATCTTATTTGGTCTTTTAAAAACGCAATAATTTGCATTTCGTTGACATTGAAGTTCAGCTGACATTTTATTACTCAACAACTCAGCACATCATATCCTTCTGCAATTCTACACACTCAGCTTGAAAGAAAAAAGCAGTAATCATTGTAACCTTTTAAAACCATTTCCAGATCATTTCTGTGTATACCGAACAACTAGCTATTTATTCCTACCTTTTTTTTTTTTTTTTTTAAAGCCAGCTGGTAACCTATGAACAGACTTTCCCTGGCTGCTCATGGAAGCTCTGAAGACTGCCTGTAGCAGGCAATCCCGTTCCACTATGTGAACTGAATTTCTGTGTTATAAACAGTGCTACTCTTGTGTCCTGGATAAAACACTACCAAAAAAAAATTTGTAAAACTTCTTGTCTCATGAAATACAAAAGGGCTCCTATGATATTCTCTCTGGTAGTGGGAAAGTTTCCAGAAGAACAACTTCAAGAAAAACTACCAGGAATAGAAAAAAATGAAACAAAATGAAATTAACGCCCTCCACTCCAAAGGTTAAAACATCCTTTTCAGAAGGCATAAAAACAGCAAAAGATACCCTAATGGACAAAGAGATACTAGGCAAATTACATGACTAAAATAGTTTCTTTTTAAAATTCTTTCTTTCACTCTCATGTATCCAGACACAGCTTGAACTGGAAGGACCAGACCCTTTACTCATGCTCTGCATATATGACTGATGGAGTACTCCATTTCAAAAATACTGCTCCTGCAGAAGTCATATTCAGGAACATCATCTGTTGCATTCTCCCCACCTTCCAAAAGAGCCCAAGCAGATAACAGGCATCTGGCAGCCAGAACTTCTCAGACCAGCGCAAAGAAGAGGTTTAAATGATTACATAAGAAAGAGAAATATATGATCTCAACCGAAAAAAACTGAAAGCATCATAGTATCTTATCCATTCCAGGCTAGTAAAGTCGTTTGTAAATTCAGTAGCAGGTAGCCACAGAGCACAGAGTATCTGAATGAAATAGCTTCTCTTCCACAAATCCAACCCAAGGAAAGGACGAACCTGAAAAATCTCTTCTCAGTCAATAAATTCAAATAGGATAGGACTAAAATCCATCTAGTTTGCTTGGGACAAGAAGTCAATAATGATGTAACACCTCCAAACTGAAAACAAGGAACATGTTATTTCACTTAGGAATTAAAATGGCCTTGTTGAAGCACAATTCAGCAAGAAGGGAATCCACAACAGATGTCCCCATTTAAGCTAGAATTGTCCACATAGTACACTTCTCAGACACTTGAGCTTTGCACCCTCTGGAAAGGGGCTATGTGTCACCTAATTTGACAGGATCTACTACAATACGGTCATCACCCTAAAATGGGAATCTTGATGCAAATAAATACCATCAAATGCACCAATTCAGCCTTCTCCAAAACTCTGATAAATGTAAATATGTATCATTATAAGCAAATTTGTCTTTACAGAGCATAAGAAAAACTCTAAATTCTATATGTCCTAGTACACTGATGAGTATGATCAGATCTTACTGTACTGTTACTAATGAGACTAAGATAATTAAAGAGAGTAAAACAAAGCAAAAAAAAATACTTATATCCAGTTAGTATGCAGACGGCAATTTTCAAATAGAAAAATAAAGGTGATGTACGCCCAGCTCTAATAGAAAAGTGAATAAAGCAGGATGATTAACTTCCCCCATCTCATTTAAAAATTCAAGCCTCACTCACTAATAAAGCTAAAAATACAAAACCTAAAATATTGCCTGAAATCAAACGTAGCCCTTTTGCTTTTAGGAGTTTCCTCTCCCATAACATAAAGTTGGTTGAGAAAGGGTATCAAACACCATTCTGGTTATACTAAAAGGCTTTCCCTTTATCCTTCCATAAATTCACATATTAATCATTTCTCCTTTTCGGTAAGCTGCTGAAAAACCACAAACATTTTCTAGTTTCCTGAAGAAATTTTTTGTAGCTGATAAAACAGCATGAAGTTTACTTGAACTGCTATTCCTTGGAGACCTCTTTATTAATGTTAAATATTTTATTTTCTGTTATTCCAGTTGAAAAACAAAAGAAACATGTTAAAAGCTATTCAACAAAACCGCCTTTTATCAGTAGGCAGACATGTCCTCCCCACCCACCTTTTTTAAACTACCTCCACTGATTGTTTAAGAAATCTTTTGCACCTGAAGATAAGTGAAGGCCTGCTGGGTGTCCCAATGGTGATGGTCTTTTTTGCTGTTACCGAATGGATCTGAATGTTACTGAATGGGCTAATAGGGTCTGAAACTAGACAGTGCAAAAACAGAAGAATGTAAACTTTGTAAATTGTGATTACATAAACTTATTTACTTTCCTGCATGAGTTTGAGGTTCCATAATTAAATTGAAGAACACAGTTGTACAACCAACAACTATAATATCCTCAACGAATTTATCCAAGTAAATGTGAAACTTCAAAATACTTGCCATGACATAAAATTCAGGCCAGAAACAAGAGAAAAGGCATGATGCATGCTCATAAGCCAAAGTTAAGTTAATGCAGGAGAACTGAGAAGTCTAAACAGCTATATTAGTTCTTCAAGAAGGTGGTAGTAGAGTGAGGACAATTACAGGATCATCAGACTTCATTATCTTTTACTAACAGTTTTAGGCCTAGAAATTACAATAATTATGTGGGTTTGCTGTTTTGAGGGACCTGTTCTTAAAGACCAATGAAGATCAGTGACTCCCACATGTTAAAGAACATACAGAGTGCTCTCCAAAAAAAGGGGAAAGAGAGGCAGTGAGCACAGCTTGCCACTAACTACATGAGAGTTATGATGACTTCTCATTATGTCATATCTTCCCACCCCTCAATCGCTTTTGGACAGGGTCTGGCTTTCATGTATGTTTACAGAGCACCTAGCACAATAAGCCTGCTCACTTTCAGGGCCTACAGATCCCAATTAAATACAAATAAACTGACATTGCTGCATGTCAATTAAACTAAAATAGATATGGAAATGTTGTTCAGAAAACAGGCTAAGTAAAGATAAGATTTTGCTAAAAAGCAGATGACAATTTTACTGTAAAATCACAAAAGTTAAAATACACCTTAGTTCAAGTTTACACACGTTATAAACATCTAGCAGTCATAGGATTGCATCAACCAAAAAAGAACAAATGAGAAAACAGAAAGAAGTTTAAAGGAAATATCCCAGCAAGAAAACAAGCGATCCAGACTCTTCCAGTACCTTAAAAGGGATTTCTCAGAGGCATGGATTTCTAAGTGTACTGCCCTTGAAACTTACCTAGGAACACCATCTTTTACAACAGCCTCTGACTTGTGGGTGTCTAATAAATTTGAAACTCACGTCTCTTTCTAACTGCTAGAGGATGAAAGCAGCTTTCAAGCAGTCACTTAATATAGGTAATTTATCATAATACGCTTGGGGATACCTTGGAATGTTAACTTAATAAAGAGACTGTGCAGCACCCTCAGATATATTATAGTTGTGACACAAACTGAATATTCTTTCTTCCGACTTCTAAGCATGAGTGCATATGGAATATTTGCATGATGAGATTTAGAGATTTATCTGAATAGCAGGCATTACTTATAAGAACAAATACTGGATGAATCAAGGAATATGTATAACGAGTGTTTAATTTCTAGCATGCCAGCTTGAAAACAAAAAGGTCAGTGGAAAACCAGTATCTGTAAGATGAGAAATGAGGAGAGTCTACAAAATGAGTTGGTAAGTAGTCAAGTTCCTTTAAAAACTACTGCTATACTTTACATCATTGCTGGTAAACGGCAAAAACTTAATGAGCAAAACTATACCATATAAGACGGTTAAGGCAATATAGAAAAACTGGTAATTACCTCTGCTTCGGTTATAAAAATATTCTTCTAATAACAAAGACTTAATCTGTCACCTTTCACAACCCAATAAAGTGATATTGTAACTCTCCTCTTCCACTGGTGAATTTAATGAAAATATTGTTTTACCAAGTTTTACCATATCCCATGTCTTGTTTTAGAAAATCACTTCTCCCCCATCTGCTGAAATACAACAGATATGAATACTTTTCAGATGAAATACTGCATTCAACATTAGGGAAAATATTCATTTTATTTGATCTGCGTACTTTACCCTAAAACATAAAAGTCAAGGGAAAGTTCATACCTGAGGCCGCATTCTTGGGTTCCATCTGACATAGTAGTTCACCCATAGTTCCAAATGGTTCAGACTGGCTACAGGATACAGGACGTGGTTTTCGTAGTTTACGTAGAAAGGATTTGTAAATTCATCTAATTGACTGTTTATATAGGACCACAGTGATACAGTCTTTGTGCTTACCTCCTGATTAAGTAATAGAAAACATTTAAGTATAAGGATTGCAAAATCTTAAAATAGGACAGTAATTACGTATCAGTAAATTCCTCTATGAAGATTATCTTATTTACAACAAAATGGCAAGCCCTCTGAAAACATTTCCAATAGCTGGTAATTGAACAGTCTTAAAATGTTACCAAAACTTTTAACTTTTCTCCCCTCTCAAAGCTAACCGAGAAAGAAGATTCAAGCATATTATTCTCAGAGACAAGGTCTTGTTGAGCAGAAGACGGCTGTACTACTCATAACTTAACAGCAATGCCTACAGCCACTGAAATCTATGGTTATGCACTGACCAAGAAGATTTAGAATTAAAAATTAGCTTTGAAAAGAAAATCAGAATATGAGAGAATAAGAGAGTATGTAGTTTGGAAGATCCTAAACAGCATCTGTGGAAAATAATTACTCTGTTCTCCCATCCATACTATTCACTCCTATATAAAGAGATATTATACTTCAAAATACTGATTTTAGCTTTGTTTGCATTTGCGAAACTTACATTATACAAAATCTAATCACCATAAACATGGTTGGATCAAAGTTCAAAATCTGAACTTAAAATCAGATTCATTTTGCAATTTTACACTCCTGCAGTGTTGTAAAGCATGTGTTTCTACTACTGCTGTGTCTTAAATTGCATTTCTTTGAGAATTGCATCTGACTATTCATTTATGAAAGAAAGCTATCTGGAAACCATGCATTTACTGAGAATGCGTTACTCAGCTCCATCTTGTGGTATACGCATGCAATTTTTGCCTACAGAAACAGAGACACAAACCACAAAAATAACAAAGCTAGGTACACCGAGGAATAGTTACTTGCTTTAATGCAAATAGGAAGTATTAAAAAAAAATAAAGCCACAAGTAAGTAAAAGTACACTTGGAGTATTAACAAATAATTTTTTTTAAACCACTTTTTTCCAAATGCAAAGTACTTCACAGAGTCCTAACTTCATTCATTTACATATTTTAAATTTCCCCTTAGTCTTCAGCCACAACTTCCACCAAATTATGTCCTCAAGTGACCTGCAAAGTCATCCATGGGAGTTCCTCTAGGAGCAGCAAATGCAACATTACTTGACAACGCATATTTAAAAGTCTGTATGTTGGCTAGAAATATCTGAAATAGGATTTTATAGAACTCAAAAAAACCCCCCTGCACATAATAATTAAAGAAAATGAGCAGTACCTCATTTCATAATGGGGTATTCAGTATGTATGTCTCATGCCATGATAATTGCATCTCTAGGCTGTTTTTTAAGTCTATGTGACAAATGTATCCAAAAAGCAAATTAAAAGTTCTTTGGTCTTGTATTCTAAGCACTTCCATATAAAAACAACAAATTAAGAATGTGAATTACAACAGTTATTTACCTCTTTCACTCTCTCTTTTTCACAGTTGCATAAGAAAGTCCCAAAGAGACAACTATAAAGGTGATCCAGAATGGTGATCAAAAATAATTCATTGAATTCAAAGGCTGCAGGAAACTGAAATAAGAAATTTGGTAAAGTTATTCAAATGGTTTTTTTTCTTTAGTGACTATTTTCAGGAAAACTCAGCAATTGCAGTAATCCCCACTGCATTAATACATTTCACCCATTTATTTCGTTATAATATTCCTCAGATACAAACCTTATATTCATTATGTAAGCATATTAAAGTACAGGCATGGAATCATTGGCTAAAGTGAAACTTTACACAAAGTTACACACTTGAGACAAAGCAATTCATTATAAGGAACCCCACCTGAGAGTATCCTGTTCTAACTCAACAAAAACACTGGGCTTAACATGTTTTGTTTGTCTTGTTACAGGACAACAAATCATTTGGGGGGGGGGGTAGGGGAGATAACATTTAAGAGCTTTGTTTCCTATTCTAACATGTAATAAATTGAATAATCAAGACTACTGCACATACAGTGTGCTTAACGTATTTAAAATGTTTCTTTCACTTTCCATCCAAATAAGGTTATTTTTCTCCATTTCATCCCTTCAGTTCACCATCAGCTATGTACAATAATCCTCTAATCCCTCTTCTTTCTATAATAGAATGTAAATCCTATATATCTGAAATGAAAAAATTGTTAATCCACTGATCACCATTAGGTATTTTATTCATAAGTAGAAGTTACCTGATATATTTTAGAAAAACTGCAAAAAATTTGAAAACAAAACTTTCAAGATTTATCTTAATATGTAGTGCTTCAAAAATCATAAAAGAAGAAATAAATATAAACTGCATGGGCTGCTACCTATCCAGATGGGAAAGATCCTTCTTTAATCAAATTTTATGACAGGACTACATATGACAACGGCTTGACAGTGCAAAATAAATGCACTCAATATAACAACAGTTTCAAACACAGAAACAGAATGAAAAACATGCAAGAGAAAAAACAACAATTTAAGAAGATTAAAGGAAAATTTTAAAAGTAACACTTCTCTCACTACCTTGAAGGTGAATGTTTTAAGAGAGTGATTTTCAGGACAAATGAAATAAACTTTGTTCATTCATAACTGAAGGAGCAAATCTTTGCAGAAGGCTAAAAATAGGTATTACAGATTCATAATGAACAATTTCCTCCTATAGGCAGAAATCTCAAGTCTGTATTTCAGGTATGAAGAAAGCAGCAGACTGCGTTCTGTTATCCATGACACCCTGACTCTGAGTGACTCAGTGGCTATGTTAAATTAAAAAAAAAGAAAAGAAAGAAAGAAAAAAAGAGAAACAAAAATTCCCCCCCCACAAGTACAGTTAGGAGGAATAAACCAGTCATTGGGATGAACTGGTGGATCCAGAAAGTCCTTTTCAATGTCACCTATGATTTATGAAGGGTAAATGTCTACTCATGTTGAAAGGAAGGAGTTCAATAGCACAGTGGTTGTGCTTTTATTAAAACCAGAAGGATCTGTATTTTAAGAAATGTTCTTTTATTAGAATATTGATTGAAATTAAATATTGCAAAAACATCCTCCTTCCAACACTTCTAAAGCTAAGATATTTATAGCAACTTTCAACTGAAAATTTTTAATATAGAAATCATCAGTATCACTTCTCACAGATTGGATGAAGCCTTCCTTCTTGTGACTCTCCTGTGGATTATGCAGTCTCCCATAGTATGGTGAGCTCACACTGGGATTTCTCTCTCGAATCACCAATTTGTATTTCTTTACCCCGCTATTTGTTTTCATAAAACACAAAGGAACTTAAGATCAAATTCTCTTTTTCAGTTACACTCAAAAGTTATCACTAACAGCACTTACTTTTCCTAAAGTAAATCAGGCTGAAACTCAATTACAATTTGTCCATGTTAACATCACAACTATGATTTAAAATATATATCTATAAACAGAATCTGATAAGCAGGTCTGCCAAAGTAAGACTGGAGAAAATCCAGTGGGTTTCAGACCTCAGTCTCCTTCTTCCAACCCAATGCAGCAACCAGATACAGAGAACAAAAACAATTTGCAAAGGTCCAAAGTGATATTTGGAAATAACTTTGAAGACAAAGCCTCTCCTAAAGGGACTCTCTTTAACTGAAAACACTTAATGAGCCTTGTCACATTAGGGTTCTGCACTGTGATGGGTCCATACTAATCAGACGGAGACCGACATGGCAGTTATTCCAATCCAGAAAAGCATATTCAAACTTCCATACATCAGTGGTTACACTCTGACTAATTTATTAATAAGCGATAGCACGTTATTGAAACCCCATCTTTGGATACAAGAGTGGTACTGTTGGAGCTGATGTATCAAGACCGTAAAGCTTCTATTACTGCTGCTGAAAAATCACTGACCTAAAAATTCTTTCCTCTGTAGTTCCAAGCCCATTAGCATCTGTTTGAAGATTCAGGTGGAAAAAATCCCCAAATGAAAATTTCCTTTCTGTCAAATCCACTAATTGTGAGAGAACACATGGGTCATTAAAATCTCCCACCTAATGCTACTGGATTTAGGGTTTTTTTTTTTTGGTAAAGGAGGTATTTACCAGAAGAATTCTCTTGTTTCTTTGACAATGCCAAGCGGCATCTGATTCAGAGCCATGCAAAATAAACTTGCTTTTGAATTTTATGCTTAATAAACTCATTCTGTACTACAGTAATATTTACAGTTGAAACACTTGCTAAATAATTCTTATGACTGTGGAGTTGGACTGAATTAACTTCACTGAACGCTAGATATTTTAACAGAGCACTTTACTGAAACCAATGAACAATGCATTTCTGGCAACAGATGATATCTGGTAAAAAACAGGATGCAAATTTCTACCAATTATAAACATACCTTACTCCTATGCAGGTACTGCATATTAAAGGTAGGCAGATATTACTTGAACTATAATACTACAAGCAAATTTTACAGTTTTGTTTCATTTTTAACAGGGCATCAGTATTTCATCTCCTTGAAATACTTCAGATTATTTGTGAGCTTCCTAATTTGAGACCTACTATTCAAAATCATCAGAATTTATAAACAGAGAGGGGAAATAGCTTCGCCATATTTTTTTATTAAAATCTGCTATCAATATGCTTCTCTCAAGTTCTCTATTACTGTATTTTGTGTGTCATCAAGACCAGAAAAAACACGGGAAAATATACGGTTGTCCAGGATGAAGTTTCATTGTCTGAAGCCATCCAGAAATTTGTATCTTAGTGGGAAGCTGGAGACTCTCTCAATATATTAAGTTGAACATTTTAAGAATGTAACTCTCAGAACATGAGAAAAAAAATCTGCTTGCTTTTAGCCCTCCCCCCCGCTTTTCACATATGTTTACCATAGATTCTAAGGCACAAAACAAGCACTGTTTTACATAGGGGTAAAAGAGAATCTTGATCTTCCCAAGTCCATGTCAAGGTAATCACAGCTTTCACATATATTCTCTAGGTGTTGAAGTCAGCTAAAAAAGAAAAATAAGTGGACAAGAACTCTCTAAGAATGATGTTTCAATTTTTCCTGCTGTAACATTAATGATTTTTCAATGCCACTGCTGTTCATGAATTGCAGAATGGTTTCTGAATCCAGGTTTTGAACAGATGTGGTACTGGCAAAATGTTCCAGTCATCCCCCCTCTTTTTTTAAACTAGAGAGAACCTAACTGTTTATAGGAAGAAATAGGAGGCAGCAAGGGAGATCACAAAAATAGAAGAGACTGCTCTCAATTAAGGATCTCCCCAGAGAACTTTTGTTCCTACCAGGTGCTTAGAACTGCTTCTCTTTGCTATTGTCATTAGCATTCCTCTGAGAGGGACAACATTTTTCATTTATTTTCTCCAGCTGTATTCAACAGCATATTAATGCTGAAATACAGATACACAGAAGGAGAAAGTTTTCAAGGGACTCTGGACAATGGTCCAGCATTATAACAGGAAGCTTCCATAAAACACAGAAGATCATTGTTTCAAATGTAAGTTTTGGAAACTACAACGCAAGTAAGCTTATAAGCATCACATTCAGAACAAGACGACTGAGGATCTGGAAGTACTAGCATCATATGAGATTCCACCACCTTTACTTTCCTTTCTTCAAATCCAGTCACATACTACACAGACTTTTGTATAACAGATTTTACCATAAGAGCACAGATCTATATTAGGCTTCAAGGGGTGGGGAAAAAAGAAAAAAAAAGGAGAAAGAAAAAAAAAGAGTCAAGAACTTCTAAGTTACTTGGAAATAAAGTCTTCATTTGTTATTTCAGTAACCCCATTAAAGAACAGCAATATAAAAGCACATAAAAATATTAAGTTCATGCTCATGGAGGTACAAACAAGGAGAAAATTAACATTAAAGCATATCTATAATTTAAAACAGCAGTGAAATTTTTGAGAATTTTAATATTCTGACACCTTAAATACCACAAATTGGAAAGATCTCCCTGATCCAGAGGTAAAAGCAATGGTAGAAATGAGAAAACTATCTGAGAATAGGTTGGTATGTTAGAAACACCCTCCTGTACACATACACAGTGCCAGCATCAACTTAGATTTCATATTTGAGGCACACCGAGAAGGACCCTGAGTTCACAATCAGCCTGGATTTTTGCTTTCTCTGAAGCACAATATAAATCCATACGAACACTTGCACCATCAGTGAAAAGGCAATGCAAATCATTTATCTTATCAATAATCCTCATTTATTTAATCAGAGAATCCTTTGAAAGCCTATTTTAAACACAAAGAATTCTTGGCATTTTAGTCTCCGTTTAACACTTCTACTCTATCTCCTTGTATTTCACTTTGAGCAAAAAGTTTCCCTATAGCACGTGCACTGTGCAGCCATAGTGCAAGCAGCTTCATCCAAACATGCAACTGCTCTGAGAAGAAATGTATTCTCCTACATGAATTACTTTTCCAAGATAAAGACTGAGACCTCATAGAAATATACTCTTTGGAATCTTACCTGCTTTGTCATTTGCCAAACGCAGTCAATGAACTGAAGGAAAATGGGAGATCTATCTGCATCAGCATGGTCATCATCTCCATGTCCTACTCGCTGAAAGTCAGAACAAAATTTTCATTTCAGTCTAGTGTATTTACAGTACCATCCCAACACTTCAAAGCTCAGCAACTCTTAAATGTGTTCCCAAAGATGAGCATGACAAGCATACCTTCCATAATGCTAACCTGTATTTTTCTACCAACTAAAAATGCATCCCAATATTAATTTATGGATATGCCTTTGCTGTTGCACAGGGCTGAAAAGGTACTCAGTCAACAAAGCTGTCCTCACTGGTCTTTTTTTTTTTTTCCCCATGTGAATGGCCCATTGAACTTTCAAATGCACATTAATTTAAAAATTCCAAGTATAATCATATTTTGGAATAGATTATATCATTCATCATTTCATTAGCATATTCTCTCATCCATCAGGAAGGAAATGACGTGAATTGGCCATATTATAGAAGCAAAGAAAAATGCTGACTGGAAGGAATCTCGAGAGGATATCATGAGGAAACTTCTACCATTTCTGACACCTGTTTGGGGAGGTGGTGGAGTCTCCATCAGTGAGTATCTTGAAGAATAATTAGCAACTTAATCTACTGCTTTTTTACTGTTACCATAGGAAAAATTTTCCTTTGTGTCTATCTTAAATTTCTGTTTTCGTTATTCAGATATGCAGCTTTTCATCTCAGCCATAGCAGACATGGAGAAGACATAGCTCCTATTCAAAGACCAGTTTGTTGTCCTTTAATTGCCATGGATGACAGCTGATGGAGCTTGTGAACGTTCAGATACTTCTCTGAAGAACTGCTACCTCGCCCCCTGTTCCCCATCTTTCAGTGCACAGCTGTTTATTTCTGCCAACAGGCAAAACTGGAAGGTATTTAGTAAAACTGTACTGGAACAATGATTCTTCCACATCTACCAGCCAGGACAACATGTCATTTCACCTAAACCACCCTAGAGTCAGACCCCACAAAGTATCATAGTAATTTATGTCCTAACTCCACACTAGCCTATGGTTTAAATAAACACGGTGACCTCAAATCAGAGTAGTGGCTCCAGCGATTTTACCTACTGGACACTTCAACTGTTTTCCTATTCATAAGATTGTTAAAGATGAGAGAATGTGCTACATCCCCTTTTCCTCTTCAAAAAAGTCTTTTTTTTTTTTTTTTAAACTATTTGGTTTAAACTGCTTCATTCTTATGTACTTAATATTAGTCATACTTGTTGCCCATTCCTCACATAGGTTTCCTGTCAAAAATGAACAGCTCACAATTCTCCTCTACCTGTGATCTGACTCACACACACCATTGAAAGAACATTACAAATAGTAACTAAAATGCAAAATCTGATGAAAAAATATGCTATTCAAAGTAAAAAGCCATGAAAGTGACAAGCGGCAGATTAATTCTTTCAGCTTACCATTGCAAATCGGTGTCCAAAACTTATCCATTCTTTCTCTACAAGAATTTCAAATCCCTTGATAGTTCTGTAATAGCTGTCCAGCATAAGCATGGCTAGAGCAGTGAGCTGGGCAGTTCGATCCCAGCCATCACTGCAATGTACTACCACAGATGTTTTACCAGATTCAATTTTATCGGCAATTCTTACTGCTCCAGCAAGAAGCATCTAAATAAACAAAAATAAACAAGCATATTAAATGCAAACCAAAACTCTATAAAATTCTAACTTTTTTGTAATCTTGGGTTACTATATTTCAAGTTTTCAGATTAAAAACACAATCATCTTGACACCACTGCTTTATATTACAGATTTCCAAGTGGTGATACACATACTAATAGAGATTCAAAAAAAAATTCCTAAATGATGTGTGATCTGTTGTCCAGGAGACAGTCCTTACCTGTTCTCCATTATTAGTGATACCTAGAAAGAGAAGCTGGGAACCCCTTCTCCAAATTATATCTGAAAGTCCGTATCATTATGAAAACAGAAACAAATACTATAACCTATTCAGGAGGCTGAAGAACAATCTCAATGTTTTCAAAATTCATTCTCATAGCAAACAATCACTCTTTCTTCCTCAGCTTTCAGTTCTTCTAAGATTAGAGAAAGGGAGAAACCGTCCAGCTAATCAAAATCAAAACACAACCCAAACAAAAACCGAGACTGCTGGCTGGGAGTCTGTGCTGATTTGTTAGTGCATGAAGGATGCACAATATTCATCTCATGAGCAGCCCATTAATAACCTAGGTTCAGAAGCATGCTGGGGAGCATAGGGATAGAGAGGGCACAGGACTGAGATCACTTGTGTGAACTTGCTATTATTCTCGCCCCAAAACTCTCAGTCGTGTTCTCTTGAGATGATCTTTAGATTTTTAAGCTTGAATAATCTCTCTCCTGTAAAGAGCTGTCTCCATAACATAGCCTGCCATGGTACTGAGAAGTACATGAAAAGCAGATGGAATAGTACAACAGAAAAGATTCTTATCTTTGCATTCCAGCATCAGAAAATGAAATCTTGCAAAACACTTGTATTTTTTCCTTTCCTGGCATGTAAAAACATCTTCTTGAAAGCAGAAAAGCCTGTACCCACTGGAGTAACTGTGCACAAGCCCAGTCTTAAAAGACCATCCATGTTTTAGAGAAAAGTTTTCATTGATTATATATTTTATGGTAAAACTCAAGGATGCCAGGGTGGAAATACTGAGAAACAATATAAAAGCTTGTATGAGAGAACAGAGCTTGTGACCTGAACTAGTTAATTGCCAATTACTTCAGTCACAGACAAAGCTCTGCTGCACTAGAAAAGTGCAAGTATTAAAAGATCTTCAACAGAAGCAGAAAAATAATCTACATAATATAGGTATATAGTAGCTCACTTTATATTGTCCTAAATACAGATGCCTGTGGAGGAGTACTGCAGAAAATACACGGAGAGAATAGATAGGCAATAAGCAGAGAATGGGAGAAGGAAAACCGACTTACTATTGTTCAGTAAACGTCTATGGAGTAAATGAGGCATTATATTCTACTCTGGACAAAAGTCTCTAACAAATGAACAGCTTCTTCCACAAAGTAATAATATTCTTTACAGATATTTCAAAACATACCAACAACCGCACTATTTTAGTTAAAGCTATTAATGAATAACTGGCTTTTGATTCATTTCAAAAATGAGAATTGGTTTAAAAATAATTAATAGCAGAAGTTCTCCTCTGAAAAGACTTAGAAGATAGCTTGGAGAACATGAGGAAACATCCTGGTGTGCAAAAAGCAGCAGGTGACTACACTCATGTTGTATTGCTCTCTTCATACACTCAGAATGTTACTGGTGCCTCCCAAGATACTCCCAATCTAATGCTAATTTCATCTGTGAAACAGTGACATAAAGGTTCACTTCTGATATTATTCTAAGCTGAGAAACCCCACTGAAGTCAGCAGCATTGAGAGGCAAATACCGGGCCCCAAGACTCCACTTTTACAAACAGACCGTTGTATTTAAAGTCAGACTGGTAAGAAACGGTTTCTAGACCCTCAGATTCCCAAAGCTGTTTTAGAATATTCCAACTTCAAGAAAACAAGAAAGTTAAACTCTTATCAAAACATCATTATATTTGCTTAATTCTTAATTTAAGTGTTTGCTCCCTCTACTGGTTCTTCTGCAGAAGTCAGCAGGCACAGTTAATTGAGGAGTAGAACTAATGAGCAATCCAAAACATGTTTTGCATGAGTGACATTTGAGCCAATTGCTAATAAAACATATTCCTCTCCATCCATATTCATCATAAATGGAAGAGTGAATGTGATACTGAAATAATCTATTCTAAAAGCATTTCAGAGGTTATTGAAACAGACTGTAAACTGAATATGATAGCAATTTATTTTAAGATTATGTTAAATAATAGAGCAGATTATAACCCAGTAAAGCACACACTATAAACAGCCCATGAAAATGTAGGCATCCAACACATGAACACTAACATTGCTTTGAAGGAGGGAAGGATGAGAAAGATTACAGAATTTAAGCTGAGGTCTTTGGCAGTTGTTCCAATACAATCTGAAGTTCTCAGGGCAGTTTTCCAAAAAGCAGGGAAAACCCTGGACTGCACACAAGTATTCTCTCTCAGGAGAATAAAGTGTTGTCCAACACTGAATACGACACTGTACTATCAGGAATTAACTCATTACTTAACTCAATACACACAAGCTGAAATACAAAAAAGTTATTATGGAATGGATATATACTTTATTTAAAATGCTAAGTGACCATTTTAAAATTAAGCTTTTTTACAAGATTATGTTGATCAAAGACGTAGTTAAATCTAGACATAATTTTAGTAGTATTTTCAGAAATTCAAGTAAAAAAATGTTTAAAAAACAACTGGTTTTTCACATCAAAAGTGTCTTACTCTTATATATTCCAACCAGTGTGTGGAGTCCACATTTGATAACCATCGAGTCTCATCAATAGTAGGATAAACTATTTCTTTAAGTTTACGCAGCGATTCTCTCATTACATGTATATTATGTATTTCCAGAAAGACCAGCTCTGCATTTGGGTAGGCACTTTCACTTTCATATCCTCCACCTTTTGCCTGCCATTCAAAAGATAAAAATAAAGAAAGGAACATGTGTAAGTTCAGTATAAATTCGAAAAAGTTATTTTGGTCAGGTTTTAGGATTTGGGGAGAGAAAGTATTATTTTAGCACAAATAAAAAACATTCTTAGCACTTGCTTTTCCAAAAAGTACCAGGCTTTTTATAGATGAAATAAATCCTAATTTTAATATACTGTATTTAATAACACATCCCCCAAATTTCCCCTTTTCACTACTGATACATTTGGTTACAATTTTGGTAGTCTTCTATCATTTCTCAGATCTACCTTCATGTTGCCTTGAACTCCTGCCAGCCTTTCCAAAATGCCGCGACCAACTCACCTTCCTTCCCACACTCTTTTTAGTGACCTTTCATTATGTCTTTTCACATCAAGTTCTCTTTATCCTCATCTCTTGTGCAATCTTCAGCCTTGTAACAAAGATACATTCATTAATGCTAGTTATTAAACCAACCTACCTTGTTTGTATCTGCAACGCTATTCTGTCTGGCATCAAAGATGATAAGTTTATGTGATTGAGCATTGGCATCCATTATTGTCTGCAAGTATTTTTCATCTTCTTTACAATGCTTATCATTTGGGCCTACCAATGGTTGACTGCATCGTGTTATTGTTGCTTGGCTCTCAGGATGAATCCAGGATAATACCTGGAGTTAAAGCAAAAGATTTTAGCTTATTATACCAATGCAAAGGCAACAGGCCATAGTGCAATCAGATAATCACATTGCCTACATGGCATAATTTCCTGGCAAATCAACAAATGCAAACTTCAGGATAAGCTGATGAAAGATTATATTGCCAGCACACTAGCATCACTGATCCTAAATCTGATCAGCCTGAAATACAAAGTAATTCTAAATAACTTTGCTTTTATTTCTGATAAAAATTAAGTCTGCAATTGCGTATCATTAATTAGGAAAAAAAAAAGTACAATGGAGGAAGAAAATCTGCTTCCATATGGAAGTCTATGGACTTGCACACCTATCTAATTCTATACTGTCCTAGGCAGATCTATAGCATGAATACTCTCACCATCTAGCATATTTAAATCTGTTAATTTATCTAGTCTCAGGAAACCTATTATGGCTGTGATACATTCCATTCTGTAACTCAGAATACAAGTTAATTTGTGAATTAGCATCAGATACCATCATGGCCCAGAAGTGTTAACTCCAGACAGAAATTTATTACACAGCACACTAACCAGCCAATTAGATTCTCATTTGAGTAGCTTGCTTCAGTTCTAAACCCAACAAGTTGAATTCTTCTTTCTTTGCTCCCTTTTTAGGAAAGGACTGGGCCCACTGTCCTCATAAAAACCTAAAAAAACTCTGTTAATTTGTATAAGCTACAAATACATAAGCCTTTATATCTCCTTGCGAAAGTTTCACTTACTGGAACTCTTCCTTTTGCTCTGAATGCTGCCACTTTTGAGAGGTCATCATCCTTTACGCTGGTTGGCACAACAAGAATAGCAGGATATGTATCACAAAGCTCATAGGTACTGTTAATTTTGGATATTTTCCAACTCTCATTGGGCAAGCCCTGCATGAAAGCAAAACATTTTCATGTTTTTCAGGTTAGAACTTTACATATCTAGGTTTGGTGACAAAAGTGTTGATATGCTGCATACTTTTTTTTAAGTGAGCACGTGTTCTTCTTTTAAGTAAGTTACTAGCTTTAGGTCTTCATATTGTATCATAAACCAAAACATCGAAAGAGATTTTTTACTAATTATCTTTAAAATTACCATGCAAAATAACCATTTGAATAGGCCATACACTTATGGTAAAAAGTGATCATATAGTGAACTAAAAATATTACTTTTGTAACCAGAAGACTGCAGATTTACAAACTAAGGTTACTCTTCTGTTAACGATGCTTACTCAAAAACAAATTCCAATCAAGGGTCTATATTTTCAAAAATGGCACTTGGAAAATGTGGATTTGAGAATGCATGTTAAGATAGACACATCTGCTCTAATACTGTGTACCTGTTATCTCTGTCAATTTTAGCAGGGCTTCTGAGTGTTCAGCACTCTCAAAGTCAGGCCATTTGTATTTCATTATCTAAACATGAATTTTGGGCAAGTCTCTATATAAAGTCAGCACTGAAATTTTGAGTTTTCTTTAAAAACTTTTGCTTCTTTAAGTGGCTTTGTGTGGAAGGGACATGGGGGAGGAAAAATAATACACCAAGTACTTGTGTAACTTACCTGCCTCTTATATTCTGTCATTGGATCATACACTTTCCAACCATTAACAGCAAATTTCTCTTTATAGCTGAATGCAAAAAGTGGCTAAAAACAACAATGCAAAGGCATAAATTACTATTTAGTGGGTTGTAAGAAAGATAAGCTTCAAAACAGGGAACCTTATAAAATTTCAAATGAAACATTTTAAAAACTCTTTAACATTAGACCTATGATCTCCAATCAAGACTGGGCAACACTGTGCTAGAACACAAATAAAGAACAGCTTTTTCTTTCAAGTGCATGCTATCTAATTAACAAAACCAAGAAACGGGAAGAGAGGCACTGAGAGGTAGCTATTTGTCTGTGATCACAGAACAGATCAGTGGCAGAGTCAGGATGGTCAGGCTGGTCTCCTCCCTCCCAACCAGTTCCTTATCCAGACAAACATAACAAAACAGCATTTCACAGCTAAGACAACAACTAATTGTACCTATTTATTTTTTAGGCAGTGAACTTCTAGACTGAATTATCTACTGCAGAAAATAAGTCTGTCTGTCTCTCTGCCTATATATATTTTAAGTCAGCAACATTAGGCAAATCTAAATCTTACGCGTTATGTACAAATCAGCTAACTTTAGGGACAGCAGAACAGAGTATAATGTCTTACAAACTAATGCAAAAATAAAACAGGGTCAGAGGAGCTTGCCTGCTTCATAATGTATTCTGTGAATCAACATTTTAATGTTTATTACACAGTGCTTTTATTTCTCCGCCTACACTTTCCAAAAAGAGGACAGACGCAGACAGCCTTACATCTTAAGACTTACCAGCCCATTAGAAAGAGGAAATGCGCGTGTTACAAGGTTTTCAAATATCTCCAATCTATTTTGCTCTTCCTGTTTATAGGCAAGCCGCAAGTTTCTCATATCCTGTCAAAAGTAAGTCACATTATTTTACCCTA
The DNA here is from genome assembly GCF_036370855.1 of Dromaius novaehollandiae. NCBI lineage: Eukaryota > Metazoa > Chordata > Aves > Casuariiformes > Dromaiidae > Dromaius > Dromaius novaehollandiae. The sequence continues at coordinate 11,152,296 of NC_088108.1, forward strand.
TGATAATAAAATAATTAGAAAAAAGCAGAACACGGCTGAAGGAAAGCATATATATAACACTAAATAACGATATCATGTAATTCACATTAGAACACAGTTAAGTGTTTGTATCAGATGAGTAGGGTTATCACTAGAGTTCCTAGATACCACAAAAACAGCCATTCTTCCTTTGAATTCCCTCTCGTGAAAAAAAGCAGAAATGTTTAACACTACATAGTATCGCAAGAGGAATTGAAATATATTATCTAAATGAAGTAGGATTCAAAACAGGGACCAGAGCAGACAGAAAAAACAGCACACATGCACTGCAGGCCTTTAAAACAAACATGAAATCAAAATACTTGGATGAAATGAAAATGAAATAAAAATTAATGGATTTGTACCATGCCATACCTTGCAAACTATTTCTATACCACATGAGTTGTCCCCGTGGCTCTGTACTCCAATTTTTTCAACTCTACTTATTACTCCAAGGGGGACATCAACAACAAAAGGCGGATCCTGAAATTTAAACATAAATTAAATTAACTTAGTTATATTAGGAGAAACAATCTACTACTATTTGTGTTCCACTAGTCTCATCTATAATTCCTGTTTAATAGACTTCTGTGGAACGTCATACTTCATTTATACCAAATTTGTGGCATTTCTGAAACCCACTTGAGCAAAATTTCTACCTGGAAGAAATACGCAGATAGATAGTGAAGTCTTACCCTTTCAACACTTTTGATATACATTCTGAAGTCCGTCACTGTCAGTGTGCCACTGACTGCTCCCATAAATGGACAGATATACATAACATCTTTAGCTGGAAAACAGACCAATCAAAGCTTTGTTTTACTATTACAGGTATTTGTTCCATAAAAATCTATTAAAAATAACAAGAATTTTTGCAGGCCCATATTACCACAGAATTTTGATATTGGACTGTATACAGAAGTACATTCTTCAAGTGCTGTTAGTATTGAGAGAGGTGTCTTTATCTCCACAAGGAGAATAATCAAATTCCTCAGCCCCACTGTTGCTCGGAAACTACTGAGCAGTTAGGACTGGGCTCAGAAAGTGTGCACTGCTGTAAGGACAGGCAAGTAACAAAGAAGTCTGGCACCCTGCTGGCATTCTTAGCTGCAGACAGCTCTGGTCCCTTCCCTGAGGCATAAAGCACCTTGCACTCACCTCCGGAGTGAGCATGCAAATGGCTAATTACTGAAGAGTATGAAATTGACCTCAGAGTAACTCAGTGATATGCCCATATCTTCAAATTCAGTTTGTTCAAAAGAGTTAGTATTCTTCTCTAACCAAGTACTGTGCTGCTAACACACAGCTTGCCATCGCACACCAAAGTGAAAAAGATCCCATTAAGAACTAGATATTAAGTTTTACATAATTTCAGCCTCTTTGCTATCACAGTTTTAAGGAGCTTCATTCTATGGAGAACCCTTGGCAATTTCCTCGCATAAATACAAACCACATGATTAATTTGTCTATATGGAACAAACTAACCCTTGAAAATAATTAATCTGTCTATATGGAGCAAGTCAATTGATTTTCCTTTCAGGCTCACATTTGTATTAAAAGACAAAGAAAAGAAATCCACATCAAACCTGCTAATCCAAAGTCACATTAAAAACTAAAGTAACACAACTCAACAGTAAATAATGTGCTATTATAAATAAATAATGTCCTATTTATGAAGAAATAAATTAATGATTTAATAGTATTCAGTGTAGTACTCAATAGTATGCTTACCAATAACTTTGATTGATTCTCCAGGAAAAAGTGGAGCCTCTTCCATCTGTGCTAGTTTGTTTCCATCCCGCAGTGCCTGGCAGAAATCCAAAACCACCAGTAAATCTCACTTTTCATCTGTACTACATCAATATGTTTTGATGCAAAGTACTTTTACTGTGAGATTACTGGAACACAAGTGTATTTTTTTCCAAAGCACAACTCTATTAAACAGTGCCATATTAAAAAACACAAAGCTTGATATTGTAAGTATTACACAGACATACATATTAGTAACCAAGCATTTATGCAATAGTTAGTTTCACATACTAGCTACATATACAGCATACAAAAATACCAGCAAGAGTATCAGCCCAATTTTGCAATCAATAATGTTAGTCTTTTGCCAAATGCAGGTTGTATTTTGGGTATTTTACCTACTCAAGAACATTGTAAAGCTTATATTAAATTATTTTCTATTCTATATATAATGTTGAATATTTAACATTCAAATACTTTCATCTGAGAATTACATGGCAGAAGCTTTACTTATTTACCAGTTCAACTCCATTGTCTCTGATATCTTGCTATCAAAAATCTCTACCATCATCTGTTTGAATCAATACTCTACTGAGAGTGCCACAGGTTATGTATAAGAACCATTATGGGAATTTTGGATCCAGAAGGTCAGATTAAGAATAAGGTAATAATGAAATACAGAAGAACAGACAGTGATTTTCAAATAAGGGCGAGTTCCACCCAGTTTTCATTTAGAAAGTGGCTTCATTTCTGAATGATACAAGCCTGAGTCTTTGGACCCTTAGTTGCCAGCTAAGATTTACAACACACTGAAGATTTTAGAATAAAACGGTTGTGGGACTTCTAAGGAGCATGTGAAAGTGATCTCTCTCAGATCAGTATGATGAGATGTTAAGGTTTCAATTTTTTACATCTTGAATAGAGAGTAAATGTAATGGGCTATTTTACAATAAACAAATACTTTCTTTGTATTACAGCTCTCATCTACAAACAAATGATTTGTAGAATTTTCTTGCCTTAAAGAAAAAGACCACTCATCATTAAATAACTTCCAGAAATATTTAAATTGTTTTTTGTGTTATACTATATTTGAAACTAACGTAATTTTATATTTAGCACCAAATCACAAACAAAGATGACATGTGGAGAATTAGCCAATACTCACATACTTAGAAGAATAAATGTGCTCAGTCAGGTTGGGGCTTAAGTGCAGTATTACAATCTAGATTACATGGTATTATATAAAAACCCTACCTAGCAGATAACCAATTAACATACCAAATGCCTTTTGTGGGTTCTCTTTAATGAGATATGTAAGATTTCTATGTACTGTACAAGTACTAGTATATAGTACCTTGCTACACAGTTAATGAATGAAAGATGAGTAAAACTTGCCACCTGATCAGCTTCTGCTTCAGAATGATAGCCATTGTGTCCATCCTGAATCTCCTGCATTGCACGAGGCAGCAGTAGGGAAAGAGAGAAGTCACAGGAAAAAACATGCAGACAACAGGTAAAAGTACAGAATCTTTCCTTTTTTGATTCCTCAAAAAAAAAAAAAAAAAAAAAAAAAAAACCTTTCCTTAAAGAGACAGTATATACTTCAACTTCAGTTTAGTTACTCAACATTTTCCGCTTCTGGCACAAACTGCTTTCCACAGAAAAGATTCCAAGTTATGAGAACTAGCTATTTTATGTTATTTGGCAGAACACAAAATGGAAAATTTAGATCCTTTTTCACAAAAGAGTCAGTGCTGGCTGGCACGCAGGAACGTAAAAGTATGTACTGTCTTTTTCAGACAAGCAACCTTACAGGACAGAAAATTAATTCAAAGTATGTCACATGCGTATAAATAGAAGAAATTGAGTACAGCTTGCAATGGTAGCATTAGGGGAAAATTCATGCAGTCTTTCAAGGACAAGATAGTTCAGTGTCAAATAGAAGCATTCAGACAATTTAAAAAAAATGCTATATTGGGTAAAACATGTTTTAATTCAGTTCAGTGTTCAGCTCAGTTTTATAGTTCCACCTATTTTTCCAGCAAGTTCCATGCTGCTGTTGGAAACCCAGAACCTTAAAGAACCGAAAGTTATTCTGATAGCAAAATATTCATATTATTCACATTTTTACATTAATTTGATTTTTGTATGATATTGGGGGCAAATCCTGAAAAGAATTAAAGACCTTTAATCAACATAAGGTCCCTATGCATTCCAGGTAAAAACAAAAACATCACTGGTTTCTATGAAGGAATTGTTTTAATACATTCAGCCAAAATTTTCCTTGAGTATTCCTTCTGTAGTAACTGGAGGGATGTTGTATTCGTGACATCCTATTATTCCCAGTCCACGTGCAATAAACTTCTCCCATTAAAGCAAGACAGCCTCAGTTTAAGTATACAATTGTTTGCTAAAGTCAATTTTTATTTTTACAGTATTTCTACAGAACCCTCAAAAGAGGAAAATTTAAAAGAAAGACTTTAGATATCTTCAGATAATTTGGACTCTACAACAGCATAAAAATTTATAATTAATAATAAAATTTCCAAATGATAAAGGCCTCCTAACAATTAGGCCTTGATGGAATTTGGAAAAATAGTAGTTATTTGAAATTCAGACCATAAAAAAAATGTTGTTTCTGGAATTAAAGACAGACAGACGTTATGATCCCTGGAAGAAAACTGGAAGAAGGACGAGAGACTACACCAAAAGATTTTGAATTAAATGAAAGAGAGAAGCACACCAGATCATTCAAAGATTAGACATCTTCACCAAGAACTATGAAAAGCTGAAGGGAAACAATCAAGTTTTGTTACTCAGCCCAAACCAATTATTTCAAGAGCTATCTATTCAAAAAAAAAAAGATTAATTTGTGGATTTGCATGGTTGGACTGAACACATCATTTTCAAATATGTAAACAACTGATTAGAAAAAGAAATCATTCAGACGATCCCTTGGTTTGAGACTGAACAAGAGGTCTTTGTTTGAATAAAAGCATTAGAAACATTTCATGAACAATGTCAGAATACTATCCAGATCATTTCTCACTCCATAAATGTTACTAAGTGAGAGGGACAAGAAAACAAGGCAGACCTTTTTTGTATCTTCAATGAACAATGGGCAAGGCCTAGTTTCTAAAATAATCATTAAAAAGATGTAGGTCATTGCAGTGGTGTCTAACTCTAATCCTAACTTTCAATTCCACTGTAGGACTGTAGGAATTAATGTGAAACATGTACAAATGCAAGCAAGAATTGGTATCTTACTTAAATTGGGTAGACAAAGACGTAATGTTTTTACTACTAATACTCTTTAGCATAGATAACACATTTAAGCTGCTAATACAGTGCTCTGTAGTCCAAAGCATGTAAGCTGCAGTTGTGAGCATCCATTTTGTCAAAATTAATGTAATAAAACTGAAGTTAGTATTGCACATTTATAACATAATTTAAATATATTGCTCTCTTACACATTGACTTTTACTGCTCATGAAAACATTGTAATGTACATAAAGCATTTCTATGGCAAAGAAGCTGTTGCACTGCATAGCAAAATAGTCTGACTGGTTCATAAAAACCATTAAAGAAGTACAGAAGAACGCTTGACACACCAAGCTTTCACACAGCACAAAAGACAAACAGGTAGGAGGCCAAAGGTAATCTTACCCGTATATCAGGCCTCCTGTATACCTGTTAGTTAAAATATAAAATGTTATCCAACAAAACACATGGATTTCATTTGTTAAAGATACTATATCTTATTTCATCAGATTCTCAGAAGAGTTCTACTTCCAAGTGTATTAAGTAGCAGTCAGATTTCAAAAAAATATACAGATATAGATAGATAGATCGATCTAGTAGCTCCCATTTGCAGAACTGTTTTGCTCTGAAAGCAATCTGGCCACTTCATTTTAGTAACAAAACAAAAGTCAAGCTCTTTTGAAAAATTTATTCCTAATCATCCTTTTATCCAGTTACAACATGCTATTGTGAAAAGAGAAGAGTCTGGCAATCCTTCCAGGCAAAATACAATAAGCCTGCAATAATAGCTACGAAATATAATCACTGCATCTTTTAGATTAAAATGCCAAAACAAGGACAGCTACAAATCTCAACTTTTTTTCTGAAGGTGTCTATGTTCAGCTACCATAAACTAAGCAATTTCCATTAATATGAAGTCTTCATTCAAGAATTTTCCCCAGGTTGTCTGTCAAAGAAGATACACACAGAGTTCACAGCTAAATCATGTTACAATAAGATGAGCAAGAGCCAGTTCTGTGTTCTTCAGTATTGACTATTCCATTTGCAGCCTTTTTGCTTCCTTTTGATTTTTTTTTCCTCCCCAGATACATTCTGGTGAATTAAGTTTCTGGAACAAGTAACATAGAAGCCACCATGAGATACAAGACTCTATATATTTACCTGTTTTTGCAAACATAGCAATTAAAACATTAAAAGAGGAAAAAAAAAAGGAAAAAAAAAAGGAGTTACTGGTAAATCCAGCAGAAAGCAACAAAACAGCCTGACCAATTGCAGATGCAAATACATCCTTCTCTACCTGAAGCTTCTAAGTTGATGGAAGATACTCTCTAAATGCAACAATTTGACCTAAACAAAGGTAACCAAGACACAGAATACTGATCAAGTGTACATCAAGAGGGAAAGATGTCTCAAATCCAACTGTATAAACGGGCATTTTGGAATATCTTTTTATGTATGAATTCCACATTAATAATGAAGTTAAAGACTTCCATATTAAGAACACACATACATATTAAACAAGAGGCAGAATAATTTTCAAGAAAATTAGTTTGAACTACCAGCATTAATTTCTTGAAATGCTTGACAAAGCCAACAATCTTATCACTAATATTTTAAGTGGGATGATGAAAACAAAAATCCCTCCCGTTGTTGTAAGACACCACAAGAAATGAAAACTATAGACATTAAACATCTGCCAAAAAGTGCAAGTTACAACTGGATATATCACCCAAATCACAGGAGAAATCAAGCACATTTTCACTGTGACAAAGTCATACACAAACCAATATTATTTGGCATGATTAGCAGTACTTATTCAAAGAAGAAAACAGAACTGCTGAATAATTAAAATCTTTGAAAGTCTAGCATCTACACAAGAAAGTTTATTTAGCATCTTCCTGTAATCTTAGTTTTAGTGGGTGTCCGAGAGTTTCTTCACTTACAAATAAACCAAGTTCATTCCCCTCTTTCCTAAATACTAGGTTTGGTGGTTCTTCTTAACTCTGAACGTGCAGCACTGAAGAGATTTTCTGGAAATACGTAAACCAAGCATGTTAGTGGTACTGACGAAGCAACTGATAGCACCACTAAACTTCTGCACAAGCTCACAAGCTAAGTGCAAAGGAAACAGTTTCCTAAAGCATAACACATCACAAGATACTTGTCCTGAATGTAAATATTCTAAGATAAAATACTCCACGGTGTTTTACACAAACACAGGAGTTTAAATCATACCAATGAAAGATGCTAAATATAACTTATTCACAAAAATTTTGGAACTCCAAAAGGCTCAATATTTTCCTTTCATTTCTAAGGAAGAGAGAATAAAACAGAGTTAAAAATTTTTAATTAGGCCTCAAAAGACTTATTCCTTTTAAGTAACATCCAAGATGAGTCCGGAGTAGAGAACCAGATTATTTAGAATAAAAAAGCACTCTCTACTCTAGAGAAATGCATTATAACTCAAAAGATAAACTGAATACCAAGCTTATACTCAGAGTTTACTAAAATGAAGTCCTTGATCTACAGGGCAAGTACAACATAGGCAGCTGCAATGCAAGGCTTCCCACAATGTTTTATCAAAGACATTAGCCTTGACCCGAAGCAGGCATTTGCAATTCAGCTGCCATAGTATGGAAGAGCTACCCTTTTTTACGAGTATAAGCTGCTGACTGTGCCAATATAGTGACAGTCTCTGTGATGTGAATTCTTAAACAGACTAAGATCAAATATATTTTGTGGATTCAACTTCAGGCTTGAGCTGAATTTGACCTGCAATCACAGAAGCTAAAATACAATGTATCTAGACAACATCCAAACTTTTTAAACATGAAGAGCGTTAGTAAATAATTATACCCTAGTTAAAAGCAAAAAAGATACAATATCTGCCCATTTTTCATGAAGATCATAAAACTACATGTCAAAGCTAGGAAGAAAAAAGATGGTACATTTTGTAGTCTAGATAACAGCAGCTTGGGTTTCTTAAAAGGACTTGAAACACAGATGAGACTTTTTTCCATTTATAAGAGGGGGAAAACTGACTATGCTCTACTCTTGATAGTTCAGTAGGCTGTCTGCATAAACAGAAAACAGTAAATGAGCCTGAAAGAGGAGGGGTAAAAAGCATAATGAATCCTATCGGGTTAACCATAGTGCACAATCATTACCTCAGTGACAGAAATGTTGCTGGGAGGGAAAGAAAAAGGTATATTATTTGGTATTGGCATTAATTTGTCTGTCTCTGGTGAAACCCCTTATATAAGAAAAAAAGAGATCATATATGTTCTTTGCAGAGTAGCAAGGACACATTCATTTATTTTTTGTGAAATCTGAATAGTTGAATTCTAGTGTGTGTCATTCAGAATACAGAAAACATTTCAACCTCCAATTAATCTATCTTACTGAAAACTTCTATGTAATAATGAAAAGGAAAGACAACTCACTTTTGCTATTTCATTTAAAGCATTGACTTTTAATCTTCTCTATTACTTTTCATTCAGTACTATTCAAGACCACTACTCTAAGTATGCAGGAAAGCACAGAACAGTTGCAAAAGATTCCTATACATCGTGAAATGCTTCCAGTTCTGGAACATTCAGATATCACTTAAATACTTACCACCTGGTAATCAAGGTAGCAAGGAATTTCCTGATCATTCACGCCTTTACCACAAATAAACCAATTTGCACCCCTCAGGTCACTTACCCTGTACTCTCTGGACACTCCTTCTGATGGGACAGATCCTGAAATCTGACTAGAAATGGTTGCAGCTATCAGCTGTTTACACCATTCAACATGTGATCCAGTAGGGCTAGAAAAACAGAATATTTCAAATTACTAAGCAATAACTTAAAATTTATACCGACAACAGTATACCAACTGAGCACAACTAGAGAACAAGACCATAAATGATCACTAACATCAGGAAAGTCAGCTTTCTGATTTTTATGATGTTAGTGGGCAGAATGCAACTATTTTGCTGATCAAATTAGGGAAAATAATTTAATTGTACTAAAACTTACTGAGACATAGAGCTGTCCATACATCAAAAGTGTGGTTAGGGTCCTAGAAACTTATAAAATGTTGGTTTCCTTATGCAGTGTAACTTGTGCAACATTGATACTTTTTTTTTTTTTCCCTTAAAGCCATCCATGGAATGAATTTGATCATGTAATATTGTAAAAAAAAAACCCTCCTTACTTTTTCCACTGTTGTTAGTCAAGAAATCTTCTTTAAAATTAAATTACTCTATGCTAGTCTTTAAAAATGTAAGCTACTCTAGTGTTGTTTAAAAGTATTCTATATGAATGTTATACATAGAAAATATATGTTTTCTAAAGAGCAATTTCTATTTAGCCATATTTCCTTTTGGTATTCATAAAATAATCTCTGAATAGTCTTAATGTCACAGCAATGAATTCTGCAGCATGGTGTGTTTACAAGAAGCCTAAAGACAATACATCTGAACAACAGAACTGTAATTAATTTGAGATGATACATTCTTGGGAGCATTTGGGACACTGAAGTGAATAGCTACAATGCCATGAACACACGCAATACAGGACAGGTATAACTGGGACGTTAAGAGAGTGTGCTAATGGCAGAAGATGACAAATTACTACTTAACTAGAGGTCTGGTCTTACGTCAACTCTGCTAGGGTAGGTAGGTATGAGCTGATCATGCGTGTAGCAAAAACAACAATTCATACCTGAAACGAAAGAACTTTAAGAACTCTGAAGACAAAAATTTTAGCAGTTTTCTCCCCACCTGCAAAACCTTGTACAGTACCAGTTCATAAAATGTTTTTTGTTATTAAAATATCTATTACATTCCCACTTGAACACAAGTCTCAGGTCACCGTTGAACTGGAGTTCAGCTTCACTTAGAGAAACCGTCACCCCTGTTTTGCAAAGAGTGCACAGGCTAGAAGTTTTGAGTAATCCTTTTCTGATCTCATTTCTTTCTCCTTCCCTCACATTGCTGAATTTCCACTGTCTCTCTTTAGGGTTAAACAAAGTTTGTTTCCAATGATGTATTTACTTCTTAACTATGAAAAGGATTTATTTTTACTATAGCTTGTCTTCACTGGGAATCACTAGATAAACAGTTAATGTGACTAAGAAAACTAACAGAAATGCACTTACACACCCTATGATCATTGTACTCATACCAATACGTGCTACTGCAATCTGTGAAATGGGAAATATACCAGTATATAACTTTTCATTCTATTTTATCTAAGGTCATACACGTTAGCTTATCCTGGCACAACCATAACAGCAAATAAGTAAGTTATAATATGCCATAATTAGAACTTTTCTAGCGTATAACAAGAAGATCAAGTGGAGAGAAAGAGAAGGTGAAAATTAAGAGGAAAGACGAAAAAAGTGTTTTAGCAAGGAACAAAAATACAGAAAACTTAGTGATAAAAAACAGACATTTGATTTACACCTTCACTAGGGACATGTGAAACCCCAGGGTTCTCCTGACTGGAAAGTGAGTGAATATAGAGAAATATGGAGAGTGGAACATGACACCGATTCTTAAGCAAAATATATTTTCTTTTTTCCTAAGTTAGGTGAAATTTCAGTTAGCTCCTACTCCTTAAGGAGGAGTTTTTAAGGATTAAAAGGATTTTAAGGATTAAAATCTTAAGGATTTTTAAATTAAACTCTGAAGTTTGTCTCCAAGGAGAAATTTCTAAAGAAAGAAAATGCTCTAACCCTTAGGTACTCTGGGGCTAGATGCAGAAACACCTGATACCAAACTCCTGCGCAGGTATTATCGGCGAAACCCCCAACCTGAAGCCAACAGAAACCCTGACTTCCCCTGAGTTAGGGAGATGAACGCAGCTGTGAAAGAACTGAAGTACCGCAGGGGTAAGAAACTGCCTGATTTAAGACAGTTATCCATCTGTAGATGAAATACACACTCGCACTTAAAATGAAAAATACTTTTAAAATCTGAGAACTACCTCACTTGATTCCACGAAGATAAGCTACACACTCCTGGAAAAAAAAAAGAAAACAAGCAAGATCCTAGACAGTCTCAGACTTCACAAAAACAATGACGCCAGCCACGGAAAAACACACACACAAACACGCCACCGCAGGCAGGAAACTTTTACGAGAACCATTTCATTTGCAGAGGAAAATCTGCCGTCTGCTTGCGTGGCTATTGCGTGGTTGAAGAAAAGGGCACAATCTCGGGTGCCGATCGCCGTCACGGGCTGAGCGAGACGCGCACCGCACCGCACCGCGGCAGCTCCATCTTTACCGCTGTTTTAGCTTTCGGGAGGCGGCGGGAGGCCTCCGCCGCCCGCTCCTCCCCACCGCCGCGCCAGGCCAGGCCAGGCCAGGCCGCGCCGCCGCCGCCGCCCCGCGCGCGCCGAGGCGGGAAGCGAAGCGCCCCGCTCCCCCCCGCTCGGGGCGCCGCGCCGCCTCACCTGTCCAGCGTCTCCGTGCTGGCCTGCCGCGACCCCGCCGCCGCCGCCCGCACGCCGCGCCGGCTCACGCCGCCGCCCTCCAGGGCCGGCCCGGCCGCCGCCGCCCGCTCCATGCTTCCGGCGGGACCGGCCGCGCCGCCGGGATGGCTGCTCGCCCGCGCCGCCCCAACCGCCTGCCCGGCCCGGCCCGGCCCGCGGCCCGAGCTGTCACCTGGCGGCGGCGCTACCCACAGGCCTCCGCGGCGCCGCGCGCGCGGCAGCGGCCCCGCGCGGCGGGGGAGGGGACGGGACGGGACGGGCGCCGCCGCCGCCCACGCGGAGGGACGGGACAGGCCTCGCTGCCGCCGCGGGCCGCTCCTGCCCCGTCCGGGCCCACGCGCGGTGCGGCGGAGCCGTTTGCTCCTCCGCAGCGACGAGGTGGCAGCAGGGCGCCCGCCCGAGCGGGACGGGCGCCGCCATCGCTGCCCGCAGCCCCCTGCCCCGGCACTCAGCCCGCACCTGGGCGGCCGGCAGTGTTACCGGGGGCCCTACGCACCTGTTCTCCCCGCTAGACAAAAGTAATAATAATTAAAAAAATCACTGAAGGCCAGGCAGAGTTTAAAAGCACACGCAAAGGGGGTAGCGCTCCAACCACGCACAGGGGGCACCCGCACCGGGGATGCTGGGGTGGACAAGGAGCTCCAGGCAAGGCCTTCAACAAAAACTTTCTAGGTAAGTAATTAAAGCCCTGTGCAACCACTGGGTTATCGTCCTTGGTCCATTGAAGTAAAAATGAAAAAAAAGGGGAGCATTAAGGAGTTCTGCACCTGATATTTCACACCTGGTATTTACAGCTTTACACCCCCATTCTGCCCCCTCCCCCCCCAAATGCCTTTCTCATTCACCACCTCAAAAACCTTTGCAACTTCTGCCCTCAGCTACACCAGGAATAACGGCAGGTAAACGCACACAAGTGCGGCTGTGAAGGGGGGCTGGACACCTGCGCCCGGGCGGCTCCCTACAGCACCACCGTTTGCGCGTGCAGCCGGACGCCAGCCCCAAGCGCCGGCTCCGGCAGAAGGAACAGCTTCCTGTTAACAGCAACCAGTCCGGGTGCCTACAGTCACAGCAACTTTAAATGTAGTATTTTCCAGAAAGAACACCAACATTTTTCTAATATCACCATTTTTAATAGAATTAAAACAAATATTTTATTCATTGACTTGAAAAAAATCCAAGTGCATACATAGCTATGTTAGATTTTTCAAAGAATGAAATTCAGCTGAACCAGTAATATGAAGAACAGTATACAGGTAACAAAGTAAGGGGGGGGAAATCCTTTCCAATATGTTACACTTTCTCAAATGCAATGGGCTATCATGTAGTGTTTACACAGTAAAAAACTATTAGATTTTTCTGAACTCCTCCACACTGCTCAGAGAATGACACCAGTGCATTCAACTCAAATACAGAAGCTTTAAATATTCCAATAAAATCAGCTTTTCTATAGGCCAAAAGCAAGTGGAAGGCAAATATACCAGAGTATGCATAGTTTTCAAAATGTAAAGTTTACCATTATCAATCAAGTATCGTTCTTCATCTGATGCAACGCTTCCCATTTATCGTAACACACCAAGATTTGGTGACAAAAGGATTAAATGCTGTTACTTTGGAAACACACTGAAAAACATCCAAGGGAGAGTGAAATTTAGAGGACAAAAGTAAGTGTGTATAAGCCACGCGTATTTAGAAAACACACATGCAGTATGTTCTGAACTTCCCTGAAAAAAATAGTGCAATTCAGTGTATATACTGAATTAAAGAGGTGGCATATTTATTTCTTTGAAAAAATACTGTTTCTAAAAATATTCAGATGTCCTCTAAACTTTGACTTATTTTATGGAACTATAGTTTTAAATTTAGTTTCATACGCAAAATATTTACACTTTATAAACTCAGAGAATTTCTAATAAACTATATTATATATACACTTACACAAAACTTAAATTTATACATAATCCTATTATGTTTTGCAGATCAAAACTCATCACATGTACAATAATTTACAATGATCGAAGCCTCAAGCATCAAAACATCTCCTTTAAAATAACAATATTAGAGTCCTCTACATATTCTGAATTGCAAAATTTCCTGGATTGCCTGAATATCATTAAAACTTCTGAGAATATGCAAAACATTAATTAAATATCAAGTAGCAAGGTTTGTGCTGTCATAAGAAGTGCTTGCAACTATTAAAAAAAAAACCTGAAAGGAGCAAATTAGAAAGGTTTACAAAAAGCCTCTGAAATGAAGGCTTCAAGCCAGAATTCACTGAAAGATTCAATGTAAGTGCACATACTATATGCAAATCCTGTATACTGAAGTCCCTTTAAATACTTAAGAATAAATTCATTAACCAAAGTTAAATATACATTAAACAGTAAGCTATACATTTACAAGTTTTCAACAATATTTGTAACTGAGAATTTTTGCCTACTTTGGTATAAAAGCTGCTCTAAATAGGCACATTTAATTTTAGAAGACATATACAAGCTTTAAGACAATTGCTGTTGCTGGATATTTAAGCAATGTCCCTGTGGGTCTGTTTTTAATTATATGAGCTCTTTTAGAAAACCATTCTTATTCTGTATTAATCCACAGAACCAATACAGCCAACACTGATAACCTGTAATATACTGTAATGTTCAACAGTTAACCAAAATATGACTTCTCAGAATCCAGTTCAATTTTCATGTTTTAAAAAAATTAATATAAAAATTAGATTCTTCTTTGATTGATACCTATTGAGCAATTTGAACTGTTTAACTAGAAGTATATCAGAGAAATTCCTTCCATATTTTCATTTAATTTAAAACAGAAATTTTGGGATCCTCACGTAACCAGAACATTTCAACACTTCTGTCTGAAATCTTAAGATATCATTTATTTTTGTCTCAAGTCCACAGTCTTATTCCTAAAAGGATCACAGACATACCTAATTTTACACAATGTGAATATTCCTATTGATATCAGCATGTTTATTCACAAACATGTAAGATTGAGCACGAATTTCCTTACAGGAATATGACCTAACAGTGTCATAAATTAAAGCATTATTACAGAAACAGTAAATTGATTTCATTTTAATTGTACCAGACTTTCCAAAATAACTCGTAAACACTCCATAACTAGAAGTTGGTTATTAATGTTCCCAATCCACAGGTTCTGAAAGGCACATAATTAAAGAGTCGGTTTTGTGTGTTTTGAAGTCCTCCTTAAATGAAGACAGTCTAAAATATTTTGTGTTAGGACACAATCCAATGTCACAATCCAATGTAAGGCATTAAAACATTTGTCTTTATACTACACATCTATGCTAATCACCTCTTGCTATTACAGTGTAGAAAGAAGCCAACGTTTTCTTCAAAAGTGTGTTTGTACTTGGGACATCATTTGCGAGGGAGATGCTGATGAGGCTGATGAATTGGGTATCTTAGAATTATTTGTGATCTGTAGTTCTTCAAGTCTCCTCATATAATCATCACGTAATGCAAGGAGCTCCATGTAACGCTGCTCCACTGGATTTGGCTGCTAGAAAGAGATCCAAATTAGTCTTTTATCACTTTAGTCTAGCTACTTCCATACAGTTAGGGTTCCATCCCGTATTTGCAATTTCTGACATATCTATCAAGGGGTGGCTAAACAGAAATACCTATTTCTATAATGCAAGAGCATTATATTTGAGCCTTCTGGGCTCGAATTTTCTTGATCCAAAGAAAAGTTTGCTCTACACAAAGTAGTTCCTACTACCTCAACAAAATCCACCTGCACAACTTGTTCCTGAAGCATACAGATTGTGTTCATACCAATATTGCACAGAATACTAGATAATAAGAAAACTTTTTTCTTCTTTACTGAGCAACAGATTAGATTCCAGAGGTTAGATGTCTCATCTTTTCCCTTAAAACAGAGTTTAGCCAGAGTGGGGGTCTCAGCTATGCTGATCAGACTAAGATAAAATACAGGTCTTCAGATTATAAGTAATTTCCCTTACTGATGGTGTTTCAGTTTTCAACAACAACTTAGCAACTATGTACACATAAATGAAATAAATGCAAAACTATTTTTATTAGTGAAATCTGTAAGTAGACTTGAATGTCTTTAAAAGTCAACTGCCCTAGCTTTCAGAAGATTATTCACATCAACAGCAGCTTAACTATTTCCATTTTAAATTTAGATTCCTTTTCACAGGTAGAGTGATGAAACAAATGGAGAAGCGTTACAAGTGTCCAAGACTGACGCAGAGCCTTAAGTTACCTTTGGCTGTATATTTCTCTCAAGGAGCTGCTGCTGTTTCACAGATAAGTGCTTGTAACTTAATTTTACCAGCAGTACAGTTTTAGCAGCAAACTTAAACCCTCTACCAGTCCAAAAACAGATACACCAATGCCTCTTATGCACATCTTTCAATGTGAGCCCCAGCTAAGGAAAGCAATGAACATGTATCCAATTTCTATAGTTGCTTCAGTGACTGAATGTAGTAAAATAATTGGAAATGTAAGGTTAATGATGTTGCCAGTAACAGACCAGATTCCTCCTTAGACTAAAGTCTGATGCCCAACATGCTTCTAAGTAACAGCACTAAGAAAGGTCCATCCCAAAGAGCTGTTTCAGGCCATGGGTCAAACTATTCAGTCACTTAAAAACAGACTGCTTCACCTTCACTTATGTGCAACAGATATATAAAATATATGAATATATATTTTTATATATAAAAATGGTGGAAAAAAAAGGAGCGTTGGCAGAAGCCACACATGTGTTTGCATTTCTAATTAGAAGCTTCTACCGCCAAACACCTTTCCTGGTTAATGGCGAAAAGCATTTTAAAGTAAATTTACAGCTAATTTGCATGCTCTATAATCCTTCACTTTCTAAAATAAATCTTTGGTTTCACCTCTTGCAAAATGCCATCATCTTCCACAGCAAGCAAAAAAAAACTTTAAAATGAGAACTTCAAATTAAAACTGGCAACGTACTTGTAAGAAAATATAGTACACTGTCTGGCTTTCTTCCATCCTCTAGAGTTCTGTAAATAACACAGGAGATCAACTGCAGAAAAGGAACTGCATTGCTTGGTAACTCCCAATTCATTCCAGGGGCTGGACTGTGAACACTGTTTCTGTCAAGGAAATTGCTCCTCTTTCTTTTCTCTTACTTAGAACTCTACAACTTATTAAGAAGGATAAATAAGTCTTTGTATATTGTATCTTTATGTTCCACTGCCTAGATTCTTAGCAAGTTTTTAGCAAAAAATCGAGTGTCTATATATCAATTAAACATTAAAAAGAACAAAACTGAACTCTCCGTGATTTGATAAAAGCTTCTCTGGGTGTCCAATCCTATCCACTTGTATTATCAATCAGAGCTTTCATCCAGTGGGTACTCTGTGTAAACAATTTAGGTCAAAGTTCTAGCAAAAAAAAAACAAACAAACAAACAAACAAAAAAAACTCGCCATAAGCTGCCAATACAAATGGCATTCTCAGTTATCTTAAAAGGAAAACTACTGCATAGATCATCCTAACTTGTAAAAGACTTTTTACACTGTCCTGGAAAAAGGAGAAATACTAGGCAAATGTGACAAGTTTGCTTGTGATGCCAACATTAACTCGCCAGTGATCAGTATACTCTATTACTCAGCATTGTTATCCACCTTTTTGTATCATTAAGCGCTCTTAAAAATGCCCCTCTGCTCCTCTGGAAAGGAGCTAGAAACAGTTTTCAAAGATGACTCCATACTAAGCAGTGAAGTACGCTCAATTTTCCAAGACGAGAGGGTGATGTCAAAGAACAGAACCAAATAATCATTTTCACATTTTTCTGCCATCCTTAGAAATATAATATTAAGAAACCCAAACAGATTACAGATACTGTCCAATAACTTACAGTCATGAAATATAATCCTATTTCCAAAGTCTAAAAGCCTTTCATACATTTTAGATGGTTTACTTACTTGTTGCCGAATTCTTGGGTTCCATCTGATGTAATAATTGACCCAAAGTTCTAGGTGACGCATACTGGCTACTGGATAGAGTGCTCGATTTAGCTCTTTAGTATAAAAAGGATTGGTGAATTTAGATTTTTCACTGTTTATCAAAGACCACAATGACAATGTTTTCTCAGTCACTTTCTAAAATGAAAATGAAATACAAACTGTAAATATTTGCACAGAATTAGCAAGTCCATCACAGAAGCCATGGTTGCACTCTAAAAATAATATACTTGTGATTCAATTAGAAGCCTGAGTTACTGTATTAGAAATATTCCAAAAACAGTTCTTGACAAGCGTTTTAGTGATTGCGTAGTCTTTAAGCTACCAAAACCAAACAAATTACCACTCAACTACTGCACAGCCAGAATAAAGAACACTGTGGCACAAGGAATGTAACCAAAGCTTTCTGTAATCATATGGAGTCAAGACAGCAGTGCAATCAATGCAATTAAACAAACAGTAGTTTGACTGACCTCTTTTTCTCTAACAGATTCACTGTTGTACAAGAAAGTACCAAACCGGCAGCTGTACAAGTGATCCAGGATTGTAATCAAGAATTGCTCATTGAATTCAAAGGCTGTAGGGAACTAGCACAGAAAAAGGCACGTTTTCTTTATATTGTAAAATGCACATGCCCTGGTTAAGAGGCTAAAAAAACATTTAGAAGCTTAGGTGCATCTAAAAAATGAGGTTTAAGCTAATATTTTACATGTACTTTATAACAGAGTATATTTTCAGATATCATGGTGTTCAATCTCCTCAAACTAGTCATTGATATGAATTTCTACCCTCAAAAAATTGTATGTAACTGCCTTTAATTCCTCCCTCCCCCCCCCCAAAAAAAACCCCAAAACCAAATGGTTACGGTTCCATTTGTATTTGTCAGCCAGAATACTTCCCCTAACAACATATTCAGATCGCATTCTTAATACTGCAATGCCATATAGGAAGATAAGGGTTTAGTTCCTAGTTCTAGGCCCCCAAAGTACTAGGTTTGCTACTCTGTTTTGTTACTTTCTGAAAACAAAACGTTTAACTCTTAGCACTCAACAGCTCCCAGCCTTCCTTTTCAAGCTTTGACAAAACAGAGCTTGTCTTCATACTTCAAGGAACAGCTTCACTAATAAGACCCTAATAAGCTAATCAGTCACAGTTCCTGTGAAGACATTCTGCTGGGTCACACCTCTAAAAACGCTGGAGAAGTGCGTATCTAGAACATACCCATCCCAATGCATGGCTGATGGGTTATTAAGCAACACGGCTAAGCCTCACATACCCCTCTTAGAAATAGTGAAGAAGGATGGTATGCTTAAAAAGAAAATGTGCTACTTCTGACTACAGCGTCAGAGCAAAAATATAGGTACGCTCTCCTCTTGCAATCCACATTTTTTTAAAGGTCTAGGTTTTGAAGTCAATAATCCCCTAACAACATTACCTTCTGAAGAACGATATAACCTACTTGTTTAGACATCTGCCACACGCAATCAATATACTGGAGAAAGATGGGTGATCTGTCTGCATCGGCATGATTTTTATCACCATGGCCTATTCTCTGAAATGTAACAATAAAGCCTCCTGTTACTCAAAACAGTCTACTTTTTGCCAATAGACACTGTTTCTTATTTTACACTAAAGTATTAATGCTTCTGTAATAGAGCAATCCAAAACTTCTGATTTCAGAATTAGTTATCACACCAATCAGAAAAGATTCAGATGCACAGAACCATGGCAAAACTATTCCAAAGACACCCGGGGAAAAAAGCCCAAGGTGGTAACTGGCCCCATTAGAAGAAAGTGCTAGTTAGACAAGCAGAAGCATTTAACCATGCATTACATTGAAAATAATCTAAATACATTTTGAATTATATTGACATAATCCATCTGTCAAAAGCTAAGAGTCATACACTGTGTGATTTAAGCCACCGGAAAACCCAGATCACCAAACTATCCAGATAGATTCTCCTCTCCTCCCTCCACATTGAGCCTGAAGACTCACTCTGAGGAAGACAGTGCATGTGACTGAATTCAAAGAAATTTTTGTGCTTTTGATAGAAAATTAACACACATTCTAGAAGAAAGTTTGGGTCAGCTGTGTTACTCGGAGGAGTCCTAAGTAACAATCAAATGAATTTTCCCCCACAGACAAAAGATAGAGTCAGTAAAAGCTGTTTGCTTCCTTTTCACATTTGATAGCTTAAAGCAGATAAGAGATTTGGCGCAGGGCAGGGGGAAGGATTCTATTAAGTCCTCTAATTCTGCTTGAATATACTTGCCTGGAGGAGACAAAGGAAGAGCACGTATGTTGAACTAAAATGCTGTCTACCTGTCTGTTAAGACAGTGGGCTTAAAATCCGACAGACATGAAAAATGATAAAACCAGTACTCTTCTCTGTAACATACAATGATTTGCAAGATAACTTAAAATGATGGAACTGAATGACAGAGAACTAACTGAAAAATGTGAGGGATTGTAGCTAAATTCAGTCAACAGTAGTAAATTATCAGAATACTGCTACAGGCAATACAAACTGGCTTCCTTGCTCCTCAATTTTCATGCCTATACAAGTGATACTTGCCAGCAGAGTCCTACATGAGTTCACCAAAGAGTGAAAGTCTTTCTACCTTCACTGTGGTTAGCAGTTTTAGGACCTTGTTAAGGATTTGTATACATCTGAGTATCTTCCCATTTATATATGAAAATATAGCTAATATTTCTTAAATTAGAATTCATCATGAGAACAAAGACATTCCATGTAGCAAGCTATTTTACCACCTGTATACTGCACTAAAGTTCACTATACATAGAAAAGGTGGGGTAGGGAATTCTTTTCCACAACAGAACTGATTATGAGCTTCATTAGACAGAAAATACTGACAGGGAAAACTATGCAGTCAAGATCTACTATTT
Source organism: Dromaius novaehollandiae (assembly GCF_036370855.1). NCBI lineage: Eukaryota > Metazoa > Chordata > Aves > Casuariiformes > Dromaiidae > Dromaius > Dromaius novaehollandiae. The sequence continues at coordinate 11,172,709 of NC_088108.1, forward strand.
TTAACAGAATATCCTATATTGCAGCTCTGGTAACCTGAAAATATGAAGCTTCTACAAGTCAGCTTGTTCTAACCTGGACAATATGAGGAACATATGAGGAACACCCTGCTCTTCTGCTCTTCCGTATCTTCCCACTTGAGGGAAGGCATAACAAAAAGTTTCAAGAGAGATGAGTTTTTGGAAATGCTAACTGCACTGAAGTGCCAGTTCTTATTACCAAAAACTCAGTTCTATCAAACAACTACCAAATACAAACAGAGCACATTAGTCTTATTTTCCAGGTTGCATTATCAGCTCTCCCTCTACAGAACGCTCCAGAAAAGCATCTTCACTAGAAGCTAAGCAGCCTATCAACTCAAAAATATATAGCACATCAAAAAACAAACAAACAAACAAACAACAGCACATGGCTAAAGGAGAATGGCTTTAGCCATTTCCAAAGACATCTACTTCAAAGAACAAATGGGGAGGGGGGAGGCAACTTATTGAAATCACTCTTATTGCTGCTACATTGTCAGATGAACCCATGGAGTGAGCTAGTCACCTGGAAGGTCTAAAAGTCTAGGTCTAAAAGTCCTACATCATTAATAGGAGGAAAACAACATCTGTTGAGAGAGAAAAACAGCTTTGATAACTCTAACTAAAATTCATGGTTTAATAAAAAGAATTCTAGATGATTCAAGTTCATTAATAATGGTTAAGGACACACAGATCTAAACTTAGTGTTAAATCATAACACGATCACTAGGCTAGAAGTGTCCTAGTGGTACAATCTAATTTTATCTGCAGTATAACTGTAATGTTTTTAAAAACAAGATAAAACACAATGAGAATAAAAAGGCAGGCTGATGTTTTCCGGTGGCTATACCAAGACAGAGTTCAAAGGGTATATAAACATCACTACCAGAAGACTATAGGTAAGTACACAGAAAACTGGACCACAGTAGATATCATTCACATAATCAAAATGCAAATCTTCCAAGCTTCAAAGCGACTCTAGAACGTCAGATCAAAGACTGATGCAGCCTACAAACATGATTAATGGTGAAGTGAACCATGCTGAGTACCTACATGTGAACTTACAAATGACTGAGATGCTTTTATAAATGTAAAATAAGGCATGTAATACACATATAGGACTGTTTACCATTTCCTGATTTTATCAGATTGTTTATTTTTCTGATTTTAGGAATATTAAGTAGTATCTTTAAAATATTCTACTGGGGACAAAGCCCTCTGTACAAATAACTTCCACTGCAGGTGTGGAAACTTCTTACTGAGGGGTATAAGGTTCAGCATTAACACCAGCGCTGTAAAACTCCCAGCTTAAGCTGTATGTCTACGTATCACAGAGCACACTCCCTGGAAAGGCAAATTGCCTCCCCAGGCCCTCATTTAGATTTCCTACTTCGACACTTGGAATAGTCGCTTGAGAGTTGATCCTCAGAAAAGATGTTATTGTCGCCTAACAAGGTGAACAAAAATTCAAAGGTAGTTCTCCATTGGTGTGCACTAACTTGTTTCAGTTGGACAAAAATCCCAGGAAAAACACAGAAAGACAGACAAGAAGTTGATACCAACTTCTTTCGCTTTTGATCCTTTTATCTCTTAGCTAGAACTCCTTCTACCCCCTTACACCTTGCACTTTAAAGCAGGATGCAACACGAGCTATTGGAAGAGGCTAGCACTAAAATACTTTGAGAAAGGGTAGGTTTATTAGCTGAAGACTTGATAAAACCCCTAAGAACAAAACATGCCTGTCCCAATTAAAATATCTTATTTGTTGTTGTAGAAATTAATCTAAAAGAATATTGTGACTGGAATTAATTTACCTGATCTGGTCAGCCTATAAAGACCGCAATCAATCCATAGAGGCTGACAGCTCTCTGCCCAAAGAAGTCTTTCAGGAGGGTCAGTTTTATGCAAATTAACATATCAAATGGTTAACTGCCAGGTTTAAGAGAAGTTCCACTGAGACAGACTCTGAAAATTTTCCTGACACAAAAGTGCTAGACTTTGCATGATATATGGGTAGGATATTAAGGACTTGCTACAGACAATTTTCACTTAACCTTCTAAGCATCTGGAAGAAGACTGATCAGAACTAGAACCAGCATTATCAATGGCAACCCACTGACAGATATTATGACAAATTCTAGAATATTTAGGAAGCAGCATTCAAAATATCACTCAGAAAACATCGCTCAGACTCATTCATCTGCCTCTTGTGGCACTCAAAATAGCACCAAATGCAGAAAGAACTACGCCTTGTGTCCCAATTTTATATGATCTCTATCTGAAAAGTTGGGGAGATACCATTTTTTTGCCTTCTTGCTTTCTTTGCTCAATAACCATGGTAACACTAGCTGTTTTGTACTTCCAAAGGGTAAGGAGCACATACACAATTAAAATATGGGGAGCCTTGTGAGGGTTCTTTGTTTGAAACCAAAATAAAGCAAGAAAACATTAACCAAAAAGGTACAAAACAGAAAGCTCTGCTCAGATTTACCTCAAAATGTTTTGGATCAGAAAATCCAAAACAATGAAAAGAATTATCGAACTTTAATACAATGAGTAATAAAACATTCAAAACTTCTTAGAATGTTAATGTTGCACAGTCCTTGCAATTATGTTCTAATTCTTACCGATGCAAATTTGTGTCCAAAGCTTATCCACTCCTTTTGCACCAGAACTTCAAAACCTTCAATTGTTCTATAGTAACTGTCTAGCATTAGCATGGCCAGCGATGTTAGCTGTGCTGTCCGGTCCCAACCATCACTGCAGTGAACTAACACAGAGCTCCTTCCTGAGGATACCTTGTCTGCCACTTGAATAGCTCCCGTCAAGACAAGCTAACAAAGACGAAGAGACATCAAACAATAGAGAAGATGAGTGTTATCATTCTAACAAAAATAAATTAATTTTAGTCCTTCAATTAAGGGACCTAAAGAGCATTATGTAATTAAATGGAAAAGAATGTTGTAAGAGAGAAAGTAATTTCTTCAAGAAAAATGGAGAAGCAGATTGGTTCCCTAATCCCTTAGTAAGATCAAATTCATCTTACAGCAAATTCTTAAAAAATGGGACAGAAAACAGTAACCTCGATAAACAGAAGAACATAAGCTTCTTTTTTAAAGAAAGACAGGATTTACCACAGGAAATACTCTAAAAATTCTGTATTTCTTTCAGCTCCTTTCTTTGAACGAAATTGCTGAAACACCTCAGTTGTTGAAAAAAGGAAATAGCAGCCTTCTAATATGCTTATTTTACAAACAGGAACTTAAAATGGATTTTTTAAGTAGGATTCATTACGTGATACTCTAACACTTTTGCATAGCCATACTTGAGGTAAAAGGTTCAAAGATGAACTAGTAAAAACACTGAATTATGATCTAAATAAGTATTCTACTCCTGCTACAAGTTGAAAGTTATAAATAAATTTACAAGATTTACAAGAACAAACTTCACAAAGTAAATTCACATAAATGCTACCAACTTTTCTAACTATTGATTCTGCAAAATACAAGTTTTTCATACTCCCGCATTGCTAGAACACAAAATAAACTAACAGTTCTCATGCATGTGAAGACAGACTAACAATGCACTCCTCTATTAAATATTGACACTTGACTTGAGGCAGAAAATAAATGTTAAATTCCACGTACTGTTGCTAAGTAATGCTATCTCTTAAGATACTCCAGGACTAGTTGGCATATAAAGTACATTGGGTGCTAATACTCAGTCGCACTAGTTTTGCAGACCAAGTATTAAGAGGCATTCCACATCATGTGATACTTTCACAACTATCTCAAAATCTAATGAAGAAAGCAAGTCTGATATGTCAGATTTGGATAAACATTATTTCAAAGAAAAAAAATACCTTTATATGTTCTAACCAATGGGTTGATTCCAGACTAGACAACCAGTGTGATTCTTCCACATTAGGATAAACAATGTCTTTCAACTTCTTTAAAGATTCCCGCATGACATGAATATTATGAATGTCCAAGAAGAAGAGTTCTGCATTGGGATATGCATCTTCACTTTCATATCCTCCACCAGTTGCCTAAGAACAAGAGACCTAAAATTAACTTTAGTGATATGTACACTGTTGTAGCACTTCAGAGCTAGAACGGATTAAAAACTTTTTATATTGCCCAACTATAATTTCAGCTGATGGTTAAAGCATTGGTCTCAGAAACAAGTTTTGGAGTTGCAAATGCTGGAAGAAAACAAGTATGTGGGGGCTTTGTTTTGTCCAAAAGAACAAAGTACATTAAGCACAGGAGATGGCAGAATGTCATTTAAGCTGATCCAGCTAGTCTAGTTCTTTTCGAAACCTCAAGCATTAACACTAAAAATGAAAACGAAAATTTAAATTAACACTAAAAAAAGGGGGGGGGAGGGGGAGAGGGTTGTTTGCACTGTTGGGCCCCAAGGCCTTGGAATACGATTGAACCAGTCAGGTAAGCGACAGAGAGCTAGCAGCACATCAGTCGAGGACTGACTGCTTTGAGAAAAGACATTTGTACCTTCCCCATTAGCTGGTGGTAAACATTTTTTCCTTTACCGACTGATATTATATTGTCAATATTCTTTCTTCATTTCCGCTTGTTTTTCCTACCAAGGATTATACAAACTCATTCTGAATACAAAAGTCACTTACTGCCCAGGCAGCAATTAAAACAAATAAATCAAGACAAAGCGCATCACATAAAACACCAGTTACTCCCAACAGATCACTGTTTTGGAGGAATAAAATTGCTCATTTATTTGTTTCTATCACAATTAGACAGAAATCCAGTCAAAAGGAATTGTTTATATCACTACACCATTAATTCAGAAGAGAAAATCTCAGGTGTACCAATGCAGACTTGCTATCAAAAACCCCTTTCCTTCCTCTGTTTAAACTGCCTAGTTATTTAGTAATAAAATTGAACTATTTAATACCTAAAAGGATGAAATATTTGACCAAATAAAAATGAACTTAGGTTAAGATTTTACCTTAACTCTTAGCTTTAAGAATTTTTAATTCTGCCTCTAAGTAAAACTGGCAATGATAATAAAGTTTAAAGTAAACTTTCTAACATCAGTTTTTATTGAAGACTAAACCTCTATTTAGAATGTTAAGAAATTAATACAGAAAAGCCACATAATTCAAAAAAGAAAGTCTATTCCATTGCTGCTCTCTCAAAAGTTTCACTACCACCCAAAACAGAAAGCAGAGTAGACGATGTGCCTGGTCGTGAGGGGAAGACAAAAACATGCATATTTTAGGACACAGGAATATTGATGAGCTTTTTTGAAAATGGCTGCAAAATCACAGCATTTCCTACAGACAGCAAAAGCATGCCAGTCCACACAATCATTGCACAGTTTTGCAACTTCTTCCCATTTTGCTCAGCATTGGCTTGCATCGTAAAAGTCACTGTCCCTCAGAGCCAGAAATGCACCCTACTGCTGTTATTGCTAAAACTGAATGTCTTCATCAGAAATTAAGTAAAACAATTGGGTGAAATACATAGACCATTTAAAAAAGCTGAAGACTGTGCAAAAATCTTCAACAAAAAGTATCTATGTATAAAGTTTGACCACCATCTTTAAAATAAGTGGAGGAAAAATTAAAGTTAATTTAAGAATTAACATTCCTTCCACAAGACAAATGATAGAAGGATTACATGGCTCTAACAAAGATAAAATGTTTTGTTTACCCATAAAAATTGGATATGCAGAGGGTAATGTAACTTGCAGAGCAAAATGAAATAAATGCAATCAAAATACAAACATTGCAATACATCAGATTAAAACCTAGCCAAACAGCCCCTAAGATAAAGTATATCATACATTCTTTCAGAGATTAGAAAGGTCATATTTCTTGCTTAAACTATATTCTGTATTACAGAGAAGAGGGCTGTAAAGACAGACAACTGTGTTTAGGTTAGAGAAAGCAAAACTAACATCGTTGTGCCCCTTGAACTCTGAAGCAAGCAAACATTTGTTTGATATAAGCCTCCTACAGGCAAAGGAGTTTTACTATTTCGTTATTTCTTTTTCAGTACAAACATTGAAGAGGACATCAAATTAGCGTTCATTTTGTGCCAAAAAGTATTCAAGCTGGAATCCCCTCTCCCCAAGATAAGCACATTCATGCCACTAAGAGCTCACACATTCCTGAGCTCATAGCTCTTGTGCTCTTTGCTACGCAGAGACAACTTCCCCAGTAAGTGCAGAAGAGTATGTTCACTTTGTGCCTAAAGTCCACTGGATAAGAGAGAAGTTGGTATGTTCTGATATGAAGAGAGCATTAAAATTGTGTCCTTCATGTCCTCTCCCTAATTAGACTCTTATATAAACACATGGCACATCCACATCTGCTGTGCTTTATGGTGAATACACCACTGACACTGGCATTATGTGAGCATGCATGAACAAACTGGGCCTCATGGGGTAGTGGGTGTGCAGAGGAAGGCATAGCAACACCATTTCTTCTGATCCCATTCATATTTTGATTGCAGATTGGCACAGACATGGTTAGTCTATCAGATTAAATATCTGTTACTGTATTTACCAACTATAGGTTCCTAGAAGAACACTATCTAGATATCCAAGATTCTGCCGGTGCTGCTCTTTAGAGTGCAAGACCAAAAGAATAACTTAACATTTTCTCTCTTAACCAGGTCTCTCTCAGACCTGGTTAGGTGTGAAATGGTTTACATAACATTTAGGAAGAACCAAACTACGGATGCCTCCCAGCAGACACAGCTTCACGCACATAGCCTTTCCAGAATAGAACCTGCCCCCAATACGAAGGAGAGTTTGGGCTTGTACTAAGGTGCTACATCATTCCAACATGCTCTATAGCTCAGCCTACATCTACCTTACTTACATGAAAACAGTGTAGAGTACTGTCATATCTGATTTCAGTGACAGGCTAAGATCTATACTTGACTGATAAGAGATGGGGTAAAGGATGTTGCGAAATCCACATCTGCTCAAACTCTGCTTGTGACCTGCTTTAGGCATTCATGTCTTTTTATGGCCTTCAGCCTCAATGCCTGATTACGTAGATATATACATACTTGATTATGTAAATACATCTACAGGAAAATTACTACTGTTTCTAGAAATCTCTTCACAGACAAAGCTTCAAACTTCAAGGCTTCTTCCCTCCCTTCACAAACAAGACTACTAAACATCTGCTTACCTTATTGGCAACTGCATTGACATTGGGCCTAGCATCATAGATGGTCAGTTTTGATATTTGCCCGTTAGCCTCCCTGATGATATCAAGATATCTTTCATCATCTTTATTCCGTTTGCCGCTCATTCCAACAAGGGGCTGACTGCAACGCATAATGACAGCTTGATTCTCTGGATGAATCCATGACAGAACCTAGTCACATACCAAAAAAATTAGCAAGAAATAGTTTGCTGAAAACCACATGTTAAAGTTTAAATTTACATTCTTTAAAATAATTAATACAAAGATTAACACAGATTTTATTTCTTCAAAAGAATTCCCAGACATCTCAGCTTCTTCTCATTTAGCCTCATAAAACTTACTAATATCTTAAAAAGAGTTCATTCTCTTACATATTTCACTCTCACTGAAGTTGTATGTGCTTTCACGGTCCAGTATATTTTAATATTTCCTACAAGTCTTAGGTTGTACAAGTAATTCTGAAAAAGCAAGCTGCAAACAAACACAGCAATGCCTGCTGAAACTAAGAAATAACTCAGAAGAATGAAGTGATCTTAGGAACTGTAACTAAGATGCTGTGATCCTACAAGAACAACTTTTCCCTTTTTTGGATAAGGAAATAAAATTGGAGCTTTCTGCAGTAGTCTGAATCTCTCCCCTCCACTTTAAAATGCCTTTTGTTTCCCAGCCCTCTTTACAAATAGCAGGTAGTGGAGCAGAACGCATGCCATCTTTTTTGTTTTTCTGAGCCAGAGGGGACTTGCCATAACATGACATAGTGAGCTGCCCAGGGAACAAATTAAGGCACAAAAAATTACAAAGAAGCATCCCCAAAAGTAGGCAAAATATTCCAGCTTTATCCTGATAAACTCTTAAGAAAGCACATTCTCAGTGATTGAAAAAATTGTAGGTTACAAAGTGAAATAATGTCAGACTTCAAAAAAAAAAAATCTTCAAAAAGTATTCACTGTTGAAACACAATCCTTGGCTATGCATCTATAAACCAGAGCTGTCAGTTTGCATGAGGGTCAATGATCGGTTATTTCCTGACAAGAATAAAATTACTATTACCAAGGAATTGATTCTCACTGTATAGGCAGTATAAAAATCCTGTCATATATTTAGAGATGATATAGAAGATATACCCAGGTAATGAAAACGTGTGCGCATGTGTGTGCGTGCAGTAAAAGCATAACAACCCTACCTTGTCAGTAAATACAATCTAGCAAGTATGTATCATCTTGATTTTCACATTTGTTTGAAAGTAATTGAGATTCAAGGCAGCTTCCTGACAACGGCTAAGAAACAACCACCTCCTTCAAGTTTGCCAAGTTAAAACTGATTAGTTAAAATGGATTGTATTGTACTAGAAAATAATATTTTATACACTGCTGTAAAGAGTTTACTTCCAGAGCTTGCTACATAAAGATATTATCTCAAAGAATTCTAGCTATAGGAACATACCCAAATAAGTTACAAGGGTTTATCTTAAATTCAATACTATTTAAAATTTTATAGAGCTAAAAATAACCTCAAGAATTCAGTGCAGACACTATGCAGGAGGTTTTGTTTTAGGACTGACTGTGGGAATAATAGTTAAGTCAACAAACTAGCACAGATGGCAGCCTAAAGCTCATACTCCAGTAAGAAAGGGGAATCTGCAGTGCTGGCAGTTGTTACCAGAAAAGGAAAGTTAAAATCAAAGTTGGAAAGGGTGATTGTTGTAGGGGGGAAAACAGAGAGGTTTGGCCCTCATACTAATTTTGAGCAGTAAAAAGGTCAGCCGATCAGAACTACTTTGTTGTAACCAAATCCAATAAAAGCATTGTATGTCGTGTTCAGCAAAGTGGTGTTTGTATGCACGCTTCAAACTAGTCACACCAAAAGGCAAGCTCTGTTACATAATACTCACCGGGATTCTATTTCGAGACCTAAAGGCAGCAACTTTCTTGAGGTCGTCATCCGTTGCATTATATGGCACTACTAAGAGCGATGGATACGTGTCACACAGTCCATAATGTTCATTAATGAAAGTCACTCGCCACCGTTCATTGGGCAGTCCCTAAAATGCAACACAAAGTTGTTCAATGTATTTTTGGCTGTACAAATTTAACAACTCTGTTCTTGAATTTTACATGATGTTATGACCACATGGTGGCAACAACCTACCAATTTAACCTGACTAGCTACAGTAATGATGATTCAAAACAACAGAAGAAAAAGATTACACAAAACAGCACTCTGCTGATAGATTCAGTCTTAAGTACATAGCTCTCGTATGTTCCCTTACACCCAACCCTATTCTCACTGCAAGATTAGAAGCAGTGCTGAAACTAGTAGATGTTTCTTTAACCCTCAGACCAAGGAAAGAAAATTGTTCTCCCCTCCTCCCTCAAAGCACCACCTTTCCATTCTGCCTTCAGAAAAAAAGATTAATAATGAGATAGTCCTGAAAGACAGGAAGTCTGACTTCAACCTTTCTTCCTTGTAGCCTGATACTACCCCAAATTTAAAATCAGATTCAAAGCAGCCTTCTCACTAAGAAAAAAAAAAATGACTTTTAGTTGTAGCTCAGGAAGATGTTTCACCAACAGTAGCCAGGAAATTGAGAAAGACTGATAAGCTCTCCACACATACATTGTGGGGTTTGTCTGGGTGTATTTACTTTTTGTGGGGTTCTTGGCCCCTAAACCTTGAACCAAACAGATCATGTGGAAGTCTGGATACACCTTAGACCATCAAAAATTATGAAGGAAAAAAAATCCAAGGAAGTTCTTATTGTTTGCCATATAAAAATAAGTATTTTTAAAAAAATATTTTTAATATTTTATTTTAAAATATTTAAAACATAGTACTTAAAGCAAAATAAAAAAAGTAGGACATTAAGTACGTCATCCTCTTTCACTGACATTTCCACAACTGCCTAAAGAGCAAGGTAGAACACTGATAGGCTTAGAAACAACATCATTTTATAGTAGTTATTTATAAAATAAGTATTGTTTTACTTCTGGAAGAATCAGACTGTATCAACTTTAGATTTAGGACACTTCAGTTATGTAATTGTCACATCCTCCCCCCTCCCCTGCTCAATAGCAGAACATTCGAAGAGGTTAATAACTTCTCTCAAAGAGCAGAAGACTAACTTCCTGTGACGTTCGCATTTCCTAACTTAAATGTCCCAGCTTTTTCTTATTTTACCTTACTTTTCTTTAATCTTGCATTCTATCTTCTCCAGTTCTCAGCTCTCTCCACAAAAGAGCTGATAAGTGAAATATTTAAACTATAATGCCTCTATTTAAGTTTTCAGAGATGAAAGCACCATGCTGCTGTAACTTTAACAACTTACTTGTCTCCTGTATTCGCACATTGGACTATACACCATCCATCCATTTTCGGAAAACTTTTCTTCGTTTGCAAAAGCAAAAAAAGGCTACAGGACATAAAAGGAACTTATTACAGCAAACTCCAGCAAAATATGAGGGCTCGTCACCAAATATGCCCCCGTAGCTGCCACAAAACAGGACTGTTTCTCTCATGCCAATCCCAGCCTATCCCATTTAAATCTGATACAGAAGAGCATGAAGAAAAGAACAAATTGTAATGAACAATACAGATAGGATAGTCAAATATTGAAAACATGTAAACTTTTAAAATGAAGTGATAAAAACATTAAAGTTAGAAAGCTTAAATTGTTGTGAAGGTTGTCAGGAGGTTTAAGTGTTTTAAAACAGTTTGTATCAGTTTATTCTCCATATTTCATTTCTCCCTCCCCTTCCCCTCCCCCTCCCCAAAGAAAAAAGTGTCTCCTCACCAACAGTTCTTCTGTAGGTACAGCTCCTAATATTAAGTAAAGTATTAGATGCTAAACTGAAACTGTAAATGTTTTAATTGCTATTCATCGTCATTAGAAGGAACCTTCTTTCTGCATCCCCTGTCCAATTTATTCTCACTGACAAATCTGGTTTACTGTAGAACTCTGAAGAGTAGAAAGTTGCCAATGAAAGCAAAACAAAATACGATGTTGACAGGTTACACTATCTACTTCTCTTCTTTTGTTGTCCAATCTTGAGACTTATTTATATCCTATACAGAATCCTCACCCAGGATTCCTAAAAACTTCCTCATATCTTTTAGTTTGGCTCTACCTCTCTTTTCAACCAGATCCTAGTGGGCCATATTATACAACTCACCCTTTCTTTGCTTGGTTGCTTTTACAGCTTATCATGAAAGCAAAAGTAATGTTTATTTTAAGAATCTTCCTCATTGAGGAAATTGAATTTGGTGGTATATGAATTCTTCAGATGCCAGCTGGAGCATGAAACAAAGTTGCTGAAAGAGTTTTGTTTTGTTTTTTTTAAAAAAAGAGTAATTTGAGAATTTGTTGTCCTGAGCTAACTGCACAACAGCGATCAGAACAGAAATCATTCAAGAGCCCATCATAGCTCATTTGTAACAGTAAAGCTGAAAGTCTCCTTGATACTCAAAGACATTAAAAAAAGAAATTGAACGATAAACTCAACCTTCCGTATCTACATCATTTTCACAGGAGTGGACCCGAACCAACCATACAAGGAAAAGGAATGCAGGAAACTTAGAATGGTAATTTTTCTTTTTTTGCTTCCTAAGGTGAAGTGATTACATCTATAAAGGTAAAGCAATGCTTCATAAACGCACCAAGCATCCAGACAGACAGAGGTTTCTTTAGCAGACCATCTTGTGAAGGCAGCTACCCAAAGGCTTAAGGCAATTCTGGTCACCCTAATGTTAGGCTAGTTTAACCAGGAAGCAGTTTTAATCAGAATACAAAACTGAAGCCCTCCATAAAAAGGAAGGTTTTTTTAATATATATCTTTTTAAACAGTGGTTAATTTGAAGTTATTACACACACAAAATACTTATCCTATTAGATTTGGAAAACAGAATTCTAAATTAAATCAGCATTTAATAGCAAGTACATCTACCGTCAAATTTCTAATGTAAACAAAGCATTTCCTTGTTATGTCTTCTGACTCCCCATGCCTTTTCTTAAAGCACCAGGCTTTCAGTGCAACTAAACATGATGAATTCTTTTGACTAAGTAGACTGCAGTCAGGTAGGGTGAAGGGAGAGATGAGAAAAGGAAAGGGAAGGGAAGGAGGTGGACATCAACTATATCGGAAAAAACATTTCATTTCAAATGGATGCATGTATCAGAAGTTAAGCAGAAAAACTGCAAAAATGACAGAATATAGCAAACCAGGAATGTCACTAAAGCAGTAGATGCAACTAATTTGCAGAACTATTAATACACAGTTACATGCAACCCCCCTTCCCCCAGGAATTTCCTGTATCCCAAATAGTAACTATGCTAAGAATTCACTGAGGAACCAAAGAGACAAAGAGAAAAATCTGAAAACAGGAGTAAACAGGAACACTAGAATCCTAACAGATCACTTAAAGATGTCTCAAAGGCAGGAGTATGTTAAGCTGTTACTCGATGGAAGTTTCCTTGTGGAAACTTAAATTACTCAACTTAATCCCTGATAAGTAAAATATACAAGTTTACAGTGCACTGTGACAGCTGTTAATTAGAACAGATTTTGCAGATTAAAAAAAACAAGGTGCTGCTCCCAACTAAAAATAAACATTTCACCAACAAAATAATCCACAATACGATCAGATGAAAAAGTGTATTTTGTATCCACCTTCTAAAAACCAGGGTTAATTTTATTATGCCTGTGGAAGGGATGGACAGAATCCTTTTTAAGAAAACACTGACCTACTATGCAGGGCATGTTTCATTTAGACCTTGCTTTCAAAGGCACTTAACTACAGCAACTTTATTACATCTGCAACAAAAACTTCCAGAATCACAGAATTCACAATTATTAGATCTGATAATTAAGCTCCACCAGTTATACTGACATTCCAGGTAATGCAAGTTCTTCCTAGGTTACTTGAGGAAAAATTGACATTTTTTAAGCATGGAACAATCAGCAAGATTTGCTGTGGTCTAACAAATAACAGACCACTACAACGAATGTGAAAGCATATGGAGCAAAGCTTGGGCTCAGATTTTTATCTGAGCAATTTGGGAAGAGAACTCTGGAATAAAGTGTAGGGATTCCAACATTCCTTTAAACACACTTAGTGTATTTTTGGTACAAGAACAGTATTTATAAACCTGAAGACTAAAAATAATTGTTTTCTTCTGAAAGAGCTGACTAAATTACGACAAACATGACAATACAAATACACACACCATATATGTACATTTTGTACAAACAGTACAGTTTGTCTGATTAGTACTGAAAGTTTTACTTGTTGCAAAAAGAGATTGGATTAGAGACATGAACACACACACACAACCCCCGCATCTGCCTTTCACTTAAGGCTTGATTTTTCAAGGAATAAAATATGAAGATGGCTTGGACTTTACTGCAAAAATCAATGCTGGAGTTTGTAATCAGGCAACATCCTCAGCCCACCTTAGGTCCAGCTCTCACAGCAAAAATATACAGACAATATGTAAAGAGCAAAAATGCTTCTTTTTCCAGTCTGACAATTCTGCAATGTTTCCATGAAACAGAATTTGAAGTAATTTCTCAATCTAAGTTTTTCATATATTTATCACCACTTAAGCAGCTTATTAGATAAAAGTAAAATTTCCCTTCTTCATACTCCAACACAGCACAGCAGAAGAGACAAAGTAGGAGAAAGAGCATTTAAAATACTCAACACCCATTTATACTTTTTTCATACAGTTCCATTTAATGTCAAGTTACAGTGCAACTTCAGTACAATGATCAATCCATATTTACAGCCATTTTAATAAGAATCTTCCACTTAAGCAAACACAAGAGACATGCTTAGATACAATTGTATTTTCTTGTTTCTGCTAGTACAAGCCATATTTAGCATACATTTGAACCTTACTTTTATTTATTGTAAAGTAAGATACTGACAAATATGAAGTAATTCCCATTAAATACCATATTTTTTGTTGAATTGGACATTTTATTATTCTGATGCACCAAACTGACGAAACCTACTACAATTAACGTATCAATATGACAAATATATTAGATCTCAGAAGGGTTTGTTACAGTGCAGGTAAGCTGCATATCCTCATTAATGACCCTACTTGTATCCTAAATTATCCAGGCTCACAGATTAAACATTTTTTATTTATGCACTTGTATGCTTTGATTAACTTAGCATTATTGAAGCTTTCCAAATTACAGTGCATGTAGTCTGCAATTTTGCAGTGTGACAAACAAGTGTAACAGAAGAAGAAAGTATACCACTTCAAAGACGTTCTGTATGTGTTTTCATTATCATTTCACATAACAGTTGAGAGCTTAAGATACTTTAGTAAAAAAATCCATAGTTTAGTTTTGTGTCTACACAGGTTCCTTCATATTAGCTCTCCTCACATATACACACCCCTTTAGTCAGGATGAAAACAGGCAAGTCACTAAACTGTCCTATAGACATTCAGTATAGACCAGCTAGGCATATATTTATATCCTCCAGGGTGTGGAGGGAAGAGGAAGGTCAGAAGCAAACTACAGAGTCAGCTACAGGAACTTCGTGCCTCTACAAAGAGGCAATCCCCTGCTGACTTTTCAGTACATCACCACAGACAAGCCCTTCAAATGCCAAAGTATAATAAACACTTGGCCAATTCTGCCCCATATCTCTCCTTCCCTCCAAATCTCTGACACTTCCCTGCTAAACCTCCATCTTCCTCAGCAACACTTCAAATACTTTGAGCCTCCATCCTAGCCTCCACGCTGGGTGCTCCACACACTCCTGAACTGCCCTCCATGCACACAATCCCATTCCTCTCCCCCCTCGCAGCTCCACCTCTCCAGCTAAAAGCCCAACTCCACAGCTCCTGCTACTCGGCCTATTTTCCCAGGAATTAAATCAACTGTAGCTTCATTAGATGTGTCCGAATTAGACAGAAATGGATAGGAATTTGAAAAGAGCAAGCCTCCATGCAGGCATTCAGGTTTAGAACAATACTGCACTGAAGTAAAAGCTAACAGGCTTTTAAAACTGAACATACACTGAAAAAACATAACCGGTTTGTACAGGCACACCTAAGCCAGCGCTAGGTTAGTGTGCTTGGATACTGACAGAGTACCAGCAGCAGCAGAGTTCAGCGCAGACTACCTGCTCACTAAACTAGTTCCAGATAGCCGGCCTGAGCTGACACCCTTCCTCTCACAGCACTGAAAACAGCTAGTCAAAAGCCATGCCATTTGACTAAAACCTAGATCCACCGTAAGTTATACTTACTGGCTGGTTTTATCTCGCATCCTGGCTTCAAAGCAGGATTGCCTGTCATCACTTCCAATGCTACTGAGCATAGCTGTCCTACATATGATGATCAGTCCTGTACATCTGATTGAAGTCTATCAGCTCCTACTGTGCTCCAACAGGAGACTAAGCATTTGACTGCCAGGCAACCAGATGCTTGTAACACAGGACAGCCTTTTCAAAACGAGGCAACACTTCTTTCCATCAGCTCAAACACAACGTAACATCCTGGGATGTAAGGGAAAGGGTTTTTGTATATTATTATGCTGGCAGAATGATCTTCTCTTATCCCACCAGTTCAGAATTCAGTCACTCTGAATGCAGATGAAATATTTCCTTAATCCTATCTACTCGCATCTCATTTTCTTCCTTCAGTCCGAAGTCATGATATTTTCACACGATCTTTCTTCGCTAGTAATTCTGTTCATACACTAGCTGTTCTGAACAGGTGTTATCTGAACTGATATGAATTGCATCCATCCTTTAACTCCCTGTTTCACAGGGGTTGGGGGGGATACCTTCGTTTTCAGTAGTGAGTAAGAAAATTAATTTTCTTTCTAAAATACAAAAATACCGTACCTCCCCAAAATACAGCATAGAAAGCACGACAACCAATGCCAACTTGGGATAACATACTGATAAATCCATTGCATTTCAGAAACCCCAAATACCAGCTCTATTTCAAAATCTCTTTCATTTTTTTTATTTCAGCTGCCATGAGAAATTGAAAGAAAGAATTAAGGAAAATATTCAAGAGATAAGAAATAAGAAAGTATAGTAAATTACCACTTAGAAGACTTCCGGGGTGTAAAGCTTATGACTTTTCAATGCTTGTAGGTGGCAGAAACAAATAAAAGTTTTTAAAAATCAGTTAAGACTTTGCAGAAGTAAATTAAAATCTCTGTGCATAGAATGAAAGCAGCAATTTCACTATAGGTCCGTACGCTAAAAAGCAGAAGAAATTGCACTTAAGAAAAGCCTTCAAGCTTTTAACATTTTTGGTAAACTACTTTTTATGCTTTACTGTGCAAATAATTCTATTTACTTCTGTGCAGGTGCTAACCCAAAATTTCAGCACAGTCTCTTTTTCAATCCTCCCACAGACTCATTACTTGCCTGTAACATTTAACTTTATTACCACCATTTTGCACACAAAAATTAACATAGGATATACTGTTTGCTTACAACACTATTCAGCTAAAGGAAAGAACAGCTGTGATCTGACAGTACAGTCTAACAAGCAGTGTATTTAAAAATAGTTATATTTGTATTTACAATAGTTATTTTTACACTATTTATACAATTACATTACATGAATACAAGTTCTATATATTCATAAATACAGATATATACAATTTAGTAAATATTCTACCCATCTTTTTACAAGATAAGAAAGCAGCAAAACAAGAAAGTGTTAAAAAGCATCAGCAAACAGAGCCAATTGTTTTCTCTATTTCTTACTGGTTTATGCTTGTTACACACTATAAGTCACTAAGCTCTTACTCAGTAAAAGAGCTGTCAGTTTCCCAGTGTGTTTAAAAATAAAGTTGTCATTATCCTTGGCTTTAATACATGATTACTACAACTGAGCCAGTTACAAATGTCTTATCTGCTTGTCTGAAAACTAAGATCAGACACTGTAATATTTACATAATTAACGTCTGATCATTTCCAAACACGGTAACCTTCCACAATTATTGTGCTGAGACTGATGAAGTCATTCAGAATAAAGCTTCAAGTCAAAATGGTGATCGCAAAGCCAAGTGCTCTTTCAGATGGGCACCTATGCCAGGCTTCACTGCTGTCAAAATCATCCTTGCAAATCCAATAGCAACACTGGCATAATCTGATTCTCAGATATTTTAAATCCTCGGAATAGCTAACTAAATGAGGGGTGGGGAAGGTGGAAGTCAGACTGCATGGTTACCAGTGTATCCTGTCTAAACTGGCATTCCTGCAGAGCTACCACAGCTAGAAACAAACATGTATCATGCACATATTATGGTGGTGAATAGCCTTATAAAAAAAGACATGTCATTTCAAGATCAGGAAGTGAAGCAGCTGCCATGCAGAAACTAGACTAAAGAGGCTAAATATATCTCATCTTTTGTGGGGCTACTAAACTTTTAAGTTCTTTTACAGTGTTACAGCAGACTTTCTTCCAACTAGCTCAAGCTTGCAAATGCAAAAGAGGTTTGGGGATAGCAGCTGTTTGCGCTATATCAACTAAGCTATCAGTCAGATGAGCTATCAGATTTTACATGATGTTAGTGATTCAGGGAGATGTGAACCTGACCTGTACTCAAACTGATGAGAGCCAAGAATAAGCTCATAGAAGCAAGCACAAAGCACAATGTTGAGACATTGATAAGACTTGGGATTTCTTATTGGCTCTCAAACCCCAGGTATTGGGAAAGTGATGGATAAAACTCTTGGAAATAAAAAGGAACAATACATTCAATTCAGAAATATTATTTCAGGATGTATTCATCTCCTATTTGTCTGAGAATAGGATAAACAAGAAGAAAAGAGAAGCAAGGCATCCCTAAAAAAAAAACTGTTTGGAATCAACTCTAAGGGTAAGGCTCCAGGGCAGCTAAAATCAGTCTAAACCCTTGCTGTCCTCTACCACCCTGCCACTACAGTTGCATAAGCACCAGTGCTGCTGAACCGGCTGAAGAGCAAGGGTGCAGTTCCACAAGGTGGTCTGACCAAAATTATCAGCTTAACACTGCTGAAAAGGGGATGTCCCTTTCCTTTCTCTCCTGCCTGCTCCCTGTTGCACGTACCCACCCACCTACCCACACTGATTTTGATGCACACTGATTTCAAACCAAGTCTGCTCAATTTACTAAAAACAGCACAAAACTAACCCAAGATGACAATATCTTGTGCTGGATTAGTGAGCTGCATTGCCTTACTTTGCGATTATACAACTGTCAGTTTGACATAAGAGGAAAAAAAACCACATGGCTGGAAGGCAGTGAGAGGGAGAACAGAGAAAAGCAAGACCTCAGCATTTTAGTAGCAGAGGTCCCATCTTCACCCAGCTGTCATGCAAAGCCACACCACAATCTTTATACAACATCTCCCTGATCAAACCGGCTGCATGGCCACAAAGTGTTACATACGTTCAAGGGAGAAGATGGGCATGCACGGCCCAGATGTGCTGCCATATGCCACCTGTGAAGCCACACTGTAAACAAGCCACTGAAAGAGACAGTCTCATCTTCCCTGCCCATTCACTTCCCTCAGCAAAAAGCACCCATAGGCCCCCACCAACCCCCATACTGGGCTAACAAGATTGAGGAAATGACCCAGGTTAGAGCATTTTTTCCCCCTTGCTCAGCTTTAGGCCATTTCAGTTCCATATGTGGTTCACTGTGCACCCTCAAACTCCTGCAGGGAGAACTGAGGCAGGAGTGAATGACCATTAGAAACACTCATCTTCGGCAGGATCAATTTAAACTGCTTGCTGAAATATGGTGAAAGCATGCCAAAACATCATATACTCTTAGCTGCTTTTAAAGTTGATGGCTCATACACATTGTAACACTTGAAAACAACAAGATCAGATGCAACTTCACAATATACACAGATTCACTTTATTTCACTTAAAGATAATTAAAATTTCTAACAGCTATACTCTGTTCCAGACATAGCTAAGAGTATATAAAGTACAGCCACTCTCCATTTCTTCACTATCTTCAAGTTTCGCGCTCTGCTGAATCAAAAGCGAGAACTACCTCTGCCGTGACCAAGCCTTTCGTTATTAAGCACAACCTTTATTGGCAAGTTACATTCCAAGTAGCCAAGGCTATTTAATATTGAGCTTCAACAGATTCAAAATGTGCAACAGGAAGCAAGATGTGTACTATTCTACGCATTACTCGCAACCATCACCAGACAGGAACACTGCACTTTTTGATGACAAAGCCTAATATAGGTTCACATTTCATCACCATGTTCTTCCCAGCTCTGTAGTTGGGTTAGACGCTGTAAAACAATCCCACAAGGGACCCTTCCAATTCAATTATAACTTGATTTGTCCATATTCAGGCATGCAAACCTGCACAGGTGAATTCTAAAATTTAAAGTACATACTTCAAAAGAAATTTTAAAAATTAAAAGGCACCGATTTATGAAATAAAACTCTTTGCATGCCCAAAGCTGGTGATCATCATGATTGGATTGAAGACTATCTAAGCACAACACTAATTACCAATTCAGTCAAGACAAACAGGCCACTTCTGCTAGGTTGTCCATAGCTGTAATTTAACAGTGTTCTGCCTATTTTAATGAACAGTGACATTAAGTGTGGGTTGCCATGCAGTGTGGAAATGATGTAGCTTTCCATTTTATCCTGGAAAACCAAATGAAGAGTTCAGTGGGATACACAAAGACAACCTTGAGTCCTACATCTGTTTGGGCCAGGTGTTTCAATCTAAAACCTATACTGATCAACTTTCTGAACAGTACTTAGTTTTCTTCAGAAGAAGAAAACAGGAATGCCCCTCTACCTCTAATAACTTAGGCTGCCAAAAGACATGAGAGTATCGAAAAGAATTGTTATTTTCCACCTGAGACAACTGCTCTTTCTGCTAAGCTGTTGGTTGTAAAGAAAAAGTATTCAGCAATCATTCTTAAAGTACATCTTGAAGACATTATGTTTAGTGGAATTTAGCCAAGTAAACTGCTTATTACTCAAGTTCAACAGTCTGCTTTAACTACCACCTATAAATTTTAATGCAAAACAAATGGAAGTGAAAACAGATCATTTACTAACATCATTATAGTACTTAGGAAAATGGTCATGGAAACAGACTGACAAGAAAGTCTGATACCCTAGATTTAAAGAACAGCAGATACAAAACATCTACAATACACAGTCAGTACTAAAATCTGTAGGGCAAACCAAAATACATCTCCAACAAAACCCCTGAAATTTCAAATCATCAGATAAATTGTCATCTATTTCTAAATTCCCAATATGCAAAAATTTTTATTTAAGAACAAGAATTTGTTTCAGGGTTTCATAATTCACTTACCAGAGCAAAGAGCATCATTTAAACCAAAGAAGTGACCTGTGCTACATTCCCTGCTATCTGACAGCTTATTGAAGTCACTAATCACAATTCTGGAAGCATGGAGACTGAGCATAAAGCTTCATATTTCTCTTTTAAAGATGAAATATTTACGTGTAACAAAGTTACTGCCACATTCTCATGTTTGATGCATTAATTCTTTCTTGCAATATGAAATGGCAAAAATGAAGACTCCTTTCAACCCCCTCACATGGGACACAGACAAATCATTCAGCTGCAGGCTATTACTACAAATTTGTTTTCCAGCTATCTTCTGTAAGTTTATAATGTTTTATCTTGATATTTTATTTCTTCACCTCATTATACTTAGAAAACTATTCTAAAGCTTGCTTTATTTAGATAGCTTCCTTTAAATTATCATTCCAAATCTCCAGTTTTACTTATTTGATTCAATACCAGCATCATCCTTCAGCATATATAATCCCTCCCTCTGCACTATCTAGTACTAAAAAGACTTTTTCACCTTCTTTTTGGCCAAGCTCTGTTCATCTCCTCTTGTAAATCATTTCTGCACATCGTTCTTCCAAATCCTTCTGATCATCCGAACTTAAGCCTCATACAATGGGCTCTGCCAAAAACTTTCTTGTCTTATATGCTTGTCCATTCTTGTCTTCTATGCTATCAGAATTGCAATTAATTTCTTCAGCCTTAGGAAAAGAAGGCTGAGGGGGATCTATTCACAGTCTGATAATTACAGAGAAGATGTAATGCACTATCCTCACAAGGATGCACAGAGACAGGACAAGTGGCAGCGGACACAAATTGCTCAGGGGAAATTCCATCTGGATGTTAGAAAAAAATTCTTCACCCTGAGAACAATTAAACTTTGGAAGAGAGAGCCCCAAGAAGTGGTGGAATCTCCCTCGCTGGAAATATTCAGGCTTGACAGTGCCCTGGATAGTGTAACCTAAGACCCTACTTTCATCAGAAGCCTGGACCAGATTATCTCCACAAGTCATTTTCAACCTAAACCTTTCTATGATTTGACGTTTCTACATATAGCTTTTTTCTTTCCATCATCCCTTCAAAATTCCATCTGAAGTCCACACGTCCTGTTATGCTTTCAATCATTCTCTATTTTAAGATGTATAAAAATACCTACAGTAGAATGAGACATACACTTGCTTCTCCAAAAGTTTTCTTTACTTGCAAGTACAACTCCCTGCACCTACGCAACTCTAAGTACTCCAGTGTACTTACGTAGAAATCTGTTTCATTTTGGAAGAGCTATTTGTCAACACTACAAAATATTCTAACAAAAACATTTATTTTTCTTTATGCTTCCATTCTATAGACTATTCAAATACAGAATGCTAAGTTTTGACAGAAAAAAAAAATGTTTACAGAGCATAGCCCATATATATGTATCTTTGGAGAATGAAATAAGATTCTTGCTGCAACTTCATGTAGTCAAATTCTGTGAACAAAGTTCACATTCAAAGCACAACTCTCCAACATGTTGTGGAAAAAAAAAGCTCTTATACAGTTAGCCTACCTAAATAAATGCAACCCAATAAAACGGAAAGTTAATTTTACAAAAGACAACATAAAGCATTTAATAAAGATATGCCAAAGTGATCCACCCAGTACAGCATACCAATTCTGGCAAAGAAACGAAAGATAACGGTTGGTTAACTTTGTTGTTGCTCAGCTCCTTCCATAAGATGTTTTTACCTGCAATATGTCTGTGTAAATTCATTACTGTATTATCTACCAGTTATATTATTCATCAGTAACTGCCAATAAAACAATAGTTGGCTTACCATGTCCTGTCCTCAAGTAAAACTCTTGGCGATTCACATTTATCATTGCCTTGGAGATTGCCCAAAGATTTTAATGCTTTCAAGAAATCAAACCATGCAAGTACTATTACATTACCCTCATTAAGGAACATAACTTACTGTCTCTTGTTTTTCAGGAAAGAATGAAAGCTGTATAGGTCAGAGGGTGCTTAGTAGTGTATCTTAAGGATAGCATATAGCATCAATAATTTTACAAATACATAGACAAAACTACTCTAAACGTACAAAATAAAAACACCAGTTCTCTACAGTTTATATTGACACTATTCTTTTTAGTCGCCATGCTCTCCGTTAGTAGGTCAAACAGCTAAAGCAGGTAGGCAGGAATTCTGCATTAAGACGACTCAATAATAAATGACACAACTTACCAAGTTATGTGACTGGGGAAAAGCATGTTTTGTGAGGACTTCAAATATATCTCTTCTACTGTGCCCTTCTTGTTTTAATGCAAACCGTAAGTTTCTCATATCCTAAAAAAAGGCATTATCTTTTAGAAGAATCAAAGTGGTAAGGTACTTCTATTTGATGTAAAAATGCTATATTATACACTAAAGATGATTTAGAATCTGCTTGCAACACACCTTAAACTGTTGCGAATGTTCAGTTTTATCTTCTTATCCCATAAAATAGAAGAGAGTTTATGACTTTACACATAGCAGCCTCAGATGCTGTGTGGTGAAAACACAGTTACGCTGCTTTGACGTTAAGTCATCAGAAGTGACTGTATCTTATTCACTAAAGTTTCATGGGCTATTGAATGTTTGTGGGATGGGAGTTACCCTATGTTTCCAAAGTGAAACTTTGCTAATAATCTGTCTGGACTACATTGCTTATTTTTGAAGTTAGTGAAGAGAAGATAGGCAGGGACGATGTGCACTAAGAACAAAAAGTCTGTGCATACACATTCTACACATTCCATTAAAGAGTCAAAGACAGGACCCTGGATTATTCAACAGGAACTCCCCCCATAACCATATTTTTTCATGGCAAATTTTTTCTTAGACTAAGAAAATGGAGATGTTACATTAACTTCTCACTGCCTTTACTGCTTGCAAAAGCTCTGACTCCTTTAAGTGTTGGATCACTCTGCAAAGGTTTAAGGTTTATAAAAAGTTAAAATTTATTTAGAACCAATAAAATAAATGAAGAGGTGCAGGAATAATGCCAGTTTCAATTTTCCACAGCCCAGTTCTCAAACCAGACTACTGTGCAAAATCACTTGTCAATCAGCAATTAGGGAAAGACCAATCGTTCTCCAAAAAATTGTGCAGAGACAATGGTAAGTACCCCTTTATACAAAGGGTATTTCCCTGTCCAGTTCCAAAAAGTTCTTTTCAAATTCAGCTATGAGGAGTACATGGCTTTTCATTCCTACAAATAGGTGAGCAATGAGAAAAAGAACACACAGATTGTTTCCTACTGAATTACTGGAAAGTCTTACTTTACACGTTATATCTAATCCATAAGAATTCTCTCCTCTGCTTGAAGCTCCTCCCATTTTTTCAATCCTTGAAATTACACCCAAAGGAACATTCAATACCACAACCGGGTCCTGCAAGGAAAATTTGGGTAAAGAAAGGATAAATCTGAAAAGGAACTTGGGCAAAATGTTCTTACGTATTCTACAACAGAAAGCAAACGTGAAACATACAGGAAACAAAGGAGTGTTTCTGGGTTAGACTGAGTCTCCCCTCTCAACATGTTAGGAAGTTTGCAGAGTCACTCTGCAGGCTTGAACATCAGACAGTTTTACATGCACCAAACAGGAAATATTTTATGCTGTAAGACAGCTGGCAGGAAGAAAAAAAGGTGGAAACACCTTAAAAGATGAATTCTACAGCATACTTCCAACCGCCTTTGCTTGCTTTATTGATATACAGAATAAAACAGAACCAAATTAAAGGTGAGATTACTAAAAAAAGTCAATTTCAACCAGAATAATCTTAGTTCAGTAATCTTAAACCCTTGTCTCTTTAATATATTTAAAGAGAAAAACAGCCCATTTTATTCTTCCACATCACAGCTTATCAAACACTACCACTTCCCCAACCTACACTTTCTATTGAAGTATTTCTCTTTCCACATCAAGGACAATCAAAATCTTGGTTTACCGATAGTCTTTTAAAACTATTTCTATCAGAAGAACTATTACAACTATCCATAGTTACTGCCCTCGATCCATCACAGAATAAGTGTGAATGGAAGAGCTATCAAGAAGCTCCAACAGAAAGATAAAAGTATCACCAGTTTAGTGTAAGTGATTAAACTGTAGTTTTACCTGGCAAAAATTATATATTTAAACACATTCAACTTTAAAGAACTTCCATTTATAAGAATTTCTCAGTGGCACAGGGACAACTGCTATTTAGTCATAACACAGTTCACGTATTATTACAAATATTACAGACCATTTCAAGCAAAAATCCTCCCATGCAAATCCAAAAGTATACTTCTGCATAAACTAAGAAACAAACTAACTGACCACAAGGTAAATCAAATGCAGTGATAGGATAGGGGGTGTTAATTCATCCCATGGAAGTAACTGAGGGCATATTACTCACAGTTTCCACACTTCTTAGGTACAGTCTGTAGTTTGTGATGTACACGCGTCCTTTAACAGGGCCATTGAATGGACACATATAAATAACATCCTTGTCTGTAAAGAAATACAGCATTTCTTCAACATTATGAAAAGAAAAATCAGAGTTAAGGACAACAGCACTTAAGCAGCAGTAAAATAAAGCTAACTGCACTCACAAGAACTGCTCTAATAAGCTGAATGAAAGGAAAAAAGTATAAAACTGAATTTTCTCCATTTGAACTAAGAAAATGTGAAAGTTTCAAATACTAAACTTGCCTAAATTCTTCCATTTGATTTCAGCAGCCTTCCTAGTTACATTTGCTTTCTTCTCATTCTTGTCACTATGTGCAGGAGGTGGGACATAGTACAGCAACGTAAGTACTCCCTGGGATTACTGGACTGCACCACTCAATATCCCAGAACGAATACAGTCTTTGGTTGATTTCATTACATCTTTTAGCATTCTGCAACCAGTTCTCCTGCATTAAAGTATATTTCAGGTTGCAAAATTTTTAGGGAACTCTCCATCCCAAAGAGAACCATTACATTTCAATTTGAGGCAACTGAATACAGCAGGGCCACCAGCACTGTTCCAGCAAGGACAGTAACAGAAGTACTAATACTCACACTACTCAAAACCCCCTACCACTCAAGCAATACCATTAAAGACTGAAGTGAAGCATCACAAGCCACCTGTTTCTCCTTGTCCACTCATTTCTTGAACCCAATCTATTCCTCTGCCTTCCACAACAAGCAGCCCCCTTCCTTTGTGCTGCCCCACAGCAGAGAAAATAGTCATAAGGATCACATTAAATATTCTTAGTTCCACACACTGTCCCTCATGCCTGTCCTTCAACTTTCCTCATCAAAAACACGGGTACTTATTTTCGCCACTTTAGTTTCAGCTCAAGCCATCTCACTTACAAATTCATCTAAAAAGTCATTGGTGTGAGGAGGGGATTCAAAAATATAAAGCCTCTTTCGGTTGCATTCTGATACCCCATAGCAAACTTCCACGAGTGAAAGGCTTCATTCCAGGAAAAGCCTCCACCAAATAGGGAAGCACTGTGCACCATACATTAATCTTCCTCATGCTACAGCATTAATATACGTCAAGGCTGACAAGTGCATAGTGGTTAAGTGCCTGTCATGTTGTGTAAAGGAAGCTTAAGACTGTACCTAGTGTAGCTACAGTCTGGACTACCGTTATACACTACTGTACAAGAGATCAATGCATAGTGCATGGCATGTTTCACTGTCTTTTGAATTCAAAAAGGTTTGAGGGAATCTTGTCACTAGACACTTGCTACTTAGTCTGTAGATATGATTATCACACATCTTGGCTTGGCATTTCTTTGAACTGGAGGATCTAGCTGTGGAAGCCAAGAATTTAAGGTTTCTAAAGTGATTATCTGAAATAAATTAATTCATGGAACTTTAATATAACTTACTCCTCTGCCCAACTCATTCCAAATTATGAAACAGTCCAGTAAAATACATGCATGCCAGACTCCTTCAACATACAGTGCATTATATAGCTGTATAACTTCATACCTGTAACTCTAGTTTCCCCTGGCAGACGAGGTACTTCCTCATTTTGTTCCCAGTTAGTTCCATCTTTTAGAGTCTAAAGAGAAAGAGGCACAACAGCAGAACGTATTTTATTTGCAACTGCTTCAAGTTCCAGATAGAAAAATCTTAAAGGGAATATCAGGGTGTGAAAGACCAGGTTTTTCCACAGCAGAAATTGACATACTAAATCAAAGGAGGAAAAAACACCACTCTCCTAAACTGCAATTATTAAATATTAAACATTGAACAGAGCTGACATATAAGCATGTTTTAATCTCTCCTTCCTATAGGATAATTAAAAATATTTGCATTAAAGCGGAATGAAATTTCTACTTTTCTAAAAAATTTGTATATTTCATTTTTCTGGAAAAAAGTTTGCTCAGCTTAGAAAAGCAAATCAAATGAAATAACTTAAGCAATATATTCACAACTACCACACACAATTTACTTATTTATGACTTTAGCATGTTTAGTAATTTTTAATAATGACTAATAAAAATTAATCTTGGTTTTCAAGAACTGTTTTAAAAATATTTAAACCTTTAGTGTCTGTTCTGGCACACAAGTGCATTTCACTTGGCCTCATGGCATCCCAAAGCATAGAGGAATCTTTTAGCTGGCTGTTAAGGTGAATACTTCTCCTACAGATCAACATTTTTAAACTGGCTGAGCCACACAACTAGATAAAACTCAGCTGCAGTACATAATTTTTCTATAGCCTAGATTTGCCAAAATTGCAACGCTACGGAAAATTTCAGTGTAGAAAGCAAGAATAACAGATAGGTATATTAGAACTGATTTCAAGGAGGGGGGTATCTCATAACTTGTGATTAAGAGTATTTCCCTCAACCATGCTGAAACATATTAAACCTACTTAGTTGACTGTATTTGAATTTTAGCAATAAAAGTAAATGTATACAATCAAGAAAAGTGTTATCCAAAAATACTCAGTTTTGGACGCAAATAAGAAAGGTAATGATCTCGGCAACATTCGATTTAAAAACATGAAAAATGTGTTACACTCACCCTTTTAATTGAGGAGCTCTCCAAAGAGTTTGAATTATATTTCGGTGTTGATGACGAAGCCATAATGGGCACCTGATGAGAAAGCACATAGTGGAGACTGAAACTTCCACTTGGACCGCATCCTGTTTACAGGAGAGATTTAGACACTGAACGTCTGCAGGTAGACTTTGAGAGCTTGCAAGAACATTCTGCGAGATGGCGTCAGTTAGAAAAGATTACATTGCCAGCTCTTGGAGTGCTTCTCATAAAGAATAACCTGACTCCAGCTGTATTTTATAATTCATTTTGAATACTATTATTAGTCAAGTCAACAGAAATTAGAGTGCTTGTTTTAAGTGACAGGATACACATAACTAGGAAACACACTCTACTTGGAGCATTTGTATTAACAATTTTCACTTAGGAAAAGAGGAACAAACTCTACAATTATTATACAACTCTTGAAGTCACAAGCATCTCAATGTATTCAAGTGTTTTGGGAAGTTAAAAAACAGGAGAGAAGGAGAAAACAGGAGTTCCACGGTACTTGTGCATTTAAACCTCCTCCTCCTCCTCCCCCCCCCCCCCCATTTCCTAAACTAAAACTTCAGCTAACCCACCAGAAGGGGGAGTGTGCTACCTTCTGAACCGAATAGCCTTGGCGCATTTAAAGAAAAAGGCTCTTTTTAGACTCAAGCTTTTTTAAAAAATTGGTACTGACTAAGGACAGAAGTGCATGATTCAGAATTAACCTTTTAAAGCATTTCCTGCTATTGCACAAGGGGTGTCTAGAACACGCACACCCGGAAAAAACTCATTCCCAGTGCAGGCAGTAACCCTGTAGCAAACTAACTCCCCTTCACTAGTGTCACAGCCTTCATCAAGCCCACTGTACATTGTACAGCTGTCTTGAGGGATCTTTTTATCAGGGGACGGGAGGGTTACAGACTGCCCAATCTTTGTCTCCATTGCATAAATGAAACACTCTAGCCTAAAATAAGCACTTTCTCTCCCCCTTCTACAGCGAGAAGAGTTTGTATAGGTGTCTGCACCATGACAAATCAGCCCGTGCTCCTGCCCAACGATGGGCTCGCAGCGATGCTGCAGCCGACCTACGCAAGCAATAAAACAGATTAAACTGCAAGATCCGCAAAGCTTTGAAGTTACTGTGACAGTGCAGGATGAAGTCTGCGCAGGAAGAGAGCAGAAAGCCTCCACTTCAAGTCCTACAGGTTTGTTACCTTGTCACAATGTTCGCTCCTCTATGTTTTATAAAGAAAACACAGGAAATCTGACACTGTACTTAAAACTACAATATTCAGTGATAATGCTTATCAAAAAGGGCAGAAAAATCACTCCTCCAGAAAAAAGAAACCTATATTAAGTTGGAAAATGAAGCAAAATGATTCAGAGTGTCGAGCTGCTTGTATAGCCCTGCACCCCGAGATGCTACTTCCTTCCTCTAGCTCCGGCAACCTCAGCTTTCTCCAAACTGGGAAACAGAGGGGTCCTGAGCGAATTTTAGTACAACTCCAAAGATTTAAATGAAATGCTATAAGCAACCACCTGCTCTTCTAGGCTACCTTCCATAGAAAAAACTATTACAACATTGGCAATGAATGTTTTGACTATAAAGTTTAGAAAATTGAAAGAAGATATTTTGGCGGTTTTTCCTTACTTGCCATATCTTACATACATATTGTACATTTGACTTTTTCTAAGTTGTTACGTTAAATTGTCAGTTGTCTGTAAGCACCCAGTATTTAAGTTTGGATTTCTTTTTTTTTTTTGATTTATTAAAGCATGTTTAAGTTTTCAAATAACCAGGTATTCATAAAGATAAAAGGTACATTTACTGAGAGGCTTGTTTTAAAATATTTTTCCCACAAGAAATATTTTTTGTTCTTATTGCAAGAAATACCAAATGAGACAAGGCACAGAGTAAGCTAGCTGAGCGCAGAAGCCTCCATTTTCGATGTCAGCAACGGAAAGCAGTTTTCCTAGAGCTCACATAAACTTAAATGCTGCACCAACCAGCGAGGCCAGTGAGTACAAGCAAGCCCTAGGAAAGGGACTTGCAAGAGATGAGGCTGCTCTGACGAGAGATGTGGAAGTTCGGGCTGCCGCAGGTCTGGGCACAGCCAAGCCACTTTTCGATCCCGCAGCCACTGCTGCTCCACCAGTGAAGCCAGAGCTGAGGAGGCAGCAGTCGCACAAGCCCACCTGGGATCCCGGACATCCAGCCCAGCGCTAGCCGAGCCTGTCACAGCTCCCAGCATCCAAGCTCACAAGAACACAGCTAGCGTGGATACTCCCAAAGGTCTTTAATGCTACCTCCAATCCTAGCGCAGACCTACTGCTCGCTCTGGGAACAGTATGGAGAGCTTTAAAAGCTTTCTGCTGCTTCTTTCGATGTCCACATTTCCTCCTCTATTACATGCTCACCAAATTTTGGTGGAAGCATAGCTTTACCCAAGGCAAGTTACACTGCCAAAACAATCACTTGACTCCCAGAACGCTGGCTGTAACTTTTGCATAAGCTAAAATAACTAAGCAGAGAAGATCCTTTTAGTTACAAAAAATTCTCTTTATAGCACCTGAGGATACCGCAGTACAGAGCTCTTCTCCCCTCCTCACTGCCATCTCACTAGGCCACTTCTAGCAAATGAGATTTCAGGACAGTTTTTATAGCCGAACTTTGCATGCGAGTCAGCATGTATAAATGCATGTTTGCATGTTTAAATGAGTTTATTTTGTGTAAAATGCTTTTGATACTCCCCAGGACTGACTTCTTTAGACATACTTTACAGTGAGAATGAATTTACTCACTGACTTCCATTTCAAGAGGTAGGAAATATTCTACAGAATATTCTATTACAAAATTACAACCAACTAGTGCTTCATTGCCAACATAAATGATGCAAAGTAGACTTATTTAGAGCTAATTAAGTTCAATAAATATGTATTGGAGGTAAAGTGCTATCTGACAGATTTGTTTTTTAAATCCATCATGCATGTGTTCCTTAAAAAAAAAAAAATTAATGCAAGTTATTTTGCCAGAACATAAACGGAAGAATGCTACCCAAATTTTGCTTGGAAATCCAATCACACTTTAAAAACCCAAGTACTAAGCAGCACATTTATAACCACCCACATTTGTCTGATTTTTATAAGTAAACTATGGTCAAGTAATTAAACTTTAGATTATTTTTTCATAATACTTTATTTTGTATTAATAAGACAAGGAACAGGATTTAAATTAAGAACTTCAGCTGCAAAGTCCCGCACCTTGCGGGAACAACCTCTTGCAGCAGCAGAGGCTGGCGGCTGGATGAGCGGGGAGCAGCGCTGCAGAAGGACGCTGCGGCGGGGAGGTGTCTCGCTGAGCAGCCAGCTGAAAGGCAGCCAGCAGCGCGGCCCCGCAGCGCAGGCGGCCAGCACGGCCTGGGCTGCAGCAGCAGGGGCACGGCCGGAGCAAGGGAGGTGATTATATACCCCTTTACTCAGCACTTCCGAGACAGAATCTGGAGTACTGTGCCCAGTTTTGGGCCTGAAGGAAAAAAAGACAGACAAAACCATGCAAGCACACAACTTTTCCC
This sequence comes from Dromaius novaehollandiae, assembly GCF_036370855.1. NCBI lineage: Eukaryota > Metazoa > Chordata > Aves > Casuariiformes > Dromaiidae > Dromaius > Dromaius novaehollandiae. Next base: position 11,203,881 of record NC_088108.1, read on the forward strand.
CCCATGAGGACAGTCATGCAGTGAAAGAGGGGTGCAGGGAAGTTGTGCAGCCTCAGAGGCTCTCAAAACCCAAATGAACAAAGCTCTGAACAACCTGGTCTGATCTCAAATCTGACCCTGCTTCAAGCAAGAGGCTGAATTAGAGACTTCCTGAAGCCCTGTCCAACCTGCAGGCTACAGATAAGATCAAGTTCTCATTTAAAAGTACTGTCAATCAAGGATGTACCCTCAAAGAGGTGGTTTCCTTTATACAAAAGGAGCAAATATTTTCAAAAACTGTTTTTAAAATGAACATTAAATATTTCCTTTTATAATATTTTTTTCTGACAAATTATAGAATCAGTTTCTGGCAACCTGCCAAAGTAATATTGCCATGAACAATCCAAAGACATACTCCATCACAGTCTCAAAATAACCACAACTTTCTAATTATTATGGAGCAGCAGTAGTCCTTCCACATAGGGAAAAAAAAAATCTTACCAGTTATTTTCCACTGTAAACATGTTTTCTTCTCCACTATTGCCCATATATACTTGCACTAAATGAAAACTGCACAAGCCTCAAGGCTTTTCAGTAGCAGAACAGAAGTACGATTATGCCACAAAAATCTAAAACAAATCAGACAACTTTGCTTATGATGTTCTGCAGTTACAAACAGTTGAACATTTTTCCTTCATGTAGAGCAGCAAGAAGTCAAAGCAGTTTTTGCTGGGTTTAACTTGAACTAATAAACAAAGCTTTGTTAAAGTTATCAAAACTTAATATAGTAACACTACCAAGAAATGTAGACTCCAATGATCTTAAAATAACAATTAAAACAAATTACTTAGGACCTGTATTTCCATTTTTGAAAAAAATGATATTTATACTTGTGCTTCCTAGGATTCATGGGAATGGCGCCACACCGTTTGAAAGGTTGGACACTAAAGAGCAGATTTTAAGGAGGCAATTCAAGGATTCCATTGACTTTTACAAAGAAATGCACATGCACACAGACAAAATCTATATGAATTTTAAAACTTGTCAGTAAGCTTTTGAGGGTTAAGAAACCAGAAATGACTAGCTAATATTCCCTTAGGTTCTTCACTGCCAACAGATTGGAGGGAGACAAAACACCCACCACATACTTCTGGAGGTCTTCTCATGCTGCCTACCATCTTCAGAGCCTATGAGATATGCAAGGCGAGGGGAAGAGCAAAGGAAACAGGGGAGACTGTGTCAATACATCCATGAGTCCCTTATCAAGCTCAGAAACTCACTGGCACACTTATTTCTCCTTCAAGATGTATGCACCTTGGAAAGACCAACCAAGGCTTTTAAGGCTTGTAAGCCACAGCAGCCTGAGGAGTCTAGTTTGGCGTGTTTAGGATCCAGAAACAAATGAAGGCTCCCTTGACATTTTGGTGGGCCTTCTGAGGCTTTGTCTTCACCCCAGAATTGCACCAAGTAACTTGTAACTGTTGTACAACTGTTGTACAACTGACTGAGACAGGCTTATGCCAACTTAAATCTTTACACTAAAGCATTAGTACATGCCCAAAAGACACCAATGCAACATCATCCAAAAAAATCTGATATCAAGTAAACTGCATCAAGTAAATAGCTGTGAGCACCACTTTCCAGATACTTAACGTTCTTGACTCTCCATCACTGAATTAAAGCTTCAGAAAAAAATTCTTTTAACGTTGTGCCTATCTACCATTTGGTTCAACAACAATTTTGATAGCACTTAATAGAAAAGAAAGTATTTCATTTTATATAGTCTATAGTGTTCGATATGATAACCTGGAAAGATTGAGGAAATGAAACTACTAAGTTATTACACACAAGACAAAATCTACAGAGTAAGAGCACAAAAGATGTTAAAGTGACACCCACAACTACAGTTGAATCAGTTATTACATACATCAGGGCAACTGGAGAGGGATGAGTTTCTTTTCTTTCTTTTTTTTTTTTTTAAAGTATCAGATTTATCAATAAGGTGGAAAAGAGCAAAGACTGAATGCATATTTTTTAGAAGCGTTCTGATTACTGTGTCATAACATCTGTAACATGACACAAGATAATGCCAGTTCTCATTATCCTGCTCCAGATAATGATTTGTGAAAAAATCCGTTCACCTCCAAGGCTTCTCCTAAAAATATAGTTACAAAATTTACTATGCCTCTCTTTGCTCTTTAGCTTTGAAGTTATTCAGGAAACAATTAGAGCACTTCTAAAAAGAGTGATATTTACAAATGGACAATTATCATTTAATACTTAAAAGAGATCAGGTCATTAGGTGATTCATTCAATATCTGCAGTCCATCTGCTGAGCTAAATAAAAGTGAAGTCATTTTCACAGTTATACTTGACACCAAATCATAAACTGTTTCAAAGAAAGAAGAACATTAGATATGTAAACAATTTTTCACTGTGTTTAAGAGGCAGGAGAAGGTTAGTACAATTAGACATAAGGAGTTGCTCACACCCTCACTTATACAGAAAATGAAAAAGCAGATTTACAAGGTATGCCAGCATTACTACACCAAATAAAGCTCTCTGATCTTTGTATAACCTTCAGAGACAGTATAAAAACAGTCTTGTGTCTCCTTAATAAAATTAAAAACATAAAATAAAGTCAAAGTCCTTAAAAACAAATCATACATACCAGTCAACCCCACAATTACCCAGAACAGAAAACAACACACAGGTTTTCAGAAATAATACACAGAACAGAGCAGAACTCTAGGAACGTCTCACTAAGACAGCAACAAAATTAAGCTTAAACTTGAAAGGCGAAGGGGGAAAAACATATTTCATTCTAAGTGTGAGGCAAGGGGGGCAGGAAGGGAACATAAATCCTTTAAGAAAATGGAAAAGCAACAGTCCTAAAGGGTCATGCTAGCAACAGCAATTAACATGCCACATCAGATAGTCACTGAAATAAGCATCAGCACCTCTAGCCTTACTAAATGAGTGTTTAATCTAATGAAGTCAACAATAGTCATTCATCTCATTAAAGATCAAATAAATTTTAGAACTAGATATAAAAATATACAGGGATACCAAGCAAGTCACCAGAAAGCTCTGTATCACAAGTAATGAAGGCAGTTTTCCAGACATCGGCTGTCCCAAACCAATCAGTGCCAATCAAGCAGAAAGGAACATGGTGAGATCAGAGGACCATCACCAGCCAAACAAGTCTGCAGAAGTAAACACATCTTTTATGCAATGAGTTATGTTTTAGCACAGAGAAACTACATTCGACAACTGAAAAACAGGGTAGCGGGAATCTCCAAAGCTTAAAAAAGCTACAAAAAAATAAGCATAATGTAAAGCAGAGCACTGCAGTATCAAAACAGGTATCAGGTATCAAGAAAAAAATAAAACACACAAAGCACACAGAAATCCTTGCTCATATTTATTTCCGCAGAGGAGAGGGGGACAGGCTTCCTGCAACAGTGAAAGATACCAGTGCAGGTTGTTATTTATAAGCAAAACTAAATTTTTACATAATAATTTTGCTCGCACTCTATACAACTGACAGTTAACTTAAAAAAAATAGATTTTAACATTTGAAGGTCATACAGTACTGACATCACAAACACGCTTAGCGTAATGCCAATTCACATATTTACTTGTGGCCAGTAACACTTACTTGTCACTTGTTACATAACTGAGAGAGAACAAAAATAAAGGTCCCTATAACATACGGAAAATCAACACGTCTGAGACACACAAGCACCATTTAAACAGGAAGAGGAGGAGGCTCTCTTAAATCACTTAATAGAGCATTTAAGATTTTTTTCTGTCAGAGTTCAAGGACAAATTATACCTATGATGTGCACAGGCAATTTGTTGCTGCAGATCAAATTATATGCTTCTGCCTACACTTTTTTCAAACTGTATCTTTGGAGTCAATATAGATTACTAGATCATATACTCTCCTATTTCTACTTTACCATCAGTTACAGGATGCAAAATCCTTTCAAGTGTAACCTCTCGGTAATAAATTCTGCTGCTTTTGCCTTTCCCCAAGTGGAACCTCGCAATTCTATTGATCTTGGACTTGATTATGCCACTAGTGGGTCTCCTCCCCTTAACGTCCGAATTGTGTTCCCCTACCTGCACGGACCTACTGAATCCACATCGTCTGGGGAAAGCATATGAGCTTTCAAATCTCTCTAAAAGCCTTCTCAATTCAAGCCATAACTAGAACACAAACATCATGTCAGCAATATAAGCCTCAACAGGATACTGTGCATGTAGAACATATAGAAAACAGAGTATTTGCCCTTCTGCACTTAAGTTTAAGTCAATTTATTCAGCTCATCTGTAATGAACAATAAAATATGGCTGTGTCCTAAGAGTACCACTTGGAAAAACCTTGAAATCTAGAGCTACTTGTTTGCTAGAAGCAAATTCTCTCCTAGACTTCCCTGAGTTTAAGAAAACTGTATTCCAGCATCCCAGATGCTGTGCCAGTTCTCTGCTAGACTGTGAATGGGCAAACCTTCAAACCAACATGGGAGCGCCGTATTTGTTTGTGAAGAATCAGAACTGCCACCTAAAAAAACCACTTTCTAGTTCCCTAATACAGCCCATATGTAGAGGGGCAAGTTGTTGCCCCAAAGAACTCTATATGAGCAACAAGCAGATATAAACAAGAGTGCACAACAGTCGAGTGACTGCTAATGCAGCAAACAAGTCAGAAGCGCACCAGCTGCCAGCCCACTCCTATTTTGTAGGCATCATCATACCAGGTAGTTTTGAAGACATTGACAAATCCTGACGATGAAGTTCTACAAAGGGAACCATGTAGCTGAAACCAGAAAGTTTGCCGAGTATTTTCTCAATGCCAATAGATCCTATGAGCCTCACCACCCACACTTCAGGATGTGTTTCTTAAACAAATCATCTTGCAGCCTGTACTTGGAAGCCAGGTATTAAATCAGTAATAATTGGAGAAAGAAAAAAAAAAAAAACTTCAGTTCTGTATTGAATGACATTTCTTTTTCTCCTGTCTCTATTTAAAGATTTTCTTTTACTGTCTGATCCTCTCAGAATTTGACTCCTACCCTACTTTCAAAACAAATCAACACTTTCAACAAGAGCTCACACAAAAGTTCACAACGTTATTTTTTCTAATTATGAACCCCATTGCTTCCCCCTTTCAAATTATATAGAGAACATAGCTTAGGGTGATATCCCTGGCTTTTATCCTGGCTACCTTTTTAGCAAGAGAATTACAAGCTCTCTCATAAGGAAAGATGACACAACAGGACATCAGCAACACTAACTTTTCTCCTGAAGGACTTTGATCTGTTAGTTGGATACTTCTCATGCTGTGTATCACTGTAACAAAAAAAAAAAACAAACAAACAAAAAAAAAAACCACAGCACCTGTTTCAGTGGTAATAAATATATTTATTTGCTAGGTCCTGTCTTCTAGCTTTGTCAGAGGTCTATTCCCTGCAACTCATGGTAACGATTATTTCTGCCCACTCTCACTCTCATTAATTTTCCAGTATTTGTTCTGTGCATCACATCTTTCTTCTGCCATCATCATGTTTTTTCTGACTTTTTCTTATTTACTCTGATAACTCTGAGTCGTAACTCCAAGGGGAGGTGACAATCACGTGAGTGAACCAGAACAAGCATTAGGTCTCCTTTTACACATGTAGCCCTCTATAGCAAATAGCTTTTATATCTAGCTAGATTAGGCGGCAGGGCAAAAACAAGTGTTTTTTTAGGAATCATTCATCAGGTTACCTCCAGAATCAGCAATACGCCTATAGGATGCCTATTCCTGCAAGCCGATCCATGGCTTTCCAAACCCACCCAGACTACTTCCCCTACTTTGCATCGCCTGCAAGGAACGTATACCTCCCACACTGTCAAAAGCTGATGCAGTTGACAAGAATGCCTATGGGATAGCAAATACAGCTTCAAAGTTTTCTATTAAGAAAGCCTTCAGCTGCTCTCTGCTCATTCTTCTTGAAAGATATCCCCTTAGGCCACTATAGTTCTATCACTAAAGATATAACTGATGATTCCACAGGAGAAATGGAAATTTTATCTGTTATGCATTGATATATTTTATAAAAAAAATACATTATCATGGCTAAAGTAACATCCCTTGTTCAGGCTTTCCTCCAACTTTCCTTTGATAACATATACAACTGATGTATTAGACTCACTCTCTTTCATCTGCTGTGTTTAGTTCCCCCTCCCTGTACAAGCATTCCTTCTCTGAATACACACTGAATTGAATTACACACACTATCGTGGAGAAAATACCATTTTGAGTTTGTCCCTGTTTGAAAAAAGCAGACAAAGCTCTGATGAAGTCATCAGATTGTTCTGTGCTTCACTCCCAAGAAAGGGGCAGTCAGGAATACCCTGTCCAAGCCGTGGGGCAGCACCGTGCCTTTAGGCACGCTCTCTTTCAAGTAACAGGCAGGGACTTTGCTGGGCACAGAAAGTTTGGTGGTACTTTGAAATCACAGATTTCACACCTGCCAATGACATACATGATGCATGGTCCAGTCACGCAGCGCTGAAAAGCCTCTGGCATATGGCCTTTCCACTAGTTATATGCAACCACCCAGTGAAAGAACTCGGTACCAGTTGCTTAGATTTTCCAAACAAACAAAAAACCTACAAACACATATCACATATCTTACACAACAGTGTAACCTGGTCTACTTGAAAACACTTATTTCTACTTTTCCTTGCTCAAGAAGCCTCCAGGTTTAATAAGTCACTTCAGCTGTAGAAAACAGAGGCCCTCTTCAGTGTGAGATGAAAGGACAAGAGCATGTTCATCACTTTCAACTTTCAAACATCTGACTTTTGTGCTGTAGCAAGCCCTTGACAGGACTGTAACAGGCAGGAAGACATACCATCTGTGCTGCCAGAATATTCCAATGAACACCACTTTTTAAAAACTTCAGAAAGGAAGCTAAACCCCAGAACAGTCACTACTAAGAATACTCTGGAGAAGGAAACAAACAGTAATAACTCTGCTTATGTTTTATCTTGTACCAGCAGGTATTGCATCAAGTAGCTGAAGGTAAGAAGTGAGTTGAAGAACTTTCTCCCATGAAACTTTAAGATACACAGTTTTTAATTTTTTTCTAACATGCAAATTCTATATAGACTCCTAATCATACATACACTCACCACACATATTTGAACTTCTTACTGTGCACTGTTAATCATTTATTCTCTCATACATTCCCAAATATTAGCATTTACTATTTGCTTTTCCAAAATATATTCAGTTCTGAATTTAATATGAAAGGTAATGTGTAATCAGGGGAAGTCAGCAAGAACTGAGCATGAAGAGAAACTTACTTTTTACACAGTTCAAGTTCTTACACAAATGGACGTGTTCTCCTTCAAAAACACACAGACAAAATTAAAGATTTACAGTTTGCTCTCATGATGCTAAACTTGCATTCTGAATTAACTATTATTAGTTAATACTGCAACAATACATACCAAGAATATATTAGCACTAGAGTTTGTTCAGCCTCAACAATGCTACCGCCTGTCTCTTCAGCAGGTGCTTCTTTTGGCCATTTCCTTCTGAGCAACCATAGGATGATAAACAGCGCAGAAAGAAAATTCTGTGTTTTATTGGAAACATCTCTTTATCTCAACTCTTGCGACTTTTGCCACATGATGAAACTATGTGCAACTAAAAAAGCCCCATGTACTAAAGTTTCCTATGCTTAACAGCTTTTTAAGTAACTGTAAAGCTTAACTTCTTTTTAACCACCTAAACCACAAATTAACATTAAAAAGAAACTCTAGCAGGAAAGAGGTTCTGGTTTTGCACAGCGATACCTCTTGATCATGAGATATCTGCCCTTCAAACCTGGTTAATGATAAACAAATAGGACTACTAGCAGGCAACAGGTGTAACACTGCTCATAAACAGGTATTACACACCAGGGCCAAGGTACTTTTTAAACATACACAGTTTCAATTAGTACCTATAGATCGACTTGTCAGGATAGGCCAAGTGCAAAGCATCCCTTAACGCCTATGCAATTTTAACTTTGTCTGCGCTGTGCTCTAGAGTCTCAGGGAAAGCGGGGCTTTCCGTGCAGAGGAGGAGGAAGGCGAGGAGCACCGGGAAGGTGTCGGTGACGGGAACACCGGCAAAAAAAAATATCCAGCTGGGGATCGGGCTGCTGCACCGCTACAACGCAAAGCCGGGCAGGCAAGACCCGCCTGCCGCCCCGGGAGCCACCGCCTGCTCCGGACCCACCGGCCGCGCTCGCTCCGAAATGGAAGGCTACGGATTTCCGCCGCGGAGCGCCGGGGCACCGCGCCGCGGCCGGGCAGCAACGGCCCTGCGCCGCCTCGGCGGCTTCCGAGGGGGGAGGCGGCCCCCGGCCGGGACGCCGCCAGCGCGGGGCAGCGGCAGCAAGCGGCGGGCAGGGCTCCCGCCGCGCCCAGGCGGGGCCGCGGGCGCCGAGCGGGGCCGCGGCGGGGAGCGGGGCGGGCCGGGAGGGAAGGCCCGGGCCGCCGGGGCGCACGAGGGAGAGCGCGGCGGGCGGGACCGAGGGGGCCCCGCCGCAGACTCACCGCGAGGCGGCCGCCTCCGCCGGCCCCAGAGCTCCGCGCCGCGCCACGGCCGACCTCGCCCGCCGACCACGTGACGCGCCGGCTCCCGCCCCCCGCGCCGCGCCCGCCCCGCCCCGCCCGCGGATGCTGTGCGCTGCCCGCCGGGACCGGCCCGCGCGGACTGCTGGGAGATTCCTCCTCTCTCCCGCGCCGCCCCGCGGTGCCTGCCGGGAAATGTAGTCCCTGGGGGGGGGGGGCCGCGGGGCCCGGCGGGAGTTGTAGTCGGCGAGGCGGGCGGTTGCGCGCGGGGCGCGGCAGGGCAGGGCGGCTCCTCGCGCGCCCTTTGCCGGCGGCCGCGGGGCCGAAAAGCCGTTTTAGTGACAGCCCTGTGTCGCCGAAGGGCCCCGATGTGCTTGCCCAGAAACACGCTGTGTCACAGAGCCCTTGGCACAGCCCGGCGCTGCCGCCCGGGTCGTCACTTGATTTTGTTCCTAAACAAAACCGTGAGGGGGGCGGGGGAAGCATAGCAGGCGCCTGTCCTACACAGCAGATCAAGGCGACCGATAAGTGTCCGTTAATACTCACAGAGGTCTCCAGCTGCCCCAGTCTCGAGACTAAAGCTCTATGGGAAGACAGGCTACATTTCCAGGCCTTCAGTGTGAGGGGAGGCGCGAAAACACACTGCAAGAAACCTAGGGACACATACCCAGCTCTTCTTTTAAAAATCCGCTCTTGATTGCGGCCCATGGTTTTTGAGCGCTGGCGGGTGGCCATGCTGCGATGTACCATGGCACGCTGCTGGGCCCGTCCGCACAGGCCAGCGCCGGCCTCGGCGGGGCCCCCGCATGGCGGGACCCCGCGTGCACTGGGCCTTCGCAGTACTTCCCAACCACAAATGAAAATTAATAATATGAATAATTAAAACTGTAATGCTAATATCGGCAGGATTATTCATGTGAGATCAAAAAAATAAAGAAAACGATTCTTAGCCTGCTGTATTGTATCACTAGAGGGCGAGGTGGCCACTTGGGGACCCTCTGCTGCCCCATGCCCTGTGCTCTATCGTCCTGACAGGAAAAGGACTTTTCCATGTAATGAGTTATAAAACAACAAAGTCCATCTTTTCTGGTTGAGTGGCTGGCTCTGTAACTTGTGCCCCTATTAGTGCAGGGCGGCATGCCAAGCTCTCCCCCTGCTCTCAGGAAAAGAAAAGCAGGTCAAAAACAAACAAAAAAAAACTGAAAAAGCACACTGGGCTCCTTCATGATCCCAAGTGATTACAATCTTGGTGTTCGGTTTAACCCAAATCCCATAGCTCCAGCAGTACGCACTTCACAATAGCACTGTGCCGAGATTAGCTTGGTCATCATTTGGAAGGAAAATCGTCACCTGCCAATTTGCAGGCATCATAGCTACAACCATAGTCTCTGTTTCTCCACATCTACCTTAAAATCTTTCTTCAGTATAATTTTGCCGGTCATTTGTTTTCAATGAACAATTAGTCACACCATCTGAAGATCTGACTCTCACTAACTACATTTTGAGGTGAACCATGCCTTTGTTCCAGACAAGATGTACTTTCAGAAGGAGTCACAAGACAATTGTTTTAAAATTAATTTTATTCATTATTTTTGGTGTCTCCTTTAGTGTCAACAATTTACATCTGGAATTCCAGAAACTTTAGAAAAACAAAAACAAAAGACCCACAAGGGAATTGGGCTGGTGCCTACTATGATGGAAAAATTGTTTCTGGAGTAAATAATATTTTTCTACAATAAACATGGAATTGTGTGCTTTACAGTAATAAATAACAGAAGCAAGCAGTAAGCGAAAGGAGATGACATACTAGTTCACTTCCCTCATGCAGATAATCTTGTCTGTTGTCTTCTCCATTGATGCTCCTCTTCTTCTGACATCATCCTTTCAGTAACGACTAGCTAGGAAATTCATTGGTACAGTTTTGAAGTACTGCTCTGACTGGCTGAATACGTGGTGATACAGCAGCCCAGGTACAGATATATACTGACTGGGTGGAAGGACTCCATTATGGTATTACCAACTGTACACTGTTAATCAGCATATTGGTTTATATATATATGCGAATATATATACATGTGTGTGAGTGTGCATACACACAGAGGATCCTTCTTATGTGATCATTCATTCAAGGATTCATTCAGATCACATTTTGAAGCTTTCTTGTGGCATGATGAAGACCAGAAACTTTTTTTCTGCCTTACTCATTTCTGACTCTTCATCTCTAAGATCACTGAAAGTACTCTCCACAGTTGCTCTCTGAAATTTCTTGCCATGAGTTTTGTCTTTCCAACCTGACTTATGTCCCTTGCATTTCTTTGAAAAGACAAAGTCTAAAACAATCTCTTGATCATATGACCTTTAATGATTGGGACTATTCTTCCACCTTAATCTGTCAACTGAAATACTCTCCTCACTTGGTTTCACGACTCTGTCCTCTCCCTTTTTTCCCTGCATTTTTAACCAATCTACCAGCGCATCTTTGAGGGGCTTCTTTTTTCATGTCTTCCAACTTCCAGTAGATATTAACCAGGCTTTTGTCCTTGGATCCCCTTCTCTGGTCCCTCTGTGTTTTACTCCCAGCTAATGTGACCCACAACTACAATTCAAACAACAAATTCTGTCAGAGACTTCACAGCTATGCCTCTTTACTCCAGATTGTTTTGCTTGCCAAACTAAACTCTTCACTTGTTTCTCTACTACTTTCTTACAAATGTTTAGTGGGATTTCACCTTCCGCTGAACGCAGTCACAAATGCCCCGTGAGTCCCATGCCTGCATGGTCAGAAACCTGAAGATGTGAACTGTAAGAAATATGTGCTTTGAGTCACCTGACTGATGAGTCACATGATGACTATTTGGATCTGTGAGAACATACATTATTTAAGTGTTGTGTATGGGTGGGGATCTGGAATATTCAGGCTACCTCTATATTTCTGAGCCTGTTCCTCATTCTTTTGTATTGTGGCATATGGTGCCCGGGTCATAATCAGCCCAGACAGCACACTAATAGTCCAACCTCCAATCCCTGGACCATCTGGATAAAAACTGGCTAATTGGCAACCCTAATGTCATTTTAAGTTCAGCGTAGTTAAAATAGAGTTGAGTCTTCTCCCACAAGTACCCCCTACTTTATCTATTACACTATTATCTGCCTGCGTGTAATCATCTTTGACTCAGACCTTTCCCTAGTCCTTTATGTTTAGACTATGTCTAAATCTTTCCATACAGATAAAACTCCCATCTTCTCAAATCTCAGTTACTGCGATAATTGTCTTCTTTAGCCTTGGAAAATATAACCTTGTCTTGCTCATACCCATTGAGAATGCTGCTATAAACATTTTTCTTAGTCTGTCATTTTCACCATGTTATTGACCTCTTTTCATCTCTCTACTAGTTCAGCCTTCTCTATCATGTCAGTCCTTACCTACATGTCTTTACTTTGAAAGGCCTCAATAGCTGTTCCTCACCTTACCTACCATTTCTATTCACTGCTGAGGTCTAACCACAGCTTCGATCAGCTTATAGCGCCAGCTTTCACAACCCAGTTGTAACATTTTTGAACAACTTCTTTTGTGCATTCTCTTAGGCTGCCTTTTATTTCTAGGGCCATATAAATGGCCACAAAGTTATCTGAGTATTTGTCTTCAAAACCCTTCTTAAAACTTTCTTTTCATGTAATGGCAACAATATAGTGTCGTATTTTCTTATGCCACCTCTTCTATCTGTACTCATCAGTTCTCCCATTTCATGCTATGACTGCAAGTTCTTTAGGACAGGGGCCATCCTTTGTGTTGGATTCTGATCCGTAACAGGATCTTGTAGCGCTAAGGCGATGCAGATAGTAAATATGGGTATGGGACTGAGATGCCAAGAAAAATCTAGGTATTATGAGATCGATGATAACTATGTGCAGTTTGGGAGCATAACCATATGTGATCATAATATTAACTTGTTTTTCCACTATCCTAGAAAGCAGAGGGGCAGTGGAGATGGGGAGTTTGCATGTTTAAATCAAGCCCATAGGTCAAGTTAAAGGTGATTTATATCCATCTACCTAGCAAAATTTTTCACTCAGTTATAGTTGCTGATGTGACAGATAGAAAAGACAATGACGTGTTAAATGTATCATATATGTTTGTAAGTATGTCTGTATGTATCTGTTTGTGTGTGCATTTTGTTTTCCTTTTACTAGCTAGATATTCAAAAAGATATGGTACATCAGTGATTCTTTTGCTTTTGTCACACTGTGCCACTTGCTTACACACTTTGTTTCCTGTTATTGTCCTTTCTGTTTGCTGACTTGGTATATATTTTTGTCTCTGCTAAATAAAGACTGCCAGATTTAATTAAGCTGTACTTTAAGTCCTCTTTAACCTATTTCTATCTAGCTTTTCCCTTGATTAGCCTAATCATTTCTTTATGAAGTAGATTGTTACCAAATAAAAAACACCTATAGCACCCTAAAAAACACCTTCCCCCTGCTACTTGATTCACAATATAGCAATAAGGTGAGTTATATAAGAGGCTTGTTGTATTTCTGGATCCTGTGAATCCCAAGGGCTGGAAATAGCAATTGTATTTTGGGAACCATTTTCAGAAACGCTGGCTGAATGTACATACTTGTTATTGTGAAACCAGGCGGAAGCTAGCTTTCAGAAACCAATGTTTTGCATGCACAGTAATGTTGTCACCAAAAGCTGGCACATGACAACTGAAGCATATATATATGTATACACATACATGCGTGCGCACACACATTCTTATACATATATATATGTATATATCAGTGGCTAGTAGACAGATTTCGAAAATATCTCCTGTTAGATGCTGATTTTTTGTCTTCAAAGAGAGAGAAAATTAATATCAGGTACTTGCTGATTTCATATTCAGGTTAAAAAAAAACCCACCATTATTTCTTCCATGAAAATATTAGAAGCAGTTAGTATGTTTTATCTGAGAAGTAGCTGCATTTCAGAGGAAGGCAAACTCATTCTTATATATATCACATCTAATTTGCATAGTAAGTGAAAGCTTTTAAGAGCACTGGAATGAATTTGGATGAAAGGAACAAACAAATGGAAGTTAGTAATATCCACAGAATTACCAGAACTATTAGTGGAATTAATTTTAGCGCCATCAGAACAATGCCCTAAATTAAGAGAAATAGAAGGAAATCCTCTTAAATTAAATGGCACACAAAGGAATAAGCTTCTAGTGCACTGAAATGCAAAGTGACCTGTTCAATGTGTAAATATAGCTGATAAAACAGAAAACCTTTTAGACTAATACCTGTTAAGTGCTTTGCTTTTGGTCTGTGCCACAGTGAAGTTCTTTAAAAGGTTGATGCTTCATTTAAATCACAATAGGCTTCCAGTGACACAGGGCAGCTGAAACTGCAGCAGTGAAATGGTTAAAGTTAAATTACTGGTTAAAGTTAATAGTCAAAGTTAAAATAAAGTTAAAAAAAACAGATAACATTTTGGTTTCAAACAGTGTAGAAGACTTCTGTTAGATGGGAACTTCCCCCCCCCCCCCCTTTTCTATTCCTGGCAATCTCCACCCATGTACAACTTAAAGCACAGTAGCATCTAAATCACGTATAAAATTCAGCACATAAGAGATATTTTAAGCAAGGTGCTCAGACACTATGCCAGCGAGCACAGCAGAGACTGGCTGACAGAACAAAGTTAATGCATGCTCTATTCAGAATTACTCTTTGTTTCATAGCACAGAGTGTGGGCCATGGCAGGAAGGGCAGTGTTTCCACCAGCACTCACTGCTCACAGTGGGATCTTTGTGCACTTCGAGAGCACAGCACAGCCCACCTCAGCTGACGTCCACCAAAGAAGAGGAGTTAGCTTTAAAATTTGGTCAGGCTCCAGGCAGCAGACCGTCGTAGCTGAATGGCCAAGAGTCTTGAGGTCACAGGACTCAACCAAGCAGCTTACAGCAAGATTACCATTGGGAAAGACTTTCCTCTTTCCTCTTTAAAAACATGCTTCTCTTTATATCAGAATAAAATTTTGCTTGATTTCCATGATAGCATTTGGTGTCACATCATCAACAGAGGTGGCTTCTTATGCAGGACAGGAAATCAATGAGTTGGCAAGCTGTTCTGGGCACCCCTACCGACAGGAGCATTACTGATTTCTCTCCCTATGGCCCAGCTGGTCCGTTAATTCTGCTAAAATTCTCTGCACTCTCAGGTGCCATTGATGAACTTAAGGTTGGACTCAAGCCTATGTGAGCATAGGCTCCCAACGCATAGCTCTGGGAACTGCAAAGACAGTTATTGTTGGCTTCTCCAAAGCTCATGCTGGGTTGATTTTGGTTTAATTTACATTTCCCTTGACTATGTTTCCCTGTGTAGGGAAAATGGATTTAATTTTGCTGTGCTAATACATTATTCTTTATAATGAAAAAAAAAGGGAAAAAAAAGTCAACCATATTCAGTTTCTCTAAATATGTCATAGTGGGGAGAAAGGAGAAACTGGGTTTCATAAGTACACTTTCCTTTCCCATTGTTACAGAAAATTACTTTTTATTCGCAGGGTTAAAAACAATCTGGCATTCATTATGTTAGCAGGACTCTTCATGTGAGGGGTGGTTGTAGCCCACCAGCCTAAGCAATTCCATTTACATGTGTTCATTCATTACTATATGAGAGAGAGGTGAGAGTAGCATGAAACATTAAGAAATTGATGTATTTTTCCTAACCTCAAACACAGAAATGACTGAAATCTTCAAAACTTTCAGCCTGGACAAATGTCACCATCACTTTGCAGGAATATTCAGTGTATCCCACTCTAGCTGGAGCACTAAACAGCAAAAAAGAAGGCCATATAATGGGCAGTGTCAGGGAACTTGATACTGTGAGTGACATGGTGGGCCCCAAGTACGATGCTTACCCTTTTAGATGGTGCTTTAAGGCCTTAGATAATCTGTTCTGACTGCTGCAGAGGACAATGAGGCCTTTTTTGTCAACTCCTATGGGACCAAGAAGTGTTCCCATGGTACCGAAAGAGCCATGCTGCTGTCGGTCAGTTAGGCTGGTTCATCGTGTTACTCTGGTGAGTTGGAGAAAATCATTTTATTATGAAGGAGAATTTCTTCAGTTTATCTAATGAGTGAAACAAAACCCCTCTCGGCTCTGCAAAATCACTGAGCCAAGTGGGTCTTCAGAAGCCCTGAATATCGCCTCAGATGCTGATATAGGTTTCTTCAGGCAATTAGCAAAGCTTCAAGCAGCCACCTAAAAGAAATAATGTCTTTTATTGGAGTTAACACAGCCATTTCTTCCATGAAACTTCTTGTGAATAATTCTTGCTGGAAAAATTGTACATGATTTCTTTTCATTTATATTTTAATGCAATTTATTATACAACAGCGACCTCCATTCAGAGTTCAGAAGATCAGAGTACTTACAGTAATCTTCCCAGCACTTTGTATCTCTAGCTACAGCTTACCTTCACAGCATGAAAAGAATAAGAAGTTAATGTACCAAATCAGAAAGTCTCTATGTGGTGGTGTTAATCTCAGTGCTGAGTTATTATTTATTAGTATTATGGTACTGTCTAGAGACCAGGGCCTCATTGTGTTGGGCACTGCGTAAAATACACAAAGAAGATGCTTGCTCTCTAGAATAGCTTACAGTTTAAGTTTGAGGATACGGACAAGAGATACTACAGCTATCATTACTGCCACAGCCAGAAGCAAAACTCCCGTCACGCTTATTGTGGTTGCTGACACCAGGAATAAAATTACCTACTAACAGAGAATTAAAATGAAAACATTATTCTGGGATCAGAGCTCAAGGTGCAAGAAGATGAAAAGAGCTTCCTTGTCTGATTTCATGCAAGGCCAAGCACGATTGCAGATGGTGTCTTGCTACACTCTTGGGTACATTAGCCATCCATAAGAAGCTCAAAAGGTGTCAGGCGCCTGAGCTTCTAAAGCAGCTGATCATGGAGATGTCTGCATGCTGCAACTGTGGGTAAAATGATGAAGCAGTCACAAATCCCCATGAGTTAGAGAGTGCCTGAAAAGAGTGCACCAGGAATAGCAGCTCTACACATGGCTTAGCATGCTAGCTTTTGGTGTCACAGCTGGAAATGTAGACATGTGTCCTGGTTTACACACTGCTAACCATTCCAGGATGCAATGACCTTTTTCGATACATCTAGTAAATAATGTGTGGTGCCTTTCTGTTGAATGCTGTATTTGTTTCACAACTCACTTTTACCCAGTTACATCTGAAAATGAGTCTGATGCAATCACTTTGTGATTGCATTGGTGTGCCCTCTGAACCATTTTGAACTGTTGGTTAATTGCACCAAATTCAAGAGACAGTAGGGGTCTCAAGCTAATTAAGTTTCATAGAGTAGACAGCCATGGAGAGGGAGGAGCACTTTCCAAATACAAGTTTGTGTCTTGCAGCCTGGGATTCCCATCAGCCCGGCTTTGCTGGCGTGGCAGTCCACAGGTTACGATCATGTCGTGTGTGAAGGACTATGTGAAGAAAATAAAGGAAATGTATAGGTATGTGAGGAGGTAACAGAAAACTAAGCATACTTCAGTTAAAAACAGACAGCTACAAAGTACAAATCTGTAAGTTAAAGTCAATTCCACTGTTCAGGGAACAACTAGTCAAGTAACACATTAAGGCAGAACTGAGAACAGGGGAGGCAGATACCCTCTCAGAGCCTCGCGTAGCTGAACAAGATAAACACAATCTCTGAGTGAATGTACATAATTACAAATGCACACTTGCCCACATAAAGTGTGAGACACCAACAAAAACCAGTTTTCCAGGTAGGTTCAGAGTCTGCCCAGAAATGCATTGGTGTAAAAACGAATTTCCCTTTTCAGTAAGGGATTGGGCTCTCAGTCACTCAAGCAGCAAAACTCAGCCTGTTGTAGTCAAGCATTTACAAGTATTTAGTTTAAATTTTTCTTTAGATACTCAGTCACCCACTACAGACCACAGGAACTGCTGCTTTTGGTCTGAAAAGGCCAGCTGTAGGCTAATCTGCTTTGCATGGCCTGTGCTGCGTGTGGAGTGAGTGCTGCAGGAGTGTGCTACGGTACCAGGATGTTCTTTGATCTGTCTGACACAGTAAAGCAAAGACATGGGACTAATAATAATACTTGGCACTTTTACAATCCTAGCTGCTCAAAGCACTTTATCAGTGTGGGTTACCCCTCAGACTATCTTTGTGGAAGAGGGACTATCCCAGTTTTATGGGTAGGTATACTGAGGCACAGAACTTGGCTTAGAACCTGGTAGCCTCTGGTTTACAGTGAAGAACAGATCACCAGGCTATAAAACCTTCCTGACAAAGCAAAGGGCTCGGCAGAGTAGCAAAGGAATATTTTATGGCAAATCGGTTGTGCAGGCCCACACAGCATAATTCACTTCTCCCCACTAACAAATGGACACCGTTAGCATTTCTGTCCAGTCTTGTCTGAGCACTGGCCCTGGGAGCGCAGCCTCCTAGGGAGATGGCCATGCCATAGGATTTGCAGAAAGGTCATCCCTATGCAGCAGGGTCACACAGGCTGTAAATGAAGTCCTAGCCATGAAATCTGTCTCAAGTGCATTTGTGCTCTCTCTCTCCCTCTTTTCAGAGTCGGCCTCAGGCAATGTCATATTCACAGCATTCCTGCTCCGACAGCATGACTGAAGCGAGCCTGGTGTTAGTGTGGTAAAACTGCACCCTGCTACCCTAAGCAGCAACCAAGTCCAGAGACCACAGTGAAGGGACCATGCTGAACTGAGCCTATATCCAGGCTGTTCCCTACTACACAGGTATATATCTTCCCTGCTGTAAAGGGGCACTTCCTGCTTCCTCTAGAGATGGATCAAAACACCGATCTTTCCCCTTTCTCCTGCTCTGTCCCAACCAGGTCCTCTTTACCCTGATAGCAGGCTAGATACTTGCATTAGTGTGTTGTACCATGGAATACTACTATGTTATTCCAACTACAGATCATCAGCCAAAAACCTTAGCAGAGTAAAGATCTGGAGGTGCAGAGCAAAAGAAGTAAGACTCCACCTGCTTTGCAGGACAACACAGGTGACACTTTCATAGAGTTTGTTGACAGGAATATTGGCCAAGCAGAATGAAACTTCACATTTTCGTTTTGAGCTCACACCCTTCCGGAGGGGTGAGGTGTGATGCGTCTCAGGAAGCTGGAAATAAGGCGCTGAATAAAGAGAAATGCTTGTGCAGAAGATAGGTGAGATGGATGGCTCATCCTCCTCTCTGCCTACCTGTCAGGCTGCATGCTCTCCCCAGGCCAGAGTGAGCCAACCGGCTCTTGAGGTTGGAAAATTAAGACACGGAGGGGACTGACTCATATTCACATTTTGTCCACACTAATCCATACAGAAACAACCAGTTTATCCTCCTGAATCTGTAAAACAGAGTCCAAACTTGTGTAGAGCTACCAAAGGAAATACAAACCACC
Source organism: Dromaius novaehollandiae (assembly GCF_036370855.1). NCBI lineage: Eukaryota > Metazoa > Chordata > Aves > Casuariiformes > Dromaiidae > Dromaius > Dromaius novaehollandiae. The sequence continues at coordinate 11,222,951 of NC_088108.1, forward strand.
GGCTGCAGGATGTGGCTACCCGCTCTGCTTAACTACACTTGAAAAAAATCCTACTGGTGTCTGCCTGCCCCATTAGGTACTTAAATATCTTTGGGATTCTAGTCTTTAGTCTTTTGTGCCTCACAGTCCCCCACTGTTAAGCAGACTTCATAATCTTCCTGAGGGCACAAGAGAATAAATATATTTATTAAAGAATGTGAGGCTTAAACAGTGGGTTAGTGGGAGCCACTCAGATAAATAATGCAGTCAGCTAATAGGTGAAAGAGAATAATAATTTATGGGCTGAGAAGAGAAAAGGAACACGGGTCCTGATCTCTGAGTTAATTCTGTTTCCCCACTGCCATACAAAGCAGGGAGAGCTGATGAGGAGCAGTGTGTAAACTTGAAACAAAGCATGTTTCTGCAGCTGGATGGAGTCAAGCACAGCACTGCATTAGCACAGAGAAAAAAAAGATTTCACAACTTCATAGCTTGGGGCTGATTTCCCCTCAGGGAGTGAAAATAGACCATCTCACCACCTCCTGCCACTGCTCCGGTCCCATCTGTCCCAGCCATACATCAAACACAGTGAAACTCCACAGCACGTAACCAAGTGGGGTCAGAACTCAGATCCCATCGAGCATTGGAAAAGGATTAAGACAACATCAGAACAATTAAAATGTAACATCCTTTTTGATACAAAACCAACTTTGAGCTTAAAATGGTTTGGTTTTTTTTCTCCTACCAATTGTTTAAATCTTAGTCATTAAGTTGCAGCATCACAAAGTTCGAAAAGGACAGAAGATAGGGGCTGCACAAACCCCAGGTGCTTCTGGCTCGTTTCTGGCTCCAACAAGTGAAACCGGCAGCCGAGAGTTCAGCTGCACAGCAAAGGGCCCTTCGGGTTGGGGGGACAAATTGTTGCTGTAGCTGTGGGTTATTTTAATTGACACACAGCTGTGATGCAATACACACCACTGGCATGCCAACCTCAAGTAAAAGAAAAAAGACAAGTCCAACTGTCTCTGCTTCCTGAGCACAGGAAAGCCAAGAAGCAGGGCTCCATGTCCCCACCATGCACGTGGTCATGGGCTCTTGGCTACGCAGAGCACACAGCACAGCAACGCACAGGGCCAGCCCTTGTCAGGCAAATGGCTGCCTCAGGCAGCACAGGGATGAAAGCCAAGTCCCAGACCTGCCACGTAATGGGAAAGGGATTAAGACATGTATAAAACAGTGTCTTTGTTCCTAGCAGTGCTACAAAAACCATCGAGTGAGCAGGAAGGGAGCAGAGAAAATGGCTTTGATTAAATGGAGCTCTATTGGTTCAAGCCGGGCGTCTTTAATAAGGAGCCTTTCCCCAGTTTTATTCAGGATCATACACATGAGGCCTCTTGACCAGAAGGAGCCTTAAGTTCTCAGTACCTCCTGCAGCTGCCAATGAGTACTTGTGTTTTAGCTTGCCCAGGAGAGACCCTTATTGGTATTTAAAACATACCGCTCTCCTCCAGATGCCTCTTTTCAAAATTTATTATCTATATAGCAGGGAACAGAAGTTGAAACAGGCATTAAATTGATATTAAGCACCAAAACCTGAGCATGGCCTGCATAGCTGGCCTGGGCATATGTGCCAGGGCCAAGCATCTGCTGGGAGAGCAAACCATCTGCCCCAGCGCCGCGCACTGCAGGAGGGGCGATGGGGCCGGCAGAGCGGCTGGCCCGTCGGCCCCAGGCCTTCCCTTGTCCTCATCTGGCGCTGGCTCTGAGTGGGTCTTCCTCGGCCGCAGTGCACATTTCAGCACCTCGGTGCTCACACGGAGCCATCCATGCCAGAGTTGCAGGGGCAGGTGCCAGCTCTGCCGCCGGGCACTCGCTCCAGCTCTCCGGCAGGTGTGAATCAGGGGTTATTCTGCCACAGCCAGTGGAATAGCACCTGATTTACAACATCCTACATAAGAGGAGAACTTGACCTTACACTTCAACATTGGTGCAGCTTCCTTTGTTGAAAGCTTCTTAAGCAAGACATGTAATCAATCCCGGAGAGCCGCAGAGCGGTAGCACTCGGGCTGCAGCCAAGCACTGGGGCTGCATAAGTCAAGGCTAGGCTTCCCGGGAAATTGTCTGACGCAGGCTCCCATGACATCTGTTCCTAGGAGCTCGCTGGATTTTCCTTCTTCTTACAGGAATGGGCGTTTTTCTGTTTTGGTTTCACCCAGAATGGACTGTTTTAGATTAATAGCATCCACAAAAAGAATTTTTCTGTAGTAGCTGCAGAGTTTTGAAGTCCTACTTACCTATGGCACTAACCTTTCAGACAGACAAGCTCTTAGTGAGCTCAGGGCTTTGGAAAGTCTGGCCTTTATAGGCATTTGGTGTTATTTTAGAACCTGAGAGGAAAAAGCTTACTGGCTTGCCTCTGTTTTCATGGCCATAATTATGAGGGCAGTCTGGTGACGTAACTTGTTTGGGAAATAAATGATAGCTTTCAACAGCAAGTGCTGTCAGCCACTTCATTCCTTGTAGCTATTTTAGAAATCTTAATACACTTTGCACTTCCACAGCACCAACTGCTGCTCTTATTTATGCTTGTGTAAATCCCGTGCTGCACCACTGGCTTCAGGAGAGCTAGTCCGTGTTTGCGCTGGCCTGCGAGGCAGCCGAATTTGGTTTGTGGCATAGGTCTACGTATGCGTTGTGGTGTGATCTGTTAGGCCAGTAAACACAGTGGGTGAACTGTGCAGACATATTTAGCCTTAATTCTGTCACTAGTTGGAACTATTTACCTTAGTGATGTGGACCACAAAAGCATAGGCAGGATCAGCCTTCTGGCATTTTCACACTTTAAATAGAACAAAATGGGAAGACAAAGTATAGAACAAGGTATTTTTTGCAGAATAAAGCAAACAATTCATTGTGGTAGATGTATTGAGCTGTTACAGTCTCATACCAGTCCGAACGCAGTGCTAATGCTGCAGTTGCTGCAATGTTACACAGCGTCACCATGCTTTCATCCCTGCACGCCTCTGCACGCCGTTCATGAGTGCAAGCCTGCCTGCGTGTTGACGCGAGGGGGAAAGGAGCCTGGCTACGGGGCTGAAACCCAAGCAGGGCAATTGCCATTGGCATTATGTGGAAACCCCCAAAGGGATATGTTTAAGAGTCAGCAGTTACAAGTACAACCAGAGATGCCGAGATAGTAATAATCCTTAGCCCTTTTCCCCTTCAAGGCGCTCCACAGTCTCAGCTCCTCACATTACCCCTGTGAGTTGAGGACATATTAGTGTTCCCACTTAAGACACAGGAAACTGAGGTATGGAGAGGTGAAAAGCTCTACCAGCTCAAAAGCTATACAAAAAGAGCAAAAACAAGTGTCTACACAGCCTGTGTACAAGACAAACCCTTTTTCATAAGTTCTGTGGGAAACAGCTGCCTTTTGAAGCCATTCCCCGACAGTGTTTGGAGCCGAAATCCTGCAGAACTGAAAAGCTGAGAGATTCATTGATAAAAACAAAACGAAGAATGAAAACAGAGCATTTGTATTATATTTATAACTGGAAGAAATGCATGTGTGCTGCAGTCTTTGCCATCCCGGCCTGCCGTGCAGCTCACCTGGAGGGAGCGAGGCGCTGCCCGCTCGGCAGCGCGGGGGCAGCCCGTACCGGGGCAGCGGGCACCGACAGCGGCCGGCACTGCTCACCGCCAGCACGCCGCGTAGCGGAGGTGCTGCTGACGAGCTGCCAGCTTTCATAGCCAAACAAACTCACCTTTGTCCTCATCACAGATGCCCTGGGAGGCTTTTATACCCCCCGGCTGTCCCGAGGCGAGCAGGCAAAGTCTGATTCAGAGACTCGCCTGTTTCAGGCAACTGCTTGGTGGGGCTGATTCCCTTTGCTTGAGAAACTGGCTTCTGTCCTTCTCCACCTGCTTTCAGGTGACTGCGTGCCCTTCTCCAGACCAAGCCCATTGGGATCATTGCCCTCGGAGCGCCTTTGCCACCAGCAAGCCCCACAGCCCCTCCGGGGCACTTTGGCAGGCCCAGTATGGTTGTGGCTGGGGCAACGTCTCCTGCCCACCTGGGCACCCACAGCATAGCTTGCACCTGGCTGCTTTAAATCCTGACTACCCCTCTCACTTTTGACTTCAAGAGCTGTTTTCTGCTGCCTAGCTCTGGAGAAAAAGGCTCTAGGGAAGAAGAACTCGCTCCAGGGGGGACATGATCTCACCAAATCCCTCCCTCCCCAGGGGATTTCCTCCGGCTTGCCATGCCTGCGGTGTTCCTCACAATGCTGCCTGGGGTGAAGGGTAGCACCAGCCATACACTAGTCTCCTAGAAAGCTGTCATCATTTCTGGCTCTGCTTAAATGAGGCAGATTTAACTGTAGATGTTATTTGCATACATATTTCCTGTTTCTTCTTACCCCTCCATCCCACCTCCATGCTCTTGACTCTCCCCAGAGCAGGGTCAGCTCTCCCATCACACTATTTCTGCGTTAAATAAATTAAGTGCTCTGCCTTCCACAGTCCTCACGGAAGTCGCTAAATGAGTAGACGTGGCACCACAAAACAACCTGCACAACCCCTCTTCTCTTCCTCATGCTGGGCAAGGCTTTATTTTCTATCTAGGCCAGCAAATATTTACATTGGGAAATAAGGAGCTGTCAAAAAGTAGCTCCGAAATCTAGATTCAGTTATATTTCTGAATAATAAGTGTCACCGAAATAAACATGTGCTTCGTAAAAACAGAGATGAATATGTTTACATTCATCTATAATTACATTGGAAAAAGGACAGTGGGCCTAAGAAATCCCGTCCTAAATTCTTCCTCTAGCCCTTTTTTTCTAGTAATAGCACATATGCATTTGTACATGTTATTAGATTGACGCTGTAGCATCCTGGACAAATCAAATTAATTCAAGTATCTGCAGGTACAAAATGTTGTAGCTATGAAATGAACACATAAAATATATGCAATTTTCCCCTGGCAGTTTATTATGGTATGAAGAAAAAAACATTCTGTGCTTGAAGCCGACATTATATTACAAATGTATTGCGAAGTATGACGTGACTATTAAAATATGATTACACAAAGTATGAACATTTTAAGAAGTTTACAGTACAGTGAATCTTTTATAAACAGACTCTTAAATATACATAGGACAATAGTAGCTGACAGAAAAACATCAAAAAATTAACTATTAATGTTTATAGACTTTTCCCCTGAAAAAAGTCTCACATTAAAACAGAAATTATGAAAAGCCTTAAAACCAGGAACGAATCACCTGTACACTACAAATATACATGGCAGAGGTGTGCAGACCAGAACTACCTTTTCACTGAATGACACAGTCCCCAGGAAGCCTTCGCAATGTCCAGGCAGTATTTGCTCTTCGGTGTAACTCATGTCATGCAGTGCAGTTCCTCAGCTGGCTGCAACGTGCACACACACACACACACACACACGTGCACACCCACACACGTGCACACCCACACACGTCAACAGCTGTAGTATCACGAGCACATACCCACTGCAGGACGATGCACTGTGCACTGCCAGCGTCTAACCAATGCGTGGGAGTGTACCAAGCTGAGAACTTCCCTGTGATCTTGCAAATGGGTCTCTGCAGGCAGATCCCTGAATGCACTGACAGCCCTGATGGGACCTGCGTACCCGAAGCAGTTTGCAAGATTGAGGCTACGAGTGAATCGGCAGTTTCTTTTATATATATTTTTAATGCAACTCCTCAATCTTTTCTCTTGATATGGGAGCACAGATGCCACATTTGATTTCTGCATAGTCTGGTTGCAATGACACCCCTAGCTCATGTGTTAAGTTATGTCAAAAACATAAGTATTTTATGCTGTAATACACAGTATTACTGAAACTAACAATATTATTTGCATATTTATAACAAGGTATAATGAAATCCCTATAATAAAACCAAAAGTTATGCTATAGATTTATTTACAAACAGTCCAACAAAGAAGTATAAATACTTCTATATTTAAGTTTTAGGAAAACATAATTTACAAAATATTCAAATATATACAGTCATCTGAAAAACTGCCAATATTAAACTTTGATGCAGGCAAAGAATTGGCTGAGTCCATTCATTCTGTATTGAAAGAGGTGGCTGTTTTCATGGGTTGTCTCTGATTTCTAAAAGTCATACTTACGTTATGTACAACAAGACTGCTTCTCTCTGAGCTACACATGTCCGGAGCTTTGAGCATGCTGTCCCAAAATGTCGTCTATCATTGTCAAATTGTTCAACCACTCTTCGTCATTGCTGCTGCTGTTCTTCATGAGAGAGTCGAGGAAGTCAGTGTCACTGCAGTTGCCAGGCAGGATCGAGTTACTGTGCTGGGGCACAAAGTCATACTGGGGCAGCTCAGCGGCAGCGCTCATTCGGCTGAACGTATCGGATGGCTGGCCCGTGGAAGGGTAACTTGGCGGGCCAAGGCCTGAGGCAGGATTGAGCTGGTTAAAACTGGACACTCCCTGTGGCATGGATTTCATAACATTCATAGCTGGCAATGGTCCTCTGGTTAAATTGTGTCTCAAGTTCTGATTACTCATTGAGCTCAAGCCCTGGCCAGACTGCCCCATGCTTAGTTTTTGCATCTGTCTGACCTGGACGCCGGGAGCAATCTGATTAGGTGGCACTACGGCCTGTTGGGAAAACTGCTGACCTGATGTATTTGGTCTCATGTTCTGTTTAGAGAAAAGAGTGCTACTGGAGAACTGCTGCATGCTGGCATCCATTTGGCTTTGATTTGGCATCCTTGGCACAGCAGTTGGTGTCCACATCTGGGCAGATGAGTTGGGATAGACGTTAGGGATTCTTGGCATACTCGGCTGTCTCAAGTGTTGTTGAGTTGCAGAGTGATTTGCTAGGGAACCAGAACTAAAGCCTGCCATCGCCATTCCCGGCCGCACAGCAGAGTGGCTATGTACTGTTTGGCATCCCGAGTTCATGCCCAGCGAGTTCTGGCTTGGCCGCAGTGGGATGTTAAAGTCAGAGTTAGGCGGAAAAATCCCCTGCTGTTTACCAGGATTGTGTGGAATCATCACCATCGTCCCGCTGCTCTGGCTGGCCGTGGCGGGGGCAATGCCGGAGCCCAGGGTGCTCTGCAGGAGGGCTGGGTTAGACGGCAGCATGCGGTGGTTGGCTGGAGGAGCTGGCATCGGCTGGCTGCAGTCAGTAGGAATCGGCTGCTGCACAGCTGCATACAAAGAGATACGTTAGCCACCGAGCGTACATTCACCCTGGAAACATGGCAGCTCCTTAACAGGCTGCTTTTCCGTATTTATCTCTTTCATTACACGGGCCTCTCCTCTGTGTGCTTTGTAACACAGTTATTACTGGAACGATAAGGAAACGGGTGAATCTCGTGTTATATGATAAAATGTGGAATTCTTTTATTTCAGGGCAGAGAATCATTAAGAGCCCCGTGTTTAATCAGACCCTAGACCCTGGCTCCTCGAGGCTTTTAACAGCACGCCATTTCCCTTCTTACCTTGAAACTGATTCATCTGCTGAGCCGCAAACAAACTCCTCTGCTCAGATGTTACTCCCAGCATGTTTTGTCTCTGCTTTTCCTGGAAGACAAGAGGAATAACAGTCAAGTCGCAGTCTCTCGACAAACAAGAATAGCAGCAGACACTTGAAGTGTAGCCACTGTCAGCACTAACAGCCTCTCCAGCGCGCACACACAAACATACATGCACACACCTCTGCAGAGACTCAGCCCAGAGAGTTCCCTTCAGACTGGATCTAGCAAAGGTGGCCTTTAAAGAGCCCAGCGTTAGGAGCGCAGCCCTCAGCAGATGCTGCGCAGGCAGCCCGACGCCAGCGGGGAGCTAGACGAACGTGGAGACCCGCATGCTCACGGGGCTGCGAGAGCAGCGCAGCACACCCAGGGCTGCAGCAATCCTGGCGTCTCCCCAGCGCCTCTTGTGCTGACTATTTGGACACGTTCTCTGAAGTACTAGATCCAGGGGCAGAAGGTGCCCAAAGTCTATTAATGGACAGCATCTGTGCCAGCATTTCAGGGACCCACAGGGGACGAACAGGAGGCCGCTGGTGGCCATTGCCCTGCTTGGAGGATGGCTCTGCTCTTGTGGATCACCTTTTGTGCTAGGTGCCGCTTAAAATCAAAACAGAGCAATGAACCACAGGAAGCCAGGGATCCCTGGAAATGCCCTCTGAGCAAGGCATTGCAGGCTTCCTCCAAGTGACCTGATTTGTATTTCCCACCATTTAACCCCAGAACCTGCTCACTGCACTCACATCCCTGCTGTGGGCAGCAGCCTTGACTGGGGCAGCTCTCCGTGTACAGTGCAAGCTGAGGCCTGACCAAACTCCCACTGTGATAGAGCAGCCAGATACACTTGAAGTCAACTGGTGACAAAGAGGCAGAGTTGCTTTTGAAAGGGAATTTTATCAAAGAGCAGGACTATGCTTGGTGGGGAGGTTTACTGAGCTCCTGATCATCTCCTTCCCCAGTCAGGGAAAGGAGCCTGCTCACCCCAAATCGAGCAGCGTGCTTGGAAGTCGGGCAGGTGCTCGTCCTGTGCCGTGCACCCAGCTTGCCCGTGGGATCGCTCCCAATCCTGCTCCCTCACACATCACATGCCAGGCCTTGTACAGGGACGTCTCCTATCTCTATAGGGATCAGCCACATCCAGCGCAAACTGGAGCTTTATCATCTGCTCTGGGAATCCTCAGGGAACTAGAGCGAGAGGCAAGGATGGAGAACAGCCCTGCCAGGGCTGACTCCCTCGCTCTGCAGGCCTCACTTCTCAGCACCTGCCCTCCCAGCTCTGAGGCTCACCAAGGATGATGGCAGTGACGTGGAGGTGACTGAAGTCTCCCCTGGCCTGTGAGCGGGCAGATCAGCACTCAGACTTGCTGAGCAGCACATGGCCGTTGCCTCTCTCGGATATTACAGACTGGACTAACCACAGCCCTGGTCTGACTCAGCCCGGCAGTTCCTGGGTCACTCCTTAGCGTTTGCTGACTGGTGATTTCCCCATTCCGGTCAGTCTGTCCTTCCCTGCCAGGCGGACAGCACGGGAGCCCGCAGAGGCACTCGGCACCATACCTGCATCAGCTGGCGTTTCATTATCTGCTGCTTCAGTAAATGGTTCCTCATCGTGTACCCGTTCACCGTGGCTGGTGCCGGCACAGAGCCTCCGCTTGGGATGGAGCCCGGCTCCTGAAGCCTGGCAACGATTCCAGGATTTTGATCCTGCCAAGAAAGATGAAAAAAGAAAATTAATCTCATCAGGGAGATAACAACAGAAGCCTTTATCCCCTTTGCTGATGCCCTCTCTCCCATCTTTGGCTGTCCCACGCCAAAACACCTTGTGGATTCATATGGGCCCCCATGTCATGGGGAGGACAGCGAGGGGCACGGGACTGCTCGGACTTCAGAGCATCAGCACAAGAAGAAATGAGAGAATTAAAAGGTTAATCTAAAATTCTCCATGGCTAGCCCAAGGCTACGGGACTGATTCGCTATGATTAATGGAGTCACATGGCTGCCTGGCCTGGCAGAAGGGATGCGAGTAAAGCATCACATTTCCCACCAGGTCCCCAACTGTTACACTGAAAGACATACGGAAAGAAAAGTTGCATCAGGGTAGGATTTGGCTACTGGATATAAAGAAGAAGCCTACAGTAAAAGAAAACGGCAAACTAGAGGCAGAAGAGGAGAAAAAGAGGAGTCAGGCCAGGGACTGGGAGAGCGGGCCTGGGTTGAAATGATAAATTTGTGGGTTCCCTGATCTGACAAACAAGGAGAGAGCTGACTGTGAAAGGAGAGGGGACCATGCAAAGATGCAGGGCCAGATCATGGCCTGGCATAAATCAGTGATTAAATGGGCTTGATTCCTGGATGGTGAAAACCAGCATCACTCTAAGTGGCTGATAAAAGATCAGCGTTGATTTTCATTAGCTGAGGACTTGCCTCAAAAGAAACGCAGTTGTGGGGAAAAGAGAGAAAAAAACCCACAGAAACACCATGAAGACACAACCCAAAAGGGAAAAAGAATTAAAAAAAATACGCTGAAGTCAAAACATCATAAGAGCTGGCAGGTAGTCAGGGAAATGCAAAAGAAAAACAAGAAAAGAAGTCAAGGCCTCAATGAGGACAAGAAGGGAAGCGATCCTGTAAGTGCCATACCCAGGCACAGCAGTAGCAGAGTATTCCCATTTCTCCATTTTCACATCCAGCCTCTACATTATTTATGATCTTTTGTTATTATTGGCAGGGAGAAGTATGTATATTATATCCAGCATCCTTAGCTAGGCCCTGCTTCCTTTGTTTTCAGAATGGAAGCCATATCCTTTGTTTGCGAATCAATGTTATCAAGAGATAAGCAAAAAGAAAATGGTTGTTGCCTTTTGACATCTGACAATTAGGACCATGCTCAGATGGAGAAAACAGGATACAAGCCATGTTTCAGAGTGGCCAGAAGAAAGCATTGGAAGGCATTTGTCAAAAGGCAGCCTTCGCAGGCCGGGGGCTCCTTTTCACAACAGCTTCACCATGAGGAATCACCCAACTCCTTCCAAGATATTCTTTATAAGAGCGATTACCAAGAAGGTCACTGAAATTACTCATTTTTATGGTGCCTCCTTTTGTTGCAGCACTTCGGTCTATTATGCAAAAGCACAATTGATGAAATGTAAATGCCTGCTAGATAATTTACTAAAAGACACAAACCTGCAGCTCATCACTGCTCTCATTATCATTCCTATTCATGGGCAGTCTCATAAGACTAGACTTTATTGCTGGTGCTTTGCTTACAATTCTGCTGGACACCTCTCCTCCTCCCCCTTCCCTCCTACCCATTTTACGCCCTCTCTCCCACCAAAAAAAGACAGAGGGGAGGAAAAAAGTAAATATGATTTACTACTGATGTAAATATGAAAGTTCATGTAAAGCTAGCATCCTGCTTTCATGTCAGAGAGTATTCTGCAGCCATAGTCAAGCTTTGAATAATGCAGAATGCCTCTAGGGGAATACTTGAACGTGCAGGGATTCAGTTTGTGTACTCAACACATGAAAGACACTGAAATGTTCATACCACCAAAATCCCTGCCATCTATCCAATTTCCTCCCAACTTGTCTTGTTGCGTGCAGAGGGTCTGTGCTTACTGAAGCAAATGAGTTTAGTGCAAGGACAATCATTCTGATGTCTAGCTCAGGGCTATTGCATTAACAAGTCATAACATTAAAATCTCTTTTCCTAATCATGTCCACCTCATTCTAATTTCTCCTAAGCATTATCAAGAAAATAATGTTGATTTTTCCATATTATTAATGGTAAAAGAAGTATAAATCACATTACTAATTGCAGCTCTTGTGCTGTGGCAGTGCAACAGCTTAATTATATGGGATTTTCTGCAGGCACCCTATAGCAATAATGACAATCAGTGAAGTTCATTTGCAAATACACAGAATGGGTTGCTGAGTTTTTTAGAGCAAAGTTGCATAACACTTAATTAGCCAGTAAAGAAACAATCTATAGATATAATTTTTGCTTTTGGGGAAATTAGGACAAAATAGCATAGACAGGAAGACAAGGAATGAATGCAAAATCTCTCCTTTTACAGTTCACATTTAGGTTAAGCCAAAAAAAGAAAAGGAAAAGGAAAAGGAAAAAGTTCTCTCTTTTCACCACTAGTGGGAACTACTGTATTCCCTTACAGTAAAAAATAACCATGTAAACATGACTAAGAATAGCTCTTGTGTAGTCGAAAGGACACTGCTATCCGTACCAAAGGTTAATGAACTTTAAACATTTTTCCTTTTCATCACTCCCCAAGAAAAATCATTTTCCTTCCCATACTAAGGCCAAGCCAAACAAGCCCTAGTCTTAACTTGTCTATACTTTGGACTATCCCATTTTTAAATTCAGGGAGGTAGCAAAGAGACTGTAGTGTCAAAGTCAGGAAGAGTGGAAGGGGGTGCTCCCCCCAAGGCTTGTGGACCTCCGCTAGCCGTAGGCTGCCCTGCAGGACACAGATGCCTCCAGGGGATTCTTGGTCTTCAGCTTTTAAAAATATCTGTTTGCACGCATGTATCAGGTATTTTAGCATTCCTCTCTCCGTAACTCCTAATAAAAGATCCAAGCGACGGACTCGCTAGCCCTGGAGCACACAACACAGACGTGGAGTTTGGGCCCGTGTTTGCGAGCGTGTGTTTCTGTTGCTAGGCAAAGTGTCGCCCGGCAGGCTTGGGGCTCCCGCAGTACTCGGAGGGCTTTCCAATTTGGCAATTTCTGTTTGAAATGGCATTGGTGCCGGCTTCACGGTTTTGACTTAGTATCTCATGGACTCCTTTCAGGAGCAAGGAGAAAAGAATGAGATGCGAGGTTTGCAGGAATGTGTACTGTTTATGTCCACATTCAGACACTGATAGCAATGCAAAAGCAACTGCACACACCAGCGAAGCCAGCCTTTTACGAAAGCTGAGCATGTGTACAATGGCAGACTGTTAAGACTGTGCAAAATGCATCTGCAAATTACTGTGTCCAATTGTAGTAAGCATGGGTCTGATCCAACAAAACATTCAGGCACATACTTGACTCAAAGCGTGTGAACGGCGCTACTGAGACCTACCACATCTATTTATGCATCTGCAACCTTTAAAAACCCACTGATGAGCACAACCTACCCAGCCTCATCATCTTACTGCATATGAGACACAACTGCAGTAAAAAAGCATGGAGATGAATTGTCCTGGGGCAACACAGTTGATAAACTCCAGTCCAGTCCTCCGCTATATATCCAGTAATCACTTTGTAGCTTCACCTAAGTGAGAATGAAGAAATTTATGGCCCCTAATTCCTCTGAATCCTCATTAACAAACAGTCCAAAAAGAATTTAAAAGCAAGACTTTATGAGGATCAGAGTTAGAGCTTTAATCACTCTTTGGCAAATATGTAAAAATCCCTCTAATCTTTAATAAAGAGCATTCATTGTTTTTTAGGGCTATGTGAAAACACTAAACTCATTTATCATTATTAAACTTTCCCATCTGCTCTTACAGTGTAACTCTAAAGAATATCACATAAAGAAATGTACATGTTAAATTGTATTGACTTAAGCCCAGAGCTATTGGAGATCTACAATTTATTTCAGCGAGGGCACGAAGGGGACTGCAGACTGCTAGACAGAGTCATTTGTCCACTGTTGAAAAGACAGTTATCTGCACCAAAATGGCTCTTGGAAAGGCACATTTGCTTTATAAGAAATAAGCTGCCAGGTGAGACCATTCAGCATTATGTTACAGACCCAGACAATAAAACTAAGCCATGAATTTCAATAGTTAACAGATGGACTAATTAGAGACTGAATTCTTTGTGGTTCTAACAGATAACCAGGTCATAGCAAGGTTACTGGGAGAGAGCCACTCAGCTCTGCACATTGCAGTAGATATTTGCAGAGTAGGTGAAAAACTCTACTTCCTAAATGAAAGCATTAACAGTCGTGGAAGAACGGAAATGCATCTAATTAAAAATGCATACAGTAGCTGCATTTAAAAAGTTTCTTCCATTTCAAAAGGCATTACTGATTTGACAAATATTCCCTCTGCTTTAAAAGGGGAATCCAGCTGAATCCAGTAATTATGTATCTCAAAACAGAAGGATTGTTAAAATACGCCACAGCACCGAAGAATAAAAGGAAACAGTGGTTCAGGGTAGAAAGCATGAGGAGGGGACAAACTGTTTTTCGCCACTTGATTTTTCGGAAGCACAGATAACTAACCCTGAAGTATTTAACAAGACGTCACAGAGTAAGTAAAACAAAGAGGAATAGCACAGCTAGAAGACCGAAGAGTAGCCTCTGCTCCTGATCCGCGCGAGGGCCCTGCTAGCTCAGTGGGGGACCTCAGGCGGACCCGTGCTCGCTGCTGGGACACGTATCTCCAGGGGTGTGGTGAAGTTTCATCAACCCAGTTTTGTTCTGTATTTTAAGAACGCCTGTTACGTACGAGGAGCTCCGCACTGAGCTGAGCAATGCAAATACCCGTTCCAACCGAACGCCCCCACTTCCCCGGGCTCCGTGGCACGCTGGCGGTATGCGGCCTCCCGTCCAGCGCGTGCCCGGCAACTCTTCAGCCAGGATGTCGCGTTTGGGTAGCGCTCAGCTCTTAAGTCCACAACTAAGATTCCTAGGCACAACCACTTTAAAAATACTATGGACTAAACAATTAAAACGCTAATACTCCTACCGTGGATTCAGCAAGGAATTGCACAGCTTGTAGGAGGTTTGTGTTTGGATCCATAAGGAGGTCGTGTGTAGCCTCCCTGCATCTAACACCCTGCAGGGCTGAAGAGCAGACCTTGATGCCACCTTTACGAAGGAGGATCACTGCCTCCACAGCTGTAATCCATGTAGGTAATAAAATTGGGAATCTGTTTGGCCAAGACATGCAGACAAAGCAAACCAAACCCAGGTTCATGATTTGGCAGAATGACCATGGCACTCAAAACTGTGATGTCTGTAACATGTGTGATCATTGGAGTTCAGCTGCTACATACCCTTTTTGCCTTTAGCAAAACTCTCCATTTGTTCTTTTGGAAGATTTCTTCCTTTTTCTCGCCTCTACTCTGCTCACAGTTCAGAGATGCTCTTCAAGATAAAATTGATCCTTTCAGTTCAAAACCGCTGCAAAGCTTTCTGTTTGTTTGCTTGTTTGTTTTAACACAAAGTATGAACATTGGTAAAACAAACTGTGCAGCTCAGTGGATCTTTTTCTTGCCCATCTTTCACCCATTTACTTGATATACAACCATGTGAAATACTACCAGAGTCAGGTTTCTAAGCTTATCTTGGGGGCTGTCAGTCAGGAAAAGGCTTTGTTTGAAGACTGTAAGTGATCCATGGCTATACAGTTTTGTTTAAGAAAAAAGTTCTTTTGAGTTTTGCTTTCTTCTTTTCATACGGCGTGGGCACACACAGCTTCCTTCAAAGGCAGTTCTTTGGTAGAAGCAACAACAGGATCACCCCACCTTGCTAGCAATCGCATCAGGAACTCCTCCAGCGCAGCAAAGCAGAGGAAATACTCATTTCCCTATAGGTGCTATACTATATTCCCTATATAGTGCATATTGTTCAAAACAAAACAAGACCCTGTCAAACTATCCAAAGTGCTTTTAAAAACGCATGCAACGTTTTAATAGGACAGCAACTGAGTTCACTTCCCCTCTTAAAAAAGAATTAATCGAAGCAGTTAAAAACTTCTGTGCAAGAACTTCGACTATTTTTTTCAGAGCTGGTTTCATTCAATGAAACAAGACGCTGAACAGCAGCAGCCATCAGAACAACAAAAAGTAATAAAATCCAGAGCGAATTATTGCAACAGTGGCCTTCCCTTTAGAATAAAAAACACACTTTATCAGGCTAGCTGAAATCAAGCTGCTACGATACTATAACCAGCACCATATTATCAGAAAGAGCGTGTGAAGTTCATTTCGGAGCAGCAAGGAACCTGAGGCACAACCCAGGTGTGAGGGAGCTGGGGTATCACAGATGCATGCAGCCCCCAGGGGCTGGGGGCTCACGGGAGGCACATTCAGGTCTCCAGCAGCGGCAACCCCCTGCCTTCCCACAGGTGGCAAATAGTCCTGCTGGGCCACCCGTGAGCACAGTCCTGGAGAACGTCTCTGCTCCACCACCATGCGTGGACAGGGACCCTCCAGCAGGACCTGAGACCCAGGCAGGCGACCTGAAGCATATGCAAGGCCCTGCCCAACCCCTAACGGAGGCAATACTCAAAGACCGTACTCATCCTGACTGTTCTTTGTATCACCATTCTTTAAAATAAAATGTATCTATTCTTGTTCTTACATGTACAGATCTGCAGATGTAGAGATGGGTGTTGTGTACATGTCTGTATTCCATATAGCCAAGATCCAAAATTGAATCCTCTGCAAAGAACAAAATATTTATATTTGGCTTGTACAGCTGTCATGGTTTTCCAACCCTTGACACCACCCTCTTGTTCTCATGGAGGGCAGCTTGCCTATAAATTTAATGAGATAATCTAAAACTGCATTTATCTCACCCAATTTCAGCCGGTAGTCCTTCTCCCTGTCTCTACAAGGTTGCACTAGCTGTGATGACAAACTACAACATCTCACATCTATAAAGTAGTCTGACTCAAGTAATCCTTGTGTTATATCAAGCCATGCTCTCTAACAGAGGTGTCGATGAGATTCAAAAGGAGACGGGCTAGCTCAGCACCCAGCAGAAGCTGTTGTGGACAAATGCACTGGCTGGATGGTAAATTTGTGTATCATAAAGAGAGAGAAGAAAAGATTTGATCAGAAAATAGCACAGATTTTGTTCTGACAAAGTGAAAGTCAGTGAACGTAGAGCTAATGAGATAAATCAGTTCTCTACCAGATCATTTGTAAAAGCTCTGTGAACTGCAGCAATGGGGGCTGGATCACAGGAGCTTGTGAATCAAGTGTTTTTTAAAGTTAATATTTCCATGAATTTCTTTTTCCTTTTTATGCAAAGGTTCAATTTGCAAAGGCAGATGCCCAAGTCCAGTTAACTTTCAATAGGAGCTGGCTGCCTCACTGCTTCTGAGAGCCCCTCTGCATCAAAACCTGCCCACATGCAAAACCTGCATATATATGCTCCTGATCTTTCACAGAAGGGCGCAAACAAAGCACACTTCGGCACAAAGTATCACATCACTTTTTCGGTCTCAGACTTCTCACGGGTTTACTCTTTCCTGACAGATGCAACTATCCAAACACCTAAAATGGCTATATCAGATCATCTACCCACTCAGGTACCCCAAATCACCACAACTTACAAAACAAAATCTGGTGATGAATAGTAAGCTAAAATAATGGATAGAAAGTACGCTGTGATTAGGTAGCCCTCATGATTAAGTTTTTAAAACTAAGATACCGACATGTTAAAAAAGAAAAATATATTAAGCTGACCTTGAGTTTGGGGGACAAGGAGGAATTCCATTTTTTTTTCAATGGAAATTATTATTAAAACATCCGAAGCTGAACTGCTGTAACCGTCAGCTCAATCTCCCCTTAAAAATTCCTTTTCTCCCCTTCCATTCTGATTGTATTTACAAACTGTAGATGTCTCATTTTTTTCTTGTGTCATTTCATTATTACAGAGTTGAGATCACTAGCCATCTGCAGCTTCATTTCATCAAGCTCTGATTTGTCCTTGGAGCAAGGTCATCTGGGACAAGAACATAAAATGCTGCTTTCCTCAACTGACAGTTCTTTATGCCTTCCTGTAAATATTCCCCACTAATTTTAAATCATTTTACCACTTCATACTCCCCCCCTACACACACTGAAAAGGCTGGTATACACACACATTAATAAGGATCTTGTCGTTTAACTACTGCATGACATATTAGAAGCAATTAATGGTGTTTATTTGCTGACAACATAGGCATTTCAAACTCCAGCTCAAGAATCCCTGGTAGCTTCATGTGACTTTTGAATATTAGCTATGGGTCAGAAGTTGGGACCCCCCCATTCAGCATTAGCATACGCTTGCAGCAACTCTTGTTTTCCATCGAGCAGAAAAAAACTGCAGTCACTGCACAAAAATTACCAGCTGCTATATACCCTATGGTGGGTGAGCGATAATAAAACATCACTAGGTGTATGCAGGGTCATTCGTTGAAATCAATAGCCCGATAAAGAATGATTTTCAGATGCTCCACACAAAGTTCCAAGCTAAAAACACATATAAAAAGAACATGGAATTTTTACTCAATTCAAATTTAACTTGCCGTAATTCTGGGACACCTTCTCTGAAGGAGAGACTGCCACTCCAAATAAAAAACCCCTTGGTAAATTAATGTAAGAGCCTCGTAGTACAATCACACGGCAGCAGAGAATAACTGAGTGATTGAGCAGGATCAGCGCTGGCTCAGGGGCAGCCTTCCTCCCGGCTTTCCACCTGCAGATGCTGCCCACGGCAGCCTGATGCTCCAGCTGCTGGTCTCCGACTCAAGGTGCATGTCTTTTTGCACCTAGAAGACTTACTACGGGGCTTATGCAGTGGGCTCTGAGCTCTGCCCTGCTGTGCACAGCCATCTGGCACACAAATACGGGTGCAACAGTTTTCACCTGGGTGCCTTTACCAGTCCCAGCAGTCCCACACACAAAGGTGGGCACAACTGAGAGGTCTGGGTGCAAACACACCTGCGTATATGTTGAACAGATAGGTGCACAAGCCTCCGATGATTTTCCTTGCACGAGCAAACGTCCCTTTTGACACACCGTGGCGGGTTAGCTCATCGGTCTCTGAGCATGCAATTTGTCAGAAGGAGAGTTAGAAAATGTGATCATTAAAGGTGAACTCCCAAGCCACCCCGAAAGGAGATGATCTTGAAAGGTGAGTTTGTTTCATGACTACTCCGCTTAGTCACAGGATAAAAGCCGGCCTTACGGACTTGGACTCACATGACCGGGTTCAGTTCCCAATACCATTGTACATAGCTTCTTCATGTGACTGTGGGCAAGTCACTTCATTTCTCTCTCAGTTTCCCCCAAAGGAATAAAAGTTTCTCCCTGAGCAGGAGGACGAGGGTCACTTTGCCTGGGAGCCTCCTCAGATGTTTTTTTTAACATGCCTCCAGGCTACGACCTCAAAGACCTGCAGTAGAAGTGCACTTAGTGCCTCTAACTGCCGAGAGGTAGAAGAGGCTTTTTCTGGTTCACTCTGTATACAAGTTTTTGCCCTGTCCTCCTCTCCACATCTCGTCTCCAGCCCCAGGTCCGGCCACAGCTGGTTGCATCTCAGAACAGCTCTAAACTACACCAACTTGTAATGGTCCCCTAGGGCCTCTACCCTGCTGCCCAGCTCAGTGGAGCGCAGCGTGTCCTGGCCAGGCCCCAGCGGTCCCATGACTCAACCCTTGCATGCCAGCAAAAGAAGCAGCTGCAACAACTGCGGACATGGCCACACCTGGAGAATCCCACGGTGCCCAGCTGGAAAGAGGGCTGTGCGCGGGAGAAGTCAGCCCTGTGTTTTGACTAGTAAGAAAAAGGAGAAGAGGCTTGGCTTGAGATAGTTAAAGGTGAGAATCCTAGTATTTTCCTAAAAGTCCTGCCTGATATTTTATTGGGAGATCTTCTACTGCAACAGGAGCAGTCCTGCTTCGCTCCATGTCCTCTCCTGCATCTCCAGCCTCTGTCTCCTTCCCTCCCCAGTGTATGTCCTTCCTGTGTCAAGGCAGGAGATACTTCTGATTCAAAATTTATCCAAGATTAAAAAATATCCAAGTGCCTCAAATACTGTCTTCTGAAGTAAGCCAACATTTCACTGAAATTTTGTGGGATGTGATGCCTATGTCACTTAAGATAAGAGGAGTCTAGGACACACGTGCCTTTGAACATTTGGCCCACCGCACTTTTGCTGTAAGGAAATAGGGAAGCACGTAAAAGAAGCAAGAAGGCTAGAGCTAGCCTACGTTCCCCGTGAGGCAGCGATGCTGCAGAGCATTCGCAAGCGTTTCTTCTGTGGAGACATTGCATGTCAACAGTTAACTTCCCTTTGTTCACATCCAAATGATTAAGGTTAGAAGCTTGCCGGGTGACATCACCATAGTTTAAACATGCTGGATATGGTCCAGGGAGCCAAAGTTATTGCTGACCCCATGGTTACTGATCCGCTCTGCAAGTAGCTGATGTCTGCTCTCACTTTATGAATTATTTAATGGGTTAAAGATTGGTTAGATCTTCTTTATGCAATGTACAGCTATACAGTAGGCAGGAGGACATAAACATGCATTAACAAGGTTAAAGTCATATACTGTAACTACACTGTCTGTTTTCAGCTTGCAGCTTTATTGACTTAATCATGCCGGCGCTGCAGCCAACAAATCATTAAATCCATTCCATTCTTTTGCTGGTTACCAACCACAAAAACAGAGGCAAGCAAACACGAAGCAAATCTCGAGGGGGGTGGGGAGCAGCGGCGGGGTGAGGGGCAGCGAGAACAGTGGGAGCACTATGGAGCACCGGCCTGTCACTGCGAGCACAAAGACGCCAAATCTGTCTTTACGGACTAAGTGGTTTCATGGTTTAAAGTGACACACTCATTTGTTCCTGTTTTGCAATGATTACAGAAAAGAAGAAGGAGGGTGGGGGAAAAAAAAGGAATAAAGAGCAAACTGCGCTTCTTCACACCGCAGCACTCTGCGTGCGTGTGCGTACCCTCGCGGCGCACACGGACCGCTCCTGCAAACAAACGCGAGGGCCGGCAGAGATGAGATCTGTGCGCGCGCTGCACCCCCGGGGGCTCAGACTGCTGCGCCACACTTGCTGCTAATCTGCAGCGAAGTGCAGGCATAATTAAGAGTTCAACAGAAAAGAAAGCAGACGCGGAGCACTGAAATCAGTCCTCCGATTGCCCTCCACAAACCACCCTGACCACTGCAGGGAGTGGAAGAAGTCCCTGCTTTCAGACCTAAGTAACAACTTACATCCCTTCACTTTCAGACAAAGGCTTTAATTTTTGATCTGGTACTTACTGTGAAGCTTTCATATTCATGTTTAGTCCCCCAAACAGAAGAGCCCTGATTGTCCGCAGTGCTGAAAACGCAGGTGTTCCTCTGAAGTCAGCAGATGTGCCAAAAGGCTGTTTCTAGGTGGCTAGTCTGAGGCATTCATGTTTGAAAATGGAGCTGTCAACTTACCGGTTTTGAACCCACAAGATCCTTATTTGTCATTGCTGTCTTCCTCATTCTTTTCTTGATGGAAATTGTCTTCTCTATCGCCATAAAATACATGCGTCTTGTTCTGAGCTAGGGGAACCTCATGCCAAGACACTGCTCCTCTGTGTTACAAGCAGGCTACAGAGGAAGAATTCAGCATGAACTCTCGGAAACCTTCAGACAGCAGAGTGTTTTGCTTCTTTTAGAGATGCTAGACACATCCTATTTGCGAGCTTTCCTCCACTGAGAGAACATGAAATAAATTCCCTTCTTCTGGGAACGACTCAGCTGCATCAGAAGAGGATCTTGGCCCTTTTCTATTTATTATGAGAAGAAGGAGTGGCCAAAGAGCTCCCTTTTCTTCACCTTCTGGGCACAAGCTGGTTAGAGCTCCCTATAAGAATAACCCAGATTTTGGCATCCTACCAGTGCAGGCGTTTGGCAGATGCATTTGCACCTTGTTCTGACATATAGCATTGCAGATGTTTTTGAGCACAGTCATTACTTGGTTTTACAGTTGTTTTCTTTAGACCCAAACAAGCCTTCTTACAGTTTGAGTTGCAACCTCGCCTGCTTTTGTTTACCAGTCTCCAGATCCCTATCACCCAGAGATGTCTACTGGCTCCACATATTGCAAACAAACATCTCGTTACTCCAGCCAGGAGTCAGCCAGGTTTCCTCTTGGAAACAGTAGCCCAAGAGGAGCCCGTCGCCCAGCCGCTTGCCTATGGTACTTGGAGTGGAGACAGGCAGAAGCAGTGGACGGCGATCAAAGATCCTTCTTTCTGGCCATGACCCTGAAAAAACAGGATAGAAAGGAAGACTTTTTCCAAGGCAAAAGAAACCAGCTATTGAAGGTACTTTTGTGACTTTCAGCTTCACAGTCTTCTATGTATTGACTTGTCCCAGCTGCTGCCACCTCCGAAGTTGGAGAAGGAAGGTCCGCTCTGGCAGACGAGCACCCAGCCTGTGGGTGCCGCCCAGCTTCCCGGCCTTCTCTCGCTGCAGCCAGGGAGCAGCTCTCCTTGGGACTCATTAGGGTCAGCTGAAAAACCCTCTGTGGACCTTTTCCTCCACTGACCACAGGAGGAGCGTAAATGCCTGGAACTGGGAAGATGGATCCCAGCCAGTCACAGGGAGGCTGAAAAGGAGAGCACTAAACCCACATCTCACACCTCCTAAACCAAAGCTTAACCACACAGCTCTTTTGCCTTTCAACTGGAGTTCAAGAAGCCCTTGCTTCACAGCTTGAGCTCAGCAGACAGACCTCCACTTTACCGTACAAACTTCACCTCATACAAGTGAATCCCAGCTCCCAGCTGCACTATCACGAACCAACGGCTCCAAGCTGCCGTTTGCTAGCGGGGCAGGGATGCGCAGTGCTCCCCGCCGGCAGGCACCACTTCTCTGTCCACGTGTGCTTGCTGGCGCAAGCTCTCAAAGCCTTGTGTGATGTACATGCAAACGTGGAGCACATCTTCTCATTGACCTGGGCTCACCAAGGGGATGTGACAGTCCTGAGGGGGCTCCCACTGCCCCAATCATTGGCTCACAAGCTGCTTCAAAGAGCAGCGACACTTGTGGTTACGTTTTAGGAACGACACAGCCAGCCAGGAGTAACACACCAATCAAACTATTTATAATCCCCGATTCCAGTGTCTTAAAATAGCATTGCTTTTCTTTTTACATTTTTAGGCAGATTCATGCTTGTATATTTAAGCCACTCAGTTTGCAGGCTTAGCAATGAGCACATCCCTGCCAGGCTTGGAAGTGAGAGAAAGCACGCCCCCTCTCCCTGCCAAAAGCAGGCGTGAACTCCCCTCTCCCACAGCTCCTTTCTCCTTGGCTGATGTGATTAGGGTTCCCAGGCCTATTTCCACATATTTTTACCTAGGAGAGACTCTTCCAAACATACAAGCAGGGGACGTGCAGCACCTGCACGCAAACACTCAAATGCGGCAGAGCGGAAGAGATGTGGAAGAGAAGGAGAAGTGAAAGAGAAGATCCCAGAATGCAGTACGTGGCCTCACGTGTACCGCTTTTACGAAGAGACACCACAAAGTCTCTGAAGAAGTTAATGGGTTCTACGATAAAGCAATCCCTATTGTTTGTTTGTTTGTTTTTTAAAAACCAAAGGTCAACATACAGAAGCAGTCAAGCAAACTACAGCTGTGCTCCTGACGTGAGCGCTCTCTCTGGCCTCGGCACAGGTTTAGCTATTTGTTCCCTGCTCCCTGGTGCCAACGTACCTCTGCTGGCATTTCTTAACGACTGGAGCATCCGTGTGCTCTTTGAAAAACAATTATAAAATATTCAGGGCAAGAGCAAAATTCTTTGCACAGCCAAAGCTCCAGCAGGCTGTGTAAGTGTCAAATGGCAAATTGTTAAGTGTTTTGTTTAATTGCAGAGTTATTTATAACCTGGAACTTGTTATTAACACAGGACAAAACAGAACCTACTGTTACGCATAATTAAAGGGACTATTATGGGTCTGCAAAAGCTCATGAATGGCCCCAGCCAGCCCACCCCTCCTCTTGCAGCGAAGCCCGCCATGGGAAGAACCATGAAATAGAGGCCCCATCCTAATGTCCTGCAGCCAAGAGCTTCAAAGGGATCAGCCCCAACACACGAAAGCCGGGCTGTCCTTACCGCCCCCTCAGCACTGCCCCTCTTGCCCTGGCAGAAAGTAAGGGTGCTTTTTCAGGGAAGGTCTTACAGGGGGGTGATCCCAGCTTTCCATATTAGCACCTCCTTTCTCACAAAGGGGCACACGGATAGGGCACATCCTGGATTTGGCTTGGAGTTGCATAACCCTCCTTGTTAAATTCAGGATTAACAGGTTATATTTTCATTTGTGAGATTCTTATCTGCGCTGAGAAAGGTTTCCAATTTCACCAGCACTAATCAGGACGCCACAATGGATTTCCGGTCTCAGAAATGAGGCTCAAGAGCCTTTGTAGCTTGTGGAGCCGGTTTTAATTCAAATCTACCTGTCAGAGCTATTGTAGGCTGCATGTTGAACAGATTAAAAAAAAAAAAGTCACTTATATGCTTCTATACCTTACTTCTAAATCCATTTCATACAACACAAATCCCTCTGACCACCAAAGCAGCTGGTAGCTGCTCCACCTTTCCAGGAGCGATACCCTCCATCTCTTCAGCGGCCACGAGCAAAGAGCCCCATCGCAGGTCTATGCAGTAAAAGAAATGTGCCAAAAACCTGCACCAGTGCCCACCTCAAGTTTTGATTTATAATGTTATAGATATCATAAAAAATAAGCATCAAGTATGTCTCATACCAACAGATTAGCGTACCATGACGGCACACGCTCCCAAGCAACATGGGGCTGTATACACTGCAGTCCTCTGTCGCTTCGCTGGGGCATTTCACATTGTAATGCTACCACCAAGACACGACACCCCAGCAGAGGAGAGGTAGTTGGCCTAAGAGGACAGTCAAGAACGAAACTGCTGATGCCATAATTATAACTGGGAGGCCAAACGTACTCCAGAGAGAGAATATCGTTGTGGACAGAGAGGGGAAAGGTCCATTGACAACTGGCTTTACCAGATGAGTAAATTAGACTTGGGTTACAGCCTTCCTGTTCTCCCTCTGCCTCCGCCCCCGAGGACCGTATGAGTCAGTGGATCTGGAGGAAAAATACACACTAAATTCTACAAGTGCAGGAATTAAAGAGACATCTACAAAGCTTGCCTCTGGCACTTGATACCAGCTGCAAAACTGGGTTAGCTTGACATTGCTGCTGGAGGTGAACAGACGCAGAAAGGCTGGCTGAGCCACCGACGACCAAAGCCCCGCTCTGGGAAGCAGGTGAGCTGCTGGCAGTCCCATCGCTAGGGCGGTGAGGCAGAGTTTTAAATCCAGGGGCGACAGCAATTAAGAAAACAAACCATTTCTTGCACAAACAAGTGGTTCAGACTGTTTTGGATTACAAGATACAAGCAAGTCTGTGAGTCCTGACTGAACCAGCTTCTGGGTGCTGGATATCCCAAGGAGATCTCCAAGGTTCAGAAAAGTGTTTTTGTTAACAGCCAGGTCAAGAACATTTTGGTGTTGATGATCTTTTACAGGTAAAAACAACACCAGATCAAACCAAATGAGCATTCGCACTGCCAGGCTGGGACATCTGCGTAAATGGGTATCACAGTTCCAAGGAGGAAAACCTCAAATGTCCCGTAACTACTGCTCCGTGGAGAACCCCCAGTGGCAGCCCGGGCTCAAAGGCCAAGTTTGCCCGTTCGGCACGAGCAGAGCGCAGTAAGGGATGCCGCGAGCCGGAGATGACCAGCAGCCAGCTGTACCACTCCACCGCCACTCCAGAGGAGATGCCGTCTGAGATGTCCGCCTGCCTCTGCTCCCTCATCACCTGTCCCTCACCACGAGCAGGCCCGTTTTCTGTGCTGAGCACAAGGATTTGCGTTGGGACATCTCCTGGTGTCCCATGGGCTGGGGCTGGCCCAGGTGCTGGGCTCCGGCCGCCTGACAGCGCTGGAGGAGCACAGATCTGGCCGGGACGGGGTCTGCTCGCCTCCTCCTGCTGTCACGGTGATAGCGAGCACCCCGCGGGCAAATGCCAGCCAGCTGGCCCAAGCACCAGAGGGACCACGGAGCGGCCCTCACCCATGCAGGGACACTGACACCAGGAGGCCGGGACAGCCGAGGCACAAGGAGAGCGGGCAGCCTGCGGCACCATTCACTTCCCACCCCCAAAATCACAGCCGTACCCTCATGACACCTGAGCGCGCAGAGCTGTGCAGAAACCCCGCAGCGCCAGGAGGCTCTTGCCTCCCCTCCCCACAGCCCGTGAGGCCTGACTCGAACTGCAACAGAGAAAAGAGCATTTGGAAACACACGTCCTAACCAGCCCGGAAGAAAAAGGCAACCGATCACTTGGTTAAGCTGAGGATTCTTTTTTCTTAATTCTTTCCTTTCTCCCCTCATTCGCTGCTGGTCTTTAGGGAAGCGCGTAAAGGCGAGAAAGCTCTGGTCCTTCTCCCCGGCTTGGTGAGCTTTCCCGTGGCGCGAGCTGCGGCTGCCGCAGGTCAGGGGGCGGCGGGAAAGGAGGCAGGGCAGGGCGAGGGGAGAAAGCAGCAGCCACAGCCCGCCCGGGGCTGCCTCTGCGCCGGGGCTGCCTCCCTGCCGGGGCTGCCTCCGCACCCGGCCCCGGCCGTCTGCCGCTGCCCGGCACGCGGGGACAGGGCTCCCCACCCGCCCGCTTCGCCTTGCAAGCCCAAGGCACCCATCCCAGCCACGGCTTCCAAAGGAAGGAGATCTTGGCTGGCGGCGTCTCTCCTTTTTTTTCTAAGAAAAACAGGCAGTGAATGCCACGGCGGCAGCTCTATAACCCCCTCCTGCCCTTCCGCAGCGAAGAGCCCACACGGAGCCGGAGCGAGGGAAGGGCCCTGCCGGCTCCCCCGTGCAGCTCTTGTCTGGCAGCACAAGGAATCAATTAGTGTCTGATCATTACTGCGGTAACTGTATCTTTCACAAGCAAGATTTTATAGAGAGATAGAATAAGATGTTTTCTGCTCATTTCCTTCCTGTCATTCCAATCACGAACTACCGTTAAAGATACGACTCGCTTAGAGGCTGCAGTGGCGGCAGGCCCGGGCTCCCTGCCCCGCAGGGTTGCTTGCTGCGCACCGCGGCCGGCAGCTCGCCCAGGGCACGTACAGCAGGTCAAAGCACTCCCGTGCTCCTCATACAAGGGACTGCTTTAACTCCGTATTTTTGCCAACTGTTTCGGTTTATAATCCACGGCATAGAGGACTCCTTCTAGCATGTCTAAGGTGATGCTTGTTCTGGTATTTCTTCAGAAGTTGGCAAGACTGTTTTATTTGGAAAATGTTAGTGTAACAGTAAAAGCATGTTCGGGACCAGTCAGAAGAAGAAAATAGCCTCTGTTAAGAGAACAGAGCACAACTCGACTTCACTTTCGGTTAAGCTGGACAATAATCTAGGCAGCAGTTAGGTAACACCTCTCTAGTTTAATCAAGAGAGAAACAGGCAAGAACGGGTAATCTAATGATATTTCTTTACAGCACTCCCAGACAGCATTGCAGCTTAGGAAAAGCCTCCGTACCACACTCGTTACCACGAGAGAGAGCAAAGTTTTAGCCTATGTCATATTAAAATAATTCTTTGTAGAGTATGAAATTTGAAGACACCTATGTAAGCTGAAGCAAAGCAGTTTTCCATGCTGTGGCACCCTAGAATGGAGAAGCATGCTCAAGTCCCAAGTCCCTTTCTGGTCTTACTCTAGGCAGCAACTCTGATAAAGGCCACAATTCATTTTAAAATTAAAATTATGGACATATGTATGCCGCCTCCATAGGAAAACGCTCAGACCCTGAGCTGAGCATGAAAGGGATTTCTCTGTTTCCCTCCTCACTGCCAGTAATTTTTCATAATAAAAAAGATCTTATTAACTTGTCAATTTTTAATTAAAAAGAAAAAAAAATCAATATCGAAAAATGTTGGGGGGGTTCACACAAAGTCCCTAACTATGGGAAAACACTGACCTAGCTAGTAAAACTTTTTCCAGCTAAAGAAAGATTTACTCACATTTCAGGGCATCACCAGTCTACGGTGATGTTATCAGTATTTCTCTGTTCTTGCTGACCTTAAGTACTCATAAACCATTAAATACATAATATTTTCTGATAATAGAATGCCATTCACATTTCAGTAACAGTAATTCACTTTAATGAGATAAGAACCTACACATCAAATGAATCTATCTCTGTTTGAGAAATATTTAGCACACTTTTGGGAACTGTATAATCACAAATAATCAAGGGTCCAATGCCATATTCCTGGAGAACTCATAACTCCCAGTTACACTGATAGGAATTTGAGATGTGCAAGGATTGCAAAAGCAGATGCTAATCTGCAGAGAACAACATAGGTATGGAGAGACTGCATTTTTGCTTTAAGCAAACAAGAACCAACAAGACCTTTAATGACAGAAAACAGCACAAGTTTCCAACTGCACATATAAAAAGGCATTAAAAACAACCGTATTCCTTAACTGAGTCATTATATTGTAAATAACGCTTTTACAAGAAACTTGACATTGTTTACGAATTTCCCCCATTCGTATTTTTTAATTCTTTCCATCCAACTCGCGACACGTGTATGAACCTCGGTGCAGAGAGCAGCAAGAGACGGAAACCTGCTGCTTCAACTCAAAAACATACAATCATCATTATTCACTTTGGGCACCTTCAGCTAATAGGTTCTGCACTTTTTCTGCAGTCAAATAACTAATGAACCCAAAACCTGGGCTCCCAGTTCGAAGGACTGGTGGGCTGCTCTGCCTGCCACGGCTCCCGTGCCCTGGGGATGCTCTGGCTGCCTGCCCGGCTCGCGGCACCGCCAACGCTCCTCCACGCCGGCCCCGGCCCGGGGCTCGCCACCACCCCAGCGCCCGGCCAAGGACGAAGGACGGGGCAGGAACAGCCTAATTCCAGCTCTAAATGAGCTCAGCAGGGAATCTGAGCAGCCAAGTCAATTGCCAGAATCTGCACTTTTCAACCTCGTTCTGCTCCTTTGATCAGGATGAATTTTGAGCTGCAGCGATTAATGGACTAACAGAGGAAGTCACAGGACATCTCTTGGGAGTAGAGGGAAAAAGAAAAAAGTATCTTGTCCTTGTTTTGCATCTATTCTGCTAAACGGTGCATTTCCATAGAGAAAACTAAAATACTACTGCAGAAAATGTGCTGATTTAGCTGAAAAAGGAGCAGAAAAACAGAGACGTATGAAATTAAAAAAATAATGGACGTGAGACCATCCATTCATTGTTTAAGCACACCCTTTGAAGCAATGGTAAAAGAAAACAGACTATCCAAATACGAGTGCCTTGTAAACTACACTTCAATCCAGTAGAGTAACAATGTATACTTAATAACGCCAGAGAGTAAAGGAAATATTAACACATTTATTATGCAAAGAGAAGCTCCCAAAAAGCCTGCAGTCTTTAAGTACTGAGAGAAATTGATCTGTTTATGGCGGGGACACGACTCTTAGCCCAGGATTGTATGTCCTGATCTTTCTGGAAGGGGAAGAAATGCATTAACATTAGCAGGCTGCAGCTGCAAAAGAAAAAGTTCAGAAAAAAAGACTTTGTTCAGAAATTTTTTTTGCTCATTTGCTTTTGTCATTGCTGTGCCCCAGAGAGGAGGCGGCAGCTTTTCTCCTTGCAATGGGCAAATTTTGCTTCTGCTATTCACGACTGTAAAAAACAAACCCCAGAGGACTGCAAATAATCAGTAGGTGATTAAAATAAAACTTGCTCAAAGCTTGGATTATTTACAAAATGCTGGTACTAACACCCAGAAAAAAACAGAAAAGCCAAAAATCATTGAAATGTAAACTAGAACTAAGACACAAACAGTGCATGAAAGCTTCCAACTCTTCCTTTTTTCTTTTTCTTCTTCTTCTTTTTTTTTTTTTTTTTTTTTTTTTCTTTCTGTCGTGGAACTAATATGCCATTGCCAGCGATTACTCTGCCCTTTGCTGCCTCGTTTTCCTCCACCTCTGGTCTTTCTTGAGCATACAAAGACATACATATGTGATTCACTTTGCTCTGACAAATAATCCCTCAGCAGTCCTGGAATGACCTCCCGCTGTGTAAATTTAGGTGTGTTTGAATCTTTACAAGATCAAGCCTTTAATGAAATGTCTTAGAATATCTTCATACTATTTTGCCCACATCGCAGGGTTTCCCCTCCTTACTTGTGTCTCTTTGCAATGCCATAATGGGGAAAAAAATAGCTCATCACAGCTTGTCCGTAACCTGCATTCAAATCTGCATCTGTCTGACACTGATTTAAGGTATCTCATTTTCATTACTGGCTCTTACTAGTCTGAGAAATGTTAAACCATTATGCTGGTCATATGGAGAATATTATTTATGCTAAAGTAATGTATTTCATATCTTCTTCTTTTAAAATGCCCATATACACAGGGTTAAATTGTAAAATAGGATTACTTTTTGTTGACAGTCAGAAGAGATTTTAAGAATTACATCCTGATATGATAATATTTCTCCTTAAATATGGTATGAAAAATTTAACCTAAGAAAGTACATGTAATAGAGTGATTAGCCTTCAAAGCCCTGGGAAGAGCTGCTCCGTTCCGACTGCGAGTTTCTATCAATTATTAGCGTCGGCTGCTTGAAATAGTCCAAAGTGCTTGAAACAGAAATATCGCAAAGCCAAACACAGCAGACTGATACGCTTCCTAAATGGACAGAGTTTCTGAGGCCGGCGCATAATAGTGTTTGGCTTTCAAACCTTAATGTTAACAGCTTTGATGGGACTGCTTCTAATTTGTATTTAAGACCCATTACCTCTTCCTCTAAGCAATCTTCGTGAAAAATCATTTGTTCTAGGGGGATATTTGCCATACAGAGCAGAGCTGTAATGGCCGTTAATTCACACCATTTTGCTCGCTCCTGTATTAATCAGCAAACTGTGAATCATCCCAGTGTTTCCAGGCTCACAGATGTACGAGAGCAGCAGCGGGGCCAGTTCAGTTTCTCTCCCCATTCAGACGCGGAGACAATATCAGTTCCTGTTTACAGCCACTTCTTTGTTTTCCCCCACCCACACACTGAAATTTCTCCAAAATGCCCAGAGAAAAAGAGACTGAGTTCATTTTACCAGGAAAGTTATTTCTAGGTATTGCATCTGAGACAAAACATGTTTGTACTTTTATTTGGTGCGCTGCATTCGCGGCGGGAGGCAGAGAGGAGCAAGGAGCGGACCCAGGAGGACAAAGTGGGCAGCTCCCGGCCCCCCACCCCACCGAGCTGCCGGCCGCCGCCAGCCACAGGATTTAGCAGCAGCTCAGGGCCTTCTTTATTTATTTGTTTGCTTTTTAGCCTATTTGTTAAATTAGTCTTTGGTTCTATAAGCGTTTCTGCCTTGCAAAATATAGATGCAATTTGAGACTGCTACAAGACAACACTAGGAGGAAACAGCCCCAAAATTCCAGGGCACAAATCATGCTGCCAAAAATATCACGGCAAAAATATTAAAATTAATTATTAATTCGGGCATCACACTTGAGACAGCAAGAAGGGCACAGCTCTAAGGAGGTGAGCGTGTGTTTCCTGAAAGCCAGGCTGCTTTTAGCTCAAAATGAGCTCCCAAAACCGCCATTACAAAGAAAAATCCAGAAAACACACAGACAACAAACAAGCACATCTTCCACAAACGTGGCAAAAACTGGAATTAAGACGTCCTGATATTAATGGGAATTCACAGCACAGATGAAACAAAAGTAGGGTCACGGAAACCATTTCCTCATTGCTATTCATCAGCATGCCGCACTACGAACGCACCTTTTCAATACAAGAATTATGGGTGCTCTGACTTGCAAGGGAGGATGCGAGTAGTCTGCCTTACCCATCGCCAACCACTATTCATGGGGGTTTTCAGAATGATGCAAGAAGGCTGGCACGCTCCGGAGCTTCACTATGATGCCCACTAGTCACAGTGAGAAGGCCCCATGTCTTTTCCCTTTAGACTGTAATTTCCAGGACATTTAAAACTTCATTGCATTTAATGGCACAGTCAAGAAAAAATATACATTTGAAACATTTTGCTCAACTGCTTACATAGTAAAGATTTCTGTGTATCGATTTTTTTTTTTGTGGCGATAAAGCAAAACGGGTTACTTGAAAAAAAACAAAGCAAGAAAATCTGTAGTTGGGGCTGGATTCAGCCAATATGTAGCTCAAGAGCAACTTGTGAATATTGCTACCAGTCTGAGTAAGAAGCCAGGGGAAAGGGGCCACTTCGGTGGCCAGGATCCGAATCTACGCGCACGGCTGGGACAAGTCGGTGTCAGAATGTGGTTTCACATCAAATTAATCAGACACTTTTTAGCATGATCATATCACTTTCCCTCAGCATCGGAGAGGCGAGGGCCTCCCTACCCCCCACTGCAGAACAAAAGGAAACAACTGTCTGTTGCTTAAAGCAACACAGAAAGACTGACTTAAAACCACAAATGCAATTTTTTTTAGCATTCATGCAGAGCCTCTGTGCGATGGCACACTCTCCGCCGCGGCACCGCGAGGACCGGGAATATCGGCAACACCACAAAGGACAGTCCGCGTGCCGGGTGCGGGGAAACTCACTAAAAGCAGCCTGTCAGCTGGAATTCAGTGACCGGTTTCTGAATTTGGGTGGGATAACTCACTCGCTTTTCCATCTGAAGGCGCATGGCACACAAGTGCTACTTCCTCTTTTCTCTCTCCACCAAAAACATGGATACT
This sequence comes from Dromaius novaehollandiae, assembly GCF_036370855.1. NCBI lineage: Eukaryota > Metazoa > Chordata > Aves > Casuariiformes > Dromaiidae > Dromaius > Dromaius novaehollandiae. The sequence continues at coordinate 11,254,975 of NC_088108.1, forward strand.
ACCACGTCAGCCCATACACATCGCTTTCTTGTCATGCAGGCAATGAAGTGAAATCGTTTCTAGCCTGCTCCCCAGCACCCCTCACTGGTATTTACAGTGCTACCGGAGTCTCGTTTTCTCTCCAAGTGGATTTTAACTTCTGCAGCATGAGATTCCCACAGAGCCGCCCAGGTCGGAAGCACTGGGCTGCTGACAGAGCTTCTTCCCTTCTGTTAAAAAGACAGCAACTCGGAGGGGAAAGTGTGTGCCGGACGGAGGAAAGCCCTTTGCCTTTGACGTGGCATACACAGCAATTTTCAGAAGCGCAAGGGTGGGCTCTGTATACTGCGCTTGGAAAGATTTTGTCCGACTACAACCTTTTTCTCTGCAGATTACTACCCCGACGTTGATGCGCTACATGAAGTCCAAAACCGTTTCAGCACAACAGATAGCTGAACTGCAAGGAACGATGAGTGCGTTACACAGAGCTGCTAGAAATATTGATGTCTGTAAACGTCCCAAAATACAGGCCACAGAGCTGTGATGGTTAACACACGGCCACAGGGGCTCAGCTGCAACAAGGAAATGCTTTGAAATACCTGCAATCTGATGAAGAAGTGGACATACACAACTTAAAAAGCTAACAGGAAACAACAATAGAATAAGCAAATCAGATATGAACTAGATTTAATATCTTGACTGCACTTCTGAAAATACCGCATCTCTGTTGGCATGTTGAGGCCAAACGCCCCATCTCTTCACACAAGCTCACTCCTTACTTTCCCAAACTCATCCTACCTGATTTATTTGCAGGGAGGGAGGCAGAAGGGGGAAGATGGCAGTCCCACAGTTTCATTTGGGCTCCTTCGAGCCTCTCTTAAAAGAAGGGAGGGGAGACTTCTGGTCTGAAAAAATATCAGCCCAGTTGCAATTGCACAAATAAATATAAATGCAGAAATGACCATTCAAGAAGATGTTTTTACATCTGTGGAGAGGTCAAACTCCAGGCTCAGCCTTCTTGCTCTCTGTAATCCAGATTCATCACCAGCTTCCTTTATTCGCCCATTCAAAGGCACTTAATTAGCTGAAGGGCTTGTTGCTTTGCCTTCAAAAGCTCTCCACTCCCTCAAAGGCTTTGCCTGGCTATTGTACTACCATTGCCCTTTGAAATCAAATCTGTTTTTTTTCTCCGCAGCATTGGTAGAAGAAGAAAAAGTAATATTTAAAAAAAATAAGAAAGAGAGACAGAGGGGAAGGGGGGGGGGAGAGAGAGAGAAAGAAAGAGAAAAAGAAAGAAAGAGAGGAAGAAAGAAAAAGAAAGAAAAAAAGAGGGAAAAACCAAGCGGAACTTCTTTCAAAGTGGCTTTAAAGATAAGTTTGACACTTAAAGGAAAAGGAGGGGACAGGATAGAAACCACAGATGAAATCTGGCCAGCACTTTTGGTCTTATTAATACATGATACCGTAGTTGTTTTACATGTTAGGAAGATTCCTTGTGACATCTCGGAAATCCCAGATAAGACATCATTTTTGCCCCTGTTGTTACGGCAAGATTGCATGTAGGCAGATGCAGCAGGCTCAGTTCTCTGCTAGCCAATCTACACCAGCGCTCGTAAATGTAAAATGCTGCTGAATCGCAACACCCTCCCCAGCACTCACTGTGTGCAGACTTTCCACAGGCAGAAATGACTTTACCGAGCACAAGACACCAAGGAATCAGCCCATGGTATTAGCATTTCTATGTTTATATTAAAAAAGCTATATTTTGTATTGCATTATATTTATTTAACCTTTAACATCAAAGCTCTGGGTCAGTTTGCTCTCTGTAACAGTGCATTTCATCTTCAGTTTTGTTTCTATATTTGGAGAGCTCATGCTCAGAAGCAAGATTTTTAGTTTAATTTTTTTTTCCTCGTATATTTAATCTAGCTCAGGGGTTTTGCTGTTTCTCTGCAACCTATAATTTATCCTGCCAACTCAGATACTGTATTTCTGCTTTTACCACAGTTAAAGAAACACTGTCAAGTCCTTTTCTAGGATTTTTTTCGTCTTCAGCATGCTCTTCACTATCTCAAATGCAGTCCACATGTAGCAAAATATAGCTATTAGTACTGCAAATTATATCATTTTTCTCTCTGTTTCTGCTCCTATCTTTTTTCCTCTCCCATCATTTTTGGCACTGGAGCTGACGCAAATATACCCTTCCCTGGCAATCCCGAGCAACTATCTGGATGTCGGCAGGAATGCGGAGAGCTCTAAGAATAGCACGTTTGGCTGCTGCAGAGCAACTGGAGCTCAGACATGCCTTGTGCCACGCCCAAACAAAGGCTATTTATTATTTATACCCCCCCCCCCAACACAAGCTGTTAAGTTGTGTTTGGTTTTTAAACATTTTCCACGAATACCAGCGGGCACTGCTGCCCTCCTCGCCAAGGCTCTAAAAGCTTAACTCAGACGAACTTGGGTTGGAGAACCAGGAGCCAGCCCCCAAACAGCTTCTTTTACATCAACCCGAATTCAACTACAAAGATCACAGGCTCATTTTTCCACCTTCGAGGGAACGCTACTTTCCATCTGCAAAGACCCGCTTCTCGTGTTGTACCAGCGGGAAGAAAAGAGCAGCTCTTCCAAGTGCAATGATGCTGTACCAGTATAGCTGAAGGGAGAACTGGGCCCAATATTTCTGCCATGCCAGAATAGAAGATCTGCAAGTACAAACGGTATTTAGACATGATAGTCAGGGAGATGCCCAACTACTCAACCTGCCTGGGCAAATGCAGCTTTTCATGCATCCAGAAACTGCCAATAGCAAGTCAAGTGGCTAAGCGCTAAGCCCAGTAAACACTGTCGGATGGTTTTGGAGACAGTCTTTGACTCTCTGGCATTTAATACCATCTTTATATTCTGGATTTATGAGTCCAGACCTTTGAGTGTAATTTCACTTGGCAAGCATCAGTACTACATGAGTAAAATGAAAACCTGAACATATCCACAAGAGCAATGTTAGCACCACCAGGCTTTACAATATCACACAATGCAAACTGTCCGTGCCTAAATCAATATCTGTCAATGCTCAACAATAAAGACACAGTGCTTCAGATGTGAAAAGATTAGACGTTATCAAATTTACCAATTGTCCAGGCAATATGGGATTTCAGGTGAAGACTGATTAAGCTTAAGAGATGTATCATTAAGTCCAAAAATCATACAGCTGGGAGGAACTAGCAGTAACCCAGCTTTTGGAATGGAGAGTCTTTGCTTTAATACATGTTAAAACAACAGCAAAAAAGCTCACTCTTCGGGTCTATGTCACAGCCACTGCTCTCTTCCCCATGTTGCTCTGCCTGCTACAAGGATCAAATTTCATGGTTTATTGTTCTCCCTCCAACTGGCCACCATCCACATTCTTCTTCTGCACAAAGCTGTACCTCTTGCTCAAAAGAAGAGAGCACTATGCCTTCTTTTTATAAATTTTAGTCACATTTACAAACACACACACAGAGTATGGAGATGACTTTTAAACACTAAACAACATTCCAGGGAATGCTGTTATTTTTCTTTCAGCATATTTCTGTGATTGAGGTTAAAAATGGGAACTTTCCACCACACAGTATCTAATTTTTAAAGATGCAGAAGCTGTCTCTCCTGTGTTCTGAATTTTTAACTTTTTGCCTTCTAATGAAACAACTGATCCATGTTTGAAGACTGCCGTTCATCACCAGCCTCAGTCCAGAATTGCCACTGAGACTCTAAAAAGCTCAAATTCACCTCTCAGATACATCGCTGGAAATCAGAAACACCATCACTGAAGCCACTTCTTCATAATGGGAGCAAAACTGGCACAAAGCAAGTACAGTCCAAAATTCCAGTATCCATGTTTCAGTGTAAATAAGAAGCTATTGCAGACAAACAGCAGATCTACAGGCTAGATTCAAAGAACCATCATAGTAAGTATCTCAGATGCTAGAATAGAAGCCCAGTAACTAGAATATTTTCTCCATGTCATATTCTTTTATTTCAGCACTCAGGGTCCATTTCTTCTTAAGAGATTTGCAATAAAATTATCAAAACCTAACAAAATGTTCTGCTCCTGAATATCCACCATCTTTCCTAGGCAGCTTAGCAGACTGTAAAACTGAAGCACTGTCATTTGGCATATAATTAATGTAATAAGTCTTACCTTGTAAAATCAGGGAGGCATCGTGTGCTTACCTAACTAGTCTAAAAACGTAAACTGCTCATCACCTGTAATCATTGTCTTAACTGTCCTTGATCTTTACTGATAGCCCCCAACTTATAATAATTCTCTGACGGTAAGAATCAGCTAAAAATGCAGCCCAGACAGTGCATTTGGAAAGCTGCTTGAAGAGGGGCTATTTTGGCCAATTAAAGAGACTCACTGCAGGAGTTTTTCTTCTGGTTCTTCTTCGCTAATCAGTGACGTAGGGGTTCAGAGGTGTAAGACAAAAATGCAAAGCAGGGAAAAGTAGGGCACAGGAAACCTCAGGAATCCACCAGGGACACAGCAACTCCACACACCCAGCGGGAGAGCCAGAGAAAAAATATATGCTCAAAGGTTATGGACATACGATCAAAAGCGATCACGTTACTGCAGTTTAACAATTCACCAGCCATCATCTGAGATGCAGTAAAACCCCGTGAATGTATTTTTCACCCGCACTGCCTGCGGAGCAGCACAGCTCATGGGCAGGCATTCACCAAGCTGCAGCAGCTCGCTCACTCCTGGTCGTACATCCATACTCTTAGATCCCAAGGCAGTGAAACCCTCTACTTTGGGTTTAACCGGGGTCCTACTGAACACAAGCAAGGTCCTCACATATTTAAAGTAACCCACTTGCTCCAGGCCTTTGTAGAATTAGGGGCCTTACACTGATAACTCTTTGAAATGAACACTACATGCAGTATTGCTACGTTATATACTTGGATAGGCAAACTGAGCGAGCTCCTGGCCCTTCCAGCGGCCGCTTTCAAGCAGCTGTATAAAGCAAGGGAGTACTGAGCGTGCACAATCTGGAAAACTGAGTCGATCCCAAAATGGCACGGTGGAAATGCACCTCATTAATTTACCACTAAGGAGCTGACATTTAGTAACCATCCCCTTCTTTCTCATTGCTATCATCGGAAAAGGCTACACTGAGTCACCCACATGGAAGAAATCCACCTCTGTAAGAAGGGATGATTTAGCAATGAAGAAGAGCAATGAAAGCCAGGCTCTGGACCGTGTCCCCCAGCTCAGCCCAGCTCTGGAGCAGCTCCCAGCAGAGCCTCAGAGCTCAGCCTCTTCTGTTGGGCAAGAAGTGTTTCCATCCTTTGCCAGTATTTTTGCGTTTACCATCTCCACTGGTATCGCAGATCGACAGAGGGTGGGGAATAGCCCTCATCCTATGCAGGGCATTGCTCCTGGCAAACGCTGGTAACAGGTATTTCAAGTCTGCCTCTTTGCTATTCAGGAGCTGTACTGTTTGACCTGCTGTCCATGACGAGTCATATTTTAACTTCACTTCTCACCCACCTGGTCTTTTCTAGCCTCAGAAGCATAACACAGACAAATCTGGTCAAGGGCATTATGAAAAAGAAATTCTCTTTTAATGGCCACAGAAAAGATAACGTGAAACCTATTATAGGAACATCTCCACTGTTTACAATATAAGCTAAATAAGAACAACACCTATACACTTAAAAAATGATTTATTCAGTGGTATGAAATGTACTCTGCCTAATGTGCTTTGCTTTTTGCCCAGCAGCATGAAGTTCTCCACTGCTAGAGGACAGAACATCCATGATGGAATTACAGTACATTTCAACTGAGGAAATACATAAAATAACTTCTGAGAACTCCAGGATGTTCTTACTGTCTTGTCCCTGTATACGCTGTGCTGACCCCATAAGTTTAGTGATGTTACGTTTGAAATGCAACAGAAAGTAAAAATAAGAAAATGAATAACTCAGTGTTTTCACATAACCCCTGTAAGATACAAGAAGTGTTCTCACCTGTCTGTTTTGAGATGGCAGTGCAGCGGGCTGCATGTGTCTCTGCATCCGATGTGGCTGCATCAGTTGTCGAAATTGCTGCTGGAGGAACTGGCTGTTGTTAGTCTGCTGGGACTGCTGCGTGGCTGGAGATTGCTGCTGTTGCTGGAGATAGTGAATGAGAGACTGCTGCCCTTGTCCTGCTGTCATGGGCGACATCTTTTGAGTAGCTGACTCTGAGGCAAAGTGAGACAGTGGTTTGGTGTTATTGAAAGAAAACTGGTCTTGGCTAACAGGGCTCTCATTCACCAGACCTGGCTGTAAGCTACTAGACGGCTGTTGCATAATTATGTTCATATTTTTGGACTGGTTTGGAGTCATTGATTTAAAAAGCGAGCTCTGCATACTTGTGGGGTTGCTGGTGGGAGTGATGTTAGAGATTAATGTACCTTGAGGACTGAAGGGCTGCTGGTGCAGAGCTGGGCTTGACAGCTTTTCTGGCCTGTAAGGCGGAGAAGGTCCAGTGTTTGTAGAGGCCATGCTGGCAACCAGGTTGTTCTGTGGACTTTTGATATTGTTGGCTGGGATGCTGGCGGACGTCAGGGTGGGCAGCATGGCGCTCTGAGGGCTGAAAGGCTGCTGGTTCAGAGCCGGGCTGGAAAGCTTCTCCGACCCGTAGGGAGGAGAGGGCCCACTGGACGGGGTGCTGCTGGGAGCCATGCTTGAGAGCAGAGTGTTTTGAGGACTCTGAATATTGTTTCCTGGTAAATTATTAGAGGGCATGCCAGACACCATAACATTCTGGGGGCTGAACGGTTGATGGTGTGGGGATGATCCTGCCCTGTAAGGGGGAGAGAGACCAGGAGGAGACATAGTTGGCCAGCTGGGAGCCTGAACTTGTTGCTTGGTAGTAGATACCTGCTTGCTAGCTGCGAGCTGCTTTAGCTGCTGCGCGTGCCAGTTGGAGCCAGGCATGCTGGGTAAGGGAACCGGAAGCATAGGTGGTGGCTGGCTCTTCCCCTGGGCTGCTGTGGAGATGGGCGATGCGGCAGGTTTGTTTGAGGGAGGGACTTGGAAGCTAGCTCCAGCAGACGACGGTCTCATCTGAGGAGATCCTCCGCTGGCTGGATTGCAGCCTGGAGAAAAATCTTTGTTAGCAACGTGGTTCTCCAAATGGGAAGTCTGCGGCGAGGACTTTGGAGTGGTACTCATGCTTGATTGAGAATGACTCAGTCCTAGGGGCTCTTCAGCCTTGCTGCCCAAAATCTTCTCCAGATCCAGGTCGTTGGGGGAAGGATCAGGCATTTTTGTCAGCTCTTCCAATAGATCTTGCAGTTCTTGGTCCACAGTCTGCAAGTTGTTTCCTTTCTCGTCATAGTGGACAATGTTGTTATTCTGTCCTCCTATTGACCCCTTCTGGTTTATTTCTGTGTTGGGTGGAACTGGAAAAGGAGAACCGATGCCGCTGCCGTTCAGGTGACTGCCTTCCAGGAGCACTGAGTGACCTGCTACTCCCAGGGAGGAAGCGCTGTGGCTGGTGGAGAACGGCGAATTCTGCATATCCGGACACGCCACATTGGGATTGGTACCTTGGCCCATGGAAAGGGTTACGTCGTCAAGACAGAGTCTTTTGCTGTCATTGGGGAAAATGACATCAGGCACACCGCTGGAGGCAGGAGAGCTATCATCTTCCAGTTTTCTTTTAATGGATCCCTGTAACTGGAAAAAATAAAAAAAGGAAGAAGAAAGGCTCTGTTATTGACCTTATTCTAACATGCTCTGAAGCTCCATACTTTAACACTGAGACGGAGATACCGAAAATTAAATCACACAATTAAAAAACCAATCATGTGAGACAAATTCAATCAGGATTTAAGTGGGTGCAACTTCACTGAAATCAGAAGAGTTATAGTCACACAAAGGCTAAATCTGACATGTTGGTCTTAAAACAGATGTTAAAGCTATAAAATATTGTCTGTAATGTGAACTGTAATAGAAGTTTTTTAAATAGTTTCTGGTACCATTTCAATTACGACATTATACTCCCTGCATAACAAACATGCCAACATTTTTATGGTAACATTTTTTAGGTCTAAACAATGGCACATCTGAACGAAATCACAGATTGAATTTAGTGACCTTCTGCCAGTGATTCAGATTAAATTCAGACCTGAGAAAACTAAATTGTTTTACATTCCTTATAGGCAGTGCATCTGAAATAACTCGCATACTTTCTAAACAAACCAAATAAAAAAAAATCTCAACTATCTAAGCAGATTTTCAACTTTCAAGCTTCCTAATCACAGATATTTTAGATTTTACAAAACAGTAAATGACAGCAAAAACCTTAAATTTACATAAAAACAATTTTTAAAAAATTCATGGCAGTATGGGCTTTGTTCTGTTGAGGAATTGCAATTCATTCATAAAAACTGAAATGTTAACGTTAAGATCATGTTCATCAAGAAATGGTAGACTTGTAAATCTTGGGAAAAAACCTTCCTTATACAATGTATGTAAAGAGAGTGAAACTGAAAACAATGTCTCTAACATTAATTCACTGCGGTACGGCAATCTCTTCTAAACATAATTATCTGTGGCTTTCATTCTTAACATCCATGACCTGTATGTCATAGGATTAATCAGACATTAACATTGCTGCTACAAGTTAAGAGAATTAGAATTATGTTCTTGTTTATCAATAGAGGGAGGCAGCATTTAGGAAAGTATCTAATCAGCAATGGGAAAACCATGGAAGGTCACTATTGCTCTTAGAGTAAAGCCTCTCCCAGCCCTAGCCTACAATTAAAAGTGCCACTAGTCATCTAGGGCCGTGAAAAAGATTCACATCCAACAGCAGTTCCTACCCTCAGAAGGACCCCTCTGCCTAATCCCAGTGTAGCCCTGTCAACCCTGCGGCTGTGGGGGGGGGCTCAGTAACTTCTAAATTTTACACTAAATATTAAACACATCTCAGTTGTGCCAAAGAGTCATCGCTGTCAATGGCCAGCAGCTTCTGTGCTCCCACACAACACGTACAACCACCGTAACTGGACGCTCATCACAGGGCGCCTGGAAGCTGCGGAGCACAAGGCAGGCACGTGTTGAGCGGACCGTATTAGTGTCCAGTTTACAGAGATATTTGGAGGACAGTGAGAGGACACGAGTTAATTCTATCTGATGATGAGAGTGCTGGTGGATGGAAAAGCAGGTCTGCACACTACAGTGAGCTTCTGCATCAGGTTTTGGAAGGAATTCATCTAGCCTCCATCAACAGACACAGAAGTTTTGAATAGTATGGATGGCAAAGAGACCTTTTTACATGGATATTTTCCATGCCTCCTCTAAGTGGCATGACCCTTACCAGAGAAATCAGTGCTTCTGTGACCTCTCAGTTGCATTGCTTTAACATGGGTTGCGCTTGAAAACCACTTGCAAGTTACAGCTGGCGCAGAACGGGGACACTGGCTTTCAGCGTAACGCTCACTGGTTACCGACAGCTCAGCTGCCTGCTCTTGCCTCCCCTCCTTGGTCAGCGGTGCTACGCGTGGTTTGAATCTTTGCTCTGCGAGAGACTGCCTTTGCACCACAGCCAGAGACAGCTAAGGCATCAGTGATTTGATTATTCCTCTGCATTGATGGGGACAAAATTTGCTTAGCTTTAGGAAATGGAACAAGGCCTAAGCCTTTTCCCAAATGTTGGTCTAATAATGGATGAATTTATTTTCCTTCATTTTCTTTGATAAAACTAAGGCAGAGTTGCATGTTTCAACAGATGTTGCGCTGTGTAGGTTGAAACATGTTGGTAGGGCACAACTACTTACATTTAAACCCAGACATGTATTGAGAATCCTTACAGGAGCTTCACATGTCCAAAATAAACACAGGCTGTTCCCAGGTTGCACCCTGGGAAACTTCAGGCAGGAACCGGTGGGGGATCTCCCACACTTGGCCAGCTGACATGCTGGCATGCATGTCCTTGCCAGGGCTTCCTTTGCCATAGGACATTCCTATGCTCTGAGTTACTGGGGAGAAATTCAGGCTTTTTAAACACTCAGAAAAATATTTTCTAACTGTTGAACTGAGGAGTAAATGTGATGGGAAAACAAAACTCCATTACCCCGAGACTACTACTACATATAAACAGATCGAATAAGGCCATAGCTTTTGGAAGGCATGGCTGTTTCGAAACCGGGATGGGATTTTTTTTAAATAGGATGCTGTTGGCTAGCCCTCATGAGAAGCCTGGCTGGAAGAGGTACAGTGAAATTAGCTGGGTTTTACATTCCCTTGGAAAGTAAGACTTCTATTTCTCTCTCGAATATTTGCACATGGGGACCATTAAACTCAGAAGACCAATTTCCCTCAGTGCAGGCAGCTATAACTCGACAAAATTCAACAGCGTTGCATTTGCTTAAGATAGATGGGACTACAGCCCAGTTTTTGAGAGATAAAGATACCATCTTTAAAATGGACTAAACAAATCATAGAAAAATTTTGGCTGGAAGGGGCATCTGGGGATCATTAGCCTTCTGCTCCAAGCACATCACAAATGAAAAAAAAAAAGGAAAAAGAAAAATGATAGTATTTTAGCAAGCACTTAAGTATGAAATACCAACCAAGTACAGAAATCTCTCCTTTGGCTGGGGAGGTAGCTAAAAGGTTTGCTTAAATATTCCACATGCAAACGCACGTGACTGTTCCTCTCATGCAGCACACTGTGCCGTTGCTATCTCTGTTAAGAGCCTGCTACATTTTCCTCCCCAGCTCCCAAAGTCCCCTTCGAATGGTCTCCATTAACATGCCACGGTGGCAGCGTGACAAGTGCAGGGGAGAGAAATGCCGTTTCCGATTACGGAGACTCTGAGCTCAGAGACTCGCAGCAAGGGCGGCAGGAGATCATTGTGGATGTGCTAAGACTTTCAGGACCAGGAGCCTCTGATCTGCTTGTTGCAGATCCTTATCATTCACCTAGCTACTCTCAGACAACTCGAGACCCTCCCCTTAAAGCCTATGTAGCCCTTTCTAGACTCTTCCCTTGCTAAAGCCATTTTTACTGCCTGTTTCCCTCATCGGGCCCTGGACCTCCTAGGAAGGAGCTGACTTACTCCAGCTCTTTCTCCCATTTTCTTGAGACGACTTCTGCTGTTTGACAATATCAACAGAAAAGAGGAGAGCACCAAAATGTGCTCTTCCCTTTCTCCGTTGATTAGTGTACTGGGCAGCTCTTTTCCAAATCAAATACCTGACAAGTGAATATAAACATTTTCATAAACATGTAAACACATGCAATTAAGCTGGCTGAGGATTGCATATGGCTAAGGAGGTGAAAGCTTCATTCATACGTGCAAACAAGGACTAAGCAGACAAGCAACGAATGGGCTCTTGTGACCTTGTCAAAACTGATTAAAATGCATTAGCATGCACATGCTAACTTCTGTTCAGGAATACCTGGGAAACAAAGGCAGGCCCTCCGATTTGGGGAGTGAGGCCTGTGAGGTCTCCATTACCCCAGGTCTGGTTTTAAAAGCGAGACTGACATGATGCCGGCTCTACTACCATCTCAGAATGAAAAGGCTGTGTTTCTGGGAAAGGCCCAAGTTACAAATGAGTAGCACTGCTAGCTCATAATGGTAGTATAACAAGAATAAATAATAACTGTTTACACTGCTCCTTCCAAGGAAGCTATACAGCTGTGGTTGCAAACATCTAATTTGTCACACACTACCTCTTGGTGCAGAAGCAATTCTCTACGTGTGGGCAGAGCTCTCTGCAGGCTTTCTGTTGTGCAAGGAATGAAAGGCAGACGTGGCAAGCTAAACTAGTCCTGCCAGTACCTGCTCCTAGACTGAGCTCTCTAAAATTGCCCACCCAGGGTAACTTTTGGCATCAGGCGCTTTCCAAGCACTGAAGGCAGTGCTGGCCTTCAGCTACTTGCTGTGTCTCAAGGAACGGAGAAAGGAAGGCTGGAAATGGTGAAAACCGAAGCAGAGAGATTAAATTGTTAATAAACACATACTGGGGTGGTTCCACTGGATTTCAGTACAACTGAACGAGCTGCCCTGAGCTGGCTGCCTGCCTTGCTATCGCTCAGCTTCCTTTCTCTCTTTAATATATAAACTGTCCTCCGTTGCCATTCCCGCTCTCCATGTGAGCCAGCCTGCCCCATGGTCCTGCTGCCAGCCCCTGTTAATTCTCCAGCCATCACTCGTTCCTTTGCCTGCACTGTATCTGGAAGGAAAGAGCCACCGCGTCCTGTGCTGGCGAACCCGGGGAGGCCTCGCTTCCCGCAGCCGCGCTGCGGTGGCCATCGCTCGTTCACTCGAAACCAGCCAGATCTGCAGCAACGGCAGGAGACTCCTATTTAGGTCAACATAATGCAGTGACGAGAGAGAGGAAAAACGTTAGGCGAAGTCGTTCTGTGCCTCTTCCTGGCTTCTGCAGCGTGTCAGAGATTCGAGCCTGATTTACAGCAACCACAGGGCGCCGATTATTGATCTCCAGCCACCCCACCCCTCTGGCTGCCACTGAGGGATCCAGCCTACAGCAGCGATTCCCACACCCACGCAGCCCCATCAAGCGAGACGCAGCCTGGTGAGACACTGCCATTTTGAAACGGCGTCCGTAGAGACCACGCCGTGCTCTTCTTCAGCTTCGAGTTCAAAGTAATTGCTGTTCCTCCATAATTGCTGGAGACTCCCTTGATCTAACAGTGTGAAGTATAGCGACCCGTGACTGGGATATCCAGAACGGCAGCCAGAGAACCTGCTTTCACTGCGACACCCTTCTCACTCTTGGGAAACCCTCGGTGCCGGCTTTTTCTGTTTGTCTGGCTAAAAAAAAGAGAGCAATGACCGTAGGAGAAGATGGAGAAGGTGGGGAGAATTTCAGACTTCCTTCCAGATGCCAGGATTTGCCAGCGCACTGGCAGTTTTACACAAAGCTTTCCACAGCAGGTCACTGGTGCCTTAGAAAGCCGGGGACATCAGGTCAGCAACGGGCTGCTAAGATTTAGCATATCTGAATAATCCTGAGAGGAAGCATGCTCAGTTTTTGGTGGATGGGCTGTTGAGCCTAAGAGGAGTAGGACAGCTCTGCTTCAGCACATCAACCTGTGAATTTTAGCATCCCCCTGAGACTCCAGGGCAGACCGGGGCTCCAACCCTCCTTTTTTCAAGATATATTGCAAATTGTTTCTTTCCTCCTACAAAATATAAAATCGGAGTCTAAGGTTTGCTCAACTGAGCTGACCAGAGAATGTATCACTCCCTGTCTCTTTCAAACACGAGATACTGCCAAAACTAGAAGTATGTGTTTGCCAGAGGCAAACTGTTTGCAGCATTCAGCCATCAAGACTTCAGTCTCTTGTGGCTTCAACAAGCTTCAACGAGAGCTATCTGCCCATCAGCCCAAAATGGTTCTATCTGTTCTGACAAAAACAGTCATGTAATGAGAAAATGAACCTGGCAATTTTCCATATAAAACAAGAAAACTTCACAAATTTCTCTCCTGTGCCCTAAATAGACAATTTGAAAGGATTTGTGCTCTGTAGTTACTTATTAATTCACAATCTAGGTAGAATTTAATGACCTACTAATCTTTCAGGAAAATTCAAAGGAAAAAAAACCCCCAAAAGTGACAATTCCACCCTGGGTTTGAAGTCTAGAAAGTGGATCTGATATAACATTACCTTTTTAAATGGCAGCAGTTACTTGGAGCCCTGCTTGAACTATCACATGTGCTGTTTTCAGCAGCAGGCTGGCTTGCACGTGAGCAACAACACCCAAAATGCTGCGGAAAGATCCCATTTAACTCGAGCAGAACCTGTCACTGCATTAAGAATTCAGCATATTTAGCGCATCTGCAGTTTCATTCTTACAGACTGACTGCAATTTGGTAAAAGAAAATCATATAATATGTCTGGATCCAAGAAGAAATGCCTTCTCCTGACCAGTGAGAAGCCAAAGCAGTCCCTGACTACCAGGAACAAAAAAAGTATGTTTTATCATACTCATTTCTCAGAGTGTACAAAGCTACAGGAAGAACTCAGGGGGATGTAAGCAATGAAAACTACCACTCACTTTGTCTGTACTAGATTAAGAGTAAGTTAAAAGCACGTTTCCCATTCCTTTCGGCTGGTAGACCCTTCTGATTTCAAGTGATTTCAGCATGGACCAAGATAAAGTTGCCATTTCATATTGTCAGGAAATGATCACAATACGATCCTAAGCTTTCAGAGATGTGTCTCACTTTGCTTAAACATAACAACCTCCCAATTCCTCAATTAAGGAGTATCAGAGGGAAGTCTTCTTTGGGAACTGTTGGGTATTTGTAGGCTGGAAAGATGGCAGATCCGTTCGTAGTGAGGCGTGGCGGTGGCGAAAGGATTATGAATACGGAAAATTCACAGGGGTGGATTTCCTTCTATTCATTGTGCTCATGGAAATATGCAATTGGAGGGGAGGATGTAGGAAGAGGAACTGGGGATGTAAATAGTCATTTCACCCATGAAAGAACATTGGTTATTAGCTAGCTTCAATGTATTATGTGGATTCTTTTTATTTGGAACTACAGCTTCTTCCCAATTTATAATTTGCAGTGGAAATACAAAATCTGCCATCTTCTAAAACAATCATATATTAACATAGATTGAAAATTACTACTTAAGCTACACACATGTAAAATGACTCCTAAATACAGCTGCTCCATTTGCAGAATTCAGTCTACATCAGCAGACCAAACACTGTTTGACTTGGCGGGAGCATGCTGTGACCCCTTGGCCCATTATTGTCACCACTCATTGCGATCATCTCAGGTTATTCCCTCAGTAAGTCGGCCTGTGTCTCAGAAGGAAACCGAAACTGTGTTAAAAGAGCAAGCAAGAAAATAAAGGTGTGTTTTCCCTTAATAGGGAGTACTGCCACCTTTATTAAGTTGTGATTCTAAAAACACATCAACTAACAGCATATTTCATCTCAGGTGCCTGCATGCATTGCCTGAACCTGTGCAGACAGACCACGTTGAGGGTTCTGACAATGCAAACAAGAGGTTTCACTTGTATATACTGTCACTCCAGAGCTGAGGACCTGTTCTCTTCCTCTATCACATTGCTGCAGTACAAAAAGGTCACTTATTTTACTATTAAATGTATGTGAGCTTTTAAACGATGACTGCTGATCTGTCACTTTCTTGTGTCTAGTTTGTCTTCTTCCCCAAGTAACCGGATGACTTCGGAAGTAATCCTGGCTGAAAATACTCAGAACTGCACGGTTTAGCTGGTAAGCACAAAAATCCAAACATCATGACTAGACAAACCCAGAAGGATGTGATCTTACAATAACCCTAAACCACAGAAAGTAACAGGAAATTCAACCTAGACTAGCAAGAGTGTTACGTTTTATCTTTTGTATAAATTTTAATCACAAATTAAAAGAAATACTATGACTATGGCTTTCTCATACTGATTTGTGTGAATGCAGTTAAGCTCATAATGACAAAAGTATAGCTCAACTACATCCTGCCTTGAACTCAGTCACCTTATGGATTACACAGGGGCAAGCCAGTGAACAAGGTTCTTCTGATTACCTCGTGTAAAATTACAGGCAACATCACCAACGTCAATGTGAAGATGCGAACGTAGAATCAGTTCCAAGGAGAAAAAAAAAAAAACATAGCCAAGAATATACCTATTTCGCCAGCCCACATAAGCCAGCCTCACACAAGAGACAACAATGCTGTAAAGAAAAAAAGAAAGAAAGAAAAAAGAACGAGCAGTTAGCTTTGCTGCTTTTCAGCTCAGAATTACCAACCTCATTTTAAAGGCACCAACAGAGATCTCGCCCTATCAAAACAAATGATCAGAACCTTCCTATCTTGTCTTTCCTTAGTAATTCATCTGCTTTCTGTATTAATGACATTGTTAAAATGGAAATTTTTTCAGGGGAAAAATTGCTGTTGACAAATGGATCTGGAGGAACAGGACCAGTGTATGCTCCTGGGTTGTACTGCTAGCAGAAGATTTCTGTACAGATGCCTCTTAATTAGTCATCTGCAGACTTAGAGCAATCACGTCATGCATATTGTGCGGCTGTAACTTCCACGTTCCATCTAATGACAAGTGTTATTAACTAGACAGCTGAAGACAGGAGAAGTTCTCTGCCTTTCTGCTTTTTGAGCTGTAGTACAAGAGCATTTCTTTCATATCTGGCTGTAAATCAAGATCAATCTTAGACTCAATGCCTTTCCATCACCATTACCTCACCTTACCTCAGTTTTAATACCAGCAGTATTGTTTTATATCTTTTTTTATAGTCCATTAATTTCGAAGTCCTCTGGAACACTTTGCAATAATTTTGTAGACTACATTAATTTCTCATGGCGATAGCTAGGCTGGTGAATTGCAAATACTCTCAACTGAGCAAGAAGTGATGTTTCTGCTACTTAGGTCTACTGGGATTTTAAACATACTTTTCTTGCTTCTTTTCTAGCCCCTAACACTGGCTCAGTCATGCAATTACCACAAGTCAACAGGATCTAAATATTAGAAACAAACTGTGTGAATTCCTGAATTATGAAGTAGTATTTCTGCTAGATATTGCATTATTTTCTAAAATCCTGGAAGACTTACTTCTGCAGTTTTACCAGACTACAGGTTCCTTCTTGTCAAAAGCTATGGTGGGGCAGTTAACAGCCTGGAGGCAAAGCCTTCAATTAGGTCAAACCTGGGGCCAAAAAGTTCTCTTAAGTTCTCAGAACAGTAAGAAACAATGCGACTGCAGTCTGAAAAAACAAGGCATTTTTGTATCAACGGCTGAAATCTTTCTACTTATTCCCCCCCAAAGAATAATAGCTCTAACCTTACCTGTGTGCCTGTTCCTGAATGCTAATGCTGGGTGGCATTGGATGTCCGTAACAGTGGGCTGCTTTGTGGCCTTCTACTCACTTTTTGCATCCAAAGTAATGCATTGCTGGCCCCAGAGCACTACGCTAGACTAAGCAAGGGACAAAACATTTAAAAGAGCAGTTTGAGGTTTCTGCTAAATGGTATCAGAAACTGGAGTACAAGTCTAAGAAAGGTGGTACAAATGGGCAAGTTAGGGAAACGGTCTGAATCGCTCCTCTCCTGCACATTTATGCAGTTCCTTTGCCTGCCTCTTGGAGCTTCCTCTGTGTTTCAACACGTGAAACCATCAACACCACATTGATTAATACAGAACCATAAAAACAAGCCTCGATTAAATTAAAAAGGTCATGAATCTAGTGAATCTCTCATGGTATGTGGGTGTGGAGGGAAGCCTGTCTAAAGCCAGGAGAAGGAATGTTTTGTAGAGCAAAAGACTCTAGGAGTGAATATTTAATTTGTATCTGACGACTTCATTTTATCCTCTGCTTTCATCTTTCCCTCCACAGCAGCTCCACTATTCTCAGTATGCATTAGTTGGAATAGCAACATGGTTCATTGGCAACATGTTATTTATAGGCTTCTTTCCTGGACCACTGAGAAAACTGTGAGAAGGAGCTCTGGCTCCTCCAACACGCACTCTTTGAAAGGTGCCTGTTACTTACACTCAGAAACTATCCAGGGAGCTTTAAAGGGCTTCTGCAAAATAGTGACACTAAAAAACCAAAACCAAAAACACACCATCACCCCACCCCTGAAGCCCTCTTCCTTTATAAGGTGGTTGAAATCTTGGCCTCAGTGAAATAAATATTTTAGGACACTGACTTCAGTGGGGATGGGATTTCACTCTTTGCTCTTTTACTACAAGTGACTAAAAGGGCGAATTAAAAATGTGCAGGACTTGGAGGAATTTTCTCCAACAGAAAAGGCAACGCTTAAGTTACTCAGTTTTTAACCACAGTTTTTCAACTTGTTATAGATACCAGTTCCCTTCTGTCCTAGATGCAATGTTAATCACCCATTCATCACTGCAAATTGACAACATAAATGCTGACTTGTGCAAACGATGTTAGAGAAAATGGTGTTCTTGCTGCAGAAGTGAATTACAGAGCCTTTCAAGCGTTCTACACTTCTCAGTTTTACGTAAACCCTAATTTCTAAGCCTTTGTTCTGCCTTTAAAGGTCACACAGTTGAAAGCTATGAAGCATAGCACGCGTTCCCACTGATATTAAAATACTGTTTACTAAATCACACATACAAATGTAAAGAAGAAATTGTTTGCAACCTACTGCGTTAATAAGAGATGATTTATCAGACAACATGTTTCCAAGCATCAACATGTGGAATGTAAAAATCTGACCTTGATCACACAAAGTGATTTTTTTTGTGTTTTGAAGTAAAGTCTCCGCACTGCCATCCAATCACGCTAACTTCTGATGACACCCTATTTGACTGATTAAACTCTTAATCTTGCCAGCGCTTCACTTCAAGTATACAAGTGGTCTTTTTAGATTTGAGCATATGATTGCGCATTTGCAATATTAGGATTTCATTTGCATATTCAAATTGCAAAACTGCATCTTCCCTTTGTCTGTGTAAAGCAAACTATAAACACTCCAAATGCTAAACAACAACCGTAGAGTTGGACAGTATTTTTAGCATCTCTATGGTGCACTTCTATCTTTAGCCACTATGTTCAGAAACAATCCCACCAGGACACTGCATAGCTAGCATAGCTTCGTCTCCTCACCACATTCAATTTTCCTCCCAAAACACGGTGAAAGGAAAGTAACTACAGAACAGGCCAATTCAGGACCAGCCAAAGTTGCCTTAGATGCACTGTTTTGAGTAGGGCAGAAGCGTACCAAAGGATTAAAACAGGACTTCGCATCCTGGGAGCGCTATGGGAATGACTGTGCAGGAGGGACAGGGGCTGCCATGACCTCCTCCAGGAAAAACACAACTCCGCGCTACTCCGAGTCCGCACTGTGCAGATAAATCAAGGACAGGGAAGGATTCCTGCATGTCATTTCATAGCAGGACGTGCCCATGGGTTCACGGCAAATTTCTGGTCAAAGCTTCACCCTGAAAGAGAAGTTAATAATTGAATGTGCCAAATCATCACAATTTCTAAATCCAGCCGCATCTTGTTTTTACAAAGAGGCATCTTAAACCAGCGAGCCATTTTATTAGACTCATGCTCATGTAACAAAAACATGTGTTTGCTCTTGAGTGCCAAGTATCATCCTGGAGGGTTACCAACCCCTGTTGCTGACGAGGAGCCAGGCTGCAGTTATCTGTCACAACAGAAGAGGTGGCTGGGAATGCAGAGCAGGAAGCACGCTCCTCGGCTCGGGAGCGCTTTGCACCGACCTGCCTCTTCGCAAAGCTCTGTGAAGGAGATGCACAGCAGGGGAAAAAAGCCTGAAACTCTCTGCTGTCTGCAGCCGAACTATCTCATGGCAGCCTGCTGAGCAGCCTGGGCACGGCCCCATGCTTGCTCTTGCATTCCCTAGAGGTATTTTTGAAAATGGCTGAAGCATCCCCAGTTGCAAGACCCAACCATAGCAGCTGGAGCAAGTCAAAGTGTGTAGGAAATGTTTTAGCGTCAGCCGGATGAGGTATTTCAGAACTACAGGTTTACCACAAAGACAGAACAAACTCATTATGGGAACGGCTGTGTTAATCAGACGATTAATCTTTGAACCTCCAAATCTGACAGGGCTGGAGCTGCCATTTCCCAATTGACACCTACCTTCTCTCCCATTACTACATGGTATACAACACTGTTATTAAAAATCTTTACATGATAATAGGGCTTCCCAAATAAACTGTTCATTAGCTTCCTCTGCTCTAGCACAGGCACGGCCGCCTGCCTGGGGAGTACGAAAACCGGGGAAACAGCGTCAGGGCTGTGAGGGGGCCCTGGGTTCTCCTCTTGTTAAAGTTATTATTTCCTCTTAAGCATAGCAGGTTTTCTACCAAGAATATTACTTCTATTCATTTGAGGTGTTCGCATTATGTAACAGGAGTGTCAGGCTAAGGATAAAAGAAAAAAACCACAGGTCGTTTGTTTTTTCTGAGTCTTTTCTTACTAGACTTAATTTTTAATCAAAAAGAGGCTTCCTCTATGCCCAGGATGCTGGGCTGACAACCCAGGGTAGGTCCTCATCCTACCCAGGGCTCCTCAGCTGAACACAGTGGGCTGCAAGATTTGGCCTTTACTGAGAAACAACGATACTGCAGGAAAACACACGGCATCCTTCTGGACATCAGCAGTAAATCACCTCTCCAGTTTCTCCTATGGACATGACATCTAGAGCTGAGCAAATGCACTGCTGAAAGGTCAGAACATCTAAGCTGTATGTACCTAGTTTAGGATGAAAAAACCTGTTGTTGTCTTTTAGTTATGACATTTCAATTTACCCACAAGAATTACACTGCTTCCCCTGAAAGCCTTCAAGCCCAAGAACATGCTTTTCTCCCAGTGGTGGAAAGTGATGAAGGCAAAATACTAACATACTTTTTCAGTATTAACTTATCACAGCTGCCACCAAACCCACTGCTCTGTCAAGAGTACAGCCTTTCCTCCCGAAAGGCGAAAGCTGCCAGCCGATGCATGCGGGGAAGCACCATGTGCTCCACAGAGAAGGGGCTGCGGGAGTCGCGCTGCCCTGGAAAGCAGCTGATTTCGAGTCACAGCCAGGCAAGCCACGTGCTGGCATTCACGTCAAACTCTGCAAACATGAAGGAACTACTAAATTTCCTAAAATACAGAACTAGAAGGCCAGTATCTCTTCATTTTTCTGAAGCCATGGGAGGAACGTCCTCTTTCAGTTACAGTTAGATGGTCTAGTGAAGATATAGTTGCTATAACTATCAGGAGAAGACTGCCATGTCAGAAGGCAGTCTGTAACACTACTGGGGAGCTACAAGGTCCTAGAAAACAGGGAACAAAAGTTTGGATTTATGGGAAATGCTCTGATCTGCCACAAGAGCCACCTCTACATCAGAGGATGGGGGGAGTTGAAGGACAGCCACTCTAACCCCAGCCCGAAGAGGGGAGGCCCATTTCGTTTCTGGGGGCTGCCTGAGGTGATTTCCTCGCTTCAGGCCGTATTTCCTCCCTGTGGCTCAGACCCGCTGCAGCGGTGGCTGCGTGGAGCTGGCTCTCACCGGCCAGTGCCACACTAACGCGGGCAGCGCGGCCGGGCCGAGCCGGCACCTCTGCGGGACACGCCGTGCTGTGCCCAGGTACAGTCTCTGCCTGGATGGCGCCCGGTGAACCTCCTTGTAGCTTATTCACCCTGGGGAACAGGGTCACCGTAGGCATGGTAAGATGATTGTCCTCTTTAAGAAATGACAACCCCGCAGCTGGTTACTGAACTGCCACTGTGAAGCACTCGCTGACTGCAGATGCAATGGAGATGGAAACTGGCTCGCCGCAAAAGTGGTTGAGGGCATCACTTCATCTCACATTGCCCCAGACTAGAGGCGTGCGGCTGCCAGGTCCTGTTCCGCACGAGGGAACGGCGCTCAGGGCGGGTTGCTACTTCAAACCAACTCACTCGACTCCTCCCAACTGCCTGCCATGGCTGTGACCCCTCACCTCCGTCCCGATCACTATGCAAAGCTTCTGCCAGCTTAGCTTGGGTCCTTGACAGCATTTCCTGCATGCACCGTAGGCACCAGTATCCATTTCATGAGTGTCCCATGCCCAAGCCCCTAGCAGAGAGCCAACTGCTCCTCGCAGCTGCGACACTGAAAATCTGAACTGACTTTTCAGCAGATACTCCCAGTACCTGAGAGCATCGCCGACGTGCGCTCCGGCTTGCCGGGGATCCTGCCCAGTAACATTTCCTCCAGCTGCTGTGGTTACGCTGGAGGCAGAGTGCTCCAGCTCTTAAACACAAACCTGCTTGCTACTCAGCTTGCTTATGGCGACTGCAAAGATGGTAGAGGCGGTTTCCTCTGCTGTAGTCACTAGATTTGCCAGACTTGATAGAGGCAGACAGAAAATGGGCAGTAAATGTCAACCTTACATAACACAACAATTTTTACGCTTCCTACGTGTGACAAACCTACCAACGCCTGACCTTCCGCTTTTTAGCGCAGCCTTCCTTACACAAATATCTGAGTCAGACCTGGGGCCAAGTACAAATCAAAAGCCAAACACATTGCCTTTTTTTTTTTTTTTAAATGAAGAAGGCTGGCACCCTCTTTTATACGTATTTGTATTCAAACTTGAAATAAACTGCACATCTTCAACGGCACTAACAGCCCATTTTGTGCTCCTTCTGGTACCACTGCAAAGACTGTTAAAGAACTAATATTCCTGGAGCTCTGTATAGAGATGGTAGATGCTGATGCACAAAAGTGTTGTACAATGATTAAGCACATGAGTTAGGAGGCTTCTGCTGTTATATTTCTCCCTCTCCCTTTTACGGTCATAATATTGCTTCCATTCAAAAATCCGAGGGAGAAAGCCAACGAAGACCTAGTCCTTCATACTGCTTCTTTGCACAGCCTTTTGGACAACGTATGCAAAATAGCACTCTTCTCACCTGGGAGCATTTCATGTTCACTTTATCCAGGTGTAAAAGATCACACAAGGAGTGAGGAAGTGGAATCAAATACAACATGTATTTCTCTAATAAAACTTGCTCTTTTCCTCTTAAAAACCTTAAACTGAAACACAGTTTTCCTGCTTCTTTTCCATTATAGAAGATCTGGGAAAGATAAATGTAAAGTGTATCTTTCAAAGGTAAAATGCACCATAATTCATCAGTCCTCCAGTGATAAAATCTCCTTCTTCCTGGATTACTCCTTTTTTTACAAGGGTTGTCTTACCTTTTTGTATTTGCTATTCACTGCCAAGAGAAACATGGCTTATTACATCATTAGAGAATCTGCAGGTCCTAACTGATCATCCAGTATCTTCACCAGGACGTTTATAGTGCTGAGCATTTTTGAAAAATCAAGTCTGTGCTATATTTGGTTACAACCAGTCAAGAATTAACTTGCTATACCACCCCAGGTTGGAGTGCTTTGTAGCACACTACTTAACTACAGGCAAAAAACAACGCATGGGAAAAATGTGGTGACACTGGGGTGGACCTTTCACTTAAGGAAGTTTCTTCTCCAAGCAGCTGGCTGTGAGCTCCTTTACACAGCGTTTCCTTATTTCTGCTAGATTAATCCATTTTGCAATAACAGAGACACTAAGTCTGAAGCGTCAGGATGAGTAACTCCCCCAACACAAACCTCCTCGCTCACTAACGATAAAGTATTTCTAATGTGGGACACTGCACCGCACCGCGGGGAAGCAGGCGGGCCGGGAGCAGGGTACCGGCTTGTCAGGCAGCACCGACCCAAAACGCCGGGCCGACCAGGCACCTCCCACGCCGCGGGCAGAGAGGGCGCCGCCGAGGCCCGGGACATCCCCTGCCCTCGCCTCGCCGCCGCCGTCCCCGGTCGTGCACAGCCACTGAGAGCCACCAACTAATCCCGACTGCTCCTTTCGTTACGCCAAAACGGGGCAGCAAAGGAGTTCATGGACTGCTCTAATATTGCTACACTTGCGGTCTTATTGCCACTTTTGGGGGTCTCTCATCAGCACATTTTAGTTTTAGGTCTGTGAAAAAGAGATTTAACTGTCTTCTAAAATCTCTAGCAGCTCTCGGATTGAAAAGCAGAGAGGGAAGGAGAGTTAACTTTTGCGCTTAAATACATTTCCTTTACTTGCTAACAGTTTGCACTCGCCCCTAATGGCAATCCACAGACAGGCAGGAATTTTTGCTGCCTCTTAAAAATGCGTTAATGTTTATTGCCATACGAAAAAGTGACAGCAGCCTTCACCAGCACGTAGCACGCTCCTGGCTGCTGCAGCACACCACCGTCAAACATCTCAGTACTCAGCAGAAACCTGGTCCGTGAGCGGGCTGGACCCTCACACCGTCGGCCACATGGGCGCCGTGAACAATCACAGGAAGAGCTGCTATCTTCCCAGGCTGAACAAAAACTATTTACAGTAATAAAAATAATGCAACCCCTCATGCCTCTTTGCCTCCCCCTCCCAAGCATCTGCACACAGCTTTCCCTCGGCTCCTCTGTCCGATTTCCTGGTAGACATTTAAAGAAGCAAGACCTGCCTTTCACCGTGCTCGCCCGCCCACGGGTGCCCCTCTGCCCAGACGTACCCAGCACCCATCTGCCACCTCCCAGAGCCAGTTGCGGATCTCCTCGGCTCCCGGTGCTCCTCTGCCTCGTGCATCAAACACATTTCTGCTTGGGCGCCTCAGTGCTTGTCCGTGATTTTATTATTATTTCTTTTTTAACAAAAGCAGGACTTTGTCTTTTGCTCCCTGAAATCTTTGCTACTTTTCTGTTATATTCCATATTCAGAATATTCTCTACTCTGTTATATACTCGGACCTGGACTACTGAAATAACTGGAAACTTTACTGCTGATTTCAGACTGTATTTCTCTGCATATCTATTCACAGAGTCAGCTCTTTCACGAATGAAATGAGCGTTACTTTTTTTTATCTTGATACCAGTGCTTATTTTCTCCTTCCTCATACCTGCGTGTGTATAAAGGTTTCAAGATTCTATTGTTTCTGCACTCACTGTATTTGACCTACTTCAAAACCCATGTGCAATACAAATAATTGCACTACATGGAAAAGAAAGTGTGTGTGTCTAACAAAAACATTTATAATTCCAAAGCTTTAGACGACAATCAAGATAAACCTAGCATCAACTGCAGCGCAAGCTGTGCTCTGCGTTTCAAAGGGGGCCCTAAAGGTGCAATTTGCATTTAATGTTTCTGCTGTTAGCTCATGCTTTAGATGAGACAAAAAAGCCCTCATTAGACAGGTGGAATAAACTGAAGCTAAAGACTGTGGCACTCCTACTCAGTGCTGGAAGAACCACGATCACTCGACAGTCAATGTGATACTAGAGCCTGTGATGAAGATTTAATGTCTGTAATCTTATTTTTCAAAAATGACCAATTCCCACATGCAGATATGTTCATCAGGTAATTCTTCACAACAGCAAATTTGGGTGAAATGCTTTGCTCAGCTCTTTTGCCTTCCACGCACAGGACAAGCGTGCTGCAGCCAAAGCACCAGGCTATAGCAATGGGCTGCACTGAGGGGTTTAAATTCAGGCAATCTAATTATCGACTTGATAGTCCACAACGTCCGCAGTCAGCAAAATTTAAAAAATGCAAAATATTGACAAGATCAGACAAATACATAATGAGGGAGCTATTAAAATGCAAATTGCCTGTCTTCTGGTAGGGCTGTGGCGTAAGGCGCGGGACCCCAGAGCCTGGCTCCAGCCGCAGCCTCCGTCACCGGTTGGGGGAGGTGGGAGGCTGCAGGGTGACACCCGGCTCAGTGCCCGCAGGCCAGCAGCCCCCGTGCTGCTGCTGGGGACGGGTGCAGGTTGGTGGGGAAGGAGCAGCTGCCCTGGGGGACCCCAGACCTGCACGGGAGGTCAGCGAGGGTCCAGCTGCAGGGGGAAGCCAGGTCTTCTCTGGGAGATCTGCCAGGAGTGGAAACTTTCTACGGGCAAGTGAAACTTGACATAAAAACCTCACGAAAGGCACCGTAGTAGCATTTATTCAGAAAGGAATTCCCAAGAAAGGACGTGATGGAAATCTTCTCTGTCCAACCAGCTCAGGATGCTTGGACCAGTCCCTAAGAGCCAGCCCGTACTCTGATCTGGTGAGGGAAGTCCCAGCTGAAAGGGGAAAGAGGGTGTCACTGCAAGCCATGTCATTCCCTCCATTCCTTCCTCTTCCCACAACTTTTTCTTTTCATTTAAACAAGCTCATAATCCTGTGGACAGTCTAACACATGCTCATTATTTCACTTTGCAGACAGATTCTTACGGCGCAAGTCTGAGGGCTGTGTGTGTGTCTGGATGTCTACAATAGAGCAAGTGAAATAAATACCATTCCCAGCTGTGGGTTGGATGACCTAAGCCCCTGCTAGGAGAAAACACTGATGGATATAATTCTGTGCAATACATTTCAATCATGCTAATATTGCTGAAACAATCTCTAAAAACTATGCCAATAAAGATGGTGACGCCCAATTAACAGGCAAATACGAAGAGGGAGGTTAAATGCTAATTTTACATTGGCATTTAGCCTAAGAACTTCATTATGCCACCTTCTATTTTAAACTGCGGCAATGCCACCTTGTGCTGTGCTGCCATCTACTCTTAGTCATTATTACTTGAATCAGAGTAATTCCTAGCAACAACAGCCAGGGTCACAACTGTACGGTGCTGGGTACCTGCCCAAAACTGGGGCGAAAAGACGTTCACTGCCCCAAAGAGCCTGCATAGCTCTCAAGCTCGGCTCCATCGATAGCTGGCAGGGGGATGTGGTGCAGGGTGTTAGTGGGGTGCTTCAGCGCGGGGCATCCTCTCCCCCACGTCTCTTTGCCTTCCCGCAGCGCTGGAAAACACGAGACTGCCCGAGGAAATGTGTTCGGCGACGCGCTGAGGGCAGGACCGCGGGCGGCTGCGCAGGAGCACGCCGCACTCCCAGGTACGAGCCATGCGTTACGCCAAACCTCAGCACCGCTGAGCACAAAATGCACTCAGCGTTGCAGCTGGGTACATATTTTGTCCTCTTTCACTTTCCCATCCTAGACCCTGGGGTAAACATGTTACGTGCTGCCCTGTCGAAAGGCAGCCCTGTTCTTGTGGCGACCGAAATAACATAAATCCCCCCCTGAGCACCCCCGGCAGATGGTCACAGTTGCTCAGTACGTTTCTGAATGCATCAAGATCGCTGGGCGAGGAGGACTCGCTAGCGATACAGTCGCTATTGAGCATCGGCTATTTTCAGTATCTGCTTAGGAAGGCGCACAGCCAGTGGGGAATTAGGCAGCCAAAAGGTTGCTAAGCCTCGCTGGCTGCTATCGAGCAGCGTCGATACAAGGCCAGTTCTTTATCTCATCTTTCAAATAAATAAAATCTGAAATAGATGGAGCTTAGCGCACACACACACACACACACACACAACAGAAAAGGTACAGAAACAAATTGGAAAATACTACAGCACACTTGAAGCTACAGCCGAGGCTGTGATAAAGCTGTATTGAATTTGCAGAGAAATTAGATGCCTCGTTAACTGGGGATAGATGCACAACTGCTAGAAATTTAAACTTCCTCTTTTCTCCAGATCACAACAGTCATTACAAATCATGCAGATGAATGAATGCTGAAAAAGCACTTGGTGCTCTGCAGTTTTGCTGCAGTGAGTCCAATAATAAATGAGGGAAGAGGGGTGGCAGCACTGATAATCTTTATATCAAAAACACACTTTCTGCAAAGCGATGCACTATTGTTCATATGTAAAGTACATCGGTGCTGTTAGTAGGGAACGAAGTGTCCTATATTTTATAGCCATTTTATTACAGATTCCCTCTGATCATAAGTCAGAAAAGAAGATTTCATAGATCCTTTTTGTTTTTTGTTTTTTAAATAAATGCTCAAGATACACAACATGGCTGGATTATATTATACCACTTTAGACAGCGGTCTAAAATGAAGTATTGGAGGGATATTCCTACTGTGCAACATCACGCATCAATTATTAACAAAAGTTAAGGAGTGAAAGCAGAGCAAAGCTTCACTGGTCCAGCCGAGGTCAGCTCCCGCGCAGCACCATCCCTCTGCTCCCCGGCAAGCGGGGCGGAGCTGGCGAGGGCCCCGCGAGCCCTGGCCGAGCAGCCTGGTCTTTCCCTCTTTTGCCCTGAAGTGATTAAAATCCTGAAGGCTTCTTGGCAAGCCAAATTTTTCTGTTCTCCCGCTCACTCTGAAGCGGCATTGGTTAGGTGTGGATCACTGTTTCAAGTGTGAGGTCTTTTCCCTAAAACTAAAAATGTTTGGAGAGATGCAAGCAGCCTCGACCACACGCAGGAGAACCTCGTCCATCGCTTATCGGTTAGTTTGGCTTCACACCAGGAGTAGCACGCGGCTGCGGGGGGCTGTCGCAGTGCAAGAAAGGAGCTGTTCTGCCCCAACACGCTCCGCTAATTCTGGCTGAACTGGGAGATACTTCCTGGGAGAACGGTGCAAAACCAGTTCATGCTATCACACCACACGCGGTGCACGATGGAAGCACAGCCAGGTTTGCTCCAATGACACTGAAGCAGCAAGGGGCAGGTGAAAGAAAATAAATAAGATCTCCTGAAAATCAGATGTGGGACAACCTCTATTGCAGCATCATCGTTCACCAAAATAAAATGTCTGATTTCAACCAAAAATCCCCACCGCAGTAGCAGGAAAGAAAACACTTTAAAGTCAAAAATTCCAGCCTCACTGCTCTTACTGTAATTGTCCTTTATAAGAAGAGCCCGCCGGTTATGTGAAATGACATTAGCTCGCAGCCCCGGGCTCCCGCTTCTGTGAACAGGAAGGAAGCAGACACACATCTCTCCCAGAGCTGCTTCCGCCCCGCTCCGCTGTGCTCGCCGCCGGCGTGAGGCAAGCCCCCCCCGGCGCCCGGCACGCCCCGGCGCCCGGTCCTGCCCGCGGCCCCACGCCGGGGGCACCCGAGCGCTGCCTTCTCGGACACAACGCTGGAGACTTCTCGGAGCCCTTTGCTCTTCCCACGCACCCCAGCACGCAACGCACCGGCCCGGCCCCGGCCCCAGCTCCGCCATCTGCCCCACGCAGTCTGGAGTCGAAAGCTAATGGTTGCCTCGCTCAGGGGACTGCGACTGCCAGGGCCTCGAAGCAGCAGCACATCCCTCCGCGAGGACGCTTTGCCTGGACGTAGCGTCATGCCTCCCTGTCCCTCACCGCTGTAGTGAACCTAGGCACTACCATCGCTTCATACCTTTTATTATTATTATTTTTTTAAGGTTTATACATTGGTTTTGCTCTTTTTCCTTCACCACACAAAATCCCTTCTGGTAGCTCGGACCAGGTGCCAGGTGACCTTCAATAGCACGGAGGCCACCACCGCTCCTTCCCAAAGACTACCAACAAACCTCTACCGAGGTAACCAGTGCCCAAGGTGACCCGAAGGAAGGAGAGGGGCAAGGAGGGGAAGATTTGGACAACGCCAGACTGAGCCGGGATCCCCGCTCCCAGCCTGCATCTCCAAATTCCCTTTTGATGCCCACACCAACACTTTATCCTTGCTCTTAACTTTCCAGTGGTCCTTCCAGACTGTTAAGCAAACGGGGCTGGAAACACAGGACCTTTCTGGAGTCAACTGACATAGGAAATACCACTTTGCGGGGGCGCGCAGCTCCTCAAGACCAGCTCACATTTTTTACAGTGTGTAAACACCGCGGTTTCTGCGCAGGAACGCCGTCGGCACTGACCGGGTTTCCTCGGGGGGAGGGGGAAAAGACAACTCAGGCTCACAGGCTTTGGGCACCAGAAGCAGAAGCAGATCTGGCGGGAGCAAAATGCGTGAGCCCCAGCGCTGCCTTCGCTGCGCCTTCCTCGCGACGCGGGCCCAGGGACACAAAACCCGGCTAGATAAAACAATCTGCCTATTCAGCAGCTTTCCTTTCACGAGCTGCTTCATCCGTGCAGGCTGCCCCCCGCCCCCCTAGTCGCCAATAGAAAACTTCAGGGAAGAAAGAAAGGGCGAAGGGAGCGCCTCCGACAAAGGCCTCCTCCGCCGGGGCGGGAGGGCGCCCGCACGGGGGGACGCGCGTCGCCCAGCTGCTCCCCCGGCTTCGCCACAGCTTTCGGGGCCCTGCGATAATGGAAAAGGAGGGAACTGCAGCTCCTGGCTTTCCAAAGCCTGCATCCTGCGTGTCTCCCTGCCGGCACTGCCAGCCGGGTGTTCGCAATCTCCACACCTTTCCCGGCAGGCAGCTACGTGGGGGCAGCTTCCACGCAAAGTTTTCCCTGCGTGCTGCCAACGGGAATCTTAACCCCTTTCAGGGATTTTTTCCTCTGGGGCTGCCCCTTGCTAAAGTGTTTTCTGATAGGGTTTTTCACTATTAAGCGGAGATAGCTTTGGGGTGTATGAATGTAATTCACCAGTTCGTTTCACACGGGATGGAACTGTGTTTAGATACCAGCATCCAGGTAATTCTGGACTGGACAGGGTATGGGTCAGCAGCTCGGGGGCAATGCATCCCTTGGGTCCACCAGGCTCCTTTTTTCTTAGTAAATTAAACCAAAATTCAGTTTAGTCTGTTTTCACTTTGGTCTCTTTTTCTTACAATCGCTGTCGATCTCACTTAGCACACACGTCTTTCTCCTCTCCTTCAGCGTTCAGAAGCTACATAGGGAATCATAGTACACTTCAGCAACACTAAATCCTGCACTTAGCCTCACGTTAACCTTGGCCTCTGAAACAGCTTTCTCCCCATAGCACCCAAGTTTGCCCTAAATACAGACCCCAGCACAGCTGTCCCACACCAGCAGCTGGAAGCAGCTTCTCTGCTTCTGCGCGCAGCTACGGCCGGGGCAGGCAGACCACATCCGCCACCTCCAGTGGGGGATCCCCTCTGCGGGTGGGCCTCGGGAGGTCACTCGCATCTTCCACCCAGGCACACCATCCGCTGGGGATGGAGATTGCAGAACGCAGGTGAAATGTGTATTCGTTGCAGAGCCGCCGTCCTGAGCGGCCTGGCCGGAGCGCGCGGGCACTGGGAGGTGCTCCTTAGCATCTCTGCTGGAGCAGCTCTGAGCATCCCCAGGGACCGGCGCGAGAACAGAAGAGTTTATCCTCAATGCTTTGTGTCGAGGATGGGGGGAGAGCAAAGCAAACTACCTGAACAGTCTAGGAAGATCTAACAGGCAGGATTTATTAGTTTTCATATTAAAATACTAAAAACCTATGCTGATCATAAACTCAGTGGCTTCGAGTCACCGCAGAAAGAGATGTGGATTTTTAAAAAATGTAATTTTGGAGTTTATAAACCTGAGTAAGTGGCAATATTAAAATCATCCGTCAAAGCAATCCTATCTCCAGCATACAAACCTTTTCTCAGGCAAAGGCAAATCTGATTCTCCTATTGCCTGTATGCCAAACCCGACAAGGAAGACAAGCATGTTCGTGGCCTTCCACAACACTGAGGGGCTGCCAGAGGCGCCTCTCCCCTGGGTTATCCTTGTGCCTGGCCGTAGCCCCCTGCAACACGCCACTCCCGGGGCTTAAATGGATTGGTCATAGAGAAGGTCTTGAACAGGACCTTGCATTGGAGAGAATATCACACTTATTTTAAGGTGTTTTGGCTCCAAACTCAGGAAACCATCCAGCCATCTACTTAACACTTTACCTGCACAAAAAATCTGCATCGGATTAGGTAAAGATGTAAGCTGAAGCTGTTTTCACAGGAACACAAGTCTAAGAATGGCCTGTAAGCTTTCAGTTAAATTGGTTCCTAATGGAGGTAAGCAAAAAAAAAATGAGAGTTTTCATGCAGCCTGCCTGAAACATAACACACCAGTTGATAAATCAGCCTAACTACCACGTACAGACAAGACCCAAATTCTCCTGATTTCTCCAGGACTTGACTGCTGCCCTGAATATAAAAACTTTCCCTTTCAGGTTTGTTAAATATCAGCTCTGCCACACAATAGCTACCCTGAAATAGGTTAAAGGCAAAACACAATATACATAACTCTATGAACAGTGTGTAGCTCTCTATAGGCACTTTGAACAAAAAAAAAAAAAAAAAAAAAAAAAAAAAAAAAGATGTAAATGAACTGGAGCATAATCTGTTCAAAATGTGAAAAAATTACCAGTCTTTCTTTGCACTAAGAAATATCTATCTTTGCAAGAAACAAAAGCAGGCGTAAGTAATTACAGTGATAAGCTAAAAAGTGTTAGACTCTCAAACCAGAGTGTCAAAGCAAAGGGAAAAAAATCCCAGCGAAAGCTGAAAATAAGGTTTCCTAATCTTACACTGAAGGATTGTAAATGTGCAAGCTCAATACCTCACAACCTTTTTTGAGTAAATAAAGGTTTAAAACGTCCTTTCTTCAGCGTGACTGAATTCCTCCCCGGCATGACCTCAGCATGCCATTCCTCTCCCCGTCTCTGCCGACGCAGCAGAGCTGCTGACCTTTCCCCAGAGCCCCGCGCAATCGATACCCGGCGGGCACCCTCCCTCAGCTGCGGCACCCCGCGCACAACTTTCCTCCTCTGCGCCGCCACACGCTGCTGTCACCCAGCTTCTCCCAGGGCCCTCGGCTGCGTGCCGGCGTGACTTAGGAGGCAGCGCTGGGCTCAGGCCCGCGCTCTCCAGTGCATCCCCTGTCCAAACATACTACACTCTCAAGTGGTTTTGCTCCTGGTTGCAGTCGCACAAGCTGCTGTTAGGTTGTGCGTAAGAGCTGCAAGATCTCTGCCCCACGCTAACCGCTGCGTGTGGACGTCCCCAGCCAGAATCCAAGCTCCCAAGCTCAGACGTGCACAGGCTGCTGGAGACCAAGACTGTAATAACATTAAAAAAACGCAAAATCTTATGCAAGACCAACTTTCAAGGTCTCATCTCAAAGCAGTTCACTAAACAAAAAACCTAACACCACCCATCACCGATGCCTGGAACACAAAAAGACATGAAGACAGCACAGAAAATAGTGAAGTTATTGTGGAGATCTTTCAGCAAACTTCAGCTCTGTAAATACTATTACATTGTTTTACTACGTGAAAAAGGATCTATTGCAATGTTTATATAAATATGATTTAGCAAAGCTACGCACCCTTTTTTAAAGAGATATTTTGACTCAAACTGATCCATATTTTTAAAGGTTTTGCAATATGTTGAACCAATAAATGCCACAATGTGTTTTAATGAAATACAGAAAAATCATTCCCTGCAGTGTTTGCAGCAAACACACTGAAGCATCGATCTAGATATGAGAAGCCAAAAGAATGAAAATTATTAGAGACTAAGCACAAGCAGAAATGAAACTAATTAGTCCACAGAGTCTTTTATCAAATTGAGTGAACACAAAGGTAAAGCAGAGGTACAAGAACTGAAAAGGAACTTAGATTATTAAAACTGAAAGAATAACAGTTTAAAGAGCCTATTCCCATGACATGTAAAATGCTTCACAGAGATAAGGAGTTTCTCTGTCTCTCTCTCTCTTTCTATACATAGACAGAAATTCCTTATCTATATGTATAGAGAGAGAAAGTAAACTTTTTATATATTTTAATATATACATATAAAATCTAAATGACAGTTGCAATGGTTCTTAAAATATTAGATTGCCAGTTCAAGATAGCTGAAGTTTCAAAACCCAATGAATAATCCTGCTAAAATTTGTTCAAAATACTGCTTCTCATACGCTCCACATACTCCAGGAGACTGATTTATCATTTCTCTCTCCACTGTTTACAAAAAGGTAGCATTGTTACAACTGTGTTTTGAATAGTTCTATGAAACTCAAAGTAAATTGCTATCAAACAGGAATGCAACATGACATCCTTTTATATAGATTTGCTTTTCAGTCACTGTGACTTGAAAGCATGTGCACTGTGCGTGTCAAGGACCCACTAATGACAAAGATTAGCTCTTTAAAGAAGAGCTGGAAGCAAAATTTTAGTAAAAATGATTAAGCGATTAACCTGGTCACTACAGAACTGACAGTATTTGCATTAGTACCTGCAAAGCAGAGAGCTGAAACTTAAGTAGCAGCGCTGGATTTTTTTTTTTTTTTTTTTTTTAATATAAGCAAGTAAGCATGGTTCAAATGACAATATTTAATGGCGTATCCTGGCGGATTGATTCTATACTCCACTGAACTTAAGCTTTAAGCAGACAAGCTCTGTTGAAGTCTTTGATAAAAAGCCTTGGCCCTTCCTGGGGGATGCTGGCTCGGAAAGGACGCGGTGTCGCGGGGAGGCGTTAGGGACGCGACCAGGGCCCTGGCGCAGCGACCACGTCCCTCTCCCCTCCGGGCTGCGTGGGCACAGCGCCCAGCGGGGACCGCGCTGGGCTAATGCTGGGGGAGGAAAAGGCAAGCAGGCTGCCCCTCTTCCTCTCCTTCCTCCCAGAACTTGCCGAGGCCCCTGAGATCCTGCCGCTTGCCAGGTATGAGCTGCGTGGGAATATTTGTGCTGTGCCGTTTTGGCATTTTTTTAAATCTAGATAGAATGACTTGAAAGTGCTGCTTACGAAGAAAATATGAATGTAAAACTGGAGAAGCACCATAAGTATGGAGATGATAAACACACTCCTAATTTCTCATCTTTGATGGTATTCAGTACTATTTTAAACATTCTCAAAAGAATCGCAAACATACAGAAGGTCATATATGAAATCCCTGATGAAGCAATTTAATGCTAAATTAAAGCAAAAACTAGGTAAGCCCAACGCTTGGGATCTTGGGTATTTTAAGGACTAGAATAGAATCAACGCAACCAAGAACACAGTGCTTTTTTCAGATTCTAAATATTTATTTCCCAAATTAAATAGAGTAGGCTTAGCTGGTTCTTACAGCTTTGCAGGAAACAATTTAATTTCCAAGTCAATTGTATATTGATAGCTGGCAACAATGGTTTTACTTTATAAAAAGAGAATGGGAAAATAGTGTGCATTTCTGAAATGCTGCCAGAAATTTTCCTTTGAGAACACGTTCAGTGAAAACTATACAAACAGGCATTAAACACAAATGTAATTTAATAAACATCCACTCAGCTATATGGTGTGATAAATAGGTAATAAGAATGTAATATAGGCATTTAGTTTTCAGCTTCCAAAGGAGCTGGAAGCTAAAACAATAATACTTTCATTAGACTCTCCTGCCTGGCATCAAGAGCCAATTTCCACCTATTAATATGGATTTCTAATACCTGCCTTGCGAATACTGTTAACCCATTTATCAAGCAAGAAGCCATACTTCTGTCACTTATTACAAGCAGAAGGGGATCAGAAGGATTGCTAAACCATGTAACATTAGAGCATCAGATTAAATCATTTGACCTAGAAGATAAAAACATTCCACTTATGTTTAAAATGAAAAACCCCAACCTTATCATATTACAGCTAATAAGACCTCTTGCAGGATCAAATCTTTCCTTGCTGTGTCAGAAGAAAAAAAAAATCACTGTCTGCAGACTAATTGTAAACTCAGTGCATGTGTAATTAAACATGCCTCATTGGTTCTCTTGATATGTCAATAGTGGGTAGGAGGAGGTTGATTTAAGTTAAACGACTCAAGTCTTGCTGAACGTTTGCCCCTTTTCATGTCCTCCAAGCAAAGCATCATTTAACAAACCAACCCCAGCCAAGTGTGAGCAGCTCAGAATTACATGTTTGCTACTGAGATCACAGCGGTGCCCAAACACGCCGGGCGCTTTCGGGGCGCAGCGGGAGAGGCAGGGACAGGCACCGCTCAGCAGAATCGCTCCAGATCTACACCCAGAGCAGAGCGTGCCCTCAGCGCGAAGAGGGCTCCCGCGCTCCCCTCCCTCGGCGGTGAGGCGAGATGAATGGAGGTACTGTAGTGCTATCACAGTGGTGATAGGCACACATCTATTAATCACGTTTGTTGCTAAACACACTAAATTCCCATTTTCCCACAGTGAAGAACTCTCCTTTTTTTTTTTTTTTTTTTTTTCCTCCAGGACAGTTCTCAGCTGCAGCAAGCCAAATCCAACAGATAATGGATACAGCTGAGAATTTAGCCCTAACTCCACAGTTATCTCACTGCTCTACCCTTCACCTTCCTGCTAGGGTATTAAGATCACAAAGTTTTGCTTGCTGGTCACACTGGATCAGTTTCAGAAAGCCTATCCCACTCCCAGGATGAAGAACCCATTATCTATCATGTCTGCTCCCGTGCTCGTGGTAAAAGCTCCACCATCTCCACCTCATCCACCTTCTCTAGAGGGGTGACCTAGAAGTACTTTTACTCCTCCCACTCTACACATCTCAGCTACAGATGCCAAAAATACCCAAGATCTCAATCCACAAGGGAAAATGAGGATGCAGCAAAGCAGCAGAACGTGAGCAAAGTTTCCAAACTTTGCTCTCAGCGTGTTTCTTCTGGTAAGAATTCTCCACAATTTCCATCCCTGACAGCCCGCAAAGCGCCCTGTCCCACGCACGGCCCCACAGAGCCGAGGCCACGCGCACCGAGGACTGACCGTTTCTCCCTCCCTTCTCTGAAATCTTGCAGTGATCAGTAAGTTGGCGAGTTACTCAGAAGTCATCGAATAAACAAGGCTGCTTATTATGCTCCTTAATGAAATTATTACCATAAATAATTCTCAGTGGGGTACCATGGGTTGACCAACATTGCATTCTTTCGAAGGCCTGGAAGACGGACTGCTGCTTTGTAAAACAGATTTTGAATTCCTTTCCTACTCTTGGGTAGTCATTTTACCCTTGTGTTAATGTTGCAAGGTTATCCATACCCATTTCTTTCTCAGTGGTTCTTTAATCCTTTTCTGTTCATGTTGCAGCTCAGCACAAGCATGAGTGTATTTCCATAAACCACGTATTCAGGAGGATCTATCAATATGCATGCATGATGCAAGGAAGAAACGTATTTCTGCTGAAGAACCACCAGAATTTGGGGTCAGATGTTTTATATTTTAGCCAGATTTGATAAGACGTATTAGGAATTCATAGGACTTTTATCATTTTCAACAGCAAGAGGATTAGACCCTATGCTGACAAGAGCAAGAACATCCATTGTTAGAAGAAACGTGCACCACACGCTGAAATACAGTTGAGCACCTGAAACATGTAACATACTGTCCAATAAAACCACTATAAGGACTTTCGAATTCAGCCGAGGGATGGCTTGCCAAGTCAGTGCTCCATTTGTCTGGCAGAGCCAAAATTACAGTGACTTCTGTGCTAATGCTCAAAACTGCAACAGTGAAAAGGGAAGCCGTGCTTTAACCATGGCCTCCAGTAACAGTAAGGATTCAAACTATGGATAATATACTAATGCTAAGCCAAAGGACAGAACAAAGCATTAAAAGCCTTTATTTGGATTAAAAAAAAGTTATCCAGGAAGCTTACAATGCTTGATGAAAAGACTCAAGTCTCAATTTTGAAAAGCAGTGGTTTTTTTTCAAATTCAAGGAAGAGTAAAGATATTGACCCAATAATAATAGCCTGCCCCTGTCTGAAGACCCCAAAAGCAAAAACCATCTCAAATTTACCCCTCTTCCCCCCCCAAATATTCAGACCACTGCAAACACGTTACAACCTCAAAAACTTTTTATACTGAACTTTTAAAACCCTTGACTTCTAATAAGGTCGTGCACCATTTGATTTTAATTACAGATTTTTTTTATCCCTTAATTTTGACTAAAAACGATGTGATTTACAAAGCAAACAAGCCAGTTAAACAAAACTAATTAAATTCACTAGAGACAGCCTTGCTTTTCCCCTCGGTGAGTGTTCATTTCAGCTCCCAGTGCTCTGATAGCTCCTGACAGCTTGCCGGGACACACGAAAGAAGTAGGTCAGGGTAAGCCGGCATCAGCCGCGGAGGATCCCATTAGACAGGCTCGTCAGGCAACGCGGCGATCGAGGAAGTGTGTGATGTAGTGACAGCGTTGGAGACACATAACAAACAGCCTCAGGACAGCCTCCAGCAGAACCAGTGCACTTCTCTTCCTGGGGTTGTAATGACCCCTCGGATAGCTTATCCGGCCTGCAATTTCTTGTACACGAGGTGCTGTATAAACCTAACGCACTTGCAGTTCGCGAGATTGCGCCAAGCCAGAGGCGACGCCAGTGCGGACTCCCCTCCCACCAAGCCCTTGCCGGCGGCTGGGGCGCTCAGCTCTCCGGACGGGCAGGATACGTCCAGCGGGGACCACGCCACGGCTCTCGCTGCGCGCCAAGACCAAAGGCTGATAAGGCTGGTTTCTCCTACCCTGTGACTGCGGCCGAGGTGCCTGCGCTGCGTGGGAAGGCAGCAAACAGCCCGCCGCAAGGCAAGCCGCTGCGGCGCCGGGCAGTGCAGCAGCACCGCGGGTCAGCGCGGCACCGGCACCCGCTTCCCTCCGAGGCGGGTACTGCCGCTGCAGGTCTCGCCACGCCAGGGAAGACAACCCCCCGAGACCTCCGCACCATTTAAGCTGGCGAGACCACGCGCAGCGTGTGGGAGGGTCTGGATACGTCTCCTTATGCCCCAGTGCCACAGACCCTGCGAGCAGCCCGGCGGGACGGGCAGGGTTTTACCGGCCTTTGCTCAAAGGTACCGAACCGTCAGCGGAACTGGGAAGAGAACAAAAAAGGCAAATTAAAAGTGATCAACCTATGATATCCTATGCTCTAAGTTCCTACCATTATATTAGATATTTTTTAATGAAAAGTGTATTTTTTTTTTAAATCAGATACGTGTATCTACCTGGACACTTGCTAGCACAACTCCTCCAAAGAAAAAGGACAGGAGTATTTTTCTCCTCCTGAAGAAGAAGGACAGGAGTATTTTTCTGAGTGCCTTGGCAATAAGAGCAGCAGAAACAGCATCACAAACCGTGCAGTATAACAGTAAGTTGGCGGCAAGCGACACAGCAGCGCTCTCGCTCTCCCTGTTCTCATGACTACTGCTCACACCATTAAAAGTTCAAAGTCGATCACGCAGCTCCTGACAGCACCATACGTACACCAAACATTTCAATTATGAGAGGCAATTCCTCTGGCTTACACAGCGAGCCAGGGATACTCTCCTCGACTCAAAACTGTGCAACTTACATTAAAGAGAGAGCAAGAGCCTGCGCTATCTTAGAAAATAGGTAAGTTTGACAGGAACAATTTAAACTGCCATGGGCATAAACAAACACAAATGGAGAACGTTGTTTTATTTTGTTCAGAGCTCAATACATTTACTTGGCTTCGAGACGTCTCCAGCAACCACTTTAAGTGCACAAGCTACTCAGTGTCTTCAGAAATGATTAAGTCGGTACTGATAAAACAGCCTGCGTTATTTTAGCAGTTTGATTTTGTCACCCTGACTTCACTTTCATATTTATTCAATAACAGTGCGTCAGGTTCGGCATTATCCCACTCTCTGTTTCTGGTTGCAACCCTCCTGCAACGCCGCTCCCCCCTGGGGCCAGCAGCACTTCCCGCTCTTCGGGGGGTCGCCCGACACGGGCAGTTGTATCCACCCATTTTATGACATAACACATCCCTTTCCTGCAGTTTTTCCCTAAGCAGACAGTTCCACTGTGCTCAGAGTTTCTGTCCGAGTGAAGTCTGTTTGCTCCAACCCCAAGCACCTATGTAAAATCCTGACCCAGTTAAACAGCCAAAGTCACAGTCTAAAGAAAATATGCATCAGGATGAAAAGCATTAAAAATAAAGGAAGACGACAGTGAGAAGGATCAGAGCACCACTGAAATCCTGCAAGGACGGAAGGAAGCTTTTAACAGCACTAAAATATAAAATTGATTTGTACACATATTTGATAAAAATCAATACAATTAGCAAGTAACTGAATACTAGAAAGGGAAATTGATTGCTCGAGGGCCCAGAGGACTTGGGGCAATCAGTCCATTCTTCTAGCTCCTCCACTCTTAATAAAAATTTACTTTTTCATAATCCTGCCTGAACTCTTTACCCATTAATAATGCTGCTAAATAGCTCTTCTTTAGCACTATTATTGCAGACCTGCTTGAATTACGTTTAGAGGCAGTCTAGAGTGGCACGTGCTGGCCATTTTGCTATCTGCAGTACCAACCTCCAAGCAATAGCATAAAAGAATACCGCCTAATGAACGGGAGCACAGGAACACTTGAGAAGAGCTTATAAAATTAAGTACCAAAGTTTAAATAAACGGATTACCATAGAATTGATTTGCTACATCAATTTGGCCAGCTTTTGCTGATACATCATTCCTTTCTCAAAGGAGAAGAGCCACCGTTTCGAAACAACTAATTAAACATTGTGAACCATGGCCTTACAGCGAGAGCAGGGCTGCACTGCTCTGCTCTCCTGCCTTCCTGCTCTCACTGAGCGATTCCTCACCACAGCGCAGAAATCGTTACCCCTCCTGAAACAGGAGACTGAATTCATAGTCAAATCTAGACTAAATAGAGTGGCTTCTACAGCTGCCATCCCCAAGCAGGCTCCAGCTTCAGGCAAGGGCAATCTTGTGTTTCAGCATTAGCGTGGGCCTGGAAGGACCTGAAAGCCCTGGTCCGCCCAAGCCCGGAGGGATGCCCCGGCTGGGAAGGCTCTCCTGCCCTGGTGAGGCTATCCCTGACTCCCAGCACGCCGCGCAAGCCAAGCAAGGGTGCGCACCGCTCGTACCGGGCTACGAAGGAGGCTCCTCTTTCAAAAGCTCAGATGCCTCCTCAGATAAGAACTTTCTCAGATGTTAAGCTTTGTCCACTGACTCATCTTGATAGGAAGTTCTCTAAAACCAAAAACTACCTTTGGGCCCGCAACAGATGCTCCGCCAACCTGCAGTTCAGGGTGACAAAGCCTCTGCTGTTAACCAAGGCCCTGATTCAGCACTGCACTTTAGCATATACTTAACTTGAGCTCTGCGAGTAGCCCTATCCAAGTCAAAGGAAAGCAAATGATTTTTCTGTAATGATTACACCACTTGCATGTTTGAAATTCAAGAATCTCATTTGAGCACATTCTAGTCCATTTCCAAAGGAACATCTCAAGGAGTCATTGGGTTGAATAAAACCATTTATGCACCTCATCATATTTACTCCAGCAGAAATTCTTTTACTCTTCAGAAATATCTACATATGCTTATGCCTGCAGTGGTCCAGCTGGACCAGTGGTTAAACTGAAATAGTGCATCAGTCTCAGGAAAGGTCTATGGATGCTCTGAAACTCCACCAGAAATCTGTGGTGATACAGCCATAAGGCTGAATGAGGAACTGCTCTACCAGAGGAGGAAAACCACACGAGTTCAGCAAAACACCTCTGTAAATAACACAGGTGCTGCTGCAGTCATCTGCTCAGTTGCCTCACTAAATTCTTTGTGAATTCCTTACTCAAAAGCCTCTCTCACTGCTTCTTCTTACAAAGAAGAGACATTAGCCTGGACACAGAAATAGAAACCAGAAATTAAACAGTTCTGGAGTTGGCCTTCTTCGTAACCACGAGCAAGCTACTTTAACCTCTTTGCCTTAGTTTCTCCACCTTCATTAGTAAAATAGAGACAGTGAAACTCATTTCACCTAACTCATACATCTTCTATGAAGATGAAATGCTTGTTCAGTGTAAAGTACTTGGGAGATGAAAGGCATCAATGTTATTCATAGTCACCACACCCACCATCAGGATCTCCAGTACCTGGCTTTGGATCTGTGCTTAAAGAGTCTTTCTTTGTGTAATTCAGGAACTATACTTTCCTGGACCAGCCAAATTAAAGCTAATCAAGAATTCCCATGTTAATCAGCCTTCTAGCCTTTAGGAGATCATAAGGAGGATGATGGTCCCATTTCAAAAGACAGCACAGTGTCGCAGCATGAATTACATCAAACTGACTGGAGCCCATTTACAACATGGTCATGGAGGAAACTATAAGAGTTCATCCATATACATTCATCTTAGCACATGCACACTTGTAAATCAGCTCCTATTCAGTAATGAAATGTAGAGTGACTCATTTTTTCTATATGTGAAAAAAGCTCTCAAAGAGAACCAAAGAATCTTTTTCTTTCCTTTCTGCCTTTATACACACAGAATTACATCTCCTTCCTTTGGAGAAGCCACAATGCTTCAGTGCCAGCTGTAAAACAGGACACGACTGTCTCTTTAGCTTGACAGAATCTAAGGCCAGTGTTAGACCACAAATTTCTGTTAAGGAGATTTAGGGACATTTTATTAGCAGCTCCCTTGATCTCTGGAGCCAGCTGCAGCGCACATGGAGGCACAGGGGCCCTGCAGCCGGTGCTGCCGCGGTGGCCCCGCACACAGACCTGGCACTGGCCCAGGTAAGGCCAACATCTGCTTCGGGCACTTCTGCTGCTCCAGGTGGGTCACGTGCCACATTATTCACTTACTGTTTTAAGCAAGTTCTGCAGCTCAGACTTTGCTCACTCAGCCATAGCTATCCTGTGGGCAGTAAGTTAGGTGAAAGCTGTCTGCACTATTTCTGCATGTACACAGCTAGGACAGCCGCGCAGACAAACCTTGACTTCTGGCCCAGTGTGAGCGCTGCCGGCTCAACGCCAGCCAGCCCGTACTGCAGCTGCACGCTAAAAAGCGGTTGCATGCTTTGGTCAGCTGTCCAGTAGCTGGGCTGCCCAAGCACCGAGCTTGCCCAAAGAAAAATCCTCCTAATAAAATAAGGCAAATCAGCAAATGCCAGTGACTACAGGGCAACCACAGGTGTGCAGCCTGCACCGTGCCGGCCCTCTGCAACAGCCCCCCTGCCCCTGCGCAGGGCAGCACGGGCAGCTCCCTGGAGCGCTGCTGAGCTGCTGCTGGGAGAGGCCAATTCCTCCAGCAGAGCGACGACAACACAGGCACGACAGCAAGGGTACAAGAGGGAACAAGAGCTACAAACTTGAGAAATACAAGGGAACTAGAGAACCGCTGTCTGGGAAAGCGCTGGGGGATGTGGAGGGAGTTTGCCTCCTTGCCCACGTCTGGCGCCGTGTCCGGACGAACACCACATGACGGCCGCAGAGCTGCCTTTGGGGAGGAAATGCCTGCCAGGGCCGCTGCTCAGCCCGTCCTGCCAGGAGCACAGCTGCCCTGGGAAGGGATGCCACCCAAGCCCGCAGGCACGCAGACGCGCAACAGTGGGGCACCCTCAGCGAACCGAGCCGAAGCCCCACACAAAGCACAACGCTCCGCTTCACTGCGCTTCGGGGAGCCGGCAGCAAACCACCAAGCAGCCTGCTTCCCACGGTCCCGCCTGAAGCCTGCGCCGGCCTCTGCTGCCGGCACGGGCACCAGCGGAGGGACAGCCTACGGAGTGGTCAAAGGCTGTAAAGTGGGCGACCACTTTAAATTATGAAATGTTAGACACAGTTACCAATATAGATGCTCCAAAAGGAGGACTGGCAGGCGGCCAGCATCAGTCACTTACCTTGTAGTTCACCATCACTGCCGTTCTTAGACATGATAAAATTAAAGCTATGGGCTTACATAAGACTCCCAACAATTAATTCACGCCTTAGCTTCACAAAGTAACAACATCCAAAATTGGACCCATGCAGGCAAGTGCTGGGGGGTTTCCTACGCTACTGCACTTGATGTTGTGCGTTGCCGTAGCTCGCAACACTTCTATGCATGCTGTCCTCAGAAACGTCTCCAGGCTCTACGCAGTGCACCCTGTGAGCACCAGCAACTAGTCAGGGTGGCCAATCTGGATTTCAAACCACCTCTGTGGAGAGCCATTCAAATGCCCCGTACCTGGCTAGATATCTGTGGAGCAGGGTGAGAGGAGAGAAGACCTATCAAGAGAGGAAAAAAAAGGTCTGTAGAAGATGTGTACAGCCAGAAGTATTTTAAAGAAAGGACAGTTAAGACCACCCAAGCCAAGCTTTCTCCAGGTATAAAACACGTTAGAGTGACGGAGAAGCAAGGTGGGACGCAGTAAATGGTTCAGCCTGTGACATGCAAGATTTTCATAATTTATAACCAACAGAAGATGCGCACTTCTCCTTCAAAACGCTGAGCGCACCCCCACAGCATCCAATCAATGGCGCTGTGTACAGCTAACACACTCACACTGATTGACTGGTCCAATAGCCACGGCTGCCCCCAAGCCGTTCTGGGAGAGGCATTTCTGCAGCAGCGCCGCACAGAAATGCTTCACATTTATTAACTTGTTTGCTTCTGATTGCTGGATTGGTTCCCCATTCCCAAGGCGCTTAGATTTATTCTTTTAGTTTAACACTACAAAGTAATCAAATCGCTCCATTACAGCTGACGGACTTTAGGAGCCCTGAAGGTGAGGGCAGAGAGGCATCAGAAAAAATGCCTACGTCTTCCCTCGCGCGCTTCACGCTTGCCCTCAACTTGAGAGTCTACGTGTCTATATCCCTCGAACTCGAAAGAATATTGAACTTCTAACTGACATGAGCAGTTATTTGAGGATGCAGGACTTTCACTTGAAATTAAGGCTGATCTACCTTCTGGGATCAGGGACCAAGACTCACTTCTGATGAAGACTGAAAAGCTCACACGCACTCTCTTTCTGCTTCCAGTCAAACACGAGTGTTGCTGCAACCAAGAAAACATCCTTCCAACACTATGTAGAGTTCAAACCAACCAACCCATGAATAAGAACAGGGGATGAGACCGAGGATTTCACACACCCCTTGGTGCCCTTCCATCCACTGGGTCGAATAGGTAAGAAGAGGAGGACAAAGGAGATGGCTCAGAGAGTCCAGAATAACACGGAAATTGAGAAAAAGGGCACTCCTTCGACTGGATTTTGGCAGTGACTCTTCACTACAATTTATGCAACGAAATACCACAAAACGCTCAGCACACAACCCTTGGTGTGGACGACAAAAAGAT
This sequence comes from Dromaius novaehollandiae, assembly GCF_036370855.1. Classification (NCBI taxonomy): domain Eukaryota; kingdom Metazoa; phylum Chordata; class Aves; order Casuariiformes; family Dromaiidae; genus Dromaius; species Dromaius novaehollandiae. The sequence continues at coordinate 11,299,277 of NC_088108.1, forward strand.
TTCTTTTTTTAATTTACAGAAACTCCTTGTCTAATATTACCAATGCAAAAATCAGAAAACAAATAGTGCGCGCATGGCCCTGTGCATTCAAAAATAATTTGAGCAACCCACCCCTTGAAGTACGGACAGGGCCCTCCATTATTAAAAAGCAAACATATTTTATTTTAGGCTATACTTACTCTGACAGGCTAAAGCTTAAAGAAATTCCAACAACTTTTTTGAGTAGAGAAAAAAAACAAAACGAATCTTCATGGAGCCTGTGATCAAATAATCTTACAGAGTATGGACTTACTACACCAACAATGTCAGGCATTTCAATGCAGTGGCATCAAAACTAGATATTTACTGCTTGATAGTGAGTAACCCTTTGAAAAGGGAGGAACAAAAATTCCTTTTTAATGAGTCACCATTTGGCAGTCAGAGATCAAAACCTTTTGCCTGTATTTCTGACTGCAGTATTGTATATACTTGGGGTTTTTTTCACTCTTTGTGACTTTACTTAAACAGCAGCGGTAATTAAGAAAATAAGTTAAAGGCACAGGAAAAGTAAAGTCCTTAAAAGTACCTGACAAGGAGCACGATCTACTGGGTTAGTGAAATACTGCAAGAATTCAGAAATGATTCCATATATAAATTTGAAATTGTGAAAATCCTAGTAAGATTAAAAGTAACTAGTCAGAACAAAATGAGATTATACTCAGCATCCATTGATTACCACGTCCGGTCAGTGTTTGCTAGTTATTCTTAAACTAATGCAACTGTACAGGGCCACAGCTTCTTGTGCCCGAGTGGAACTGTGTAGGACAAATGTCTTTGTAAAAGATTCATTTCCTTACCTTTGCCCAAAACTTAACCTATGAATATCTGTGACACAGAATGAAATATTAAAACAAATGCCTGAAAGTAGGTGCTATTTTTGTTGTTTTGAAGATAAAAGTCTTCTCTTTCATCCCATATCAAATTGTAGAGTTTTAGCAAAAAGGAATATACTATGATGCAATGTCCAAAAAAAAGAAAAAAATCCATTTGCTTTAGATAAGAGTATTGTAGCCAAAACACAGAAATAAAACTGTCATTCATATTGAAGGGCCTTAGAGTAAGATACAGCTGGCTTCATTTTGAATATAATTTCTGACCATGTGAAAAGACTCCAAAGACCTCAGTTAGTAATAAGCACTTTTGCTTTGCAAAATATTTAACTAGCTGACTTTCGCACTAAGCATCCTTAACGCAAAGCACCATCACTCCTGTTTTACAGTGTACAAATAAGAAGCTAGGAACTATTTACTCCAAAAATCGCCTCCACCTCTGCAGGCCTATGGAGCTGTAGATGTTCAGACATTGATATTCAGACATATTGTGAAAAAAATCTGACAGTTTTGAAATGGGAGCAGGCATTATTCAGGCTTGGCTTCTGCCTTAGGAAACCTACAAATTGTTATATGAAAACTCACTTCCACTAAAAATCAGACCGGGGCCCTACAGCTCACTTCACACCAGCTCTCCAACAGCCCCCACATGTAACTGCCCATCAGCAGAAGAGTCTCCATGCCTTCTGTCAATTCATTGAACCATCCAGGCCCTTACAGCATTTGATCTTAATTTATACTCGGTTTACCCCTAGATTAGAAGTTATTACGGTAAATAATCACAATAACCGGTAGCAGTTCAGGAATTCAGAGAAATAACGTGATCCCCTACTGTAAAGAGAATCAATCATCCATCTCTTTCCATTAGTCTTTTTGGCACTCCTGTGTCACTGTTGTCACAAGCCCAGATAACGATGCCACATTAATTCACCTTCTGAGAAAGAGACGACAAGATTTGACTCCGTAGCTGCGTCCTGTCTGACCTTGGGGAATCTTTGGGAAAGGTTTCCCATCAAGTGCAGTTACAGTTTTTACTGACAGAGGATTACCGAGTTGGGCCCACACTGCGTAATTTGAATGCATGACCCAAAAATAAACAACCGATCTTCTGTTTCCACTAGAAATAAATCAGCAACACATAACCAACAGTTTTTCAGATCCAACCCTACTTCAGAAATTACATTTTCAAAGTAATTTCAAAAAGTCTGCTCAGAGGTGATGGGCAGAGGGTGGAACAAGGAGAGCGCTACTAGATTACGTAACAACAGTTCTTTCAATTAAATTAACCAAAACTGGAGATAGGCTGCACTTCCCAATCCAAACCTTCCCAATTCAAAGGAGAAAATCTTTACTGTAAATACTACCAAGCACCGAACTTGAAAAGAAGAAACTCATAACGTGATTCATCACAAAACCAGACTCCCTTCCTTGACGACTACAAACCACTCTCAGTGCAAAGTGAAATACTGTATTTTGGATGTCAGCATGAGCAGACAGAAGAGGACATATGGCCTTTTGTATTGTTCCCAAGATGCCGTATGTTTAAAAAAAAAAAAAAAAAAAAAAATCAGAAATCATTACCCAGGCTGGAAGAAACCCAAGCCATCTTAAAAGCTTGTTTACTGCAATTTGGAAGACCTTTTTTAAAAAAAAAAAAAAAACACACACAAAACAACAAACTACTTATAGACACCTAATCCTAGCCCAAAACGGGAGGTGGGTATCAAGCAGGAACCATGCATTATTTTGGGGAAATTTCTGCCGAGATGATCATTTGAGTACTTCTCTGTAACTAGGTATCATTTCTATTACTGTGGCTACGACTAACAAGTTAACAACACTATTTACGCTAGTACTGTTGTATCATTAGAAACAACAAGATTATGTACTTTAATTCTAAGCCAGCACAATTATTTTAACACCGAGTGTGTCAGATCTGACTCTATACCCCCTAAATTAATTTCAGAGTAGTGGCTAAATAAAATGACATACTTCTTTGTGCTTTTGTTATAACACGCTCATGTGCAGCAAACTGTGAAGAAAATGTAGTAATTAGAGGTTAAATTAATCCCTGACAGACAGGCAGCTCAGCAAAGCCGGGCCCTCCTCGGGAAGCACGGCGGAACGCCCGCCAGCCGTCGGGAGCCGGCACGACACGCCGGTGAGAGCGGCGGCTGCCCAGCCTCTGGATGTCCATAAAGGCGCGCAACGGTGTTACATTGCACAACATCACCAGAAAGTTGCCCTTCCGCTTCCCGTTTTAATGCAAGCAATGGATGTCCTTGTCCGCAGCAGCGTGACGGTGCTGTGCTGCTTTGGAAACAGCAACTGGGTCCAACCAGGGGAAGTTTAACTTCAGACCTGCTGGGAGCTCTGGAGCATTTTGCTGTGCAGACACAGAAACTTCCACAGAATCGCGAAGGAAAAATGAGGCAAAACAAGAGATGGGGCCACCCGATCTTGGTGCTGCCCACTGAGCATTCCTTTTTGCGCGTGTCAGTCTGACCCAGGTAGGCACGGCACCGCAAAACGAGCCAGTTTTTAAAACCAAGCCAGCGTGACTTGTCACCAGGAGGGGAGAAGCGCAGAGCGGCCATTCAACCCCGCAGCGCTCGGGGGTCCCAGCCCCGGGACACCCGCCCGCGGGAGGCGTCCCTGCTCGGCAGACGTGCCGCCTCCGAAGGCGCAAGGAAGCGGCTCCCCGGGCCAGCGCTGATGCCGCTCCACAGGCTGCCTGACACCGGGTGAAACACGCCGCTGCTAACACCCCCCCAGGGGAGCAAATCCCCCCACATGCAGCACGCTGAGCCCCCAGCCGGCCCTGCCTGCACCAGCGAGTAGACAGGCAGCTGCTGCTACATCACCAGGTAACACCCTCCCTCCCCCCCTGCCCCCCAAAAAAGCCAGAAAATCCCCACACACAACCTATATCACAACTAAAGCAGAAGCGAAGCGCGGGCTCGCTGAGATTGCAGGTCTGCGTGGGAGGGTGGTACCAGCGCCGGTATTTCTGTGCTACCCGGATCATCAATTATTAACAAATTAGGCCATGGCTGCTGGGGGCCTGACGTAACGCTGCTTCATCGACAGAGCCGCCAGGCCCTCGCGGGGCAGGGGGAAGCGCGCCCAACGAGCCACAACGCGACGCCTCCCCTTGGCCAGGCCCGACCCCCGCACGGCCCCCGCTCCCGGGGGAGGCCTGAGCCGGCCCCACGCCCCGTGTCCCCGGGGGCCCCCAGCCGCCCGCCAGCGGCAGCGCTTTAACCAGGGCAAAGCTTCGCCAGGGCTCACCGCACGGCCGAGCGGCACCAGAGGCCGGCGCGGGAAGCCCCGCTCCTCTCCGGCACGCGCTCCTGCGGCACCGCCGAGCAAACGCCCCGGCTGCACCCCAGCGGCACAGCGCAGCAGACCTCCCCAGAGAGAGCTACTGCCGCTCTGCGCAGAAATGCCGTGCAAAACAAGTATTTTCCTCTTGGAGGAAAGGAACTACTCAGTAATACGTTTTTTTTTCATAAAAACCCCCAACTTCTTATCAGTGAGTAGGCTTCCCAAGAGGAACGAAGACTCTTCACTGCCCATTTGCGTTTGCCAGCTATCCCCTCTCTGAGGGCCTCACTGTGCGTTGGCACAGCCGGGGCCTTCGAAAACGATGGAGCCGCGTCCCAGGACCCCGGGCCCTGCTCTGGTGGCACCCTGAGGTGCACCGTCTTCAGGAACAGAGCTAACGGTCTGGGTCTCGGCAAACTGCAACGCAAAAAATCCAGCAGAAGAGAGGGACATAAAGTGAAGCCTTTGGGTGACAAAGGCTCCAAGTTTCTGGACAAAGCGTTGGCAGTAACAACAACACGGGAAGAAAAGCATGAGGCAAGCACTGCCTGTTTTGCAAAGTTTCCCTTGAGCTGCTGGCAGCTCTGAAATGGGGTAGGGAAAGTCAAAACTGTATTATTGGTCACCACTTATTTTGTAGGGTTTTTAATTAAACAGTATTGTGAGTTTTTTGCTATTTTCACCTAAAAAGAACAATATTCCAGTAGGCTCCAGCATCCCATGCACTCAGAAAGCAGGCTAATGAGGGCAGTGTGAGACGCCTAAACAGTTTCTTCACATATTTTTTAAGCATTAGCCTTTTTGAGCGCACCCTTGTTACGAGTCAAACAAAACAAAACTCATGATGCCTGCACAACAGCATCTTATACACTTGGCATTTTACAGCAATGTTCGAAAGTTCCCCTTCGAAATTACTGGCGAGGAAGGAAGTTCTGCATAATTTTAGCACTCAACATCTGAAAAAATTAGAACAGTCCCAACTGTTCTTTGAGACATATAAAAGAACAGTTGAAAAACTTACAGTTGACTGGTGCTACCTAGGTTACCCGTCAATGGCATTGAAACTGGTATATTATTAAGAGAGGTGTATGACGGGAATTGGTTTATTGTGCTGATCCATAGTAACCAACTCCTGTTCGTCCATCATTTATCTCTCTCACCAGCGACATATGGGTTTGTCTATTCACACTCTCAGCACTCTATCTGCTCCAACAAACAGTCGGCCTTTTCTGCTTGGATAAGGAGATTTTTTAGTTACATCCATTATGTGCATATCAACATTTATGGCAGGAAGATAATTGCCAAAGAGCTCAGGGGGATAAAAGCTCCCTCCTTAAAAAAAAAAAAAAAAAAAAAAAAAAAAAAAAAATCAATATTGATATAAAACAGTCCCGCGCAAAGCCTTGGTGCGTCTTCTGCTTCCTTTGGTTTTAATTTTTTTTTTTTTTTTTTTTGCTTTCCACATAGCAAGTCAAACTGGAACATCAGGTAGAAAGCCTCTGTAAGGAGTTACACTACTGCTCCTCCTGAAGAGGGGGGGGGGGGAAAGCAGTATACAATATTAACTGTTCCTTAAAGGAGTGAGTGGCGAACATGTGAGATGCAGAGAGGGCTCCTTGGAGAAGCACCAGCATCATTTAAGCTGATTTAGCCATCTCTATTTGGAGACCACACCAATTACTAATGAATCGTAACTTATAGTCACCTTCTCCTAAATGTTGAAAACTGCTGACAACTCAGGAACAGCCCGCACAGGGACCAAGGCAGGCTTGTGGATCCTGCCTTTTTCATGTTTAAAAAGCCTCAGACAACCTTCTACCACTCCACCCCCCAGGATGGATAAATCTATTTGTCACAGCTTTTGCATGATTTACTTCACTTTCCCATGGTTACGTAGCCATAAGAGTTATTTTAAGGCGACTTTCATCAGAGTAGAAAGTAACGTGGAACATTTATCGATTAAACGACTGGGAAGCAGCAAGTTGCGCTGTACTTAACCTCCGGGACGACGCTGGGGTTTTACTCCCCGCTACCCTCGCCCTCCTGTCACCTCCGCTCTCCTAACCTCTGCCTCGCTCCCCGTGGCCGGCTCCGAGCTGGGCCCCGTCCGACAGCCGCAGCGGGCCGGTGAGCGCCCCGCGGGGCCGGCAGCCCGGCCACTGCCACCGGGGCGAGGAGCTCCCCCCTGAGCCCACGTGCAGCCTCCGAGGGCTCCCACCTCACACTGCAAGCAACAGCACTGGTTAAAAAAAACAAAAAAAAAACTGGCACTCATGTTTATTTATAAAACACTTCTACCTGTGTAAGAAGAAACCATACAAAATAATAAAAAAACATAACTGTTGCCTGTAATTACTAACCCCCCAATGCAGTAACAACCACCTTGGCTGTGAAAGCATCCGAGAGACTCTGCAGGTCCAAACTACCTAGTTACATGGGTCTAGAAGTGAGGCCCTGTCTATATTTGCCTTTCTGATTCTTAGGTATTAGATGAAAGAATCAAAAATAGAGACTGAAAACATGAGCTGAAAAAAACCCCATAAAATAAAAAGCCAAATTAGATTTGAGCTGCTCAAATCTGAACACTGCAGAGCTTTTCACGCACTTGGAGAGGAGCTGTTAACTGCACGCTACCTGCCCTACGATGCCGAGTATTTGTTTTTTATCCCCGAGCAACAGACTATTTCCTGGTTGAGCTGAAGAACTCGGTGACGCTCCAACTTCAGCCCACACATGTGTGTCACCGGCAACGTCAGTGGCAGGAAAACATCAGAAGTGGCCCCTCGCTAGCGCTTTCCTAACATGGAATTTCCTCGCGCCGCGCTCCCCCCGCCGCCGCCCGGAGCATCTTCCCCAGCGGCCGCGCCCCCCGCCGACGTGCGGCGCCCGGGGGGGGGGGGGGGGGGCCGAGGGGCAGCGCCGGCCCCAGGCACCGCCGAGCCCCCCGCCCCCCCCAGCCCGCCACGAGCCGCCCCGCCGGCACCTGCGTGCAGCGCCGCGCACAGACGCGCGGCCCCGGGGGCGCCGTCCGGCCGCGCTCGGCCCCGTTTCGCCGCGGGGGCGGTGCAGGGGGGAGCGCGGGGCGGGGGGGCAGGGGCGGGCGGCATTAGCGCGGATTACGCGGCTCAGCAGGGAAACGCGGCAATTACATAACGGGCGGGACGCGGGCTCCGCGCCGCGCGGCCCCCCCGCGCCCCAGACCCCGCCGGCGGAAGCGGGGGGCGGCGGCGGGGGAGCGCGGCGCTCCGCCCCGCGGGGCAGCGCGGCCCGGGGTTGCGGGGGGGCCGGGGCCGCCCCCCGCCGGGCGCCGCGGGGCGGTGCGAGGCGGCCGCGCGTCTGCGGGCGGCGATGACAGCGCGGCGGCGCGCGGGTTCTCCCGCAGCCCATCAATCTGCGCTGCCGGGCGCCGCGCTGCGCGCAGAGCCGCTCCGCCGCCCGCCTCCCGCCGCCAGGACCGCGGAAAACAAAAGCGGCCTTTTAATTTATTGTGCCGGGAAGGGGAGGGGGACCTCGAAGGAAACCAAAGCCCGTTTTCTTCCAGGAAACCGCCGCTCTCGCCGGGACCCCCCAGGTCACGGCCCCCGCCAGCAGCACCCGCACGGACGCCGCGCTGCCCCGGGCAGCTGCCGCCCGCCGGCCCGGCCCGGCCCCGCGGGCAGCGATGGCCGGGGCGCCGCTCCGCAGCGGGGGCAGCGCGGGGAGCCCCGGGACCGAGCCGGCGGGCGGCTGCTTACCCTGCGACTGCTCTGCACCCCGATCTTAATCACAGGATGAGAAACCAAAACAGTTTAACGCGTGAGTCAGCACGCGTTTTATTCCCAACGCGCGCAGCGCCTCGGAGGGAGCCGCAAACGCGCCGCGTCGGCGCCCGCGCCCGCACTTGGGGGCTGCCCCGGCTGGCGACACGCGCAGCCCCCCGGGGGGAGGCCGGGTCTGGGCTCCGCGCTCTTTTCAGGAATAAGCAGCGGCTCCTTCGGGGCTCAGCCGAGCCTTTTGTTCAAAATCCTGCCTACATAACGTGCGCTTCAGACTCCCAAAATAACCAGGCAAGCCGCCGCCAACAGAAATACCAGGAGTTATTAGGGAAAGGGGAAAAAAAGAGGCAGCGACCCCTGGCCCTCCGCCCCCCGCGGCGCGGCTCCCCCCGCGGGGGCGGCTCCGGCCTCCCGTTTGCCCCGAGTTGCGCTGCCGGCGCCAGCAGCGGCTCCGCGGCTCCGGGACGCGCCGGCGGCGGGCGCCGCGCTCGGCTGCGCGCGGCGGCGGCTCGGGGCCCGGCAGCAGCCACTCCGGCCCCGACGGCTCCGCAGACCCGCGCTCCACGCCGGAATAACAGCGAGGCAATACGACCCCCCTTGCGGAGCGCCCCCGCCGCCCCGGGACGCTCCGCGCCCGTCGCCGCCGCCCTCGCCCCGCAGCCGCGCAGCGCCTGCCCCGCTCCCCGGCGCGGCCCCGCGGAGCACCTGGTTCACCACCATTTTAAAGCCCCCGGCTCCCCCTGCCCCCGGCGGCAGCCTCCCCCCTCCCCGCACTGACACCGGCTCCCACCGGACAGCAGCGTTGCACCTTCGCACCAAGTTTCTGGGTTTGGGGTTTTTTTTTTTACCCCCCCCCCCAGCGCAGCCTCAGCCGCGAGCTCGCGGCCCCCGGCCCGGGGGGGGGGGGGGGGGAAGGGGAGCTGTCCCGAGCCGCCCCCGAAACTTGGCGCTGCCGGTCGGGCGGCCGCGCTGCGGCTGGCGGGCAACTGCTCGCCGGGTGCCCGAGTCCTCCCAAAGCAACTCCGACTTTTCCGGTCCGTATCGATTTCAGTGCTACTTACCGGAATATGCGGCTCCATGCGTGGTGCTTCTACCCGCTGGGAAACCAGCAGCATCTTGGACTGGGGATCAACCAGCTCTTAGATCCACTTTGGCTGTGTTTAGCAAAACCCGGCGCAGCAAAAGCCTCCGCGACGGTTCCTCCTTTTAGGTTCCAGACAAGTTCATCCTGGCGTTGCAGTTCGCTAATGATTCACTGTCTGTCTCAATCTGCTCACTACATTTCCATCAACCCACAGCTTCCTCACTCAGAAGGTGGAGTTTGTGGGGTTTAAGTTACTGATAGGCATATCTAAGTGCTGTGTCACTCAAAGAGGAGGAGACACACTCACACACACGCACTCACACACACACTCACACCGCTCCGCGCTTAAAGGGGAAGCAACACTTTCTTCTCCTCTTCAGAAACTGGAAACCTCGAAGATCCACGGATTTCTTCTTTTTTTTTCCTGTGCGCGGAGGCAAAGCCCGCGCAGGCTGCGGGCAGTCTCGGCACAGGGAGAGCTCAGCATGTGCGCAGCTTCTTTGCAGGGCTTCGGTTTAGTTTAGTACAAAAGTAGGGTAGCTCCCAAAAATGCCGGCAATTAATGGATTTTTTTTTCAATGAAAGTGTACAAATCACTGAAAAGATAGCCCAAGGCGTGAAGTGTAAAGCTTTGAGCTAATCCTAAACAGCGTAATTTCCTCTCTCTCCCTGCCATTACAAGGGGATGCTCAACCCTCGTCCCGCTGCCAAAGGGTTAAGCTCACCTCGCACAGGTGAACCCAGGTGACCACGGAGGGAAGGGAGCAGCAGAGCTGGTTCGTTTCCTCCCTGTGTGTGATGTGCATGTATTTATGAAGATGGATACAAATCTGAACAGAGTGCCGCCACTAAGCCACACACTTCTTATATGACTATAAATGTGCTTGTAACAAGCTGCAGCTTCTGAATATTAATTTTGACAGGCCATCAGCTGAAAGCTGAGACCTATCCAGATCTCCTGGGCTGTGCGGGAGGGCTGGGAACAGCCAGCTGCAGGCAGTTAGGGCAGCCTGCTGGCTCCCTAAATAATTGTTGGTATAATCTCATTTCATTACCCCCCTAAATCAATACGATTGTCACTCCTGTCCTGATATCTTGGAGGCATTAGAAACCCTGTCCCAATTCACTGACCTAACGGATGCCTGGAATACATAGCACCAATTCTAATAAAAGGTTCTATATTTTATCATCCCTGCTGTAAATACTGTATATTACAGTATCCTACTGTAACATTAGTAAATGCCACCTTCAGCTCACATTTAAATACACGTAACCTTGGTGGATTCACTGGGGATTTTCCTCATTTCCCCGAGGACAGCTTTTCCTTTTACCACATTTGCACTTTGAAACTCACAGACCCAAACCAGCCCTACGCATTTCATGACAACCCCATGTTCATAAATATCAGGAATATCGGTTCATAAATAAAGTTCTTTTCCACCTTTGCTTAAACCTCTGGTTTTACATCTGACTTCCCTGAGCAGTGTTTGTGTTACTTCAATTTTGATTGCCTGAAAATTCTCTGTTACTTAGGGTTGGGTTTTTTTTGGTGATTTTGCCTTATATATATTTTAAAATTACTTCTGTAATATTTTGCATATTGAAGAAAGATGCACAAAACCCATAAACGACGTGGGTGTGCGCCCCTGAATTTGGCAGACCCCGGGGGCCCATCTCCTGGAGGATGCAGGTGCCCCCAGGGAGGTGTACTACTCCCTGATGTCTCGGCTTGCCCGGCTGCCCAGGAGCGACGGGGCGCCCTGCCGTAGGCCCCAAGGCTCATGTACAGCACGGGGCGCCAGCACCGGCCCTGGAACAGCCGCCGTGCCGAGCGAGAGCTGCCTAGCTCGCGGTGCAGGAGCTCGGCTGTGCCCGCGGGCAGGGCTGCGCCGAGGCCCCGGGCGCCCTGCAGGCAGCGTCTGCTGCCCTCGGCTGAAGGCCAGCGCCTGGGCTTGGGGTGCCACCTTCCTGCCTGGGGTGCCTGACACGAAGCTGCAGTCTGAGTGAGGAGAAGTCAGAACTATATCTATCTATCGATAAAAAACTAGACAACTGATGAAAGCAGTGCAACTGTATCCTTTTTGAAATAACCAAACACAACCAATCCTGGTCCCGTACTCCGCAGTTTAAGCGGCATCCTCTTTGCTAGTGTTTAAGGAGAACTGTAAAACTGCAATGTTATGCTAAATGCTTGCTGTTATGCTCGCCAAGGGAATGGGTCACACACCTCGGGACAGTCCTGGAGAGCTGCGTGAGCAAGAGGCATCATCACTGCGAGGTGGCCAGGGGCCAGAGAAAAGATTCGCATCCTTCAGGTTGATGAGAACGAAGCACGCCAAACACGGAGAGGCAAGGTGACCTGAGTGCTAGGGCCATGTGCTCCCCAACAGCCACCTCCCGTTCCCAGCTGGCCCCTGGGTGGCCTTGAAGTCAGTGAGGACAGCGAAGGTCCTAGCAGGCAATTGAAAGGAAGCAGCACAGGAGCAGCACAGAGATTCACTGAAGGATTCACAAACATCTCAGTGACCAGATGGATGGAAATCACGTGATGCTTGGTACTTCCACCCTTTTGACCTCAAATCAGGTAAAGCTCAACGGCTTTGGCTGAAATACATGTGTTGCGTATCTGTTTGTTGGGAGCGAAAATTCAAAGAAAAGCTCCCGGGAAGCGAAATCACATGAACTGCAACAGATATACATGAGTTTTCATAAGCTAAAACAAGCATTTGTCCCTACTCTAGCCAAAATGCAAGGCCTCAGCATGTGAAAGTGTGTTAAGTGTGTCTTAAGTAAAATGTGGATAACTCCATTCCAGAGCAAAGGTAATTATTCGGCTGAACATAAACAAGGTCATAAAGAAGGAAGAACATAAAAAAGATGAATGTATTCCTCTGATAGCAAATTAAAGAAAAAAACACACAAAGCCAGTTTCAAGGATTTTTCAAGGAATAAAGGAAAACGTGGCATTATGGCACGTCAGCATAATATGAACAAGAATGTAAGAGCTCCCACTCTGCATCAGATCAAAGGTGCGTCTAGCCAGTACCTTTTCTGGTATCAGTGATGTCCATTTTCAATAAGCACTTCAGTAAACCATGGAGATCATTACCATGGATGGACATCTTAGAATAAATGGGGTCTGAAAGGGATTCAAAGCACTCACAGAGGGCAGATTCATCAGTGGCTATTTAATATGAAAGCTTGGATGCAACCTCTGCTTCTGGAGCTTCTGAGCAGCTACATGCCAGAGCTGGCAGGCTGCAGTGGGGCAGGACTCTGTCCATGCCCTCTGTACAAAGCATGGCCTTTCCTAAGTGTCTCGTAGAGGCCCCATTCAGACACAGATCTTGGGCTACATGAACCTTTGATGTGACCAGTCAGTATTGCATTTCCTCTGCTAGATCAGAGCAGTGATCCACCTAATTCAATATCTTGTCTCTGATAACGGGCAGTAGGTGATGCTTCAGAAGATAAGAAGAAACATTTACTGAACAACTGTGGGATAAATTGCACTTAGTGGTGCAAGTTTAGAGTTCAGAGGTTTCTTCCTAAGCCTGGACAATTAGCATGTGGCGGATGCTCAGAGCCTGGAGGACTCGTACTCCGTGTGTCTTTCATTCATAGTATACTTTAAAGTACTGGGGATGAGATTCCTAATGCATATAAAATTTCAATCCATTTCTGAAACCCATTATACCATTAGCATCAGTAACATTTTTTGTTGAGTAAAAAAAGCATCTTCTAAGGCCATTTCTGAATGTGTTTAATTTGGTGTCCTTTTTTTTCCCTATAAAAGTAAATGGGAAGTATCTGAAAAATAGATAAATCACATCAATAAACAATTTTAATTTCCTCAGTAATGCTTGCTGCATTAAGTAATTTTATCAGGTAAAAAAACATACAGTTGTTAATGTATTGATTCTAATTTTTTAAAGAAACTTTACATTTAGAAAAACAGGAAGCTTCAAGGAAAAAGCTTTCATTTGTGAGCAGTTAAAGGGTTTCAGAATGGCCTTCATTGATTTGGACATGAAATAAGAAGACTGTTGATCAAGTCAGCTCTTCCTTCAGTAGGTCATTATTTACATGAATGTCCATGGAAGAGTGGCATAGGTAAAATCATCAAAGGATGGACTGACATGCAAACATTTCCGTGGGTGCAGGAACTGATTTAAGGAATTACACAAATCAAAGTGAATGCCAATCTTGTCTCCTGTGCAGAAAAACAGTCACAGATCTAACCAGGATCTCTGTGCTTAGGAGTTAAAAGAGATAATGACACTATTAGTAATTTCTTCATATTTTCATAAAAAGGTGTGTGGCATAAAGTGTGTAGCTTCTTCTGAAGTACAGGTTAAATTCAGGTTGTTAATGACTGCTTGGCTGCCAAATGCTTGTTCCAAATGGATCTACTTTGAACTTATATTTTAAATACAAAAATTGATTATTTGCATAGCTCAGAAATACACTTAAGCCCATGCTTAACATTATGTATGACTCCCTCAGAAACTGAAGTGACTCGAGTGCTTAGGTAAGCACACAGATACATCTGCAGCATCAGCACTGCTGCGATCATGTCTTGCTCGCTTTACAAGGCGAAATCCCAGCCTCACTGAGATCCCAAACTCAAGACCACTACTCAGAATCTTTCGGTGTAAACCAAATTCTGTTATCTCATCCAGGCATTTTATTTTTACTTGAGTGAAATCTGACCTGCAGGATTTAGCAACATTTTACCTCTCTTTAATCCTACTTGCAATCAGGCCATACAAAGTTACAGAGAGCTCTGGAAGCAGTGCTGAAAGAATATCAAATCCCTTAGGTATCTTCTTCAAAGCCACAATATTCTACAGAAAGGCTGAATTATGATTAACAGGTTTACCTGCCTTTGTAGAGGACTTACTGCCACCTCAATTCTAATCTTGCCATTAATAAGATTTTCCATTGAAACTACAGAAGATGACACAAGTGAATAGTAGCATCACATTTAATAGCTGTGTTGTTGGCAATGACGATACACCGAAAACATTTGCTAATTAACGATATTTCTCCAGGTCTGACTTGTGCACAAAACGTCTTCTCTCCTGATTTACGACATGCGGTCCCACAGAGCGCAGCTCGCCTGCTGGCCTGTGCTACGTAGGCTCTTCGGCTGGTGGAGCGGGATGGCAGCGCTGAGACCGCTGCGTATTTCACCTGGAGCCTCAGTTACAAGGAAGGATAAGAGCCATGATACTCCCAGCTGAAAATGCGTGTGTAAATGCACAGCGATCATCTAAACGCACCCGTGTTTGCCATGCCTGTCTCTGCCCAGGAGCTGCCCTTTCTCCTGGTGTTACGGTCTCACATTTGTCTGTTGCTGCAGAGCTACGGCCACCAAACGGGCAGCAGAGCAGCTTCCAGCCCATGGAAGGGCTCTCAGAGCAGGAGCAAGCAGCGCCAGCTGCCATTTGCCAGGTTTCCGATTTGGTGACAGGCCTGTGCAATGGGACGCTCCGCGGATCCTGCACCTACCTGACTACAAGGCATCACTCAAAAGATATAATAATGTAAAAAAGACTTAGTGATAATTCTAGCTTCACTCTTTTCTCACTGCTAGATCCTGCAGTTCAAATACACACGCAGTGATCAGGGACTTACAGACCCGATTCAACTCCTAGAGAAGTCAAAGGAAAGGCAACAGATTCGGGCCCATACCCAATACAAGAGATTGCAAGTTGCGTAAAGTATCAAAATCTGCAGTAATTGTTCTACATTTATTGTTTTTATAAGAGAGAATTACATCATTTTCCTTCCTTCAGGAAACATGTACTTCTTATTTTCCTATCATTCCTAGAATGGTCTTCTCTTTACTAGAGCTGACACCACTTTTTAAAGCATTCTCTATTTCATGAATGTTAAACTATTCTTTTCCATGCCAGATACATGGCAAAGTTACATATTCTTCAACTCAAAACAATTTACATGAATATTCATAAACTACCTGATGGCAGAATTGGCCTTGAGATTTAAAACTCTAAAACCCACAGAAACAAATGTTACCCATTTTCCTTTGTCAGAGATCCCTTGGATTAAGCTTAGAAATCATACTTCATGCAGTTGCCAAGAAAATGCAGAACCAATGCATGAAACATCATATGTTCTGTTTATTAAAGGAGAGTATCTGTAGTGACACGGATAGTCAGCCAGGCTAAGATCTTGCCAATGTCAGTTTGTGATTTACTAGAAATTATTGATTTCAAATCTGGGTTTCCCAGGGCTACTGCACATATCCTGTCATATGAATATGCATCCATTTGCTAGAGGCTGCAGCCTTGTATAAAAAAGTGTGTCATCTCTACTAGTGTCAGATTTCTTGAGCCAAAAAACAAAGCTCTACATCCCTTCAGTGCAGGAATGTATACCAGCTTTCGAGTTACATTTGCATGCCCAACACAGTGCCGGCACAACTTGCACAACTGTGGCATCCTTCCAGAATCTTACATTTTGTTGTTGCAATTAATAACAAAGCACTGTCCTGAGAAATTGCATTCCCCCCACCGAGGAAAATACTCAAAAGATTTCACAGAGCATCTTCCGATTGTGTGACAGTTACAGCCTCAGACTGCTGGGAATTCTCCTGTAGCCCAAGAACAGCTTGGAATTTAACTACTTTTAGGTACAGATCTGTCACGAGCAAGTTACGCAACGTGCAAGTGCAAAAGGATAGCAGGGATCTCACTGTTCATCAGGGCCAAGAGTAATATGTGAATTGCTAGTGCTTGTGTGTAGTTTTAAAGATTTGTATTCTCCTTTCTGTCCACTCTGAGCTGGTGGGAGTTTGGGCATTTGTGTCCTCTCAGTCTCTGCCACCCTGCTGTTGTCTGGCCCGTTTTCTGGTCTTGGCGCTTGCCCCGCTCCCGGACAGCATCTTCCCTTTGCTCGTTTGGCCTTGTGCTCCTCAGGCTTGCTCTCTGCCGGTCTGTTGTGCTCACACCTCTAATCCCAGCTGCCACCCACCAGCTTCCCTCCGCCAGGGACGGGCGCCGGGGCGGACCCACTGCTCACCGGGCGCCAGGGACGTGCGCAGACCTGCCGGCACATCGCACACCAGCAGGAGAGTCCCTGCTGCGTGCCGTTACGGGCCGGTCATCGGCAGCTCGTGGGCAGCCCAGTGGCAGTTGTGGGATGTGGTGAAGGTATGGATGATCCTGCTGTGTGCTCTCCTTGGCACATCCCAGTCTTAGTGTTCAGAGCATGGTTTTCATTTTTTTTCCCCAAAAAGGAGGTCTCTGTTTTACTGTCACTTTCTCAAGTCATTTGCATGTCAAAATGAGTTCTGTTTACTAAAACCTTCAGGGCTGACAGTAGTGGCAAAAATGACCGAATTGACAGGGTTTGCATTTTCTTTTGCATCTTGTCACTTCACTCTCACGCGTTTCTGTACAGTGCAGAAGAGATTAACTGGGGAACAGTCGAAAAGGGCACGGCTCGTGGGAGAGCGCGCCGAGACCCTCTCCTCCCTCTTCCCCGCGGCTTCACACGACCTGCCAGGGTCTCAGTTGGTAGAGAAGGACTGCAGGAGGAACGGGCCCTCCGGGCTGGACGGCAGAGCGAGGTGAGAACCGGCCTCTCTCCCTCGCCTCCGCCAGTGCAAGCGGAGCTGAAGACAAGGCATTTCCCGCATTAGAGAGGTGATGGGGATCACCCCGCTCTGCTCAGCTCTGCTCTCGTGGGCACCTGTTGCTTCTGGAGCAGCGTCAGCTGTAGCTTACATATTAAATCGAGGAAAGTTGACTTTTGCCATGGAGGGGACGGATAAAACGGGTGTCTTCTAGCCATAGCGCAGGCTGCCTGGCTTCTCGGTTAATGTAAAATAAGCACAGCCCCATGGAGGTCAGCGGCAGCACGCTGATTTACACCACCGGAGGATCAGGCCTGCCCATTCAAGGACGATTTTCAGCTAGCTTGGAAACGAGTCTCCAAATTCCTTTTGAGCACTCTCGCCCTTCCTAAGATATCTGAAAACAATTTATTTCCAGATTACAACAAAATCTTGCTCTTGCAGGAAAAATAAAGAGAGTGTGCGAGAGAAAAGGAAGCACTGCAACTTCCCAAGCCACTTCAGCGCTAATAGCGGTACAATCCTGAATCAATGCAGAGGGTCTGCCAGCAACAATAAGCATTAACTGCTGCAGTGAAGGGGGCTATTTAACCTGGCTACTAAAAGTTATTTCTGCCACAGCTATTTGAACAAAACATTTAGCAATTAAATTAATTCAAGCATATCCTCTCTTTTCATGGGAAAAAATGCGGGAGAAATCCAGGCAGAGAATGAATGGCATCTAGATTAATGAGGAACTGCATGAAAAGAGAAAAATAATGTTCTTCTAAAATATATTAGTATTACAATCTGTGGCAGCACCATATGCTAGTTTCCTAGATGCGGGTAATCCTGACGTATTTTTATCTTGGCTAGTACCAAAGAGGGAGCTCTGTGAGGCCAAGTTCTTCCCACATATCTATGTTGAACGCAGTTTACCTTCACTCTGTGTTGTGAAGCTGATCTAATAGACAGCCCTGCAACTTCTGAAGATCATTCCTTTTATTTTCCATCTGTATCCAACTCTAGCATTTACATATCATAATACTTCATGTCTTGAGTCTTTCGTCAAGCTTTTGTCAGAGATAGAGCTTGGAAATTTTGGGCTTAAAATCACAAGTCTCTACTGCTTCAATTTAGGGATCAGATCCACTAATTAGATGCAGCAGCAGACTATAAATTGCTCACGTTCCAGACAGAGGGGAACAGCAAAAAGCCATTCTGTGTTAGCGGGGATGTGTTAACATACATGTAGGACTTCATTCTTCTCTGAGTTAAACAAATATTCCTTAATCAGTCCTCAGTAATCACTTTTCAAGCTGGTGGCATTTTTCCCTTATTAGGTAGGGAAGAATTGCTATAACCGTTCTAGGAAGAAAAAAAGTATTACCACTAATTAACGTTGTGCAATTGGATGAATTTGAAATACCTATAGCACAGGTGACCCTAACCTTAGCCCGCTAGCCAAATTGTTGTATTCTCTTTCCTGTACGCAGTAGTTGTGCCACTCTGTTGTAGCTGCATTGCCCTCTGGATGCCTGTCGCAGATCCTAACCCAGCCCCTGGTGCAGTGATCCTGAAGCCTTTGGGGAAACAACAGTCCTAGGAGGAAAGCAGTCAAACATGCAAAATTCACCAGGAATTCACACTATTTCAAAGGCCTTTTCTAGGATGGCACTACGAACATTTATCGAGGTTTCTGTAAGGGTTACGGAAAAGTTATTTTCAAGACAAGCTGAACTGAAGTCAATGGCAATGAAATCTCATGGCATGGAGATGAGAGCAGTTTTCGCAGTTGGGGCTCATCTGTGATACAGAGACGATGCCAGCTACACTGTGATACAAACACTGTGGGTACAAGCCCTAGTTATCGCGTTTCTTTCTGTAAAGCTCTTCTGTCTTTGAATATGATCGTTTGCCTTTTCAGTGCTAAAATAGTGGATCCCTGCTTGACAGCCATTCTGAATCGGTCCATACAACTTGGCCAAGTGACACTGTGGCTCCTCCGCCCGAAGCTGGGACTGCCCCTACGGCACGAAGCGAGGGGAGGCACGTAGGTGCAACTTGGGGTGTGACGCCTGCGAGGGAAGTGAGGCATGGTACATCCATCCGTGTAAGGAGAGCCAAACGGTAATTCACCTGCCTATTTTCAGTACAGGGAAAAAACGAGATTTGCCTTTGTTGGTCAGGGATTCTGGGCTCAGAACTCAGGTGTCCCTGACTGCCTAGCCAGCAATTCATGTTGTGCTCATCACCGAGGTATGTGGCTCCCTGTGACCACATCGCCTCTTGGTAGCCACTCTGAAGGTAGGTGTGGTAGCATCCCAGAGTCACTCTGGAAAGCAGGAATACACTTTTGGGAGGCATCTTTTATAATTGGCAGGGTTCAGCAGCAGACCTGCCGCAGGCAGAGGGTAAACCGGGTCTCGCTGGGGGTGGTGAAAGCAAACTCCTTCGTGCAGCCAGAGCCCAGAGTTCCTGGGAAGCCTCCAGGAAGCCTGCAGGAAGGGGCTGTGTTAGCCGAGGCTGCACAGAGCCGCCCGTGAAGTGATCAGAGGGAATTCATTCCCCAAGAAAGAAGCCTGTGCAAAGGCTGCCCGAGTCACCAGCGGAGCCGTACTGAAGGAGGACGTGAGCGGCTGCATGAAGCTTTCTGCATTTTGGCGAGATCTGGATCTGCAACTGTTTACAAAAAACTAACTGGTAGCCTGTAAAGCACCTGGAAGATGTTTTGAGTGCCAGAAAACTGTAATAAACTTATTTTTCTGTGCCTCCATGTCTTATGAATGAATAGGCAGTTACTGCGACTTGCTGACTGGAAGACTCAGGCAAACAATGATCCGGCTTCTCAACTATTCAATTACCTCTAATGAAGAAGGATCAGGGAAACAACCCTTAAACACCTTAAACAGAATAGTAGTATAAACAGACAAAATGACTCTCTGGAGAAATCCCCAGACGCTTGCCAAGGTTGGCTTTGGAGCCAACTGTGATACAAATGCATAAAATATTAGTTGCTTAATGGTTGTGAAGTGTTGCTCTTTAAAGGTTACTGTCTCCCTGTCCAGACAGGGCTGCAGCTGAATGATGAATGAAGTGATCCTTATATCTGAGAGTTTTTCAAGCACCTGCAACTCCCATTGGTGTCAACGGGAATTTGGGGTATCTAGGACTGGGCCAGCAAAACCTGACTCCGCACGATATTAAGAGCTGCCAGGATGAGCAGCCTCCTCGGCCCCGGCCCCAGGGTCTGCGCTCAGCCGAGGGAGCGCTTGGAGGGAAGGCTCCAAAAAGCGTTGGTTATTTGGAGGTGTTTGTGGTGGGAGACCTGATCTCTAAGGCACAGCGGCCAAGTGCCTGGGCCACCGCAAAGCTGCAGGGACGTGGCGCTGGGAGGGACATAGTTGCGGCTGGGGCAGCAGTATAAAGATGATTGTATGAGGCCAGATTCTGCTTCTGAGCGTGTTTCGTCCCTCTCTCCACGACAAACCTCACCATATACAAATAGCCAACTTGTTGTTGCAGCTCAGAGGAAAGAATGAGCTCGAAAGAATATGAAGAGGAGCGAAGGCTGCGGCTCTGCGGGAAGAGCTGCGGTTTTTTCTTTAACTTCACAGTTTGGTTAATATTTCACTGCGGCCTGCAAAAAAAGCCTCCTTAGAATGCCTCTGTTCTCTGCTCTAAAACTGGACCCTCCCCTGAGACGCAAGCCCTGCACCTGCCCGTCGCGGCCCCGCGGTGCTTGGTGCGCCTGCATTTCCGAAAGTCTCTCATGGTTTTGTTTCCTGTGCCTGTGCGCTCAGCCCTGCCCCGCGCAGACCGGGAGCTGCCGCCGCCGCGCTGCGGGCACGCGGCAGAAAGCGGGAAGCGAGGGGGGCCGGTAGGCAGCCGAGCCCTGGGGAGGAGAGCAGCCCGCCAGGGTTTGCAGTCTCCAGCGCCCGAGCGGCTTGGGGCACCCGAACGTGTCCTCGCCCCGGAGGAGCCACCGAAGAGCCTGAGTTAAGATGGTGCTGAGCTCCTGGAATTCCTGCGTCGGGCCCTGAAAGCAGCCACGCGCTCACGCCGGCGGAGCCGACGGAGCCAGGTGGGATCGCACGCTGCCCATGCGGCATGGTTTGAAACCTGCTTTCCCAAACTGTGAAAACATTAAATATTTAGGTGACCATATGCAAATCATTTGAATTGTGTTTCTCAGAAGCACACCGTGCCATGCAGACAGGCTCTATGCTGTGACTCTCTCCCTAAGCTTTCATCAGCTATTTATTTTAAAGCTGCAAAGGATTTAATTAATGGCTAATTGTCGGCTACCTTTTTTCCACGAGTATTTGTACACGAGGGAGGAGGGGGAGAAGCCGTAATTTGAAGACCTGGGTTCCCGTCAGAGAAAGCTAGCACAGAAGAAAACACATTTTTGTGACCGTACCAAAGAAAACCCCAGGACCGCTCACATATTTCCACCCCCTCCACGGGTAACAACTCGACAATCCAACAAATAAGCAGCCCTTTCTCCAGGAGCTGCCTCGCGGACACTGCGAACGCTTTAGAGACCGGGGCCCCAGACCGTCTTTTCTTAGTGTCAGGGCGAATTTGCTGGGGGAAGTGCTTGACGGGGCGCAGGAGCCGGCCGGCTGAGCTCATGCTCCAGGCATCCTCCGGGCCGAGGGGGAGGGGGCTCGCCGCCAGCTTTCGGCTGCCTCTCCCGCTGCATTTACACACACACACAAATCATGTTATCATAGTGAAAATATGTAAGAATTCCAGGAAGCAGAGGAAGTTTGTGTGTTGACCTTAATTTTATTTTTTTTCCAGAGGAAGATCACTCCAAACGCTAAAAGGACGGTAGATGCTAGCTAAACTCATTTGCAGATATTTTAATTCTTATTGCAACTCTTTCTTTCTCTGTACTTTTCCTTTTAGCTCTAATGCTGTTTGTATTTTATCCCACGTGGTTAGTTTGCCTGAGAGAAGCAGAATGACTCGGTGAGAAGCTCTGTGGGACCCGTTTGGACACTAAATGGGTTGTTAGAGGAGGCCCAAGTGTGCTCCGGTTCCTATTTTCCATTGCAGTATTATAAGATTGGGTAAGACTTTCTGGACAGGAGGGAAGGAAGGGGTGGATGAAGGAGTGGGCTAGCACATCAGGCTCTTGCACTTCTGCCTTACAGCACTGGGCTTGGACTCTTAAAATGTTCATCAATGTGGCTCCAAACCCAACCGCAGTTTTAAAAACAAACTTAACTTTAAACCTGCAAGTATCTCCGTGAAGACCATGGCACCTTAAACCATATACCCGAAAGCTTGGTCAACTGGCACGAGCACGTTCAGCATCCTGCAAGAGCACCATGGCCGATGCGGCACGCAGACGGGGCACAGCCCGTCTGTTGCAGGCACGCAACACTGCTTCCCTAGCCACACTTGCCACGCTTTTTTCCGCCCATCCAAACACAGCCATCCCACCACCTCTAGCACATGCGTGTGCATGCGTACAGACACACAGCCAGGAAAAGAGCACTCGAATCCTTAAACACTTGTTTTGATTTGGTCTCTCCCTTAATCCCACACACTGTGACCACCACGGTCACACAGAGACTTACACTTGCAAAACGGCAAGTAAAAAACACCCCATGCCTCACGCCCGGCCAACACGAATCTCAGCCCGTGAAATATTTCATGGCGCCGGCACTCGCTCCAGCAGCACCCCGCTGCGCGCTACGCCCTGCGCGACGAACCGCAGGCGCTTTTAATTTTTGTAAAACATGTTATGGCCAGCGTGTGTTTAGTTTGCAAGACGACCGAGCGTTAATCCTGGACAAATCTCTGCGAGTTTTTATGCGCAGCTATCAGATTATTGAGGATTTTTGCAAAACTAGTCTATTTCTTGCATTTTTTTGTTGCAAACAGAAGCTTTGAGCCTGATTTGATTTTAAATGAGCAGCCTGTTCTTCTAGCTACGAGGCCACCTCTGATGCACATCAGGGACAGCCATCCCCACCCAGCAGCTCTGCTGAACAAGTCGGGCTGTCGAGACTAAACCGCCTGAGCAGCCGCAAGTGTTGCAGGCCCGCAGAAATCAGAGGAGCTGCCACAGTATCCGTCAGCGCAGGACTCGTCCCACAGAACGCATTTCTCTGTTCAGATATTCCTCTGTTCCTTTCTTCAGACTTTTCCTACCCACTTGTTTCCCCTTCCCTCTGCTTCTCCTCCACTTCAGTCCTCTGTCACGTTTCGATGTGTCCCGGCCTCCCTGCCGCACCGCTGTGGGGCTCATCCACACAGAGGGCAGAACCAGCGCAATCTCAGTCAGATTTTGGTTTTCAGACTATTCATATTTAGCATTAGGCAACACAAGCCTACCGCTTCAAAAGTTTCAGTGATTTGACTTTTCCTTAGCATAAAAAATAAAACACTTCAGTCTAGACTGAGACCGTGGGGAAGAACAAAGCAGAGCTAGGCTGGCGACTACGCAGAGCAGGTAATCCGGCACCAAGTTCCACGTGGCTCAAAGACTTAAAAGAAATAAAAATTAAAAAAAGAAGAAAAAGAGGGGGCTTTGCTTTGGTAATAAACGTTATAACAGAAAGGTACGCCTTTCCCAAAAGTGCTGTGGAGGGAAGACAGATGCCTTTTAAGGCTTCTTGGTGACTCCAGGCACAGTTCTGGCTCCACGTTTGGGAGCTAATGCAATAGGTGCTGCTGATTCCTCCCCAGAGCTGCTCTCAGCCACAGGAGCATTTCTGACCGACCCACTTCAGCGGCCCTGGCAGAGCCCATCTTTCCAGGCTGCTCTACGTGCTGTGTGCGTGTGTGGAGGGGCTGTCTCTGAAGCCGAGCAGGAACCCAGTTTGCCTGCCTCCCTGGCCATCGAGCAAATTAATTTTCCAAAGGTTTTGATGTAATATAACCACACTGCTCGGGAGAGAGCCAGAAAAACACCTGGAATCTTTTCTACACAAATCCTTTCTACCATCCATTTCCCATTCTAAATTATACAGCTTGGGAATTAAAAAGAATATACGCATACACATATATATTTTCATATATATATAATGAACTATAAATTATCCTGAAATGTGATTATACTCTTGCATTTTGGGGGGTATTCTTATTTTATAGAGGTTAGAATAAGGTGCAAGTTTGTGGCTAGCAGCTGATACAATAACATAGCTAGTTTTCATTAAGAAAGTCTACTTAAATAAACTTCTGGGGTATAATCGTCAGTTGACATACACTGACGTAGCTTCGTATGAGTTAATGCAGCTATGCTTAGTTACAGCAGTTGGGGAGCCATCCTTTGCTCTGCTGTCAGAAACAGGATTAGTGGTATCATTTCTTGGGCGGGGGGGGGAGATATAGGCAGGTAACAATCTGAACCATTGTATTTAGATGTGAGAACTGAGAAGATGCTAGTGAGAACTTTCAGATGCTAGATGCTACTGAAAAAAATACCTGTACCTATTAGAAGAGCATGTTTCCATTTTTAATGGCCTGTATGAGATGTTTAAAAGAACTAGTGATTTCTTAAATATATTTCTCAGTAAGGACATGACTGAATTGAATAATGTGTGCAAGCAGGGCAGTAGTTATAGAGTAAGGCTCCGATTCAGCAGAGTGCTCGAGCACACCTTTAACTTCTGGTGCATGAGTGGCCTCGTTGAAGTCCTTAGTAATTAGGTGTTTTGCTGAATCAGGACCTGAATTTATTTGGGGCAGGACTTTAATATCTTCCAAGGAATTATACTTATTAAAGGGGACAGTCTATAAATTAGTGTTTAAGTTAAAATCAATTTCTAGATAATACGTATCCCTAAAAGACAGATTGTTAGTTTGTACGAGCTTTGTAACAAAACTTTAATTAAACCCTTTTTAAATAAAACCTGTCGTACATTATACTGCTAATTGACTTGACCTGGTACAAAGAGGACTCTGCCAGCTAGAGGAGACTAAAGGAGATTATTCTGTCTGGTGCTGCAGTGATTGTGTGTTAATAAAATTTATTTCTGCAGTCTTGCCCAACTCCCTATTGTGTATTCAAGAAATGTGTGGGCTCGAAGCCAGTCATCACAAAGCAAAAAGTAATAAAACCTCAAAAGCTGCCTTTTTCTACCTCACATTCTACTGCTGTGCCGTAGCACAAACTACGTGGTATATTCTGCTTACGTGCACACCTCGGCTAGGGTTAGATTTCTCTCTTCAATTTTTTTTTTCCAGCAAATTATGTAAAATGCTGCACCTTATTACTGTGAGCACAATAACAAGAGAAGGACAATTATAGGATCCAAAAAGCTCCGTGATGAAATATTCTGGGTGTGGTGATCATATTTTATTACCGTAACACTGATTATATACAATATATAACATATCCAGCAATTAGAAGAACAAGCTTGCTTCTCCTGGCCTAGATCTATTTCACACAGAATTCATTTCAGTGGCCAAATTCTTCTTTTACCCTCATGGGGGTAAATCTGGAATAACCTCATGCCAATCAGAATCATTCTGGACTGACGTTTTCATAAGTGACAGCAAAACATGACCCACTGACTTCACTAGAGTTGCTCCTGATATATTCTGGGTATAATTGCAAGGAGTAACTGTAAGAACCTATGCAAGAAATACAGGGAATAAACAGGAGGAGCTGGAAGTTTTAATACGTGATCAACATTATGAATTAATTAGCATGAGAGACTTGGGCTAATTCACATGACTAGAATATTAATATAGATGGTATAGCTTGGTCAGGGAGAAAAAGGATGAAACTATCCATAGATACCTTTGCTGTGCAGTGTAAAATGAAGAAGGGAAGGATCAGCTGAAAATTGCCAGATAATAATAAAAGGGGGAATGAACACAGGCACTGTCACGATGGGGGGTGGGTCTAAAGCCACAGAGAACAGATGGATGGAGCTACTTCTTTTGGAGGGCAACGAGATGAATTGTATGCTACACTGAGCTTGAAGATCATGGAGGGATACAGTAGGGAGGGTAATGGAGATATCCGTTGGGAAAGGGGTATTACAGGACAAAAGCTCCATGCTGACATTTCTTTGTACCAAGGCTAGAGAAGCAACGGGAGGGAAGGTTCCTTCGACTTAATTTTAAGCGTCAGGGAGAAACAGGTTTAGAAGGATGAAAATAGAAGGCAGTTTGGGTGGTAGTTAATCATGGGATGAGAAAACTCAGAACTCCCAGAGGGGAAAAAGAACAGCAAAATACAAACAGCATACTTGAAGAAAGGCAGCTTAAATAAACTCAGAGAATTGGTAAGTAATATCTCATGGGCAACAAGCTCAGAGTAGTTGACAGTTCCTTAAAATAGTTCTATTAAGGGCACACGTGCAAATTATCCCAAAGCAGCAGAATCATCACAAGTGTTGTAAGAAACCAACTTGGCTAAATCATGAACTCCTCGCTGACCTCAAACACCAGTAGTGAGTAGAAATTGAACCTAGGTCACGTTATTGAAGATGAGGATGAAAGAATATGGAGAGTATTTAGGACCCAAATCAGAGAGGTCAAGTGAGAACATGGAACACATCTAGCAAGGAGCATAAAGGGTAACAAGAAAATACTCTGTAAATACGCTTCGTAGTAAGAGGAAGATGAGGAAAAAGTGTTGGCCTACTATTGAACAGAGAGGGAAAGTTATTGACAGGTGATAATGAAAAGGTTGAGTGCTTAAAGTTTTTTTGCCTCAATCTTTACTAAAAAGGTCAACTGAGATCAGGCAGGAAACAGCACTAGTGACAAAGGAGTAGAAACACAAGTGAAAACGGGAAGAACAGATTAAATAGTACTTAGATAAATTAGATCTTTCAAATAGGCTGGGTGAGATACAATTCATCCTAAGGAATCCTACCAGACTGTTTGGAGCTGTCTCAGAGCCGTTAGTGGTTATCTTTGGGAGCTTGTAGAGCATAGGTGAATAACCAGAAGACAGAAAAATGGCAGTTAGCACCTATCCTTTAAGGGAGGGAAAAGACAGAAAGGGGGAATTAAACAAGCATAAAATTAAAGACCAATGAATGAAGGTCAATTTTTGGAAAAATACTGAAACAATCAAATTATTTGTAACCACTCAGGAAATAACAAGGTGAGATGAGTAACAGCTAGTCTCGATTTGGCAAAAACACAGATTTGTTAAATCAGTTTAATTTCCTTAAGTGGGAACAGGGGAGAAGCAGTAGGTAAATCTTGATTTTATTAAAGCTTTCCAGTATTGTCCTTCTCATGAACATTGTCACAAGCAAGCTAGAAAAACACATACTTGAACCTACAAAATTCTCTGTCAAACTGGAAGGATGTTGTAGAGTGCATTTCTGCAGGCGTTTGCCCTGGATTTGCTTCTGTGAAATACTTCTATTACAGTCTTTTTGGATGGAACAAAGGGACTTTCTACCTGCACACAGTAAAGCTGAGAAGGGCTGCATGAAAAACAGCAGACTATTCCAAAGATGTCTGCTTAGAATACAGTGCAATTTTGACAGCTGGAGCTGTGTATCATTTGAGGCAGCAGATTTCAGCTCCAAGAAAGGATATGGACCAAGCAGAAAAGATCTAGCAGAGGGCTCTGAGCATGGTCAGAGCTCTAGGAAACAGGAACTGCAAGGAGAACTTGAAAGAAGGTTCTCACAGAGCCCGCAGAAGAAAACACAGAGAAAGCCTATATACATACTACATATATATACACACATAAAAGTTGGATACAAAGAGGAAAGGAATAAACAGTTTTCCCATCCACTATGGAAAATTATTGGGCTAAACAGCAGCACAGGAAATTTACGTTAAACATTAGAAAACACTTGGTAATAATACAGCTAGTTAAGCATTGGAATAGATTGCTCGAGGAGGTTGCATAGCCTACCTCCTTGGAGGTTTTCAAGAGTATGTAAGACATACACTTATCAGAAATTATGCATGTAAAGTTGATCCTCTATGAAGGTAGGGGGATGGACTTGGATGACCTCTCAAAATGCATTTCACTTACCTAGGACTTCTTTTCAACCAGTGTAGAGAGAAAATTCAGCATAGTGAAATGGAAGCTTTGCCTGCATATTAGCACAGTATTTCACAGCTCAAGCAATCCCCACCCCAGCCTCCCCACAGTGTCACAGTTTCAACAGTGTGTTTAAGCAGGTGCTTTACCTCAAGCATAAAGGCAATCCCTCATGCACTATATTTATGTACTTCAGCATACGCTTCAATGCTTGAACTGGGGACTAAACTGGCAGTCTTTTCTACTGCTAGGCTGCAGCACAGCTGTCCACTTTTACCATCTACTAGCTTGGGCCTGGGGTAGCCTGCTCAGCCTGGAAGGGCTTTGGAAGGCCATTAAGTGGCTTTCCTCAATGCAGAGTTCTGCTGCATGTTTCCAGAGGACATTTAACCAGCAATAGCATACTCTGTGCAGTGGCTGAGGATCAGTTTCAGAGGGCAGTGGAAGGTGCATGGTACCTTCCGTCATTAACCCCCAGAAATGCTGAAGGCCAAGTTACCCCACCGTCTCACTGATCCTGTTCTGCCCGCTATGCTACCTGCCCTGGTTAGCACCAGTTACATGGCCCACAGGTAACACACACACAAAGTGGAGACATTGCATTATCGGCCACTAGCCAAGAATTTATCCCTGTCACAGATCCATTTAAACCCAGATATAGCCATGTTTAGAAGATATTGAAAGATACATTTTTTAAATGGAAAAATGCAACAAATATCTCTAGAATCTTGACCAATTTAAGTTCACACTCTCAAAGATATTTATATTCCTACCACCCACTGAAGTCACAGACTAAGCTTGCTCTATCTCTGTCCTCTGAAGCTACAGAGCTGCAGAAAGCCATGGCTCCCTACAAGTAAGAAAGTTAATGTATCTGAATTTATACCATGTAAGTTGACATTGCCATAATAATAATAATAATGTTTGGGGAAGTAACAAGTAAGCACAGCTTGTCTGCTAGTAAATGAAGAAAAAAAAAGGTGCAAGAATCCTTACATTTCCTATACAAGCACCTATATATTTCTTAGGATGGCAGTCTCAAAGGATATGCATCTTGTTATGCAGTGTATTCCATTCAAATAACAACATTTAGTTACATGTTAACAAAACATTGCATGAGGTATGTGTCATGCTAACCTATTTAACTACAAATCCTTCCTCTATTCTGTTTTAAATTGGACTGGATTTAGGCTGTAAAGAGGATGCATTAAATATTTTGTTGTTTCAGTCAATTATTTTTCTAGTATATCTGGCCAAGTTTCTCAAACTTGTAGCAGTAAAGAAAAAACCGCAACACATGTGCATGCACACAGACACACAGTACACAGTGAGCTGCTGTAGCCACTGGCAGGCTGGGTCTGCTCTTGATTTCACAGTGCCACCCAGCCCTTTGCTGTGTTACAGTGGGTTTTTTTCCATGTTATTTTGCGTCCCAGTGCCAGCACTGATTGTGGTGATTGATTGACTTAGCTGGTGCTGCAGGATTCAAAACAACACCACTGGCAGAAGCAGCTCGGGGAAATATGGAGAGAGTTGGCTGGGTTAATCCAAGGAGAGAAGAAACAACACTGGTGATCCGCCAGCTCTGAGAATCCTTCAATAAATTAAGAATAACTATACTCATTGTTTTACAATGAAAGATGCGAGCAGAGTCTGGCAGAAGCGTTTTAAGCGCTCTGCACTGTGCTTCAGCCTGAAGGCCTGAGAACAAAAACCCTTCTCCCTTAATGCCGAGCTGCTTCTCACATACCTAATCTCACCAACTTCAGCAGAAGGGCTCACAAAAGCATTTCCCTGCCTCTGGGGAAAAGGGGTTCTCTACCTGCCTCCCCCCACCTTGACAAGTAACTGTTATTCACCCAGAAAGCAATCTTGGAAGGGGAGAAGCGTTGCTCACACGTAGCCCCTCCACGAGCTGCGTCTCCTTCAGCAGGGTGCCCTCCTCTTCCACGGGGGACCTCACCCCGAGGAGAAACCCTTTTGGGGACGCTCCTCTCACAGCTCCTACCTCTGGTGAGCAAGGCTTCAGAAATGTTTTACCATGTGTTTTCCCAGCAGTGTTGTCTGCTGTCCAGAGCAAGTTAAATGCTTCTCGCTGTCAAAAAAACAGACGAGTAGAAGACCCTTGAGCTTCTTAACGTTGTCGCTGTCTCCTTCCTTTTCTATTATGCCACCTTCTGCCCCCCTTCTTCCCACCCCTGTTCTCTCTGCTGCTGCCTCTCAATTAAACATTCTCATTTTGACACGGACCCTATTTTCATCTATCCGACTCCCCTCTCACTCCCTGCAGAAGACGGCAGTCCCAGCGACCTGCTCCCCAGCTTCCTCTCCCACTCAGCTTACAGTAGCAGCTACTTGCCTGTTTTCCCGACAGTAATTCAGGCTTCCCTTGTTGGCTGCATTACGAAGATAAGCGACTCCTTGGACTGACAAAGGACTTGCTAAAGGACGTGTCTGGTTTCTCATCCTGGGGACAGCGGCTGCTTCTGTCAGTAACTCTTTTGCTAGCACAAGTTGTTCTCCAGCATGCACCATAAAACAGAGCACATTTATGATTGTTGGCATACTAACAGGGTTACTGGGCAGCTTTTGTCAAGGCAGACTTAACAACTTGCATATAGATGGGCCCGGCCATGAGCCCGGCTACAGACAATGGGAGATTTACTACCGCATGTATTTGCACCAAGATTTGGCCCAGTGTGGCTTTGTATGAACAAAATAGCAACAGAAAATAATTATTTGTTTGCCAATGCAATGAATGTAGGGGAGAAGCACAAAGTTTTATTCATTTGCAAGCTCAGCAGATGTCAATGGATGAATGGTCTGATTTTGGTCTCATTTTTGGGCTAACGAAGACTTAACACAGCTAGCAGCACCAAGAAATAATTCTGATTTTGAACAAAAAGTGATTCCATATCATCCTATAGCCTGTTGCAGTCAAACATTAACTAACTATGAATTTTGTTGGTGGTGTTTTGTTAGAACAGCTTCTACGTGAAGTGATAGTAAAAGCCAGTATTTGCATGTCTGCTATAGCGGAGTCTACCACCACTGAAAGTCTAGAATAAAGGACTGTGTTATTATTTTGCATCCTTTTTCTGTACAGCTTTTGAGGGAGCTGTAATTGAAGAGAAATAACAGGGAAGCCGAACAAGATAGACAATACTGCAAGGATCAATACCGAAATGTGAGATGACATACTTTAAATGTTGAAACTCTAAAACTCCTGCTATTTTTGTACTTCTGAAAACTGTAACATCAATAGCAAAAAATAAAACATTTTTTCCTGATCAAGAAATAATTAAGCTCATTTTTTCTAACTTCATGTTTATAATCTGATGGCCTCCTATGAAGGCCTAATTTTAACTGTTATTTTCTTTAGAAAATATGAATAACTAAAAAGGTTAAAGAGACCAGTGCAACAGAGACATGAGAACACCAAGATTTTGAGAAGCAGGGACTTACAGCACTTTACAGAGAGGCTGCTGGAAAGTGAGCGTGATTCAGCATCCGTTCCTGCATCAGCTGGCTCTCCTCACTCGTAGTGTTTATGGAGAGCTGAAGAACAGCAGACAGCACTTTCCATATTTAAGTTGCAAACTCGGTACTTACAGGATTGCCAGAGGCTTACTATGGCGCACCAACTGATACGCCACGCTTAAAACTTGGTCCTGTTTCTACAAATATTAACAATGAGAAGCTCTCAAAGGGCCTAATCTAAAGCCACTGAAGCCATTTTAAGGCCATTAAAGTCAGTGGGGATCTCTACATCTGGCTGTGGCACTCTTGGATCCTCCAGGTTACTTATATGCATACTTCATACTCAAGTGAGTACTCCCATTGGTGAAGCAGAGTTCATCTTGACCACAAAAAATGGCTGAGTTCAATACACATTTAGCTGAGCCTGGCCAGGCTAAGCCCAAACTCAACCCTTTTCCTACCCAGGACAATTCAATAGGACTGTCCTTCTCTTTGAAGTGATTTGTGCCCATGAATCCTTCTGATCATGTTTGTGATTATGTTTGTGATCAAGACTGAAAATAAAATGGTGTGGTCCAGAACTGGGCTTATTCAGAATAAACTGGATTAGAATAAGCTGGATCATAACCATAAGAATCATTGGATCACAAACATAAGAATATTGCAGCTATTTCTGGCTGCACTGAGCAATGTTTCTTCCAGTGCACACCCAAAAAGATTTTAAGTAAGTTTATGCTGCTTTTAATGATAGAGAACTGAACGAAGCATTATTTGGAACCAGTTTTGAGTACTCCTGCCAAACTCTGAATAAAACATCATTTACCTCCTAAGTGAACATTTTTCTGGCAGTTTTGTATGAATTAAACATTTTGGTCATTTAAAGGAAAAATGTTAAAAATCTGGAGTGTTCTTAAAATAGCTGATCAGTATACTTGAAATATCTTTTCTGATTTCAGGGAACTCCCCCTATGCATGTAACTGGCTATGAAAACCACAGCTCTTTCACACTAATTCCAGTGCAAGCTTATGAAAATAATATAATGAGGCAAAGCACTCAGCAATGCCAGAGCATGGGGACCACAATGCTGTAATAGATGATATCAAGATGATGGCAAAATAATGTCACTGCAGTCACTGGAGACTACATTAATATGTCAAGATGATGGCAAAATGATTTTGATGCAAGTCTATTGAAACTCTGTTAAAATATCCAGATGATTGCAACATATCAGACAAATTCCCCTGAGGAAGTGACTGATAAATCTGTGTTAACGTATTTCAGCTGCACCACTTTGTAAACTGTGTTACATTGGCGAGATCCTGGCTTACTAATACTAACTCAGCCTGACCCCCCTGACATCAGTTGAGGCTCCAAAGTGGAGGCTTTGCTTTATGTGGAAAATTCTGATTTCTTTAGTTCTGATGATCTTCTCAAGCATTAGGGGATGTGTAGCTCATTTTGTCGTTTGTGTGTGCACAGCTATAATCTGAGATTGCAGTGACAAGACCATACAGCTGAGAAAACAAGCTCACTTGCACGAGCATGGCCTCACCTGAGGCTGAGCAGTTCGAAGAATTTATGCCACAGAGAAGCAAAGGGTGTCCTGCTGCTCCACAAGTGGGCAGTCAGATGGCAATTGAGAATCACAGCCCAAACCAGGTGTGGCTCTCCCACCCTGGAGAACATGAAACCTGTCAAAGGTAATAGAGGGAAAAGGAAATCCTGGCATCTTCTCCCCATATATGAACTAGTGAGGTAATCAGCAAAGGGATGCAATCTCAGATACACTCATCACTCACTCATTGTTCAGGGAGTTCTTCAGCAGCCGTATGAGGAATGGCAACTGAAAGTCACAGCTGAGCTCATGAGCATTAATAAGCGTTAGCTGCAGAGATCCTCATGGATGCAAACACACGTTTACCTCTGGAGATCAGAGTGAAGAAACATATTGATCACACGTGATAATGTTCGTTCTAGCTCCTGGGGAACAAAACCTGCTGAACACCAGCACCACTGCTCCCGGCTCTTGCTGGTGCTGGTAGTCCGTTTTCCGGGCAGCGTGCTCAGCAGGAACTGTACATACAGAGTAACTGCAGGACTGAGCCCTCGGAAGATTGTTAGGGCAATTAGTGCAGAAGCAGCAACATTGCTGTTATCAGAACTAACAAGAAGCTGCAAGAGCTGCTTCAATAGGAAGAGTCAGAGCTGCTCTAATTACACGTTCCTCGCACAGGCTGGCGAGCGCGATGGTTTTCGAATCTGGGTTATTCAGGCTTCTGAGGTTACAAGCGCTGCTGTGCCGGCTCCACCCACTAAGTAAAAGGTTGTATGCTGCAGTCGGCTAGCTGATTTGTTCAGTGTAGCCACAACTGTAGGTAACTTAAAGGTAAAATAATGCTGTTCAGAGCATAACCAGTCATATTTAGAAGAAGGCCTTGCTAGACTTTTTGCTTCTCCTACATGTATATTTTAGTGGTGAAAATGTTTTCTGTCATTTTCTAGAAGTCTCCACCTTCTGCTTTCTAATCTCGCTGCTCTGACCCACTTGCTCTTCACCTCCAGCTGACAGCGCTGGGCTAACCACTGAATTCAGCTGCGCCCTGGATCTGGGGCTCATCTCGTCTATTGTGAACAGATGGAGCTTGAGGTTCCTACAAATCCCATCTGCTCTTAGAGCAGCCAACATTAGTACTCCTTTAGGAAGAAGCCTAGGTCCCCCCAGAAATACCAGTCATCTTTTTGCTTCACACAGTCACTTACAAGGGCAGACGTGTCAGGTCCGTGCCTGTCAGCAGCACGCTGCATATCGGGCACACCTGATTTTCCAAGCAAACAGAAGCAAGGTCCCCCAGACCTGGCTCTGGGAGCATGCCTGCTGCCAGTATGAACACGTGGCTACTGCCAGAAAGCTGCCCACCTTGCTGTAGTGTGAATTCAGCTAGAGAAGTTAACATTTTACTGACAAGCGTGCAGTAGAGGCTGATGAAAATATGTAGATTTGCACAACAGTGCTACTTGGTGCTTGACCATCACAGGCCATGCGTCAACTGGCAGATGCAGAAGAAAATTCCCATTTCAGATTCCTGCCTTAGCTACGTCCCCAGCCCATACCACGCAACCCACCACCTGCCCTCCCGACTTCCACAGGAGGAAAACTTGGCTGCCTGGGCAGAAGGAAATGGCAGTATTCAGGACCCCAACTGAGGTGATGGGGAGACTAGGACCCGTCATGAATGCTAGCAAACTATTCAGCCTAGATGCAGCTCCCGCATGGGTGACTTACAAACCCTAAGTTAGGCCTCATTCTGCACAAGTGGCACAAAGGAACAGATGCTTTGCTCTAAGTGATCAGAAAAAACCTCCCTTAGCAAGAGGATAAGGCCAAGTGGAAGTGACTTCTGTGCCTTTTGAATCCCATTAAGGATTTTAACTGGGGAAAAAAAGGTGTATTTGGGATGCTCTGCCCCCATAATTCTTCATTTCATAAAAGCTTCATGCCAGTAGTGTAAACTGGAGTGACATTTTTGAGTCATCCAGGGACATAGCTGGTATATACTAATCGACATATAGGAGGATATAATTGCATCTTTGATATCTTTTCCACTGTCTGGTGCTGAGCAAAACTGCTGCTAGGGAGAATCTGGTACAAATATAGGATTTTTTTGTTTTATTTCTCATTTAAGGTGAAATTCTGCTGTCAGTTACACTGGCCGAATACAGAGTAATGTTACTGAATTCAGTGTCACTGTCTATTAAAATTAAATGATTTGGCATGCCATACTCAAAGATGCAGATCACTGGCTGAAATATGGCTCTCTACTGGAGTCACCCTGAAACTCAGTAGCAGCAGGCAATTATAATAATACGAACACTTCTTTAGCATTAAACTAGCTGAAGCAGCTCAATTTCCTCTATTTTTCTAATGTCACTAATACAAATCAATAGCTTTCCATCTGCTGCCATTTCTAGGCTTGAACCATGAATTTGAACTGTGTATCTCCTTTCTAACCATTATGCAACCTCTTGACAGAAACCCATTATAAACCTTTCAATTTATTCTGCAGTGCAGCTCTGTTAGTGATATTTCCATCTATACATACACATCGCATGTACTTTTCTTTCTTGAAGCCTCCCCTATTGCACCACAGTAACATGCTGTGCTCACTTTAGCCTCTAGCCAAGGAAAATACAGACAAAAGTATATTTCTTAAACATATTTCCATTTTAACTGCAGGTTTCAGTATTTCCAGTGGGAGGCTCAGAAAGATCTGTCAACAGAAGCGGGAGTTGATTTTAAGTTTTAATGTGATACAGGAGACTTGTTATAGATCATGTTACTGCTGCGGATGCTGATCTGGTTCGGTCAGAGCACATCGAGCTGCTCTCTGTGGATGTATAGGATGTATGCAGCCACACCAACTGCCCTGCTCCTTGCTCCTCCTGTGCACTCCTGCATTTTCCCCCAAGCATTTCCTATCCGTACGTCTGCAGCACAGAGGCGGCAGCCCGGCAGGCACGCGTGCGCTTGCTCTCTCATGGCATGTGGGCTGGAGATGACAGATTTCATTGCTGGTCTAACAGGACCGTACTTGCCTGAGATCACACCTGCTTCCCTGCCATCCCACCTGCAGGCTCTGCTGGTCTTGAAGCAAGGCAGGTGATTCCTATAGAGGCAAGATCCTGCTCAGGTCAGCCATAGATCATGCTAAGTAATTTCCTAATACAGCAAAGACAAGCTCGGGAACTCCTCCTGAAATTATACTCTGCATAGTCTACAGCCGGGCCTCCACTGTACACAAATACTCCTTGCTCACACCAGTTACTGGCTAATTTTGTGTAACATCAGGTCAGCTATCAATCTGCACAGTAACTCTGGAAAATTTTCAACCAGGATACTAGAGCAGGAGCTTAAAATGGAGAAAAGGAAATAGACTGAAAAACAAAACAAAAAAAGATATTGCAAGTTTAAAAACAAAAAGTGGACCCTGCATCAATCCTCGGCACGTCTTCGTGAGAATGGGGACCGCCAGGCACAGGCTTCCCCTTCCCGGATGGTGGGAGCTGCCACCGTGGATCGCTGCAGCTCTCCTTGCAGCCTGGCATCCTGGACCAGAGGAAGTGGGCCTGCAGTGGCTGGTTATGAAAAAGCCTGCCCTGAAGCAAAGTGTTTCCTTAAGTCTTGCCAGTCAGTACTTACATATGCTGTGAATCATAAGTATTTAAATCTCTTAAGATTTTTATCCCAGTTAATATCAGTGTAGATAAGCTCATGACCTGTTTCTGAGCATTTAATTGTCCTGTCTTCAATAATACTAAGGTCTCGGTAGTATTTTGTTCCACTCATTATACGTGGGCTGGAAAAAAAAATTATGTCTGTGAGCATGAAGCCTGAGCGACTTCCCTCACTGCTGAGATCTTGTGCAAGCGAGACGTGGCATTGCAGTCGGATGGAGCAGAGGCTTCTACTCCTCTGACTGCGAACGACTTGCCAGAAAAATTCCTTTGATCAATCAACAGTTCTGTTTTTCCACATCTTGCATGGCTTTTGGTTTTGTTATGATGAAGGGTGTCTGAGAATTCCCTGATGCACCTTTTGTCTTACATTCGTTATTTTTGATATCTCTATTCTGTCAGATCTAATTTGCCCATTTCCTAAAAGTAGTCGAAAAGCATCAGATTCTCCTTAGACGCTTCCATGTGTTCTTAAAGAAAGAGGAAGCTTTGCTTTCAAACAAAGTACAGCACCGCTCGCTGTAGCCACTGTTGCTTAATAGTTCAGCTATAGCTACACTTTCAGCCAACTTGTCCATGTTAGTTAGGACATAGCCAAAAATAGCCTCCCCTTGTGTGTGCTCTGAAGCTAGTTATTTCAACCATGATTACTGAAGGGCTTAAGAACTTGTTTCTGTCCCATCTGACCAGTCTATACGAGGGAAGCCAGACTCACCAGTTATTACTGTTTTATTAAGTTTTGTTGCCTCTTTGATCTCCCTCAATATTTTGGTCACAACATTTTCCTGAGCCAAAGAAATAAATATAATTTATGTAACAGCATTCTCACTCACTCGGGATTTTTCTGTAGTGTGTTTATTGCCTAGTTCAGTACACACAAAACCATATTCTGCACATAGGCTCTTGGCTATAGCACGAGTCGTCGTGCCTATGAGCTAGCCTGTTCTTCAAATGCGGTTTATACCTTGGCACCTTGTCGCATTTCAGAGCTGGGTCCAGAAAGGAAACCGGACTGCGCACACAGAGATACCGGAGCTGCCCAAGGAACGCTGCCGGCAAGGTACCTGGCTGCAGGCACAACCACCACTAGGAAATGAAACCAGAAGTTTGGTGTGGATGCGACTGGGCTGGCAATATTAAACTGAAAATGTCCTGTGACTATGAAAAAGTGAAATGCTGGTCCTACTGAAGTAAAACTTCAGAAGTTTCCAAATGCCTGAGTAAACTCAGACAGAACTGACTCCTCCTGCACTTAATAATAGGTAGTGTGTCTCCTCTCCTGAATTCCTGCCTCTTGAGTATTTATAAAACATTACATGGTGTCAGAAGTTATCTGGAGCCAAAAATGGAGCAATTACTTCCTCTAAGTCTGCCGGATTTATGAGGGAACCCTGCAGAAAAATGGTGTCAGTTTAGCAGCATTGTGAAATATTCTTCACTGCCATCGGGGCTGCAGAGAAATCACCTGAAGGGCAGGCTGTAATGCCTCCCGGGAAGGGGGGTGCTCAGCAGCCTCACAGGCATATAGTGTATTTGGAAGGGAGAAGATAAAAAGGATCTGGCACAGGGACAGGTGCTAAATAAAAGCCTTAGAGTGATTAGAAAGCACAGCCAGATAAATTTACATTAGGAAGAAAGGAGCCTCCAAACTGATGGGAGACACTGCGTGTTCGCCCGGTACGAAAGCTTACAGAGTACGCGCAAAGAAACCAGTCAGTCACATGCACATTACTTTAAGTGATATCCATCCTTCTGACAGCACCTGACAGTCAAAGTGCAGTGCTAAAGCAGCAAACACACAAGACCAGGTTTTCAGGCACAGTCTGGTTTCTTTGTGCCTCTGTGCTAGGACGAAGGGGACATAGCAGCTGAGGTAACCCCAAAACCCACGATTTTACCAGGCTCTGCTCTGCACAGACCCAACAGATTTGGCTCTGCCGCCTTCTTCAAGTTTCACCGGCCAGACTGCCCTGCTCAGATCCCACCAGCGGCGGTTGAGGAGGCTCCAGACGTGGCCGGAGCTGCGATGAACTTTCTGGTGCTCCTCCCCGGCGCGACCCGTCCCGCTCGGGACTCCCCGGGCACTCGGCGCGCTCAGCACAGGGCTCGGCACAGCTGGGACGGAGCGGCAGCGACACCCGTGCCACGGCCAGACCCGCGGGGGCTGCCTGCACTGGTGGGATGCTCGTGCCCGGAGGCATCGCCCCAGGCGAGGGGCGGCAAGCTCAGCCTGCTGGCCGCCACCACAGGCCCCAACACCCTCCCGATGACAGCCCCGAGCCCGCGGGGTCCTCAAAACCGCCGGACCAAAGCCCAGCAGCAAAGGCCTGAGCACGGGCACGGAGCAGGCGCGGCCGGGGAAGCCACTCCGGCAAGGCACCTGTCTCCTGTTTGCTTGAAGTCAGCAGATTTCAAATGACTCAACAGAAGTTGACGATTCCACAGTATTAATAAAGATGGTTTAAGGAAAGAACATTTGGACAAACTGACCCGAGACCATACTGGTCTTTCCTAGAAGAAATCACTGTGGAAAAAAACACATACATTCAAAAAAACTGAAGAAATGTTTTGCCAGCTGGAATGAGGAAGGAACTGATGACCAAGGTCTGGATTCTGGACCTGATTCCCTACTTGATAAATCCTAGATTTCACCATTTCCCTAAACAAGTGCCTAATTTTGAATAGCCTAGCCTGTTCTAGATTGATTCAATATTCTGGTTTGTATTCCAAAAAAGCCACAAAACCAGAAACAAAGTGAAAGAGCTTACATTCATAAGTGCTTCCAGGCCCTTGTAAAAAAAGAAAAAAAAAAAAAGAAGAGAGTTTTCTACGACATAGTTCAAACCAGCGTCTTATATAATTGCTGTATTTCAAATGCACATGAAGCTGAAAACATGATAAGAAAATGGGAAATGGTGTTTTCAGCTTCAAAGAGAAATGAAAGAAAACCTCACTTCCTCGCTCTGTCCCACTGTTCCACATCGCAATCAAGGGACTGGTTTCAAGCACAACGCTGCGAGTTATCAGTCAGAAGGTACGCACTAGCATGCACTTCAGCAGAAGAGACTGCCCAGCGTGTAAAACAGTGGTGCCTGGCTGTAAACATACTTGAATCTAATAAATTGAGTCCATTCAAGGAAAGACGACATGAATGAAACTTCCTGAGATAAAAATGAGGACGAGGCACTAGGCAACGCCAGGCTAGCATAGCTGAGGACAGATGACGCGAGCTGCAGCCCTACATCAGGCTTGGTGCTTTGGTCAGTGTCTCACACGCTGAGCGGAAGAGCGAAAGTAAAACCTCCCGGGCCAGAGCCAGCCTGCCAGTGGGACGCCCGCGGCACTCAGCAACGCGGGAACTCGGTCGTGGGGTTAACGCGCTCTTTGCGGGAGGCATTGGCGTCCCCGCACTCTGCCCTGTCCCCCATGCAGCAGGGGCAGGGAAGCCTGTTACCCGGGGCTCATGGCAGCCCTGCAGCCAGGAGCCAAACGCACGTAAAGTATCCTCTGCGAGCAGAGGATCATTCATTAACAAACCTAGTTAGCCTGCTAACGTAGGGAGCGCTCGCACGGGCGCGGAAAGACAAACGGCCTCCGTGGCGCAGTGTCTGCGAGGAACGCTGCTCCTGCACCACTTAGCTAGGGAAGGTGGCTTCTGGTGAGAAGCTCTGAAGAGACCCAGCAGAGCACACCACACCTGACCGAGCTTACTGGGGGCCGCGTGAGGGGTAATACCACAGCCGAAGACTGAAGAACATAAATATTCGTAATTCTGCAGAGATACCTGTGTCTTAGTCCCAAGTTAACCCCCCAATCCACACAACTCATCCCAGCAGGACTTTTGTGTTTATTAAGGATTTGCTGATACCTGGTTTCCTCACTGTGTGTGGAGCATTTCTAACCCATTCGGTACAAACCCAGTCACGCTCGAATCCCAGATTCCACAAATGCCCACTGTAACTTTGCTGAAGCACTGGTAAACCTGTTGTGCTTTCATCCTTTTGTAAGAGTTGTGATACCAGATACTTTTCTTAAAGCTTCAGATTGTGGAGGCAAGTTATTGCAGAAGAATTTTAGCTTTTGTATTTTTACTAAAGCTGTATTTTTAGCATTATTGTCTGGACGAAAAAAGAAAAACCACCCACAACAATAGCACAGGGAGACATCAAAACCTCAGAAACCAAAAGACAATCCAGTGATGACAACAAATAGTATTTTTTTAAAAATTTCAAATTGCAATCCAGCTCCCTTGTTTTTTGTTTGTTTGTTTGTTTTTTTTTTTAAATTGGCAGTGTGAGTGTTTAAAAACCAAATCCTGTAGACAAGTAACTATGAAGTCGATACCTGCAAATAAACCGGTCTTCTCCAAACTACTAGCTAGATTACACCCCTCCTAAACTTAGCCCAGAGGTCCACGCTGAAGCCTGCGGGGGTCCCTCTTTCTTTGTGCTCGGACAGCAGCCCCTTATCGCCACCCTCCATCCCCGGCCAGCAGCGGGAGGAAGGGTGCGGCCACCGCGCCACCGCCTGCCTCGGGGAGATTGCTGGTGCCGCGTTTTATGGCCTTTCTTTGATCCGTATTTGTGCCGTCATGGGTGCACAGCATTGACCTGTTGAACTGAGGTATGCTAATACGACTGGAATATTTCAGTAATTATTTCATTGCATGTCTGAGAGGTTCTTTTACGAATGAGCTCCGAATGCTGTACAACGTCAGCCCGCTGAAACGCATGTTCTGTACAACCTGAAAAATGAATAGCTCAAAACCCCCAGGTGGGTTTTTGCTCTTACCCTTGATCTTTTGTTTCATTCTCTAAAAATTTGAGATGAGCCCCCAAACTACAAGTTCTGAGACCAACAGGAGTTTTGACTAAACCAGAGTTGTAAGATTTGGCCCATAATTTCTAAAACTATTCCGCAGCCTGAGAAATATCACCAGCCAAATCTTCCAGTCATGACAAGCTGCTCAAACCCACAGTTTACAGGTGCCCAGTACAAACTTTACAATGTAAATTCAGTATCTTTTCCTCCTGTAGAAGCCTATCTCCTACATTAGATTTTTATTTGATGGCAGTCAAGGAAACAAGCTTTTCAGAATTTCCTGAAACATCCAGGGAGATAAAAATCAGATGGTGCTCAAGCTAGTTAATTAGAACATTTCCAAATCTTTCACCTGCAGTGTCAAGCTGTTTTGTTAAGTGAAGAATTGAGAGCCTCGCAGAGCAGGTGCTGCTGCAAGCACAGATCGCCACAGAAAAAACACTTTACAGGAGCATATCAGAAGCAGTCAGACTACAGGATCTAATAGAGAGGGCAGCGTATGCTCATTGCTTCTCATTACCTGATTGTGAAATCTTTAGTTAAGGAGAAGTTGCACTGAAATCAATGGGGATTTTCCCAGACTAAGAATGCAGGATTGGGACCACGCTGTGCCATTATAGCAGATATTACAAAGAACAGACTGCTTATATTATGGCTTTCTGTGGCAGCATCTGATCTGAAGCCCACCAGATTTAATAGAACGCTTCCCATTGATTTCATTGCAGACTGGATCAGGAGAAGTCACCACACGGCTGGTTCTGGATAAAACAGCAGAAGGACATGTCCTTGAAGTTGTTTAACAAGTTATAGACTTTTTTTTTTCCCAGAAAGAACAATAGAAAAAGTATTTATTCAGGGAACTATCAGATGATAGCATGGAGCGGAAAAACTAACCTGTAGTCGGCTAGGATAGTGTGATATTTCAGGGCATCATTTATTTTTAAACAAAAAAAATTACATTAGAAAGAGTCAGAAGCAAACATCTGCTCATGTGAGCAGTGCCAGGGAAGTCAGCGGTGCTCAATCCAGGCGTGTAGGTGTTTGAAAGACTACGGACAGTAGTTATGATATCCGCTGCCCGAGACCTGCTCTCCGGGGAGTTTGCTTGAGCCTTGGCACCTCTGGAGGCCCCCCAAAATCACTGCAGATATGCATAGGCAAAAATATTTGCCTTAGTCAGCAATTTTCAGGACGGAAGCTTAGTCTATATGATCCTTGGGGCAGAGGATATCATTTATCTGTATTTATGCAGTGTACATATGAGAAGGCTCCAATCCTATCTGGGATTACCAGTAATAGCATAAAAAACAAGCAATATGTTCATTATCTCAAGGCTAATGAGTAGATTATTTAAATAGTCAAACATTACTCCTATCCAGATATATTAAGAGGAGAGAAGCTGGAGAACATTTTAGAAGACTTTCCTCAGAAAATGTATACTTTAGGAAAAGATTATCTCAATGAAACCTCCACTGTTAAAGTGCCATTGCACCTCCTACTTACACTAATTAGAGTGATAACCAAGATTAAACAGTTTACCATGTTGAAACTTGTTCTTACCAGTGAACCAGCCCCCTTTCAATTGTCTGTCTTTACCAGGATATCTGTGCTACCTCTTTCCCATTGGTACAGCTGTATGCAAGCAGTTGCTTTTCATGTTACCGCAGAAGATTCTGGTATTACACGGGGAGAAAGGAGAGAGATACCAAGAAAGAAAATGAGGCAGAAAGATTGATGTGCAACAGAGAAGCTTCTTTTTTTCAATTTTTCCTGTGTTTTTGGTTCTGTTATGGGTAATTTTAAAAGTATTAATCTATTTTCAACTATACTGTTTGATAAACTTATGTGTATCAAATATAAATATAGCAACAATTTATAAAAGTTGCCTATATTATACAGGGGTTTTTTTTGCTTAAAAATAACATGCAAAGATGCCCAATTCTACCTCAATATGTATTCTTTGTTTGCAAATGCACTGTTATCTGTGTTAGCTTCCTAGGCTCACTGCTATGCACTGCTGCCAGTTATCATCACTCTCAAATGGGCACACCAGTCAAGACATAGCTTCGCAGATGAACTCCTTTACTTTTTAGAGGCAGTCTGTCCTTCTGAGTTTCTTTGCCCAGTTCTTAGATGTTCTTTTAGAGATTAAAGAAGAGCCTTCCCCAAAAGTAATTTCCTTTCCTTTCCATCTCAGTTCCTTTCTGACTAATTGCTAGGAGAGGGCTCAGTTGTGGAAGACCTCAGGAAGGATATTAAACTGGAGTCAGTAACTTGAGAGTCTATTATTTTACTTCCCTGTGCCTCCATTTCCCCATTTACGCCATGGTAACATGACACTGAAACACCTTCTAGGCTTAGTTCATTAAGCTCTGTTAGGTATGTGGAAGTATTTTTGTGAAAGGTGCTAGAGGCATGAATGTTATTCTTGGTATCACTGTCATCTTAGGATAACTCTCTTAGTGCAAGCTTTTCTTCCCTCCCCTGAAAAGGGAATGAATAAATATAACTGTCCCTCTGGATGGATTTTTCCTCTGGGGACCAAACCTAGACTTCCTGCACCAGAAGGTCTAAGCACCACCACCTCACACGAAAGGACCAAAGCTGTTAGATGGATGAGAAGCAATAGCGGATCTGTACACATGTAACTGGAACAAAGAGCCCCACTAGTAAGGATTACATGTGCATGCACAATATGTTCACACAGTGATTACTTCGGAGAAAGTGCTGCCCATCTAGATCTGTAACAGCTACTATATGTGAACACAAAGCTCTGCCTTATTGATAAACAGGAATGGAACAACCTCTTTAAAAAAAAAATTATCACCGAAGAGGACAAAAAAAAAGCATATGCTGAGGTATGATTGACAGCTGCCATAATGGACTGTCATGTCAAAAGAACTGCCTTGCTAATTCCCTTACATAATGAGCTAGATGCTAGGCGCTCCTCGCAAGTTTGATTGTGCACCCTTCCATCAATCTTACCGACATCTTGGCATCTAAAATACAGCAAAACCACTTAACAAGGGCTCTTTAAACAGGCAAGAGGAGCGATGTCTCTGTGTATTAAATGTGATGTGAAGGTTGCTATGGTAAATGTGAGCACACGAATGTTGCAGTGCAGAACTCCACACTGGTGGCTAGACTCGAGGCTGGCCGTGCCTCCAGGTCCCCGATGCAAACTCGGGCTGCACAACTGAAAGCAGCAAGAATCTGGTTCTCTTGCCACTTTCATGGAGGGGCAAAACATGCCTTTGTCTAATTCTCACTTTTTTTGCATGCAGATCCCTGGAGTCTTGATGAAGAATATGCTCTCCCTGAAAATTTCAAAGATGGGGCTCCATCCCCCAGGCTCCTTCAGTAACTAAGACTGGAAATATATATACATTTCTCTTTCCCCCCACCCTTTTGCCTGGTTGTCACAGTTACATAATGCTGCCAATTGTAATCGCAGCTCAATGGCGTT
Organism: Dromaius novaehollandiae; assembly: GCF_036370855.1. Taxonomy (NCBI): domain Eukaryota; kingdom Metazoa; phylum Chordata; class Aves; order Casuariiformes; family Dromaiidae; genus Dromaius; species Dromaius novaehollandiae. The sequence continues at coordinate 11,343,884 of NC_088108.1, forward strand.
GTTAGGCAACTCGGTTAGCTTTATTTATTGAACTGAAAATTGCCATATAGGTGTTGATTATCTGCCCCAGAGTCGTGATGATCATAGCTTTAACTATTGGCACTTCCTTTATTACTAGTGTTCTGACTTCCCATTTTGCTTGCTAAATTTATAATCCACAGAGCCCCTTCAGCTGTGATCTGCTCCCTCCCAAGCAATTGTAGATTAATTGCCAGCTCCACCCTGGGGCCCTGTAGTGGAGGGGGATTGAACTGCACATCAGAGAGTGAAGTTTAGTGTATAAACATTTACTAGGATTTACTGTTCTCTGGGTTATTTCATGTTTTCCTTTTAGAATAAAAGTTCCATAGGAAACCTACAGGTTCCCCAGCTCCACAGTAACATTTCTTAGTTCTATTTTGTTCCTGTTTTATTGTTACTACTCATTTACAATCACAAAGGCACTGAAAAGACTAATGTACTATAAGCTCACTCACTACCTCTGCCATGGCCCAGCGGCTCAGCAGCGTATAGAAACCACAATCACTATGGCCACTATTTTACCCAGAGCCTTCACAGCTCTTCATTCAGGGCTATGGTTGCTTATACTTGTTCCATTTCTCCAGTTCTTTGTATTTCTTCTTACTCATGCATATGAATTTTAAACATCAATATAGTCCATGCTTCCTACATCTCCCTTTTCCTTTCAGGTGGGATTTTGCAACATTCCCCCCCATACAGAATCATTCTTCACGTGCACAGTTCCGTTGCCCTCACTTTGCAAAGTAATTTGAACTCCCTGGCTGAGAAGCCCTGATCTGACTAAGCACAAACGCTGAGCAGTCCTGACTGCTCAGTATGAGCCTCCCGATCAGAGTCATCACATTCATTTTCAGTCTCCCAAGCACTTCCCTCTCTCTGGCACTGGGTTATGACTTTGAGAACTCTTGTGCAATTGTAACCCTGCACTAGAGCCTTCCCTTGCCTCAGCAGCACCAAGTTTTTGTTTAAACACTTTTACTAGGACTTTTAACTTCCTGCTACCTGGAAACATTTTCCAAAGACACCCCAGTGACTCTGCAAGTTAAATACTTCCTAGGTATGCCAGCTCTTTAGTAATAACACCACCAAATCTGTCTCACCCTGCCAAGTTCTGCAGTAGTCACAGTCAAATTCCAGCCCACAGAGAGACATTCTGATACCTGAAGCATCATTCCCCTTCTCAAACAGTGTTTTTCAGCATTGTATTTGCTATGCAAAGGTTCCTCACTCACCCCACACCCTTCATCTTTCCTCTTTGCTGTTTCAGGCTTCTCCAGGGCTCCAGATCATTTCCAGCCCCAAACTCTCTCTCTCAGTCAACCTTTCTCTCACCATTGCTCCTCTGCAGCCTGTTCCCAAACAGCAACAGCACCCAATGAGCCCCCAGAGCTCTGCCTCCCCAGAGGACCCTCCCTTGTTCCATATTTGCCCCAGCTGCTGCTAAATTAATCCCTTGAATGTTCAATTAGTAGAATTACACTAGGGTATTTGGCTGAGTGAGTTTAAAAGTTTGTGGCTGTATCTTGTGAGTTTATAAGGCACTGGTGAGTATAGCAAGCGTTTCTGAAAGCACGACCAGAAGCGGCGAAGTTGTTGAGTCCATTTTTTTTAACAAAAGCTTTTCCTAGCTATGTATTGTTTCCATGACACCTGTAATAAACTAACTTCAGCCTTTCTGTATGGATTTTTCAAAGCTGTATGTCTGTTTTGTCCATGCGCTTGTTCAATTTATGTATGAACACACTCACTTTATCAGCATATTTCTGTCCTCTTTGGTAACAAATTAGTCCTCTGGGATCCTGATTCCTGCTCCAGACAGTCTAATACACAACAGAAATCTTGCCCATCCTACTCATATCAGTTCAGTAGGGGTGAGATATTTGCATAGGCACTGGGAGTGGAGGCTGCTGTGTGTCTAGGACTCTGTTCAGCTCCTGACTCTAACACAGGCTTTCTCTGCGATCTTGGACACCTTGCTTTATTTCTGTATGACTCAACTTCCTAGCTGTAAAATAAAGAGAAGAGTAATTATCCATTTGGAATGATTAATGTGCATACTCATGGGGCTGGGGGGGGGGAAGAGCTATAGATAGGTAAGTAAGTAGAAAGATGAAAAGGTCTTTTGCTCTGATGGGTCTGAATAGGGTTTTTTTTTCCTCACCTTACCCTCTTAAGAGTACTTGAAAGTGAGAGAAAGATTATGTTCTGTCAGTGGGCCAGACTGTCGCAGAGAGAGCAATTCTCCATTTTTTGTTTAAGTATCTCTCATTTCTGTTGTTGTTCAGGGAATATATATTTTTTTAGTTGTATATCTATTCTACTTCTAGCTTTGTTATCCTGAATTCAAAAACATTTCCACTCTTGACTATTCAGCTGTTTTTGTATTTAAGAACTCCAGACATCAGCAGTAAATGACTTGTAACATGACATTCAATATATTTTTACATATAGGTTTGCTCTGTGGGGCTTTCTAAATTGTTTCCGTGAGGGGCAATCTCTTAACAGAAAGAAAGTTTTATGGCTATCTTTCCTTGCTTTAGCATGTAAAACTATCTCTCTACTGTCATGCAATCTTGTGGTTTCTTCTATGACACTAGAGATTAATGGTAGCAGGTCATGTATTTTTTTTCTCAGAAAGAGAAAAAATCCCATCATGGGATGGGAAGAGAAGAGAAGTCAGTGAAAATCATCTGATCAGCCAACACTCCCTAGCTCAGAAGCTCTCCATCTGGGAACATCTGCCTTAAAAGATACCACCTGTTCTTAAAAAAATACCAATAATAAACTGCTTATATGTCAAATATTATATGGAGTGTTTAAAAGTTCAAAACGATCATTTCTTGTAAAGTAACTACTTTATAGGTTTAAGCTGAGTATAACATTCAAAAGCCAAAGCTAGCACATCTGCTTCTGCGGTTGGTATGACAGGATGGTGTATGTATACCATGCCATGAGCACATTATAAGATTTGATATTTTTAATCAAATCCCATTTTAAGGTGGGATGTGTTTTACTCTGTTAAAGGTCATTTTAGTTACAGTAGCATTAAGGGTTTTCAATAAAACATTTTAAATGCCAGTTATATAACTGCTTTTAAAACATTTAACAGCCACATTGGTTACATGACCTGAGACAAAGGATATTTTCTCAGCACTTTGATATATTGTGGCTAGATTATCCTTTTGGGAACGCTCAGTTCCATAATGGCCTTAGGTCATCCTATAATATGTGGTGTAGGATTTTTTTTTCACCAAAACAATAATTGCTAATGAAGCCTATGGTGATGGAAGTTCAATGACATGGCAAAGGATAGAGACTGTAGTCAATAATAGCAGCAGAGACTGGCCAGTACAAGAAGTTCATCCAGCACTATTCAAGGACAAAAAGATAAAGCAATAAGGAATGAACACACACTGGTCTGTGTCTTACTGCTGCACTGTAATTTAAAGTAAAATAACTCAGGTAAGAAGTTCTTCCCTCCTTTGCATGTCCAAGAATATTACACCATTAAAATATGATCCATAATAGGATACAAGATCATCTGTAATTTCAGGCCTTCATACCCAGGTGTACCTGGACTATAGCTGAACACATACAGAGTTGTACCACTCCATACCTCTTCCTTAATCTTGGGGCAAGGGGATAGTAGGAGATGAACAAATTCCATACAATTTACAAGACACTCAGGCTAGACCTTATTTTCAAGGGTAGATAGCTATTTCTAATTAGGTACCCTATGGAAGAATATCACTAGGGCAGTTACCATTTTCAGCTGTGGTACGTCTACTGCCAGCGCTCTCAAATTCTGGATCTCATTCCCAGACCCTCCACTTTTCTGACTCTGAAGTGAGACTCCACATGGCAGATCACCATGTGCCAGTCAGCGCGATAGACTCCGCTGTTTCTCTCAGTTTGTCTCACTTATCTCTTCAGATTTGGCTTCTTATGGTTAAAACCACCTATTGATGTGCGATCCTGGACTGTGTAGCACGCTTGGGTTCATTGGTGGTACTAACCAAGCCTGTAGTTCTGTCTCCTCAAACTAAAGCAAGTGGCTTTTGTAGGGCAAACTACTGCCAAAGGCAAAAAATATATTTAAAAAGCAAGCTTTTAAAAGCCTGTTATTGTTTTTATAAAAAGACAACCTTTGTACAAAACCTGAAATGTCTTTTATCCTTGTTTGAGCAGGAGGTTGGACTAGATGACCTTCTGAGGACCTGTCCAGCCTGAATTATGCTAAGAAAACTTGTATATTTCTTCAAAGGCAATATAAGCAACAGATACAAGCAACAGATACGCTCAAAATCCTTTTTCACAGCTCCTGGGAGTCATGTCTTTCCCAGTGATTTCAGGCTGTAATGGAATTAGAAAGTTGCTGTGTTTCAGAATAATATCTTCCACAGCCAATTTTATCACGAGCCAATGAAATAAATGTTTCCAAAGTGAACAGCTGGCATCTCTTTTCATAAAAGATTCCCTTTTAGAACAGTATTTCCAAACAATATTACAGTGGCTTCATTCACATGGCTATAGTTAAGACTGTGTCAATACTTCTCTTATAAACCTTGTTTTTCAAGGGTTTATAACTTTACAACTGAGCCATAATTAGCTGGGATTTGAGTTACAGCATAAGAGTTCAGTCTGTCTGTGAGCACATTTTTGCTAATATTAATAAAATCAGTTTTAACTCATAGAAAAGTAAACACCGTACTTTACATGCATAAAAAGGATTCTTCAACTTTAAAGAGCTTTGATTTAAAAAATGAAATTTGGCGAGTGATTAGAGCATGATATGATCTTGATCCTTTTTGTCCTTTTAAAAGAAGCGGACCAAAAAAATCGCTTTGGAAGCTCAGTCTGACAAACATAAGGAAATTCAAATTTAAAGTTGACAGTCTCTCCTTAATTTATGTTGTTTTCAAGAAAAGGCATAATAGTCTCATTAAAATGCACAGAATCAACCAAAGCTCATATTCTGTGGCTTTTCTCAGTTCTTGCTTTAGTCTTGCTGCCATGTAAGCATAGTTTTTAGTATTTGGTATCTTTTTGTTTGAGTCTTTTATGACAATACCAATTTGCATCCTGCCTGAGGTTTTATGGTCACTTCAGTCTTAGTTATTAGCTCAGCTTTCTGTACTCCTTACTTCCAATGCCATCCTTAATTACAACGCAAAATGAACATCGCCTGTTTCCCATTCCAGTCACACTAAACCCTAGTCCACTGTGAGCCCAGCTCACTGCTCTAGCACAAGCCAGCTCTCGGTCCTGTTCACACAGCTCTCTTGACTTCTTCAGCGTTTCATGTGAAGGAGAACCATATTTGGTTCACTAGCTGTATATCTTAATCGCAAAGTCTACTGATATCCCAAAGGAGATTTCTAAATATTCTAATGAATTCCCATGAAACGAGGCCAAGTAATTGCTGTCCTTACACAGAAACTAATTTGTTCATAAAAAATTGCCCTTTATATCATAAATTAAAGTATTCTGAAAAAATACATACGAGTCAAATGAGAAAACGGAAAAGATATGCAAAAGTTGGTCACACAAAATATATTTTTCTAGTAGGTATAAACTGTAATAAAAGGAATAAATATGCCAACACAGAAAGCCAATAATGCGACAAAACCCTAGGATGGCTGTGTTCCAGCAGTTATATTCCTTCCCTTTACCCCCCCTCAGTTTTCCTCCCCTGTGGTTTTGCTTTGGACTTCAGTCTCCTCCTCTCTCCTGTGGCACTTTGCATGTTGGAGTCCCATGAGCACCCTGAAGCCTCCCTCTCCCTGACCTTTAAGGTTCTAGGTTTACCCCTCTGAAATGCCACAGTGATCACACTTGACTCAATCCCTCCCATACACAGCTTGTGCTCCTGTGCAATATTCACCACTGCGTGGAAATGCAGGGAGCTCACTTCCAAACCAAGCCAAAGAATCATTCAGGAGAGGTGGCACCGTGCGCGACAGACTCACCTGAGGCCAGCACAGCTTCAGGGAACTGTCGATGGATGTTGTTAGAACCTTTACCATCACCAGGAAAACAACACTTCAAGGAAAACTATGATCTCCTCAGTGCCACTGGTTCTGTTTCTGACTGATTCTGTTGCAATTTCCATCCTTCTGAAGATGGAGACGGTGGATACACATTATCATAGCAAAGCCCAAGCAACTCACCAGATCTCAAGCCTAAAGAGATGTCTAGCTCTAGCTCAATATCATGTTGAACCATTTCTTCTGCCTCCCCTCTCTTCTCCCTGCCACTCAGCTGAGCTAGTATCCTCCTGAAGAGGATATATGATCCTAAAAGACCAAGAAAAGAATAGCAAGAGAAGACTTGCAATCCCTTTCAATCACATATGGGGGAGGGGTGTAACCCAGGGCCTTGTTTACAGACAGTCAGAACTGAGCCCCTCGCTAGTAAGACGACATCGCACTCCTTTGCCTTCCTTCCCTACGCTGCCTAGGCACTGTCGACGTTTCCTTCCTTCTTCCCTGACCAGTTAGCTCTTCATACACCGAGTTTGGTAAGAAAATCCTCATTAAGCTAGGACACTTTTCCTAAATAGAAGAATAATCAGAGGTGATTTGGAAATATGCCTATTTTATCTTAATATATTATCTCCAATGATTTTAAGCACGGCAAAAGGAATAGAGTCTCACCTCGGCGTTACAACACTGCGGAAACAAACACGAACCATGCTAGAGCATAAAGAGCAAGCACAGAGCCCTCCTTGTTACCCTCACCGACTGAGCGGTATGGTAACTGCAGGCTAGGACGACTGTATCCCACTCAGGCCAGAGGTAACTACTATACAGTCAGAGCCTCCCTGAATTCTCTGGCCATCACCCTGCACGCAAACATGAAGTTAAAATTATTTCTTCAGATTCCAAGGGGATCAATACCTCGCAGGAGACAGATGGGGTTTTCTTTCTCTACACTGAAAAAACCAGCCCGTGTCTGGAGTTCTGTCTCAAAGTATCCGCTCAGCTACAGAACAACACTGGGAGATATCGGCCGAGTGGGCACCTCCTCTCCTCCTTGATCAGCCCTGGATCTTACCATTTAATGTTTGATATATAGGGAGCTTGCTGTTGCTATTGCATACTGCTTTTAAAACTGTACAATCTGGCTCAGGCAAGAAGGGCATGGTTATTCTTTTTTGGAGCTTTTTTCATTTTTACTTGTAGCTGAATCCTCTAGGTCAATTGTATCTGCAGGGGTGGGAGAGGAATTTAATTGCTTTTACTTCCTACCTTCATCTCAGGGTGACCAGTCCATTAATAATGCACAGGAAGCAGCTAAGAAATGCATGGTAGATTAGGGATTAATTGATATTTGGAAAGATTTCAATCCACATTTGAAGGAAAAGGTTACACACTGTAGTCCAGTTCTAGCTACTATTTGCATTTGATCATTTTATAATTTCTTACAGCCCTGCTTCTTCTGGTTTGAGATATATTTTTCTGCTTTTTTTGGCCAAATACTCTTTTACAAAAATTTCCATGTTTGTTTCTTGCTAGAGATGTTTGTTACATTTCTGATACATGCCACCCTTGCATCAAATAAATACATACATTTTTCTGTGTTTTCCAGTAAATATTTTTCTCTGCATTGACACCATCCACAGTTCCTTTATGAGCAATTTGACTTTTCAAAATGTTATTGATTTCTGTGCTTGAAAGTTACAAGATTAATAGCTTTAGAGACAAAAATCCTTCAATCCTTTCACCAAATAGGTGCTACCAGCTCACTTCAGTGCCTGCTGATGTGCTTTAATGCATCACTTTTAGTAAGAAGCTTGAGCAAGGCACTCCTTGAATCAGCAAGGCACTAAAATACAGGAAACAGATGGGTAATTCCAAAGATGTCAGGGCAGGAAGGTCTGATTTTGTTGGTCTGAAAATGATTAGCCTGAAACCTCGACTTGGTTTGCCTAGATTGCCCCACAGAGATGGAACTAACTTCAGTAACTTATTTAGCAATTTTAAAGGGTGCAAAACAGTTAATATAAACTCATAAAAACTGAGTCTTCTGCTGGCAGAACATGAATCTAGTGTCAGGAGCAAGAGACTATGCAAGAAGAACAGAAGACCCACTATAGGAAAGATATATTACATTCTTTTTAGACCTTGAGAAATTCACTATCTTTTTCTTATGCCAGTCATATTAAAATAGACTAAAGTTAGGAATATAACATAAAAGTCCAGTTACAAGCACTTTGTTAATGTTAGGTGAACTGGGCAAAGACTTTTTGAGGACCTCTGGCGTTATGGCAGCTTTTATGACTGTATTTGAATTGAAGAGTAATGGAATCTTCTAAGCAGCTAAAGCTAGACAATTTGGAAGAGTTTCAAGGCTTCTAAGTGTTCACCACAGAGTGACACTGACAATTGTAAAATCTGAGTGGCCACCTCAATTTAATATTAAAATGTCAAAGGAGAGTTGGACCTGCATTTCACATGTGGCAACATGAGGTATTTGCAATACTGATCAGAGAAGTACTTCCGAAGTTCTTTTATAATACCCTGCCACTCTGGAAGCAGAGCTACACTAGTTACTGAAATGTGTTAAGCTACAGTAAGTGGGCAAAAAAAAAGTTATGACACCTCTCACGTTCCCTTTTGTAGTAATCTACTTTGGATGGGAGAAGTTCACCTCCCTGTCACTCAGAGGCTGTAAATGAGCTCAGAGGCTCTTTCATAGTCCTAACAGTGAGTGCTTTGCACCTCAAATGAGGTTCTGTTTTTTCCCTACTTGACAGCCCAAATGAAACAGAGAGTCACTGAAATGCAAGAGGTAGCTCAAGAAGATGCCCTGGAGGAATCTTTGCTCACCTCACCACATCATGGTGCTGCAGCCGCTCAGAACACCACCTTTTACCACCTGAGATATCTCAGTTGAGGCCAGAATTTTATTCAAATAGCTATTGTCTAATGAGTAAGAATGGTCAACAGCATATCCTATTTTACAGTATTAAGTCAAATATATATACTGTTTGTATCTATTGTTAAGAGCTATTTTCAAAGTCCTTTAATATTTTTCATCCATAGAAGTATTTGGGGAATTTTATTACTTCTGGTTTAATTGACCATATATTTGGTTAAGGCTGTATGAGTTTTATCTCTTAATCTGGGAGGCTTTGAAAACACTATTTGCTGATTTATCTGTTTTGTCTGATTAAATAAATGAAGAAAGAATTGTAAACTGTAGTGGTGTCACAATGGGGTAGTTATCCTTTATTTTAATTAAAATCAGGGTCTATAAAGCATTTTATTCAGTGGCTATCTATCTGGGCCTGCTTGGCCTAGTTTCTGCAAGAACCTAGAAGTTCAGTTGAAGTCTTTGTTTGCACAATGCCACCAGAAGAGCAAAGTGCCCAATCCACAGGCCAGCATTCGCTGTACAACGCAAGCTGCAGACATATGTCTCCTGCCAAAAGAAATGAACAGCCATCATCACAAGCATCTGTGTGAAGCCTGTCTTGCTTTTACACAAATCTCCTCTTTTTACCTCTGCTCTACTTTCCACCACTTCTAGGCTCTGTAACTCCCTGTGGTTGCAGCTACCACTGAAACACTTGAGGAAACAAGGCTCCACAAAACTTTAGTTTCTATTTTATTTTCCCCTTAATCTCTGCAGGACCCTAGAGACATGTATAGATCTCTGGCCCTAGTGAATTTTCTGTCGAAGACGAATGACTGAGAATCACAAAAATTAGTGAAATTTGGACAATCACCATAGCACACAGCAATACAAATTCTTTCAAACAGGTGAATCAAGGCTCGAATAGCATTAACTTACCTTTGGAGAAATTCTCAGCTATATGGTTATGGCTGTACCCCAGTTCTTAGCTGTGCCCAACACATCCTGGATTCTGCTGGAGGAAGTGAGGCTTCTTGTAATTACCAATCAAATAAATACCAGTTTCCATCATAGCTTATTTTCCATTTTAGTTGGCAACAATCTCATCACTCTCTAAACCAGTTACATATTGCCGTGGAGACCAACAGGTTACCTGGATGTTGCTAGGCTGCACCATTTCTCTGACTCTCTCTCCTTTTTCTCAGTCACATTGCCCATTTCCAGAGCTGTTACACGATTTTGACATTGCCCAGGATACCCTTATGCTGGGAAATCCTTAAGTAGCCATCTGGAAAGTCAGTTTAAGGCAGTGGGACAAAGCCAGTAATGGAGCCTGATCTGTCTCTAAAAATCAATATAGAATTTGGAAGAGATTTTTAGTATAGTATTCTGATCTAGCTTCATTTACTAGGGACACAGATACCCTAGCACCATATCATCTCCCTACAAAGCCTTCTTCTCATAATGCAGTGTGGTCATCTTGAAACACTGAACAAATAATATGTATACATGCATTTATCTTCCCTGGATGTTCACCTGTTGTGGGAAATGTTGCAAATGGACCATAAATGAAGTTGATGTGAAGCTGAGATAAGTAAGCACGTAAGATTACGCAGGGATAAATTGAGAGGGGATGTGAAAGACAGAACACACCAATAATCTAAATTCACCATCAGTGCAATCCATGTGATTGGGTTGTATTGGTGTCAGTGTGAAGAGCTGCAACTGGGAATGAGCAGCAAAGGGAAGTGGAACGAAGAAACTCAATGAACTGGGGTTGGGAAAAAAAAAAGTAGCCCGACTACCCTTTCCTTCCTAATCATAATGTTTTAGTACAACAGAATAAAAAGGGATATAAAAAGGTAATGTGCATTTTCTTCAAGGACTTGTTGAAAATATAATACAGTATCTTTGTAATTTACTGGTAATATGTACACAATGTAAAAGATCAGGAGCAGAGAGTACTATCCCTGTATTTAGAGATAATGGTGCTTTTCTTTCATAGGCTTGATATAAACTTTGATTACATAGCATTTCTTTAATTTGCTGCTATTCAAGAAAACCCTTAGAGCACTGCAGCAAGCAATGCCTCTCTTTTACATTTGCATTTTTTAATTTGCATTTTTTAATTTCCCAGACTACAGCTCCACACCTACACAGGCTTTCCCTGTGGGAGGGAAGAGAATATTTTTCAGTATGAATGATACTGTTTCTCTTCTCAAATAGCTGTAGTTATTAATTCCAGAGATTTACAAAAATCACTTTGCTACTGCATCACTTAAGTGGAGTTTTTTTCTAACTAACATCAGACGCCAATCTATTGCTCCGCTGGTACCCATTTTAAATAGAGCCAAGCAAAAGTACAGGCCGCTCAGACGGCTCGCTGTCCTTCTGCGCAGCCTGCGGTTGCCCTCCTGCTATACCCCCAAATGCCACTGAGTTCAAAGCAGAGCTTGGTGCTTTTAAAGGAAGAACCACTATGTCCAAAGTCTGTCAAGCTCCCCTCGGCACCTTAACGACGAGGATCGGGACCTGCCCAAGGACACGGGCGCCCGGTGGAGTCCGACGTTTCAAGGCCTGGATGTTGGTCAATGAGGAGGGACAAAAACGCCTAACGCAGCTGGGTTTCCTTCGGTAGGCACACTGGAGCAGTGCCGCTGGGAGGGACTGAAAGGGCCCATGGCACCCAAAAAGCCTAGTGGGCAGGGCCCTCTTGAGACATGGGGGACCTAAATTCAATTCCATATGCCAGATCTGGCAGAGGGACATTCAGCTGTGAATTTCCCGTCTCCTAGAAGATACCAAATCAACAGGCAAAAAGAAATAGTCTCTCCCTCCCTCGTGTTTTGGACAGGAAGGTTTGAGCGATTTTGGGTGCCTAACTTCAGGACAAAGTTTGCAGGCAAAGTGATACCCAGGCAGGCAGGGGCCAGGCCGGCCTGTCCTTCCCGGGGCACCTCCTTGGCCCCAAGCGCTGAGCTCCCCCTCGGCACGCCGGCTCCTGCCGCGGGCCTTGCTACGTACCCAGCTGCCTGCTGTGCCTCGCACAGGGATGCCCGGGGTTTTAATGTGTGGCGTGACATAAAGAAGAAAGGCAACAAGCAAAAGCAGACCTGGAAAAGAGATGGTAACAGCAGGGCAATGAGTTTGCTCAGGAGTTTTAGCCAAATGCTAACGCCTATCTGTTCAGGGAGAGACTGCCTGCAGAATGAGTCCTTCCAGGGGCTGAGGCATAAAAACATTTTTTTCATTTGACTTTCTCTATCCAGAACCTTGCAAAATAAAATTAACAAACACAGTGTGTCTTCCCAAGACTGAACATTTGCTCACATAATAAGAAAAAAAAAATTGGAAGACTTTATATAACAGCACCATCTCATGACACCTGCCATAACAATATTTTATTTGTCAGTCTTTTCCCATCCTATGTCTCTTGAAGCTTGACTAGGTTACTGCATCAAAGGGAAGGTGTAATAGTATCATTTCAGATAAAAGAAAAAAGAGAAGTATGCTGTACACAATCTGCCCATCATCTCACTTCACAGTTACATTAACCAAACAGGCAACACATCTAAGGAAAACACACAGCCATGTAACATGGCAAACGTAAACTAGAGCTTCTTCTCAGGTATGAGGTAAAGAATGCTTCACGCTTATATGGCACCTATAATTCAAAGTGTGTTATTCAGATTAATTAACATAACTTTCTTTATGCACATCAATACACTGAGGCAGAGAAAGAATAAATTAAAAAGTACAAAATTAAATAGACACAGACTCAGGATGTGGCAGAGCCCCAAACAATGCAGAACTCCTGGTTTCCAAAATAAAGAAAAAAAAGATCTACTCCAATGCAACTATTTCCTTCCCCTTTCTTAAAGTGTGTGTTTCAGATAGCAAGTTCTGTTATGCGCAGCACTGAGCACATCGTCAGCTCTTTGCAAGTATTGAACCGAATAAATGATACTAACTATAATCCCAGTCCCATATCTTAAAGCTCTAAATCTATTGAAATTTTATACCTTCATATTTAACTGACTTCCAGAATGATAATTCTGAAAGTGTATGTTAAGCTGCACTATTTCAGTAGTACTAATTAATATGTAATAATAATAATAATCATGACTAATAATCCTGCTCTAATAAGGATTTAATCCTACAGATCATTTTTATGAAAGCACTTTGATAATAATAACTATTTATTCTTACAGAGCATTTTTCATGCTAGCAACTTCAAGTACTATGATGATTAATAAAGCTAAAGAAATCGAGAGATACATAAAATAACAAGCTTATGAGACTGCCAATGTGCTGATCTTATTAAATAAACATTAACAAAAAATAGAGCTGTAAAGGAGATTCCCTTAGGGGGAGGAGAAAAAACAAAAAAATAAACAAAAGAAAACCTTGAGGCTATGTCAGCAGGATTGAATTGACCTGTGTATCAGTGTCATTTCTATTGTCAGTCTAGCAAATAAAATAAAATAATATATAGCACTTAGTGAGCTGTGGACTAGGTTGTCAGCTGGTATAAATAGGTGCATTGGCATTAATCTAAAGCAGCTGTGCATCTGGCCCTATGTTTTCAAAGGGTTGCACAGTCATAAGCAAATACCTAATATGTCTCATCCATGATGACTTTCATGCACAGCAGAAGAATGTTATATACTGTCAATGTTCACATAGTCTGGTGATGGCTGATATATATATATCTGAGCTACTTAGCTGGATTAGGCATGCTGAGATCTATTAGGGGCTTTTCTGTCTGCAGTGCCTAGGATTTCAGTTCAGTGGAGACACCTCTTGTCTTCCTCCTCTCATCTTCCCTCTCCTGCAGGTTAAACCAAAGTCTTTGGTATGACCCAAGTTAGATTTCCACTGATATTCACAGTGGGCCAATAGAAAGAATTCACCTGGTTCAAAAAAATGCCCCCCAGTAGGGATGCATTTATCCCACAAAGCACTACATCGAAAGCATTTTGCCAAGACAGCTTAGCTAGGAAATTACCTGGGTTCACACAATTTACAGCAGCAGCAGAACTCTTTTGCCAGGATGGCTTACGCGATTAGAAGAGGGTGGTTAGCGACCCAGGCAACAGAATGCTTTCTACACACACTGCTTCATTCATCCTTCTCAAGAAGTCTTTACTGATTTAACCTTCCTGGCAAAGTCTTGGTAGTGCAGACCAACCTTAAGAGATACATTTGACTGCTAAGACCTGACATGGAGGTAGAAACTACTAGGGGGTGAGCAACTTTCTACTTAAAAGAATCCCTTGACTTTGATCATATCCTGCACAGATCACTTCAGTCGAGTGGTTTTACTGTGACATCAGATAGAAATGGATTATGAGACACGAGAGAGAAGTCCCTAAACTGAGCTTTACCGTGACATCAGATATAAATTGCAATCACCCACAGTGACTTGCTCACAGGCTCCACCACGATGTCGTCATGCCAGCACTAGGAAAGCAGAGCAAGTAGCGCCAGGTTTTGCAAGAAGTTACGTGGAGATATCCAAATCCGAAGTCTGGGAAAGGGGGAGAGGAGTGAATCTTCAGAAGAAGAGCTGAAAGAACTTCTCACAGGAGAATTTTGCAGTTCCTCTTCCTCTAGTACTTCCTCTTCATAATCATATTTACTTAGGCAGTTTGGGAAACGATTGCATAGAGAAAGATATAAAAGAATAAAAAATAAGTCCAGCTAAACAGAAGCTTTCTGATAAAACAGAAGCCAGCCCATGGACAGAGAGAATATATGCACAGGTGGTAAGAAATAGCTGCTATGTTTTGAATACACGCTATGTAAACACTCGCTGAGGTTCATGGAAATACTGAGTGGAACCAACTCTCTCTTTGTGAAGGGGATGCACAATATTTCAGTCCAAATAAGTATCAAGAGTAGCCCCTGGCAGCAGAAATCAAATCTGAATAGGAAGAGATCTCAGCAGATCTAATAGAGGCTTTCTACACTACTGGTCGATCCTTCTCTAAACTAATTTGTGAACAAAGGGCTGGATGTTTCTCTGGAGACATTCATATTTTCTAACTCAGGAGTAAATTATGTTGAATGAGAATACAAAGTCACAAAATATAAACAGGATTTTAGCTAGGCAAGAATTCTGGGGAAGATACAGTGCTCAACAATGAATTGCTAGTGTTACATATGATAAGTAGAGACAATACAAACCAGTGGGAAAATTTGGCATGCAGTGATTTCCTTCCCTGGGCCTTCTACAATTTGAAGAACTCTGCAGAATTTCTCAGGCCAGAGGTCAGCTTTCCCTTTTGGTGAAATATACTTGGATTTCAATGCTAACTGCCACTGCGACAAAAGGAGGGTAGTTACAAAAGGCTGATTTGCAAAAATATTTAAAAATTCTGTAGCTTTTATTTTTAGGAGTTCAGTTTAAGACTTCTGGTAGCTGCAGGCATCTGGCTTGTCTGAGATTTCTCCACGGTGCTAGCAGAAGTGAAGCTGAACTGAAGACTTAGATTCATTATGAAATGGGAACTGGGAGGTCGATTCTAGGGAAAATAGAACCCACAGGAGAATCATAAACATACACATTTTCTTTGTATATAGATGTTTCTGTTATTCCTAGGATTGTCAGATAAATCTTGACATAATCACATGAACGGCAATGGAAATAAATAGGAGTTATGTTACAGATTTCTAGGAGGATCAAGACAGAGCCTGGCTGTAGTCAGTAGGAACTCAAAGGACACCAGCAAGCCTGTTTGCTAGCTGGATCCGGCCGTTACTATCTAGCCTGATGTGAACTTCTGAGACCTGTGTTCCCTTTCCCTTTGCCTGTGTTTTACCAATACATAGCCTTCTACCCCTCAGACCTGCTCAGTCTGGCAATGTGATCCCTCATCTCAGTTCCTCTTCATTTCAATACATATCAGAATATCATCTGAAGTAAAGTCAACATTATAAGAAGCACATTTGCTCAAAGTTTGGGCTAGGAGATCAAAGTTCCAGATCTGAAAAGGAAACTTTTTTCCTTGAAGGAATTTCGCACAGGCTGGAGGGTGTATCATGCGCAAAGCACAGACCGTATAAGACTTCTCCTGGAGTCTCACTGCCATTATATTTGAACAACAGACCAAACTGCAAAAGAAGGAACAAAAAGCGCACACATGTCAGTGAGATGGTCAGCATGCAACATGTGATACATATGTGTGATGTGTTAGTTACGAGAATTTTGATCGTTTAGGGAAGCAAGGCTTTACGACAGCAGAGTTTACATATGGGATCATGCAGGCTATGAAGAATAAGAGGTGCTGGAGAGTTCTGGAGAACATGGAAAGGAAATTAAAGAATTGCAACTAGCAGAGTGTTTAGGACAATCACCTTGCTTACAAGGAAGCCAGGTGGGAGAGAATCAGACTGTTAATACAAGCCTTGTTTAGTCAACTCAGAAAAACTATAGCAATCGACCAAATGACAGTCAGAATTTGTGCAATGGTATTGCCCAAATGCTCGGTAAGTCAGTTCTCAGCCACAACAGGTCCATCCTGAAGGGAAGGGCCAGAGTGGAGCTAACTCATGCATTGCAGCTTGGAGTCCTCCAGGGAGGAACCAAAGACTGCAAGTGGCTGAGCGTGGAGCTGTGTCACGGCACAGGCAGCATGCTTCACACCATCGGCATGGCATGAGCCAGCTGGGACGAAGCAAAGCTCAAGCATGAGCTGGTGGAAACTGGGAAAACAGCCAGTGGCTTCCTGTCTTGGATCCAACCATGTGGTAAATGACATGGTTGATTTTGATCAATTTTATTTGCATGCTGCAGCTACTATTAACCAGAAAATCAATCACAGGACATAAAATATCAGTTTGTTTGTTCTTAAGGTTTCCATTCTTCCTTTTCTATAAGGTTCAAAAGAATATTTTGCTCATGAAAGTCAACAAAGCATACTTGAAAGCACTAAAAAGTGAACTGTTTGTTTATCCTCAGGGCAGGTGCTCTGTAGATTATCACAGGCAGCTTTGTTACTCTGCATTACAAAGTCTTCAACCTTGACCTGTAAGGACAACACTTTCCTGTCCCCTCCCCCTCCTCCCAAAAAGGGAAAAAAGGGAAGAGAGAGAAATGATTCTTTATTCCAAGCTGATGCTTTGTCTTGCTTTAGCAAGACACACACACGTGCGTTTTCGAGCTTCCTGTACTTGGCTGTTACTCAGTAGTCTGGGGCTGAAATCACTGCGTTCGGAGGGTAGGAAATTAGAAGTGTAGACTCTCTTGGGGAATTCAGCAGTGTTAATTGCATGACTTGGAAATACTCAGGGGAAACTTTCCAGGTGACATGTAAGGAATTAGACACACATATATCTCACTTTAATATGAAGGGAACCAGAGTGCTCATCTCCCTGCGCAATCTGTTGACAACTTTCCGCTTACCTTGAATGATGGCACACAGGTGGAGCTATCTTCTTCCATTAAGGATATTTAGAAAAACATATATAACAGCAGGAGCCTGCAAAGGGCTCTCCCTCCAGACAAATATCATAAAAATCCTAAATTCTGGAGCTATTTCAAAAGAATAACTGTCTACAAGATACAAAATCTTTTCTAGTCATCAGTGTATAGGGAAAAACGGTACAGTGAATTACTTCTCCAGTCATCTGCCCTGGTATGATCTGGGATACAAGAAAAAAAGCGCAAGAAGGGAGGTGCAAAGGTGACCTTTGAAATCCCCTGATCCCGAGCTAGTTGCTAGACAGACCCCGAGTTCGAGTCTGTAGCCCATTAGGAACCATGCACTTATACCACAGGAATAGGGTCTGGGAGAAGAATTAATAGGTTCCAGAGCCATTTGCCTTATCAGCCTGGGGAATGCCTAATTTAACTCTTTGCATAGCTTCAGCACTGATGTTTTGATCACCTCCTCTGAGAATATACTGCACTGCTCAGGTATTCCTAATTTAACATTTCCATAATGCCTAGTTACAAGAGACTCCCAGCTATCACTGAGCAGCTCTTAGCATATGGGAGCTTGTGAAAGTTTCTGCTGCAGATATTTAGAAGCCATAAACATCCATTAATCTCAGGAGATGATCTGTAAACCTCAAACAGTACCCAGTTATCTCCTTGAAAATATGTTCTTGGGCCTATATGAACACTGCCTTCAACTTCTGGCTAAGTTTGTTCAGTGGCTAAAACAAAGATATATCCCAGATATTCCTGTGGATATTTGGCTTGACTAGTCATTAAGCTTTAATATTCATAGATACTTGGCATCAAGTTTCATTTTGTTAAAATTGGACCAGTGGAAATTTGATATTTATGAAAAGCCTGTTTCCTATAAATGCTGAAATGTGGTAATTATCAATACATGGGGCCACCATGTCTACACAGAATGCCCAAATATGAACAAAGCAGATATCTATTTATGACACATCACGAAAGACAAAAATATCTCCGTGCTTCCCTGGCAGTGTCAGAATGGTGGAGGGATATGTTTCTGTAGGACAATAATACACAGGAGCAGGGAGTAGTGGGGTTGATTCTGCTCACATGAGGTCACAGCTTCCAGCAATCAGCACATGGGTGTAAAAAATGACATAGGGCTAGAAGCAATCTGCAATGTATCTTCTTCTAAAGTAAGACTTTTGTTGAGCCTTGGATTTTCAAAGGAGTCAAAGGTAGTTGGAATCGCTATTCCTACAAGAAAATGAGTGGCAGTTAGACATTTTATGCTTCTAAGTTCCTGTGATAAACCCTGTGTTCTGTCCCAGCTGTAACAAAAAGGCTCCCTCTGTTTACACTTTGGCTAATCCGTGTCCTTCTCCAGGAAGAATGATATTGCGACACTCCATAATCCGGTGGTTGGCAGCTGGGCACCAGCGTGCTCAATATTCAAATCCACATATTGTAAGCGAAAAGAGAGAAACTGTGTCAAGAAAACCTCCATCATCCTTACCCTGTAACTTAAGATCAGAGGCCCCAAGTGTGTTACTTTTGAATTCTTGCAGGGTTACAGGCCTCTAAAATAAATCAGCTCTGCCAATTGTGAAACACCCTGGAGCATATATTGGAAACACTTCACTATCTTTTAAAGTGACAGATTAAAATCTCTAGTAACAAAGTTTTGCTCCTTTCCTTCAGCCATCCTTAAGCAATTCCACTCGCACTTGCAGCAGAGGATTTGGGCATTCTTCTGGAAACCTTCCAGCGAGGTACACTGGGATGCTTCAGCCTGATCCTGACTTTACTTGTACAGCAAAAATGAGATGTAAATCTACTGAATCAGAGGTACTCTGGTGCATGTCCAAAATTAGGCTCCAGTACATTTTTAGGCTAAGAAATCCTAAGAAGTTTGTCATGCAGACAATTTCTGCTGGAGGAGACATGGGGGTGATGGGCACGGGGCCTCGACGGCCCCCAGCTATAGTAACTCAGCCACAGAATCCAGTTCCTGCTAACCGGCTCTTCCACCGATGTTTTGTCTCAATGCTATCAGCGTGCCAGAGCAGCATCGGAGACAAAGGATCCCGAGCACAACAAAGGCGACTGTACTGTCTCACCATGG
Organism: Dromaius novaehollandiae; assembly: GCF_036370855.1. Lineage (NCBI taxonomy): Eukaryota > Metazoa > Chordata > Aves > Casuariiformes > Dromaiidae > Dromaius > Dromaius novaehollandiae. The sequence continues at coordinate 11,363,302 of NC_088108.1, forward strand.
CACTCGCAGAGCGATAGCAGATACCTGCCTCCAACAACGCTGCAATCTGCTTCAGCCGAGCAGCCGCTCTGCAGGACCGAGTGGTCGCTCTGCTTTGAAGGGAGTGGAAGGCCCTTCAGACGCATCTGCCCATGGATTGCACAGGCTCCCTCCGAAACCCCACTTGCCCTAAGCCACAACCGTCTTCTTCACTGACCTTGCACATGACATTTCCTAAGACACACTTATACATTTTCGACCCCCAATCCTGTACAACACTGCAAATGGAAAATGGGGAGGATGCACATGCCATTATAAGACACACTGAATTTAATATCAAAAGAAATAACATGGTGGCCTCTGCTCTGACTACATTATTCATTTTCATACTTAATTCATAAAAAACTTCCTCTAATTTCCACCCAGTTTCCAGCCTCTTGCAATATATAGCCTCAGAGTCTTGACATCCTCCTGCAAAATTCTAGTCAAGCTTGGCACTTAAAAGTAAAAAGACTAAATTTAAAGACAAAGTTCAAAGCCCAGGTTATATACTATCTTTAATGTCTGAAGACATTATAAACAAGTTTAAATTTTTAAACAACAGTTTTGAAAAGGGAAATGAATGTTTTTGCTTCAAACATCTTTGTGAAAAGGGCCAGATTCTGATCCCTATATAACACCGGTGTAAATCAGAAGCAATCTCCTCGAAGTTAATAGAGATCGGATTCCAGGCTCATAAGCCTTTGCACACTGAATTTAACTATCTGTCATGCCTGCGAGGTTACAGCATAGACCTAAAAGAAGGTATGGTATAAGATCAATGTTAAGGAAAGAGTTTCATTTAAAAGACCATCTTTTCCCATCAGACATGATAGGAGATTTATTATTCCAATATTATTGTTGAAAGTAGAAGAGAGAGAAAAAATAAACAGGAACATATATTTTCATTTTATGACTGTGAACAACATTTCATACTGTAAACATATCTTGGTCTATAGCATTTACCCAGTAAAAAAAATAATTTCAATACAGTCCTTATTGCTAGCTCGGCAGAGCCTCCCTGGAACATTGTGTTAATGATTAATATGAAGTCAGTGGAATTCCACAGTTGCTGAGAGTCTTGTGCCCAAGAATGAACTGCATTGCTAAATCAGCAAAGACAGTTGTCAAGGTAACCTCTATGTAATCTATTTAACTGGCTCCCAAAACACCAATCAAGGTCAGATAACGCACTCAAGCACCATATGAACACACTCATACGGCATAAAGCTTTGTATCAAGACAGCAGGGAGGAAAAAACCTCATTAGGAAGTAGGGGGAAAAAAATAAATTCAGTTTTGAGAAGTGTTAATTGGGATTGCAGTTAGCTTTGTGGGGAAAGTATGCCACTCTTCTGAATATGTTTTATCTATTGAAGAAGTAATTTCACTCCAGTTCAGTATGAATGGAAATATTCTTCTACCAGTGTTCCAAAAAAAACCCCAAAATAAAAACAGCCACTGGTAAATTATTCATTTCATTTATTGTTTTATTAATGCCTAGACTGGTATCTACACTGATATACAGCTCTTGTTTTGTATTGCTCTGCAATAGCTTTCTATGTTACTTAACAACAAACGAAATGTCAGCAGAAGCATCTCAAGGCCGGCAATATCGTCCTCCCCAGACAAGCACCGTTCCACAGGTCCCGCTCCCCTGCTCGGTTTCCCCTCGCACGGAAACTTGTCATCCTCCAGAGTGGTTTCTGGAAGGAATAATGATCTATTTGGATTTACAATCTGATGGGTAGCTTGAATTTGAAGTTTGCATCGCAAGTATTATTTACCTTCTCTGCATGCACATCTCTACAGCCATAACAGTGGCTGGCAAGAGTCACTCGGGTCTGAGCTGATTTTCATTCCAACAATTGCTGTGCATACAAATCAACAGCTTTTGCTTGATATTTACTGCTTCGCTCGTCTTGGAAGCAAAGAAGAGTAAGCATTATGAGAATTAAAAAGGTTGTCTGCTTCCCCTGGAGCTTCTGTACCTTTGTCCTCTGCTGCAAAGCTACGATACTTCGTAACTTCTGATAGCCTCTACTCCTCAATGAATCTCAACAAATATCCCTGTGCCTCTTACAGCAAGAGTACATACCAGGGGAGCTATTTCCTTCCTTCGGTTATACAATGTCGGTATCAGAGAGCTGCGCTAAATCAGGACACTGCTCCTGTTCCACAAAGATGCCAAAAGGTCCTGCCATAGAAATGGAGAGCTAAAAATAACAGATTCAAAATTGCAAAAGGCAATCACACTAAAGACTATATAAACTTCTATGTGGTTAGACAATATTTTGGCCCATGTTATCTGCTAACAAAAAATCAGAATCCTGTTTTCAGTGCAAAATGGCAGCATACACGATACCTTAAATGAAAGAACTGACCCAGCTCTCACCCTGAGAGCTGAGCAACTCTACCCAAAGTTGTAGATATTTAGCATTGCTCAGGATCTCCTCCTTTCTAACACTGTGCATACGCCTGTCTGGGATCAGTGCAGGATCCAGGGGCAATAAAATCACATACTAGTTTAGGAAAGGAGGAAGACAACTGCACATTCTGGTCATCCCCAGCGTGGGAGGGCAAGACGGTGCCACAAGCTTCTGCTCGTCACGTTGCTTCCAAAGCCGCTCTGCGGTCTGCCTGTGTAGGCAGGACCCCACGGCCTTCCCAGAAATACCCCAGCAACTGCTCTGGACCCACCAAGGCCCCGAATAAGGAAGCTGCAGAGGTGCCTCCAACCTACTTCAGAAAGTCAGGCTTCAGGAGAGGACAAACTGTGCAGCACCTCTCGGAGATCCAGCGCTGTATCTCACTGCTAGCTGGGGGCAGATGGGCCCCACAGTGCCCCTACACATGGTGCACAACCCGGCTGCGTTCCAACACCTGCTCTCGAGTTTCCTTCCCACGAAAACGAGAGCTTGGGATGGGTAGGACCTAAGTCATGTCCGGAGGTGGAGTCAGGATGTTGGCAGTGTGAACACCTCCATACGAATAGCTCAAAGATCCAAGTATTATTTATGACATTACTCTATAATACCTATCACTAAAACCTTAATATCTCACAGATATTCATGAATTAATCTTCACCACAGACCTGTTTGCTATAACATTTGAGATCAAAAAACTGAAGAGCAGGCAGATTAAGTGACTTGCTCAAGGCCATGCAGGGTGCCTGCGGCAGAATCGGAGAAGGCTGCCGAGGCCCCCCAAAATCCACCCCCACTGAAGCACAGCGCTCTCTCTCCTCACAAGAGCCACTTGAGAGCTCTGAGCACCCACGATACCTATTGACTTCAGGTTTCACTGAGAGGTAAGAGTGCTCGGCACTTGTCAGGTGTGTTGGCATGAAAGCTTTGTATATCTTTTCAAGCTCTAGAGACTTTCCGGCTGCTTTCAACAAGAAATTAGCAGCTTGTCTCTGGGTTTTGACATGTCAGACACAGAGGGGAGGACTGACAGTTAATGAAGCTCTGAGACAATTACAGTAACTCTCCCATGATGAGCTGAAATGCACCCCTGCATCACTGGGCTCCAGCACAATGAAAGTTGGACTATCTGTAGTGTCTCCTCTTTGTACCACTACAAACACAGATCTGACAGTGCAAAGAAAGAGGGAAGAGCATGGAAATTGAAGAAACACTCATTTCTAAGAGAGATTATGTCAGAAGACGCTGTATACAGTCAGTGTAAGAGTCTGTTTCTTGTCCCAGCAAATATGTGATAATGTTTTCCTTATTAATTAGGATTAGAACCATAAACATGCTCTGTACCCAAAACACTCACTCTTTGCACCCATAAAATTACTCTTAATTTCCTATTTTAATGCAGGCAAATATATCAGGTAACATTGTTTGCTCAGTGAGGGTGTAGCATGGCCAGCGTAGGCAATGCTGGCAGGAGATATCATTCACTGCCTACTCAGACACAGGATAATCTTGTGGATGACCAAGTATAAATATACATATGGAAGGTAAAGAAGATTGGTCCTACTATCTAGGCAGAAAAGTAATTTTAAAAGCCATGAGTAAATGTATATGAAATGATCACACACTCTGCACCATCTCTCTTCCACATGTTATTACAGCAAAATCATGGTTACAACAGTTTCACTTAGCATTCCCTTTAAAAAAGTAATTTCTGGAGACTAAAACTTGTAAGTATATTTATATCTGAGTCAAAACATCATGCATGCATTCCAGTTAGAGACATTTATTTTTTTAAAAAAAGAAAACGATCTTGAACAGTATTTCTTGTTTTCTTTAGGTAGTAGGAATTTTAAAAAGGGGTTTCTGATTTTTTATACACCTTGTAAAATTCACTTTTAAAAATAAAGCGTAAAGGCTTGCTTTACTTATTCCTAAAGCCAACCAAATACGAGAAACTAGTTAAGAATTGCAGAAGTGTGGTTTTTGTCTCTCCCTCACTTGCTCACACACCACTCATGCGTATGCACTTGAGATGTGCTGTTAGGGCTGCATCCAAAAACTTGGAAATCTGGAGGAGAATGGATCCCGACAGACTTGGCCTCTGTGCATGGCATCAGCATTGACACTGTAGCTTCTTGTGTCTCCAAAGGAGCATGAACTAATCCATGCACTAAGAAAGGATTTACAAGATGCACTGTAACAGCTCCTAAGATAGCTGTTACTGTCTCTGTGTTGCTAATGTGTTTGCAAGATTAGTATTAATTACCCAATAAGGGACATGTCTGTTTTGAGAGCCTGTAATAAGTCCTTACTTAATATTAGGCAAATAACATGCAAATGAAAGAACATATTGTATAAGCAACAAAATATTTAATTATTTGTATGTATTTTAAGGGTCTCTAATAAATACATCTTTCTTTGCAAGATATATTATGGGTGTATATTTATATCTCTCTCCATGAATAGTAATTCTATAAAGGAGATAATAGATAGAGACATTCAAGGTTAAATAAACAATGCAAAGGCGATAGGAACTAACAATTGCCAGTACACTCAGAACTTCTATACCTTTGATTTATGCTGTTTTTCCTTAACATAAAGCATGGTGACTCCCCTTCCTGCCCCAGCTTCATGGTCCCTGGCTCTTCTTGGATTGGTGTCACATGCTGAACCGTCTTTAAACACACTGCTTGATATATGATAATCTGAACACTTTTCTCAAGTAAAGAAGGGAGAAAAAATAAGTGGGAGGAATGAAGCTGGTGTAAAGGAGTGTCATTTCCCTGAAGGCTGCAGGGCAGTCCTGATTTTTACCACCTGGGAATCTAACTCAGAAATTTTGACCCTGCCAGCGGGAGTCCAATAACCACAACCATCTAACAAACACCCCACAAGCAGCAAAAGCTGCTTTCCCCCCCACCGCCTGCTCTCTACCCCAGCTCCAGGGGAAGGCAGGCGGTGTGTCCCCGCGGCTCTGGGGCACGCGGGGCGCGGGAGCCGCCGCAGGGCGCTGCGCCAGGACCCCTTGCCGCCTGCGGCTGGCAGCCCCCGCGCGGCTCGCGCGCCTTCACTCCGGTCAGATCCTCCTGGGTTGTATCAAAACACAAAAGCCAGTTACACAAATTCATCTTCATTTTCCGAAGTAAGAAATAAAACATGGCAAGTCAGGGAAACGTCTAGATAAGAATGCTCTTTTTATCTCCCGACACTTCCGTGACTGCATTTTCCTCCAAGAGTAACAGATGGCTTAACCGCGCCAGGTAAAGAGTGTGCGCGAGGCAGTGACAAAAAAGGGTTGTACCGTTGTTTTTGTAACATAAATCTCCCCCAAACCCACCCCTGTAAACAATAATAAGAACATGCAGGGCTTTTTAATTGAACATTAAACTCAGAAGTCCCATTACATTCACAGTACAGTATCCAGTTAATATATCCTTTGGGTTTTTTTTCCTTTGTCCCACCCACAGAGATGTTACAAATTGGATTTAAATTAAATTTCATTCTAAACACATATATTCAATCATAACAAAACAGTGACAAATTAGCTTATTCCATTTAAACTCATTGTATGCTCAGCCTGAGCACCTCCTGCTCCAGCCCAGGGCCTATTTCCCAAAGGTCAGGTATTTAAAGGACTGACGCACAAGTGTGTGTGTAGCTATTAGCTGGGGAATTGGCTTGATTATTACATGAAATATCAGATTGAACTGCAGTGTGTGTTTTAAAATGTGAATACAGAAATGGTTTGTTTTTATTACTGCATGAATAAAGGGGCATAAACAGAGGGGTACAATCACAGGGCAGCGTACATGTAGGCACAGCTGTTTCAGAAACGCCTACATTTATTTTTTTCTCTTTCTTAGATATGATCTGATCTAAGAAGCCGCCTGATTGGTAACAACCATTTTAACACAGTCTATTACAGATCCGTCTAAACACAACTCCCCATTAGCTACCTTTACTGTACAGGCATAGTATGTCACGAGATTTTGCTCATTCAGTTTTTTTCATCAGGGCTGGGGCCTTGCTAATTTTAGCATTTAAAGGAAACCAGAATGGGCCAGGTGTGGAGAGAACAGAGTGAATCTGATACCGCTCCGGAGAGTGCTTGGAAAATATCCAAATCAATCACTCTCTGGGCAGGGGGGTGGTGCTGGAGGGGAGCAACAGGCATTAAAAAAAGATCCTAAGTGTTACCACGGCTAAATATCAGCTGTGGTTAGATCAAACACTTGGGAAGCAAAGCATGCTGAAACTGTTATTTGTAAAGGAAAAAAATCCCATCATTTCAAAATTATAGTGGAATGTGTTTAGAAGGTAAACATTCTCAATTTGCCCTAAAATTTGTTAGCAGTAAACAAACCCACTTCTTTTTACAGGTTTATGCAGTCTTTGTGCATAGTAGATACTTCAGAGATAATTCAGGACTCACTGTAACAACTTTCCAAAATGAATAGGGATATATTGTCCCTACTTGGGGATGTCTATTGGCCTAGGGTACTTAATTACAACTGCTAACAAACAGAAAAAAGAAACAATTAAAAATCTAATTGGTTTGAAGCTTTAAATCCCCTCCCAGCATGCGCACTCACTCCTCTACATACTACCCAAATCCTAACAAACCCTCTTCCCTTAGCTAGAGTTAACTCCCACCCCACTCCCTGTCTCACTAAACTTGTTTGAGACACACAGCCACCTACACATCTGCTTTAGCCTTCCTGCTACAGGGACTCCTTCTGGGGATCCAGGATATTTCTGGGACCTGGAAGGGAGCATGGCACCCACTTTCGAGGGGAGAAAAAATCTCTAATTGCATTAGTTAATTTAAAACCAATATTTGCCTGTGAACCTGGTGACTGTAAAACTGGTTTATTAGTGAGCAGCACTGTGGGTGATCCAGTGGCAGCTACAGCCACGCGATATTTTAGCTTTTAAAACTTGTGCTGCAATTTTACCTCTGGATTTAACTCTGCAAGATACCCAGCTGCCATGAACTTCAGTGCAGGTGCTCACAGCCTCGTAAATGGGCTCCGCACTTTGTTGCATCGGCTGTAACGGAATGTTTTTCTCTCTTGATGTCAAAATATGAAGTCATAGCCGACAGGATCAGTTATCTTTCTTCTCTAATAAACTGAGTCAGCAATAGACTTGGTCTGTCGGCAGATTCCTTCACCAACTCACCTATGCCTCTGCAAATGACTTGCACAAATGCACAAGGCAGGCAGACGAGTCAGAAGTCCTGAAGATGCAGTACTTTGTATGTGCTTTAGCATTCAACCATCACATGAAAACCAAAGGCCAGACTCCCAACTTCCGATTGTGCAGCTCAGGAGGGCTTAAGCTGACTGGTGTCACTGAGAATGTAGCTCCCAAACTCCTCTCTGACATCTGTTATATAAAGAATAAATCCATAGACCAGGACTTTGTGGTAATGGAGAGCACAATGTGCTCCCCAGCTGCCAACGGGCATGTCAACGGGGGAGTTATTCTGTACCTTTGTAGCTGCATCAGGCTCACTGCTCAGGTGTCATAACTCTTGGTGCCAGTGGGCTTTCCTTCTCCAAACTGAGGAAATCAACACGAGCTCAGGTTACCTCTTCACCAGTAACTGCATTCACAGTCCATCTACTGTATCTCAGAACATGCTCCCTGCTCTATGCGAAGCCTACCCAGCAGTGTTAGAGGCCATACTGTCTGTACAAAAAATGCTTCCATGTTATTACACTCTATAAATCAAACACAACCGTGGGAACACAGGTGATCATAAACTAACAGAAGAATCAGACCTATAGTGCACATGCATTAGACTAGACCCACTCATCATGCTGCCCAGGGGCTGAATGCAGACAACAGGACAATTTATTTGAGTTGCCTGTGGCTGACAGGTAACAAGCGTGTGGGGCAAGCACTCTCCCTACGGAGGCTTGTATTTTCTGACTGGTCTGGCAGGGAAATACCTTCCCTGATCCTCACGGCTACTTAGCTGCTGGGGTCCCAAAAAAGAAAGGTGAAGGATACCTGGAAGGAGGAAGAACCACCACTAGGGAAGGCAGACATGGGGTAGATGAGGATATTGCAGTGGGCAAGAAACTATGGCCAGAGATGAGTGGGAGGGATGTCTTAGAGAGGTAAAGAAGTGGCACGGAAATAGCCTGTGGGGAAGGAAGGGACTTGAGCGGAGTGAAAGAGGAGGGGTTGATCCCAACATGGATACACTGGTGTCCTCAACAGCCATCCGCCGTTTGAGGCCACATGTACTGGAGGCACATAACGCACATGAAGGAATTCTGCCTGAGCGAGGATGTCAAGCTCAGACCTGTAGTAAGGAATCTGAGCAAACAATTTGTTTTTTGTTTTTGTTTTTAAACAGGCAGTATGAGCTCCAACAGGGATCCAAGGACAAGAGCCAGCGCTACACTCTCTGGGTTAAGAGCACGGCAATCTGTTCTTAGGAGAAATGACCTCTAGAAATCAACGGCTGTTGCAAAAAGTATGAATACATTCCTCCTTGTATTTCCCTCCAGATGTGAAACACAAAACGTAACAGTGTGCCAAGCGGCTCCCTGATTCTTCTTGTCAGGGAGCAGCCGGGGCAGGGCTGCTCCCTGCGGCAGCCGGCCGGGAGCGGGGCCGAGCGCCGGCCAGGCTCTGCCACGGGCTGCCCGCGCAGCAGGGGCGGCTGCGGGCCCCAGCGACAGGGCCGCGCTCTGCCAAACCGACCAAAGACAAATGCGTACTTTACTTCAGCAGCGCTGCCAGCTGCACGTCATATCCTAACACCAAGAGAAGGACATAATCCGGCAAAGCTTAACTGACGCAAGTGACCCCTCTTCTGAACCGCTGGAACTGCACAGGTGAGCACAGGGGACACTTGTAAGTGCGGGTAAGATCTGGCCTCTCCTTCTGCTGAGGTCAGAGCCATGCGTTTTTTAATTAAATGACAGAAGAGGAAGCAGAATGGTAAGAGTTAAGAACTACTGCCAGTAAAAGCCTCATCTTTTAAATGTACTTTCTTAAGACTACTTAAGTATTCCTGCCCCAAGGAGGTAAATGAGATTATTCATATAAGTAAAAACTACTTACACAAGCTATGGTTTGCAAGACAGCTTACTAATTATGGAGACAGATTTCTGTAGCAACTTCTTATAAAATACTCAGGACCATTCAACTCCAATTTTTATTCTCAAAATAAAAATAAACAATCACTAGCTGTCCCAAACTGCAAGTTACGGGGTGGGGGGAAGGAAAACGGTAACAATAAAAAAAATCCTAAAATGCTATTGATTTAAACATTAGTTTCCTTTTTTATATATCCTAAATTCACTTTTCACTTTCTGCTTTTAGAGCATGATTTCAAATCGAAAAAGAGATTTTTCGAATAAGCCCTAGGAGTTGCTCAGACGCACAGAAATATGTCTGATTACAGAACCGCTTACAATGCTAATGAAAAAAACCCTTCCTGTTTGTCATGGCCACAAAACCACCCTGTTTTTGGACAGGATGAGGTCCTTTATGATGCTGATAAAACACTCCTTTTGGAGAAGCACAGGGTACCATCAATCAACAACATTTGTCTCTGGCTTCTTTTGTTGACATCCCAATATTACAACAGCAAATCATAATCCTAGCAAAGTAAATAGGCTCCAGAGAGAAGCAGCTATAAATTGGGCCTGCCTCAATCAAATGAGCTCTGTCATGAAGGCCTGTTAAGCACTCGTGCTTTACCTCCCAGCAGCACATTTGAACTGCACAGACACCGGTGGGCTGAGAGGAAGACTCGGAGCGAGCAACCCGAGAGCCAAATTCATCTGGTTCTTCAGGTAACAACTAGTAGCAGATCACCCTGATACTCACTGCCGAGCCTTGCTTTTCTTTAGCTGTTACTGATATTGGTTTACTTCAGTGCTTTTACATTTTTTCTCCTCAATTCGTAAGATTTCCCAAAGTGCAAAATTGAGGCTTGGTAGCAGCAACTGTCACTCCATGGCCTTAATGAGCGCTAAGGGCCTGTCCACACGGAGAGGCTGCTCCGGATTAAGCAAAGCCTGTTATGTGAAACAACTAAACTGCACCGCAGAAAATGGCAGTACTTCTATTATGGTCTAAAGTGGGTTTAAGGTGACCAGGCATCAGTATGAATGAAACTGAAAGTTCCCCTGGCACTGGGAAAGGCACGCAGGCAGCAGCCTGCCCAGAGAACGCAAGCTACTGCTGCAGCTTTGTCACGCAGAGCAAAGTGAGGTCCTGCTGTTACCCTGCCCATGTGTAACAGGCACCCACTCTTCCTTGGATTTTTGTTCTTATTAGTAACTCGAACGCAATAAACTAACTCTGATTTCCATAAACAGCTTAAATAGTGTTTTCTTATCATAAGAAATTATTATTACAATTATTCTCCTTCAGTACCCCGAAGCATGCTGTGCAGTCCACAGTTGTCAAGGTTCAGTTTTGACCTGGATTACACCTATATCAGGCCATCCGAGCTAACCGGCTGGGGCACACAAGTACCGAGCTGCTACTTCCATTCCACCTCCAACAACTGCAAAAAAAATCTGTCAATACAGGCAGGGCAGCAAGACCTCAAACTTGAGGAAACTCCCCACGGACAAGACTTTACTGAGGCTCCTAGAGGCCCGAGGCTACGTAAGAGGTGCAGCTGAACCTCAGGACACAATCTAGACGTAAGACACAATGATAAAAGGGAGCCAGGTAATTAAAAAAAGGAGTTAATGGTGTTACGCTGACATGCTACCTAGATACTTTGATGGCAACATGACATCTCTGTGCAGCTCTGCAGCACAACGTATAGGTACTTGCATACTCCCACAAACACATTTGTTCAACTTTCATATCAAGATTAGTATACATAGGTAGTCTATTCAAAATCCATACTTCAGACAACACATTTTTATTACTATTTTCAATTCCAAATGAAGTAAAAAATACTCCCGTGGACTGCTGAGATGTATTTTTGACACGCAGAATAGGATCTGAAGGCAGTTATCTTACCTTATGACTCTCAAGTTTTCACACTATTTACAATAGCTCTCCCAACTGCACAGGTGTCAAAAATACAGCAAACTGTATTGTGCTGAAAAAGTAACTTTGACAGGTCTAATTTACTGAGACTGATTCATGTGACAGCATAAACAAATCATTCTTGTCAAAGTCTATATTGAAAATGGAGTAAATAGATTGTGGAGTCAAGTGCACTAGTAATTTCAGGGAGTACTGTGATTTCATTTGTAAAACTATTTTAAAGAGGAGGAAGACCTGTCTTTCAGAGCTGGCTTCAATTCTGGCACTAGTCAGAGTAGCAGAGGAATATGCTGTTTAAGAGCACACTGCTATTACCAGCACTTTCCCTGTGCAATCCTGTTACTGTGTATTCAGGGAAGCAACACGAGAAATCCCCTGAGATCTTTTGTACAAATATACAGTGGAGATCAACAAGAAATCCTTCGAGTGAACAAAACATTCTGTCTTCTTACTTCTGCTATAGGAGCAGCACATTATGACTGATTAAAACACCAGCAGAACATCCAGTTTCTTATTGGAATTTTTTTTTACATTTATGAGGAACTATAGAAGCAACATTATGATAATGGGGCTTTTCAATGTAGATTCAAATTATATAATCTCTGAAGTCATCGTGCTCTGCCGCTACAGGGGATATGGCAAGTTTCTGGGAGTAAGCTTTAACTGACGGGGCTTAGTTCCTTATCTATGAATAAAAAAAGGGGAGATACAAACTTTGTGAAGATAAGTAAAAGCAAAACTGGTGTGTAATGTATCCAGGGAAGCTAACGATCCTCAGAGCAGAGAAAGTGAAGCCAGTAAGTTATGCGAGACAGGCACTTACAGAGGTCTTCTGGGGTCATGTTTACTAATCTCTCCCTCACTCTCTGTCAGACGGCTCCGGAGGAGCACAAAGCATGCAAACCACCGCGGCGGCCAACTCAGAATTACTCCAAACACAATTCCTTCACACTGCATATAAAAAAGCGAATGTTAAATACAGGCTGCATTTAACCAAAGGGCGAATTTTAATAACCCCAGCCATCAGTAAGCCATGAAGACATGAAGTGGGACCTGTCCTGCAGGAATGGTTTTGTCCTTTCTTGCAGTGAATGGATTCACTGACGCTCCCCTGTTTTCCCCAGCTGCTTGAATTGGTACAGCCCTTTGACTTAAATTCCAGATGACCTCCTCTCTTTTTCTTTTTTCATACGCAGAAGGTATAAAATCTTTTGTTCATATTTCCAGGGGAAAAACAATTCCTAGTGTCTCGCAAATATTCACCTTTTGTGTTCATCCTTAAGCTTTGTAAGGTCAACATAAAATAGGGAAACAGAGCATTAAATTTCTAAAATCAATAGCATGTACATAAATTGACATTCATTACTTTACAGCGATTTCCAGTTTCTCCTTGATTGATTAAAGCTAGGGGTTGAAAATAAGTGCTTTTCCCCTGCCTGGAGAAATTCCCAATTGTCCATGCTGTGAACCTTCCATTATGAGACATGAGACAGCGGCAGCAGGACATGGTTCATTTCACACCGCCACAAAATAGACTTGTCATTCCGCAATCGAAAGTAAGGAACCTGATGGAAGAGCAATGTGTCAAAAACTTGTCAAAAGAGGCTTGTGCTTAATGACAACCGAGAACAAGGAAACCATATCTGGAGGTTTACACTGGGCAGCTTTTGCATTCAGACAGTAAAACACAAAAATTATCCTGTTAATTTGCTATGTGTTTGAATGTGATATTGAACAGCAAGTCATATTTTTCAACCTAATTAATTCTGATTCCACATTAATTTATAGAACATAAACATTTACAGTACAATTAAATTAGTTAATTTATAAAAGCAGAGGAGCAAAAACACTTGAATAGGAGCTGCTTAAATTAATGCGAAGAAAACAATGTATTTTCCATGCACTAAAAATAATGTTGGAAAACTAATGCTGCATAAAATGCTCTGTTATTAAGGGTGTTGTACACTAACGTGGTAAATATAACAAACCGATCTTTTGTAAGAATTTTGTTACACTCAGAAATGATAATGTCAAATTCTGCGGTACAGTGGAGCTGAACCAATTACATGAGTAGATAATTTGGCCGTTCACGCTAGTAAAACATCATAAGTAGGAATATCTTTAAAGAAAAATATACATTTGGGGAATGCTTTACATCTTGGTGATACTTTTTAAATGAGGGTAGGAATCTAATTTCTTAACCTTCTAACACTAGGAAGGCTGTTGCAAAAGGTGTGGATTATAATGAGGTTGACATCATGGTGATGTTGTTTGCATTATTATTTACAGAGGCACATGCAAGCACATATGGTGAGTTTATTTGGAGTATTTTTTCATGGCTGTGCTGATTAATGATAGGAAAGACTTCAAAGATTCATAAATTTGTAAGAATTCAAAAGTTCGGCTAATTACATCTGAAGGTCTCTATCTAAAAAGTCAGACTAGAAACATCACTAAAAAAGACTTAATGATAGATTTCCAGTACATCTTGGTCTAGTATAAATTGAAAAATGTGGAAAGGCTTTCTTTCCTCACAGTGCATTTCTCAGACATGCTGTCTGAGCACTGGCAAACTTTTCAGAAATTTATTTTATACCCTCAAAAATGCTCGAGTTTGTTTCCTCAATATGCAAATGATTTGGCCTAAACTCTACATGCCAAATCACTTGACCTAGCCCCACTGAGAACCTGCGTTGATAGTAAGTCAGGCTGCCATTAGAGATTTACTGGTTTCACAATTGCTTCAAAAAACAGAACAAATCTCCTAAGATATCTCAATTGCAGTGAAAGTTTAACAATTCACAGAACAGTTTTGTTTAGCTCTGACACAATGAGGCTCCAGCCTGTCTCTCACTTGGTCACTAACTTCTGAGTGCTCTCAATTTCTGTGAATTTAGCATGTCAGAAGAACTGCAACACCTCCTAAGAGCAAACCCTGTACGTGACTCACATGTAACTTGTAAAATTAAGTATCACTTCTTGACCAAAAAAGATTCAAAGGAAGATACTCACTTGGCCATATGACATCACACACACTTTTAGAGTTGCCACTGTCTGGCACACTGCAGAAATCCACAGGGTAAGAGAAAATCCCTCAACTCCATGAGGTTTATTTTGTCCATTTACTACTTAATTCTCCAGCAGCAAAGGAAAGATTTATAACAGAATCGCAGAATGATTGAGGTCAGGAGGAACCTTTAAAGATCACCTAGTCTAACCTGCTCAATTAGGGTCACCTACAGCAGGTTGCCCAGGACCCTGCCCATATGGCTTTTGAGTATCTCCAAGGATGGAGACTCCACAACCTCTCTGGGCAACCTGTTCCAGTGCTCTGTCACCCTCACAGTAAAGTTTCCCCTCATGTTCAGATGGAACTTGCCATGTTTCAATTTGTGCCCGTCGCCTCTCATCCTAATGCTTTGCACCACTGAGAAGAGTCTGGCCCCATCCTCTTTACACCCTCCCTTAAGATACTTACACAAACTGACAAGATTCCCCCCCCCCCCCCGCCCCAGTCTTCTCTTCTCCAGACTGAGCAGGCCCAGCTCTCTCAGCCTTTCCTCATACGAGAGATGCTCTAGTCCCTCAATCATCTTAGTAGCCTTTTGCTGGACCTGCTCTAGTAGCTCCATGTCTCCCTCATGTTGGAGGGCCCAGAAGTGGACATGATATTCCAGATGCAGCCTCACCAGGGCTGAGTAGAGGGGGAGGATCACCTCCCTCAACCTGCTGACGACAATCCTCCTAACACACCCCAGGATACTATTGGCCTTGTTTGCAACAAGGGCACACTGCTGGCTCATGGTCAACTTGTTGTCCACCAGCACTCCCAGGTCCCTCTCTGCAGAGCTGCTTTCCAGCAGGTCAGTCCCCAGCCTGTGCTGATGCCTGGTGTTATTCCTCCTTAGGTGCAGCACTGTGCACTTCATGGATGAATAGAGTAGGTGAAGGACTCTTCAGGGTCCCTTCTATCCTAGGGAATATTTACTTGCCAAAGCAGTCCCTCTAATGTCTCTCTTCCAGAGAGCATAAATCATAGAGTCAGTTTTCCACTGGCCTTTTGCAATCTGTGGACTTCATGACACTTTTCTGGAGCTCAGAAAGTGATGAGCAGAAATTAATTCTATTACTAGAGATCCACCTGCTGAATAGTTCAAGCAAGCTTCAGTGGAGTTTCCGGGTTTGCGAGGAAGCAGAGTTCATGTGGACCAGCTTGGGTAGGAAAGGGAGCGTATCCCCGAATCCATGTCATCCCCTCTGAAATCTGCCCACTCTGAACACCCCAACTACCCCCATTGTTCAAGAGCAGAAGGAAGAATATGTACACAACCGTGTGTATACAAGTGTGCTTGGGAAAGAAAAAAAAAAATCAATGTTAAGGTAGCAAGTAACCTGAAAAGGATCTCTTAAATTATTTTTTAAAGTATAATTATAATTCCAAGGTGAACTGAATCTTAGTCTAAAACCCAAGGCCAAAAGAGGTCTTGAGATGGACTAAAACAAGCAAGCACACAGCACTTCCTTGCACTCTTTCCTTCCTCTCTTTCTGGGAAAGATTTTATCATCTCCCATCTGTGTTAGGCTAGTATTAACCTTTAACATGCAGATCGACAGCAAATATACCATGAGATGGTTCCTGTTACAGAGCACCTTGGGATTTGATTGGAAAATCCAAGCATACTGTTTTGCTCCAAATTTTGGTAAAGGTAACATAGGGGAAATTAGGAAAATATCTGTAATTCTGCACTTTCCCTGCAAACAAAAAAAGTCACAGAAGTCAACAAGATCGACAATAAAACTGTGGCTTGGAGGTGAAAATTATAATTCAATTTTCACTAATACTAGCAAATACCTTGACTCAAAGGGGGAAGCCCATTCCATCCCATATTGAATACTGCAGAACCTGCAGATGCAGAGTGCTAATAAAGGGTGTGCACACTCCTGCACATGGGAGAGGGGAGGGCAATGGTCACGTTCTCTCAGTCTCACCATCTCCACAGCATTTACTCTGTTGCTGTTCTGCGTGCTGTCTCTTTTTCTTTTTTCCCCTGCTAGAGACTAAACAGCATATTTAGTGCAAAATCCTTCCATATTTAAGGAGACTTTGCTAATTGAATAAACTGATTATTTTAAGGGCATTTACCCATCCATTCAAAAGCCATTCACCCTGTCCCAAAAAAAAATTCCTATTGGTGTCGGGAGTCGTCCTCAGGGATATACCACTATAAGCCTCTCAGCATTGCGCTGCCAATGTCTTTGTTCTTGACCTGACCTAAAAAAGCGCTCTCTTTATGAGTCACAGAGGATTTATTTTCTGCCTTAGCTTAGCCCCAGCTTCTTTTAGGCAGAAAATGACAGTTTTGCTCAGTTGTGTCAAATGACCCGCACTTTTTATGATGTGGGTGATTGTCTACCAGGATCTATGCTGAAGCCACCAGTGTAATTGAGTTTAGGAGTACAACTGCCTGGAAATATTCACTATAAATGTCGCTTTTGTGCATAGCAGCAGATTTTTAGAGTTCCTTCCTAATTCTGTAGAGGAATTTAAACATAAAAGTGCAGTTTATCAGGATATTTTACATGATACTCCTTTTATGTGTATAATGAAGTATTTAATTTGTGAATCAGATGCTTAGCTAGCGTAAGCCACAGCAGTCCCTATGAAACGTACAGATCTCTGTTAATTTACACCAGCTGAGGATTTGGTGATTTGAAACTCTCCTCTCCCCACTTTTACATGTTTATAATTTGTCCCTGAAATCAGCTCAGCACAAAACCCCACAGTCTATACCCAGTTCTCTAACTTGGAAGAGACTTCTGTATGTTGGCAGGAAGATATATTTTATAATATGGCCATTAAAACTGATCACTATGTGTCTATGGCTTATGGAAAACTGAAAATATGTTTCAGAATAGTGTTGACTTGGATTAAAAAAACTTGTCCAGAGAGAAGGCATAAGCACTAAGTATCTACCTCTACAAGTTCAAATTAGTTACTGAAGAATCACCTCTCCAAGGTTGCCTGAGGGGACTCTTTTCCTTAAAGTGATTCCTCTTTGCAGCCTGAGGACAGGCTACAGTCCTGTTTCAGGACATGGGCCCCTGGTTGGAAAGACCCCTCCAAACCCTCCGGACAGTGCACAGCAGGTCTGATGCTGTATAGTGTTTAAGTTTTTTGAAGATGCCCTTTCTTGGATTTGCTGAGTATCTTCGTTTCTATTCTCTGAATTCTTGCTCTGAAAATTCTAATTAACAGCTCCTTGCAAAGTACTATGGGCAACTCTCAATAAATTTAACCCTAATCTTGTAGTATTGTAGTAGACAATTTTAACTATTTTTTCCCTTAAAAAGCTCTATCAGACTCAAGAGCTTCTAGTGGCAAAGAAAAGCGTGAAAGTAAGACAGAAAAACATCTTAAAATGTTCCAAAACCAGAAGAGTAGAAGAACTGAAGTATATTATTTTTAAATCCCCATGATTTTTAAGCCAACTCACAATTTGAAACGGCTGGGCAATTAATTGTGTGGAAACAACAAAATAAAGTTTTTCCATAACTAGCAGAGATCAGACTCACATCAAGGTTTCTGAGGGCATGTGTTCTGTACACTAAGCAAACACTACAGCGCCAATCCTTCTTCCTCCTCTTTCAACCCTCACATTGGTTTTACATCCTGACATTTAAAAATAAAACGTAAATGTTAAATTTTGCCTGTTTACATACAGAGGCCATTTACTCAACCATTCATGGTAAAAGCACACCATTACCATTTGAAATGTTAAAATCACTTTCCAAGTCATACCCCATGGGAGTTAAGTTTCGTACAGTAAATGGGTTCCTCACTGATTGCTAATTTCACTTCCAAAAATATATGCGTGATAAGGGGAGGACCAGAAAAGGGAACCTCCAGGGTAACGAGGGGCTTGGAGCTTCACTCCTGCGGAAGCAGACACAAAACTAAGTCCTCATCAGCCGCGTCTCCACCGAAAGGCGAAAAAGCAGAGTTCAGCAGGATGAGACTTGTGGTGCGCGCATCCTCCGCCCACGCTGCTGGCTAACAGCCCATCGTGGCCCATCGTCCCTGCTGCCAGAGGCCCCAGCAGCCGGTCGCAGGCTGCGGGCTGGGGGCGGCACGCAGGGCCCCGCGCTCCCCGGCCGGTGCTGCCAGCGCCAGCCAGAGCTCCAGCCGCCGCCGAGGAGCCGAGCGTGGCGGGGCTGCCGCCCTGGGGTGTGCTCGGGAGCTCTGCCTAAATCCACACTTCAGCACGGGCTTGTGCATAAACAACAGTGAGGATGAACAAGCTGGGACCTGCGCGTAGGCGCAGATCTACATTTAAGCAGCGGTGCAGCCTGCTGAAGACAGCTCAAGAATTCGGTGTCTGGCAGCAAGGGGCGTGCAGTGATGCACAGGGAAGCTACTGACTCAAAAAATACCTGAGCCCATGGCCTCACTGAAGTCACCAGAAGCTCTGGATTTGAAGTTGTTTCTGTCCCAGTCCGCACAGGACTTTTTTAGAAGTGCAGACCAGCGAAGCCCACAAGCTTCCCTCAAACTGGCACAGGTAAAACACCGCTCTAACCACACCTCCTCAGTTCTGCGTGGCAGCTACCCCTGTGTTCACAGGGGCCAGCAGTCCCGATGGATGGTATTGACTTCTAAGAGTAGCTCCATAGACTTCTTGGACTTAAGTCGCCCCTGTGCCCAGATGTAAAAGCAAACATGGCTCTTTGTGAGTCATGTTTGCCAAACCGGGCTCCAAGCAGCTGTCTGCCTCCTCATTTTGTCCTCGCAGACCCCTCGTGTGTACATGCTGTGTCAGACATCATCTAGTCTATTTGCATTTCTACAAAAACACAGAAAATCTTTGTTTGTTGGATACATTTTGCTTAATTTGATATATACCAAAAGTTTTCAATGTCAGCTGTTAGATATATTTACTACCCCTTCACGAAAAAGTTCATGAGTACCTGTGAGACACTGCTTTCTTGTAGATTTGTGCACTAAGGATCTGATGTCTGATAACCTAGGCTTAAAGTAAACCTTCCTTAACTAACAACACCAGAAACAACTTCCAACAAGAGCTTCTAGGAGCTATGCAATTCACTGTGCAAGGATTCATTTTTATCTCTACATTATACCATTGATGTGCCAAATAGGAGCAGAATTGTCTGCATTGATAGAAAAACATGCTCTACCCTTCGTACACTAGCTATTTGCTTTATTTTTCTTCCTGCTCTCTGGGCAGATAAAGGGCATGATATTAAGCTCTTCTGCCATCTGGTCATACTTTGTTGGATGCTATTTAGAATAAAGCAGATGTAGTTTCAAAGTGATTTGACAATGCAGCCTAATAACTAAGCACACTACACATACCTTACTGAAGGCTATTTATTTAGGAGAAAACATTTCACACGTTTGTGTGTTACACAGAAGATGTTTTAATTAGGTTATTGTACTTGCCTGTCATATTGTACCAGCTTTGTCCTGGAAGTAGTCTTATTAAAGAGAAAGACTGTCTTTTCTATGACCAAGGGTTCTGATATTTAGAGAGATTAAACAAAAAGAACAAACTGCCTGAGCATCTCTCTGACATCCTGACACAGCGGCTCCTGCGCCAAGGCTCTCGAGGTGAAGGCTGAGAGAGGCAGAGAAAGGAGTACTCTGCTGCTTCTGCTCCCCAGCCAGCAAGAAGCCCTTTCATAATCAGCAACAGTGAAAGATACTCCGCTCCATCAAAACCGAACACAAGTCATCCCCTGCAGAGCCAACAAGAATTTTCAATTTTCCACCCTTTTAGTACAGGTGCTTTCTAGGAGTGACTTAGAAAAGGGCTGCTCTGTGCTCAGCCATCTGGCCATATCCAAACCCCCAGATACTTTGTCTCAAAGGTTATAAAATGAATAGTTTGAAGGCAAATGAAAAAAACTTCAGGTGCAGCACTCTTCTTTGTGAACTGTAGTGTGACAGGCTGCTCTCTCGCCAATTCAGGGATGGCCTTCATGAATTCTGAAGCGAGTTTCATCCAAGGCCTTCATTTTCCAGGATGGTGCCCACCAAGGGATTGAAGCAGAAAAAATGTGAGGATCTTCGGCACCATTAGCAACTCCATTCTCTGCACACGCATATGCACATACTGCCACAGGAAAAAAAGGTTTTGACTGGAAAAGACATTTTTACTTATACTGAAAACGCAACTTCTTGCAGAAAGTGGTTGTAGCTGTTCCACCTTGTATTAATGCCCTTTTCCTCCGATATTTCTCTTGCATCCCCTGTTCTATTTGTCCCTCGTTAGTTCTACTTTCGCAACTCTCTCCATTTTCTCTTCCACTGTTTTTCTCATTTTTACATCTTTTGCTATTGATTTTCAACCCTAATTACTACCACAACTGTGCATTTTATTTTCTCTCACACAGCAGGTGAAATTTCATCACTGACTACAATGAGTTACACCGATGACAAACACGGTGGACTACAACTGACAACAGATCATTTATCAGCTGCTATAATCAACTTATTTGAAATAAATATAAATGCATGAGAGTGAAACAACCAAAAAAAAAATCATAGAGCAGGTTGATAGTATCTTCCATTCTGAGCTTCATCAGCCCTTTTGGCTTTTATTTTCTATTAGCCAAGCAGAAACAGTACACTACCTCTAAGACTTCTGACCAATCTTGTAGAGATTTGAAAGAAAACACTTAAGCCACCTATTTTCTCATGCTTATACTTTTGTCAGCTCTCAGTTGTGGAATTGGGCTAACTTCTGCTTTCATTTGACCTTTCTAATGAACTTTTCTTCTGAATGATTCCTTTGATCCTTAGGTTGTTGTTTTTTTAAAAAAGTACAGAAAAGGTAGCAAGAATGGCAACGAGGCTGCTTAGAAGTATAGAATAGCTTCCTTCTACAGAGAGAATTAGGATCTTTCAGACTGTAAAAGTGGTAACTGCAACTGGATTAGTTGGAGGGCTCTAAAATGGAGAAAATGCCTGTGAATAAACATTCATTTTTCCTCACACCACAACAATCTTACAGCGTACCCTTTAGCTGGGTAGGAAGCTTAAAATGAACAAAAAGAAGTACTTTTTCACCAGTACCTGATTAAGTTGCGGAAACTCACTGTCACAGACTGTTGTGCAGGTAATGTAAAAGTAGGTTCAAAGACAAAGTCATGGAGCATACCACCACTGGCTGCTCCGAACACGCTGGTTCAGCTCCTGCCTCCACTCAGGGAAACTCCAAAGTGCTGTTTGCAGGGTAGATTGTCTCTATTTATCCTCATTCTTATACTCTTGCCCTAAGTATCAGCTACTAGCTCCTTTTGCAAAAAGAATATAGGACTAAATGGACTTTTAGTTTGACCCAGGTCTCTTCTTGTCTTAACACTAAGACTGCAGGGTTGTCGTTTTCATTTGACATTGTTTGCTGGGGGGGAAAAAAAAAAAAAAAAAAAAAAAAAGATTTTTTTCTGCATTCTGCATATATTCTGCACTGGCCTTACATGATCCAGACCCATCCCCACTGCTGTACCTAGAGTCACTTGCACATGAGTCTGCCTTGTGAATCATGCCTAAAAAGCATACACTACTTGTTATGCACTGAAGCGTACAGATAGAGAAAAAATGTTTTCTTTTTTTACTGTGAGTGGATGCCTCAGTGATTTGCAGAGATCAGGCACACGGCAAATGCATTCTCTCTCTTAATGGTTAGATATCTCCAGAATACAATAATTAAGTTGCTCATTGTTTTCCTACCCACTTGCATAGCTCTACATACAGTAGACATAGTAATGAAAATAAAGAAGTTACGAAAAAGACTTTTGAATTTAAGAGTGACAGAAACATTATATAAAGATCTGATCCCCAAGTCAATAGCATAGATGCATTTGTCTTGGGTGATGAAACCAAGTTTCAAATAACAAAAATGCATTAATTATCTTTAAGTAGTATGTTTACAATAAGATATCATGTACACTTGTAATAAGGTATTTTGTGGCCACATTGCATTAACCTACTTCTCGCACACTTCTTGAATCTCTCCGCCAGGTATGGAGGTGCATCCTCTTTCCCAGTATCATTCAGGATGTTTTGAATTGTAACTATGCTCTGCCTCATCTCAGCAGCTGCCACTTGAGATTGCACAATATATAAATCTCATAATAGAGAATCCAATATAGGAACAAATTCAGTTTAGTCATGCTTAAGATACAACACTTATTCTTTGAGATATCTTGTTCTCCTACAGAAGAAGCTTAAAATCAAACACTTCCTATTTTGGACTCACAATTTAAGAAGCTCTGAAAAGCATCTGCTATCTTTCACAAACACAAGGGACATACAGGAAAGATTTTGAGAAGCTACAAAAGACTATATTTTGTCTCAGACTGGCTTAACAGAAATAAATCCTATTAGCCTAATATGTAGACACATATGCACAGAAAAACACAGCTTTTCTACACAAAACATACATTCTCAGGTGCTGTGCAAGTGACTGCCTGTCTGATAATAAGATAGGCTATGCAGTACCCTTATTTTATGATCTCCATTTATCCTGTGTTTTACACTGCACACTTGTAGACACATGCTTCAATTAGTGTGAAATAAATGGCATAATTCCAGATTCACTAAACCTTGGAGACCTATATTGTCATGCATACACAGCATGCATTTACTACTACATAGGAAGCTGTATCTCTTCACCTCCTCCTTTTTTTTCCCAGAAGAAGCCACTTCTGAAACAAACGGGATAAATAACCCCCAGGTGGTATTACAGCAGATACTTAGAAATCACAGCTAAAATAGACCTCATCTATTTGTAGGCCATGTTACTGAGGTGAGCTGTTATGACTCCAGGTGAAACTTCATCTTCTGCTAACTGAGATCCACCTGAACAGTGAGCAAAGCTGCCCACTATTTGTGCTACATGTTTATGCCAGAAAGAGACTCCCCATTCCCACAGGTTTATGTGGCAGTGGAGAACTGAGACTTTCCAAACTGATCAACACCTTGCAAAGGCACCAAAACATTGTCTAGAAGAGTCAGAGTCACCAGACCAATGTCTAGAAGAACTGGACACCATAGAAAAGCTGTGAAGTTCCTTGGGAAACTCTCCATAGCAGCAAACCCTGCATAGGCCTCACCCAGCCAAGCTTCACTCCAACCCACCTTTTGAATGAGCTTATTCCACTTCTGATCGAGACTGCAGAATCCCTCTACAGTACAATTCTGCTCTGCAGCACCCATGTGCCTATAAATACCCTTGCCGTAACACATACAACACAGACCTACGCAGTGGGACACGGCCTCTTCTGTGTCCGGCAAATGAGGCCAATTACAGCCTCCTCAGCTGGGGGCCGGTTCTGTACTGGACTCTGTGTAGATTAGCGTAGTATCGCTCTGAAAAAATCATGAATTCACTTTGTTAGTTGTAGGCGTGCTAGAGACTTCCCCATACAAGCAGCAGCCCCATTATGGTAACTCCACGGGGCATCCTGCTCACTTGGCCCTCTCAGAGAGAACATAAACAGGGGAAATTTTCTCCAGTCATGCTGAAAGCACTCCTCGGCTGCTGTACCTTAGAGCGGAGCACTTGCAAGGACCTTGATGGCTGATATTTTAGAGCTGCACCATCCTAAATGACAGCTGCAAAAACCAAATGTGAGATCCTCAGGGGCTTCAGTTCTCTAAAAAACTACATACAGCAGCACCCTTTTTTGTCCCATCCCTGGCTCTGCAAAGATGTACCTAGACCCCGCCTACGTCTATGCAGCTGGAGAACTCCATCCTGCAGGAATAATCCACTGCCAGCTGCTGTAAGCTCTAAGCTGACTGGATAACCCAGCCCTGTATAAAATGAAATACTAAAGAAACATGAAGTTTTCAAGCAACTTATTTAAAGCTCACTGAGATGCTGACACTTGCCTCCTTAACAATGGGCTGTGTGTTTAAATATTAAAGTTTGTTTGGTAAGACGTAGTGAGGAAAAAAAGGAGAATGTTAAATAAAGTGATCTCCAGGAGCTGAGTGCTGAACAAATGCTGTGTGTTTTCAATTAAGTGGTAGTTTTACAATTAAAGCCTTTGATTTTCATAAAGCTGTTGCAGCATGTCAGAGGAGCAGGGGGAAGGTCTGGGGGTGGGAAGTCACAGAAGCAGGCACGATACTTCCCCCGGCAGAAGACTGACACTCATGTTTCAGTTGATTCACTGAGCAGAAGCATCTTGCCACAAAAGCCACCCACCTAATGATGACAAAGCACGGCCACCTCAGTCGTGGTGGCATGGTACAGTCAGGCATGACAGCTCACATTTAGGTACAGGGAGCTAATGCTACTACCATGACACCCACACTCTGAGCTTTGCCCACCCTCCTACCAAGTGAAAACACGTCGCTTCAAACCTCAAGGCAAGGAGTATAATAAACTCATATATATTCAAACAGGGGATTTATGTTCCCTTATGGATTGTTAGGAAAATGCTTCCTGACACGCTGTGAAGTGGGTTATGCAAAGAGAAAACACTGACATTTCATATCGAATCAGCAAATCAGGACTTTTTCATTAATGTATCATCTTATTCTTAAAAAAAAAAAATACTAAAATTCAACTGCATGATTAACATTATTCCAAGGAATTCAAGTAACCTGAAGGAAATTGTTTAGCTTTCCTGTTGCTTGCAAAGGATGGAAGAGGTTAGGTTTATTTAGGACAGGATGGCCTTGTCAAATCGTGACATGGGATGATCTTGAGGGAAATGCTAATGCATTAACTCTACCATATTTTATATTATCAGATCTGGCTGCCCAGCCCCCTCCCTGAAGTATGTAAATTGGCAATAAATGATTGGCATTCACAAATGTGCCTCCAAGCAGGTTAGGGATAATTAGTAAAGCATGTAGACACCCTGTCCTAAGAGCCAATTGTGACAAATCCACCAAATAATGAATCTCTATTAATAGTTAATGATGTATGTCAAGAAGAGCTCAGCTCTTCCCCTTTAAGACTCTGCGTTATCCCCTCCTGCTTCGGCTGGCCAGGCCGATCGCCGCCGTTCCCCCCTCGCGCTGGCCTGCTTTGAATCGCAGCCAAGATGAAGTAATTGAAAGCTAGCAGCCTGCCTGCTTCACAAGTCTATCAGGGAACAAGATTCAACAAGCCTCTTCTCAATTTGTAAATATGCTGGAATATAAGTAGTAAAGAGGCTCCAATGTCAAACAAGTTTAAGCATTAGCCGTGTTGCTTTACAAGCACTACAGCAGTACTTAATTCTTTATATAATAAGCCCTATTAACACTGTAAAGTTACTTCATCCCTGTGTTCCTTGCACTGATTTGCTCAGAGATTTTTAGAGAGTAAATTATGTTTCTGTTTTACTAGCCAAAGGATTCAGTCTCTGCAGCAGCAAATATATATTGGTAGTATTGCAGCCATAAACTGCTTGATTTGGATGCTCAGGATCACAAGACATCGTATTTTCAAAGATTACCTTCCTAATTTTATTCTGCATTACCAACTGACAAAAAACATGGTAGTATTAAAGATAATTTGTCCTTCTTATACTTTGTTTCTAATAAGGGAAGTTACCCATGTTGGGCATATACATACCGATTAATGATGACCCACTTCTGGTTTGTTGGCACATATCAAAATACCAATGTAAACCAAACACAAGCCTTTGCCATGTGGAGAGAGACCAAGAGTAATGGTGAGAACTCAGATGACATGACAGTTTAGGGATGAATGTTCTCAGGTCCTCCTGGCTGCAGGAAATGTACTGCCTCTTTATGGCCAAGTATTACTGACAGGCCATGTGCTGTTAGACCAAAAAAACTGACCTGCTGCAAAATTCATCACTGTTGATAGCTTTGCTTCTTTATTCTCTTCACAATTAATCTTATTAGCAGAAAAGTTGAAAGAGTTAAAACCTCTATGCAGAGTGGGCTGTAATCAGAGGTGTTACAAACCTGAACCTAAACATCTTAACCCAAACTTCTGGGAGGTATTGATCCCAACCTAAGACTAGCAGCTTACATGCCTTCCTAATTATTGAGAAATACAGCTGGCAGAGTATCTGGAATACTTGATTCCTTGTAGCCACACAGGAATCATGTCTTTTTTAATTTGATGGTATTGCAAATGTTTAATTTTAAAAGAGGATCCAAGTGATTTACTTTTATCAGTGGAAGACAGATGCAGAGGACTGTGATAAAGAACAACTTCTCATATATCAGATTTTAAGGCGTAATTAATGTGACAAGGTTCATCTTAGAAGCTTTCATGCCTAATGTTTAAAAAGAATAAGAAGCCTATAAAAACCTAAGCAAACACTTCTGATTGTGCTGCTACCTTTGCCAGACAAGGTTAGTGAATCCCATCCTTTATTTGCCTTTCTCTGTTGTCTCTTCAGAGACACATCACTGAAAGACATCGAGCCTTATGGAGCCGTCAGAGGTAAAGAGCAGCCGAGGGTTTGAGAAGTGCCAGAGCATTAATTAGCTCCAAATTCCTGAATCTCCACTGAGCTAATGACAGTTGCTCAATCACAGGATGATGTGGAAAGTGTAATAGTGGCTTTATAGTTAAAGCACTGAACTGGGAGGCAAGAAGTGCAGCTTCCACTCTACCCACCAGCACTTGTGTGCAACCTTGAACAAACCATTAGTTTTCACTGCTCATTTTCTACGTAAAATGGAAATAATTGTGCTCATAGGACTATTCTTAAGCTAACTTCACCTCCGTGTGTGAACCACTTCGGGATCTTCAGGTTAGAGAAACCACTGAACTGTAAAATATCATTTAAAATATGTATTTTACTGGATACGCTTAAAATAAGTATTCCCTGAACCAGTAAGATAGAATTCTGAGTGAGGGGTACTAATTTGAGGTGATTTAACCATTGCCTTGAAATGCAGAAATGTTGTTTGTAAAGGATTTTTCAGTTTAGCAGCTGTAAACAGCAGACTATAAAGCAGCATTTCAAACTGCTTTGTCTAGAATGTGTTATCAGTAAACTATTATGTTTTACAGGACTATTTTGCAACATTTTGCCTCAGGTATACTAGAAGTATGTTTCTGAAAACAGAGCTTCAAATATGTTAAAAGATTATCTGTGTGCATGTATATACTCTTAATTCTACACAAACTTGCACTGCATTTCTGTTTAAACAGAAACAAATATAACTTCAGCAGTGACATTCAATATCTGACTCACTTATCCTCAGTAAAGGTGACACGTTGCAGAAGAACAAAGCACAGAGCTGGTCTGGCTTTGGTTAGCTCCTGTTTAATCAGAAATCGCTACTGGATCTGTGTTTATCCCTAGCATCACTCTCCTAAACAGCAATTCTCCCTAAAGACATCTGCCCAGTTGATCATGGATGCAAACTCTGCAAAGTTTTGATCTGTGTAACACTTATCAGTTTCAGTAAGTTTTCATGTAAGAAAAAGTAAAAGAATATTTATTGTGTTAGATTCAACATGTATGACCCTAAGATCTTTCCTTTCAAACTTTGTCTACTTAAACAGTTTCACTTAGTCTTCATATAGTATCATGCACCACAACTATTGTGCTGGTCTCACAGATTTCTTCTAGGGCCCTTCTACTCACACAAGTGGCAAGCATTTAGCAAACATTTGTTGAAAGCTTCAAATATAATCTGCCTTCTCATTTCATTACAAAACTCAAATTCAGACTCTTAACTTTAAAAAAAAAATGCAGTCTTTGGGCAATCATCAGTTAAACTTTGAATGAACTGGAGCTGAAGGCAGGTCAAAGTCATATAGAAATTCATAGCCTCTGCCTAAGACTAAGCCTCAGCCTGAGCCTGAAGAGGAACAGAATTAAACTTTCTTTAAAATCTGAAGAAACAGTATTATTTTAGTTCAAATTCCCAAAATGAAAGTTTTGCCACATTAGCTCATCTGCATCAAGGGAGGGTGGAGGGAGAGGAAAAACCCAGCAACTCCCACAATAGCAAACTCTTATCTCACATAGCTTTTGTTAGAGAGCTCTCCTGCAGTCTCTTTCCTCTGTTGATCCTCTCTCCCTCTCAAAAGGGGATTGAACCATGCTGAGGAGTATAACAGAAAAAATCTAGCACCCGATTTTAATGAAGTAAAAAAAACTAAAAACACTGCCCAGCAGTTTGACATTACTACATTTCCAGGAATGTGATGGTCTAGTTCCTGGCTCCAAGAGAGTCATACTGCTGACAAAAGTGCTAGTAGTAGACCAAAACCCTAATCAGTGTAAATAAAGGTAAATATGGGTCAATATACAAGCCATAAGGCAACACCAGTATTGTCTTGGTGGAGTCAGAAAGATAGACAAGCTGTATTTTTTTTTCCAAAACTGTTTTCTGAGCCCTATTACACAATGACTTTTCATATGTGCACTTCTACCTGAAAGCAACAAGTCATCAGGCAGGGGCAAGAGGTAGTCTGTGGTGAACTTCTTTAAGGGCTCTCCCCTTTCTGCAGTGGAAAAGCTCTAGAGAAATTTCTCATGCCCTATCATACAACAAAGATTTAAGAAAGCAGCAGAACTTACACCTTTGCAGATGAAGAATTACAAAGCCACCCTGGGACCAGTAAGAGTTGCACACTACTCACAAGGCAGGATAACACTGGGTTAATGTCAAAGACCCCTCAGTAACAAAAGTGCCCTTACTTTGCACATCAGGAGCAGATAGCATCACACATGAGCTCATCATGCCAGGTGACAGCTACAAGCATCCTGGTGTAAAAACCTCCAGCATGAGTTTTTACTTTGAATCCAAGAACAGGAGACAACTGCCAACACCACCTACCTTCTGCAGGTCAGAGAGCAGCACACAGCTGTCTGCAGCACCCAGAGCTCACCAGCTATGGAGCTTTGCCACATCTACCCAGCCACAAAGCCACCTTCTTCCTCTCCCCCCCCCCCCCCCAATAACCCACTCTCCTTTCTAGGCTGCAAGTCTATTTAATCCATCAGCTGGGACTAAGACCTTAGCTGATTCCCAGCACCTGTGCCATCTTTCAGCCTTGGCCAGCTGCTCATCCAAGGCTTTAAAGATGAAGAAACTCTACTACCCTGCTCATCATATAAAAAGAGTGTATGTTTTAATAATAGCCAGTTTTTGATGTACTTGGTTGAGCAGCATGCTTAGAGAACGTACAACCCAAACCATTGGTGAGTGGTTTGCTTTATACCAAAGCAAGCTGAGAAGAGAGAAATGGAAACTGTCAGAAATTACCTGAATCAGGCATACAGCATTATCTTTATGCAATGTGACTTTGTCTCAGACTGAAATAGGGCACAGCTGAATTTGTAAATAGCCTGGTATTCACCCCTCTGTCCTTGTGTAAATTAAAACATGAACCTTTTGAATCACAACAATTCTTGTGTCATCTGCAATCTTTTCTGGAGACTCCATGTGGAGCCACCTTGGCAGGTGACTGAGATCCTCCCAACTCTCTGCTTTAGGTCTTCTACCCTATTATTTTATATCTTCCCTCCCCTCTTAACTCCCCAACAAAATGACACCTGCCTTTGGCCAGATAAACAAAATGAACCACCTACCCCAAACCAATAGTAATATTGTACATGTTATACATCAAACAAGGAATAGCTGGGTTTAATTCATCTTTAAAAGCTCTATGTCATCGCCGATACTAGGGCAATACAATACTACTACACAGTAGTTAAAATCTACTACAGATATAATATACAAACAGAAGGAAGAGCCTAATAAAAAAAAGTTAGGAGAGGTAACTCTTGCAAAATATCAAAATATGATATGCCCACGTGCTCGTAAACTCAGCTAATTTGCATGGACAATGCAAATCCACATGCAAACACACTTCTGCTAACAAGGTGACATTGCTGTTGGAAAGAGATTCCATAGTGTGCTATTGAGCTTTTTTATTTCTATTTTTTTCCATGGATACACACCCAAAAAATTATTTTAAAATCATAAGGGCTGTTATTTTTAAAACAGTGTTTATTAGTAAGGCTTTCCAAAATTAGACACAGACAAGATTGCTGAAGAGTAGTACATAATACTTAATTTAAGAGATTTTTGCCATGCAACATGTTGGAGATGAAAGCAACTAGTAGCCAGTGATGAGATACTATGACAATAAAATAAGAAGATATCCACAGGAAAAATTTTTGTAGATATAGACATGAAGTATCTGCAGAAAAATTCTGCATGATTTGGTGGCGGTTTAAACTAGTTGTTTAACTAAACTAAACTAGGTGGGAAATCTTTCTTTCCTTTGCCAGCTTTTAAAAAGCTCTCCTTTTAGGTGGAAAGTTGCAGTAGTCATTCTGGGGTCAACTGTGACAGCAACCAATCTCAGCCAATGCGATGTTCACTATCAGCTGTTCTTATGATCTACTGGATGTTTTTTGAGTTGAGCATGAATTACAAAACACTACAGTACAAATGTGTGTGTATTTCTTGGAGAACTGACACACTTGATGTTATTATTTGTATTGCTGTCCATGCTCCAGCCATGCTCAAGGCCCCATTTGTGCCTACAAAGGAGAAGGTATCTGCCTCTAGCAGGTTCTGGTCCAGGAGAGTGATTTTGTGGAGAACAATTTTTCTAAGCTTCTTTGCTAAACTTTGTTTATTTTATCGTTATTTCATTTTCCCATCCCACCCATGTCCTGTTTTTGCCACCTGCTGTATCCCATCCAGCATATAATTTATAAGCTTCTGAGATGGAGACAATCTTCACATTACTGTTTTGTAGACAAAGTGGTCCCGGTCCTAGATAGGAACTAAGCTATAATATGATATCAATGATTATATTGCTCATCCTAATTTAAAATTAAACCTAGCAGAATTATAGGCAGGTTATCTGACTGGTGTTGGTAACATTGAGAGCCCTGGGTATTTCCAAATGTGCCCATTTGTATCTGCAGTGTAAACAGTCACTGCCAAGAGCAAATGGTATCTTGTAGCTAGTGAAATGGGGGGCACTGGGAGCTGCTGCTCCTGTTTAAGTCATTTGGAAATTTACCACTGGTACAACCAGGCTGAGATCTCATGCTGGGCTCTAAATGTGAATGACCGACTCTGTGACAGAGGAGAAGCCATGTATCCTTTCTTGCTTTTGTGGGCTCAGTTGCAAAAATAGGTAAAATCAAGACCGTACTGCAGAAGTGACGCTGCCTCAAAGGTGAGTTTTCCTGGAAAAAAAAAAAGGGGTCTGACTCTCCATTTCCCATACAGCCACCAGCAGATACCACAACAACACAGGGCAGAGAAAAGTATCTAATTCATCTTTTCTTAAAAAGAGGACTTACAGTTTCCACCCAGACACTGTGAGCCGCCATGTTTCTGCTGAGCATGCTTAACAAACATGTATTCTGTCTGCATTTGTGTGTGCCAAATCGTGAATACTGTAAGCAATTCTAAACTGTATCTTGATAATTATTTTTCTTTTTCTCATTCATGCTCTGACTTATGTATGATTTAAAATATTTCTACTGGGAAAGCTTCTTAGGCAAGTAAGCTTTCCCTTGTGAGGTTTTGTATATTGCCATTTGGAGGCATCTTTCTACTTTTACTATGGTAATATTTTCTGCATCGATTTCCAACCTCGTTGTTCCTGGAAATTGTCTGGGTAATAATTTTAAAGACGTTAAAGAGCTGCTGGTATTTCATGAAAAGCCTGACAAACATTCCATTAAAAACTGTGCTGATGATAAGCCATCAGAAAGCACACTTCTCTATTTCCTTTCCTTTAATACAGACTTTGCCACCTGAAGTCAAGTTCTTAATTCCTAAATATTAGATTGGCTCCAATTCCCCTTGTTTACATTCTCCCCAGGAGAAGATGCTGAGTTGGACAGAGATGAAGAACAAGAAACTTTTAACATAACTAGTCATTTGTAGTGTTCAACCCAAGATATCTTAAAGAGGCCTGAGCTGCAACAAGCTTTCAAGCTTTCTCCATATCTCCATAGCTTATGTTGAGACCCCCCCACACACACAATGGAAAAGAAATAGCAGTTTTATTGGTACAAATGCAAGATCATCAGGCTCAGCTTACATAAGGGAAGAAAAATACAAAAATGAGATGGCAAAAATTAGCAGCATAATTTCCACTTTATATTAAGAACTTTTTCAGACATTTTCCACTTGGAGTTACCCTCATTATCTGCCTTCATTTATCATTCACATGCTAGCCATAAAGCGATGAAGTATTCAAGTTTTTCTCTCTGTATATTTTTTACCTGGCTGTTACTTTCATAGGTACAACAAATCAGCTACATTTTCATTCAGTTCTTTTCATGAGCACATTGAGTTTAAACAGAAAGTATTCAGATTACATGGATTAATTAGATGTTTTATTAAAAAAAAACAGGAAAATGAGTTGCAGAGTATAATATAAAACACAGCAGGCTTTGACTTTCTGCCTGGAAGCTGTTTAAAAAAAATAATAATAATTAAGAAGGAAATGAACAGTACACTGTATTCTATGCATAAATCAGAGATATTAAAGGCAAATATTTGCTTTTAGGTTATGATGAACTCAGATTTATACATAAAAAATGGACTTGAGATGTTAATTTAGCTAAATATGAGCTCTAATCAGTCATTCCTCCTGCATCATCTTCCATGGCCATGCATAATAATAGTAGAGGTGTTCAGACTGTAACACAACCTTTCACTATAAGCCAGAGCCTGAGGATGTTTTTTCCCCTTATCCTTGAATCCCTTTTGCACAACCCTAAGCCCCATCACACATTTAGAAGGAACAGTTCAAAAACTAGATGGAGTATAATAAATTAATCTGGACTTAGTGGGTGGATAAAAGGTCCAGCAGGGGGTTGTTATGGACCCCGGGGACAAGAAGAGAGAGGAAAATGGAATATTGCACAATGACATTAGTAAGGCAAATAGAGATAATACTGTGTGTGTGTGTGTGTGTGTGTGTGTGTGTGTGTGTGCGCGCGCATGTGTGCCGGCCTATGGAGAGCGGTGGGGGAAGTGTGACTTCAGCATTCTTAGCCTTGAATCATCTTAATATAATAAAAATTGAATACTGCTAGCCTACTTCCAGAGATCCAATCAAGAAGTGTTTCTACATCTGTCCTTAAATTGTCACACAAACCCAAATCATAGACACAGGAACCCCTACAGCCCAAAGAGAACAGCATTAGCAAGCCTCCACCCTTACGTATGAATTTCCCTGATCAGATTAGCTAAAAAAGGAAGCTGTGTGCAAACTGAATCAAGCTACTGTGATACAACTTTTTAATAGGAAATACAAGAATGTATTATTGCCCTTTTAAAAGGACTTTAAGACAAACAGATCAACACAGATGTTAAATACCAGAAACCCGTTTTGTTCTTATGTGTATTGTTAAATATACTACTAGTGCAGTTTCAGTGTTGAGAGCCAGGGCAAAGGCAATCACTGGGGACTGGGAAGAAGGGCCCCAGCTCTGAAATGATTTCTCACTTTTGCCCAGGCTCATGCTACATGCTATGAACCACCTTCACACAGGACAGCAAGGTAAAAACATGCAATCTTATAGCAGATACATCACAGAATGCAAGGAAATGCCCAGCAAAGTGGAGAGCAAGGGAAGGAAAGAAAGAGCTGGAATAGATAGAGAATCTCATTGTCAGAAGCCTACAAACTGCTTTGGCAAAGTCATTTCTGATGATCCATTGAAATTTGTACTTAAAAAACTGAATGTATGAATAAAATGTTCCTGTCTTGAATCTACATTTATTCATCAAAACCTGATAGGCATTACCTCCTTTGGAATTGAAATGAAACAAAACTGTAATGTAATCCAAGAATGTACCTGAACAGCAGTTGTTTCTCATTCCTTTTTTCCATGCTGACTGTAAGCAAGGGCTTGCCATAGTTCATGCAGGAGAGCTGGGTCATTGCACATTATATCAAGGAACATAGATGTCAGTGCTTCCCATCTTGCCTTCTGGGGCAGGATTCTAGCTGACATCCTTAGATGTATACAAGGAGAGAGATAACTGCATTGGGAGCTTCTCCCTCTGCTGCCCAAGGGTCTGAGAAAATAGAATACTGTTCCACACTGAAGTCCCCTCTAACACTGCTTGCAATGAACTTTCTTCTTGCAGCTCTCTTCACAGCTGTTGAGGAACCAGCGAGGTTTCCAGGAGAAAGCCTGTCGACATGCCTGGAGCTCCCCTGGGACATCGCTCCTCTTCTGCTCATGCCCATCCTTTTCTAGCAAAACTTCATCCACATAGCAGACTTCTACTTTTTTGAAGAGGTATTTCCAAGTAGGAACCTAGCTTTAGTTTAAAAACATCTTTCTTTACACACTCTCTCAGGAAGCACATCTGCAGTGAAATCCTTGGAATGCAAGAGGTACATATGGATACTGGCTGAAATTTGTACTGGGCTCCCAAGGGTCTGCTTTTATCTAGTGATCTCAGAGCAGACAGTTTGGGATGTTGCACAACATCTAATAGTTCTAAAGCAAAGAAAGGGTTGCAATACAGCTTTTCAAGTTAAAAATCCGAATGTGACGCTGGACTGACAATGCCTGACTGGTTGAGAAATTGTGAAAGAAACAGCTAAAGAACAGGAAAGTATGTTACCCAGAAAGGTGTATTAGCAACAGAAGTAAATTAGCACTCGTATTTAGAGAAGAGAGCTCAAAGAAAAATGAACAAGCCCACTGCTCTCAGGTCTTCAGCCAATATCCTAGACAACTTCCAAAATTTGGAGATATGGAACCAACTGGACAGTTAAAAATGTTTCCAGGACCTGCAGACAGAGCTCACTTCGCAGGCATGGCAGCTTCCTTCAACCGCTGTGGTTGCACCTTGCTATTGCAGTGGAATGTACTCAGGACTAAAGTTATAATACAATTTTCATTAATATCTCTATTCCTGCATAACTTTTACTCACAAAACACAAATAACATTCTTCCTATTCATTTGTTTGTAAGTATGTTTCAGATAAAGCTGTTCTGATAGCTTAAGACTCTTTGTTCAGATTGCACATGCTATTCAGTGTCAATTATTCAAATCCCTAGAAAAAGTGTTACAATAGATAGAAATGATGTATGAATAGAACGGAAATGATGATGATGGAAAGGCTGAGGATTTAATAAATGGAAATTTTGGCTGAGCTGAAAGCATGAATGAGAAGGCACTGAACCTACAGCTCCACTGATGGGGAGCATGGGATCATTAAGAACTGAGGGGAAATGCTGCCTGTGGCCCCCCCAGGATTTATCCCTATGCTCTGAACACTAGACACCCTGTTGGGTAAGATACTAGAGCTGCCAACTTGCAGATGATACATAAAACTGACAACCTAATCATCTGTGGCATTAAAGATCCTGTGGCACTTTTTGTAAGAGAGAAGGAATTAGCCACAGTGAACTGGCCTAATTTCAGTCTGCATAATTACATTCTGCCCACCTATGACTCCCCTGCAGTCCCTGCTGGGGAAGAATACAGGTATTCTTCTCTTGCTGTGAACGGTTTTCCTTGAACATCTCAGACACAGCAGCAGCGATCTTGTGCTTAAGTCTGAATATCAAACAGTTAAATTTGCAAAGCACTTTGAGATCATTTATTCTAAAATGTAAGATCATTACTGCAGACATCTCAAAGGACTATATAATCCACACTATATATTCCAATAACTAGGCACAAAAGAGTAAATTGAGAATTTCGTTTCCGATTCCTCCCCCTTTTTCCCTCTGCCCGTTTCGACGCTTCTGAAACCTAAGTCATAACGTTGTCTAAACATTTTTTTAGTGGTTTAATAAACATAACATGCCTCCGCTTGTTTTCCATTTTAATAGCGATGCAGTGGCAATAATACACTTCCACAAATATAACGCATGCAATTATATAGGTATTTAAGTGCTAACTTTTTGTCAGGCATATATATTAAACCCCTTTTGTTCAAAAGCAAAAACTTCCCTTTTGTTTTATGCTTCTCCCTCTTATGGCCCTCTGGCTGTTTGTCCTTCAGGCGGCATGTTTGGCAAACACGCAGCGCCTTTTTGACTGCAGCTATTAGCAGTGGTTTCCTTGCGGCTGCATCACTGTAGCTAGTGCCAGTGGAAACTTTCTAATGACACTTGAGAGGTGCCTATGGAGATGGTCACATTGCTGATCTGATGTTCCCCTTCTTCCTTAAAGACAGTTTCAATATGAGGGATCTGATCCTTACTTTTCACATATATATATAACTCCAGAGATATTTCTACTTGCATATTTTTGTGGTTTTCCTCTTACATCCTTTTCTTAACTTCTTCTACGCTGTTTCACATTCCAGTGTACAGACAGAAATGTAACTTGCCTATGTACAAGATGTGTTTGTCCACTGGACTATGTTCTCTTTTAATATGATGTCTCCGGTGCTTGTGACCAGGCTACTTTGCCCCAGCGATGGACGTGACACAAGACTCTGTCACCGGACAGCAGTGCCTGCCGACAGCATCAGCGCTGAGACCAAGAACGGCCAAGTGTTGCTAACACAGAAGGTTTGGGTTAGGATTTTACAGTCCCAAAGTACTGCAGTGGTCTGCCTAGGGTTTTGTTTTGACCCATTTTAAATACTTTGTCTATTACAGGAGTAGACCTTCATTAACCTGCCCTGAAGTTCTTAAAAATTAAATTAAATCTCACTAGTAAAGATTCAAGTAATAAATTGGTAGTTTTCATTCTAAGGGATACAACTTGTGTTGTGTTAATACTTCTGATTTTGGCCCATCACAGTCTCCCTCACCAGGTGCAGGGTAGTGTTTTGCGTGTTTATACTCCGAGGGAAATTGCGTGACCAACGACTAACTCCAGGGCCTGGCCCAAACTGCACTTTTTACAAATGCAAGGGCTCATATTAACTGCAGTAGAGCACAGATCACCCCATATTTTTTTTAAGGAAAAACTTTAATATTCCACATTCCATTGACAATACTAAACTGGTCTACGTTTATGCTAAATACCATAACTTCCTTGTGTCTTTCTGATGTTAATATCTGTAACTCTGTGGTTGTACTTGGCTCCTGTATTTGGTTCAGTCAGACAGTATAGCTGACAATCATTATTACAGATGTATATTTATGGCCTAAAGATACCCTAATCAGAAGTTTTCTGCCAGGACCTTACAGGCACAGGAATGACAGGCTTGAGCAGCTTAGCTCATACAGGAAACTGTCACAGGACATGAGGTAAACCACCGGCTCCGGTGAAGGATCGAGTTCAGTGCACTTACTGTGTGCTAGTATTAGTCAGTTATTATGTTATTAAATCCTCTCTAATTATTATCTGAAGCTTTTCATAAATAGCTTTTTGCAAAATGGATCTTATCTTAAAATTTAATTTATTGGATATTTACAGGCTTCAGAAAAGTGATTTTACGATACAAAACCAGAATGACTTCCTTTTTGAATAAGCCCAACTGGTGCTGTAATTGAGATGAGCATGCTATTTTTTTTCACACAATAATCTGATATGGGACTTTCTTTTCTCAAGAGACTTGCTTGATCTGCTCTTTATAGACATTCAGTCTCTGTAAATATGCTTTTGGTTTCTTTATCAGTAATAGTATTAGACCTGAATGCTTTAGTATACAGTATAATGGGATATTAAAGGGCTTTTGGTATATGTTTTAGACAAGCTCGTCTAATAGAAAGAAATGAACACACATTGAAGGATATTCTTTAGAAGCAGACAGTACCATTTACGAGGATTTTCTTCTACAATTTAATTCTTATATTTTTAGAGAAACTCACATGGCTTTTTCTATGTTTTTTTTTCTCTCTGTCATTGTTCGCCATTTCTTCCTGCTTGTACTTTGCTACCTAACCAGCTGACTGCCGGGGTTGCCATGGGAAGGACTGTAACGCCATAAATTCAGAGAGAAGTTCCTGTGGGGTTTTTTTTTCATTCTTACACAGTCACGAGCACAGATTAGCTCCTTGCATAGAGGTGTGCTAGCACTACAGCAGAACCGTAAAATATTCCGTTTTGGAAAAAATACAGCAAAAAATATTTTACATGCCTCACAAAGAGGCACCAACCTACACAGGCAAAACCCAAAGCTTCCCAACTTGTAGATACCTGACTGCTTGAGAAGTGAGCAAAATCACGGGCAGTTATCCACCCAGTCTTACAGTAGCTAATGGGAACACTGGAAACCCTAAAAAAAAGGAGATTCCACCAAAACCCTCCTGGATGCCGCAGGGGATTTGTAAGACAGCACAAGGATTTTTGTTTTTAAACTACCGGTTAAATCCACCACAGGTTGGTAGTGACTGAAACTTGTTACTTCGTAAAATCCACAAAGCGTGGTCTGCCCCAAAGGAGGCAGCAGCCGCAGGTGGGCTGCTCGCGCCATGCGCTCTCCGCCGGGGCAAGGAGCGTGGCCTTGGCCGCCGCAAACATGCATGCGCTGCGCCACGGAGCTCGCCGCCACGGAGTGCACCGCCACGGAGCTGGCCGCCACGGAGCTGGCCGCCACGGAGTGCACCGCCACGGAGCTGGCCGCCACGGAGTGCACCGCCACGGAGCTCGCCGCCACGGAGCTTGCCGCCACGGAGCTGGCCGCCACGGAGTGCACCGCCACGGAGCTGGCCGCCACGGAGCTCGCCGCCACGGAGTGCACCGCCACGGAGCTGGCCGCCACGGAGCGCGCCGCCACGGAGCTTGCCGCCACGGAGCTGGCCGCCACGGCCCAGGACAACACAGCTGCCAAGAACAGCCCTTCCAAGCGCCGCACTGGAAATAACAGACCTGGGCTTGTTCTGCAGACGCCTTCTCAGCCACGAAATAAATCTGTCTGTGGAAAATGGCCCCCGAAAGCCCCATCCACTGAAATGAAAGGGAACGCACCACTGGAGTGTGGCAGGAGCAGAATCGCACCCTGTATAACGTCATCCAGTTTCCTCAACAGCATCCAAACGTATTTACATATCAGAACAGGGCTCCCAACCTGCTCTTCCCATGCACGCGAGGCAGCACGCCGGGGCTATGGTCACCCGCCACCTGCTTCGGAAGACAGGCTCGGACTTGGGGGCTCGGGCTGATTCCCTCCGCACACCCTCCCCAAACTCCCACGGAGGCAGAGGCGAGGCCTGAGCTGGTAGTGTGCAACGGACATAATCCAGCCTCTACCTCTGCAGTCATATTAATCCTCCAGTGCTGACACGGGCAACAACTTAGTTTGACCAATAAACAACAGAAATAGGACTCAGAAGACGCAGGGAGCAGACATGCAAAGCTGGGAAAGCCAAGCGCAAAGAGCCACTGTCCGGACTGCAGCCACGTGTTAATCTCACAGTTAGCTGGTGGCTGTGTGCTGAGCTACTCTGCTCGATAGTTTGCATGTTGATTGGCTTGTTATTCACTCCTGCCTCTGCTGGAAGCCAGGCTAACCTGGGGGGGAAGTGTTGGAAAACAATTACAGTATATTGAAATGGTCATACAAGTACAGCACACTGCAATACTTTACATAATTTATTAGGTGCTACTACATTTGCCGGCACTCACACGACAAAGATTTTAACAAGACTGACAAATAGGACAACATCTGCATTTCTGTAAGAACATTTGAGATGAAAATGTAAAATTAAATCAAAAGCACACTTACTACAGTGCAAACACTGCAATCATGTGGTCTGCCTCAACTCTCAATGTATTATGTTAACACAGTACGGTTGCCAAAGTAAAACAGAAATGTTTGTTAGAGCAGCAATCAATTGCTTACCATTTTTAAAAATTAACATTTAATATTTTTTTCAAAACCAATCCAATATTACTTTGAATTTTCACGCATCATTTCATTTTTTTGTGCATACATTGTGTACACAAGGTCAATTAACTGACAAATATAATTATTTTACAAACATAGCAAGCTGCAGCTATTATAAATAACAACTTATTTGCATATTTCCTTGTTCCTGAAGGGAATGGCAATGCTATAGGTCTGAAAATCCTTGTAAATGTAATATAGTGAAATTATTATTTTAAAGTTGGCTATTTCTTAGATTAAAATCAGTAAGTAGAAGCTGGTTTGCAGATTTCAGAACTTGCTTCATTTGCATCTTGAAAATGGACTGGAAGAGAAAGCTGCAAGCTTTATTGTTCAACTCAGTAATACTGTTGCTCTTTGTAAATGAAACAGAAAAGAGATATATATGAATATATCACACATTTCAGCCTAAATGAGCTTTTCAAATTGTAAATGAATATCATTGTTTGTAGTCACCTTCACAATGTTCCTGAAGTTCAAGCTGTGAGCTGAATTCTGACTGAATTTTGCAGAGGATTTGGGAAAACATGACTCACAAGATTTTAATACTGGCAGACAAAGACCCCTTTCTGATTCTATTTTTGAATCCCAGGGTCTCTTTAAGTAAAGAAGATATTTGGGACCCAGGGACAATAGACCACAGCTGTAAGGATGATTTCTTTTAAAAGGAGAAATCAAAGGGCAGCACTTCTAACGTGCACTATATATGGCAATCTCTTTGTCTGAATATTGAAGAACTGGTTGGTACTAGCATGCTGTGCTGAAACTGCATGGCTATAGAGGCTTTCCTAGACATATTTCTTGATGACAACGGCATGCTGTTGGATTTGTTTCAATGCTGCGTTCTATTTGCCACTACACAAGAAAAAAATATTTAGCGAGTTTATGGCAAGCAGAACGCCTCATTTAGGCTGATCTTGGTACAGGGGATGATTTGTAATTTGACATGCTGAGTTTCAGGCACTTCGAAAAGACAACACGGGGTGAACTGGAGATTTATTCCCCATCCCCAATACAATTCCTGTGTTGGGGTGCTCCTACTGAGACCTACCGAAGGGAGCTGACAGCTGCATGTGGTATGCTGGAAACATTTTAAAGCTTGCTGTAAAGAAAACAGAGCAGTCTCCGCCTAGCAGGGAGGAAAATCGATG
Source organism: Dromaius novaehollandiae (assembly GCF_036370855.1). Classification (NCBI taxonomy): domain Eukaryota; kingdom Metazoa; phylum Chordata; class Aves; order Casuariiformes; family Dromaiidae; genus Dromaius; species Dromaius novaehollandiae. The sequence continues at coordinate 11,404,701 of NC_088108.1, forward strand.
ACTCGGCACTTGGCAGCAGTGACCAGCAGGATGCTGGGGCTGAATGCTGAGTCATTGATTCCCTCGACACGCGGCAGCTGCTCCATTCCCGCTGCACGGAGCCTTCTTGCCAGGCGGCAGGAGAAGGACCAAACATGTCAGCAGGCTTTTTTGTCACTAAAGCAAGGGGTATTAGCTGACGAGACATCCAATTTATATATTTTGGGTTTTGATATCTCTTATTACAATTTCAAAGGTGCCTCTCGGCTAGGACATCTGAGAAGACACACATGTCATGGCACGACATCCAACAGCACAAACAGCTTCACAGGCCCAAACAATATTGGCACAATGGATGTGTGAACATACCCCAAGCCTTTGACTTCTTTTATCTGCTAGGATGCATGTATTTCATGAACTCAGATCAAGCAGAGTGTGTCAACCAGAGAGGTTAAGATAGCTTCTGAGAAGGTAGGCTCCCAGCCAGCACAACGTTTAATGTAGGGAAACGTGTGTGTGTTTAAAGCGGGGCAAACTTGTAAATATTGGGGTGAACTGGGCTCTTCTCCTACGCCATGCCTTCAGTGTATTTTATGATGTAATCTGGTACGGCCAAAGACAAAAAGGTAATTGTAGTTTATCATTTTATGAAAATAAAAAAGCAACAGGCAAAATAGATGAGACTACACTGAATGGCTGCAATAAAAGTACAGTTGGAGCAGGTTATTACAAATCTCAGCATTTGATGAGTATGTATATATTTCTCAACATGTTCTATCACTTTTTATGTTGTTTATATTACCATAATTATTACTTAATAAGTTAATGTGTTTGTGTATCTGTTTGAACTAATCTTTGAGGAAACCATTTACAGAAGGAGTCAAAAGACAAGAAGGGGCTGTCATGAGATTAAAGCTGTCTCTCTGGATTAAAATTGACTGAAATACACTATTTATAGCCTGGCACTTCACTGTTGGTAGCAATGCTGAGTTTCTTCATTTCAGGTTCCATTCATCGGCGACTATACGAGACTGCCTCAAAAATACTCACAGAAGAAGTCATAGGTCAGGTTTCTGTGCTTGAACTGGTATTTCAGGAAAACCTCACGTGGCCAGCCACAAAAACCATTTTCCCTCAACTCCGAGGGTGTTTTGCCTTCACGAAAAAGAGTCTCCTCACCACATTGACAGGCCGGGATTCAAGAGAGCCCGTAACTGGTAAACTGAATTTTCCTAGTTAATTCGACTGCAGATTGGAAACTCCTCTTTGTTAGCTGGCTCTCCTTTCTCAGCAGGCACAAATCCATTTAAATTCATTTGCTTTTCAAAGCAATCTCATCTCCTGTCTTCACTGAGTCCTTGTTAGAGCTGTGTCAAACTCACTGATTTTGGTTTACATACATTTAGAAAAGTCTACATCAGCTACAGCTCAGGTTGTAACATTTGTAAATTTATGAACTCTGAAATTTAAGCTAAAGCTTATTGCCAGCACCTTTCCTTTGCCTCAGCTCCCTAAACTTCTAAAAGCCCTCAACCGTTCTGCTATGCCTAGGGGCAGCTGAGTAGGCTCCTCCTCATCCTAACAGTTGCATTAACAGAGAAGCTTTCAAGGATAACTGCTGCTCCTCAGGGAGCCCCAGGACTAAGAGCAGGAAAGAGTGCTCTCATTCCTTTATTCCTTTGCACAGCTGGGGTCTGAAGTATCGTAAGCTGTGCTAAACAACCGCTAGCTTAAGAAACAAGTCTTTGAAATCAGATTGTCAGCTCTATTGTAGTTAATGAGCCATATAACATCTTAAATCATACACATATCACTTTCTTTAAAATTGATGAACAAGGGTATAAAGAATACAAAAGAGAAATAACAAATGGACTGTAAAGTATAATGTGACCCCTGTCCCATTTCTGAGTTTCTTAGGTATAATCCACATGAACAGAAACTGGTGGATCTCACCCATCAACAGCTGCGACTGATGCAAGTAGCAGTGTTCTTAACATTCTCTGTTTAATTTGTCGATGATTTTAGTAAAACGCCAAGTTTGAAACAGAAGGCCAGATTCTGCTACTGACTGATGGCAATGCGACATCTCATTTGGCATGAAGCAGAACCTAACTTCAATGAAAAATAAAATATATCACATAACCTACACAATATCATTATCGACTGGAAGCTAAGGAACACAGTACTCTGGATGGAATTAAGAGAGAATGGAATATGCAGTATAAGATATTTTAAAAAATTATAAAACTGATAAAGGGAGGGAAGCGACATGCTACTCATGTAAGTAATCAATTTTCAATAAAAATGATGCACATGGGGAGACATAGCCCAAGTTTTGGATAACAAGAACTTTCATTAAAGAGAAGTTCCAATGAACAAGATCCTGCTGAGTCTAGATCGTATCTACCTAATAAAATTAAAGATTTAGTCATAATTAATATAGATCCAGCCATTTACCTAATTAAAATGAACTGGGTAGAAAGAATTGATTATATATTTCCTTATAAATGAAAATAAACATACAAATTAATGTTCTTCCAAAGATAATACATAATGTTAATGCTTTGATGATAAAAATCTCACATTATTTTTAATGTAAGATCCTTACTGATTAGAAAAAATGTACATGATTACAATTAGTAAGTCAGATCTTCTAAATCAGCATATGTGTTGATGGAGTTATGACAACTTAGAATATCTGAGAATCTCCTCCTTATCTTCAGCCAGTAAGAAGTATAGAATCTACAGTTGTAAAGGGAAACCTTAGAGCCACTATCAAACAAAACCTATTTCAGATGAAAAATACAAATGAATGACAACATTGCAAAGACTATCACCATAACTGGTAGTCTGGAAGCCTCAGTATACTTGAAGGAACTACAGTTATGGAAAAAAAAAAAAAGCGTAAGTAAAAGGTTTTCCATACTGGTGAGAAGTTCTGAGAGGGGGGTTAAAATTTCCCTGAACTCTAAATCAGATCAAATCACTTGAAAACAGATTTTGTTACAAGATCGCCAATAATTCTTAGGGCTTCTTAAGCAAGGAGTATTCAAAAGCAGTCTCTCTCTTGGTGTCCCATGTGAAGACAGGAAGCCCAGCTATGATGCCACTCTTCCAGCATTCCCACTTTAACAGAGAACATACCAAAGGTAGTTGCTTATTTAGATGTTTATAATGGACCTGAAATCCCAAGGATATGGCATTATGGTATAAAGAAAACAAAACATGAGGTTAGTGCTTTCAAACCTCATTAAAGGATTGTTTGAACTTGGGGGGAAGATTGAGTCACTTTATTCCCAACAGGTCTACAGAAAGCCAGTACAAGTGATAGCTTCTGCTGCTAGAAATGGTCATATTTCTTCTCCGTATGTTAGAAAAGGACAAATGAGTTTGCACAATTTCTGTCATTCCAATTGATCTGGAATGGCAAACGCGAGAAATCTTGATGTGCAAGATCTCTAAAGGAAATATTAACTTTATTATTGCACTTTTGCTATTCTCTTCTTGTACTTTTTCTTTTAAAATTAGAAGCAGCAGACTAGAAAATGAAAAAAACATGTATTTACCACCATAAGCATAGCAGACTGCCCCTAAACAGAATAACATTTGAAGTTTTGGTATGTTATATTATGTGTAACCGTTCTGTTTCTGTCCCTGAAAATAAAACCAAAGAGTATTCAAGAGCAGCACCAAATAGCCTTCTTTCTGGACACAGAAGACATCCTTAAATTATATCCCACTAGCTCTCAAATGTTCAGAGAAACAGCTGTTCAGTTTTATGTCGTATCACTACACCATCCTTACTGCAAAAGATAGAGACCTTGCATAATCAACATATTTTCCTGACATGTCCTGCTATTGCTCCCTTTCTCACACTGCTAATGGTAACTGCTCCACTGGCAGCACTTCTGTTTTACCAAATATGCTGAAGATTATTTTCTAGAATAGATTTTCACACACAGAGTCTCATGGATAGTGCTGGACAGAGCTGTCAGATTCCTTCTTTACTAAAGACATCATTATACTTTGAATTAAAGACATCTGGTCAGTATTGAATATTGATTAAAACTTGCAGATTAGTTTGATGATATGGGGCCAGAAATTCAGCTGATGTAAACTGGTATGGTTATAACATCTTCAGCAGAAATATGCTGGATTAACATCAACACATAATCTGTCCCCGAAGACTACAATATAGCAATGGAATGAGTTGGTATGCATCTTTTTTTAAATGATTCTAACTTGTGAATTTTCATTTTTTCTAGATGTTGAGAAAGCCCTTTGAAGCTAACGTCCTAGTGCAGATCAGAACTGAATGCAGCTCAGCGTGCATTCACTGGATATGCTCTGTCCTGCAGAAAACCCTCTCCCCCACCCAACGAGACCAGTATGTAGGACAGAGAGCATATAGTACTATTTCATTTTCTCTCCCTTTTTAAAACCTTCTTTTCAAGCGTTTCTCTCTCCTGTACGTGTGTGCACGCATGTGTTTCTACCCCTCCTCTTTCATCGCTGGTCTCTGTGGGGCAGCAGAAGTGCTTCGCGGGCAGAGGGCAGCTGTGTAAAATTGACTACCATTCTAGTCAAATTGCTTCAGCAGCCATTCCAAGTGTAAAGCACTTTATACAGAAGGAAGCTTTTTAGACCTTAAGTCCCCAAAAATCTATTCTTTTACAGCCATGATGTCCCTGTGAAATCAGAGAGGTTTCGAGAACTCAAGTGAGGTAGAATTTGGCTTGGAACCTAGAGGGAAAAAAAAGCCTGTTAAAATCTGCCAATCTGTTTCCTCTTTTTTCCCTCCTGGCACAGGAGACTCACAGGAGGAAAATCATTCATCCTGGAGAAGAAAGTCTTTACCTAAGAACTTCAAGCAGGTTGCACACAGAAGCACTAGAGCAACTTTTCACTGCCTCCTACTGCCTGAAACCAAAGTGTAGTATTCTTT